>NC_090444.1:403843186-405189452 GCF_031143425.1 Pleurodeles waltl
CATACTGCTGAAGGATTATCTGCAACTGTGAAAGGCAACTTTTCTAACTTTTCTATGTGAAGCATGGTAAAACTCACTTCCCTTTTAGCTATTGTCTATTGTTCCCTTGATAAATTAAAGGCGGTGAACAATTTACTACCGTTAATGTACTTCCATGTAATTCGGCCATATTTCAATGTATGTAACGTCCATCCCAACTGCATGATGGAACGCAGCTGACTTTGTCCATGATATAAAAGGGACATGTCTGTCTGAAGAATGGTATCAATCGCAGACTACACTATGGACCTATTACAACCCTGATTGTTGGTGGAATAGTGGAGGTATTACCGCCAACAGGTTGGCGGTACCTACCTCCACTATTATGACAATGTACCACACCGACCGCCACAGCGGCCGTCACTAATCCGCCCATGGCATTATGACCCCGCCCACCGCCAGGGTTTCAGTGGTTTCTGTACTGCCACTGAAACCATGGCAGTAGGCACTATCAGTGCCAGGAAATTCCTTCCCTGGCACTGATAGGGGTCTCCACTGGCCCCTCCCCAAAGTCCTTCCCCACCCACCCCCTCCCTCTCCCGACCCCCGCACACTTACACAAATACACGTACATACATACACTCCCATACACACATGCATACGCACATTCACCCACACATTCATACATTCATTCATACTCACTAACATACATCCAGGCACACACACAATCACACGACACAACATGCACACACACTCACACACCCCCACACACGCACACAACATCCCCCACCCCCTTCTCCTGTCGGAGAACCTGACTTACCCCCTTGGAGGAGGTCCTCCGGCAGGAGACTGGACGCGGTGCTGCTGCCAGCAGCAGCGTCCGCCAGCAAAACACCGCCACGCAGTATCATGGAACATGATACGGTAGGCGCTGTTTTGCTGGCATGGCGCTGCTGCTGGCAGCAGTGCCACCTTACCACCGTCCACCGCCATGACCGTCGATGGAATTCCGCCAGCCTTCTGGTGGTATTCCATCTATGGTCATAATGGCATGGACTGTTGGTAGCCACAGAGACGGTATATTGGTGGCCATCGCCATGGCGGTAGGCGGCATTTGCAGCCAATGTCGTAATGAGGGCCTATGTTTGTTAGGGAATAAATCCTGTTAGACAGATTGTTCATGCCGTTATCGACAACAGCTAAAGCCTTTACTAAGTTTCCCTTGTCTATTTGCCTTAAACACTCTGCAGCTTCTATCTGAGAAAGCTTCCAGATCTCATTATACATAGCATAGATTAATCTTTTAGAGCGTGGCTTCCTAGGACCTAGCAAAAAGTCCTGCAAGTCTATATCCTCAGAAAGAGCGTTAAGCTGTTCCTTAACTGTGGCTAACGTGTTAGTCTGTATCCATTGTTGCCACAGTTTACCCACACTGTATGTTGTAACTATACCTGTGTTGACCCAAAATGAAGCAAGGGTCTGGCCGGCTCATCTTGAAACCCCCTGAGGAATTCAAAAAATGTGCCGGACCTCCATTGATGTCTATTGGCCAAATCAACAATCTGCCAGGACTGGAAAGTGAAGAGTTATAGGTACCAGCCTGAACCTTTGCATCTAGCTCTTCCTCAGTGACATTCAGGAAGAATTGCTAATCATTCAACTTTGCCGCTGTGGGATACTGGGAGTGTTAATTTCTTTTATTTTTGCTAACCCCAGACATGATGTCTGTTGAATGGTGTCATTTAAAAAGATCATTTGCACAGGAATCAGGCATGCGCTAAATAAAGCTTCCCTACCCTGTATTTGCGAATCTTGTGTTCCCCATACACTCTTTAAATCAACAGTGCTCCTCTAGTATTCTTAACCTTCAACTGCAAGACGGGAAACAAAGGAGTCTGAATAGGTCACTTTTGTATCAGTTAGTAAAATGTTCCTAATTTTTGAAGGAGGTAACTTGAAATAATATGACTCTGGATGTGTTGTGTCATGCCCAGAAAATAAATACATTTATCTGAATAGCGTTTTGGGCTCCCCACTGTTGGTGTTGGACAGTATTCCCACTGTGTGTAGTTAAGTACTGGTCTGTGTCTAGTGGCACATTGCAGGTGGTAATGTCCCCAGTTATTGTAGAAGAACATTTCCTGATAATTCATTTAAGTGAAAATGCGTAATAACAGAGGCCATTGGCCAGTCCATTTTAAAGTCTCTGCACAGCACAGTGCCCACACGTACTGCCAGGGAACCTCCACAGGAAGGGGCATCAAGTGGGCAAGCAGGCACCTCAGGGATCAGTCATCCTTGGGGGGGTGGATTTGGGATGGGTGGGTTTGAGTTTGGAAGGGGGGCTGTTTCCTAGGAGGGGTGAGCTTCTTCCTGGGGAGGAGGAGTATGAGTGCTTGCAGGGGATGCAGGTGTTACAGGGGAGGACCTGGATGTGGAAGGAATGGGTTAGGATGTGGGTGGGGGCTTCTTGGGTTTGGGAGGGGGTTTGGAGGTAATAGGGGAAAGGGCAAGGTCAAAAATGAAACTCCTTCGGAACATGGGGATGGTCATCAGAAGGGGTTGGGGAGTAGGAGCTTGACGGAGTGGTTGTCTGGTGTGTCGGTGTAGATGTCTTGAGTGTGTGTGAGGAATGCTTTTGTTTGGGTGGTGTCTGTTGCATGTGTGTGTCTTGGGGGTTGGGAGGTGGAGGTGCTGGGTAATGTGGGAGTGGTGGTTGTGTGTGTGTCTGTTAGGTTGGTGTCTATGGGTATGTTGGATGTGGTGGATGTTTGTGTGTCTGTTAGGGGGTGTCAGCACGATGGTGTATGTGGAGAATGTTTGTGTGTCTGTTAGGGTACTATCTCTGGGAATGGTGGATGCGGTCGATGTTTGTCTGTTGGGTTGGTGTATGCAGATATGGTGGGTGTGGTGGATGTGTCACTGGCTATTGTGGTGGTGCCTGTAGGTATACTGGATGTTGTGTGTGGGTCAGTGGGGGTAGGTGAGGGTGTCTGGGGAAGTTGTGGCTGATGTTGTGCTTATGGGTGTATGTTGAGTGCATGTGTGCCGGTGTGTCTTGTGGTGTTTATGTTTATGTTTGCTGCTTGTGTGCATTGAGGTGTGTGCATGTAGAAGTGTCTCTGTGCTTGGGATAGGTAAGTGAATGGGGAATTTGGATTGGTAAGAGGGAGGTGGAGGGGGGAGGAATGTGGGAGGTGACTGGCTGCCGTCAGTGAGAAGGCCAGAGCCTGAAAAGATCTCTGTAGGCCAGACATGACACTATAAATGCCTCCAAGGAAAGAATTGGTCTGCTGAAGTTAGGTTGCCAACCCCTGGATGGCCTTCACAGTGGCAGTCTAACCCGCAGAGATGCTCCTCTGGAGGTTAATAGCCTCCTCATTCAGAGCAGCAGAGGTAACAGGGGCTGGAGCGGAGGTGCCTGTGGCAAAGGAGACACCCTCCTTCTTGTGTGAGAGGGCACTGTCAACTGGGTGGAGAGCAACAGAGAGGGTGGCAATAGAACTGGGGGTGGCAGACAAAGATGGTACAGGAGTAGGTCCTGATGGGTCCGCCACCACTAGGGAGTGGCCACTGGAGGTTGAGTCCGATGATAAGGATGTAGCTCTGGTCTCCTCTGTGGCACTCCCCTCACCCTCCAGGCCACTGGGTCCCTCTGTGTCATTGGTGTCTTGACCGGAGGGACCGTGGCCAGATGTTTCCCCACTTGGTTGTGCCCTGTCTCCTCCATTGCCTGAGATGATGCTGCAAATACAAAGATAAAAATGGTCACCACATGTTCCTGATCACACTTGAACAACAGCTGTGATTAGCAAACATTACCATGATGTCAAGTAGGCCCCAGCAACAAACTACATCAAAGTGCCTCCTACATGTACCATACCATATGCATGCATGCCATCTGGAATGTCAATAGTTGCCCATATTAAAATCAGGATCGTAGACAACTACAATTGCATGGCTGAAATTGTGCATCCATAGTAATCATTGAACAAGTAGGAGACCACATCACCTTCAATGCTTTGCCTCATGGAGCATAACTCAGTTACCTGTTGTCATACAATAGTAGGCCAATGCCAAGTTCGTTCCCATAGATCCCACACAAGGTCATACAGACATCTATCTGTCACATACAGAATAACACTACACTCAGTACTTTAGCCTGAAGAAGGTGACGTGGAAATATACATGTCACACTGGGAACATATCAACAAAGCACACTTCACTAAATAAAATTTGTCCTTGTGGAGTCATGGAGGTAGTACTCATTTTGCTCAAATATGCCACACATATGGCATGGAAATGTACACTGTAGACAAAATGTGTAGTTGACAGGGAGATATGTCCCTATAATCAACAAGCCCCAGGGAAACCACTACTAATGTCTGGCACCACTTACAATGACATACTCTGATTGCATCAGTAGACACTGTTAGCTCTATGTATGTTGGAGAGGCACAGACATTTGCAAGTACTTGTAGAAGGCCTTCAACATATTTTGCCAATGTGAAGCTACATCATTGTCCCCATTTTAGACCTGAAAACCCAGATGTTTGTGGATGAATGGGTGTACCCAAACACATCTAATTCCATAATAACTGCAAGTCACTCCATGATGCATGCCAACCTTACTCATTACACATGTGCAGTGCACTTTCCCACATGATGCCACATCAATGGCATGGTAATGCACATTGTGGATAAAAATACTAGTCATAAACATCATGTTCCTCATTGCTACAGCAGTTGTGCATGCTAAATGACATGCTATGACAGTTGAGGGTATGTGTCAGCCCACAATCAATGGTGACACACTCCTTTCTAAAGCACCACATGAAATGTACCCTATTGCAAATGACCTATTCCAAACACAGGTTGTCATGCACATATATGTGAGGGAATACAGAAATCATTCCAATAACATAGGTAGACCATGCATGAAACAGCATTGTATACATTTTGTCAAAAGAGAAAGGGAAAGCATTGATTTTGGAGCTGACCTAAAGAACAATGTATGCTCTGTCACATGTATGATAGCAATCTTCACATTACAGACAGTAGTGCGGCGCTAGCACCCCTCACACGCTGAAGACCTGAAGACAAGTAGCCATCAGCTGGCAGATGCCAATATACTCATTTGACCAGACACATGGATGAAGACAGTGATTCATCCCTTCCTTTCCTTTGTCCTGTCGCACTGAGGAGTAGTGATCTATAGCATAGGATTTACACCCATAACAAACAGTACTTGATTGATCAATGTACTCAGCCATGTGTTGTCCCTGGAGAGCAAACTGTTTGTGGATTGTACCCAGTTGTGTCCTAGGTCCCGGGGCCAATAGGCAAGGCACATTAGTATGCACCACATGACATATATAGAAAAACAGTCATTACCTTTAAATGTGACAGGCAGGCATATGCCCTGTACTCACCCCTGTGTGGTTGCTCTGTACCTTCAAAGGCCCATCAAGGTCTGGGTACTCCACCACCAGGATGTGTGACATTAGAGGGGTCATAGTCTGACGTGCGCCCCACCCATGTTGGGAGGACAGCCCTAGATGGATCTTTGTGATCTTCCGGGCCAGCGTCTCTGGTCCTCCCACCTCTTGCAACAATGGGCGATCCACCGGCTGAGGCCCCCTTCATTATATCTCCTTCTTCTGATGGGTGTTTACCTGTATGCAAACAAGGGACAAATCAAGATATTAAATTCACAAGTTTTGGCACAAATTGTTGTTTCACACATGTCAGAATCATTAAACTAAAAATGGTCAATTTAGCAACACACCACAAGCTTAAAGCACACAAGCCAATACATACAGGGACATGAGTACAGATGTAAGTATCGATCTGCACACTTACCCACTACCCTGCTCATTGCCTACAATAACTAAGCCAGCCTACTGACATCAGGCAGTCCATGCTCCAGCAACATGTAATGTGATGAGACCACAATTAAACACTACACACATGTGGCTTCTGCAGGGCAAACTCCTTAGGCCTGAATGGACTAATACATTCACACTCTGCGAAATTATCTCATTGCATACAGTCCCTACAGGCAACTTCAATAGTACAGAATGCACCAGTACACTTGAGTGACAATGAAGGGGCTGACATGGTGGGTACAGAAACTGTCTTCCCTGTGCATGCGTGGACCAATGAGTCTTAAGCCATTTCCCAGGAATCTACATACTATCTGCACAAATAAACCTGTACTGTACAATTATGACAAATGTGAAGGTGACAACAGAGCTTTGAGTCAAAGACACACATTGACAATGATGCAAAAAGAACATATGGACTTGTTCTGGGAAGTACCTTATTCTAGTCAATGGACTGAGGTATTCAGGGCAGGTTTTACCACTAGAGCATCATGTTGTTCACATGACAGAATTTGCTGGTGTACAGGGAGTGGGCACAGTGCCACAGTTGCAAAGACACAGTGATTCTCCCACAGCCTGGACTAGGTCCCATACTGGGAGATACATGTGACAGGCCCTGATTTCTTCAGGCTGAGCATAAGGAACCTGCATGACACTCATATTTCTATCATTCAATTCATGACAGTACATTATGTGGCCATCAGCATTGTGGCATGGGATTTGTGCGGCATCCTGAAGAGCACAGTGAGTTAAGGTATGCTTTCCAGAAAACAATTTTGCAAGACCAGATGTGGGTTGAAAGATCTGTGGTACTATACACATTGCTGTCATGCACATACATGTTGTCCAACATTTACAACCATCAGAAAGAAAGAAATGTCACTGAAAGGTATTAAAGTCTCCTTGCCTAGTTATGTGTATCTAACACAAGGAGAAGCTAGGACACCAAAAACATCAAACAACACAATGTGAATAAACACACCATATAGTACTGGCCACCAATCCCCGGACAATGTACATCCTATTGATGCCAAACAGACTGCAACAACAGGCACACAAGAAGTCTAATCGGCACTCAGGGGCACGTTGTAGCCTGTGAGGAGGGAAAGGATGGTGTTGAACCGAGTCAATTGTGCACATGAGGTGCTGACCTGCTCTTCTGGTGAGCCATAGAGGGTTCCATACAGGGGAAGAACCTCATTAACAAGCCTCTCCAGCTCATCTAGAGAGAAGGCAGTGGCCCTATCACCTGCAGGATGTGGCATGATTGTTCCAAGAGGCTGCACACAGCAGCCTCAGTAGTGGGGGTGTTGCTAGCAACAGTGTCAGGAGTCAAGTGACTGATTTTGCACACTCATGTTCGCCAACTTACGCAGTCATCACTGCCAATGAACACAGCCATTGGGCCGTGACCACCATAGGAAACAATGTTAGACTATGGCAGTGTCTGCTGTGGCTGGAACCGCCTTCCGCCCAGACAACTTCCATGAGTGGTTCCTAATGTCCAGTAGAGTAGGTCAGGCATCCACCATTTTGGCGGTCTGAAATACAATATTTGACTTTATAAACTTTATCACACCTACAATATGTGTATTGTAAAATCAAAAATATCCTTATTCTGTCTTGTCATGTAGGTCCTTCTACACAACCACCAGTGTAGTGTGTTGCAGGACACAGATGTTGCATAGTCCACCACTGCCGACGGTCTTTGTAATGGACACATGTGTTGACAACCATGGGGGGTCACATGTGACCCTTGTGTAGTTGTCAGCTGGGATGTGTGTTCTCTGTGTCATGTTTATCCAGTCAGAAATACTTTGTCACATGATATTATTGCCGTGCATCATGTATGTTGCTGTGGACACACTGGTTGTTACAAATCATGTCTTGTCACACATAGGTACCCTGGGAAAGGGAGGATGTGACAACTTCCAGTCTACTGTGCACTGCCAGACCTTCAGACCATAGAGCAATGGCATATTATTAAACTGTACCACCTGGAAAGGCAAACAGTGGTGGACTTATGCCGTCAGTTGGAGCCAGATCTGATGCAGCTAATAGTAATCCAACCTGCATACCACCCATTGTACAAGTGATGTAATTATTGCTCTTCCTGGACACAGGATCCTTCCAACATACGGTGGCCCTATCTGCTGGTATATCCCAACCTATGTTCAGTCTGGTGTTGAAGGATTTCCTCTCAGCAATGATGAAACACATTGACAGCTATATCAGGTTCCCACGACATCAGGATTTAGCCAATGTGAAAGCTGACTTTTATGATTTTGCCCGCCTCCCATATGTGGTGGGGGCTATCATGTTGGCTTGCTGCCACTGCAGGCCAATGAACAAGTCTATTGTCACAGAAAGAACTTCCATTCCATCAACGTGCAAGTTGTCTGTTTGGCAGATCTCTACATCTCAAAATGTCTGTAACTGTTATCCAGTATCAGCACAGGATTCTTTCATAATGCAGAACATCACCATACCCAAGCTGATGTCACAACTGCACCCAGAGAGGGGGTGGCTGATTGGTAAGTCATGTCTGTCCTGATCGTGTGTGATCAATGTAAGGTGCTACAATCATGGAGTGAGGGACTCATTGGTTCACTTATGTCCCATTCCTTAACAGGAGACTCAGCATATCCAAACCATAATGAAGTCCGCTTCAATGAGGTCCACGGAAGAACAAGGCAGGCAGTGGAGCGGGGTTTTGGACTCCTGAAGGCCAGATTTCAGTGCCTGGATAGGATTGGTGGAGCCCTCCTCTACTCTCCAGGAAAGTGTGTCAGATCACCGTGGCATGCTGGATGCTCCACATCATCATCCTGCAAAGGAATATCTCATACATCCCAGAGGAGGGGGAGCTTGTAGTGCCACAGGGTGAGAATCCTAAACTGCCAACAGAGGATGAAAGTGGAGAAGAGGAAGAAGCTGACTTGCAAGAAGATCACATCCACAGATACTTCTCATGAGTGTAAGTATGTCTTGTCATGTCATGACTGTGACTGTATGATGAAGTGTAGTTGTGAGAATGTTTTGAGTTGAGTGTTTGGATATAGTTAGGGAGCTAATGCTCTGCAATAATCAGCCAAAGGCTGTTTGATGAGACACCTTTTGACACATCCCCACCTTGATGATGTTGTTTTGTTTGTGTCAGATTCCTTGCAATGTACTTTGCTTTCCACATGCTTGCTATGTGACTTGTCTCATATGTATGGTTGCAAGCCTAGAATCCTTTTTTTGTTTGTTGGTCAGGTATCCTTACCATGACATATTCATGTGGGCATTTCAGAGCTGTGACATTGGCAGGTATTTGATGTTGTTCTGACATGCAAAATGGACATGGCTTGATCTAGGTAATGTAGGTCACAGAGTATGGGTGTATGAGACCTGCGCCAAGACAGCATGCACACTGTTTAGGCGGAAGGTCAGAAGTGCCCATTGGACTTGTTTTGTATGCTGTGGTGGGTTTGATGCATCATGTGTGTCATCATGTGGGCATGAAATATGTAGTGCTAGCTTACGACCAAGTCATGCTTCCTTCTCATTGGCTAAGCACTCTTTTTGTGTGACCTGTATGTAGCTATACATGTTTTGTTATTGTAGCCCACGTTGCCTGTGCCACAACACTGAAATATGTTTGTGTCATACCACCAGATGCATGGGCATTGGATAATGATGGCCCTGTGATCAGGGACTGTTGTACTGCCATCTGGCTGTATCTTGGAATATGTGATGTTGACTTACTGTGGTATGGTATGTGATAAGGCTCAAGCTGGTGATATCAACCACATCAATATGTGCCTATTCTACAGGACAATGTCTACACACATGTGGCTTCTGCAGGGCAAACTCCTTAGGCCTGAAAGGACTAATAAATTCACACTCTGCGAAATTATCTCATTGCATACAGTCCCTACAGGCAACTTCAATAGTACAGAATGCACCAGTACACTTGAGTGACAATGAAGGGGCTGACATGGTGGGTACAGAAACTGTCTTCCCTGTGCATGCGTGGACCAATGAGTCTTAAGCCATTTCCCAGGAATCTACATACTATCTGCACAAATAAACCTGTACTGTACAATTATGACAAATGTGAAGGTGACAACAGAGCTTTGAGTCAAAGACACACATTGACAATGATGCAAAAAGAACATATGGACTTGTTCTGGGAAGTACCTTATTCTAGTCAATGGACTGAGGTATTCAGGGCAGGTTTTACCACTAGAGCATCATGTTGTTCACATGACAGAATTTGCTGGTGTACAGGGAGTGGGCACAGTGCCACAGTTGCAAAGACACAGTGACTCTCCCACAGCCTGGACTAGGTCCCGTACTGGGAGATACATGTGACAGGCCCTGATTTCTTCAGGCTGAGCATAAGGAACCTGCATGACACTCATATTTCTATCATTCCATTCATGACATTACATTATGTGGCCATCAGCATTGTGGCATGGGATTTGTGCGGCATCCTGAAGGGCACAGTGAGTTATGGTATGCTTTCCAGAAAACAATTTTGCAAGACCAGATGTGGGTTGAAAGATCTGTGGTACTATACACATTGCTGTCATGCACATACATGTTGTCCAACATTTACAACCATCAGAAAGAAAGAAATGTCACTGAAAGGTATTAAAGCCTCCTTGCCTAGTTATGTGTATCTAACACAAGGAGGAGCTAGGACCCCAAAAACATCAAACAACACAATGTGAATAAACACACCATATAGTACTGGCCACCAATCCCCGGACAATGTACATCCTATTGATGCCAAACAGACTGCAACAACAGGCACACAAGAAGTCTAATCGGCACACAGGGGCACGTTGTAGCCTGTTAGGAGGGAAAGGATGGTGTTGAACCGAGTCAATTGTGCACATGAGGTGCTGACCTGCTCTTCTGGTGAGCCATAGAGGGTTCCATACAGGGGAAGAACCTCATTAACAAGCCTCTCCAGCTCATCTAGAGAGAAGGCAGTGGCCCTATCACCTGCAGGATGTCGCATGATTGTTCCAAGAGGCTGCACACAGCAGCCTCAGTAGTGGAGGTGTTGCTAGCAACAGTGTCAGGAGTCAAGTGACAGATTTTGCACACTCATGTTCGCCAACTTACGCAGTCATCACCGCCAATGAACACAGCCATTGGGCCGTGACCACCATAGGAAACAATGTTAGACTACGGCAGTGTCTGCTGTGGCTGGAACCGCCTTCCGCCCAGACAACTTCCATGAGTGGTTCCTAATGTCCAGTAGAGTAGGTCAGGCATCCACCATTTTGGCGGCCTGAAATACAATATTTGACTTTATAAACTTTATCACACCTACAATATATGTATTGTAAAATCAAAAATATCCTTATTCTGTCTTGTCATGTAGGTCCTTCTACACAACCACCAGTGTAGTGTGTTGCAGGACACAGATGTTGCATAGTCCACCACTGCCAACGGTCTTTGTAATGGACACATGTGTTGACAACCATGGGGGGTCACATGTGACCCTTGTGTAGTTGTCAGCTGGGATGTGTGTTCTCTGTGTCATGTTTATCCAGTCAGAAATACTTTGTCACATAATATTATTGCCATGGATCATGTATGTTGCTGTGGACACACTGGTTGTTACAAATCATGTCTTGTCACACATAGGTACCCTGGGAAAGGGATGATGTGACAACTTCCAGTCTACTGTGCACTGCCAGACCTTCAGACCATAGAGCAATGGCATATTATTAAACTGTACCACCTGGAAAGGCAAACAGTGGTGGACCTATGCCGTCAGTTGGAGCCAGATCTGATGCAGCTAATAGTAATCCAACCTGCATACCACCCATTGTACAAGTGATGTAATTATTGCTCTTCCTGGACACAGGATCCTTCCAACATACGGTGGCCCTATCTGCTGGTATATCCCAACCTATGTTCAGTCTGGTGTTGAAGGATTTCCTCTCAGCAATGATGAAACACATTGACAGCTATATCAGGTTCCCACGACATCAGGATTTAGCCAATGTGAAGGCTGACTTTTATGATTTTGCCCGCCTCCCATATGTGGTGGGGGCTATCATGTTGGCTTGCTGCCACTGCAGGCCAATGAACAAGTCTATTGTCACAGAAAGAACTTCCATTCCATCAACGTGCAAGTTGTCTGTTTGGCAGATCTCTACATCTCAAAATGTCTGTAACTGTTATCCAGTATCAGCACAGGATTCTTTCATAATGCAGAACAGCACCATACCCAAGCTGATGTCGCAACTGGCTGATTGGTAAGTCATGTCTGTCCTGATCGTGTGTGATCAATGTCAGGTGCTACAATCATGGAGTGAAGGACTCATTGGTTCACTTATGTCCCATTCCTTAACAG
This sequence comes from Pleurodeles waltl, assembly GCF_031143425.1. Classification (NCBI taxonomy): domain Eukaryota; kingdom Metazoa; phylum Chordata; class Amphibia; order Caudata; family Salamandridae; genus Pleurodeles; species Pleurodeles waltl. The sequence continues at coordinate 403,855,415 of NC_090444.1, forward strand.
GAGACTCAGCATATCCAAACCATATTGAAGTCCGCTTCAATGAGGTCCACGGAAGAACAAGGCAGGCAGTGGAGCGGGGTTTTGGGCTCCTGAAGGTCAGATTTCAGTGCCTGGATAGGATTGGTGGAGCCCTCCTCTACTCTCCAGGAAAGTGTGTCAGATCACCGTGGCATGCTGGATGCTCCACATCATCATCCTGCAGAGGAATATCTTATACATCCCAGAGGAGGGGGAGCTTGTAGTGCCACAGGGTGAGAATCCTAAACTGCCACCAGAGGATGAAAATGGAGAAGAGGAAGAAGCTGACTTGCAAGAAGATCTCATCCACAGATACTTCTCATGAGTGTAAGTATGTCTTGTCATGTCATGACTGTGACTGTATGATGAAGTGTAGTTGTGAGAATGTTTTGAGTTGAGTGTTTGGATATAGTTAGGGAGCTAATGCTCTGCAATAATCAGCCAAAGGCTGTTTGATGAGACACCTTTTGACACATCCCCACCTTGATGATGTTGTTTTGTTTGTGTCAGATTCCTTGCAATGTACTTTGCTTTCCACATGCTTGCTATGTGACTTGTGTCATATGTATGGTTGCAAGCCTAGAATCCTTTTTTTTGTTTGTTGGTCAGGTATCTTTACCATGACATATTCATGTGGGCATTTCAGAGCTGTGACATTGGCAGGTATGTGATGCTGTTCTGACATGCAAAATGGACATGGCTTGATCTAGGTAATGTAGGTCACAGAGTATGGGTGTATGAGACCTGCGCCAAGACAGCATGCACACTGTTTAGGCGGAAGGTCAGAAGTGCCCATTGGACTTGTTTTGTATGCTGTGGTGGGTTTGATGCATCATGTGTGTCATCATGTGGGCATGAAATATGTAGTGCTAGCTTACGACCAAGTCATGCTTCCTTCTCATTGGCTAAGCACTCTTTTTGTGTGACCTGTATGTAGCTATACATGTTTTGTCATTGTAGCCCACATTGCCTGTGCCACAACACTGAAATATGTTTGTGTCATACCACCAGATGCATGGGCATTGGATAATGATGGCCCTGTGATCAGGGACTGTTGTACTGCCATCTGGCTGTGTCTTGGAATATGTGATGTTGACTTACTGTGGTATGGTATGTGATAAGGCTCAAGCTGGTGACATCAACCACATCAATATGTGCCTATTCTACAGGGCAATGTCTGACATATCCATTCCTTCTATGGTCTGGAAGTCTGTACCTGTCAACATGTTCATCTACTCAGTATGAGTCAATCATTTTGGATTTACAATAGTCCTGACAGATTGACAGCCTATGTGCTAACTACTGTAATAACATTTTTAGTTTGAGCAGACACTTGTATGTATGTGTTGGTATAGCAGTGCTTTCATCCCTGAGCTGGACAAAGTGTACATGCAACATATCTCATCTGGAATAAGTAGCTTGGCTCACCATTGTATGGTTCACATGGTCTGACATATGTCAGTGGCTAAATATGAAATCAAAATCAGCAGACAAATTGCTGGTGAATGGTGATTTTATTGTGCAGATATGACTAACAGAAACTTTATGTGACAATACTCAACAGCAAATCATATGTGAAGGTCCAGTCATGGTGAATGAAATCATTGTAGTAGATGCCACACCACTGAGAGTCGAAAGTCAAGGGTACTCCTCCTATTGGAAATGGTAGGTGGTTCAGGATCAGTCCGGAGTAAATATGTAACAGACAAAAGAGGTCCTTAATGAAGAGCATTATTACTGGCAGTGGTGGGTGTCTTGTCATCCGTACCTCCTGGATTTTTTACTGAATGTCCCGCTTGCCAGGGGGAGGAATCTGCTGCTCCAGAGGCAGGAGTGTCTGGACCTTGGTGTTCCTTTCGCAGGCCCTCCCTTCCAGTGGCTGGCACCAAGGTTGCTGGGCCTGCTGTAGATTTGCCAAAGGAGGGGTAGACTGGTGTTGAAAAGCCCTGCTCAGGGTGATAAGTATGTCCTGCAACACGTCTGTTAGAGAGACCATGTTGGAATTGTTGGTCTCCATCTCTTCCCGCATGTCCCAATGCAGTTCCTCTGTAGCTGCTTGATTTCCTGGAGTTTGGTCAACACATGGCCTGTTATGCCTTGAGACTCCTGATAGACCCCCAAGACATGGCTTATGGTGTCCTAGCCAAGAGAAGCCCCAGTGGCCTCACCCCCCTGGCCCACATCATCCCTCCTATGCACCTTAGCCCCACAGGCCTGTGCCCTTATGACAGGGTGGCTCCTCCAACTTGTTCCTGAGCCCTCAGTGTCCGTAGTGTGGAGCTGCACCTCAGGATCCAGGGTATGAGATGAATGACACTTTGCTCGGGACACAGTTTGGGGAGGCAAACAGTTTCCTGTGAGGTGGAAGCAACAGGGCTGGGAGGTGAAGTTGTGAGCACAGTGAGACTCACTGTTGCCATCTGACCAGTTTGCCCAGATTGTCCTCCATGTCCAGAGATCCAGGAGTGTCGTCTTCAATGAGGGATTCATCCGGGGTGGGAGGTAGTGACAGTCTGTTCTGTGGCCTTATGTGCTCAGCGGCAGCTCGACCTTTTGATGTAAAACGTACAATGTTACTGGTTGTATTGTGACATCTACCTCCAACAGTTGGTGTTACAGTAAGCAGAGACCTTGTACAAAGTTAAATTGCAGTTAATCCAATAGTGCCAAGTAACCATGGTGTTTGGTGATTTGACATGACATGTGTGAAGCATGCCAGCCCAATTTGACTAAAGCAGCTGCTGAGATGTGCAGATCATGTGCACTTGAGAGGATGGCCTGGAAATGACATTTTCCAACAGTGCATCCAAATACAGTGGATATGCCAGATATGGCTTTGACCATTTTGAGGCCTACTCGAGTGGGATGCATGGAGATCCACGACTGGAGTCACCATGTACACAGTTCTGTGTCAATGTGTCTGCTGCCAATACAAATCTGGTGATGCATCTTGAGGCCTTAGGAATACTTGCTGTACACACTGGGTAAGGTGTAATTACTGTCCTCAATAATGTCAGGTTGGGTTGGTAAGTCCAGATGGAGTTATGTGGACAGGCCCTTCTTTGGTTTTTCATGATCTGTGCTGGATCACTCCCAGATGAGTATACTTCATTTGGGATTTGACAAACAGGGTCTTTAACCAAATGGACACTGTATGTGCTGGTATTTGGATTTACAGAAACATGTCCTGCTGGGAGTTGCAGTCATGTCTCTCTCTCTCTACTACACATACTATACAAATGTTGTCCCCCCAGGTGAGTGAACTTCATTTGAGAATTGACTAACAGGGGTTCTGGGGCAAGTGACTACTGTGCTGGTGTTTTGAGTTACAGAAACAGGGCCTGCTGAGGCTTGCAGTCATGTCACTCTCTCTACTATACACACTATACAATTGTTATCTCCCCAGGTGAGTGAACTTCATTTGAAAGTTGACTAACAGGGGTTTTGAGGTAAGTGACCATTGTGCTGGTGTTCTGAGTTACTGAAATAGGGCCTACTGGGGGTTGCAATCAGGTCACTCTCTCTACTACACACACTTGACAAATGTAACCTCCCCAGGTGAGTAAACTTCATTTGAGAGTTGACTCACAGATGTATTGGGGCATGAGAAAACTGTGCTGGTGGTTGGAGTTACAGGAACAGGGACTGCTGGGAGTTGCAGTCATGTCATTCGCTCCACTACACACACTATACAAATGTTATCCCCCCAGTTGACAGGCCTTTATTTGAGAGTTGACTAACAGAGGTATTTGGGCAAGTGACTACTGTGTTGTTGTTCGGAGGTACTGAACAGGGCCTGCATGGGAGTTATAGTCAGGTCACTCTCTCTACTACACACACTATACAAATGTTATACTCCAGGTGAGTGAACTTCATTTGAGAGTTGACAAACAGGGGTATTCGGGCAAGTGACTACTGTGCTGGTGTTTTGAGTTACTGGAACATGGCCTGCTGGGAGTTGCAGTCAGGTTACTCGCTCTACTACACACACTTGAGAAATGTAACCTCCCCAGGTGAGTAACCTTCATTTGAGAGAAGACTAACAGTTATATTGGGGCATGTGACCACTGTGCTGGTGGTTGGAGTTACTGAAACAGGGCCTGCTTGGAGTTGCAGTCAGGTCACTTTCTCTACTACATACACAATACAAATGTTATCCCCCAGGTGTGTAAACTTAATTTGACAGTTGACTAACAGATGTATTGGGGCATATGACTACTGTGATGGTGTTTGGAGTTCTAGAAACAGTGCCTACTGGGAGTTGCAGTCAGGTCACTCCCTGTACTTCACACACTATACATATACTGGGTATTACATATCTGTATGCAAACTGCATTTAGGTTTGGGTATACATGTATGTGTTGAAATATGCCATGAGCTCTGGGATAATTTTTTGATATTGAAAGACTTACAGGCACCATTTGTACACATGGCATGTGATGGGCCTTGGTAGCTGAGGTGTTGGGTCACACAGTACTCATTGAGACTGTTACAACTCAGATACCCTGGGTATTGAATGCCAGTGAGGTACATGAACAATACTGTGGGTAAAGGTGAGCTGTGAGCACGCATGACATTGCATTTTGGTGACATTTTTGTGGTGTTACTTACCAAACTCCACTTCCCCAGTTATTCCTGTCAAGACCTCAGGATGCAGGATGGCAAAAACTTTCTCCTCCCGGGGAAAAAGTTTTTTTGGGGTACTGGTAGTGCCACTGCCAGTCTTCTTGGCCTCCAGCTGGTGCCTGGAGATAAGGGAATGGACCTTGCCCCTGAGGTAATTTTGCCTCTTCCTTATGTCCTGTTTTGTGCACAGGGTGTTGTCTACAGCATTCACTCTGCCGATGAGCCTGTTCCACATTCCATTTTCCTGCTGTGAGGAGTGTGCTGGACTTGTGCTGTGCTCCAAACAATTGTGGCTCTACTCTTATGATTTCATCCCCCATGCCTCTTAACACATCTTTGCAAAAACAGGGATTTTTAGAGCATTGCATGGTGGGGGGAAACTACAGGTGACAGGGACTTACTAAACAGTGGAAGTGCAATAGGGTGAGAATGGACAAAAGTGTGTGCAGGGGGTTCAATACAATGGTCAACAAAGGGGTGCCTAATCTATGTAGTCTAGGGAAAATCAGGTGCTCTGTCTTCTGTGTCTTGCCATGGAAATGCAAACTATTGTGGTTTGTGTAGGGGTGTGTTTTATAGAGTCCTTTGCAGGTGTGTTCACTGTGCCAATGTGTGTCAGCTGTGTTGTTTTTAAATCCATCCAATGTGCAGTTGTCTTTTACTTTGCTGACAGCAAAACCAATATGGTCTGGACCGCCATTGGTTGACCATTATGAAGGACTGCCACGGCGACTGTGTAATTGTAATATGCTTAGTGGTTGATCACGGTGCTGATGGCACTGGAGGTCGGACCGCCTGTTTCCAGACAGCCGCGTGGTCTGCCTTGGCAGTCAGCATTCCTGCCTGTGTAACTCGTAATAGTGCGGTCTGGAAGACTGCCGGTATGGCATTCTTTTCAGGACCGCCAACATGGCAGTCTGGCGGTACAACTACCAAAGTCCTACTCAGGCCCTTGTTATTTAATAAAATTACAAAAAGCTGTATTCAGAATTATTTATTTACAAATTAAAGTTACATTTACTTTTAAATAACAAAGGTATTCAAATATGTTATAATAACATAATACTTTGATTTAGTATCAAAAACCAATTTGTTTCTTCTGTATGTCAAGTTTTTTGTTATACTTTATACAGTAATCATTAAATACTTTTTACATATATATGTATTTTGATACCTCTTGACAGTTTTATGTGCCTTTATAAAGCAGTATGTATTGTTATAAAACATGTTTTTATACATGACTATGTTTTATTATTTACACTATGGGTAATGAAATGGTTTGATATGAATTAGGGAACATATAGAGTGAACTTGTATGTTTATGAAAGTGTTTTTTTATAAGCAAAAAAGTATTTTATGAGAAATTAATAAAATATAACAAAAAACTTTACATACAAAGGAAACAGACTGGTTTTTCATATTAGGATGTATAAATATACGATTTATCTCGATGTGAAAGTAAATTGAGGTTTTTTAAGGTGTAAGCGTTTTTAGTGCATTCTACTCTTACCTAAGATTGGAGGAACTGGTTGCACAAGAGGGTACTAGTTTTATTATAGGTATGAACTCAACCTATCCCTCTCGGCATTTTGACGGTGACTTTTTGTGGACTGATACGTCTGATAATAAGATGAAATGAATATGTTTATGAATTGAGACCTACGTTTGCGACAGCAACTAACAATGGCAGCTTTACTGAGATTTTAACTTCTGTTTAATTACATTTTTATGTAAAAATATGACTCTTCATCTTAACAGCGTTTTAGGTGCACAGTTGATTTGAGTTATTGAACACACACCCGCGCTTTCAAAAATAATAATGTGACACCCGTCAATTATTTTTCAGTACCTTAGGAAAATACCAATTCCTCGTAAAAAAAAAAAAATCAGCTCTCTGTAACTCTAAAAGGGATTTATTTGAGCTGCACGTGGTATAAAAATGCATGCGTAAAATTTGTGATAATGATAAATATTGTTACCCTATGGCAACATTACTCAAACACATACTTGATATCTAACATTGGTTGTGTATGCTACAGAAAAAGAATCGGTCCAATTCACACAGCTTTTCTCTAACTTTGTCTTACTCCTAAAAATGCAAATGTAAGTCTCACATAAGCCAGGAGAACAAGATATTTTCTCAATCAGCCCCTATTCATTTCTGCACCTGTCTATGATCATCCCATATGTTTTATATATCATCGGCATACCATGGCAGGAATGGCAATCGTGCTTTTGCATGCCATTGACCTTTCATGAAGTTAGAGACGTGTGTTTTTCACAAGAACCACAGACACATTTTTGCTCTTCAGGCTTCTTAGCCATTCTTCGACTTGGGTTCTTCAGTCAACAGCTGGTCAACCCACGTATCCCGCATGGATCTGTCTACTCTGTCAGCACAGACTGCAATGCATGTGTTTCTCATTCCTTCGGAGTGTCACTTCTTTATCCTCTGTAATATTGCACATGTAGAATCTGGTATGTAGTCAACCACTAAGTGTTCAGATATATGAATTTGGGAGATGTGCCAATATTTCTTCTTTAAACTGTCCCGTGAGTTCTAGACCTTGATCTGTGCTGACCAGTTTTCAGTAATGCTGCATAATTAATAGTTCTATATTATTAAATGTGTGCCGACGTTTTTTATTTTTTGTTTCATGTCTATTCATTGATACATTGCAGTCCAAAAATAACACTATTTTTGAATGGTATGTCGCTTATGTAACGGAAATCTAGTTCCTCAAATACAGAGTAGAAGTCTTATGAAGAGAAACATGCATAAAACACACTTCTGCTAATGAGCAATCAACGGGCAATTATTTATCTGTAATACAGACACAAGAAACAACCATTAACTTACAGCGTTGCGCTTCCAAATACTTCTTCCATGACACTCTATTTCCTGTCTCTCGTTCTCACCTTCAGGTTCTTTTTCCTCCACACTTTCTCCCTTTGTCACTAGTTTCCTATCTTTCTCTTTCTCCTTGTTTTGCCTTTTTCTCGCTTACTTTGATTCAAAGTCTGTTGGTGAAATATGTGATTGTCCACAAAAATCAGGACTGGTACAATCTTCTTGCAGGAGAAAGAGTTTACATTTGACGGAAATGGCTGCCTGGTATTGTTTGTCTAAGCCCTTCCATTATCAGGGTCTATGCATGTTGCAATGCAGATGAGCCTCCAATCTCATACACATCCTAGCATATTCACTGTTGGACTCTTTTCCTTTTGCAGGGTCATCTCCAATCTTTTTCCTCCTGCCTCCTATTCTTTCTGTCTGACCTGTTTTTCTGTTGGCTTTTGAACACTGGGCACTTTACCACTGCTAACCAGTGCTAAAGTGCATATGCTCTCTGAGTAAATTATATTGTTGATTGACTTATCCATGATTGGCATATTTGATTTACTAGTAAGTCCCTAGTAAAGTGCACTAGAGGTGCCCAGGGCCTGTAAAGCAGATGCTCCTAGTGGGCCTGCAGCACTGGTTGTGCCACCCACATTAGTAGTTCTGTAAACATGACTCAGATCTGCCACTGCAGTGTCTGTGTGTGCAGTTTTAAACTGCCAATTTGACTTGACCAGTGTACCCACTTGCCATGCCTAAACCTTCCCTTTTCTTATATGTGAGACGCCCCTAGGGTAGGCCCTATGTAGGCCCATGGGCAGGGTGCAGTGTATGTTTAAGGTAGGACATATACTAATGTGTTTTATATTTTCTAACAGTGAAATACTGCTAAATTAGTTTTTCCCGGTTGCAAGGCCTATCCCTCTCATAGGTTAACATGGGGGCTGCCTTTAAAAATGATTGAAGCGTACATTCCGTTTGGGAGCGGATGGACATGTGGAGTTTGGGGTCTCACAGCTCACAATTTAAAAATACATCTTTTAGTAAAGTTGATTTTAAGATTGTGTTTGAAAATGCCACTTTTAGAAAGTGGGCATTTTCTTGCTTAAACCATTTTGTGACTCTGCCTGTTTGTGGATTCCCTGTCTGGGTCAGTTTGACAGTTGGGCTGTTTGCACCTCTCTCTAGACAGTGACACAAAGGGAGCTGGGGTGTAGCCTGCATATCCTGATGAGCCAACTGTGCTAGGAGGGAGGGGAGGAGTGGTCACTCACACCTGAAAGGGCTGTGCCTGCCTCACACAATGCAGTCTCCAACCCCCTGGTGAATGTCTGGAGCCTGGCCTGGGCAAGGCAGGATTTCACAAACAAGAGAGACTTTCCTTTGAAGTAAGCCTACTTCAAAGGCCAAAATGGGTATAAGAAGGGCACCCAAAACCACAGATTTTAGATCATTTCTGGATATCAAGAGGAACCTCTGCCTGGAGAAGAGCTGAAGAGCTGAGGAGAAGTGCTGCCCTTCCTGTGACTGTGCTTTGTGGAGCTATCCTGCAGTTGCTGCTTCTGCCTGGTGAAAGGGGACAAAGACTGGACTTGTTTGTGCATTCCTGCTTGTGAAGAAATCTCCAAGGGCTTGCCCTGAGCTTGCCTCCTGTTGGTGAAGTCTCAGGGCCATCAAAGACTTCCCCTGCCAGCACCTGGACTCTCTGCCGAGACTCCTGCCTTGCCAAGTGGTGCCCTATCCAGTTCCTGGGGCCTTGACAGGTGAAGCTGGCAGACCAAGATCGCAAATCCATGCACAGACCACCGTGCAGGGAAATTTCTGACGCAGCCTCTGAGACGCGGCTGAAGAAACGATGCGCCACCGGCTTCGTGTCTGAAATCGACGCAGCGCCTGCAGCGTGGCTGGAGAAACAACGTGCCACACTGCTAATGGAGGCTGGTAACATCTCAACCCACACAGCACAGTTTTGCTGATATCGCAAGACAGAATTTTTGATGCAAACCTTGCTGGGAGCGGAAAAACGACATGACGCCTGCCCGGACCCGAGTGGTTGCCCAGATCGACACATCAATCTCCTGCTGGGGGAAAAAGTAAGCACGCCGACCGGTCCGGATGAGGAGAAACAACGCACGGTCTCGTTTGCCGGTGAGAAATCGACGGATCGCTAACCATTTTTGTCTCGCACTCGCCTGTGCGTGTTATTTGACAATACCCAGGTACTTTTCAACGCTTTCGAAAATAATTTAAGACTCTGTTGCTTTTAAAATTAATAACTTGACTTGTGTATGTTGGATTTTTGTCGTTTTGGTCTTGTTTTGTTTAGATAAATATTTCCTATTTTTGTAAACCTGTTTAGTGTCATTTTGTAGTGTTTTCACTGAGTTACTGTGTGTGTTGGTACAAATACCTTAAACCTAGACTCTGAAGTTAAGCCTGCCTGCTCTTGCCAAACTACCAAGGGAGTGAGTGGGGGTTAGCTGAGGGTGATTCTCCTTTACCCTGACTAAAGTGAGGGTCCTTGCTTGGGTAGGGGTAGCCTGACTACCAACCAAAGAACCCATTTCTAACATTCACTAACTGCATTTTGTACTACATTTAATAGTACTACAATAGTACATCTAAAGTACTACAAAATGTAAATCACAAACCTGTGTCCAATGTTCCATTGATCCCTCTCCTACGTATGTATGTATAAGTTGTAAATATGAAAGGGACAGGGAAAATGGGGAATATTTATTTTGAAAGGGGAAGGTTTAACGGAGGATTAGGTAGGGGTTTATGGAGGGGCATGCACCCACCTACAAAAGAGTAAGGCCATTTCTATTCACAAACTGCAATTCTAAAGTTATTTACAACCAAAAAACTACCTAAAACAGTTGTAAATATACTCCAGCTGAGAGCTAGTATACGTCCAGCACCACCCAGGACCAACCACAAGTACTGCAACACTGTCCCATAGAATGTAATGGAGGTAAGGACTGTAATGAAAATCCACATAGTAAATAATGCTTGTTAGAACTGTTAGCCTTTGGGTGGTCTTCCCCCAGACTTTTTGTCTCTCCTCCTACATTTTGCTAAACCTATTTTGTTGACCTTCAGACTCTGTGCACTTTACCACTGCTAATCAGTACTAAAGTGCATCTGCTCACTTCTTAAAACATGTTGATATTGCCTTATTCCCCAATCCGCATATTTATTTTACCTAAGAGTCCATAGTAAAGTTCAGTACATGTTCTAAGGGCCTGTAAATTAAATGCTTCTAGTGAGCCTGCAGGACTGATGGTGCCACCCAATTATGCAGCCTTTAAACATATCTCAGGCCTGTCACTTCAGAGCATGTGTGCGCAGTTTACACTGCCATGTAGACCTAGCAAAATAAACCTTTTTCCAGGCCCAAGCTTTCCTCTTTCGTACATATACATCATTCCTAGAACAGGCCATGGACAGCCCTTCTGGGCAGGGTGCATTGTAATTAAAGAGTAAGACTTTTTAGTTGTACATGTCGTAGTAGTGAAAAACCTTTACATTCATTTTTCACTAGTGCAAGGCCTGTCTCTCCAATAGGATAACATTGGAGCTACCTTATTACATCTTATAAGTGTAGCTTCCGATTTGGAAGAGATGACCCTTTCATGTCTGGTGTCTCTGGAATCACAATTTAAAAGCCTAAGTTATGGTGAAGTTGGATTTTAAAATGCAATTCCGAAAATGCCACTTTTAGAAAATAGACATTTTCTTGTCTTAGCCATTGGGTGCCTTCTTCCTGTCGCTGGTCACATGACTGGGGGTAGTTGACAGTGGGCTTTGTGTATTCCTTTCAGACAGTCACACAATAGTGGGATTAGGTATGCCTCATCGGATCATTAACTGGCTTGATGGGGGGGAGGGGGGGTCTGAGCTGAGTAAAAGCTCCACCTGCACCTGCATAGGCTGTGTCCTGTTCAGACACCAAGGGTGTAACGACCCTGTATTGTTACTCCAGGCAGCTTGGAGCTCAGGCAGGGGAGGAAGGGAATTTCTTACACTTCAAAGTCCATGTCTAGAAGGTTCTCCCACCTTCCAAAACCAGGGCACCAAAGTGTAAATATTGGATCTCAGACACCACCATTTCAGTACACTTTGGGTTTTCAGTACACTCTGGGACCTGTAAATACTCTGCCAGGAAGAAGGACTGCTGTGCTGCTGAAGGCCTGCCACTCTGCTGGACTGCTGTTTTGTTGGACTCCTGCTTTGATGACCTCTGCCTGCTGCTCTCTTGCCTGGGAGTGAGGAGGACTAGACCTGCTTCTCTCCATCCCAGAACCAAGGGATCAGTGACTGGCGTCCTGATCTGACTTCTCAGGGACAGAGAACACTTCCAACCACACTGCTCCTGCACCTGGGCTCTGATCACTGAAAGTCTGCCCTGCCAAGTGGTGCTGCTCCAGTCCTAGTTCCTTGTAAGTGGGCCTGAGGTGCTTTGCTCCAGCAGAACTGACATATCCTTTGCTGCGGGCGCAGAACTAACATATAGCTCCGAAACCAGGAGTTGAGGTACCTTGGCTCAGTGGGCTCAACTGGGTCCCTGTAGCTGGCCTGCACTTCATCACAGTGAGACTGAACATTTGACTTTGTCCCGGTCAGGTGCAACCAGATGTCCCCAGTTGGTGCTTTTTGCTTATAAGCAGTATTGTGCAGTTTAATCTTTAAAAATGCATAACTCAAATCCTGCTTATTGGATTTTTGTTGGTTCTGTCTTATTTTACGTATTGAAATAAGCTCTATTTTTCTAACCTAGTATGTGATCCCTTTGTGTAGTGTTTCACTGTTTTACTCTTTGAAGTGTTGCACAAGCACTTTACACATTGCCTCCAGGTTAAGCCTGACTGCTCTGTGCCAAGCTACCAGAGGGTGAGCACAGGTTCACTCCCCAGTCAACCAACAACACAGTTCCTAACAATGTTAAATTAAATGAAATTATGTATAATGGTTCTAAGTATAAATAAATTTCACTTAATCTTAAAAGTATCTAAAAATACAGCATTTTTTTATTTGGTTTTAGCATATTATAATAAACTTTTTAAATATAAAAAATAACGAAACATTCAATTTATTGTATACATTTCATAACAGGTAGAGAATAATATTTTTTACTTCCGGTGGGAAGTTTTTTTATCCTTTAAACTTTAGAAAAATAATGTTAATTTAATTTATCACAGAAAAATAATTACACCTTAAATTTAAATTAAGGTAATAGTGCTATAGCTTTTATTATTTTCTTCTATATTTAAAATAAATATATACATTCATTAACAGTGATATTTAATATAAAAATATTTTGACTTTTTGAGTTTAATAAAGTTTTTTTTATTTACCCTATATTTACCATAGTGATATCTCAGCCACCGGGATAGAGATATCCCTATGGTCAAGTTTTGAGAACATTTACAAATATTGTTAAGATTGAAAATAGTCTACACTTTTAAGTGACTTTTGATTTGCACTTGTAAATGTTGAATAGCCAAAAGTAGTAAAGTTAGTCCAAATTATGAGACTCAGGGCCAAATTATGAGTTTGGTGGTCGGACTGCAGAACTCTAATATAGCGGTGAGGAGGCAGCCACCAAGCTGGTTGCTTGCCCACAACTGTATTACGATGTTTCCCTGGGCTGGTCGGTGAAAACAGTGCAACAGCATTGGCCTCAGTTCTCAGAGAGAGTTAAGGCCAATGACCCCGCACACAGCTCACTCGGAATGCGCACTGTCTGCCAAGGCAGACAGTGCGTATTCCGAGTGTGCTGACACAGGGGCCCCTGCACTGCCCAGAACATGGCCCTGGGCAGTGCAGGCCCCCCGTAGACACCAATGCTGCCTTTCCACCAGCCTTTTCACAGAATGGACCCTGCCATGAAAATGCTGGCAGAAAGGAAAGTCGGTATCAGAATGGCGGTGCCAAATTCGGCACCGCCATTTCTGATCATGGCTTTCACCACTGCCAACCCGTTGGGATCTCTGATCCTGGCAGTGGTGGCAGTGTGCTGACGGATCAACTGCCAATATCATATTGTGGAGGTCGGCCCCTTTCAGTATGTTCAGTACATTCCTTATAGCTATGGGAATATGCTTGAAAGATGTAAACAGGGAGGCGCTTTACCAAAATACTAACAGACAGACATCTTACGTCACCACAATAAGTGGCCTCAAATGGCAATTAAAGGCCTGAAATATGGCTCTGTTGTTAAGGCACTGGGTGTGACAAATTGAGAAAACAATTTTGCTGGGTCCACGAAAATGCCTGCACCAGAGATGCAGGAAAATGGCGTGAAATGTGTTTCAAACCGCAGGACAAAGCATACTTGATGCAAAAAGGATGCCATCTTGGAATAACAAATACCAATTTCTGCAGGGCTTGAGTGCAATATGAATCCAGTACTGTTTTTCCCCATGTGACTGATGAGATTGCAACAATATTTCAAACTTGTTTGCATCTCTTCCTCTGCGGTCTCTGAGACAAGGGTGTGATGAAGGCAGTCAACTAAGTTCAAACACTTACAAACAATATGTAGTCATCCCTGGAACTCCTAAAAATAAAGTTTTGGTTTCCTGTGATCCATGTGCAATCTCTCTTTAAAAGGCGATGGAAAGCAGGGGGCCCAGGAATACCATTTCAGCACATTCACCAAAAGAAATGAAACAAGCTTGAATAACAAGTATTTTTATTCATATCAAAATGCAACTAGGGTGAAACAACAAACAAGGAGGAGAAAGAGAACATAAAAGAAAACTGCACTAAGTAAACACATTCACAATAATAACATTGACAAAAGATGATGTAGACCGATGCCTAGCATGGATGTTTACAGTGTCTAAAACTATGGACTGTTGGACCCCCATCGAAAATGGGTGTGTGGCAGGTGCTGCAACACCCCCAGGTTATCTGGAGGGAGTTCAGCAGAACACAGGTAATAAGGGCACCTTTTCAGTATTTCCTGCATGCAACACACTGTGGATTTCCAGACAATCAAATGTCACTAGCAGCGACAGCTGCCGCAAATGTCAAGGTGGGTGCAGGGGGGACAACAAGGATGGGGGAAACAATGAAAAAAAAACGTACATTTTGCGCCATTCCTGCCGACTCCTGCTGCCTCGCTGGTCACTCCTCTTCTTGTGGACACCGGAACAGCTCCCCAGGATTCCTAGCACTGCTTTCATGCTAAAGCTAGCATGAAAGAAGTGCCATGGTTGGTCTGGGCAGCTCGGACTGCTGATCTGACACATCCCTGGGTTCTGTGCAATTTCTCCAGAGCTGGGCTGGAGAAACCTAAGTGTGCATGTGTGTTTGGCCGGCCTGAGGAGCACTCTCTCATCCCCTCCGTCCCACCTTCCATGATCCAACCCCACCCCTCCCTGCACTGCTGGTTGAGACAGCAGATAAAAAATAAAACAATAGTTAGCTATGGTTTTATTTTTCATCTCCTGGCTCTTGGCAAGGGGGGGTAATGCTCCTCCACCATGGCAGAGGACCTGCCCCAGCAAATCAGTGGAACATCTTTCAATAAACTGCTGGTAATTAATCTAATGTGGTTACGTTCGTTGTGCTACAAAGTAACGGTCTTTTGTAATTTGATCTTAGTGACAACCAGGAGTAGTAAAAGGTGGAGAGTGCTGACAGTTTCACAGCGCACAAGATTTAAAAAGAATAGGTAGCGACTGTTTACCTCGCTGCCAGGTAAATAGTACATTTTTCTGCTTTTCACTCAGCCACTAATTAGAAAAGTTAGAAAAATTTGAAAAGGTTAGAAAACAGTGCAAATGTAAATAACTAATGGTGACCCTAGGGGGAGCACAAACCATATACTAAAAAAATGGAATGCAAACACGGAACCCCCACCTAGGTAAGTGAAATATGTAGAGAGGAGCTGAGAGTACTAGGAAACCACAGAGGGAAGTAATACAGTACCCCCAGTGATCAGGAAAGCAGGAGTAAATCACTGGAATTTCTGCAAACCACCCAAAAGGAGGGAAAATATGAAAAAAAGACACCCAGACAAGACTGCAAGAAATCAGCTGTGCATTCCTGGAGAGGTAGACCTGTGGAGAGAGAGGACCAAGTCCAAAACTCACAGTGGAGTGCAGGAGGAGTAGGAGCTACTTCCCACCCATATGTACTTGCATGAGTTGGTCGGCGGTGATGAAGAGAAGGTCAGCACTGCAGCTCTGGAGCCGGAGAAGAGCTCCTGAGGGATGCAGAAGATGTCCCATGCTGGAAGGAAGATTGTAGAAGGGTGTTGGGAATTCCACCAACAAGCCTTGGCAAAGGCAAATATTGCGGTTGGGGGAAAGTGGTGTTGCCAGGGACCAGCAAGGTCCAAGAGGACTCAACCCAGGAGGAGGAGTCAGTGGGGACAAGTTGCGGCAATGAGAGCTCACAGGGGTAAAGGCAGCACACACAGGAGTCCTACAGGATGGGGACAGAGAAGTTGCAGAAGGACCTCACACAGCACACAGAAGCAGAATCCCACGCTGTAGGAGAACTACGCAGAAAGCTGTGCGTCGCAGGAAGGAGTGCTGAGGGCTGGAGCTGCATGTAGCCTGAAGTTCCCTTGGAGGAGATGCAAACAAGCCTTGGTAGCTGCAGGAGACACAGTGTGTGGAGGGTACTGTCCTGCGTGCAAAGGTAAGGGCTTACCAAAGTGGACAGCAGGCAGAGGGAACCAAGATGACTACTCCAGACTACCACCAGTAATGCAGGATCCACACAGCTCAGGATGTGAGGAGATCCACTCAGCCGGTCGTAGTTGCAGTAGGTGCCTGTGGATGCAGGGGAGTTACTCCTTCACTCTAAGGGAGATTCCTTCTTCCTTCTCATGCAGACTTGCTGCCCTCAGAGGATGCACAGCCAGGGACATGTTGCAGAAGCTGGAAGGAGCCCTGGAAACAATGTTGCAAGAAGAGTCTTCTTCGTGGATGCAGAATGTTGGTCCCTGGAGGATCCAATCGCAGTTCCAGTGGAGTTGAAGTCGAGATTGCAGAGAAGTCCTGCTGGAGTCTTGCAAGCTGAATGTGAGGACCTACCCAAGAGAGTGACCCTAAATAGCCCTGAAAGGGGGATTGGTCACCTAGCCAGGTGACCACCTATCAGGAGGGGAATCTGATGTCACCTACCTGACCTGGCCACTCAGATGCTATCAGAGGTCCCTGCCAACCTTGGATTTAAGATGGCAGGTCCCAGGGACCCTCTGGAGGAGCTCTGGGCACCACCCCAGGGGTAGTGATGGGATAGTGATGGACAGGGGAGTGGTCACTCCTCTTCCCATTGTCCAGTTTCATGCCAGAGCAGGGACTGGAGGTTCCTGAACTGGTATGGACTGGTTTATGCACAGAGTTCACAAAATGTGCCCTTCAAAGCATACCAGTGGGTTGGGGAGGCTACCCCTCCTAAGCCAGTCACACCTATTACCAAAGGGACAGGGTGTTACCTCCCTCTCCCAAAGGAAATCCTTTGTTCTGCCTTCCTGAGCTTGATCAGATCAAGCAGCAGGAGGACTGAAACCTGTCTGAAGGGGTGGCAAAAGAAGAAAACCCTAGAAGAATGGTGGTAGCAATGCTGGGGTTCCTCTAAGTAGCCCCCAGAGTGCATGGAATCATAATTCCGATACTGTAAACAGGTGGTCCAGATACACACCCTTCCCTGCCCTATCTAGCACTTAGAAGCCTTGATAGTGAGGCCTGCTTTTTGGTACACAGCCTCCAAAACATTCCAGAGGTAGACCAGGTGGTCATCCCAGGTGGAGCTAAAGACAGCTATATAATCTAGATAAGCTGCACTATAGAATTCCAAACTTGGAGGACTGCATTCACCAGCCACTGAAAAGTGGCAGGTACATTTTTCAAAACAAAGGACATCACTGTAAAGTGATAATGCCCTTCAATGGTTGGAAATGCAGTTTTTGCTTCAGCATCATCTGATAACTTGATCAGTCAATAGCCTGCAATCAGATCAAATATGCTAAGATACTCTGCAGATGTCAGTGTATCTATTAGCTCATCTGCCCTTGGGGTAAGGATGAGCATCAGGTTTTGTGACAGTGTTTTCCCATTTTGAGAGTGAGGTTTTGGAAATAGCACCGCTGAGCTAGCCCACGGGATGTCAGAGTGCTCAGTGACTCCTAGGTCTAGCATATTTTGCACCTCTGCTTTGATGCAGTCGTTAACATGGTCAGAATGCCTTTAAATTTTACTTTTGAGAGGCAAACTGTCCCCTGTATGAATGGTTTATTCACACCATGTTGGCTGACCAGGTGTCAGAGAAAACAGTTCTGAGAACTGCGCCAGGAGCTTCTTGCAGCAGTATTCTTTCTGAGATTCAGAAAGACAGTCTGCTGGGATAACCCCATCCACTGAGCCATCAGCTGCAGTGTTGGAGAAGAGGTCAGGGAGCGGGTCACTCTCTTCTTCTTGTCCCTCAACAGTAGCATGAGCGGGTTCATGTTAGCCCTGTGGTAGTAGGACTTAAGGTGGTTCACATAAAGCACCCTGAGGGGGATTCTGGAAGTGCCAAGGTCCACCAATTAAGAGACCTCACCTTTCTTCTCCACTATGGTGTGGGGCTACTCCCCTTGTCTCGGAGTGCCCTGGGAGACACAGGCTCCAGGACCCACAATTTCTGCCCTGGCTGGTAAACAGTTAGGACAGCCTTCTGGTCATGACACTTTTTCTGCAGTTCTTGGCTGTCCTGAAGGTTGTTAGTGGTCTTTTTTATGTACTCGGCCATTCTGGATCTGAGCCAAGTACATAATCCACAATGTCTTGGTTAGGGGGCTTGAGAGGTCGCTCCCAGACCTCCCTTAAAAGAGCAAGAAGACCCCTAACAGGGTGTCCAAGCAGAAGTTCAAAGGGGCTGTAGCCCACACCCTTCTGAGGAACATCCCTATAGGCAAAAAGGAGGCATGGCAGTAGGCTATCACATCTCCTTCTGAGGTTTTCAGAGAGTCCCATGATCATTTCTTTGAGAGTTTTTTCAAACCTCTCTACTAAACCATTGGTTTGGGGGTGGTAAGAGGTAGTGAACTTGTAGCATCATATTTCTTCCACATGGCCTCAAGGTATGCAGACATAAAGGCCCTCATTACGGACGGCGGTATTTTGGAGAAAGGTACTGGCAACAGGCTGGTTGTACCTTTCCCCAAAATATGACATTGGCGGTTTGGATCAAGCCAAACCGCCAATGTACCACTCCATCCACCATGCCGGTAACAGCCACTAGCCAGGCGTCAGTCACTGTCAGACCCGCACAATTATGACCCCACCTACTGCCATGGTTTTTGTTGCTTCCGTACTGCCACGAAAACCATGGCGGTACGCACTATCAGTGCCAGGGAATTCCTTCCCTAACAAGGAGAGGGGTCTCCCCTGCCCCTTCCTCATAGTCCTCCCCAACCCTCCTCCTCCCCGTCCCAACCCCCCATGACATACACGCACATTCAAGCACCAACCTACACACGCATACACACACTTATGCCCACATTCACCCACGCATGCATACATACATTCACACACACACATCCACACACTGACATACATAAAAGCATACACGCATTCACACAACACAACATACATGCACACTCACACCCATTCATGCACACACACATTCCACACGCCCCACAACTGCATTCAAGCACACAGACACATACACCCACACCCCCACCCCCACGCACAACACCCCCCACCCCCACCCCTGTCGGAGCACCTGACTTACCTGCTTGCAGGGGGTCCTCTGGCAGGAGACGGGACGTGGCACTGCTGCCATGCAGCAGTGTCTGCCAGCAGAACACCGCCAGGCCGTATCAGGGATCATGATACGGTATGCAATGGTCTACTGGCAGCAGCGCCACCTTACCGCCATCCACTGCCATGGCCTTCTGAAGGAATTCCGGCTACGGTCATAATATGGCAGACGGTAGGTAGCTGCGGCGACGGTGTATTGGCAGCCGTCACCACGGCAGTAGGTGGTTTTTACCACCAAAGACATAATGAGGGCCAAAGTTTGTACCTCTGTCTGATACCACCTCTTTTGGGAAGCCCGCTCTGGAGAAAATTCCCAGGAAAGCTTTTGCCACTGCAGGAGCTGTAGTGACCCTTAGAGGTATGGCCTCTGGATACCTGGTGATGTGGCCCACCACCACCAGTATAAATCTGTTTCCAGAGGCAGTGGGTGGGTCTAGAGGGCCAACAATATCCACCCCAATGCTCTCAAAGGGAACCCTAACCAAGAGTGATATTACATACACACGACATACAGCTGACATTTAGTCCACTTTGTAGTAACATGAGCATTTGGTAAATGAATTATTACGTATACTCACCAGGGTCCCACATCCGCCTTATGTGTGGTGCCTGACCAGATGACACATCCGTACATGTATTAGAAATCACTGTGAGCTGTGGTTTTCTGGGCAACGTCATAGGGCATACAATGATATGTGTGTTTTCAGATAACATTTGAGTTAACATATGTGATGCGCAACACTACCTAGTTCAGTGCAAAGGTTTGGGAATGTTGATGGATTCTATGTAATATATCTATGGATTGTCTGATCACAGTGTAGGAGTTTGTACCCTTTCCTGGTCCTATTCACATACCAGTTTGTGCTGGTGCAATGGGTTGATGTGCCCCATGACGTTGCGTCCCTGCTGAGGCAGGGACCTCTGCTGCAGTGAGTGACTATACTCTGGCTGCATGTGACAATAAAAGGGAAAATTCACCAGACATAACCAAACATGTTGAATATGTGCAACATGTTGCATATTTACATACTTCCATCTTATGCCAACAGTAATGTAAATGAGGAACATTATCTATTGCAATTTCCCAATGTTAGGTGAATACACAAGCAGTAATGGTCCACTGTTTTGGACTGAGGAATTTGAAGTTGCCATTTCTATCATAGAGGATTCTGGGACTTGAAGTGCAATGGACTAAATGAGACCCATGACGGTCTGACTTACAATGCCATCTACACATTTTTGGGACCACATCCCTAGTCACATTTGTAGTGTATCAAAGAGAGTTATCATTTAGTATCACTGTTAGATTCATCACATATTACCTGCACCATATTTAGGTCATCAGTCACAGGCAGCCAAAGGAGCAGGTGGGGGTGGATAGTGGTGAGGACATCCTGCTCAATGGAGAGTTCCTGCCTCCTCTATCCTGCTGTACTTCTCCTTCATCCATCCCTTATTATCCTGCCCTTTCTTCTTAAGGGCTGTGACTATACAGACATCCTTCCCCAATGCAGTAACCGCAGTAGCCAAATAGTGCCGTAGGGCTTCCTTCTCTGTGGCACTGCTGCTGTAGAGCAGGAGACCATGCAGTGCCTCACTATGAACATAACTACCATGGTGGTCTAGTCCTAAGTATAATTCTTCTTCCACCTGAAAGGCAGCATGCTGTCAGATTCTCCAGACACACGGCAGACAGGCACAGTGTTGGTGTGGAAAGACCAGGGGCCAGATGTAGGAAACGATTTGCGACTCGCAAACGGCAAAAATTGTCATTTGCGAGTCGCAAATGTGAGTTTCCTATGCAGAAATGCATTTTGCGAGTCGGGACCGACTCGCAAAATGCATTTCAGACTCGCAAATAGGAAGGGGGGTTCCCTTCCTATTTGCGAGTCTGAGTGGGATGCAATACCATTTGCGACCGCGTACGCGGTCGCAAATCGTATCGCAGTTACCATCCACTTGAAGAGGATTGTAACCCACTCGCAAATTGGAAGGGGTCCCCACGGGACCCCTTCCAGTTTGTGAATGGACCCCAAACATTTTTTTCAGGGCAGGTAGTGGTCCAAGGGACCACTGCCTGCCCTGAAAAAAAAACGAAACTAAAGGTTTCGTTTTTTTTTTTAAGTGCAGCTCGTTTTCCTTTAAGGAAAACGGGCTACACTTAAAAAAAAAAAACTGCTTTATTTAAAGCAGTCACGAACACGGAGGTCTGCTGACTACAGCAGGCCTCCATGTTTGCGAGTGCCTTGACTCGCTATGGGGCCGCAATTTGCGACCCACCTCATGAATATTCATGAGGTGGGTCATTGCGACCCCATAGCGAGTTGCAGTCGGTGTCTGAGACACCGTACTGCATACCAATTTGCGAGGTGCAAATTGCGAGTCGCATGGACTCGCACTTTGCACCTCGCAAATTTTTATGTTGCTACATCTGGCCCCACATCCTTGAATGTGTGCTGCTTTTATGTGGTTTGTACTGCAGGGTTGCAGGTGGTATTAATTTCCTACAGGTTTATGAAATTACAATTACTCCGCCCTGAGAGTGGAGATTCCGCCCCAAGTGCAGATTCTCTGCCCCAAGTGCCCCAAGAGATCCCCCAAGTACGGACCTAAAGATACTTCTAGTAAATGCCTTTTTGTGAATACCGAAAGTCATAAACTTAGACTTTTGGTCTAAGATTAGACCAAAAGTCTAAGTTTACCTTTGTGATTCGGGCCCTATATTTCTCTCATTTGTTGTTTTCAGTGCTACATTTTCATGGGAAAGGCGAGCGGGCCCCTCTCTCATAGGGAAGAAACACCTTCAGCCACTTGGTGTTATAGGCAGGATGTGAAGAAACTAACAAGATGGTTTACTGTACAATTGATAAGTATCATGAAGAAATGATAATCATGCCTAAAGCTTTTTGCAAAAATAAATATGTAAAACAGTAAGTAAAGTCTCTTCTGCAAAGGAACATTCTGGAAATAATAATGTCATATGACATTCAAATATTTAGTATAAAATATGTAACAAAGCCCCATCCATAAGGTGGAACAGCATATGTCTGACCTTGCACCTTGGCTAATGCTTGTTCCCTACTCAGCTACTGAGAAATGAATGCCATCCGACATGAGGACTTAAACGGAGTATTTAGTACCTACCCTGTAACAGACTGTAACATCTAGAAAGCGTTAGCTCTATCAGCCCTGCATGAGAATTCAAAAATGTGAGCACGCTCCTAATTGAGTGCAAATGTGGCATCAGCCTGGATCTGACCAACAGCCATCAGTAGCTTGTGAGGGTAAGCACCTTTCCATATCTATAGATGTTATCAGTTAAGACAGTAATTATATTTTCACAAAGAGATTTCTCAGTATAGTTTATGGAAGGTGTCATGATATTATGTTCCTACTTTTCAGTTCTATATGATATCATTTGGAATATAGATTTCTTAGAGCTCACCTTATTCAATGTGTTTGAGTTTGGCAGTTTGCTTTGCTCACTCATCAAGATGAGTGGGTCAGTGAATGATTCAACTTTTACATGCAATGTTTTTTATATTTAGGCATTGGTTGTCATTTTGTGAGAACTCTGAATATGCAAATAAATAAAGGTATATAGACAAATATAGTGCAACAGAGATAATAATATAGTTGTTAGATTTCATTCACAGAAAAACAATAGCACAGGTCTCATATTTAAATCAAATGGATGTGTCATATTAAGCAAAGTGATTCTTGAGGAGTTTGAGCTAAGCCCTGAGAGGGGGCCCAAAAAAGAATTTTGGACCACATTGTCCTAAGAACATCCTAAAAGGCTTTTGACAGTATTTGGCAGTTAAAGTAGTGGTTTGGATTCATGAATGACGTTGCTTGTCAGAGGTTTATTGAGGCGATGTGGTAAATAGCCAGTATGAAGAATAGCAGACCTGTTTTCCGGTAGGCTTTGTGGATGATGCAAAATGCCTTGAATGTGACCCTCCATCCTCTAGAAACTAGTGGATCATTTCAGGACTGGTTTGGGATGATCAAATTTAGCAAGGCTTAGGCACATCTTGGCGACATAAATTTACAGTCTCTGTTTTCTCTCAATCAAGTGTTTTGGCTAGCCTATGTAGACGACATTGCAGTAGTCAATTTGTCTCAAAGGAAGATATCTTGTCAGTTCAAGTTGGTGAGGAGTTTGCAGGATAATGGGGATTTTGCAGAGCAACAAGAGTTGAAAATTGACTCCCTAGACCAGAGCATTGATTTGAGGAGAAAGGGGTTGTACTTTGACCTCAAAGGATGGGAATTTCGATTTTGGTTTTCGCCCCTTTTACCTAGTAAGGCTTCTCTGACTTAATATTGCATGTGCTCTTTAGTTGTAGCCCTCTGACTCAGGTGGATTTGTGCAACACCAGCATACATCTGGAAATTAATTTCGTAATGATCAAGTAGCTGAATTTTTCTTTATTGAACACGCTTGCCGCATTATTACTATATTAACTGTGATTCTAAAGAACATTTTGTTCTATTTTATCATCAAAATCGATTGATGGATTATAATAATTTTTAAAGCTGAAAATTGAAGAATGGTACTTAATAAATGATGGAAAACTGAACGATTTGAAAATAAAACCCTTTAACTCACACTAGTTCTCTTTATTGACTGATCGAAAGGCTTAATAATTGATGTGATGTTTTTATGTTGATGATCTCTCCTTTTTTTCTCTGTCAACAATCAAAGGTCCAGATGACCATTGGTGGGATTTGTTTAATGATTACAACCGATGATAGAGATATAGAAACCATGCTCACACAGGTTGTAGTGAAAAGACAATTTATGTCACGAGACAAAGGAGCTGCAATAATGTGCTCCGATTTGGATTTGCCCATGTCCCTTAAACCCAAAGCCTAAACTTGAAGACTGACAGAGTTTGCGGTTTCAAAGGCAGTTGTAGTTATATCAATATGGTTTCACATCACAATTGCCTTTATTGAAATTTTGTCTTTGTGCTGAGATTATGTGTTTGTTTTTTGTGAAACATTGATGTCTAGGTGCTGATGATGAGCAGTTGAAGTTGTTTTCAGTCTTGAAGTAGTCTAAATTTCCATGATAATTGAGAAATAAAAGGTGTTCTTTGTCTGCTAAGTTTTGTGGGGCAGATTAATGAGGTACCCTCGACTTCACAATGGAGAAAGGGGCTATAATAATTTGTAGGGAATGTACTAATATTGATTAGTGTTAGTGGAACTGATTGCGCAAAGGGGAAGCTAAACCAGCAACAGTGCTTTCCACCGGTTGAGATTTCATTTGTGTGTGTGTGTAAGGAAATTGGAAGGTCTTAAAACCTATTTCTGATGGTTTCTTGTATGAATTAACTACTTTGTATTCTTAAGTGGAGTAGACAAGGGTTGTTTGTTTATGCTGCCTGCATAGAGGTATACAATTTTGTGTACAAGAAAATTGTAAAGGAGGATGAACTGCTGCAAGGAGTGGCGAGTTACGTCAGCGTGTACCATTCTGAGACAGGTTGGTTGGTGTGAGGAGCCACGCTGGGGTTGGTTGATGAGTTAACAAGCATTAAGCTACAAATAGTGAATACTATTTAGAGACCTAACTGGCTAATGCCCTTGTTAGAGTCTTTAAATACAATTTTGGAGGAAAACCTTTCACTCATGTCAGGGTAGGGCCACCAACAATGCGCATTGATTAGAGTACTAACGAATCTGAGTGTATTCTCCAGAATCAAAAATCCTTTTGAAAGAGTCACTTGCAAATGAAAGATGGTGCCACAGCTGTCAGAGAGGGTGTAGGATCAACACTCTGGTTCTGAAAAGGAGACTTTTCAGAACCTTTCAGGGAGCGCAAACTGTCTCTCACCAGATCCAGCCAGAGAGTCTGGTGCTCAGCCCTCCTCCTTTCTGTATTGCTGTGTGTCAGTCCATTCCTGCGTCTAAAGATAGGCAGCAGAAGATTAATATCAGCACCACTAATCCAATTTGGGCAGAGCCTTGCACTTAGCCTGTGGTGTCAATGAAGAACAGAAGGAAAAACATTGCCTTGAAAAAGCCCTTGGCTTGCATGCCCTCACATGGCAAAATACATGTTGGCAACTCAAAGGCAACTCTGAAGGCAATCTTTTATCAGAGATAAAGAGTAAATTGTGATGATACTTCAAGACCAATATTTCAAGCTGGAATAAAACGTGATACAAGGTATCCTCCTTTCTACGCAAAATAAAACAGTAACAAAAATAAAGTAATTTACTGTAGAAATATTTTTTCTAATTATGCTTTGGGAAAATTTCAATTTTCATCATGAGTGATTAACTGAAAAGGATTTTTGATTCTGGAGGATACACTCAACGTGGTTAATAAATAGGTTGCAATAGGTTTGTAGAGAAAGGATTGAGACAGGGTTAGAGGAAGAACTGAGGTGTACAGAATTGCAAACTGGACAAAAATATTGACATTTTAAATGTGCTCACTGTCCATTTATTATTGAATCTTTGTAATTCTGAAATGTTTCAAGGCTCTTAGAGATTTGGTGAGGGGAGATGTACCAGTCCCGGTTCAGGAGGGTGAAGAGGCACCACTAGAACATATGCCAGCTCATTATAGGGCTGAATACATGTTTGTGGCTTCATCAGTGGTGCAAGATCACTTAAAATGAAGGATCACTTACATTTCAAGAACACTATACTTTTGATTTAAGATTTATTTTATATTTAAAGGAGAAAGTATATGAGATTAAGCCACCTCCTAGACCTACACAACGTGAAGCATTAAATGCTTTGGAGTGAGAAGCTCATACTAAGGAGAAGGAAAGGTATCAAAATAGAGCAAAGAGAGCAGTGTGAAATTATGTAGCTGCTCAATGGGATGAAGGACAGCAGAGGTAGAGGAAATGTCTAGTCGAGGGAGCTAGAATGTATCCAGCTATAACTACTGAAAAGTTTTAAAAGAATCAGAAGCAGGGAACTGCAAGAAAAACAGACAATAATAGCTATTCAAGGGAGGATATTTCAGATGCTTGGTTATCCTCACGTCCACCGGTGTATGTGACTATTACAACAAATACTGATAGTGTTACAACTCCTAGTGCCACACTGGCTACAGCCCCTGCTGACTTGAATGCAATTCAGATTGAGAGAACACTTCCAGTACTTCCAATTACAACAGTACCTGCAAAAGCAGCCACTACAGCAATAGCTCCAGGTGTTACTGCTTCTAATGTGACTGTTCCTGCACTGGTCATACCGGCTCAATTCTAAGGGACTCATGCAGCAATTGCACCAATAAAGGTTATACCAAATCTGAATCCAACTGGTTTACGTGCAGTGGGAGGTGTAGCTGTGACAGTTCATTCTTGCATTGTTGAATTCATAGATTTTTGCTTGTGTGCCACCACAAATTGTTCAATCCTTGAGAGGAGGGAGAAGAATTGTCTTTGTGACACCAATTGCACAGGGAGAGACAGGGCCATTTTATGATGGGATTTTCCCCTATGGTTTGAAGAAACCTTAGAAAATGAAAGTATGGGAGATACAGAGAGACCATCTAGTAGACAGGAAGGAGGGAGACCCATAGAATTCCCAAAACTGAAGGTGGGATTAGAAGAGATTTTTAGACATTTCACATTTGAATCAATTTCAGGAGAACAAACTGTTACATTTGAGTAGAGAACTCAGAAGATGTGCAGCTGCTATCCATAATGAATTAACTGAATTGGCAGGACAATATGAAGTGCATCTCTCTAAGAGTGTTCCTTTGCAGAAAAGCTTGAGGGCACAGCTAAATGATGAAGCTATTGTGACTATGTAGTCTTCAGGAATAAGATTACATTTTGCAAAATTGGTAAAGTGCATCCCCAAATGGAGTGATTTGGCAGATTAGAGAGCAGATGGAGAAAGAAACAGGGAAGGAAAAAGAAACAATCAGATGCTACCGAAGCAAATGGTAAGGCACCACCAGCAACCACACATGAAGGTGCAGCGTTAATCTTTCCTAAGAGGGAGGAACCATGTGGAGGTATGTTTATGTGCCGTGGAGCAGAGGTGATCTTGCAACATTTACAAACAAGATTCCAAAGATGAGAGAGAATCCTGCACAGTGGTATACACAAGCAGACAGACTTGTACAGATGTTGAAAGTTTTGTTGACAGACTTTAATACTTTCTTTGATATCGTCGTACAAAGTGATTCTTGGGCTGAATGCAAGATAGCCATGCAATAGCCATGTTCTTAACCTCCAAGAGATGCACATACTTGTGTACCATCACATATAGTAAAGACTAGGGCCCAAATTTAAGAACCAACAATCGCCACATTACGTCATTACTTTTTTTACGCCAATGTGTCGATATTGTGGCAAAACTCCATACTATATTTAGAAAGTGGCGCAACGCTTGCATTGTGCCACTCTGTAAAACCTTGTGCCATATTACACCTGCGCCAGGCATAATGTATGCAAGAGGGTCGTTCTGACAGCTGTAGGTTGAATGCCCTAGGACGCGCTAGCCAAATCGGTCAGTTCCAGTTACTGTCATGTGATTCTCACGGAGCTCACTCTTGAATCTGGGGATGGGTGACCTCTTTTTGACATAGCCAGTTGTACTGTAAGTAAGTGACAGCTCTGTGGTTTTTCAACTCCCGCACCTGGGTATCTTCTAATTTATGTTTTGGAGAAGTTGTTTTCTTTTTGTAATGGTCCTGATGAAGCGTCAATGGATCCGGCTGGACCACTAGACGCGAAACATGTAGACCCACAATAAGAGGCACCCCAATAGGACGAGTCCTCTCGTGTTTGTAGCATTGAGAGTTAGTGAGCATAATCACTCAATTTTTACTCTCATCTGGTTTTAATCTTGGTCTCCATCTAAGTGATACTGATTAAATTGATGTGTGTTCCAGATGGATAACCAATTTTATTTTTGCCTTCTCTCCATACTGCTCAGATACCTAGAACAAGGTATTTATCTAGTTGACTTAATTCTACCAGTCAACTTCAGACCTACACGGCCAAGAGCCCCCTTCGGGGAGCCCGACATGCATTGCAGTGCCCACCTGTCGAGGAGCATTCCTGATGATGAAGCTAGTCATCCACTGGGATGCTTGAGGGTTCTTGCTCCTGTAGGATTAGGTCCCCTTGATCCCTTCTCATTATTTTTCTTTTTTTGGAACAGTGTACCTTTATATGACTATAAGTATTGGGAGACTGTGCACTGGACCATGAATCTCCCGGTCCCTCCTTCTTTGAACTAACTAATTAGTAGTGCTGCATACTCATAGTGAGCCCCTGCCCATGCCTAATAGCTGCATAGGTAAGGCGGCTCAGTTAGTAACCAGATTTTACTTCAGGGCATATTAAACTTTTTTTAATGGCTACATTGAAATAAAGCAGCGCTTCAGACTTTTTTTTTCAAAAGCAGCTCTATCTGAGCTGGTTGGTGCTGCTAGGGTAAATTGGAATAAGCATGATATCCATTATATGAAGTTTTACTTTGGTATAGGAAGCCAAGGATTCATATGATGCTTTAAATAGGGGATGTGTATTGTAGACATTTTATTTGAATTCAATCCAAGCTTCTGTCAAGCATCAAAGCATCCAAATATAGTTGAATTTATTCATACAGTGGGTCATGGCATTGTGGAATCTAAACCTGAAGATCCAGCAAAATAGCTGATCAGATAAAAAGCTAAATGTTAAAACTGGAACAGAGGAGTGTTAAGGTACAAAGATTGTATAGTCAGCCAAAATTACATATTTTAAAACCTGGGCTTGGAATAAGAGTAAACAATGTAGTTTCTCCAAATTTACTTGGGGACTATGAAGTCAAAAAAGCTGCACGTGGGGGAGGTCGCTCTGGAAAATGCGTGCGTTGCTTGGCCTTTAGTAGCTGACGAGGATTTTCACTGATTAGAAGACGCTCTCAGTGCAAAAAAGGTTAGAGATGCCTGCTCTACTGTATCATTAGTAAGGAGAGGACAACTTCCATCAGTAACTTTATCCAGCCTTGAGAGGAACATTTGTACGTACAATATTATCCAAAACCTTCCAGCCAACCAGCACTTTGCTCCACAGACCCATCCCCCTCCAGTGTCATTGGACACCAGCCCAGCTAGTCTGCATATATATCCATCTCAGCCTCTGACAATGTACCCCTCATGATGACCTCACATTTGGCGGCTCAGGCAACTATACCATCATTGCCGCCCACGTCTGCATATCATCCGCCAGCTTTTTGTCCCTGTGTGTCTTCTGCATGTGATGTTCTTCTGCCACTGCCCACTATGCTATATGCCTCAGCAAATCTACCAGTAGTGGTTGTCCTGGCGAGACCCACCTACTGCCAATCCAACATTTTGCAAGCCTCAGCAGTAGGAAATGTAGACTAAGCATCTTCTTTTCACATATTGTGACCAGACCCGGTAGGCACTGCCTGATATCCTTCACGATTATCCAACCAGTGACCCTCTCCAATTTAGCCACCACTGCCCGCCAATAATCCTCTACAATAGGACAACCCCACACCCTTGTGGAAAAGAATTAGCATCAGCCACGGAATAGCAAGGACAGGAGGACAGTTTTGGTGTGAAAAGATATACTGGATTAGTTTGAAACTGGAATTAGTAGAAGTCCCACTCACACCCTCATGAATAACCCCTCATTTCAAGTCAGTTAAAGGTTCTGCCAGGGCATCATGCCACAGTGGACAACAGAGTGTTCTCCCGCAGGGCCCTGCAGACATGTGAAACCAGTCGCCTCACATCCACCAAATTAAGTAAAGCCACCAGAACCTGGGACTCCTTAGGCACCACAGGGAATGTGGGTCAAGTCCCCCTTGCCATGGCTGTTATTTTAGCAAAAACTACCCAGTTACCAAGTTAAAAATAGTCATTGCAGCGGCTAAGGTAACAAACCTGTCATTGGTGTATAAGTCCTTTAATGGTTTGCAGCCTCCAGCCCTCCAATGTTCTACTGACATTAGCTGTGCAATCTTTATTTAGGGTCTCAGAGTTCAGATGCACAGATTTGCCACATACAGAGCTCAGTGGAGCACCCACCAAGTTCTAGGTGTTACAAATAAACAGATAACTAATTCTGTTTCAAAGAAAGTCCCTATAACAATAGGTTCGTTTGAGGAAGGTCACCAATTTGTGGTATGCGGTTCAAGTCCTGTAAACCTGTTTGGGAGAAATCTTTTGTGGAGGCTAAATTGCACTATTTACTGCACACTAGATGGTGTTGAATTTCAAATGCATGATGATGTTGAATTTAAAATGGCACACAAGGAACATCTGTAGAATTGTATCCTGTGAGAATGGTAGAGGACTTACCTCCTGATTTGAGAGATGCTGCAAGACCATAATATAGCATTTTTCAGGGAAGGACATCAGACTAATCAAAGGTGTAGAACCAGTTTGAATTACAGTGAATCCGAATGCAGTTTTCCAGAGAACTCCACCTTAAAATGTAACACCAGAGACAGTAGCTGAATAATAGCAGTGATTATAAATATGCTAAAGCAAAGAATTGTGATAGAAATTGTTGGAAGTCCTTGCAATTCTCCTATCATAGGTTTACAGAACCCAATAGAAAATATAGGATTATACAGGATCTTCGGAAAATGAACAGTATAGTTGTTGCATGTTGTCCCATGGTACAAAATCCAGCAACAATACTATTTCAAATTCCCTTAACTGCAGAGTTGTTTACCATTGTGGATCACTGCCAGGCCTTCTTCTCTGTTCCATTGCATGAGAACAGTCAATTCCTGCTCTCGTTTCTATTTAGGGATAGATTTTTGGCATGTTGCTGAGTTCCACAGAGTGAGTCTTTAAATTTTCAATCGGATCTTGAAAAATAATCATTAGACCCTGCAGATGCCTTGCAATCCAGTTATTGTACAGTACATTGATGACCTGCTTGTGGCATCAGGTACACAAGAAGCTTGTAAACAGGACAAAATTGCCCTTGTGCATCATCTAGCCCTGAAAGGAAACAAGATGTCCGCAAGCAAATTGCAATACTGTAAAAAAAAAGTCCTTTACTTGGGACATCTTATTGAGAAAAGAATGAGAAAGGTTTCACAGGACAGAATAGAGACAATTTTAAAGATGAGTCCAACAATACCTCAGAAAGATGTCAGGATGTTCCTGGGAATGGATGGCTACTGTTTTCAGGGGATACCAAACTTTTCGCTAGTGGCCAAGACTTTACTGAGGCTGATGCAAAAGGATGTGCCTAATCCACTTCCATGGGACAACAATCATTTAAAAGCTTTCCCAATGCTAGGATAGAGTCTCTGTCATGCCCCAGCACTAAGAATGCTTAATCACTGTAAGATGTTTTCATTGTTTTGCAATTAGGGGGAGGGCTGCACTTTCTCAGTGCCTACTCAGTTGCATAGAGAATAACATATTTTTCAACTACACTTCACCCTGTTGCCACAGATTTTCCAGCTGCCTTAAAGCAGCTGAGGCAATTGATGTCAGGATTGAGAGATGTGAGAGCATGGTGATGGGACACCCTCTTACAGTGGTGGCCCTTTACTCTGTCAAAATTTTGCTCATCCATACAAAAACACAGTCCCTGACAAACAGCAGACTTACTAAATATAAACAACAAATACTTGCTTCTGAGAATGTTGTTTTAAAGAGATGTCAAATACTCCACAAAAGCCCATTGTTAGCATTGTCTGAAAGTGAAATTGATGAAGATGAAGTTGAACCTTCCTGCCTGCATGTTACGGATTTATGCACCAAGACAAGACCAGACATTAAAGACTGACCTCTTGATGAGCCAGACTATGCAATTTTTGTGGGCGGCTGATGTCTAGGAGATAATGAGGGAACTCTGAGAGCAACTCATGCGGTCTGCACAATACTGAAGGCTGTGGAAGCCCCCTGGCTTCGAGGTGTTACCTCTTCACAAGTGGTGGAATTAATTGTTCTTAAGAATAACCATATTTACTAAAAGTCAATATGGCTTTGTTGTGGTCCATGATTTCGGGCAGTTGTGGTTGCAAAGGGGATTTATGACATCATCTGGCTCCCCCTATTAGAAATGGAGAACATGTCATGAAATTGTTAGAGGCTTTGAAGTTTTCTCAAGAGATTGCAGTAGTCAAAAGTGCAGCTCACAGAAATGGCAATGACTATGTCATAGTTGGGAATCGATATGCTGATGAAGTTGCATCATATTGTGTGCTTGTGGCATGCACATTTAATATACAAATGAATATACAAATTAATCTGATGATGACACTAACTTTTCTATGTTGTTGATAGTGGCCCATACTTGGGAAGAAATCAAGAGACTACAGGAAGAATTTTCAGAAGCAGAACAATGAGTTTGGATCAGAGCAAGATGTGCTAAAAATGCTAATGACGTGGGTTTCCGCTAATAGAAGACCAGTGTTGCCAGATAATTTGTTGTTTCCCTTTACACAACATTTTCATGGTCCTACACACACTGGAAGAATGCAATGGTTAAACTGTTCAGGCAAAATTGGTTTAATCCTTGATTCAAAGCTTTAGCACAAAAATTATGAAATCAGTGTATGACGTGTCAGCAGACGAATGTGGGAAGGAGAACACCTGTAAGCACGAGTCACCTAGGAAGATCAGGCAGGTCCTTTAATAAGATACAGCTGGAATTTATTGAGATGCCTGTTTGCAATGAACTGATGTAAGTCCTGGTTATAGTGTGCATTTTCTCTCGATGGATGGAATCCTACCCAACATGGAGGAACGGCAAGTCTCACTATAGTGAAACTGCTATTACACGAACTCATACCGAGGTTTAGATTCCTGGCTTCTCTGGAGTCAGATCGAGGGACCCTTTTTAATAATGAGATACTTAGAATACAGGGTGTGGCACTTCAAGTGAAACAGAGATTGCACTGTAGCTATCATTCCAAGGTTTCGGGATAGTGGTGCATTTAAACAACACAATAAAGTCTGTGCATCTACTTCTCTGAAATGACCAGATGCTTTACCACCAGTTTTCATGAGCCTTTGAAGCACCCCTGAAAGGGGAACAGGATTATCACCTCACACAATCCTCACGGGGGTCAGACCGAAGGACCTATTTCAATAGTGAGGCCATTAGAATGCTGTGGGTAGCACTTCAAGTGGAACAGATATTGCACTGGAGCCTTTGTCCCTAGGCATCGGGGATAGTGGAGCAGTTCAACGGTATGTTGAAGTCTTGATTGGTCAAAGTTTGTACATCTACTTCTCTCGAAATGGTCAGATGCTTTACCACTGGTTTTGATGTGTCTTCAAAGTGCCCCTGACAGGAGAACAAGATTATTACCTCATGAAATCCTCATGTGTCATGCACTGAGACTGCCTGCAGAACCTGCAAATGCACTTGTAAACATCACAGATGACATGATACTTGATTACTGCAAATTATTAGTTGATGTGGTGTGTTCTGTTTCTCACCATATCAAAGCTGCCACTGCCAGTCCACATCAGGAGCAGTGCCATGAACGTGGTCCCTGTGACTGGGTTTTGGTGAAGAAGTATGTACAAAAATCTTGCTGGAGCCAAGGTGAAAGGGCCCCTACCAGGTCATCCTGATTACCAACACTACTGATAAATGTGCTGGGATACCTAACTGGCTGCATGCCGCCTACACCCAGAGTAAGGTGTCCCTACGAAAAAATAGTGTGAGAGCACCCGTGACAGCACATCAAGAAGGATCAGAGTTGGTGAAGTGCAGCAGAGTTTCACACCGGAACAAATTACTGAAATCCCAAAAAGTGTTGTGGAAATACTCACCGAAGAAGAAGAATTGAAAGCTCAGAATAAAGGAATTGTTTAAGCACCACAACGTTAATCAAATGATGCGGATGAAGGAACAACTGTGAGTAGAGAAAGACTCCAGTGGAGAATGGAATGGCCAAATGGTAGAAAGCAATTGAGATCAAGTGTGTCAGTCGAATGTCTACCACAAACCATCATCGAAGAGACAGAACCCAGCGTAAGTGAAACAAAAGAAGATCAGCAGATACCACGGAGAGCCAAAAGAGTAAGGGTACCTTGCTGTAGGTATCCTGTACCCAAAAGGACTTATTATTCAGAGAACATGTCAAATGCCTCAAGCAAATATTTAAGGAACTGAGATCAGAGACATTTGAACCTCCATGATATGCCACACTAAAAAGCATTAACTAAATACAAATTTCTGAAGCAGATATTACAATCAAGAATTTGACAAGCATTATTTGGAAACTTCAAAAGCCAAATTGACTGAGACAACCAATGCTGAACTCTATGTAAAAGAGAGGGAAAACAAACAAATGTAATAAATTACTTCGACAACAAATAACTAACAAAATTGAAGAATAATTACGAATAATTCCTTAGGGCCAATGCTGCAGTAGAAGAGTAGAGACAACACATTTAGAAGAAGATGGAGTAAGGTTAGGGATGTCTCACAATGAATATTGTATATAAATCGAATGGAATAACTTCAAGTCAATCTTCAAAGGTGTTGCTCATTTGCACAACTAGAAGTTAAAGCAGAATAATGAAATCTGCATGTTGGTATATATCCTACTCAAGGTTTGGCTATAGACAAACATATGTTTCCTTACCAAAGCTAGATGTAGGATCATTAAAGGTGCTATATTTATAGTTGCAGTATTAGCATTCTTAGTTATTTTAGTTGGAATACATTTTTCACCAGAGATAAAGACACCTAAGTCTACACCTGCATCCACAACTCATGTGCACACAGTAGATGAGACAAAATTAAAACCTTAATTTGTAGATTATTCAAAGGAAGACTTTTCCGCAAATGTTCATTCTAGATTAGTTTCGGAATACACTCAAGCTTTAGATACTAAAGACTGCTACATTTGTGCACACTTACCTTCTTCAGCTGCAGAAGAAGAGATGTATCACCATATCCCACTATCATATGCAATTACATGTAGTATTTTACTTAGTTTATTTCTATAGACAGGAGCATTTTTTTTTCTCCATTTATGACATGATCCCTTCTAAGTTTCTCTTCAGAAAATAATGAATCCTCATCCACAAGCAAAAGACATGGAAATTGCATGGTATTGTTTTTAGATCACCTACAATAATACATACTGCTAAGGCACCTGAAAGCAACCTAACCTTTTAATGAGACCATTAGAGAATAAGTTAATTTTGACATAAGAGAAAAAAAGAGCTCATAACTTTTTGCCCACATAAGCTAACGCACACCAAATTTGCATAATTCTTTTCCAACATCCTAGGGATTCTAGAGGTACCCAGAATGTGTGGGTTCCCCTGAAGGAGACTAAGAAATTAGCCAAAATACAGTCAAAATTTCGGCCCGTATTTATACTTTTTGACGCTAAACTGCGCTAACGCAGTTTAGCGTCAAAAAATGTTGCGCCGGCTAACGTCATTCTGAAGCGCCATGCGGGCGCCGTATTTATTGAATGGCGTTAGCCGGCGCAAGCAGACCGGCGCTGCCTGGTGTGCGTGGAAAAAAACCACGTACACCAGGCAGCGCCGGCGTTGGGAAAAATGGCGCTAGGGCGTCTTAAAAATGGTGCAAGTCAGGTTGATGCAAAAAATCGCCTCCACCCGATTTGCGCCATTTTTAACGACGCCCAGACGCCATTTACATGACTCCTGTCTTAGTAAAGACAGGAGTCATGCCCCCTTGCCCAATGGCCATGCCCAGGGGACTTATGTCCCCTGGGCATGGTCATTGGGCATTGTGGCATGTAGGGGGGCACAAATCAGGCCCCCCTATGCCAAAAAAAATATATAAAAAAAAAAAAAATTATACTTACCTGAACTTACCTGAATGTCCCTGGGGTGGGTCCCTCCATCCTTGGGTGTCCTCCTGGGGTGGGCAAGGGTGGCAGGGGGGGGTCCCTGGGGGCATGGGAGGGCAGCTGTGGGCTCATTTTGAGCCCACAGGTCCCTTAACGCCTGCCCTGACCCAGGCGTTAAAAAGAGGCGCAAATG
The DNA here is from genome assembly GCF_031143425.1 of Pleurodeles waltl. Classification (NCBI taxonomy): domain Eukaryota; kingdom Metazoa; phylum Chordata; class Amphibia; order Caudata; family Salamandridae; genus Pleurodeles; species Pleurodeles waltl. The sequence continues at coordinate 403,891,628 of NC_090444.1, forward strand.
CAGGGTTTTTTGACCCGACCACTCCCGGGCGTGATTTTTGCCCGGGAGTATAAATACGACGCATATGCGTCGCAGACATTTTTTTGGACGGGAACGCCTACCTTGCATCTCATTAACGCAAGGAAGGCGTTCACGCAAAAAAATGACGCTCTTTACTCCTACTTTGGCGCTAGACGCGTCTAACGCCAAAGTATAAATATGGCGTTAGTTTTGCGCCAAATTTGCGTAGAAAAAAACGACGCTAATTCGGCGCAAACGGAGTATAAATATGCCCCTTCATTTCTTTTCAAAAAAGGGAAAAAAAGGGCTGCAAAAGAAGGTTTGTGGGTTTTTTCCGTGAAAATGGCCTCAACAGAGGGTTTGCAGTGCTAAAATCACCATCTTCCCACCTTTCAGGAACAGGCAGACTTGAATCGGAAAACCCAATTTTTCAACATAATTTTGGCGTTTTACTGAGACATACCAAATTTATATGATTTTTTGTGCTTTCAGCTTCCTTCCAGTTAGTGACAGAAATGGGTTTGAAACCAATGCTGGATCCCAGAAAGCTGAACATTTCTAAAAAGAAGACAGAATTATGAATTCAGCAATGGGTAATTTGTGTAGATCCTACAAGAGTTTCCTACAGAAAATAACAGATGAACTAAATAAATATTGAAATTGAGGTGAAAAAAACAGCCATATTTCTCCACGTTTTACTCTGTAACTTTTTCCTGGGATGTCAGATTTTTTAAAGCAATACACTGTTATGTCTGCTGGACTCTTCTGGTTGCGGGGATATATAGGGCTTGTAGGTTCATCAAGAACCCTAGGTACCCAGAGCCAATAAATGAACTGCACCTTGCAGTGGGTTTTCATTCTATACCGGCTCTACAGCAATTCATTTGCTGAAATATAAAGAGTGAAAAATAGGTATCAAGAAAACTTTTGTATTTCCAAAATGGGCTCAAGATAAGGTGTTGAGAAGCAGTGGTTATTTGCACATCTCTGATTTCCGCGGGGCCCATACTAGCATGTGAGTTACAGGGCATTTCTCAAATAGACGTCTTTTTTACACACAGTCTTACATTTGGAAGGAAAGAATGTAGAGAAAGACAAGGGGCAATAGCATTTATTTTCTCTTCTGTGTTCCCCTAAGTCTCCCGATAAAAAACATACCTCACTTGTGTGGATAGGTCTAGTGCTCGCAACAGGAAATGCCCCAAAACACAACGTGGACACATCACATTTTCCCAAAGAAAACAGAGGTGTTTTTTGCAAAGTGTCTACCTGTGGATTTTGGCCTCTAGCTCAGCCGGCACCTAGGGAAACCTACCAAACCTGTGCATTTTTAAAAATAGACACCTAGGGGAATCGGAGAAGGGGTGACTTGTGGGGCTCTCACCAGGTTCTGTTACCCAGAATCCCTTACAAACCTCAAAATTTGGCTAAAAAAACACTTTTTCCTCACATTTCGGTGACAGAAAGTTCTGGAATCTGACAGGAGCCACAAATTTCCTTCCACCCAGCGTTCCCCCAAGTCTCCTGATGAAAATGATACCTCACTTGTGTGGGAGCCCAGGTGCCTGCAACAGAAAAAGGTCAAAAACCTGTACAGATTGAGGGGATAGCACAGCAAGTTGATAAGCACATATTTTTCTTTTATACATATTTAGGCGGACTCTGCTTTGGGGACCCACACAAGTGAGGTATCATTTTGCTTGGGAGACTGAGGGATCACTAGGGAGAAGGAATTTTGTGCCGGAGCAGTGATCCTACAAAGAAAAGTCAGGAAAATATGCTTTTTTTAAGCAAATTTTGAGGTTTGCAGAGGAGTCTGGGTAAGAACATGTTGGGGGATCCACGCAAGCCACACATCCCTGGACTCCTTGGGGTGTCTAGTTTTAAAAAATGTCTGAGTTTGGTAGGTTCCCCTAGATGAAGGCCACATCCGGGGCCAAAAACATAGGTGCCCCACCCCCCAAACACAGGTAGTTTTGTAATGTATCATTTTGATGTGTCCGCATACTTCTGTGATGTTCCAAACACTAAAATTGTGAAAAGAAACACACTTAGGTTATTTTAAAAAGACCCTTTACCCACCAACCAAGTTGGTGACATGCTTCATCATCAGGGTCCAACTTGAGACACCTAGCATGTCACAGGGGTGCTGCGACACCTGATAACAGCGGAGCAGGTGTTGTCATTTTTACCACACATACTGGTTGGATGTGGCACGAGGGTGAGTGATGGTTCAGTAGATCAAATTTTATTAACAAGAGATTTCACAAAAGTTAATAACTGTTAATAACTGAAAGGCCAAAAAACTGAACCAATGACTCACAGCTCGTGAGCAGTAAAGCCGCGTCAAGGCACCAACCGTTTTACAGTCCATTCACACACCTTTCATACATGACATGCACAAGACCATTCACTCCACCAGCCACTGGCCCAGCACATTCCAACACTTGATTCGACAGACAGCGCCATTCAAAGGCCCATCACTTACATACACCCACATACATGATACAGCAATCACACTGGCTGATGGGAGTGTGTGGACAGATGTTTGGCTGGCACCGCCAGCCAAGCGCCACTCCACACACACCGCCAGCCAAGCGCCACCCCACAAACACCGCCAGCCAAGCGCCACCCCAAGCACACCGCCAGCCATTCGCCACCCCACGCACACTGCCAGCCAAGCGCCACCCCACGCACACGCCAGTAAAGCGCCACCCCACGCACACCGCCATCACTTTTGTTTATAAACAAGAAACCACTAACTAATTATACAATAAGTACAAAACTACAAACACAAAAGCTCTAACTGAAAACATGATAGAAATGTGAAACTGTAAATCTGAAAATATAAAACAGGCAGTTTACGCTCACGGTATTTCCCAAAAGATTTTTTGGGTGTGGTAACTCCTGAAACAGCCGCCACACACAGCCCATAATTTGAAGGGCAATCAGGGCAGTACATCTGGCTCTCCCTCCGGATACCTCTTCGGGTACATACTCTACATTTCTTAGTGGGCAAGTCTTTTTTGGGAGTGGGAGGTATGTGATCTGGAAAGTGGCGATCTTTCAATCTAGCCACATGTTCCTGGTGCCAAAGTGGATTCTGCCCCCCTTGGAGGGCAGAAATGGCCCTCAGTAATGTGCCCCCCCTTTGGGGCCGCCCCCCCACACAAAACACACACACAAGATCCCTGGTGCCTAGGTGGATACTGCCTCTTTTGGGGGCAGATGGGTCTAAAAAAAATAGGCTGATCTGCCCCCAATGGGGGCAGAAATGGCCAACAGCTCTGTACCCTATTTGGGGGGGGGGGGGGGGGCGACACTTACCAAAGGGGGCAAAAGAGGGCACACCAGCACAAAAAAATTAAGGGGAACAAAAAAGAAATTCCCTCACATCTTGGTGGCTTCTGCCCCAGATAGGGCTAAAAATAATAGGCCTATATGCCCCCTAGGGGAGCAGAAATGGCCATCAGTAATGTGCCCCCCCTTGAAGGGTGACCCTTGCCAAAGGGCCCACCCCCCCACACAAAACACACACAAGATCCCTGGTGCCTAAGTGGATTCTGCCCCCCAAGGGGGGCAGAAATGGCCAACAGCTCTGTGTCCCCTCTGGGGGGTGACCCTTGCCAAAGGGGGCACCCCCAGCACACAAAAAAACAAAGGAGATTAAAAAAATCCCTGATGCCTTGGTGGCTTCTGCCCCCCTTGGGTGAAGATGGACCTAAAAAAAATAGGCCAATCTGCCCTCAACAGGGGCAGAATGGCCATCAGTTACGTGACCCCTTTGGGGCGACCCTTGCCAAAGGTGTCGCCCTCTCACACAAAACACACACAAAGGTTTCCTGGTGCCTAATTGGATTCTGCCCCCATTGGGGGCAGATGGGTGTAAAATAAATATGTCGATCTGCCCCCAAGTGGGGCAGAAAAGGCCAACAGCTCTGTGCCCCCTTTAGGGGGGCAACCCTTGCCAAAGGGGTTGAAAGGGGGAGCCCCCAGCACAAACAAACAAAGGGGAGCAAAAACAAAAAATCCCTGGCATATTGATGGCAGATAGGCCTAAAACAAATAGACATATCTGCCCCAAGGGGGGCAGAAATGGCCAACACTAATTTCCCCCTGTTGGGGGCGATCCTTGCCCATGCTGTGCCTCCAAGACACAAAATACACACATACAACACACAATCCCTGGAGCCTAGTGGGTTTCAACCCCCCCGGGGGCGAGATCAGCCATAAACATGGCTGATCTAGCCCCGGGGGCCAAAACATATAAAAAAACATTGCCCACAGGACAGCGACCCTTGCCTAAGGGGTCGCTGCCCAAAAACGTAATGAAAATAAAATCCCTCATTCCTAGTGGGTTTCAACCCCCCTAGGGACAGATCGGCCGAAAAAATGGCGGGGGGGCCGAAACAAGATTTTTCATTGCCCCCAGGGGAGCGACCCTTGCCCAAGGGGTCGCTCCCCAAAATAAACTACAGACGAAATCCTTGGTGCCTAGTGGGGATTTCTGCTCCGCGATCGTGGAGCAGGAATCCATTGAAAACAGGCACGGGGGAAAGGAAAAACTCTTTCCTTTCCCCTTGTGTCTGTTTCCCCCCCCAAAAAAAAACCCAAAAGAGAAGGACTCACCTGTTGAAGGTCCTTTCTCTCCACGCGCTGGAAGCAAATGGCTTCCAGCCCGTCCTCAGCAGCTTCTGATGACGTTGGTGCGCTGTGAGAGCACCAACGTCATCAGATTGCTGAGTGGGTGCCGGGGGTGGAAGGGGAAGCGATTCCCCTTCCATCCCCGACTGGGGGTATGGGAGGGAGGCCCACAGTGGGAGAGCTAGCGCTCCCTTCGTGGGCCGAGTGCAGGACGAGCTGGTCTCGTCCCAGGCACACGACAACGGTGTGCCTGGACGAGACCAGCTCGTCCCGGGCATGGGAGTGGTTAAAGGATGTTTGGAAAAGAGAAGATGAATATAAAAAGGAAATAGTTTACTCCAAATTAAAGTTAGATAGATGACAAAAAGGGAAATTATGTGTCAACAAAAGAAGAAATCAGTCTAGAAAAAGACACATTGGGATTCTTAATTGTGAACACACTTTTGAAGTTTTGAGAGAACCTATTCAACTTTTAACAGGGGAAGAGGCAGTTATTCCAGACTTTGTTGCTTATTTTCAGTTACCACCCGATTGGGAGGGTGTTTGTCATTTAGCTTTGTTGTTTCCCAAAAAGTATCATGTAACCAGCATAGATGCTTTGGCAATGACACCACCTAATAGACACACGTGTAGTGCTAACAATGAAATTCAATTAGTGGAAGACATTTTTGAAGCAATCATACCACTAGTAGGCGTAGTCTTGAATGATGAGAGAATTAGAAAGTTAACAACAGTAGCAGATACTTTGGCAACTAGTACATCTGGTGCTTTTCTAGCAGTTAACACAGAATTAGAGGCTATAAGATCAATGATTTTGCAAGACTGATTAGCTTTAGATATTTTCATACATACCTGGTGAGAGTAGAAAGGTAAAATAATTTCCAAAAAAAAAGAAAAAATTCTAACCTGAATTAGAACCCTTAGAAACCACAAGTGTAGTAGGGAGCATAAGCAAAGGAGCTTCAATTATTGGAAACTGGTTTGTAACAGTTGGTGGAGGTTTCTGTAGTCACAATGAGACCTCTATTAATAATTGATATTTGCTTGATATGCTTATATGTTTTGTATAAAGGCTTTAGATGCTGTTTTACAATGACAAATAATAAAGACGAAAAAGGCAAATCAGAAAGGAAATAAAGATGAAATGAGAAAGAACAGAGAGTATAAGAACTTGAAGGAATATGAAACACTGAAAAAGAGGAAGGATGGCTCTGCAAAGATTGAGAATGCACACTAAAGATTCATTTGTGGAGAAATTGTGATGTTTTTTCAACCATCAGTAGGGGACAACTGCTGATGTAAATTTTATTAACTGACAAAATGCTTTTATTAAAAATAACATAGAACATTTATGTTAAAAGAAACATATGCTAAATACAAACATTTGCAGCAGATAATCATATTTAAATGTTCTAGTCTTGCACAATTAATAGAAATACAGACTTCAATTAGCCTAAATATTGATGCCATGTTAACTGATAAATAATGCATCAACAGCGAAAGGCTTGTTTTCACACTGAATAGTTGTTTGCACACATTGTTTTAATTTTTACTTTCAGATGTTGTATTGTTCAAGAAGCCTAGAGCCTGAATTATGAAATGTTTGCGCCGCCTTAGCGTCATTTTTTTGTATAAAAGTGGCACAAATTTGCAAAATATAATTGTGTTTTGTAAGTTTGTGCCGCTTTTGCGTCAAAAAAGTTCTGGGAAGAGGAGAAGCAACAGTAAGAATGAGTCATGAGAACACAGCCTGGACCGCAAGAGCTCAATGATGTAACTTTTCATTTACTAATGTCTCAAAGCCTATTATGCTCAAATGAGAAAGTGGGGAGTTTGCTTATTCACAGGAGTTTGCTGAATTTCCATTGGAGAACCCAGGAGAAGTAAGAAAATAATGTTGCAACATAGAGTTTTGTGTGTTTATATTACTGTGTGCTCCTGGAGTAGGTAGGATTTCTATCTCCACACTCTTACTAGAGGCTCAATTCTGACTTTCTTGTACTTCCCTATATCAGAGGTGTCACACGTGGCATCCTTGGCGTGGTTTCCTCCTGACTTTTTGTCTTCAGACCTCATGTTTTTGTTGACTTATTTTTGTTGGCCTTAGGATCCTGTACACTTTACCACTGCTAACCAGTGCTAAAGTGCTTGTGCTGTTTCTCTCAAGCATAGTAACATTGGCACATACCCAATTGGCATATTTAATTTACTTATAGGTTCCTAGTAAAGTGCACTAGATGTGCCCAGAGCCTGTAAATTAAATGCTACTAGTAGGCCTTCAAGCCTGATTGCACCATCCACTTAAGTAGCCTTTTAAACATGTCTCAGGCCCACCATTGTAGAGCCTGTGTATGCAGTTGTAAACTACTCTTTTGAACTGGCAAAGTAAACCTTTTACCAGGCCCAAACCTGCCCAGAGGGCAGGGTGCAATGTATTTAAAAAGTAGAACAAGTGCTTTTTATTTTTACATGTCCTGGTGGTGAAAAACTGTTAAATTGTTTCCCACCACTGCAAGACCCATCTCTCAAATAGGTTAACATTGGAATTGCCTTATTACCCTTTAGACGTATAATTTCCAAATAGGAAGAGATAACCCAGTTTGGTGTCTCTGGAATCACAATTTAAAACCTTAACTTATGGTGAAGTCAGATTTTAAATTGCAGTTCTTTAGAAAGTTGGCATCTTTTTGTGTTAGCCATTTGGTGCCTGCAACCTGTGTCTGGTTCAATGACTGGGTATAGTTGGCAGTTGGGCTTTGAGTATTCCTCCTAGACAGACACACACAATGGAAACTTAGGAGTCCACTGATGGACCATCCTGAGCAGGATCGAAGAAAAGAGCTGGACGTAGCCTCAGTTATACCTGTATAGACTGTAATTTGCCCCCACACAAAGGGCTGCAAGCCCCCGTATGGAGCCAGGGCAGGGAAGGGCAAAACATCTGTGCACTTCAAAGACATGTCTTTGACATCTCCTCCACATCAAAGGCACCACTAGGTATAAGATCAGGACCTCAGACACCACCACCTAGGTACGTTTCTTGACCTGTGGATAGTCTGCCAGGAAGAAGGACTGCTGTTGCTGAAGGACTGCCACTCTGCTGGACTGCACTCTGCTGGACTCCTGCTTTGCTGTGCTGACCTGTTGGCTTTTTCCCTCCTGCCTGGGAGTGAGAAGGACTGGATTTGCATCTCTTCAACTCAGAACCCAGAGTGGCTCCAAGGGCTAGTTGGCTGACCTCTTGATCTGAAGTCTCAGGGACATAAAAGACTTCCAACCAAACTGCTTCTGCACCTAGAGTTTGCCAACAGAGAGTTTACCCTTCCAGGTGGTGCCACCCCAGTCATGGACCTTTGGAAGTGGACAACAATTCAAAAGTACTGCATCACAGCTTCACCGCTCATCGGATCTGAGGTATTGCCTCAACTGCGCAAATCACATCCTTAGTACCGGCCTTCACATCTCATGACTACATTTTCTGGTTTCTATTAAAACAGCCTATTATTAATACAAAGTAGCATTTCAGTAACTTCAGCACAGCAAGATGCCAGTCAACAAAGTAATTATCACAGTTAGGCTGCCTTTTACAGCCTAAATCAATGCACATCGTCTGAGGGAGCGCAGGCACATTAAGAAAGCTAATACACACTGACAAGGGTGAAAGAGACGGGAGTACTGAGGATGCATCACTCATTTAAAATTGTATTTAAATGTGCTAATTGTAAACATTAGTACTGAGATATACTACTGACCAGCATCCCAAAACTAAAGTAAAAACTTCACCCATGTTTAAATGAGATGAAGCAAACCTGCTCTGTAGCAGCTGTAAGGAAAAGCGTATGCATGGATGTGTAGCCCCTCTGGAAAAATGCTTTGTCTAAACATTAGTCTGTTTACGGTATTAGTAAAAACAACTGTTTATAGAAGACAAGTGCAAACAGATGCAGTCCTTGAATGGCACGGCTTTTAAGTTCTAACCCACACCAATAGTGCTCTTGACTTCAGAGGGTTGACATGCCAAGTTATTAGACCAAACGCAAATATGTGAGCTGCATGGTCGACGGTGACCTGCTGAGTTGACCTGACCCACCGGCTTAAAAGTGTCAGTACCTATTATTTATTAATATGAATATATAGGTAGGCAGATCAATTATTATCACACGAATAAACTTAAAGGCCGAAAGAGGGGTAAATCCCTGGAACAAAGCCATGGCCAACCCAACCCAACCCACTCAAGTACATTTAAAGGATGCCCACTTGTTTTCTTTTTTTTTTATTGGGCATCTATCAGAGGCCTTCTGCCAGTAAAGGGCCTTTTCTTGGTGATAAATTGTAGAGCTGCTGCAGGGATGCAGTGGGGCATTGTGGAGAAAGCAGCCGAAACAACGCAGCCTCAGCACGGATCCAGGCAGTTGATGGGTGGGAACCTCAAGGAGGGGGGGTCTATGATTAATTCATCATTTAGCACCACATACAGAGGTGCCAGGGAGGAGCACGCGTTTGTAACAGGCCTCAAGTTGCTTCCAAGGAGGAACAAGAGGGGGTGAGGTAAAACAGTGCTGCTTTTTAGTTCTTACGGCATAGTGGTGGAGTTTATTCACTAATTCTACATTACAGGAGTAAAGTGGAATTACTATATTCCTCCGTTTCCGCCGGCAGAGTTAAAAATTCCACCCACCCCTAATATCCAAAATTTGGATAAAACAAAAACCTGTTTCTTTTGTGTGGGCATTTCACAATAGTAACCCTTACATGAAGTAACTTAAACATTTTTCAAATGTCACAATAAATGTTATGAATTCAGCACTTAAGTTGCTTATTAATGTATCACACCCTATGTATTTACTTATGCTGTTGCAATAATTCAAAATAAATGTGTTGGTATTTTCAAATGACTTCCACAGCATAACTAGATACAAAGGGCTGGATACATTTCTAAATCACTTTAGTACAGAGCAAACATACATTTACATTCAACTCTAAAAACCTCTAAGAAAAAATGTTAAAATATGCTGGCTTTCACAATAGGCAAAAATTGTTTAACATTACGGTAAAATGTTAATACACTGATTAATATATTATTTTAAAATATCAATTAAAATGCAAATCATAACATGCAACATATTAAACCTTGATGCATTTCTCAAATTTCATAATGTGTCATGAGTTCAGCCTGATTTTGAGTTTTATAGATGTGGTACTCCAACATACTTGTGACGGAATATTCCATCTGCAAAATTCCCTTTAGCTAATCAGTTTTTGTTCATTATTGATTTATCATCTAGGCATAACAAAATGCATAAAAATTATGTTTTTGGGTATGTGTTACTCTGTCAACAATATATACACATGCCTGTCTGTTCTTTCAAAAATGTATACCTATCAACTTCATTTTTCAAAAAACAAACTAGTTTACATGCACAATCATGAAGGAGTAAGACATCATGCAAATACGTCGCTTTTAATATATACTGATTTGTATTTTTTAGTAACAACATATTTGTAATATGTTTTTAATAAAAAGTAGCCATTTATTCTCATGTTTGTAGTCATTCCGGCTCACATGCTCACTATTGTTTACTTATCATCTCAACTCACCAATGTGTCATTTGGAACGTTCACTGTATCATAAGTGCATTTTATGCTATGTCACCTGTAATAGGGCCAACATAACATCCTTCACAATTGTGACGGAGCATCACACCTGACACAGTTATAAGTTCGGTACAACTGTTTCTTATCACATCAAATAAACTCATGTATGTTCTTTTAGACAGGCATGTGTCTGCTCGGAACAGTCCTTTGGTAGCGATCAGAAATATAGTGGTATCCTTTTCCACAAATTAAAATCTTCCTTTTGTGTTGTGTATGTAGCTGCTGATATGTTTCATCACAGAAAGAAATTCTTCTAGCACACCATTTAAAGGTGGTTATGGTATTCAACTAGTTACTGCAAAAGTGTGCTGGAATGATCCTGTGACCACAAAATATAGTATTGTGAACCAGAAGATCTGGCTTTAGCTGATGACATAAATCAATAATAGTTTACCTATTGAATCAAATTATTTTCATTCTATCAGGTTCTTCCATGACGGCAAGGTCCGGAACTGTTAATGTAAAAAATGGCACTGAGTATTTGGTTTATGTATGGGTTGCAATTAAATAAAACTACCAATTTTTTATTTGTTGTGTTAATTTTCTTGTCATGTTTTAATGATGCGAGAAACATTACCTACATGGAATGTATTTTGAATTAACAATCATTTTAACTATTTACATTTTAAAATGTATGATGAAGGGTAAAATATGAAAAAATGTATAAAAGAAATACAACACCAGTCTTTGACTCTGATAGTTTTGATTTTCTTCAACAGACATCAATAAACTGAAACTGAATGAAAACAAAAAATAAGAAGTCAGTCAGGATTACAATTATTGTAGAGCCAAAGTGCTTGAAATCCAAGGTACAAAGTACAACTGGCATCAAAAAGGTAAATGTATCCAGAAAATAGTCCACAGAGTGAATGGTAGTCACACTCTGGAGGAAATTAGGTTCTGCATCTCTTGCTGGTATTGGTGGGGGTCTTTCCATCCTCTCCTGCTGGTCCGGATGAACATCCCCTCCTGAGGAGGGGTCCACAGTTGCAGAGATTGAGGTGGGTGCAGTTTTTTCCTCTAGTGGCATGGCTGCCATTTCTGTGGCTGAGGCAGATGTAATTGGCCCAGATGTTGTTGGACCACAGAAACAGGAAGATGTTTCTGGAAAAACCCTGCATATGAAAATATCATGCAGCACCCAAGTCAGGGTGTCCAAATTGAAATTTAGATTCTCTATTTGTATACAATGCTCTCTCCCTCAACTGCTTCATGTCCCGTAGCTCTGTAAGGACCTGGTCCACATTGTCTTGGGACTAATGGATGGATCCCAAGACTTGATGGGTGATGGCCTGGGTGACAGTGAACCAAAAGGCTTCAATGTGATGCCCCACGGATTCCCTCCCACGAACCCTAATCACAGTACCCTGTTTCCTTGACCCAGTGTGCCCCTTCCCTGTGTGTCCTGGTTAAAGTGAAGGGGTGGTGGTGTTGGATCAACAGCAGACAGGACTGGGAGGCACAAGATTGGGCTGATGTTCCTTTGGGCACAGGAAGTGGAGGGTCAATAGGCTGAGGTGTGGTAACAACATGGGCAGGAGGTATAAGTGCGAGCCGAGTAAGACTCACTGGAGCTGTCTGCCCAGGCAGACCAGTTGGACCAGGCAGCTCCTAATCATCCAGACTTGCAGGAGTGGAGTCCTCACTGAAGGCTTGTTCCCGATCTGGAGTGGAGGTATCCTCAGTAGCAGATGGTTGTCCACATACTCTGGGTGTTGGACTTAATGTGAATTACAAAAAACAAATTGCAAAAGCCTGGATTCTACATCAAATTAGTTTGAAGCTACAAATGAAGGAATCTAAAAGGAAAGAGATAATTAATAGAATGATTATACCTAAATTATACAAACAGTTTATATTACACACATAAATACTTGCAAAAAGCAGGGAAAGAGATGTCCTGAAAAGAAAAGGAGTAATTGGAAAGTGTGCATAAAATATACCAAACATTCAACACAATACAGCAGAGAGGAGAATTGTGAAATAAACCATTCCAGGGCCTAACAGGTTAACATTCTGATTATCAAACAGCTTAGAAGGATAAATAGACAAATGAATTGCAGGGTAAATGTATACCCAAAATAACCAACTGTTTGGTGATTTATTCATGATAAAACTATTAAAGTCCAAAGGTCATCGGCCAGCCATATATTTTGTCTCAAAAGTAGCACAGTATTATGCCAAACCTTCACTTGTAACTGCCAGGGAGCCTCCATAGGAAGGGGCATCAAGGGGGCAGGCAGGTACCTCAGGGATTATCTAGGGGTGGGGGACAGGAGGATCAGATTTGGGAGGAGGGGTTTGGGAGGAATGGTTTTCTTCTTGGGAAGGGTAGGCTTCTTTTTCAGGAAGAGAGGTATGGCTACTTGCAGGAGGGGCAGGGGAAGTCTTGGAGGTGGAAGGGACGGCCTGGGAGCTGGGTGAGATCCTTCTGGGTCTGAAATGGGGGTGGGGAGGGTAACAGGCCAAAGGGCAAAGTTAGACAAGAAAGATTTTTAGACACCTGGGGATAGTCATCAGAAGTGGTCGGGATTTGGAGGTTGAGGGCGTGGTTGTAGGCTGTATAGGTGTGGATGCCATTGGTGCATGCTTATGGGAGGTATGTTTGTGTGTGGTGGGTGTCTGTTGGGTGGGTGAGTGTGGACATTTGTATGTCTTGGTGGGATGGGAGGTAGAGGTGCTTGGGGATGTGGGAGTGGTGGATGTGTGAGTCTCTGTTGGAGTGGTGACTGTGGGTTGGCTGGATGTAGTGGATGTATGTATGTCTGCAGTTGTGGTGCCTGTGTGTGTAGTATTGTGGTGAACATCTGCAGATCTGATGGGGGGATGTCTGTGGGTTTGATGGGTGTACTAGGTGTGGCTGTGACTTTTGGTGTTGTGCCTGTAGGTATGCTTGATATAGTGTCTGTGATGCTAGGGGCGGTGGGAGTGTCCAGGGAAGTAGGAAGTTTTGCTGTGTCTGTAGATGGATGTTGTTTGTGTGTGTGTCAGTGTGTTTGGTGGTACTTGTGTTTGTTTGAGATACGTTTGAGTGTTGAGGTGGATATCTCCAGATCTGTCTGTGTGCCTTTGGTAGGTAAGGTGAGGGGTATTTGGATTGGGAAGAAGGAGGTGGAGGGGAGACGGAAGGTGGGGGATGACAGGCTGTTGTCAGTGAGGAGGACAGAGCCTGAAAAGATCTCTGTAGGCCAGCCATGAACGCCTTCCAGGAATGCCTTCCAGGAATGCATTTGTCTGCAGGAGCTGAGTTGCCAATCCCTGGATGGCATTCACAATGACTGACTGACCCACAGAGATACTCCTCAGAAGGTCACTAGCCTTCTCAATAAGGGCAGCAAGACTAACAGGGCCTGGGGCGGAGGTACCTGTGGTGAAGGAGACACCCAACCTCTTAGGTGAGTGGGCACAGCCAACTGGGTGGGGAGCAACAGGGAGGGCGATGATAGAATGGGGGTGGTGGGCAAAGATGGTACAGGGGGTTGCCCTGAAGGGTCTGCGACCATTAGGGAGTGCCCACTGGAGATCCGGTATCTCCTGTGGTAGACCCCTCACCCTCCAGGTCACTGGGTCCCTCTATGTCAGTGGTGTCGTGACCTGAGGTCCCATGGCCAGATGCTTTCCCACTTGGCTCTGGCCCATCTCCTCCGCTTGCTGGTGCTGATTCTGCAAAGACAAAGGACAAAGAGGTATCTGGTCATCACATGTCCAGGATAACACTTGACCCACACCTATGCTTGACAAACAATACCATTATGTCAAGTAGGCCCCATCAAAAATTGCACCTAAGTGGCACATACATGTGTCAAAACATATGCATGCATTCCATGTGGATTTCCAAACTTTGCTCACAGGAAATCAGGATCTCAGACAACTACAATTGCATGGCTGAAGTCTTGGAACCACAATAACCATACAACACATAGGAGACCTCTTCCTCCTCAAAGCTGTCCCACATGCTAACGGCAAAGAATAGTATCCTATTGTATAGTCCATTCATACATATCCCACACAAGGTCATGCACACATCTTCATGGCACATATGTAATGAGCCAACAATGAGTAATGAGGCCCTGACATCCTGCAATGTCGGTACCAAAGTACAATGTCTTGGAGTAGGTGACATGGAAGTACCTATGTCACACTGGAAACATATCAACAATATACACTTCTCCAAGTGACATCTGTCCAAACAGAGTCAATGTCACTCAGATAGTCCACCCATGAGTCATTGAAAGGAACACCATTGAGGTCAGGTTCAAAATGTCAAGGAGAGAATACACAAAACAATTAATCGGCAAGCCCCAGGAAAGTCAGCATTAATGTCTGACACCCATTACAACGACATCCTTTGAGTGTTTCTGTAGACACCATCTGTCCTTTGTATGTTGGAGAGACACAGAACCTGCAAGGACTAGTAGAAGGCCCGGAACCTATTGCCCAATGAGAAGCAACAACAATATCCACATCTGTGGATGAATGACTGTACCCAAACACATGTTAGGTCAACATCACTCCAAGTCACTCCATGATGCATGCCAACAGTCAGGGCACAATCCCCAACCATTACAGTGAATTTTTCCAGATCATTTCACATCAAGGGCATAGATATACACAAAGTGGCTACTCACTCTTGGCTTACTTGTAATGTTCCTCATTGCTACTACAGTTCTACATGACAAATGACATACTATGACACATGAAGTCATCTGTCAGAAAAGAAACAATGGTGACACACTCCTGGCTGTGTCACAAGATGAAATGTAAGCCCACTGTGAATGTGCAATTCCACAAACAGGTTGCCATGCACATATATGTGAGGGAATACAGATCACATTTCATCAATATAGGTAGAACATGCATGAAACTGCAGCTTACAAATGTTTCCTAAAGAGAAAGGGACACATGCTGGTATGTAGGCACAAGGAATGTTGGCAACAGTGATGGCACATAAATCTTGTCAATTGACATTCCCCACTTACCAAGGGAAAGTACTTTGCTACACCTGCAATACAATTATTCAAGTAAGCCATGTCACATGTATGATGGACACCTACACATTACAGAATGCAATGAGGCACCGGTATCCATCACACACTGAAGATAAGTAGCTTCTGGGTGGCAGATGTCTACATACACAAATACACAGACACATGGCAGAGGACAGTAATCCACAACCTACTTACTTTTGGCCTGTGCCATGTTGGAGTAGTGATCTCTTGGATACCACAACAAACCGTACATGAATGATCACTGTACACAATAAATTTGTCCTCCCTGCAGAGCAAGTGGTTTGTGGATTCCCCACAGTTTTGTCCTAGGTCACAGGTCCAAAAGGAAAGGCACACCGTTTTAATAAACTTGACATGTTAACACATACAGTCCCTCGTCTACTGTGTGACACATGGCTCATCCCTCATTGTCAGTGGGAGCGGTCAGTACCTCACACAATCACCTGGCAATGAAACAGGCAGGAATTTGATGTGTACTCCCCCTTGTGGCTGCTGTGCTGCCCTCAAATGCCCATCAAGCTCTGGGTATGCCACTGCCAGAATGTGGGCCATTAGGGGGTCATGGTCCAATGGGCACCTCGCCCACATTGAGAGGGCAGCTTCAACTGGGCCTCTGGGATCTTCTAGGCCCAGCATCTCAGGTCCTCCCACCTCTTACGACAGTGGGCACTCCACCAGCTGTGGACTCCCAGGGTCTGCTTCTTCTTGGTAATGGTTCTCCATATCCCTTTCTTCTGTTGGGTGTTGACCTGCATGGGTGCAAAAGACAAGTCAAGAAATAATGGCCACAAGTCTCATCCAAAATGTCTGAGTCACATGCATGTCAGTACACCAAACTGAGAACATTCTGTTTTGCCCATAATGGTCAAGTGTGGCGCATACTAGCAATTGAGCAAAGGGACATGACTACAAACACTTCCCAATCTGTATACCAACCCATCACCCTGCTCAGGCCCTGCACTGACTAGGTTGGTCCACTGATATCTTGTGGGACATGATCTAGCAATTTAACTGAAATCTGAGAAATTATTTGATACATAACACATCGCTGGCTTCTGAAAGGTAGACTCATTAGGCATGAATGCATCAAAACCCTCACAATCTTTGAGAATACTTCTCAGCATACATTCATACAGGCTACTGCCAGGATACAAACTCAAACATTACACATAGGTAACGATGAAGAGACTGGCATGGTGAGTACAGAAAGTGTCTAGCCTGACTCATTCCACTTCAACTTGCAGGCAGATGTCATTAGTTACTACTTTATCTAAGTGTAAGTATGTAATGTGGTGTGATTACTGTGACTGTATGAGGGACTGTAGTTGTCAGGATGTGTGGAGTATGGTGTTTTTTCAAAAGATAGGGGATCTTATGCTTTGCAGTATACAACCAAGGGTTACATGCTAAGTCAGACGTGAACATTTCACTACCTTGATTATCCACAAGATTTCTGTCAGTCTCATTGCAATGTAAGTGTATCAACTGATGTTTGATATGAGCTTTTAGTCATAGGTATGAATGTCCAACCTAAACTGCTCGAATTGGTTTTATCCAGGTACCATCACCCTAACACCTTCATGTGGGCATTGCAGAGTTGTAGCATTGGCAGGTACCTGATGATGTTCGAACTTAGAAAGTAGACATGGATTGACCCAGGTAATGTTTATAACAGATTTCGGTTGTATGAGTCCTGTGCCAAACCTGCTTGCACAGTGCGTGGGTGGAAGTCTGAAGTGCACAATACACTGGTTTGATGTGGTGTCTTGGGCCAATTGTCTCATGTTTGTGATCATATGGCATTGGAATATGTTGTCATCAAGTGCAATCTGTGCATTTTGCCTTCACATTGTGTCGATAATGACCTTGTATGACCTGTATGTAGCTGTAGATGTGCTTCATCATTGCAGGCCACAGTGCCTGTGCTACAACACTGAAACAGGTTTGTGTCGTACCACCAGATGCTTGGTCATTATAATGGGATGAACCTACTGCCCTCTGTCTGTGCCATGGCTTATGTTATGTTGGCAGCCCAGGTTTTGGTATGTGATAAGGCTCAAGCAGGTGACAAAATCCATAAATCTGTTAGCCTACTCTACCGGATGAGGTCTGACAAAGCCCTTTCTTCTGGTCTTGGGGATTATACCTTGGTATACCTAGCCTGACTCACTATGGTTCAACCATTCTTGGCTATGGCAGTCCAGACATTTTGAAAGCCTATGTGCTGTACAGTGTAACACAATATTTTGTGTGGCCAACCACGTGTATCAGTGTGTTGCTAGTAATCCTCAGCATGACCCTACCTATAACATACCCCTCCTTCCATTACCATCTCGTGTCTTTCTCATGTGCATCACATGGGCTTACATCTCAACATTTCAAAATGTGGAACAGCAGCAAGCAGGCAATGGTTTTCTGATAGGTGAGTTTATTGACATAAGTGCAGGGAATATAAATGTGATGCAACACAAAAGAGATGGATAAGTCATGGTGGATGTAATCATTTCAGTAGATGCCACAACATTTGAAGTCCAAAGTCCAGTGTCCTACTACTATGAAAATGGAAGATGACTGGAGAACAGTCAACAGCGTAAATATGTGGCACACAAAGGATTTCCTTCAGGAAGGGGTCACTTGTTGGCAGTGGTTGGTGTCTTGCCATCCGATG
Organism: Pleurodeles waltl; assembly: GCF_031143425.1. NCBI lineage: Eukaryota > Metazoa > Chordata > Amphibia > Caudata > Salamandridae > Pleurodeles > Pleurodeles waltl. The sequence goes on from NC_090444.1 coordinate 403,909,604, forward strand.
TTCCAGGATTCTTCGCCAGATGTCCTCGCTTGTAGGGGGTTCTCCTGCTACAGAGGCAGAGGTGTCTGAGGTGGGTCCTTCCCCTGACAGGGCCTCCCTTCCAGTGACTGCCACAGATGCTGAAGGGACTGATGTTACTTGGCCAAAGGAAGGGGTGTGGTGCTGCTTACGGTCCCTGATCAGGGTACTGCTTATCACCCTGAACACAGGACAGGATGGTGTTGGTGGCCTCCCACTTTTCCAGTGACTCACGATGTAAGTCCCTCTGCAGCTGCTGCATTTCCATGAGTTTGGTTAGTATCTGGCCAATCACGCCTTGGGATTCTTGATAGGCTCCCAAGACCTGGATGATGGTATCCTGGCCAACACCATCCTTAGTGGCCTCATGCCACTGGCTGAAAACATCCCTCCCATGCACCCTACCCCCACATGCCTGCATCCTTGCCCAGTTTGTCACCTACCACTGGTTCCAGGGCCATCATTGTCTGAGGTATGTTGCTATGACTCAGGATCCTGGACTGGGGGGCACAAGATGGTTGTCACTGTCCTATGGACACAGGTTGAGGGCGAATGGCTACCTGCAATGTTGATGCAACCTGGCTGGGAGGACTCAATTTGGTCAGGATGAGGCTCACTGGGGTCATTTGACCATGTTTCCCTGATGGACCAGAACTGTCCTCAACATGCAGGAGTGTTATCCTCACTGAGGGCTTCATCCATGGGGGTAATGGTAGTCTCATCAGTGGTCTTGGTGTCTTCAGTGGCAGCTTGACCTGTTGATGTGAGAGATACAATGTTATAGGTTGTATTTTGATATCTACCTCCAATAGTTGACAGTGATATTTAGCAAAGGCTTTGTACACATTGGATTTGCAGGTTTTATTTATGTGACAGGTACATATGTATAAATTGTATTGACCTGACATTTGTGAAATATGGCAATTCCATTTCAGCCAACCAGTTGCAGGATGTATGAATTCATTAGCACTTGGGAGGATGGGCATAGACTTCCATCTTGCCAACAGTGCAGGCAAAACAGTGGCTGAGCAGGATGTGGCTTTGAGCCTTTTAAGGCCTAGTTGACTGTTAAGCAGGCAGATCCAGCACTTTGTTGTGTATGTGATTGGAGTCCTTATGTGGGCAGTGCATTGTGAATGTGCCTGCTGCCTATATCATTAAGGAGATGCATCTTGAGACTTTTGGTTCTTGTGCTTTTTTCACACAGGTCTAGCTGGCCTTCCTATTACACAATATTTTCATCTTGGCTTAGCTGCTCAAGATAGATCTAGGTGGTTAGCCACATCGCAGAGTGTACCATGGTCTGTATCTTGGTCCCTCCCAGGTGAGTACACTTCATTTGTGTGTTCACAGACAGAAGCATTTTGGCATATGGACACTGGCCTGGTGATTGGTGTTACAGGGACTGACCCTCCAGGGATTTACAGTCATGTTACTCTATGTACTACACATAGTATACATAAGTTATCCTCCCAGGTTCGTTCTCTTCCATTGCAAGTTAATGAACATGGGTATTTGAACAGATGCACACTGTACTTGTGTTTGGATTTGGACAGACAGACCCTCCTGGCCTTAGCAGTGATGCCACTACTTCAAGCACTTGTGATATGTCATCCCCCAGGTGAGTGATCGTCTTGTGTGAATTCGGAAAGAAGAGTATATTTGCAAGTGTACATTGGATCGGTGGTTGGAGTGACAATAAGGGAGCCTCCTGTGATTTGCAGCCATTTTACTCCCTCTATTACACACAATATACTTATGGTTTCCTCCCAGGTGAGTAAACTTCAATGATGATTTAGTACACAGTGGTATTTTGGGGAAGAACACTTTTGCTGTTTGGAGTTGGGGGAAACAGTACCTGCTATGAGTTGCAGTCCTGTCAGTTTCACTGCTCCCCAAAACCTGACAGATGCCTACTCTCCCAGTTGGTACACATCATATGAGATTTAAAAGTATTGTGGGCTTCAGAGAAGAGGACACTGTTCTGGTGTTTGTAGTGACAGTACTAGCTCCTCCTGGCCTTAGCAGTCCTGTCAGTGCCTGCACTACATACACTATACAATTGTCTTGCTTCCATGTGAGTACACTTCAATGGTGAGTTCAGGGACAAGGCTCATTTGAGCAGCGGACACTGGGCTGGCTGAGTGGACAGTGATAGAGCCTCATGGCCATAGCAGTCCTGTCAGCCCCTTTTCTACACCCACTGATCAAACATTATCCTCCCAGGTGAGTAGACTTCAACAGAGAGTTGTGACACAGAGGTCTTCGGTGCAGGGGACACTGGGTTGGCTGAGTGGACTAACAGTGACAGAGCCTCCTGGCATTAGCAGTCATGTCAGTCCCTGTACTACACTGAGTATACAGATGTTATCCATCCAGGTGAGTACACTTCAATGTTGAGTTGACAAACAAGTTACATTTGAGTAGGATACATTGTTCTGGTGTTTGAAGTTACAATAACAGTGCATGCCAGGAGTTGTAGTCCGGTCAGTCCCTGTACTACACAGACTATACAAATGTTATCCTCCCAGTGGAGTCCACTTCAATTGGAAGTTGACAAACAAGGGTCTATGGAGCACGGACACTGGGCTGGCTGAATGAAGTAACAGTAGCAGAGCCTTATGGCCTTAGCAATCCTGTCAGTCCCTGTACTATCAATCAATCAATCAATAAATCAATACTTCTATAGCGTGGCTTATCACCCATAGGGTCTCAAGGCACTGTTACGGGTGTGTTGCTCACTCGAATAGCCAGGTCTTGAGGTCCTTTCTGAGCTACTTCAGTGATGCAGTCTGTCTGAGTTTGAGTAATAGCATGTCCATGTCGGGCCACAAGATAGGAGAAGGATCTTCCCTCTGCTGTACTTTTTCGGGTTCGGGGAACGGCTGCGAGGGCAAGCTGAGAAGAATGGAGCTGTCTGTTTGGTGCATAAAAGCTGAGGCGGTGGTTGAGGGAGGCTGGTCCCATGTTGTGTAGTGCCTTGTAGGTGTGTGTCAGAAGCTTGTAAGTGATGTGTTTGTTGATTGGCAGCCCGTGTAGGTCTTTGAGGTTGGAGGAGATGTGACTGTGTCGGGGATGTCCAGGATGAGCCTGGCTGCTGCCTTCTGGATTCTTTGTAGTCTTGATTTCAGTTTCTTTGTGATGCCGGCATAGAGTGAGTTGCTGTAGTCCAGTTTGCTACTGACGAGTGCGTGGGTAACTGTCCTCCTCGTCTCGGTGGGAATCCATTTGAAGATCTTTCAAAGGAGTCGAAGGGTGTGGAAGCATGACGACGAGACAGTGTTGACTTGACTGGTTATGGACAGTCCAGGATGATGCCCGGATTGCATGCGTGGTCAGTGGGAGTGGGAGCATTTCTCAGGGCGGTAGATCACCAGGAGTCGTTCCAGATGGAAGGGGTGGAGCTGAGTTTGAGGATCTCTGCCTTGTCCGAGTTGAGTTTGAGGCAGCTGCCTTCCATGCAGGCGACGACTGCTCACATTCCATTGTGGAAATTTCAAGTATACAACTGTTATCCTCCCAGGTGAATATACTTCAATTGGGAGTTCAGTGACTAGGGTCTTTGGTGCAGAGGGCACTGGGCTGGCTGATTGGAGTGACTATAACAGTGCCTGTGGGAGTTTTAGTCATGTCAGTCCCTGTACCACATACACACTATACAAAGGTCATACCCTCAGGTGGGTACACTTCAATGGGAAGTTGACAAACAAGTTAATTCTGAGAAGGATACACTTTTCTGTTTTTTGTAATTGTAGAACAGTGCCTACTGGAAACTGTAGCGCTGTCAATCCCTGTACTACACCACTATACACAGATGTTGTTCCCCCAGTTGAGTCTACTTTACATTTGAGATACCAGACCGGGGTCTCGGGACAGGTGAACACTGGGCTGGTGAGTGGGGTGACAGTGAAGGTGGCAAAAGGTGAGTAGTTAGCATGCATGACAATCCATTTTAGTGAGATATTTTTGCGCTGTGACTTACCAGACTCCACCCTCTCAGGTATTCTTGTCAATCCCTAAGGATGCAGGATGGCCAAGACCTTCTCCTCCCAGGATGGGAGTTGTACAGGGGGGGAGCAACGCCAGTCTCCTGGACCTGCAGCTGGTGCCTGGATACCATGGAACCGACCTTCACCCTAAGGTCGTTCTACCTCTTCCTGATGTCATCCCTTATGCGCGAGGTGGAACATACATAATTCATGTCGGCTATCCTTTGCCACATTTCCATTTTCCTGGTAACAGTAGAGTTTTGGACTTGGGCTTCAAATAAATGTGGCTCTACTCTTATGATTTCATCCACCATGACTCTTAACTCATCTTCAGTGAAATGGTGGTTTTTCTGGGGTGACATGCTGGTGATGAAAAATAAGGAGCAAGTTGACAGGTGATGGTGAGTTTATGAATTTGGGAAGTGCAAATGGTTGTGATTGGAAATGGAAGTGTGTTGAGGGTGTGGGATATGTGCCTAGGGAAAGTTGGAGCAGTGCCTATTCTGAAGTTTTTATTTTTTTGGGATGCGCTCTGGCTTCCGTGTTTGGCATTGGAGATGCAAAGGATTGTGGTGTGTGAAGGAGTGTCTTTTATAGTGTGCTTTGCAGGTGTGTTGAGTGTGACAATGTGTGTCAACTGTGTTGGTTTCAAATCTATCCAATGTGATGTTGTTTATTACTTTTGTGGCCGTGAACCACCGTGGTTCCTATCGCCACTGGCAGACCGGCATGCCTGACCGCCACTGAGACTTTTGACTTTTAATATGGTCGGTGGCTGGTCGACGGGCTGTCGGTGCTGGTGGTCTGACCGCCTATTTCCTGCCCTCAGCGGTACTGGTGGTCTGGCATTTTTGGCTGGCTTTTGGCAGTCCTGCCTGTGTAACTCATAATATAGAGGTCTATAAGACTGCTAATATGGCGGTCTTTTGGCAACCACCACTATGGCGGTCTGACGGTCTGACCGCCAAACTCATAATGAGGCCCAAAGTAACAAAATAATGAAACTTTACTTAAAGCATAAAAAAGAGACTGATAAATGGATAACACTTCGAGATATTTGCATACATAAAGAAAAGAGTTAATAACCAATATCACATTGTAACATTCTTTTCACTAAACAAAAACAAGGTATTATGGTAGTTGCAGTCATTTCAATTAAACACTAACAACACCTCCAAATTTTAACTTGAGCGTACCTAGTAAAATATTTGTGGAGAAGATGAACAGACATTTACAATACAATACACATATATGAAATATGTTATTAGGTGAAAAAACACAAGCACTATAGCTTCATGTGGAATTAAATGGAGATTGGAACCTGTTATTTTAACTACAACAAAATACATTCAAAGAAACAAACAAACAAGGCAAAATGACATATAATCCATGAAGAAAAACACACATATTGCCAACACATATTGACCATAAGATACAAAAAATAATGCTACAAATGTGTTGAAAAGTAATGTAATAAATGTATATATGGATTTATATGTTTAATAAAGGTGCAAAACACATTAACTTTAACAACAGCTACATTAAAAACAAAAATGACATTTAGGTTTAGTGACACATTCAAAAGGCTAACTTACCAGTCTCCACTCCACCTCACAAACCTTCAGGATGTACGTATATCTCCACCTTTTCCTAGTTTCCTCCTTTGTGCACAAGTTGTTTGCTACAGCATTCACTTTGTCAACTATTCTGGCCCACATTTGCCTTTTCTGAGCTATGGTTGTATTTTGTACTTGGGCTCCAACCAATTGTGGCTCTACTCTACTTATTTCATTAACCATGATTGACAATTCTCCATCTGTAAAAAGGGGATTTCTCCTCCCAGCCAATATAAAAAATTTGATAAAAATAAGGCAATAATACTAACTAGTATATTATTATTTTTTTTATTTTTATTATTATTATTATTATCATTATTATTATTGTGTGAATAATATTAAACAATAATAATAATAATAGTTTTATTCACTCTGATTGACTTCTTAATTATTATTTTTTGGTTTCGTTTACAGATAAGTTGGGTCTGTTGAATAAAATCAAAACTAACAAAGTCAAAGACTGATGTTGTATTTCTTTTATAAATGTGTTAATTTTTTACCTTCCATTATATAGTTCCACCTCTTCTAATTTCCTCCTGTTTGTGCAGGTAGTTTGCTTGCTACAGCACTCACTCTGTCTATTTGCCTTTTCTGAGCTATGATTGTAGATTGTACATGGGTTCCAAACAATTGTGACTCTACTCTAAAGATTTCGTCCCCCATGACTGTCAATTCTACCTCTGTATCCCATGGATTTCTCGTCCCAGCCATTATCAAAAACAAATAATGACATTTATAACCCACCAAAAATAAATGAAAGGAGACAAAAGGGACAAGAAACAGAGAAATAAAAATAAACCTGACTATACTGACAACATTTCTGCTTGACAATGTTGTGCTGCTGTGGAATGCCAAAGGATCATGGTCTGACATGGAGTGTGTTTTATAGGATGGTGTGCGAGTGAACTAAATTAGCCAAAACACATCAGGTGTGTGATGTTGGGTCCCATCCAATAGCCACAGGAATGGAACATTGATGATCGCGTCCCGGGACAGAATCCTTCCATTGGAAATCTGCAGCTAGGACCACACCAGCATAACTGTGAAATCTAAATATGCTCAGCGCAATCTCACCACCCTGCCAGCGACAGAGTGATATTCATCAGTAAAGCAGTCTGCTGCATTGGCAGCGGTGAGCCGCTTACACAATGGAAAACACTTTGTCATGTTGGCAGAGTACTGGTAAACTCCGCAGTGGAGGGACAATGGGAGTCCCATCAAGATCTAAATAGGGCTCATAATAATTGATATTATGCTTTTATGGTGATGATTGCTCCTCTTTTCTCTCTGTTGAAAATAAAAAGTTCATACGTCCACTGGCAGGGTTTGTTTAATGATTACACCTGACAAATGAAATATAGAAAACTTTGCTCCCACAATTAAGAAATGTAAAATAAAGGCCTGATTAGAAGTCAGTTTAAGGGTGGAGGTAGTATTGCTGTGTTCAGTTGGTGTGAATCAGACCCAGTGACGAAGTTTATGAATGTTAACCAGAGTGTGACCTGATCAAATCAAATTTGTAGTTGAATATGGATGCTGTCTATGGCTGTTTTTTGTGGGTGAAAATTTGCTCAAGTGTATGACCTGCTGTCTCTGTGGGTCCTTTAACCATTTTGGTGAAGTCCAGAGCATACATATTTTTTAAAAAAACGGTCTGTTTGCATTTCCTTCTTGTGCCAATCTGCTTCATTTTGCAATGAGCTTTCTTTCCTGACCCAAGTACCATTTGGTGCCTATTCAGCCAACTGCTGTCTGTCTCACTGTGCTATAAGTATTGCATCTGGACACATTACCATTTGCTGCAAACTTAAAACTGCTGTACAATTTTGCTTTGGGAAATGATCCATTTCCCTGGTGGAGCTCTCCATTATTTTTGTAAGTGGTGAAATACTGTTTGTTGACTTAGTGTTACAAGGCTCCATTCCTTTTACAGCCATTTTTGATCTTTGATCAGCATTCCCATGACATTCCAACTAGTAGCGCAATGAAACTTGGGGAGTCCCCTCTACAAAGTATGTGGATGCCCCCCCTCCAAACTCACTCAGGAGCTCTCAGGCCAGGGTACTTTGATGAGAGGGTCCCCAGGAGCTCAGGGCCCCCCGCACCACAGCACTGGGGGACCTTTGTTATGTGACTTCCAACTTCTGTTCCAAGGCTCCATCCTGCTGGTGGTCGGACCACCTATTTCCTGACCTCAACGATAGTGGTGGTCTGGCATTTTTGGCTGGCTTTTATCAGTCCTGCCTGTGTAACTCATAATACAGTGGTCTGTTCCAAGGCTCCACCAGGGTCGGACTGGCCTATAGAGCAAACAGGCAGTTCCTTATGGGATGGTCTGACATGTTAGTGTGTGGGTCAGTTTCTTGGCTGTTTGTGAGCCTGTTTTATAGTCGGACCATGTTAAAATAAACATTGCCTGCATAAAGCTTAAAACCTTGCAAACTTCATTAACTTGCAAAACAGCTATACAGTGTGTTTTTTACGGGTTCAAAATCTACCTAATTTGCAAACAAGGGCCACCTTTTACCCATCTAACTCACTAATGAAGGCCACTTTTCTCTTGTGCCCGAGTGTCTGTTTTCTGTCTCAGTCCAAACTTGGCTCACAACTGTTGACAGACATTTTACACAGTGCAGTGAAATTGTATAGCGAAGGGTTGCAAGTCTACTTTTCAACTTGTGATAATCTGTATTGGCCATTTTGCACGTTGTATTGTAAATTGTAGTGGTGATCGAGAGTACAATGTAAATGCTCCTTCTCTAGCTTGTGTTGAGAATTTTGGCCCATATTTATGGATTTTGATGCAAAATTGCACTAATGCAGTTTTGCGTCAAAACCCATAGCGCCTGCCAGCGCCATTCCATAGCTCCAGCCGGGCGCCATATTTATGGAATGGCACAGGGGGCGCAAGGGCAGGCTAGCGTCTAAAGAAAAGACGCTAGCCATGGGGGTGAAGGGAGGGGAAAAGGAACCAGAAATTACGCTAGGCCTGTTAGTGGCAATAAATATGCTGCTAACCAGCCTAGCGTCTTTTTCTGACACACTACCACGCAAACAAGACTCCTGTCTTAGTAAAGACAGGCATCATGCCCACCACCCCAATGGCCAGCCCAGGGGACCAGTGTCCCCTGGACAAGGCCATAATACCCAGGTCAAGGCAGGGGGCCCCATATAAGGAGCCCCTATGTCACAGAAAAAATATATATACTTACCCAGGATGGGGTCCCCCATCCTATGGCGTCCCTCTGGTGCGGGTGGTGATGTTCCTGGGGCCTGGGGAGGGCATCTGTGGTCCCATTCCATTGTGTTTAGCCATGGAAATGGGTCCACAGGTCCCCTAACACCTGGTCAGAGCCAGGCATTAAATAATGGCGCTAATCAGACTTAGCGCCATTATTTTGGTCTGCCTACTTCATGTGCGTCGTTTTTGCACCGGAGTATAAATAAGGCGGTAGGGGGTTAGCGTGATATTGTGGACTGGAACTCCTACATTGCATCTAATTAGCGCAAGGTAGTTTGCTGCATGCACAATATGACGCTAACCCCCTATATTTTGACGCTAGATGGGTCTAGCATCAAAATATAAATATGGAGTTAGCTATGCACCGTTTTAGCTTGAACATTTACTTCAAATGGCTTGTGTCATTTAGAGTGTTTTACTCATATTCGGTGTAGTACTTAGTTCGAGCCGTGATTACCAGTGGGGGCCACCTGCACTTATTTTTGGGGACCAGCGCTTTTTTCTCTGCAACAGATAATCACCGATGGGGAGCGAGAGAAACCACACAAATCGGAAAGAGGTAGGCAGTGAAAAACGGAGAAGCCTTCAAAAACGAAGAACGCGGGAACATGTGATAGAGCTGAACGTGGTAACAATTTACCTACGTTTGGACGCTCTTTAGGCCGATGAATCTTTTGACTAAGTGGGAACTCTCTGTACTATTAATCGATCACTCACCTTATATCGTTAATCAATAACGTACATAAGCAACACCTTGAACAACATAACACTTAACACTTAATCCAGAATACATTTCGGCGAACCCTGACCTTTCAGCCAGGAATGACCACACCAGTTTATTGCAAAATTAATGAGTTTATTTCCCTATATTAACAAAGCTAGCACAATATAGATGTGTCTCAACACCAAATGATAAACATAAATGAACATTAATAGCTGTCCATATCGTCGGAACAAGTGTAATCTATGAAGCATTTGAATCACAAGGCATTCGATAATGGCAATGCAAATCACTAATACGATAATCTGTAATGAGCTAATTGCGTACATTTAGTCAGCATAACAAGATCTCAAATTGCATCGTGCGACATATGGAATCCTCGTCTAACCTCAAATTAGCATCGGCATGTGGGACTTCATGCAAAAACAATTTAGCAACATAAATTTAGAAAACTCCTAGCTAGGGTCCTTATCAAAATCAGCAGTTGGTTACCTAAAAGAAACACAATGCAATTTTACAATTTCCTTTCATATTTACCAATTCTAATCAGCAATCAATGAAGTCTTCGTCTCACAGGTATCGTTTCTCGATCAGCATAGAACGGGACAAAGGGGCAGGGGTGAACGGGGCAATTGCCTCACGGCGGCAAAGTAAGGCTACTACTTCATGCAAAGGGGCAAATCAAAGTTAAAGTCTCTAGGGCAAGAATCATTAAAGTCTCTTTCTCTCGATTAGAGAAAGCATCAAAGTCTCTCAAAATGGCGTCGCAGCAAAATGGGTCATAGTAGCTACGAAGTCAAAATGGCGGGATGTCCGAAGATAGAGAGAGCTTCCCTCTCGTGCACCTGGGTTTTATAGACAACAATTCAAGTCCTGTAGGGTCTCCATTGGAGGGTTCATAGGTTAGCTTCAAATTGACCAATCAAAAACGACAGTTCTCAAGCTTTTACTTAAGCATACATTATCCTTGGAGATGGGTACGCAAGTTGCAACATTGTTTCTCCATTAGCTTACTCTCAGAGCCTCCATTGTCCGCACCTGCAAGCCAACCTTGAATTTAAGAGAAAATATGCCATGCTGGCACCAACTTTAAGATAAGCATGTGAGCAGTCTCGAGCACACGTTTATGATTATGTCGGATTAGTGCAATTCTAATACACCACGTTATATGAAGCACGCATATAAATGTTGGCAAACTACTCTGAGGGCACATTTTGTCCCCGTACAATCTTTATTAATTCGGTTAATGTCACACATGATTATTTCAGCACTACGTTTATGCGTTAATAAATCAAAACCTTCATTTTCTGCTTCATCACATGCAAGAGTGAAATAAAGGGGCACGGTGTGGCTCGCTGTACATTAATGAGGCATGAGGTGGTTTAAGACCACCACTCTTGGCAGCCGAAGATTAATTGCACCGGCCGCGGGAGTGTGAGCAGAGCTTTGGGCACTGGCACTCATTGTTTTACAAATTATTCATTCATTTGGTGTCCTTGATGATAATTCTCATGGGTCAGAACAGGCCCCTCAGAAGGAATAGCAATGAGGTCACCCTAATACAGAACGCACATTTAATTGTGGCCCCCACTCGTACTGACACGTTTATTTATAAATCCCACAGCAAAGCTTCCCTATTTATTAATGATGTGGCATTTTACCCAGCTAATTCCACTAGGTGGTGCTGGACGCTGAATATGAGTTTTATTAAACTCTGAACAAGGTTTTCCTCCTGGGATAGCACTGCTTCAGTGAATTGACCCAGACAGGTCTCACAACAACTTCTGACAAGCCTGGGCCAGAAAGAATAAATACATCACCTTGTTTTGAAGATCAATGAATTTTTTAACATTTGGCAGTAGCTAATGAAGGGATCTAAATAATGAGTTGCATGAAAACAAGGATGTTTTTAGAAGACTTTAGAGGCATTTTGAAACTCAACTTTGCAGTGCAATTCGCACAAACTGTTCACAGGAACAACATTCCCAGACACGTCTTGAATGTGACATCATTGCATATTCTGCCACCATCGTGTGAAATTGGCATCTTTACAGAATAGTTGAAAAGAGCTCTGCTGTTACTGAAGTGTATTGAAATATAGTACCATCAAAATTGTTGACATCAAAAATGGAGGCCGTAGAGCCCCGTTCACAAACTGCATTTTGTAGTATTTAAAGTAGAACTTACTACAAAATGTAGTTCACAAATGTAAGAGTGTAAATCTCCATCGCCACCACTTTGATCTTTTCAATGGGGAGATATGCGCATATGTAAATTGCAGGAAAAAATACTACTGGATGGGAGGAGTTCACAGAGTAGTAAGTAGAGGTTTAGGGGCGGGAAAGGATTATTTGAGGAAGGGGAAGACACCTACCCACAAAAAACTAAGGGCCGAATTTAAGAAAAGTGTTGTTGCATCCAATGCAGCACCACTTTCCGTGACCCCCCTGCACCCCGTAATACCACCATGTGTGCACCCTATTTATGGTTCAGTGCACCATGGCAGTTTTAGGAACAATTACATCAACATTTTTGATGCTATTGTGGCGCTTTGCTCCACTAGTGTCAAAAAGTTTAACGCTGGTGGAATAAAGTGCAAGGAGGGCGGTTAATTCCAATGGGTGCATCCTTTTAACACCTGATTTCAGGAAGCGTTAAAAATGGCGGCAGAAATGGTGCAATTAAATCTTGTAGATTAAATTGCACCATTTTTTAGGGCCTCCTGGCGCCGGAACGTCCCCTTTGCATACATTAAGCATGGTGCATGCATATTGTGGCGCAAAGGGTTACAAAGTGGCGCAATGCATGCATCGTCCCACTTGGTAAATATGGCGCGGGGAAAAGGCCGCTTCAGTGTTAAAAAAATTATGCTGATGCGGCGCTAAGGTGGTGCAAGGGGCTCTAAAATCTGCCCCTAAGCCCATTGCTTTTCACAAATTGCATTACTAAAGTTACTACTGCAAAAATGGACCCGGAACAGTAGTAAATGTACTCCATGTCAGATCTGGAGTAAATACAGCACCGCACAAGGCCAACCACTCATACTGTAACACCCTTCTATAGAAAATAATTAAGGGCGGGACTTAAAATGAACCACTATGTGAAAGAAGAAGAAGAAGAAGAAGCTTTATTGGGTATGAGAAAATTCATCCATTACAACACATAATCACCAAAACATTGTAAAAATACCAATAAAAATCATGTATAATAAAAGCACCCATCATAAAAACAAGTACATATAATTTTCTATATATACATATATATACATATATATATATATATATATATATATATATATATATATATATATATATATATATATATATATATACATATAAGAATAAAAAACAGAAGAAGATAAAAACCTCATTCATAAAAACTGGAAGAAAATAAGTAAAATCATTCGAAAAATTCAACATTTTTGCGCCAAGTAGTAGCTCCCTTCAGGAAGGATCCCAAGCCCTTCCATACCAGTACATCTGAGGCCATTTGCAGCCACATGAAAGCAGGACGGTATTGCACAAAACCCTTGGGCCTAAGGAGCGGTAGTAAAAATCGGGTTCTAAATGGTGCATAAAAGACACAGAACGGTGTAAAATGGATCAAGGTCTGATGGGACACCCCATCACAGGGGCAGGGTCTAATACATTTCTCCCCATATTGACCTAGGGGGAAGCACAAATTACTTCTAATGATCCCCAAGCGGAATCGAGTTATGAGAGACCTTTCCCTAACATCCTTAATTTCTGAAAGATATCGCTCAGGTCCCACCCACGTCTTTAGCATAGAAAATTCCCTGATCGATTTTTTCCTTAGAGCCTCGCCCTCCCTTTTAGTCTCCTGGATTCTCTGAACGTTATCCTTAACCCATTTCTTATCATAGCTAGTCAGGTCCTCGGGATAGTCAAACAATTCAGGCCGCCCCAGATCATGTGCCATCTTCCTAATGTGCGACAGCCAAGGAATATGCTTTACATTATCGCAGGCCAAACAATCCCTTAGGATATCCCTATTAAGAGAGGCATGTACGTTACTCCAAACTGAAATCCATAACAAAAGGGGAGCCAGTTGGATAGTGTCCTGTACATAATCAAGGTCCAGTTCCAGGTGAAGGCAAAATCCAGGAATATTTTGTCCAACACCCAGAAGCCTTCTACAGAAACGATTTTCTTCCACCATAAGGGCTCGGGTATCCCTAAACCCCCAAAGTGCTGAACCATACAGAAGGACAGGTAGGCATTTCCGCCTATAGATTTCAAGCAGGGGTTTGATAGGTTTACTACCTACCCTAGCCGCAAAGTCAAAGGTTGCACCAACTGTTGCATGAAAAAGCACAATCCTTCTGGCAATACAGGGTTTCCAAGATCCTTTCTCATCAAAAATGACCCCTAGGTATGGGAACTCATGGACTCTGCTAATAATTTGACCCTCCACCCTTAGCTCCCCCACCCTACTCATAGGTTTACCACAAACCATAAAGTGCGACTTATTAAAATTGACCTCCAGTCCCAAAGCTGACATAAAGACGACATAAGCTCTAACTAAGTCACGGAGACCATTCATTGTGCGGGCCATAAGGACCGCGTCATCCGCATACGTCAGTACAGGGATATCAATACCCTTCACCTTCGGGACATCCCTGCAGTGTTCAATCAGAAAATCTGACAGTCCATTTGTGAAATAATTTTAAAATAAATTAATTTACTTCAAGCTGACAGGAGGACCTAAACTCCCAAAACCAAAATCAGTGGTTTGGAAATAGCTACATTAGAGAGTTTGATACGGCATATCGTGGTACATAAAAGATTGAGGCAATCTGATACGGCTCAGGGGTGGGACAATGTGCTGTAATGAAAGCAAGAGTAGAGGACGATTAGACTTTCTATTACTTCTTGTTGGCATAAAGGGGTTTATGGATAGATTGAACTTGAGTATATGTTCAAATGCTAGTCATGTAGTTAAGAGACTTGTTACTTAGTAATAGAGGTGGTATTGCGCTGAATGAGAATTTATTTTCGTTCAAATCAGAGGGGCAGTTTACAAAGATGTCACACAATGCAGAGCAGCGCCTGTCCTGCTCTCTCCCAAGTGCTGATACACAATCAGGCTGCCTACCATCACACAGACACATTTGCACCATAGTGCAACAGTGTCTGCATCATGTGTATCATAGGGGCATATTTTTACTCTGTTTGCGCCGGATTTTCATCATTTTTTTACGCAAATCCGACGGAAACTTAACTCCACATTTATATTTTGATGCTAGACATGTGTAGCGCCAAAATATTGGAGTTAAAGTAATTTTTTTGCCTGTGGAAAACTACCTTGCGTCAATGAGATGCAAGGTAGGCGTTCCCGGGCAAAAAATGACTCCAAGGCCCTGGCGCCTTATTTATCCTCCTGTGCAAAAATCATGCACAGGAGGAGGAGGGCCTTCAATATTGTTGCGAAGCCTGCTTACCACCATTATTTAACGCCTGGGTCAGGGTAGGTGTTAGAGGACCTGTGGGGCTTTTTCCATGGTCAGAGACCATGGAATCAGCCCCCAGGGGCCCTTCCTTACCCCCAGGGATACCCTCACCCACCCGCACCCATACCTGGAGGACACCTAAGGATGGGGGGGATCCATCCCAGGTAAGGCCAGGTAAGTATTTTTATTTTATTTGCAAGGTGCCATGGGGGGGTTAACTTGGGACCCCCTACATGGCCATTGGGCTAGGGGGCAAGACTTCTGTCTTTACTTAGACAGGTGTCATGTCCATGGGGGTTGTGCATGGAAATAATGACGCTAATCAGGTTAGAGTATTTTTTTTTTACACTAACCTGACTAGCGTCATTCTTTCATGCACAACCTCCAATTTCCCCTACATCTCCCCCACCCGGTTAGCGTAAATAATTTTGACGCTAACTGGGCCTTACCGCAGCTGCGTCATAGCTTAAATATGACGCCCGGCTGGTGTCCAGGAATGGCACTAATCAGCGGTACACTTTTTGACGCAAATCTGCACTAACGCAGGTTTGCGTCAAAAAGTATAAATCAGGGCCATAATGTTTTACCGGAAGAATACTTTGGTTGTGTGCCATGCTGCAACATGCAAAGTGAGAAACATTTAGAGAAATAAGAAAATTTCTCCAAGTTAACGCCAATGTCAAAGAGGTGTTATTTTTTGCTGCAAAACACTGTCTGCTATTGTTAGTTGAAAAGGTTTTGAATCAAAAACACAGGTACTTGTATGGGAATGTCCATTTACTATCCATGGAATTTTCACCCTCCTTTAGTGTCTTCACCACCCTGGGTACCTGCCAATGAATGCACCACACACAGAGCAATGTATTACACACCTTTATTCTTCAGCATGTAACCACAAACTCAGCATTCTAAATTTGTATTCACTGCACCACGTTCTGACACTTATGTCATCATACTATGGAATCCGTCAGTATCCAGAAAGGTTCCATCATTCACACTCACAAGACATAACATCCATTGCCACAAGGTGGCCGATGTGGATGCGGCCGAAGGAGGCCTCATGACTAATCTGTCTGGGACCGGAATGCCAGGGAACTCCAGTAAGGGGTGACTTTTCGGCCCATTGGTTGGACGCGGCTCAGGGTGGCTCCTCAGACGGAAGCGGAGGGTGATGGAACAGGCTCCCTTGCAGGAAGCAGTCTGCACTTTCTCTGAGAGGCAGGGGTGCTGCAGCCTAGTGGAAGGCCTGCTGATAAGGACAGACTCTGAGCACCAGGGCCACAAGAGTACAGCACACATGCTGGTTCCAGTGAAGGGGCATTGAGCTATAGGCACGATGCACTGAATGTGCTCTTTGCTCTAGAGTGGTGCTGCAACAGGTGCATTGGTCACTTTGAGACTGACCTGAGGAGTTGAAAATCTAATCCAAATTGGCAGTCCAGCGGTGTTGAAGATACCAAGCAGAGGACTTTATCTAAAGGTATGTGGGAGCCTGTGGCCCCTTTTACTTGATCTGCCAGGACAACACTCCTGCCTCCTCTGGTCAGGTGGGGTGGCTGTCAAAGGGGGGGGCAGGAACTCTTGAATAATGACTGGCCCTGGCTGACCCTGGAGAGGGTTTGGATGTCTGGCTCTTACTGTGCTGGATGTGTATGCAGCTGGCGGCTGATGCGGCTGCCCTGGTCTGGCCTGGGGATTGGAACAAGTGTGGAATGTTGCACTTATGAGGCCTGAGGTTGTCTGCTATTCATGCTCGGATATGCGTTGAGGTGGCCTGGCTGGATTCTTGGCCGCAATCTCCCCCTTATGGTGAGGGACTATCTGTATGACCGCTGGGGACACAGGAACAACAGGCCATGCCTGGAATGAAGGGCAGTGATTGATCCCTGTGGTGATGAAGTGATAGCTCAGCTGATCTTGCAGCTAGGGAGCTCCTTTGGTTCTGAGTGGAAAAGTGGGGGTCCTATACACGACTTACCATCATGACCTTGGTGGGCCACTTAGGACTTCTGTGGCCCCTCTGGGCAGAGTGTGAGGACAATATGCATCTGGGCCTAAGGCTTGAAGCACTGCCGAAGGGTCCGGGAGAGATCCCAGGCAGTATTGCTGCAAGTGCGGCACACTTGTTGGCACCATGGCTAAAAACAAACTGACAGCCAATGCCTCACAACAGAAAATTAATAAATACACCAAACAGAATGCCCTTGCCAGAGAGACCGGCTTGGTCGGGGGTAGCCTGATGGTAGAGGACATGGCCCATACTCCACCTATATTGCTCGCAATCCAAAACCTTCAAGCAACCATAGAAGGCAAAATGGAGGAACTCAAGGTGGTTATGGTGCTAATTAAACAGGACCTCAGGACCTCAGTTACTGACGTGGAGGGCAGGCTTTCAGGAGCTGAAGACACAGTGAAAGCACATGAAGAACGATTGGTTCACTTGCAGCGTTTAGTGGGTCAATTGGAGGGAAGATCTAGGCCCAACAATCTCCACATCATGGGCATTCCTGAGGGGGCTGAAGTGACTATATCCACTAAATTAATCTATGATTGCCTGCAGAGCTGGGTCCCCACTGATGAGGTGTCAAACTGTTTCATCATCACAAGGGCACACCGAGCCATGAGTCCCAAGCCTCTGTGAGTGCCCCACCTCATCCCTTCATTGTAAAAGTGCTTAATTATGCAGCCAGAGACTCTGTTCTCTGGGAAGTGCACAAGGCCAGCCAGGGCACTTATCAACCCTCTCCGGTGCTGATCTTCCCCCATTACACCTTAAATGTTCAGCAGCATAAATGATCAGTTCAGGAGGCAAAACAAAAACTGAAAGCCATGAGAATGACCTAAATGCTCCTGTTCCCACCCAGCCTAAAAGTCATATTCCAGGGCAACAGATTTTTCTTAGACACTCCAGAAGTGGTGTGGGGCTGGATTGAGGAGTGCCCCAGAAGACACAAGAATGACTCATCAGCACACAAAGGAGGGGGGGCAAGGGTGGCCCTCCAAGGGGATGGCATACAGCGTGAAGAAAGAAACCACTCAAGAGAGTGGAGGGCCTGATTATTGGTTCCTGGCCGACCTAGTGTGGGGAAGAACCTGGCTGTGGATGGGGTCGTATCTGTTGCTATTGACTGACTCCAGTGCCACAGGTCCGGCGCTGCTGGAGGCCTCCTGAGTTGACTTTTTTGATGGGGCTGCGTGAGCATAATATCATGATCATGATCTGCATGGATATTTCACAAGGCTGTAACTAGGTTTCTATTGTTGTTCTTGAGATGGGTTTTGTTGGGGAGGGAGGTTGAGATGGTAGGGGTGATACACATGGTTATCATACGCTAGCCCTGTTGACTATGATCCCTAGTCGCACCAGGTACTTCCAATTCACAAAGGATGGGGGTTGTTGAAGGAGGGGGAGAGTTCAGGAATACTGTCCTTTCATGGAACGTAAATAGGTTGTTGGATACAATCAAACGGAGAGCGGTTCTGAAAGCAACCTCACAGATGGATGCTGACAAAGTCATGCTCCAGGAGGCACATCTGTTAGGAAACAAGTGCCCATTCTTAGTCTTTAGGGGTTTCGCCAAGGGCTTTACCCAACACTCCTTCCAAGCATACAATCAGAGAAAGTCACCCCTAATTCTCTCCTATGGAGGCAATATTTCTCCTTACAGACATAAAAGCACATAATTCATCAGAGATTTACAAAATGCTAGTGTGTAACTTGCCTGATCCCAGAGGGGTGGTGAGAAGGGATGGGCAAGATAGAAGACAAGGACTGGCAGGAGGCAGTGGAGGCATCAAGAGAGGTAGTAATAGCCTCCCAATTTAGGCTGAAACAGTTGAAGGTACTACAACGCATCTATCTCACTAGGACAAAACTGCACCACATGGGCCTCATAGCCATGTGGGGTTGTCTGAGATGTGGGGACTCGCAGGGAGACCTGTACCATACATTTTGGAAGTGCACCCCTCTATCTCACTACTGAAGGAAGGTGTTAGGGGGTTTGGTGGGAGTACTGGGCTGGCCCATTCCCAGGGACCCTAATCATATCCACGTACATATTACTGATGACTTGGGGGGCAACAGGAATCAAATGGTGCTACTTTGACTGGGCCGGATTGTGGCAAAATGTGACATTGCAAGGGTATGGAAAGATGTAGCAGCTCCCGTGGTGGAGACATGACCACAAGTATATGCTACTGTATTGGTCTAGAATGCCCTATTTACATTGCAAGGGGGTGTCCTCAAAAACATTACAAAATCTGGAAAGATTGGACCAGATTGCAGGGTATACAATTAGATCCATATATTGATAATCATGTTCAGTGGCTCAAGATCCACGTGTTTTTGGACGGTTTGAGGGGGGGCATACTCATGGGCTGAGGAGTTGATGTTATATTGTATACCTGCAATAATTTAGCCATATTTCAGTGCCTTTTTACATCACTAATTGGCTGCTGTGTAGCACAGGATGTTGGAATACGTGCCTTGCTCGGGGGGGGGAGCGGTTCTGCACTCTTGTTGTTTTGGAAATATCAATATTTTTTTTTTTGGTAACGATTCACCAATTTGGTGATGATACACAAATCTATTTGAAAAACTTATCTGCACATAACCAGACCTAGATGTCCAGTGCCTACCTAAATCTTAACCTAACTGATATAGGACAAAAATAAGCACCAGTGTAAACCTGGTTCAGTGACATAACCCCTGTCAACGTCGAACTCCAACTTTCACTGAGTGCCAAGTCACTTGCAGGGTCAGACTGTAGACCGGTCGTGGGTTGCTTGTGTTCTGGTTCAAAGAGAACTTGGCTTGGTAGTGCGGGTTGGACTATTCTTACTGGAGCAGGGTCAAGACTGATTTGCATACAGCTGGGACTAATCTGAGGTGGCATGGTGGGCATAAAAATGGTGGGTAGGAATGCTACCCGACCAATTGCCTATGGTTAGACTTATTACAAGCATCCTCTCATCACCTTTTCTGTGTTTCTCCAGTGGATTCAGCTTACCAGGAAAGTCCCTGAAAGAATAAAAGGTCAGTCAGCCATGGTCACTTTGATTCACCTTATACGCCAACCTCATCCCCAAGGAGACGTTGCCAAAAAAACAAATATGGCCTGGTACCAGATCCCTCTTACAAGAAGAAGAAACAAAGGGGGTCATTCTGACCTCGGCGGTAAAAGGCGCTTACCGCCGGTCAGAAGACCGCCATAACACCGCCACGGTCGCGGTAAACCGCAACGGTCATTCTGACCCGCAACTGGCAAACCGCCAAAAACCCGACACCAACAAAAGTCCGCCACACCAAATGTCAGCGGGAAACTGGCGATGACCAAACCTCCACTGTCACGCCAACAGAAATACACCCATACCATTCCGACCCACAAATCCCTGCAGCGGTCTTTCAACGGCGGTATTCCATTGGCGGTACACACCGCCGCGCTCAAAATACACACACCTTTACAAAACACTACCACATTGGACAAATCAAAATACACACACCTGAGACACATACACACACCACTCCCACACACCCAATTAAATATAAAACACACACCCACATCACCCACAAACCCTTACGACCACAATTGCGACTGAAGGACAGAGAGAGACAGCACAGCATAGAGTAGACCATCACACAGAGGCAAATCACAACATCACCCACACAATTTTCACGCACAAAACACCATACACCACCACACTCACCACACTCTACAACACATACACCACCCCTCACCTCATCCACACCACCCCATGGCACCCCAAAGACACCCCAGGTTCTCTGACGCAGAACTCAGGGTCATGGTGGAGGAAATAGTTCGTGTAGAGCCCCAGCTCTTCGGGGCACAGGTGCAGCACACCACCATTGACAGGAAGATGGAGCTATGGCAAAGAATAGTGGACAGGGTCAACGCTGTGGGACAGCATCCACGCAATCGGGACGACATCAGGAAGCGGTGGAACGACCTACGGGGGAAGGTGCGTTCCATGGTATCAAGGCACAACATCGCGGTACAGCGGACTAGCGGCGGACCCCCACCTACTCCCCCAGAATTCACAGCATGGGAGGAGGAAGTCTTGCACATCCTGCATCCTGAGGGCCTCGCAGGAGTAGGCGGAGGAATGGACTCTGGTAAGGCAAATCTCCACTACTTCATTCCCCCCACCCCACCTGCATGCCAAATCATACCCCCACCCTCACCCCCATCACACCAACTCCTTGCAAATGGCTCACCATCACATCCCACCCATCCCAAAACCTAGCCCTGCATGCGTCCACAAAGCATGGACACCCATCACCAAAGCATGCCCACTGCACACACCCATCACCCCCACAAGCCACCGTCACAAAAGCCCCCACAAGGGAATGCCAGCACTGGGGCACACGGCCACCCACCCATTACACGAAATGCCACACACAGAAGCAATAACCATACTGTTATACCCCTGCAGGACCCGAACGCCACCACACCGCCACGGAGGGTCCAGAGATGTCCATCCCACCCCCTGAAGAGGCCCCCAGTGATGACAGCAGCTCTGTCTCCCTGGACCCAGATGACCAGCCCGGCCCATCGGGGACCTCGGGACAGTCGGTTCCCCACAGACAGCCACAGGCTACACCAGACCTAACCCCCTCTGGGAACACCAGCACAGCTCCCACCCAGCGGGCCCATGCCTCTGTCTCCAGGACACGTCAATGAGCGGTGTGTCCACCACTACAGGGCACCCAGGTTGACCCACCACCCCAACAACAACTGGGACCTGGGGGCAGTGGTAGTGGGCACACCGTCCAGGGGACAGAAGCCCAGGGAAACAGGGGAACTGGGAGGGCTGCTGTGCGTCAGGGGGGGGACAGGCCCAGAGAACCGACTCTCCAAGAGGCCCTCTCCTCCATCATGGGAGCATACCACCACTCCCAGGAGACGATGGCTACGGTACTGGCCAGGTTCCAGGAGATCCAGGTACTGCAGGAGGAACAGTACATGGGGTTCAGAGAGGGACTGAGGAACATTAGTTCCGCAATGGGGACCATCGTCGTGGCCCTTAACCAGATAGTCACCACATTGCGGGACCATGTGGCACCACAAAGGGCCCCTGTCACTAGCCTGGACCAGGAACAGCCTACCACCTCCGCTGGCGCTAGTGGACAGGAGGCCCCCACACAATGACAGGCCACCAAAACCCCACCTTCTGCAGAAGAAGAACCACCCCGCAAGCGGAACCTGAGATCACACAAGAAGACAGCGTAGGATGCCAAGACCCCCGCCAGCAAACGATACCCCCTGATGTCATCCCACTGTCCCACATTGTCACCCTGTCCAACCTTGAACTGCCCCTGCTCCATCCTTCCACAGGCATATGGACAATGCACCTGTGAGACTGAGAACTGGACTCTGCCATGGACATTACTTCACCATCACCCATCACCGTTTTACAATCATGTTCCTAAATGTAGCACTTTAATTAAATCACTTATTGCACTTAAAAAATCTGGAGTCTGCTTGTATTTTGAACAAATGTATTAGACATAACGGTGCAAAAATGTTCAGTTACATTGTGATGACAACATACCACTGTCACACAGCTGTAGTCCATGGGCAAACAAAGCAGAGGTCACGCAGTGGGGCCCACAGCTCTGAAAACGGAAGGGAAAGTCACAACTCAGTTAACAGGAACTGGGGGGGAACTCAGACAGTAGAGAGGCAGGAGACTTTAAGTAAATGTAAAATGGCGTGGTTGATTCGTACCTGTGTGCTACTGAAAATACTGTTGTATAACTGTGTCCCTGTTGTCTGTGTCGTCCCCGTCGTCTTCCTCCTCTTCACTCTCCACAGGCTCCACAGCTGCTACAACACCACCATCTGGACCATCCTCCTGCAGGAAAGGCACCTGGTGTCGCAAAGCCAGGTTGTGAAGCATACAGCAGGCCACGATGATAGGCCACACCTTCTTTGGTGAGTACATTAGGGATCCACCTGTCATATGCAGGCACCTTAACCTGGCCTTCAGGAGGCCGAAGGTTCTTTCTATAATCCTCCTAGTTCGCCCATGGGCCTCATTGTAGCGTTCCTCTGCCCTGGTCCTGGGATTCCTCACTGGGGTAAGTGGCCACAACAGGTTGGGGTAACCAGAGTCACCTATTAGCCACACACTGTGTCTCTGTAGCTGTTCCATCATATAAGGGATGCTGCTATTTCGCATGATGTATGCGTCATGCACTGACCCAGGGAACTTGGCATTTACATGGGAGATGTACTGGTCAGCCAAACAGACCACCTGGACATTCATCGAATGATAACTTTTTCTGTTCCTGTACACCTGCTCACTTCCACTGGGGGGAACCAAAGCCACATGAGTCTCATCAATGGCACCAATGATGTTGGGGATATGTCCAAGGGCATAGAAATCACCCTTCACTGTAGCCAAATCGCCCACCTCAGGGAAAACAATGTAGCTCCGCATGTATTTCATCAGGGCAGACAACACTCTGGACAAAACCTTAGAAAACATAGGCTGAGACATCCCTGATGATATGGCCACTGTTGTTTGGAATGATCCACATGCTAAAAAATGGAGTACTAACAGAACCTGCACCAGAGGGGGAATCCCTGTGGGTTGGCGAATGGGGGACATCAGGTCTGGCTCCAGCTGGGCACACAGTTCCTGTATAGTGGCTCGGTCAAGTCTGTATGTCAGTATGACATGTCTTTCTTCCATTGTCGACAGGTCCACCAGCGGTCTGTACACGGGAGGATTCCTCCATCTCCTCGCAAGTCCCAGCGGACGGTGCCTAGGAAGGACAACATGGAGCACAGAGTCAAGCAACCCACAGGTACGTAACCACAGCTTGCACAGTACACAATTCGCTATGCATTGAATGGCTTGTATGATTGGCATTGCAAGGCCTAGTCCTGTGTGACGCAGTAGAAATTAAGCCATGTGGGCCCTTGAAATGGCGGCTGCCTGACCTGTGAAGTGTGACAATGGGATGTGAGGTCAATGCGCTGGCGTGGCACACCGTGGCGGTAGGCGGTCGAAGACCGTGTCGCAAAGCAGCATTGGTTAACATTGAACCCTATGGGTCTCAGGAGCCAATGACGATGTGCGCCGGCGGTCGCAGTACGCACCGCCGCGGTACGCACCGCCGTGGGCGTGACCGCCATTTTCTATCTGCTTAATTACTCGAGACCTGATCATCCACAGGAGAGGACCTATACTGCAAGTGCTGCTGTGACCTCGGTCTGGAAGAGACAATGGCTGCTGCGACTGGGGAAAGGGCCCCTGCCTTCACATCTGAGGAATTGGAGACACTTGTTGATGGGGTCCTCCCCCAGTATGCGCTACTCTACGGTCCTCCAGACCAACAGGTAAGTACACAGGGAGCACGTAGTATGGGCTATGCCTGTGTTGAGTGGGGTGGATGTAAGATGGTGGGGAGGGGAGCGAATGAGGAGTGCAACGCACGACAGATGAGAGCATGTGCCACATGGCAAGGTTGGGGAGGGGGGCCACTCACATCGACCATGCAGAAAAGTGATGATATTTCTTTTTCCACCCTGTACATGTCACATAGGTCAGCGCCCATTAGAATATCGACATTTGGCGTGCCATCGCCAAGGACTTCCGGGCCCTGGGGGTCCACAACAGACGGGGCACCCACTGCCGCAAGAGGTGGGAGGACATCCGCCGCGGGAGCAGAAAGACCGCCGAGGCTCTGCTGGGGATGGCCTCCCAATCTAGGAGGGGTGCCACACGGCAATTGACCCCCCTGATGTCCCGGATCCTGGCGGTGGCCTTCCCCGATTTGGATGGGCGCGTGAGGACATCACAGCAGACACAAGGGGGTGAGTATCAGCACATTCTGCTATATTAGCGCACAGTGGAGGTGTCTGGGTGGGGGAGGAGGGCTGTGGCTATCTCTAGGCCAGGGCGGTTTCTGTAGGCTAGGCCCCTCCGTTAGGCATGGCCCTGTGCCCCCGCCCCCCACCTGTGTAGGGTGCTAAGTACAGCTATCCATGGCCCGGGCTCACCTATGTGTGCATTTGTCGTCCATAGACTTGTAGACCAAGTCACAATAATTGAGTAGTGTACCCCGAGTGCGCGGCGTAGTGCAGGGGGCTTCTGTGTCTGTCCTCTCCGCCAACGGTGCCGCCAATACATGCACTCAACATGTCTTTCTTTCTTCTCCCCCCCCCCCCCTTTTTTTGGGATTTCCTGTTCATGTGTGCATTAGCATCATCAGGCGGAGGAGAAGTGGCATCGGCGCACGAGGGAGCTGCATCTCACATGGCCCCGGAGGGCCCTGCAACCGACTCGGAGTTCACCAGTGAGACGGAGGGCGAGGGGAGCTCCACAACGGGGACCCGTGGAGACGTCAGCGACACCGACACGTCCTCGGAAGGGAGCTCCCTTGTGGTGGCGGCAACATCCGTGCCCACCGCAACAACAGGTACAGCCGCCACCCAGCGCACC
The DNA here is from genome assembly GCF_031143425.1 of Pleurodeles waltl. NCBI lineage: Eukaryota > Metazoa > Chordata > Amphibia > Caudata > Salamandridae > Pleurodeles > Pleurodeles waltl. The sequence continues at coordinate 403,935,132 of NC_090444.1, forward strand.
AGCTCCGCCCTCCCAGCAGCCCCTCAGCTTTCGCCCCGTGCCCGCTCGGCCAGGAAGCCGGGCATCTCCTTCGCCCCATGCACCTCAGGCCCTGCCCCAGTTACCGCTGCAGCCCTCAGTGCGGAGATCATTGACCTCCTCCAGACGCTCATTGTTGGGCAGTCTACCCTTTTGAATGCCATCCAGGGGGTAGAAAGGGAGGTGCATCGGAGCAATGCATACCTGGAGGGCATTCATTCGGGTCAGGCTGCCCATCAGCGATCGTTCAACGCTCTGGCCTCAGCACTGACGGCAGCAATTGTCCCTGTCTCTAGCCTCCCCCCTCCAACTTCCTCAACCCAGTCCCACTCCCCTGTTCCTTTGCCTATCCCAGACACACCTACAGACCAGCCTGCACACACATCAACACCCAAGGGCAGCTCATCCAGACATAAGCACCACAGATCACACAAGCATTCACCCAAGCAACATCCACATGCAGACATGCCAACAGCCACTGCCTCCTCTGTGTCCCCCTCCTCCTCGTCTCCCTCCTCCCTTCCTGTGACGTCTCCACTCACACCTGCATGCACACTACCATCATCCAGTACGTCCATCACCACCACACCCACCAGAACAGTCCGCACACGTGCAGTCACCACCCCCACTGCCATTTACACGTCCCCTGTGTCCTCTCCCAGTGTGTCTGTCACCCCCTCTTCCAAACCACACAAACGCAGGCAGCCACCCACCCAACAGCCATCCACCTCACGACAGCTTCCGTCACAAGCACCTGCATCCAAAGACAGCACACTTGACTCTCCTACAACCACATCCTCTTCCTCCACTCCCATACCCACTGCACCTACCCTTCCCATTGCTCCTAAAAAGTTGTTCCTCTCCAAAATTAACCTCTTTGCATCACCTGACCCACCCCCTCCATCTCGTAAGAGTCCAAACAGCACCTCAGCCCCCACAAGCCCTGCACCTACTAGGACCATCGTTCAGGGCTATTGGAGTCCACCAGCTCCTAGGGCAGGAACATCGGCCAGCAGCAAGGGGACAGCCAGCCCACCCCCTGGGAAAAGAACCAAAAAAGGGAAGGGCCGGCGTGACAGGCCTGAGACGGCTGCCCCCAAGGACACCACCCTTGCACCATCACCTGGCACATCCACAAAGGGAGGCAAGGGCCCCAGAGATTCGGCCAAGGAGGGCAAGGGCAGCAGGGCGGACAAGTCCAGCAGCAGGCGAGCTGCCCAGGAGGGCCCCACAAGCCCCATTTGGGGTGTGACGGAGGACACCCACGGGCCCAGGACTCCAGCACAGGAGGGCCCCGCAAGCGAAAGGTCGGATGGCGACTGAGCGGAAATTATTGGCCAGATCTGGTTCCCTAGGAACACAAGACAAGCACAGCTGAACAGGGCCCCGCCGTGACAAGCACCGCTGAATAGGGCCCCGCCGTGACAAGCACTGCTGAACAGGGCCCCGCCGTGAGAAGCACCGCTGAACAGGGCCCCGCCAAGACAAGCACCGCTGAACAGGGCCCCGCCGTGAGAAGCACCGCTGAACAGGGCCCCGCCAAGACAAGCACCGCTGAACAGGGCCCCGCCGTGACAAGCACCGCTGAACAGGGCCCCGCCGTGACAAGCACCGCTGAACAGGGCCCCGCCGTGAGAAGCACCGCTGAACAGGGCCCCGCCGTGACAAGCACCGCTGAACAGGGCCCCGCCAAGACAAGCACCGCTGAACAGGGCCCGCCGTGAGAAGCACCGCTGAACAGGGCCCCGCCAAGACAAGCACTGCTGAACAGGGCCCCGCCGTGAGAAGCACCGCTGAACAGGGCCCAGCCGTGAGAAGCACCGCTCCGCTGGGCCCTTCCTGTCAAGCACCGCTCCGCTGGGCACCGCCGTCTCTGAACCGCTCCGCTGGGCCCTTCCTGTCAAGCACCGCTCCGCTGGGCCCTTCCTGTCAAGCACTGCTCTGCTGGGCCCTTCCTGTCAAGCACCGCTCCGCTGGGCACCGCCGTCTCTGAACTGCTCCGCTGGACCCTTTCTGTCAAGTACCGCTCCGCTGGGCACCGCCGTCTCTGAACCGCTCCGCTGGGCCCTTCCTGTCAAGCACCGCTCCGCTGGGCACCGCCGTCTCTGAACTGCTCCGCTGGGCCCTTCCTGTCAAGCACCACTCCGCTGGGCACCGCCGTCTCTGAACTGCTCCGCTGGGCCCTTCCTGTCAAGCTCCGCTCCGCTGGGCACTGCCGTCTCTGAACTGCTCCGCTGGGCCCTTCATCTCAAGCACCGCTGGCCCATTGGCAGGGCCGGATCTGTGTCGGGCAGGGCTTCACGAAGCACTCTGGCCAACATGCCTCCTCCATAACCAGTGGAGTCTGTAATCCACCTGATGGACTGTGGCTTTGCACTCCCCCGGATGGTACAGTGGGCAAGCCACCCACTGTAGAGACTTGGAAAACTGTGGCTTTGCACTCCCCAGGATGGTACAGCGGGCAATCCACCCACTGTAGAGACTTGAGAGACTGTGGCTTTGCACTCCCCAGGATGGTACAGTGGGCATGGAGGCCCCGCGTGGATCTGGCGTCGTGGACTAATGTGGCTGAGGTGCCCCCCCTTCCCTTCCCCCTGAGGTGCCTGTGGTTTTATTATCTGATGCCCCAGCAGTGTTCTCTCCAATGGAATCGGGTCTCGTGTGTGGGCTTTGCCCATGTGTTTATGCACATTGGCCCATGAACAATGGAATGTAGCCAATATGTGCCGGACTTTTGGACTATGTATATATTGTTCATGTTGTAATATATTTATTTTATAAATTTCATATTTCACTTAAGTTCAAATATGCTTTAATATGCTTCAATTTTAATGATCATTTAATTTTGTCTTTGCATTATTCCGGGGGGTTTGGGGGGTGTCACTCTGACTTGTTGCTCTGCATTGGTGTGTAGGGATTTTTTTGGGGGGGGGATGTGTCGCGTTGTGTGTGCCCGTAACCTTTTCTCCTCCCCCCTCCCCTGTGTCGTAGGTGCAGTACTCACCGTTGTCTTCTGCGCCGGCGTTCGTGCTCCTGGTAGAGGAGCAGGAAGACAATGGCTGGTAGGATGTTTAATTCGGGTTCCATGCTGTCCAGATTCCTCGTGGAGTGTGTATAGGTGAGCGTTTTCCCGTTCGTAGTCTGTTTCCGCCGTGTTTTTATCGGCGGGGCTCCCGCCCCGGAAAAGGTGGCGGATTGGTGGGTCGTGATAGTGTGGGCGGTACATTGTCTGCCGCCTGTCTGTTGGCGGTGACCGCCGCGCTGCTTGTCTGTACCGCCGTGGCGGTCGGAGTGTTAAAGTGGCGGCCTGTGTTGGCGGTTCCCGCCAGGGTCAGAATTCCATTTTTTTTACCGCCTGCCTGTTGGCGGGTTGGCCGCCGCTTTAACACCGACCGCCAGGGTTGGAATGACCCCCTATGTCTCCCACAAATCATCTTCAGATCTGCATTTTAAGCCCTTGTAGTCTTTCATCTGAATGATGGTAACATCCTCCTCAATGGCTTCCAAACTTCACACTGGCAACTCTTAAGGCCATCTAACACACAGTTGTATGGTTCGTCGAGGGCCTGAAGAAAATCACATCAGTCACATGCCGATGGAACTTGCTTGACTCCCCACGTTGGCCCGCACCATGTTCAAAATAAGATGTATCATTTACAAAGCAATCAATATCATCCTATTTTGCAGACAGGTTCACAATCTCTAGTGATACATGGCACACCCACAGTACGGACAGTCAGGACTGCGGTCTGAGAAATGTAAAAAAGAAAAATCAAGACAGAAGGCCTTTTCCATCTATGCACCCGGGATCTGGAACACCATCCCTCTATCTATCAGGAACGCCACAATGCTACTCCAATTTAGGAAATATTTGAAGGCACCTCTTTAAAGAACAGTACATTTCAATCGTTAACCATCAATACCCCAGCAACCTCTCCTATAACTGATTGGCTTAATGCTTGTCTTTAACCATGTACAGTACATTTGACAAGGTGCATGCTATAGAAATATCAAATGCATATATATATTGTTGCTGTTTGTGCACAGCTACAGTTTTACTACCGGAGAATAATACATCAGGTTCTAAACCTAATGTGTGCCTAAGACTTCCATTCAATCTTCTCTCCATTCTTACATTTTTTCCTAACTCTATAAATTACTTCCCTTTCCTCAGATATTTTTGATTTCATTATATTCAGTCTTCTCTCTCCCTTTTCCCTGATATTTTTGATTTCATTATATTCATTCTTCTCTCTCCTATCCTAACCTTTCTTTAACCTCAATCCCTGGGTAGTTTCTTTACAATACTATATAGTAAGAAACGCATTCATAAAATACAGGAACATCTATGGAGACTTCAGAAATGGTGGCAACAATGTTAACAGTGTAAATCAAACACGTTTTTTTCACTCTTGTGTTAGTGATCGCAATGTGATTTTGGTGGAACTGATTCTCGAAATTTCCAATAGAAGCACTTTCTTGGCATGCTCAGTCGTCTGGCAGCAAGATTCTTCAGAAAGGATTTCTCTTCAGGACTTGAGGCTGTCCTTCTTGATTTGTAACCCTATTTCACATCTGCTGACCCTAAAGAGGCTTAGGTCCACTTAACTCTTTGTGTGTAGATACATGTTGCTGATAATACATGTTTGAGGTCATTATCGATTCTTTCACTGAATGTTTGAGTGTCTTAGGGTTAATGTGGCATCATCTGTGTAACCAGCATCAGTTTTACTATATACTTCCTAAATAAATCAGTGTACTTTATGCCAACAAAGATCATGCCTATTGCCACGCTTGGAGATGCAGTTTATTCATTAGCCACCCTTTTAACTGAAAGAAAATGTTTGAAGCACACGTTGAAATGTAAGTATAATGTCAGCATGGCAAACTTAAAAGTACAGATGGAGATTTAATTCTTCATCCGAAAGTACTTTACATTTTTTTATTGAATGCACAAACACTAAAAAATGCTTGGAAGGCTGCATCAGTCGCTGTCTTGCGTTACTCTGCTTTGGGAAGGCGTTCCATGGGTGCAGCTTGGGTGTTTCTACCCATTTACCCATGGATTTTGGCACATTCACAGATTTACTAAGACTTGTAAACCTGAGAATGTGTCACAATGATACTTCATCCCATCAGAGATGTAACAAGGAGAAATATCTGAATTTCTCCTCATTCTGTCCTCTTTCTACATGTGCTGTATTCTGCAGAACTCTCTGAAAGAGGAAAATGCCTACGAGGATTGTGTTTTTTGCAGGAAGGTTGCACTTCCTGCACAAAAACAATCCTGCCTGTAACAGAGACACCTTTGAACCATGGCACAAGGGTGCCTGCATTGGTGCTAGGCTGCATTGTGTGCGCCAGCTCTGAGAGAGAGAGAGAGGATGAATGCACCATATGTTAGTAAATATGGCACATTCCTGCTCTCTTCATTTGAAACAATACAGCATGTTGTGTTTCCCAACTGTCAGTAAATCTGGGTACTGGTATTAACACGTGATCTACTCAGTTCATAAAAACAGCGAAACTATGGACCCAAATAAGTTCAGAAGGACTGCTTTAGTAGTATCAACAGCAACCTTTTCTGCAATATTGCAAATGAAAGGGTACTAAGGGAAAGATGTAGAAGCATTTTCCGCAACGAATTAAACCTGTTTTAGGAGTCACTAACTTTTTCTGACTCCTAAAATAGGTTTAGAAATGGATAAGGAATAACTATTTCAAATTGTTCTAATTAAAATAACCAACACCACCCGCCCAGCATGCAAGATGCTGAATTGTTGTGCCATAATGAAATACGAGTTTCGAGGCGTGGTGCACCCCTCTCATTTGCAGTGTAACTTTATCAATGATGGTAGTACATTCCCTCACCACTTACAGCTGATGCAGAGTCAGCACAGGAATGAACGGATGGGCGTGCAGGGGGAAAATAACAATAGTGTTCACCAAATAAATTGTATTACTTAACTCAAAGGTTTTGACAAAAATGTAATGTAAGTTGAAATAGAGGTGGGAGTATAAGGGGACTGAGATAGCCAGGGATTCCGGGGCAGGAGCTGGACGACTGCACAATAATTATTTCATGCAAACAGTAAATATAAAATTAAATCAGTGAAAATAACGAACACAGAAATGAATGAACCCACACATACACATGAACTTGGTACAAATATGTGCATATAGAGTATATATGTATTACATAGTGGCGGTCATCACTGTTTAGTTATAATTAGGTTAGAGATTCCATACGAAGACCGCTTTTTGTTTGGCTAATAACTCTGGAGCTGTTTGATTAATTTTCATGAAACCTTCAAAAACGTTAATCCATTCCAGCTCATTCCTGGAACATTTTGGGGTGATCTGTGAAGCGGGGACAGAGGAAAAAGGGGATACAAAACCCTGTTTTCTCCTTCTAAATTCCCATAGGAATTATTAGAAGCAATACAGAAAAAACAGCTAAACAGTATTACATCAGATTTGGCAGAAAGCTAGATCTTTACTCAGAAAGTGTGCTTTTTGTGATTTGGTATAAATCTGTTTAGCCATTTCTGAGAAATTAAGCAACAAAATATATTAATACCTGAATGCTTGGTCCCAGTGAAGTGCCATGGTTCTCCTGGGGTACAGCAGACTCAAAACATAGAGGGGTCTAATCTAATTGGCAGGTCACAATATCAACAGAACTATTGCAGCCACCATTTGCCCTGAGTTTTGCTTAAAAAATAAGGTATAAGGTGGCAGGGAAGTGGTAACCAGACCCTCTGGCCCTTTTAAGGGAGGTCCCAGAGGGACCCAAGCTGGGACCAAAATAAAAATGAATTTTATGCAATGGGTACTCTGGTACTCCTGTTAGACCTACCAATCCCCTGTATGGTAGAGTAGGACTCTCATGGGACCCAGAGTGACGCTACTGTGTGGTCCTAAAAGAGTACTGCAGGATCACAAGAAAAAAGAAATCATGGGATGGGTATCTGTGGTTGTTGCATGACTGTGAGGGGTTGGTCCGCAACATAACGATGACCACCCAGAGAGGGTTGGGCTGGTTGAAAAACAAAAGGTTTGGTGGACGGACATCAAAACCAACAGTGGCCGTCAATAAAACCTTTTGTACATTCTGAGGAACTGCCATGACGGCAGTTCTTCTGAAGTTACTGAGCTCACTGCTGGGCTAAATGTGGCATCTAAATTTGGCAGGGGGGTGATTGTCTGTCAGGGCGGCAAACATAATTGCCTGCCAATTCCTAAATAAGGCCCTTATTCTTCATCTAAGTTGAAGAAATGTGTGCTACTTTTGACAAAGGTCATGGATAATGGTTCACAATCGTGGATGAAAAAAGCAATGCACTTACCCAAAAGTTAAAGACTGGACCCACAGCTAGATAATATTGGTCTCCTTGGTGGGTTATCATTCTTATGCATGTTAGGAAGGGTATATACAGTACTGGTGCTGTATGATTATTGTTATTTAGGATTTAAGAATAGAAACTGATTATCACTATGTAGCCTTCCAGTGTACCTTGTTCTAGTTCCAATCTAATTTATTTTACCTGTTTGTCCATTTGTTTTGCAGTGTAGGAATCTTTTGTTGTCTCTCTTCTCTCAGAATTATTTATTTTCTTCCTTCCTTACCTTTCCTTCTTTTTGTTTTTCATTTATTTTTTGGTTATGTGGGCAGGATGGTATATTGTAGGTTAGCAGTCTAGTCTTTATTTTTTTGTTATTTGTTTTGGGTTTAAAACTGTTTATTGCTTTTTAACAATCAGCATAAAAAGTAACACAGTTGAAAGGTACAGCGTTCAATATGTCAGACAGTGAGCAATTAATGTCTGCTGGGCACGGTACGGTGAGCTATGGTCTGGTAATAAACAGTGCATTTGGTTAGTCAGCTCTGACATTCACAAGCCTTTATGTGCAAAAGATGGTTGTAGGATAGGTTCAACAAATTCAGTATACATAGTTCTGCTATGTATATAATTCTCATGCATCTGGTGTGTCTGGGTATAGAAATAAACAATATATTTTACATATAACAACGTAACCATGCTAATAAACTCATGGGATATCCATTGTTTGTATGTCTTAGTTTTCATGTTCCCCCCATTAGTATTGTGACCATGCTCGGTGAAGATAAAGCATGTATAAGTGTGTTCCCTGACATTCAGCTGTGTGGGGCTGTTTGGTGTATTCAGGCTGGATTCAGTGCCCCACGGGGTCCATTCTGCTCAAGAAGCACAGGACGTCTCCCTTCCAAAGGTAGAGGCTCAGTGGTGTGTGACCCAGAAGCACTATCTGCAGGGTCATGTGCTGTGGTCCGAGCATTCTAGGCAGTAGACTTATGGTATTTATAGAGTCCCAGGTTTTCTTCCCTGTGCAAGGCGATACTCTGAGCTGGTGACCATACTGTCAGTGATTGTATACAGGACATTGGGAGAGGGGCTCTGGTGATTTCCACCTGTGAGTGATAAGCCGTTTAGCTAGCAATAGGCCCAGATCAAAGCAGGACACTGTCCTATATTTTTTGCTTCTTTTATGTAAGCCTAATATACAGGCCTCCCATGTGGTTAAAATGCTGTGCCCTATATAAAGGAATGAAAGGGATTGCACTTCTTGCCAATAGTGGAACAATCGAGGGTGGGACCGTAGTATATGCTTAAGGTCCGCATCAGTCAGATGGCAGCGAGGGCACATAGATACTCCTCAATTAAAGTATTTGTTGATCCTGGAAGGCAAGAGATAGGCACAACCTATAACTGTATTAGATAGCACCTGGTGTTACGGGGAATATTAATGGGGCCCTCCAATATGGTTGACCACTCTTTGTCAGAGCATGGCCTGCCAAGATCCTCTTCCCAGTGGATGGGAAGCGACATAATTAGTGGTGCTGTGCAAACCTATAAAAAGCCAACTAGCCAGTGAGTCAGATACCTACCACTCCCAAGAACATGTAGATACTGAATAGTGTTGTGCAGTGGTGACTCTTGCTATATGTCTCCCCACTCATTTCTCAGTGGCCGAAGAAGTGAAGTATATAGGAGAAATTGGCCGGGTTGGAGTCCCTCCCCTTCCATCAGTGCTTCATGTGTGAGGAGTGTCCTGTCATCACAAAGGTCTCCCACTGTATGTATTCCCGCTTCATGCCAGGGTGTCAGTTCAGTTCTAAAGTCATGTTCTTCCCACTCAGTGTTCCCAGTGATGGTAATGCAGGGTCATATGTATGTGTTCCTAATGTGAGGCATAGGCTACGTTGATAGCATCAATATGCCACTCGTGGGTGTAGGGGTTCGGCGCAGATGCTTTTGTGCAGGGTTGGAAGAGATGAAGCAGTTTGGTATGTCCTCATGTAGGTAGCATAGGTGCAGTGTTCGACAATTGTTGTCCGCCTACCAGCACACCACCAACTGCAACTGAAATGCGAGATAGTAATGCTCAAAGTTTGGAACTGCTAGTTCATCACGTTCAGTCAGCAGATAGAGTTTATTGAGCGCTATTCCAGGGGGGAGGCGGCCCATTATATTCCCTGATTGAGCTTTCAAGCATTCAAAAGAACTGAGGTGAAATGTACAGCAGCAAATTTGCAAAATAATATGACAATCTAGGCAATGCAACCATCTTAAGTGAGGCTACATGTCCTGACAGTGGGAGCATGTTCCATAAGGACATTTGTGTTCTCATTTGTGTAACGTTGCCATCTAGCATGTCCGCGTCTGTTTGGTATACCCTGCTTCCCAGGTACCCAATTTTGTGGTAGGTTGCAAGGTAATTGGGACCCCAATCAGTGATTTTGGATTCAACAGGAAGAGGCATGACTTGGCCTAGTTGACTTGGAAGCCGGAAAGCTCTGCATACGTACTAAGGATGTGTGTTAGGGTTTCTGCAAACATGTCTATGTCCTTGAGGTATATAAGGATATCATCCGCGTAGAGCGAGATGACATGCTCCGATCACTCAAAGGTATGCCCCATTCATTGCCTCGCGTGCACAGGTCCACCGCTAGAGGTTCTATTGCCAGAGAGAACAACAGTGGGGAGAAGGGGCATCCCTGGTGGGTGCCTCTGTGTCCTTTGACTGGATCAGATATGAGAAGTCCCGTTCTTTCTCTCACAGTCGGCAGTGTACATAGGAGGCATATCAGGCGTAGTAAGCGAGTGCCAGTTCGGTACTTTGTAGGACCACAAATAGGAAAGGCCACTCTAGGGAATCAAAGGCTTTTTCCAGTTCAAGGACTAAGAATCCTGATCTGGGCAAGAGAGCCGGTGCATACTCAAGGATCCTGAAAAATATCTGCAAGTTTAATGAGGTGGTTCAGGCTGGTACAAAATCATTTTGTCCCGTGTGTACTAATACAGGTACTATGGGAGCCAGGAGATCTGCCAGTATTTTTGCCAATATTTTATAGTCGGAGTTTAGTAGTGCTAGCGGTTGATAAGCGCCCAGAGTGATGGAGTCTTTCCCCTTTTTGGGGATCAAAATGAGGAGTTCCTCTCTAATGGAGGCAGGGAGTGATGGCACTTGTAAGTCCTCCCTGTAGATCACCTACAGGCATGGGGCTAATAGCGAAGTGTATGTTTTGTAGAACTCGATCTGGAGTCTATCGGGTCCCGGCATCTTGCCAGCGGCCAGGGTGCATATGGCCCGCTGCTCTTCTAATACCGTTATCAGTTCATCTGACTCAGGGTGTTGCTCCTGCATAATGGTAGGCAACCGTACAGATTCCAGGTATGTGGTAATGTGCTCTGGGGTTGCAGTAGTTGCAGTCGTATATAGTGAGGTGTAGTGACAGGTGAGCTCAAAGTGTATTGCATGCTATGTTTAGAGCATTGCACCTGTCGCTGAGCATAATCCTGTTATTGGACTGTGCACCTGTTCCCGTCGGATCAGCCAGGTGAGCAGTGCACCCCTTTTGTCTGCCGTAGCATGTGTCTTGGCCAAGTGAGTAGTGTAAGTGCTAAGTGTTCCTGTTTGGCCTTCACCAGTCAGGGCCTGCAGTTTGTGGTGTATGTCACTGCAGTTTCGAGGTGTAATAGTTTGGATTCTATGTCGGGACTTTGTCCAGTTGTCAACACATGATCCAGTCAGCACCCAGGCAATTTCCTCTCAGTGTTACTTTAAATGCATCCCACTACACTGAGCATGTCTCTGCTGTGTTAGTGGAATGCTCAAAGTAAGTGTTAATGGCAATGTCAACCAAGGACCTGAATGGTGGGTCCTCCAGTGCTTCCGGTTGCATGCACCAGGCTGGAATGGGGGACCATCGACCATGCCAGGGAAAAGTATCAAAGGTTGTGGTCCGAGTGGGTGCGACCCAGGTATTCAATATCAATGATGTATGGTGTAAGGCCATCTCTCCCAACCAGTCTGTCTATTTGAATGTGTAGTTTATGTGGTGCTGAATAGAAGGAATACACTTGAATGGTGATGTTGCTGGAGCACCATATATCTGTGAGTTGCTAGCTCTGCAGCCAGTCTCACAGTGTCTGGGCATTAGATTTGGCCACCATGCGGGGCAAGGGTGGGAATGATCTATCTAGGTCCACATCCAGGATGCCGTTAAAATCACCCCATGAGAAGCCAGGGAATTCCACTCCAGGGCGACAGCACCAGAGAGAGTATCACAGGCAGGAGGCTTGCTCAATGTTTGGGGCATAAATTGTGCCTATCAACATGGGATGCCTGTCCAATCTGCCTCTAAACAATACACAGTAACCCTCCTCGTCTTTTATCTCCTCTTCAGTCGTAAAGGGCACGCCAGGTCGGACCCAGATGAGAGCTACTCTGGGGTATAAGGAGTGACCCGTTGCAAATATGTGTCCGTGCCAGCAGCGCTGCAGTCTGGTCACCCCCAGTTGTGCCAAGTGAGTTTCTTGCAATAATGCACTATGTATGGTGTGTCTCCTAAGGTAAGAATAGATAGTGTAACAGCATTTTCGGGACTGCATGCCTCGTACATTCCACATTAATATTTTAATGTGTCATCTTGTGTACTGGTGACAAAAGTCTTCATGGGGTCACTGCATTGGGGTCCGGTCAGCATGGGATCCCGAGTCGTGTGTTCTAATGGGATATCCCTGAAATCCATCACGCGCACAACATTAACTATAACAAACAGAACCAACAATAGCAAGTGAAAGGACACAACAAATACTATCAGGACGATACACAGTGGTCTGCACTCGTCCAAACGTAGAACAACAAGTTTCACACTATGTCAGGTGTGAAGGCGTCATGCGTCACAGTGAGGTGTTATGTCTGCCAGCGTCACAGTTGCCCCAGTATGACAGCAATCACTGTACATCTTCCTGAAAGAGATGTTTCTGCAGAGCAGTGTGTATGTTCGGTGTGGTGAGGGTGGAAGATTGACATGCTGCCCAGATGTGCAAGTGAGCAGCTGATTACCGTACAGTTACTAGTGGCTGGGCAGCATATATGTAGAGATGGAATGGTTCACGCTACCAGATCGGCAGTCTGCTTCCTCACCTACGGCAGTGTTTCTGAGTTCATTTGTGAAGGCTAAGTGAAGGTAGAGCTTTTGTCCCCAAAGGACTGGGCTGTATCATCTTCTGCACTGAAGTGAGGTTCTGCCTCAGGAAGTGCAGCGGCCTGCTGAATTGCTTGATGCCGTTTTTCAATTATTTGCTCCAGATTAGGTGTCACTCTAGGAGAAAGGGGCAGCAAGTCATGTTTGCGGTGATGTCAGAGGCCACCCGAAGATGCACAGCGGGCTCCTGGAGTCAGTGACAGCTTATGGGATTTCCGTTTGCCAGTGGATTCCAGCCATTCCCATGCAGACTCCAGGGTGTCAAAGAATTGAGTTACACCTTTGGACACTATTCATAGCCGCGCTGGGAAAAGGAATTAGTATTGCATTTCCAAGATGTGGAGGTGCCGTTTTATGGCTAGGACGGAGTTGCATTGCTATACTGCCAAAGTATGTCCAGAACACTGTGTATGGTTGACTGCGATCTCCGTTAACTTTCTGGTTTCAGTGAGTATGGCATCCCTATCTTTATAATGAGGCAGATGAATAACTAGTGGTCTAGGACTGGAGCTGGGCAGTGGTTTTCATGCTGGCACCCTGTGTCCTCATTCAATGGAGAAATTAGCTGTGTTAGGACCTACGCTGGGAGTAGTTTCCTAATCCAGAGCTCCATATACGATACTGCGTCTCAACCTTCTGCTCCTTCCAGAAGACCAACTACCTGGACATTGTTGCACCAAGATCTACCTCTGTGCCCTCTGCATGCTTTTCCAGGGTACTTACACATGCCGGAAGGGTCCAGAGGGAGGATTCCATCTGTTACATTTTCAGCTGGAGCGTCGCAATGGTGTGCTCTGTTGCAGTGTCTTTGTCCACAAGCTTACGATGGTCAGCTCATAATAAATTGAGGTCTGCAGCCACATTATCTATTCTAGTTTCCAAGGAGGTTCTTGTGTGCCCTATGGCTTTCGGTACTGTGTCCAGTTTGGCAACAAGTGCTGCACTATTGTAGCGGGGGCTCCGGTCTCATTGCCACTGCCCTGAGGTGTGTTCATTATGGAGAGGCGCAAAGGTGGGCCTTGTTAGGTAGTGTATGTGCGCCCCATTGTTCTGTAGTGTTGGAAGGGTGTTTCGCTGAGGATATTCAATATTCCGGGACAGGAGAGGACCTGCTTGAGGTGTTTCCATTGATCTAAACACCACAGCACGAGCAGCCCCAACTGTGCGACATAATGGGCCAATTTCCATGGAGTAGTACTAGTAATGCACGGGCCATAGCTGCCCCAAGTCTGCAGGCAGCGGGCCTTGCACTCAGTGTTGGTGCTAGGTTGGCGAGTCGCTCCAATTTCGCTTTGTTTGCAGTGGCAGCGGTTGTGTGCTGTTGTCGTGTGTGGCTGGGCAGACTGTTGAGGGAGTTGTCCACCCTGTCACCTCACAAATCCATTAAGGTAGCCAAGTCAATCACCCAGATTGTTCTACATGTGCACGGAACTCACTGCACAGCAGTCTGCCGAGTAGTGGGGGCACAGAGGTGACTCAGCGTTTATGCTGCCAGGCAGTGTCAGTGTCAGTAGTTCATGTAATCTGACGATATTGCTCAGGTGGTTGAGTATTCAGGCCCAGGTGCACTCGACCGCTCGGCTCAGGATCATGCCTCGATGGAACTAAAGCAGCCAGAGGTCTCCCCCAGTATCCCGCCAAGGGTCCACTTTGTGCATCAGTGTGGCCCGCAGTCACACTGCATTTTACAATAACTCCTTGTGAGGCTTCAGGTCTAAGGGGAAGAAAATAGAAGAGCACCCTCTCTTTTGAAACAAGCATCACCCCCCTTGGGGGGGCCTCAGTCACTTGAAAAGAGCCTGCCACTAGGTGCCTGCTGCTAGATAGTACACTGAAGTTACGCCTCCCCCAGGGTCTGCCCCATACCTCCATCTAGTGTAGTGGTCCAGAGCTGCAGATAGCCACTTTATCTGGATTAACGGCAGTCTGTGGCAGTGGTACCAGTTCTGGTCGTGCAGCCTTCAGAATGTGTCAGGTTCATTGCCACAGCCGGGGCCACAGTCCCTCAGTACAGTGCCCCGTGTTGCCTCAGCAGTTCCGTGCTTGCTATGCATCCGCCATCTTCCTTCATGCGTACGCACTGTTGGACCCAGATACAGCCCGCTGCCAGGGAAACTGATCCCTCCGGAGAGTTGGGAAATGTGCAGGATGTCTCTTGGGCATTAGCGGCATATTTCCAGCATCGGAAGACTGTCGGGAGCAGGTATAATTGCTGGATGACGCAGTTGCCGACAGGGACCTTATTAGTCCACGTCCGCCACCTTGGCCTTGCAAGCCACACCCCTAGCAGTCTAGCCTTTATGTGTTAGAATAGTGGTTCCCAACCTTTTACCTTCCGTGGATCCCCACTTTATCATTACTGAAAGCTGGGGACCAAATATGTTAATATTATTTATTTTGGAAAGCAGTCGATGACCTCCTGAGGAGGCTTCGTGGACCCCCAGGGGTCCCCGGACCACAGGTTGGGAACCACTGTGTTAGAACATAGATAGCATTTTGCTTTGGATTGTATAATTATGAATACTGTTGGGGCTTGGTCTTTAGGAAATCTGTGACGTTCTCTTAATGGTGGGTGGTACTTCTTTACTTGGAAAACCTGTTCACACCCACCTATTGTGCTGCACCTATGCTTCAAGAATTTGCCACAGAGGGTCTGGTGAGAAAAGCAAACATGGATGGAAAACATGGTTTCAGTGCATGATCTGTTGAGTTGGCTGAAAATTCTTCGTGGCCCTAGCTCAGAAATCAAAAGCAAAATGCCTCCTGCATTCATGTGTTCTTTTTAGGATGCATTTTGTTTGTGCTTTTTTACCTGACTCTATGTAGTTTGATTTATGTTTTTTTGCCTCAGCACTGGGACATATTTTCCACTATGGTACTATAGACACAGTACTGGTGTAAGATGGAATGCAGAAAGAAGCATTAGTAAAAGATGATCTGGCTGCTGCAACAGTATGGTAGCCATGCTTCTGTTTTGGGGTGAAGGCCTTGCCCTCTTGAAAGGATAGGAATTCAATGAAGCCCTAGTACTCTTACTGCTAAAACGTTTTAAGTCCCAGAGGTGTGAAAAATCGCACTCGCTGTGGGAGAAAAGGCTAATTCGATGTTATAAGGCGACGTCTACACGGTTGTCGCGGCTGGTTTGTCACATCTTATTTTTCAGAGAGTATAGTTCCCCATCACTATATTCAAAAAGCCCTGTTGAGTGTACTGCCACCCCATCCACTGTCCTCTATGAATTTCTTCTCCCACTTCACCCCTCACTAGCAACAAAGCCTCCTCTATATCTTAGTAAATTTTATTATCTTTCTTCTTTCTATCCTCACCTCCAGTATTTCTGTACTCTAGACTATCAGGACTCTGCTGTTTGCCCATAATAAATCATGCTAGTTGTCCCTCCTCAAATGTAACTACCCCACAACAAAATCAACATTAAGGCCCTCATAATAACATTGGCGGTAAATCCTGCTTACCTCCACGCTGACTGCCACCAACAAAACGCTGAGGCGCTGTACAACCGCCAACCATATTAGGACACACACAAACCAATCCATCACTATACAGCCACACACACAAGTCCGCCAGCCCAAAGATCAGTGATAAAGTGGCGTATCCAAACCCACACTGTTACGCCAACACAACAACGCCCACAACATTATGACCCACGAATCACTGCAGCGGAAATTCAATGGCGGTAAACCAATGGCGGTACATACCGCTGCGCTCAAAATGCACATACTCTAAAAAAACAACACCACATTGGACAATTCAAACTACACACAGCTGACACACATACACACACCACACCCACACACCTACACCAATATAAAACACACACCCACATTACCCACAACCCTTTACGAATACAAACATGTGCCACCAGAGTGAGACAGTAAGAGCACTCACACAACCAGAACCACATACCACCATCACCTATATACCACACACGCACCTCACATCACACACCCCAACATATCACCCTACACACACTCACCCACACCACTCACACTACACTCATGGCACCACAACGACACCCCAGATTCCCTGAGGAGGAGCTGAGGGTCATGGTGGAGGAAATTCTCCGGGTAGAGCCTGAGCTTTTTGGATCACAGGTGCAGCAGATATCCATTGCTAGGAAGATGGAGCTATGGTGGAGAATCGTGGTCAGGGTCAATGCCATGGGACAGCACCCCAGAATAAGGGTTGACATCAGGAAGCAGTGGAACGACCTACGGGGGAAAGTACCTTCCATAACAGCAAGACATCAGCTCGCTGTACAGAGGACTGGCGGTGGACCCCGCCTCCTCCCCCACAACTAACAACATGGGAGGTGCAAATCTTGGCAATCATGCATCCTGAGGGCCTAGCAGGAGGAGGAGGAGGACTGGACTCTGGTAAGTCAACTCAATAATATCACCCCCCTTACCTGCATGCCATCACATACACCCACCCTCACCCTAACTCCCATCACTCCACCATTTCCCACACACCCCACCATCACATCTCACTCATCCCAAAGCCAAGCCCTGCATGCAGCACCAATGCATGGACACCCCTCACAGACCTGCATGGACACCTATCACCACTGCATGCACACTAGAGACAATCATCTAGCCCACCAAATAACAACTCACACAGCAAAGCTGCCAGGGCAATAACAACCATAGAGGGCAACCCACCCATGCACAATATGTCACACATAGAAACAATAACACTGCATTTACATCCCCACAGGTAACCCACCCAATGTCACCAGTGAAGAGGTACCAGCAACATCCAGCCCCCACCAGAAGAGGCCCACAGTGATGACAGCAGCTCTGGTCAGCTGGATCTAGATGACCAACCTAGCCCATCAGGGATCTCCGGACAGTTGGTTATCCAGGCACAGTCTCACACCACCACAGAGCCTCCCCCCTCAGGAAACACCACCACTGCACCCACCCAGTGGGCCCATACCTCTGTACCCAGGACACATCAATCAGCAGTGTGTCCACCACTACAGGGAACCCAGGCCACCCCACAAACACAGGACGATCAGGGACCTGGGTTCAGTGGCAGTGGGCACACAGTTCAGGGGACAGAGGCACAGGACATCAGGGAAGCTGGGAGCACTGCTGTGCGACAGAGGGAGGACAGGCCCAGGAAACCGACTCTCCAGGAGGCACTCACCGCGATCCTGGGAGTATACCAACATTTCCAGGACACGCAGAGCCAAATACTGGACAAGTTGCAGGAGAACATGCGGCTGCAGGAGGGACAGTACCTGGGGATCAGGGAGGACTTGAAGGACATCAACACCACCCTGGTCTCCATTGCAGGGGTGCTGGCAGACATGGCCAACACTATGAGGAAGGCAGTGGCACACCACTGGGCCCCTGACACTGGCCAAACCACCGAACAGTCCTCCACCTCCGCTGCCGCTAGTGGACAGGAGGCTCCGCCACAGGAACAACAGGCCATAGCACCCCCCCCCTGCAGAAGGAGAGCCACCCCGCAAACGTTACCTGTGATCCAGGCAGAAGCCAGAGACTATTGCCAAGACCCCTGCCAGGAAATAAGACTCTCTTGAATGTCACCCTTGTGTCCCACTCTGTCACCCTGTTCACCTTGAACTGCCATTGCTCCCCTTCCTATGCCCCCTTGGACAATGCACCTGTGATACAAATAGACTGGACTCTAACCTGGATTTTCCTCCAAAATCACCCCAGACCATTGCACTTGCCCCTCTACTTCTTAGCACCTAAATAAACACCCTTTTAAAAAATACAAGTATGGAGTATGTCAAATGATTCAAGTATGTATTTGTTTAACAAGGTTTAAACATTGCAATTCAACTGTACAGTAATGTTTACATTGGAAAGACCTGTAGTTGGCTGCACTGAACACACCAGGAGCAATATTGGGGATCCAACATCTGCAAAAAGAGGTGCCAAAGGATACAGTGAGTGTGCATAGAAGTAGGAATACACAGCCTGCCAGTGACAATGTCACACATCAAACCGTCAATTATATGTGTAGCAACACTGTCTTACCTGTGTCTCATTGGAAGTATTGACGTATAATTGCACTTCTGTAGTCCTCATCCTCATCCTCTGCCTCCTTATCTTCACTGTCCACAGGATCCACTGCTGCCACATGGCCATCTCCAGACTCCTCCTCCTGCAGAAAAGGCACCTGGCAACGCAAGGCAAGGATGTGCAACATACAGCATGCCACAATGATCTGGCAGACCTTCTTGGGTGGGTAGCACAGGGTTCCACCTTTCAGATGGAGGCAACAAAATCTGGCCTTCAGCAGGCCATAGGTCCTCTCTATAATCCTTCTTGTTCGCCCATGTACCTCATTGTAACGTTCCTCATCCCTTGTCCTGGGATTCCTCACAGGGGTCAGTAGCCATGAGAGTTGGGGTCACCAGAGTCACCTGCAAATATCAAGGGACAACTGCTAGCCACACACTAACCCTTAGGGCCCACACCGTACCCATACACCAACATATACTGGGTGGGAACCAGGGCTCACCTATTAGCCACACCCTATGCCTCTGGAGTTGAGCCATCATGTTTGGGATGCTGCTATTCCTCAGGATAAAAGCATCATGCACAGACCCAGGATATTTTGCATTGACGTGGGAGATGTACTGGTCCGCTAGGCACACCATCTGCACATTCATGGAGTGAAAGCTCTTTCGATTTCGGAACACCTGTTCATTTCGCCGTGGGGGAAGGGGGCAAATGAAATATGTGTTCCATCAATAGCACCAATAATGTTGGGGATATGTCCCATTGCATAGAAATCAGCTTTCACTGTGGCCAAATCCTCCACCTGGGGGAAAACAAGGTAGCTGCACATGTGTTTAATCAGGGCAAACAACACTCTGGTCAGCACTATTGAGAACATTGGCTGAGACATTCCTGCTGCCAAGCCCACTGTCACTTGGAAGGAGCCAGTTGCCAGGAAATGGAGCACTGATAGCACTTGCACAAGAGTGGGGGATCCCGGTGGTGTGGTAGCAGAGATTAGGTCAGGCTCCAATTGGGCACACAGCTCCATGATTGTGGCCCTTTCAAGTCTATAGGTGAGGATAATGTGCCTGTCCTCCATTGTAGCCAAGTCCACAAGGGGTCTGTACACGGGAGGATGTCTCCATCTCCTATTCATCCGCAGCGGTTGCAAGCTAGGTCACAAAAGAGTGAGCAGCTGGTCATTATCTCTACATTCCAACCACTACAGTTCAATGCATGTTGTGATTGTAACAGTAATTTGTTGGAGATGACCAAATGGTGCATTTGTGTACTGTGACGCAGTTAGGATCCATGGCCTGCACCCCCCCCTGAAATGGCGTCCGCCTGTCCTGTATGGAGGGACAGGTGGAAATGAGGTAATTCTGCTGACGTTGTGCGACGTTGCAGGAGGCGGTTGAGAACCGTCGTGCAACTCCTCATTGGTTATCATTGGGCCTCTGGGGTACAGTGGCCAATGGTGATGTACGCCGGCAGTGACGGTACGCACCACAGCGGACGTAACTGCCATTTTCAAGCTGTGCACTCACTTGCTACCTGACCTTCAACAGGAGAGGACCTACACTGCAAGTGCTGCTGTGACCTGTGTCTGGAACTGACCATGGCTCATGTGACTGGGGAAAGGGCCCCTGCCTTCACCTCAGCGGAGCTGTAGAGACTATTGGATGGGGTCCTACCAGAGTACCAACTGCTGTATGGGCCTCCTGACCAACAGGTGAGTACACTGTGAGCACGAAGCATGGGGCGTGAATGCATGGAGTGGTGTGTGTGTGAAGGCCTTGTGTGAGGGCGGTTGGTGGATGGGCCCTGGGCAGCGTGCAGCATGTATGGTGGGCCATGTCTGTGCTAATGGGGATGGGAAGGGGCATGGTGGGCCATGAGTGTAACAGGCAGGACGGTCGGACTAATACCTTTCCCTGTGTCTATTTCCCTGCAGGTCAGCGCTCATCAAAAGAAGGGTATATGGCTAGCCGTCGCCAAGGACATGCGGACCCTTGGGGTCTACAGAAGGCGGAGCACCCACAGTCGGAAACGGTGGGAGGACCTGAGACACTGGGCACGGAAGACAGTGGAGGCCCAGCTGGGGATGGTCTCCCAATGAGGAAGGGGTGCCCGTCGAACCCTGACCCCCCTGCTGGCCCACATACTGGCTGTGGCCTATCCGGGCTAGATGGGCGCTTGGGGGCATCACAGCAGCCACAAGGGGGTGAGTATAGTGCCCATCATTACAACTTATGCTTGGTGGGGCGGTATCTGGGTGGGGCGTGTGGGCCCTATGGGTGCCCCTAGGCCAGGCCTGGCATTGCAGGGTAGGTCCCATGTAGGGAAGGGTTCTGATGTGAAAGTACACCTACCAAGCTAGTAGGCATCCACTACTGGGCAGGGGTCTGTGGGTCTCAGGTATGCTGCAATTTGTGTTAGGTGTCCCTATCCAGGGGCTGGTGCCTAGCATTGTGACTGGTAGTGCATTGCCTAGTGGGTAGGGCTGTTCCCTGTGTGTGAGTGTGTTGTGTACGCCAACGGTGGTGTTGGTGGCGCAACTGACCAAGTGTATCCTTTGTCTCTCCCCCATTTTTGTTTTGTTACCCTGTCCTTACGTGCATTAGCATCATCTGGCGGAGAAGCTGGGGCACTGGCAACGGAGGGAGCTGCATCCTATAGGACCCAGGAGGTCGAATCCACCAACGGTGAGGGCACCAGTGGGACGGATGGCGAGGAGAGCACCACGGCGGAGACAGGAGGGGGCAGTTCTGACACAGATGGAAGCTCCCTGGTGGTGGCTGACACCGCTGTGACGACCCCAGCTACAGGTGCATCCTCCAACCTCCGTACCAGTACCGCTCTCCCAGCAGCCCCTCAGCGAGTTTCCCGTGCCCGCTCACCCAGGAGGGTGGGCATCTCCTTCATCCCAGGCACCTAAGGCCCTGACCCAGTTAGCCCTGCTGCCCTGAGTGAGGAGGCTATTGACATCCTGCAATCCATCTCTGTTGGGCAGTCAACCATTGTGAATGCCATCCAGGGGCTGGCAGCCCAAATGCAACAGACAAATGCATTCCTCGATGGCATTCACACTGGCTTGGCGGCCCAAGATAGATCAATCCAGGCTCTGGCCTCCTTTCTGATGGCAGCCATTGTCCCTGTTTCAAGCCTCCCCCCCCAACTTCCTCTTCCCAGTCCCATTCCCCTCAACCCCAATCTACCCCAAGCACACAGTCAGACCAGCATGCACACAAGAGTGGACATGGCAAACACAAGCACCATACTTCATCCCACAAGCACTCAAACAAACACCATCCAGAAGCAGACATACCAACATCCACTGCCTCCACTGTGGCTCCTCCTCCTCCTCGTCCACCTCCCTCCCAGTTGCATCTCCACTCACACCTGCATGCACTACATCCTCATCCTCATCCACTACCACCATCAAAAGCACACCTATCAGTACACACCCCTCACTGGCAGTCACCACCCCCACATCCATGCACACATCACCTGTGCCCTCTCCCACTGTGTCTGTGCCCCCTCCTCCCAAAGTACACAAACGCAAGCACTCAGACACCCAACAGCCATCCACCTCACAACAGCATCCAGCCCATGCACCTGCACCCAAACACAGCAGACTAACACCTTCTACAACCACTCCCTCTTCCTCCACCCCCAACCCATCTCCCTTTCCTGCCCCATGTCCCTAAGAAGCTTTTCCTCTCCAACATTGAACTCTTCCCTAGCTCTCCCCCCACCGTCCCTCATGTCAGGCCAGGGTGGTCAAAACCCAGGAAAGCACCTCAGCCACCCAGTCCACGGGCACAGTAGTGTCCACATCTACTCCAGGTAGGAGAGGATCCCGGGCACCAGGCAAACACACTGAAGGGGTGCCTGCACCAAGTGCTGCATGGAAGGGCAAGGAGGCACCCCCAGCTGCTGCAAGGAAGGGCAAGAAGGCGCCCCCAGCTGCTAAAAGGAAGGGCAACGAGCAGTCCCCAGCTGCTGCCAAAAGGAACAAGGAGCCATCCCCAGCTGCTGGCAGGAAGGGCAAGGGGGCCTGCAACCAGCAGGCAGAAAGGGCAAGAGGCCTGGTGCTGGGACTCAGTCAGAGCCCCGACCCCCAACCATAGTGGTTCAGCCGTCCGAGGCTGCAAGGGATGGTCTGGAGCCTCCCCCTACCACTGCCAGCACTGCCACCAGCACCACTGCCAGCAGCAGCAGCCCCAGTGGGCAGCCGTCCGAGGCTGCAGGGGAAGGCCTGGAGCCTCCCCCCACCACTGCCAGCACCGCCACCCGCACCACTGCCAGCACCGCCACCAGCAGCTCCAGTGGGCAGCTGTCTGAGGCTGCAGGGGAAGGGCTGGAGCCTCCCTCCACCACTGCCAGCACCACCACCAGCACCACTTCCAGCACCACCACCAGCAGCCCCAGTGGGCAGCCGTCCGAGACTGCAGGGGAAGTGCTGGAGCCTCCCCCCACCACTGCCAGCACCGCCACTAGCACCACTGCCAGCAGCAGCAGCCCCAGTGGACAGCCGTCCGAGGCTGCAGGGGAAAGGCTGGAGCCTCCCCCTCCACTGCCAGCTCCACCATTAGCAGCACCAGTGCCACCACTGAGCATCCGTCACCACTGGCAGACTGTGTGTAGTCCTGCATCCAGGGGCTGTTGTGCGGCCTGGCCCAGGCAAATCCTGTGGGTCTGACACCCAGGTGAGAAACTGTGACCTTGCACTCCCCAAGATCTGCATCACAGGGCATGATGCCCCCTCCAGAACCAGTGGAAGAAGCCATCCACTCACCCCATCCTCCACAGGATGAAACTCACTGGGCACATTGCCCCCTTCAGAACCAGTGGAAGAATCCATCCACTCACCCCATCCTCCACAGGATGAAGCTCACTGGGCACAATGCCCCCTTCAGAACCAATGGAAGAAGTCACCCACTTGAGAGACTGTGGCCTTGCACTCCCCAGACCAAGCAGTGGGCAAATCACCCACTTGAAAGACTGTGACCTTGCACTCCCCAGGACCAAGCAGTGGGCAAATCACCCACTTGAAAGACTGTGGCCTTGCACTCCCCTGGACCGAGCTGTGGGCAAATCACCAACTTGAAAGACTGTGGCCTTGCACTCCCCAGGACCAAGCAGTGGGCAAGTCACCCACTTGAGAGACTGTGGCCTTGCACTCCAAGGGATCAAGCGCAGGGCATGTTGCCTCCTCCAGAGCCAGTGGGCAAGTCACCCACTTGAGAGACTGTGGCCTTGTACTCCCCAGGATCAAGCATAGGGCATGTTGCCCCCTCCAGGACCAGTGGCATTGTACCATCTTCCAGCTGAGGTGCCCCCCCCCATTCCCTGCCCCCCTGAGGTGCCTGGCTATTTTCAACCTGATGCCCCAGCAGTGTTCTCTCTGTGTTGTTGCAGTAGTAAGGTGGGGCCTTGGACTATGTGATGTGGCCCTGTGGCCCACGGACATTGAGGACTGAGCAGAGTCCCTACATTTGTAAATATGTATATACTTTTTTATTTGGATGCACATATTTAAACAGTTTTATCTTATTACACTCACTTTAATCAATTCCTTTTGTCCTTGCTTTATTCCTGAAGGGTACGGGGTGAATATGTAATGTTACTGCATCTGTTTGTGTGTATGGTGTTGGGGTCGGGGGTGTTGCGTGTGTGTGTCACTCTTTTTTCCTCTCCTCCTCCCCTGTGTGCTAGGCAGCAGTACTCACCGTGGTCGTCTTCGCCGGCGTTGGTGTTAGTAATGGAGCAGAAGGTAGAAGAGCATGGGGAAGACATGCAACTAGGGCTCCATGGTGGCGTGGTTATTCCCTAAGTCTCCACAGGTGAGTCCTTTGACTTCTGAAATCTGTTTCCGCCAGGCTTTTGATGTCGTTGGTACCGCCCCGGAAAAGGTGGCAGATTGGTGTCTCATAATACAGTGTGCGGAACATTGTCTTCTGCCTGGCTGTAGGCGGTTACCGTTGTGGTGCTGTTGGTTTCGCCATGGCGGTTGGTGTGTTAAAGTGACTGTCTGTCTGAGCGGTTTCCGCTGTGGTCATAATTTCGTATTTATTACCGCCGGCCTGTTGACGTTATTACCACCACTTTATCACCGACTGCCAGGGTTGTAATGAGGGCCTAAATGTTAAAGTACCAATTTCCAGTGACTTTCCCCACTCTATCTACTACTTTCATGGGTAATCCAAAAAAGAATTTACTTCATAATTAGATTCCACTACACAACTCCATAGGCTTGAAAATCCTATCACCAAATTCTTACAGACTAAGGGGCTTATTCATGAGCCCCTTGTGCCGCTGGAGTGTCACTTTTTGTGACGCTCCATTGGCACAAACTACAAAATTATTTATATGAGGCCAGACAAACGCACTTTGTGTGGCATTGGATGGCCTCGTAGATATGAAGTAGGCAAGGCAGCGCAAATCAATAGCTTTGTGTAACCCAGCTCTTGGAAGGCATTCTATGGGTGTTGCAGTGGGTGTTCCCATGCAACACCCACTGATTTTGATGCTTCCTAGATTTACAAAACCATGTAAACCTGGAGATGCTCCAAAACCTTATGCCTCTCGAGGTGAGGTGTAACAAGGAGAAATAACTTTATCTCTCCTCGTTTTTTTCCTCTTTCCATGTGTGCTGCGTTCTGCAGCACACATGGAAAGAGGAAAATGCCTCTCAGGTGCCCCTTTCTGCAAAAAACAATCCTGCTGACAACACAAGCTCCCTTGCACCATGGTGCAAGGGTTCCTACGTTGGCGCTAGGCTGCCAAGCAATGCAGGGCGAAAGCACAGGAATGCATTGTATTACATAAATATGGTGCATTCCTGCCCTTTCACTTTGGCGTAGGGGAGCACAGCAAGGTGACTTGCTGTGCTGCCCTACGCCAAATCCCCATAAACGAGGGCCTAAAGGAGCAAAGTTGCTTTTGAAAGCTATACTCCTTGACTTTTCAGCTGGGCTTTAAGTCGGGTGCCTCCTGTCTGTGTTAAATAAAAACTGACTTTGAAACAGGTCCCTGCTGGGCCCTATATTCATGTCCTACCCTTTCTCAACAATGACTGTAAAAACCATTAAAATAATCCATGCCAGCGATACAGTCCCTCTTAACATCGTATGTGTTTTACTTCAACTCGTTTTCCCTGAGAGTATTTGATTTTTTCCAAATATGAATCTGTAGTTTACTTTTTCATGCAAAATAATATTCTTGTATAGTTTGCGTTGTGAACTGAGTCACTTCGAGGTGTCTGTGTCAGGTGCAGGCTATTTGTGGATGTTAGTAACAATTGATAGCTCTGGAGTTGAGACTAATGACAGTGCGAGTTTTTCAACGTGCCTAGCAGTGGAGCATAATTTACCTACACGGGCTACATGCTCATACAATCTATGACCTGTGTGTGGGGCGCAGAGAGTGAACATGACGTATGTACCAATTGAAATAACCATTATTTGAAGGAGATGTACACACTTTTTAAAATATTTATAGTGCCAAAGAAAAATAAGTTGCTTGTTTACAGATGGGAGGGGAGGGTTAGAAGAGGAAGAAAGTGAAGTGTTACACCTGAAGGGATTTTAGAAAGAAAGATGTGTTTAAAATTGTGTTAACATAGAGTGAAAGATTGAAAAGGAAAGTGATTTGAAGGGGACAATCCAGATGATTGAGACCCTTAAAAGACCACTCCTCCTTCCACCGAACATTCTGTTGTTTAATTCTAGTGTTGTAATTCGTGCTTTATTTTTTGAATTTTATCATTTTCAGCTCTGATTATTCAGGACAATATCCTTGTTCTGTCTCATTTTATTGGTATTGAATAAAAATATAATTGCTCTGAAAAATTGTAAAGGCAATAGGTCGCTATTTGTTTGTTGTGTCATAAGTTTGGCTGCACTAACAGAAAACGTACCAAGATACATCAAGATGCTGGTCAGGTGGTATCCTGTAGCATGCATAGGATTCTAGTTCCCATGGCTTAGATCACAAGCGTTAATTGTATTTAGGACCTTATAGAAAACAATGTTGTAGCTATCAATAATGCAGCAAATGTGCTAGCACTCATGTTGTGTGAGGGGCCTTCTGCACCCCAATTTTGGCTGTAGTTTACTAATCACCTGGGGATAGGGTGTCCAATATGCTTGAATATGGGACCATAGCACGCATGCTACACTACTGTACTGCCCTGCCAAGTGTCACTCATCAGCTGTTAAACTAACGCCAAATTGATAATTTTCCGCATTCCCGCACTTAATTAAATTATCACACAAAGGAAACTGCTCCTTTGAGCTTTGTCTTGTCATTCAAAACATGTTAAGTGTCAACATCCCACTACAGGCTCCTTGTGGGTTAAATGCATCATCTGCTGACTCTCCGCTAGCATTTAGTTGATGCCTGAGAGTCGAGCAGTGGTGTTTGCCATGGTTACAGCCAAAGTGCGCTGGTTCGCGCTCACAGCAAAGAGCAACAAAAGCTTTCAAAACAGGCGACGAGGATGGTAGCTATTTCTAATGTGTGCTGCCGTCACCAGGCAGTGAGCTGGATCATGTCCTGTCAACCAGCAATTTCTGTCACCCCTCGTACTACAGCTGTCAACAAGGTGGTAAGCCTGAGGTCTATCTATTGTGGGGACAGGAGGCCCAGTAAACTGTTTTCTATGGTCCTCACTATTAAGTTACTTTAACTGACTCTGTTTGTTTTTCTTAACCTTTCCCTTACAGTACTTCTTCTAAGGAAGGGTGTAACTAGGTGCATACTTCTCATATGTATCTGTTTTATGTCTGGTTGAGCAGACTTAGAATACCTGTGGTAATGTGTTCTACTTTAAATCATTTTCTTGTAATATTGCAGAGCGTGTTCTCATAGTGAATTGAAGCATGGTGTTGCTTTTCGAATCAATGTGACCTGGTCTGCAGACACTTTGTGGCCTGCTGATGTCTGCAGAGACCTTGCCACCAGGGATGCCGTCTGTATGTTGCCCTTTGTGAGTCCTCCAGGCCTGAGTGGAGTGTTTATCAGCCAGTGTGTTATTCATGAAACTTCCTGCGTGGAAGACGTGAGTGACAAGCCCAAAAGGGTCCAGCAGCGTGGAGACAAGCAAGTACAAATTTGAAGGAATTAATACATTTAACTTGTCAGAAAACCTACTGCCATTAGTGTTGTAAACTCTTGATTTTTAAGAGCATCGGTCAACACGTTCTTACTTTTTACCGAAAACAATTTGCATTTTGGGACTTAAAAGTGCACATTTCTCAAGGATGGGCAGGCTCATAAACGACAGCGTACTGCATTAAAATCATCAAAGTGGTAATATAAATGGGTTTGCCATCAGCAGCCTTTCCTGCCAGTTTCCAATGTAAACAAGCCTGCCCACTAACAGGCCTTTGCAAACTTGCTTGTGTTATCCCAGTGCACCTCTGACTTTTACGATGAGAAATGGCCTCAAAAGTCCCAGGCAACAAGAGGGCCGATCATTTTAGAAAATGGCCCTAGCTGACTGACCTTGTAGAAGTACTGCAGATGTGCTGACGCTATTTTAAAGTTATTTCTAAACCGTTACATTGCACTCGATATGAAATATACCTCATTTAATGTGTGTTCTGACCAGCAGCAGGTGTTCTACAAAGTGTCACACGTAAGCCATAAATGTCACACATAAGCACCCTGAAAACAGACATCACACTTAAGCAAATTGAAAATTGTCAACTATGCCACTGAAGACAAACGTTTTCTACTTACTTTACAAATTACTCTTTTCTACGAATATGTTTGAAGAATAACGGTTTCTTCAAGAGTTTGTGGGTGTTCTAACTTCAAAACTAAATATCTTTCTTTGAGTTGTGTCACACATCTTACATTTTTCAGAGCAGTTGAAAAAACATGCGTGAGCTGTCCGTGATCATGAATATTCAACGAATGGCCAGCAGACGGCGTCATAACTCACAAATGCCTTCGACATTGCTAAAGAAGAATAC
Source organism: Pleurodeles waltl (assembly GCF_031143425.1). NCBI lineage: Eukaryota > Metazoa > Chordata > Amphibia > Caudata > Salamandridae > Pleurodeles > Pleurodeles waltl. Next base: position 403,963,673 of record NC_090444.1, read on the forward strand.
TTTTCCAACTGAAGTTCAAAATGCATTTAGTTGTCAAAGTTCACAATAAGTGGGAGGCCAAAGGCAAAGCTTGGGGCTCAATCCAAATTAGTTTTCTACACGATATGCACACTGTATATTGATTAATGTTAAAAGCATGCCCACATTAAGTTGAATTTACTTGGTATAATTCTTTCAGATTTTGTCAGTGATGTTTAAATCTAATAATGTTTCTAAAAGAGAGGCGCAGGTGTAGGTGCAATGTTTAGGGCTTAATCCAATTTTTTTCCTGGATGAGCACTGTGTGTTTATAAATGTTATAGATATGTCCGAAGTTATGCTGAAAATTAGAGTTGGTTAGGTAAAAGACACTTTTAAAGACATTTGCAATTTTGTAAGTGCATTCATTATCATGTCTAAAACATGTCTAGACCATTATGCAAAGCCATTTTACTAACGTTTGTTTAATTTGAAGATTGTTTCAGCTATTATCAGCTGGCATATACAAGATCACCCTTTTGACTGCATCTCTTAGCCATAATTCAGCAAGAATGAACGCCATGCACACACTACAAGTAAAGCCACATTGTTTTCCTTGTCTCAGCTTTTCCTGTATCTAGTTAGGTCTGTGCATCAACAGACAGGCATCCTTCTGTTCGAAAAATAAACCAAACCAAAGCAAGTATTGGCAAAGCCAATATATCTGCCTTAAGTGTGCTACTACATGTGAAGAAATGAGCATAGACTATTTGTGCCATGTCTCCGTGCAAGCTATGCCTCTTATGCCAGCGCCATTTTTTATTGCCCGAGCCCACTGAATAAAAAAGGTACAAACATAAGAGTCTTGCCTTAAAGGCAATAAGATATTTCCATATCTGCTACTGATACATTTTTTAGTAACCCATGCACAATTTAAATGTAGATTTTGAGTTGTTCAGAAGCATGGGTTTGAACATCATCAAAGCTTAACCACCTAAAGTTTTTCAAAACAGCATAATGCTTTTGCAGCCATAAAAATGTTGGCCAATCTCACAAGAGGAACTTAAACAATGCTGTTATGAGGCGCAGGTCGGTCAGAGGCGACTGGCAATCAGAATTATTTTTTGGACAAACTATTGAGTTAAAAATATCGAAAAACAGAAATATTGGAAAAAAATATTGGGGTGTAGAATATCGTTGACAAGAATATATTTTTCAACAATATAATTGATTTTAATATAATTTTCCGGAATAGAGCTGTAAAAATATTGTTATTTAATTGTTGTAATGTATTTTTTAAAATATGTATGTTATATATTAGTATTGTTGGTTTAGTTGTTATTGTTTTTTTAGGTATAGTTGGTAATTTTGCATGATTTGGTATTTTTTGTTATTAATAATTTATAGTGTTGTCGAGGATTGTTGGGTGTGTAGGGCGAAGGGTGATGTTATTTAAAAATTAAATATATTTATTTTAATACTAATATTTGTACGTTTGTAATTATATTTTATTTATCAATGGTGTACATTTTTAAGTGTTACATTTTGAGTTTAAAATTGAAATTATGATTGTAATTTTATTTTTGTTATTGGTAAAAGTAAGATATTTTAGTCACAAGTAGTTGGGTTTGTAGGGGTACAGGGTGCAACTTAAGTAATATACAATTAAAAACGTTTTCTAATTATTTTTAAATTATTAATAATTTACTTAATTCATTGCTAATTATGCAAATGTTGAATACTGATTTAATGACTTTATTTCTATTTTAGTTGGGGGTTGCTGGATTTGTAGGGGAATAGGGTGGGAAGTGAAACAAAATTAATTGTAATGTAATTTAATGCTACTTTTTAAAACTTAATTATCATGCCAGTACTAATTATGTAAATTACCTAATTTATTGTACAATTGTTGTACTGTTGTATTTATTTTTCTAACACTGTGTTATTTTTTTTTCCGTGAGTTAGTTGGGAAGAAAATAAATACATAATATTATTTAGAATAATTGATATTTATGTGCTATTTGTTATCAGGTAATTAGTTATGTACATATTTTTATATTCATTATTTTGTTAAACATTTTTAATTTAATTAAGGCAAGTGCTTGTGAAATATGCTTGTGCAATGATATTTGTTACTTTTTTGTTTTTTTATGTATTATTTGAACTAAAATAAATCAGTATTAATTTCACAATTTTGTTATTTTTTGGTATATTATTTTTTTCCTTTCTTTTTTGTAATTTTTATATTCCAATTTAAATATAACTATACATATACACACACACACACACATATATTGTAATTTAAAAGTGTCTTATTTTAAATGTCTATTTGTTTTACTAAATAATAGGACTATTGATATATGTAATGCTTTTAAACTCAAACACTTTCCATACTGTTCCTTAGACTGGAATGGGAATAGTACATCTAGCCCCTCCAAAGTCCAGCATATTCTCTAGTATTATTATACTGGAGTTGGACTACTACATTTATCATCTCAAAGTCCAACATGTTCCCTACTGTTGCTTAGACTGGAGTGTGAATAGTAAATTTAACTCCTCTGATTTCCACCACTTTCCCTACTGTTGCTTAGTCTAGAGCAGAAATAGTAAATGTAACCTCTGTGAAGTCCAACACTTTTCCTACAGTTGCTTAAACTGAAGTGGGAGTATTATGGGCCCTATTACGAGTTTGACAGAAAGCCATCCGCCAAACTCCCAACACGGTGGCCACCACCTATGCGGCGACCTCCCCGCTGGAGTTATGAAGAGTCTCCTGCTAGGTCAGTGGAAGGAAACCTGAGTTTTCGTCCACTGGCCTAGCGGGAAATAGGCTACAGCATTGTCTCCTGCTCATTATCGAGCTGGCGGCAATGCTGTAGCCTGAAGGGTGCACCAGCCAAGTGCAAGAGCCCCCTGGGTCCCTCTGCACCCATTTTGTCCAGCCTTTTCATGGCGGTGGTACTGCCATGAAACTGCTGGTGGAGAACAAGGTCGTAATCCCCAGCACAGCGCTGCTTGCAACTCTGCCCTGGCAGATTAGGACCGCTACCATCCTCTAGACCACTGGGATCTGAGATCCTGGTAGAGCTGGCAGTTCCCTGGTACTCCGACCGCCACATTACAACCCAGACCACCACCATGGGTATGGCTGTCTATAGAACGCCACACTCGTAATCAGGCCCTATATCTGAAGTCCAACACTTTTCCAAATATTGCTAAAAATACAATTTGTATTACTATTTTTTTATATTGAATATTGCTTCTTTTTATTTTTTTGATGTTGATATTATTTTTAGTAAATGTGTTTTTTGTGGGTTCTAAAACAGCCCGGAGTGCAGAGGCAGGACTGTAATGTGGCGGTTCAGGCAGGGTTCCGGTCTACTGTAACCCAATTATCCAAACAATATTCCTTTCACCCAAGGAAAACCCGGACTCCTTCGAATTGCTTCAAATTACTTTATTCAAGAAGAAAGCTTTGTTCCTGAATAAAGCAATTCGCAGTAATTTGAAGGAGTCTGGGTTTCCTTGGATGAGAGGAATATTATTTGTATATATATATAAACAATATTCCTAAACATAGCTATATATACAAAACCTAGTGGCGATAGCCACTAGGTAGTTATAGTTAGGGCATAGTTTCTATAGAAAATGTGTTTTTTGTTTTGCTAATAATTTTGGCGCCATTTGAAGAATCTTCACTAAATGTTCCAAAAAACAATGGTGGTCACATCAGCTGATGTCTGGAAAGTTTCGGTGTGATGCATCAAGAAAAAGAGGGGGTCCCAAAACACGTTTTCCATATTCATTTTTCCATAGGGATGTTGAACAGCAATAGCGCCGAAACCACTGGATGGAATTACACAAACAGTTGGAAGAAATGTAGCTCTTGGTCCAGAAAAATGCCTTTTTGTTATTTGCTGTAAATCAAATTTCCTGTCTGCAACCTGACAGAAAATTTGCAGCCAAGATTTTGTTTCTCGCATTGCCTGGGGGGGGGTGGTGTAAAAACATAAAAGGGATCAGCATACAGGTATACTGACCCCATAGGACACATAGAGGGGTCCCTTAGGTACCTCTCATGGGCATAAATTTGCCCATTTCTTTTTTTGGCTGATCTGCGGATTCGAGGATCCTCCTCAGATCCTGAGGAAAAGCAAGGCATTGATTGGCTTACCGCAACCTGAAACAAATATTAATGTGTGCTTGAAAAAAATATAGAAATTCACTAAAAAAAACTAAGGTTACAGGGACGTTAGTTAGGTTTATGTTTTACCCATACAAAACCATAGAAATGCAGCACTTTTAGTTATACTTATCTGAAGAAACTATAACTTGTGCCAGAAAGTAACTTTAGGCCACAAGTTATAGTTTCTTAACAGAAGTATATCTATAAGTTTAACTAAAACTGCAGAATTTCTATGGTTTTGTATGGGTAAAACGTCAGCCTAACTATAATGTCCCCGTAACCTTTGGTTGTTTTAGTGAATATATATATATATATATATATATATATATGTATATATATATATATATATATATATATATTACCTAGTGGCGGTCGCCACTAGGTAGTTATAGTTAGGACCTAGTTTCTAATAAAAAAAGTGTTTTTTTTACTTTACTTTACTTTTTCTTTGCGCTGCTTGGCGAATCTTAACAAAACTTCCCCAACAAAGTTGCCAGTCACGTCAGCTGCTGTCTCAAAAGCTTCGGGGTCATCTGTCCAGGGGCGGGCCGATAAAAAGGGGTCCCCATTCATTTTTCCATAAGGATTTTGAACAGCAATAGCACCAAAACTACTGGATGGAAATACACCAAATTCGTCAGAAAGGTAGATCCTGGTACAGAAGGAAATCCTTTTTTGTTTTGGTGTAAATCCGATCATTAGGTTTTGAGAAATTAAGAGGAAAACAAATTGTTTATATATGGACACGAAGGATCCAAGACACCTCCCGATCTCATTCTGAGATCTGATTTGCTGTCAGCACTTCAACCAGGAAGTGTTGGCAGCCATCTTGGGACTCGGCAGCCTAGTCCCAGAAAGTTATTTTTTTAAAGAAAAGTGGTCAGGGTACAGACACCCTGACCCCTTAGCTGTGGTGGTGGGGTCCCAGTTTCAGACGCCATTGCCCCGGGGATCACCAGCTAGCTGTCTGCTGTGGTTTTCTGCAGCCAAACCACAGCAAACACTCCACTTTCTGACAGCGGGACCTGTCAAACAGGTGCCCACTGTCAGAAAGCGGACTTTTCATCTCCATTACCTGCACAAAGGTATGCATGGAGGGAACAGAGGGGAAGCTTTGCTTCAGCTAGCAGGGAGCTGCTGTTAAAAGCAGCTCCCTGCTTACTGAAGCAATGGGACCGCGCGGGAGGCCTTGAGGCTTGCCCCGAGGTCCCAGGTAGACTGTAAAAGGCAGATTATAATGTGGTGAATCCATTTTACTTTCCTCCTGGGACGCAGGAGTCAGCTTAGCCTCTGACTTGCAGTCCTGTGCCGCCGTCACCTAGTGACCTTTTACCTACTTAGCTTGCTCTGTTTTATTCCATTTATTGTATTATTTCTTTTCCTTTTCTTAGTGCTTGCATTTATAGGAAGTGTTTTTATTTTTATTATCAGTGACATTCTGAGAGGGTGTCATTATCAGCGTCACTATCAGTGATAATCGTAGGTATTGTCATCATGTCCCTTTTTTACTTAAGTGTGATAGGAACATCATGCGCACATGTTAGGGATTGCTTATGCAATTGCCGACACAAGTGTGCCACATGATCAGTTGTTTGGGAACATACCTCTGTCAGGGATCCTACATGAGCTGTGTAAATACACCTCACACAGAGAGGTTCCTTCCAGATGCCATTAATGCTGCACATCACCTTGCTGCAGAACTCAGCCTTTGTGTCACCATGGAGTCTGATCTAGAGACCTCATTCCAAGGTAGCAAGGGTTGGGGGGGCGCTTCTCATGGACATAGTAGTGGAAGATGAGGTTTACCATACCTAGTGCTCACTAGGGTAGAGAATTAGGCTTTCTTGGTTAGGAATTTTATATCTAATGCTTATTGTAAGATGGTGTTGCAGAGGTTATCATTCTCCTAGTAAGATTACTGGATTCGGGCGGCAGAATCACCTGTACTGAAGGAGACTGAGTCTGATCCCACACCATGTGACACCTGTCGGCCAAACCCGGGTTTGGTCTGACTAACTAGCAGTGCCTCATCTCCACTCAAGAGCAGGGATGATTGGGGCAACTGGGAGCATTGCATACATGACTCCTCAGGGGAATCGTGGTCACTCAGATCTCATCCGTTTCTCTCAGATACGTTAGTCTCACATATGCAAGAACAATCAGAGGCAGAGTAAAGTTCAATAAGGTTTTATTGGAGTAACTGCATCTTAGATAATGAAGCATGTATTGTAATAACTAGGACAATGAAGCACAATATGATTAAAATTGTGATAAGGAGAGTAAAACATAAGAATAATGCTACCATACTGTCACTAAGGTTTGTAGGGATAGTTCCTACCTACGCTATGTTAGAGCACAGCATGTTAAGCTCTAATTCTGCCTTTCAGGTTCCCCCTGGGAAGACATCATCCCTCATATATGAGCAAGAGGCCTTTAGTCTGCATAAGCAGCTGTAGCAGAGCGATCAGTAATCAGCACACAGTCGTGGTCATCTGGCTGGAATCTCCCTCTAACGTACATGGGTCAAAGTAGTGTTTTCATAATAAAACATCTGATGCTCCAAGAAAGGATTCCCACATAAGAGTGTGTATGTTTTAGTGAACATTGGAGACAAAGTGTACCACTTTTGCTGGCAACCTATCTTACTGCAGCCTTGAGAAAAGCACACATTGAAAGAAATGTCTTGTTTAAGAACACAGTGCTGACCTTGGCGAAGAACAGCTATATAGAGAAAATAAAACAAGACCGCAAGTGTGGCTAATGATAAAATAATATAACAAAGCTAAAAACAAATATCTAGGTTAAAGTGCACAGCAGCAGACCTAGTTTGCTAAAATAACATGTATAAATCTGTAGCTAAAATGGCTAAACAACAATGGTAGGGGGTTTTATATTCACAACTCTCATCTTCCCCAGTCTGCTTTTATTACTGTTCATTAACCTAATCATTGCAGCACATTCATTTTATCATATATTTCAGTCTTTTAAACAAATCTATTGAAAACTCTCCTGCATCTCCTTCATTGCCTTTGTGTGTGTGAGACTTATTGCTAACGAGAGAAAAGGGTAACTTCCTTTCCACCATGACTTCCCTGAGAGGTCTTATCTAGAGTCCATGTGTAAGTCTGCCAGAAATCTCCTTTACTGTCTGAGTTTTGGTGAGGTACTGCTTGTGAGCTGGGAGGGTTGGGCAGACAGCTGTTACCTTTTGTAGAAGTGACTCAGTCGCCTACAAACAAAAGTGCTGTCACCCCTAAACCAGCAGTCTCACTTGGGAGCGAGAGTCTGACTATGACATGGTGCCAATATCCTAAGTATCTCTGTCTGACACAAAGTAGGTACCTTCAGTACCATAATACGAAGACATCCGTGGTGTTAAGGGTAATCCTCCTCAGCTGAATAGGGAGCACCTAAGTAGGCTGTAAGTTGTTCAAGTTTGAACCTTTTAAAAGGATATTCCCCCATTTGGTGTTCCTTCTCTGTACTCATTATTCAACAGGGATAAAGCCATAAAAATTCTAGAAAATGTCAGACACACATTAACACAACATCTAGTAGCCCATGACTTAACAGATGAGGGCTGGTATGTCACATTTATAGTGGAAGCTCATGAAGCTCACCAAACAGAAACATTCTATTCCTGAGTCACTTTTCCTGAAGAAGATGATACAACACCTACATTTCACATACATAGAACAGCGAACATACCACAATGGAACCAGGCTTACTGGTATTTAGAGATACCGCTTTCTTATCAAGAACATCAACATTGGTTCAATGGTGCTCTACCACATGTAGTACAACCCGTGAGATTAGGTCCCTTAAGTAATAAGAGACCAACATGGCCCATGTGTGCCACATATACACCAAATCCTGGCATCCAGGCAATGTGAATAGCTGACAGACGCACACTTTATAACAAGCTAGTAACACTTTACAGATGATTGGTACAATTCACTATGTGGTCGTTGAACACCACCCCAGCACGGGCTGCACCAGCTGTTCGCCAATTGTCTGTTACTGGGATTAACCCGGAAACAGTAATTCTATCATGGGTAAGGCGCCCACGGAACGTGAGAAAATTTCATTCTAGATAGCACAAAAAGATAACCGGCTAGAAGCAGAACACCTAGATAAACATAGAATTCTCACAATGAGCTTGCCATTTGGAATGGTTCCCTCAGTGGATGACTGCGCCACATGGGGTACAGTCTTCACTTCAATTTACACTACCATGCATGGTACCCCAACACTTGCCAATTTACCAGACGTGTTAAAAAAAATTCAAAATGAGCACACGCTGCTCCAGCCCTAGATTTGGAGATGAAACTGATGCATAACTTATACACAGTCTCCTCAGTAATACTCAGTAACATTAAATGGGAAGCAGTAGAATAGGCTATACACCAGCGGCTAAGAGAGATTCCACAGTTGGAACAGGAGCGTCAACTACAGAAAATTATTTCTGAAACTAGACTAGTATGGGATGGGATAGTTTGGGAGTCAAGCTGAAGAAGCATGAAATTCAGAGTACTACCCCTAAGGATAGCACTAAACAGGCACAAGAGGGTTCTAAAAAACGCTGGGATAAACAAACACAAAATAAAGACAAAGAAGTCAGAGAGCAGACTCTCTGCACCTGGAGAGCTCGGAAAGGAGATATAATCTCAGAAATAGGGAAACTTTAAAGGCTCCTGACAGATATACTGCTACATGTCCCTCTTGTTCCTTTCAGGACATGCCGTATAGGAGTGAGAGCGTGGGCGGTCGGAGCAACGCATTGACTATGTGAAAGAGAAGAAAAACTCACAGAGTTCCTCAGACAAGAAAGAGGACAAATATCCACAACAAAAGCCACAATTTACAAAGAAGAAGGTGGCAGCGATTTCAAAAAATATATGCCATCAAACTTGAGAACATTGCTAAGGAACAAGACATGGGCAGTGACCCTGATGAACAATGCGGCTGAAGTCACGATATGTCACCAGAGTCTGAAAGACGATCTGGATGTGACAGCAATGAACGACTTTCTTGTGGTCGCGTCTGCGGATGGGTACAACCTCCCACCCAACAGGTTTTATGATTTAAATATCCAAATTGAGGGAGACATAGAGCGCACTATTAGTGTAATTTTTTGGGGAGAACTTAATTGTGATATCTTAATGGCAGAAAGTGACTGGCCACCCAAGTAAGTCCACAAGCTCCCACACGGGGAAGATGTCATTCTGCCTTCTTTCTCAGATCTTTTTCCAGAAGGGTTAAAAGAAGCCTACGCTGTTGACTGGGCTTTGGCACAGGTACCCGCACTGTACCACAACCATGTAGGGTGGGATAAGGATACCCCCTAATACCTATTAGGTCTACACCTCAGCCTCAGCCCTAATAGCCCTAATATCCTATTAAACATGAGGCTAAGGTCCCAGTGAGGGAGATCCTCACTAAACTCAAGTACCAGGGCATAATAAAGCCCTCTGTTTCTGCAATGAATAATCTGTTATTCCCCGTTGCAAAACCAGACCATTCATATAGAATAGTCTTAGATTATAGACACTTAAACAATTACACATGCACACATGCAATACAAAATGCATACAGCACCGCACTAATTAACAACATGTGCGTAAGAAATACAAAACAACCTTGGATATTTCCAATGTTTGTTTCTGTCGAAACTTAGAGCATGAAAGTCAGGACCTAAGTGCATTCTCATTTGGCTCACAAAAACATTTTTGTTGTTTGCACCAGGGCTAGAAGAACAGCCCACAGATGTTTTCTGCCCATGTAACATCAATATTGCCTCATATTGATCCAGAGGCGTTGTCCTATGTGGATGACATCTATCTCACAGATGACGACCTCAAGATTAATCTTGCCAGGATCGATCAGATTGTTTTAGGGTTCTCAGCCCTTGGCAACATATTCAATTTTAAGAAAACTAAAATAGCCTTCCTCAGTGTTTTGTTCCTGGAAAACAAGCTATCAGATGAGGGCAAGCGCCTGGCTCCGCACTTTTTAGAAAAATTTGCTCAATTTCAACCACCAAATACCATTAAGAAACTGCAGTCATTACTTGGTTTCTTTAACTTTGGCAGAACTTACATTTCAGATTATACACAATGCATAAAACCACTCTATTATTTAATTCACCCAGATTTCTCAAGCAAACACTGAACAGTTGAACACACGCGCATCCTTAGAGGGTTGCAGCAAGACATGCTGAAGCAAAACACTTACACACATGTGAAAATAAAACAAATTTGGTCATCAGAATAATGTGCCATCGGGTTCACATATGTAACCATTAATGACGGGGACATGGTGCCCATGGCATACACATCACATTTGTACTCAAACGCAGGAGAACATTTTGCACCCACAGAAAAGATTCTGACTGCCCTACAGATGGCTGTCATTAAGAAGAGGCCACTTGCCCAAAGGAAACGCATTATTGTTGTTACCCCGATGCCAGCTTAAGAGGCTGGCACCAAAGTAAGCATTCCTAATGCTAAAGCATTAGATCCACATTGAATTCAACAGGCAACCCCCTTGGCTGCCACTGATGTTGACTACAGCTTTGACCCAAAACGTCAAACACAAGAATTTCTCCAATAGGAAAAGGAGTACCCCGCACCTACTAATATCTTGCCACTTGAGAGATACCAAACTATCATTTACACTGATTGTTCAGCGCAACCAGCTACAAAACATCAGTACTCAACTGCTTGCACAGCTGTGAGCGGAGTGATGAAGGATGGTGTATTCCATTCTAAACATACCTACACACAGACCCTCGGGGACTGCACTGCTCAGTTGGGTTAGCTTAAAGCTCTTATCCTTGCACTGGAATATAAAGATCCTGAGCAGCTCACATTGATCATGTGTAATTCGTACTACTGTGTCCAGTCCTACACTGATTATCTCAATCATTGGCGGTTGAACGGGATCAGAGACTCAAAAGGGAAAACCATAAAACACAGAACACTGTAGGGGGGTGGCTAATGTGAAAGATAAGCTACCAGATACACATGTAGTACATACATTGGGCCATCAACGTGTGGGACTTCACGTTGTTCGAAATACTTGGGCTAATGAAACTGCCAAATCTGCAGTAGCTATGGCTTCTGTTGCTGCAGTGACTTGTTTTCACACAAGATTGGATAATGAGATTCAGGCTGCAGTGAAAGCTTCGGCTGAGGGCAAGCCTCTTCCAAGATGCACATCCTGCAAAATATTCCTACCATATCAAGGCATAGAATGTTTCCTTTGCGACAGTTCCTGGGGTGGGAGATCGAGTGATCCCCAACCAGTACCAGTGAATAGGTCTCATATAAGCAGTGCATGAGGGTGTCACATCTGCTCATGCTGGTGTCATGGCCCCAATATTATTTCCACAGAAGCGCTTCTGGTGGCCGGGTCTATACAAACAGACCAAGCAATATGTCCTTTGTTGCGACATTTGCAAGCAAATAAAGGGCTCCAACATCAAATGCCCACCGCAGACATCCCTCTTAGTGTCCAAAAGCCCACTACAATGTGTGTACCAGGACTACTGTGGTCCCCTACAACATGATGATGCACACAAAAACATCTTAGTCGCTGTTGATTCTTGTTCTAGATTCTTGTGGGTATGGCCACTGCTGTCCGCTGACGCTCAAACTGCTATAAAAAACTTGCTGGTCTTTATCGGTACATATGCGGTTGCAGCATTCCACTCCATTACTCCTACCCGTATCATCCCGAGGGTAATAGTGTTGAGGAGAGAAGAAATCATGAGCTAAAGAAGTCCTTAACAGCAAGAATTAGGTTCAGGTCGCAGCTGGCTTCATCACCTATGTGGGGTCCAAAAAGCACTGAATAATCTGTCAAGATGGTCCTTATGGGGGGTCGCACTCCTTATGAGGTTCTCTTTGGAATACCTATGTATGTCTCAAATCTAGATGGCCCTGGTATGATAGTGGCAGACACACCCTTTGACATTTGAATGTCTCACTGTCTTGCAGGATCTTCATCTAATATGTGATGATAATTCATCCGCCAGTATCGCCACCTTCAGAATATGTGATTTGCCAACAACTTCTACAGACCGGGTTCTTAAAGTTGGGGATCTGGTTCATTAGAAGATTGCTGTGAAGAAGGAATTTAGCCCGCTTTACAGAGCACCGGTTCCAGTCCTGGGAATTCAAGGCACCAGATCTGTCATACTGCCACTGCTGCTAGGTTCCAAATGCAATGGATTTGTCTCCATTGACAACATTAAATTGCACCATGTAGCCAATCCTGCACATTGGACCCGAGGTACCTTGGGTAGTTCCTTTTCCCCTCTCACCAACTAATAGGATATACCTCTTAAAAGAAGAAACAACAACACTTCTGAATATACCAGCATTTACAACAATGCTACAAATCCCTCCTCAAGCATGGGGAGGGTAGAGAATGGGCTTCTGCTGATTCCGGTTACCACTTAACCGACAAGAACTTCCAAGATGTGGCTGTCTATTAATTCAATGGAACACAAACTGACAACATCATCTACTATGAACCTCCACGCAAAGTGGATTTATTTATCAACTCAGCACCAGCTCCTGTGTTTGCACAGGCTGCTTCTGGTTACTTCATCGACCAAGATGATTTTTCTTTAACTTTATCTACATCTGCAACTGAAACTGTTTCAAAGACACGCAAATTGTGCATATGGCTTAAAAATAACTATTTGGTTCACCATTGACATTATCTGTGGATACTACTGACATTGCTTACCTTTCTGTAATATACTGGTTTTGTGACTGTCTTCTTTCTCTTGATAAATGGTCATTATCTTCCTGAACGCTCTATCTTTTCTCACATAAAGTCTGAAGAGACTTGTCCCTTGTGAGCGTTTCAGCAGTACCAATTCCAGATGGGATTGTTTGGGATAAAATTCCATTTGATATATATGGGCCTACTGAGGTTATCTAAATTCCTTGTATGTTTAAAATTTAAATGACTGACGAAATTACACCATATGTTGTTTCTGATGACTGGGTTGTTAAAACAGTTGATTCTATGCTGTTTGAAGTACAGGATTATACTTTATTTTATAGTGAAGTTATGGATATGAACACAGACAATTATGGGGAAATGTTCTGTTATCATCGTTGGGGACATTACTTTCTGTACCAAGCAACTAGACCTAGACCAGTATTTAATTATGCATAATGGCAACATTATTTAACTCCACCTGTGGGGAGCCGCAAACATATGTAGATGAATTTGCATATTTTTGGGGGCATGACAATACAAATGGAGTCATATTATTTCAAATTACCACCTTCTAGAATGCAGAAGGTTTTGCTGACCAAATTAATATATTCAGATTCCTTTGTTTCCCTTCTTGCTGTTGAAGGTTATGAATATTAGAAAATCACTATTGATGTGAAAAGCATATGGGGAACATACGATTGCCAAATTCAGGGTAGGGAAGCTTTGCTTAGAGCATGCCTTATTATTGTACAAATTATATTTTTAAATGACACAGTTCAACAAACATCCTGCTTAAGGTTAGCAAAAATGAAATAAATGAATGTGCCCAGTATCCCCACACCAGCCAAATTCACCAGTTGGCAAACATTGCTAAATGTCACTGAAGAAGAACTGAATGCTTGGGTCCAGAATAGTACCTATAATTCCACGCTTTCAGGTCCCGGCAGGTGGGTATTGTGGCCTTTATACACAAATAGGTATCAGGCACGTTTTGTTAATTCCTCATGGGGAGTTCAAGATTAGCCAACTAGACCCTCACTATGTTTCGGGTTAACACTCTGGCATAGTTACTACATGCAGTGTGGGAATACTGTGGCAACAACGGTTATGCACTAACCCCTTAGCAGCAGTTAACGGACATCTTAGTCTCCTAAGAGACGAAGTAGACTTGCAGGATTTCTTGCTAGGTCCAAAAAAAAACACTCTAAATGATTCCAGTATGCCATACACAATGAGGTATGGAAGCTTTCTCAAATGGAAGCGGCTGCATGTTTAAAGCAGATAGATAAGGAAAATATGGAAACGACTTTCGCTGTTCTCAATAACGACATGAACACTCTGTCCAACAGAATATATACACTTAATAATGTTGTGTCATCTGCAATCAACATTATTCAGAATGACATGTCCCTTTTACAACATGGGCAAAGTCAGCTGCGTTCCTTCATGCAGTTGGGTTGGACATTACAGATTCTGAAAAATACCTGTGTCCCTTGGAAATAAATAAAAAGTAGTGAATTGTTTGCTGCTTTTAATTTGTCCAGGGAGCAACAGATAATGGCTAAAAAGGAAGCAAGTTACACCATGATTAACACTGAAAAGTTAGAAAAGCTGCCTTTCACTGTAGCAGAGACACTATCAACAGTATGGTTAGTACATTGGGGTTATAAATCTGCCAATTCCCACCTTTCCATTTTACAGAATGTTTGAAACATTTTGCTGTGGGCAGGTATGAGTGGTTAGGAGACAGCTACATACACGAAGAGTAGGAGTTGTCTTTCGAGTTCAAATGTATGAACAGAGAAACAGAGGTCTTTCTGGGTGGAAGCAAATGTAAGACTACTGTTAGTCATTCAATGATTTGTTTTCTCATGGCTTCTGCAATGCCGAGGTCATGTACTTGGCATGCTTTCTGAAGGGTATTCCCATCCCTTTAATTCGTCCAGAATTTCATAGACTTTCGAATGGAACTTATATGGTTCTGAATGATGAGAGTTGCTGCAGAATGAGACTGGAAATTGCCTATGCAATTTCAGATTCTCAAGTTGTAACTTGTTGTGCACGTGTTTTATTCCCCCCCACGCAAGTGATAAGAGTGGCAGAAATGTGGCCTCACATTGATACTACTAATGTAAGTTTTGACAAGCTGAGCAGACTAAAGCCTCTACTGTTCCAAAAACAAGTGACGTTGATATCAGCCAAGGAGACGTACACTCTCCAGATAGCGAGATGATCAGCTGAGATGCAATCTTTATCAAATACCAACTTCCCCAAGCACTTTGGAGAGCTGGTCTGCCAACTTTTCCACGCCTCAAGCACTGCAGGGATTGTACACTTTATAAAGCTGTTGGGTGTGGATTTGTTTCCACCTTCAAGACCGTCTTCGGAGTCATTACTTTAGCTATCCATTCACTCTTTCTGAGTTTGTTTGGCAGATTTCCTATAACTTTGGCACCGATTGGACGGATACTGCTACTGCTATTCCTGATACACAATGGTTATGCTTTCTCAGCTAAGCGGAGTGATGGAGCTACCACCAGCCCAGCTCTGTTGTGATCACATGATGAAGTACTTTGGTGCTCAGGTGCTGGAAGAACTGGAGCATGATTGGGCATTGTCATTCCGACCAGTCCTGTGGTGCCTGCAACATGTCTTTCATTGCACCTGGTTTCTCTTGGTGTGTCTCCCGTTGGTGTGTCTTGCTGTATAGCCAGTGCCTCCTGTGGACAAGGAACTGTTACTGTTCCTGATGAGGGTTAATTAACGGTCATACCCCATGAGACTGAGGTTGGTTCACAAGGCCACTTATGAGGCACAGCTTGTCAACTACTTTGCTCCAAAGACATCTGGCACTATGGATGGTGCTGCTTATGTGGGTGATCCTGGATCCGAGGATTCCGCGCACTCCTGCTCTGTGGATACTTTTGCCAATCCTGTGACCGACCTGACATCTGCCAATGTTTAGTCCTTCCTGGACGCACTTCCATTTGATGCCTTTGGAGATCTTCTCCACGATCATACCTATTAATTAATGAATTCGACCATTGGCCTTTTCAAAAGTATAAATTGTAACACCAAATTGCCTTTTAGAAATTTGGCCCATTTTTGGCCTGCTCTACTTTTCATGATTGATATTGTATCTCTTTTGTATGTTTTTAGCTTAGTTTTAATTAGGTTGTAGATTTTATCCTAGAGCATTTTTAGTTTTGGACTCATGCACCATCGCTAGCGAGTTAGCATCATTGTTTCGACAATGGGGAGGGTGTGATGAATACATTATAGTTTCCACTGGGACTCAGAAGTAGCTTAGCCTGTGGTTTGCAGGCCTATGCCCCTGTCACCTAGTGACCATTTACCTACTTAGCATGCTCTGTTTTATTTAATTTATTGCACTATTTCTTTTACCTTTCGCCATGTGCTTACATTTTCTAAGAAATGTTTTGATTTTCATTATCAGTGCCGTTCTGACAAGGCGTCATTATCAGCGTCACTCTCAGTGATAAACGTACATGTGATAGGAACATCATGCACACTTGTTAGGGACTGTTTATGCAATTGCCGACACAAGTCTGCCAAATTATCAGTCACTTGGGAACATTCCTGCATCAGGGATCTTACATGATCAGTATCAATACCCCTCACACCGACAAGGTCATTAGAAGGGTTCCTTGCAGATGCCATCTATGCTGCATGTCACATTGCTGCAGAACTCAGCCTTTGTGTCCCCACAGAGTTTGACCTAGGGACCACATTCCAAGGTAATGAGGGTTAGGGGACACTTCTCATAGCCATGGTACTGCCAGATTAGGATTATCAGACCTAGCTCTCACTAGGGAAAAGAATTAGGCTTTCTTGGTTAGGAATTTTTTTGTCTAATACTTATTGTAAGAAGGTGGTGGTTTTTATATTCACAACTCTTATCTTCACCATTCTGCTTGTATTACTGTTCATTATCCTAATCATTTTATTGTAGATTGCAGTCTTTTCAATAAATCTGTTGAAAACTCTCCTGCATGTCCTTCATTACATTTGTGTGTTATGAGACTTATTGCTAATGAGAGAAAAGGGTAACTTCCGTTCTACCATGACTTCCCTGAGAGGTCTAATCTAGAGTCCAGGTATAAGACTATCAGAAATCACTTTTACTGTCTGAGTTTCGGTGAGGTACTGCTTGTGAGCCGGGAGGGTTGGGACGACATCTGCGACTTGTTGTAGGAATGACTAAGTCACCTGCAAGCAAGAGTGTTGTCCCCCCTAAACCAGCAGTCTAGTTTAGGAGCCAGAGTCCAACTACAACAATAACATTTTTTTTTTTAATCTGTAGGGACCACGGAGAGCCCTTGAGGGCTCCCTCGCGGTCGCAGATAGCCCAAAATAGGCTAAAAAAAATCAAAACAGAAAAAAATTGAATAGCTCAGTGTGAAGGTCACAGATCTTCACACTGAGCATTCAGAGTTCGCATCCAGCCAGCCTTGTTTCCATTACTTATTTATTTTTTAAGTAGAAAAGTTAATGACTTATATGAAAGGTGATATTACCCTTATTAAACAACACATTCCTTTTTTTTTTAATTTGGCAGAAATATCGAATTCTACGTATTTCATACATCAAAGCCTAAAAAAGTCTCTATCTCTCTCTCTCTCACTTTCATTCTCTCTCTCTCTTTTAATCTCATTCATCCACTCACGCACCCTCTCAGATACTCATAGACCCACTTAGACACTCACGCACCCACTCACAGACCCGCTCAGACCCTAGTGCACCGACTGACAGCTCAACGCAGACCATCACACACCCACTCACAGACCCACTCACACAGTTAAGCACCCAATCACAGACCCGTGAACACACTGATCCACCCAGTAAAACACTGATGTGCTCACTCTCACACCCAGACACTCTCACAGCCACTCTCACCCCCAGATACACCCTTTCACATCTATTCTCACACCCAAAGAGACCATGGCCAGCTCCCGAAACGCACAGCCAAAGGGCTGTGCACAGCATGGGGTTGGGTGGTTAGGGGGGTTGGCCGCAGGGTGTGGCTTCAGGCCAGGTCTTGCGCACAGGCTGTCCGCAGCAGTGGTTGGATTAACATATAGTAATGAAAATTACTATAAACTTAAGAAAACATAGAAATTGATTGAAAAAAAACAAAGGTTAGAGGGAAGTTATAGTTAGGCTCACATTTTAAACATAAGAACCCATAGAAATTCACCAGTTATTGTTAGAGTTACCACAAGTAACTATAACTCATGCCCTAAGGTACCTATAACTCATGCCCTCGCCATGCACTACTTATTGCCCAACAAATTATGGCATTCAGGACATCTTTGATAACATCATTGATATTATCAATGTAATACTTGCAGTAAAAATGTTGACAAAAAAACTGTGCATGGCGAGGGTGTGAGTTATAGTTATCTTAGGGCACAAGTTATAGTTACTTGAGATAACTCTAGCTACAACTGGTGAATTTCTATGGTTTTGTATGTTTAAAATGTGAGACTAACTATAACTTCCCTGTAACCTTTGGTTTTTTAAGTGAATATATATATATATATATATATATATATATATATATATATATATATATATATTTGTGTATATTATTAGATATTTTTGCAGTACAAAACTAAAATCACAGTTTGAGTGTGTTGTGCATTTATATAGGGGAAATAAAACTGATAACTTATGCTAGACAGTACTGGAATAGCTAAGTCATTATAACAAAGTATGTAATGGTAGAAGAAATTAGTGTTATAGGTTTATTTAAAGAACTTTTATGGAGTACCGCAGTAGTATCAACAAAGTACTGCGGTACCTGTAAAAGTAATAATAAATATCGCAGAATACAAAATTAAAGTATGCATAATAAAGTGTAGCTCTTAAAAGAACCTTTGGGTGTTTGGAAATCTAAGTATAGTTAAATATGCTGGAAAAAACAACATTTCAGATTTGAATGGAAGATATGATTTCCAAAGATGTTAAAATGGACACAATCTGGATGATACAGGGCTGCTTTTGAATAGTTTATACTTAAATGAACAATAGAGGACATTCTAGGATCTTGAGGGAATGCAGACACTGTCTTGTTAACATGTCTATGTGTTTTTTTCTAATATAGCAACATTTAAAGTTCTACAATACTACAGTCTTCACAGCTCCACTGTATGTGATGCCACTCCACTGTATGCTTTTCCACTGTACACAACTCCACTCTGTCACTCCATTCTAGGCTATTTCACTTTCCACTCTATGCGATTCCACTGTATGCCACCACACTGTATCTCACTCCACTCTGCACCACTCCAGTGTATGTCACTCCATACAACTCTACTGTACACTGTTCCACTATACACAACTCCAGTCTACACCAATCCACTCTACTCCACTCCCCTGTACTCTTCTCCACTATACGTCACTGCATTGTACAACACTTCACTCTACACCACTCCAATTTACACCTCTCCACTGTATGTCACTACACTGTATGCCACTCCACTCTATGCCACTCCACTCTATCCCACTCCATTCTATGCTATACGACCATTCGCAAGTACACTAAACGCCATTCGACTCTACATTTTTCCACTCTAAGCCAGGTCACTCTACCCAACTCCACTGTAGGCCACTCCACTATACACTTCACCACTGTACACTATTCCATTCTATGCCACTCCACTTATGCCACTCCAGTCTACACCACTTCACTCTACCACATTCCACTCTACACCATTCCACTGTACACCACTATACACTGTTCCACTCTATGCAATTACATTGTATGCCACTCCACTCTATGCTATTCCACTGTATGCCACTTCTCTCTGAACAACTCAATGGTATGCAACTTCACTGTATGCTGTTCACTTTATACAACTCCACTGTACTCAACTCCACTTTACACCACTTCACTCTATGCCATTGCACTATAAACTATTCCACTGTATGCATCTACACTCTACGCCACTCCACTCTACATCACTCAACTTTACCCACTCCACTCTACACCTCTCCACTGTAGGCTGTTTCACTGTACACCACTCCACTGTACACCGCAATACTCTATGCCACTCCAGTGTACACTATTCCACCCTATGCAACTCTACTCTATGCCATTCCAGTCTGCGCCACTCTATTATACGTGATTCCACTCTATGCTACTCCACTCTATGCTATTTTACAGTATGCCACTTTACTGTATGCTATTCCACTGTACGCCATTCCACTTCACACCACTCCACTGTATGTTATTCCACTGTAAGCCACTCCACTCTACACCACTCCCCTGTACACCACTGCAGTGTATGCCATTCCACTGCACGCCACTCCACTCTACGCCACTTCACTCTTTGCACTCCACTGTACACCACTGTACTCTATTCCACTCTACACCACTCCACTCTACACCACTACTCAGTCAATGCCACTCCACTGTACACCACTCCAATGTACGCCATGCTACTCAACGCTATTCTACTCTATGCCACCCCACTCTATACCACCCCATGGGACACCAATCCACTGTATGCTATACCACTGTGCTCCACTCCACTCCACCCTACCCTACTCCACTATACGCAACTCCATTCTAAGCTATTACTCTACGCAACTCCACTCTACCCAACTTCACTTCATCCCATTCTAATGTACTGCGCTCAATGACACTGTACTCCACGCAACAACAGTCTATACCCATCCACTCATTCCTCAGTTCACTTTTGTTATAGTGGGAGTATACCAATTGATTGATCTAAGAGCATGTCCATGTTGAAAATAGACCGTAGAGCTGGGGTGGCTCTGAGAACAATCACTGTGGATTTTAAAAGGAATATTTTTCTAACGGGGAGCCATGACACAGGGACCTTCATTTAAAAACAAATACACACAGAGATGGCCTTAAAAAATATTTTACCAGTTTAACTTTTAGGTCTCAGCTGAGGTAGCACATGCATTGTCACTTGTGAGACATTTCATTAGTTTAAAGGGGGATTAGGGCTCATAGATTGCTTGGTTGGCTTCATAGTTACTCTAATTTCCTTGCTTCTCTTTCATCAGCGCATGCCAGCTTCACTTCCTCTTTGAGGGTTGGTCCCTCCCCTAGATCATAGCCGAAGTATTGCTCCTTGTCCAGTGCATATCCTTCTGTTGGTTGCACTTGCACAGATACTTCTTTCATTTTACTTGCACTTCTATAAACACAGTGGATGGCCATTTAAAATAAAGTCAATTGCCTATTAGTCTTAGCATAGATCAGTTTGGTGTCCGAAGATCCCAGGGTTTGCTGTGTTCAGCCCTATATGTATTTCTAGTTCAGCCATTCCTCCTATCAATAGGTATGTTGGTGAACATGCATGGACTCACTAGAGTAAACAATAAAGTCACTTCCTTTCTTTAGCATTTATGTGATAAATGACCCTCTTTAACACACACTGATCTCGCATCTGCCAGACAGCGCCAGTCATGTTTTTCTGCTCTGCACCAATCAGGCCACTTCTACCCATTAGCATGGAGTCACACTCTGGTTGTGCATATGGTTGTTCTTCATTAGATTTAATTACAGGGGACCACATGGCCTTTGATGCCCTGACATCTCGGTTCCTTTGCTTTAGTTTTCTCAGCAATAGACTTGCACAATTCCAGAGACAGGGCAGATAAAAAGCTTGGCAAAACCAGGCAAGAGCTATTGGCTTTGACAATGGTTTATGCAGCCATTTTGTAGTGCTTCTTGGTTGAAAGTAAAGGGGAATAAAATGCATTATGACATGATCAGCCCTGACAGTGTAATAGTGTTTCTTTTTCTTTACTTTCAGCCGTGCTGCTGTACAACACGGCCAAAACACATTGACAAAGCCAATAGCTCTCTAATAGGCGAGATCTTTTGGCTTTGCCAATGCTTATTCATGTAGCACATAATTTGCACTTTTCCAGCACTGCTTTTAACGCTCTGACTTCTGGAATCTGTTAATGAAATGCATTCATCCTCAATCTGAAAATGCAAAAACATTGTAGAATTACAATGCTCTAATTCTTTGTGATTGTATTTTATGTGAAATAAAATACTCACATTTGTATGGCACAGCTAATCACCCACGAGGGTATCCAGGCGCTGTCCATAAACATGGGGAGATTAAGGCCCTCATTATGACATTGGCTGTAAATCACTTACCGCCTCACTGGCGAATATCCCTTCACCATATTAAGACACACACACACTAATACAGCCACATACACAAATCCGCCAGCCCAAAGGTCAGTGATAAACTGACGGTCCTAAAACCCACACCGTTACGCCAACAGAACAACACCCATCACATTATGACCCATGAATCACTACGGCAGACATTCAACAGCAGCAAACCATTGGCAGTACATACTGCCGCACTCACAATGGACACCCACAGACAAAACAACACCACATTGACCAATTAAAACAACACACACCTGACACCCATACACACAACACACCCATACCACTATAAAACACACACCTACATTACCCACAACCCTTTACCAACAACTATTGCCACCACGAGACTGAGAAGAAGAGTACAGAGACAACTAGACACACACACCACTCACACCCATACACCCCTCACGCACTCCACATCACACAACCCAACACATTACCCAACACACCCTCACCAACACACATCACACAACACCCATGGCACCATAAAGGGACCCCCATTTCACAGAGAAGGAGTTAAGGGTCATGGTAGAGGAAATCGTCAGGGTAGAGCCACAGCTCTTTGGAGCACAGGTGCAGCAACTATCAATAGCAAGGAAAATGGAGCTATTGTGGAGAATCGTGGAGAGGGTCAACGCCATGGGACAGCATCCAAGAACAAGGGACAACATCAGGAAGAGGTGGAACGACCAACGGGGGAAGG
Source organism: Pleurodeles waltl (assembly GCF_031143425.1). Classification (NCBI taxonomy): domain Eukaryota; kingdom Metazoa; phylum Chordata; class Amphibia; order Caudata; family Salamandridae; genus Pleurodeles; species Pleurodeles waltl. The sequence continues at coordinate 403,986,452 of NC_090444.1, forward strand.
TATGTTCCATTGCAGCAAGACACCAGCTCGCTATACAGACGACTGGCCGTGGACCCCCACCTCCTCCCCCACAACTCACAGCATGGGAGGAGCAAGTCTTGGCATTACTGCATCCTGAGGGACTCGCCGAAGTTGGAGGAGGATGGGATACTGGTAAGTCAACTTTTAACAATTTTCACCCCCCATACCTGCATGCCATCACACACCCTCACCCTCACACCCATCACTCCACTCCATCCCACACAGTCCACCATCACATCACACTAATCCCAATGCCAAGCCCTGCAGCAGTACCAATGCATGGACACCTCTCCCAGCCCTGCATGGACACTCATCACTTAAGCATGCACAGCATAGGGAAACTATCATTATCACAAAAAACCAACATACACAAGCAAAAGCTGGCAGGGGAACAACAACCATAGAGCGGAAGCTACAGAAGTACAAATGTCATACACCTGAAGCATAATACATCAATTACATTCCTACAGGTACCCCAGCCAAAGTCACTGGAGAGGAGGTGCCACCACTATCCAGTCCCCCAACAGAAGAGGCCTACAGTGATGTCATTAACTCTGGTCTTCAGGATCTGGACAAGCTACCTGGCCCATCAGGGACCACTGGACAGCCAGGTACCCAAGCCCAGTCACAGACCACAACAGAGCCTCCCCCATCAGGATCCAACACCACAGCACCCACCCAGCGTACCCACACCTCTGTCCCCAGGACACGTCAATCAGCAGTGTGCCCACCTGTACAGGGCCCCCAGGCCACACCTCATACCCAAGACAATCAGAGACCTGGGGTTAGTGGCAGTGGGCACACCGTTCAGGGGACAGAGGCACAGGCCAACAGGAACACTGGGAGGACTGCTGTCTGCTGGGGGAGGACACGACCAGGGAACCAACTCTCCAGGAGGCAATCTCCAAGACCCTGGGAGCATAGCAACAGTCACAGGACACAATGGGCCAGATCCTAGACAACGTGCAGGAGGACAGGCTGCAGCTGCAGAAGGGACAGTATCAGGGGATCAGGGAGGACTTGCAGGCCATTAACAACACCCTGATCTCCATAGCAGGGGTGCTGGCAGACATGGCCAACATCATGAGGGAGGCAACAGCACACCAGCGGGCCCCTGCCACTAGCCAGTCATCTGAACAGCCCTACACTTCCGCTGCCGCTAGTGGACAGGAGGACTGGCTACAGGACCAACTGGCCACCAGCACCCCTCCCCCTGCAGAAGGTGAACCACCCCGCAAACGTTCTCTGCAAACCAGACAGAAGCCAGAGACACTTGCCAAGACCACTGCCAGGAAATGAGACTCTCCTGATTGTCCCCCTTGTGTCCCACTCAGTCACCTTCTCCACCTTGAACTGCCATTGCTCCCCTTTTGCTCCCCTTCCTATGTCCCCATGGACAATGCACCTGTGCTACAAACAGACTGGAATGATACCCTGGACTTTCCTCCATCATCACCCCATTCCATTGCGCTTTCCCCTCTATATTTTAGCATTACAATAAACACCCTTGGAAAAAACTCGACTACTAGTATTTCATGTATTGCAAATTTGTATTGATTGAAACAGCTACAACCATTGCAAATGAACTGTACATAGAATGAGCATAGAATAAATGACCTGTAGCTGGCTGTTGTGATCACACCAGGAGAATGTTGTCATATCACCAACATCTGCAAAATGAATATCCATAGGTAACAGTAAGTAGGGGAAAGAAGTGGGTAATGCAGGCATGACAATGCCACATAAAATACACCAATACCCATAGAAATGTGAAGTTGCACTGTCCCACCTGTATGTCATTGGAAGTACTGATGTATCACTGATGTTCTGTTGTCCACATCCTCATCCTCTGCCTCCTCATCCTCACTGTCCTCAGGGTCCACTGCTGCCACAGAGGCATCTCCAGTTTCCTCCTCCTGCAGAAAAGGTACATAGCATCTGAGGGCCAGGTTGTGCAACATGCAGCATGCCACTACTATCTGGCAGACCTTCTTGGCTGAGTAGCACAGGGCTCCACCTGTCAGATGGAGGCACCTGAAACTGGCCTTCAGGAGGCCAAAGGTCCTTTCTATGATCCTTCTGGTTCGCCCATGTGCCTCATTATAACGTTCTTCAGCCTTTGTTCTGGCATTCCTCACAGGGGTCAACAGCCATGATAGGTTTGGGTAACTAGAGTCACCTGCAAATATTGAGGGACAACATTTAGCCATAAACTATCCTATATGGCCAACACCATAGGCATACATCAACATATACTGGGTGGGAACCAGGGCTCATCTATGAGCCACACTCTGTGCCTCTGTAGTTGGGTCATCACATTTGGGATGCTGCTATTCCTCAGGACAAAGGCATCATGCACTGACCCAGGATACTTAGCACTGATGTGGGAGATGTACTTTTCTGCCAAGCACCAAGAGTGGAAACTCTTACGATTCCTGAACACCTGGCGGGGGGGACAAATGCAAATGTGTTCCGTCAATGGCCCCAATTATACTGGGGTTAGGTCCCATTGCATAAAAACCGGCCTTCACAGTGGCCAAATCCTCCACCTGAGGGAAAGCAATGTACCTGCACATGTGTTTTATCAGGGCAGACAACACTCTTCTTAGCACGATTGAGAACATTGGCTGTGACATTCCTGCTGCCAAGCCCACTGTCACTTGGAAAGAACCAGTTGCCATGAAATGGAGCACTGATAGCACTTGAACAAGAGGGGGGATCCCATTGGGATTACGGATGGCTGATATCAGGTCAGGTTCCAATTGGGCACACAGCTTTGTGATTGTGGCCCTGTCTAATCTGTAGGTGAGTATTATGTGCCTGTCCTCCAGTGTAGCCAAGTCAACCAGAGGTCTGTACACGGGGTATGTCTCCATCTCCTATTCATCCGCAGTGGTAGGTATATAAGGGACACAAGAGTGAGTAGGCTGTCACAATGGAGCCACAACAACACTCCACAATGTGCAGATATGTTATGGGACAGTGTAATTAGTGAAGTATGTGCCTATTTATTCTGTGACACAGCAATTATCGATAGGCCTGTTAACCCTCCCTGAAATGGTGACCGCTTGTCCTGTGTGTAGAGACAGGGCGAAGTGAGGTAATGCCGCTGACGTCGGACACCGTGGCAGTAGGTGGTCGTGAACCGCTGTGCATTTACTCATTGGTTAATATTGGGCCCTATTGGGTACAGTGGCCAATGGTGATCTATGCCGGCGGTGACGGTATGCACCGCCACGGACGTGGCCGCCATATCCTATCTGATTTGTCACTTCTTTCCTGACCTTCCATAGGAGAGGACCTATACTGCATGTGCTGCTGTGACCTGTGTCTGGAACCTACCATGGCCCGTGTGCCCGGGTAAAGGGCCCCAGCCTTCACTTCTGAGGAGTTGGAGTGACTGGTGGATGGGGTCCTCCCCCAGTACGAACTGCTTTATGGGCCTCCAGACCAACAGGTGAGTTCACTGTGGGTACGATGCATGTGGCATGACTGCATGGAGTTGTGTGTGAAGGCCTTGTGTAAGGAGGGTGGGTGGATGTCCTCCTGGCCGTGCACATGTTATGGGCTGGGCTATACGTGTGCCAGTGGTGATGCAAACGGGTATGGTGGGCCATTTGTGTGACAGGCTGGACTGTTTGTCTAATAGAGTTCTGTGTGCATTGCCTCTGCAGGTCAGCGCCCATCAAAAGAAGGGAATATGGCGTGCCATTGCCAAGGAGGTGCGGACCCTGGGGTCTATGGCAGGTGGAGCACCCACTGTCGCAAACGGTGGGAGGACCTGAGACGTTGGGCACAGAAGACCGCGGAGGCCCGATCCAGTTGGGGATGGCCTCCCAACGAGGAAGGGGTGCCTGTCGGACCATGACCCCTCTGAAGGCCCCCATACTGGTGGTGGCCTACCCTGAGCTGGATGGGCGCTTGAGGGCATCACAGCAGCCACAAGGGGGTGAGTACATTGGCTATCATTACAACTTACGGCTGGTGGGGTGGTATCCGGGTGGTGGTTGTGTGTCCTTGGTTCCCCTAGGCCATGCGAGACATAGCAGCGTAGGTCCTCTGGTGGCTAAGGGTTTGAAGGTGAAATACTGCTTACCTAGCTTGTTAGTATTCACTTCTGGGCAGGGCTGTGTGGGTCCCAGGTGTGCTACAGTTGGCAATGTGTGCCCCTCCTCATTCCTTGGTGACTAGCCATTTCACTGGTAGTGCCATGCATAGTGCGTAGGCCTGTTCCCTGTGTGTGAGGGTGCTGTGTATGCCAACGGTGGTGTTGGTGCAATCAATGATCCTGTGTATCCTTTGTCTCTCTTCCCCCCTTTCTTGTTTTGTCATCCTTTCCTTATGTGCATTAGCATCATCTGGCGGAGGAGCAGAGGCACCGGCAACAGAGGGAGCTGCATCCCACAGGACCCTGGAGGCAGAGTCCACCGATGCTGATGGCACCAGTGGGACAGAGGGCGAGGGGTGCACCACGGCGAAGACTGGAGGGGACAACACAGACTCTGTTACCTCCTCCGATGGGAGTTCCCTGATGGTGGCAGAGACTCCTGTGACCACCCCAGCTGCAGGTACAGCACCCACACCCTTACCAGCACCACCCTCCCGGTAGCCCCTCAGCGAGTTGCCCGTGCCCGCTCACCCAGTAGGGTGGGCATCTCCTTTGCCCAAGGCACCTCAGGCCCTGCCCCAGTGAGCCCTGCTGCCCTGAGTGAGGAGGCTATTGACCTCCTGAGATCCATCTCTGTAGGGTAATCAACCATTGTGAATGCCATCCAGGGGCTGGCAGCCCAGATGCACAATCAGATGCATTCCTGGAGGGCATTCACAGTGGATTGACGGCCCAACAGAGATCGATTCAGGGTCTGGCCTCCTCTCTGATGGCAGCCATTGTCCCTGTTTCAACCGTTCCCCCTCCAACTTCCACTTCCCAGTCCCATTCTCCTCAACCCCAACCCATCCCAAGCACACAGACAGATGAGCATGCACACATGACAACACCCAAGAGTGGCACTGGCAAACACAAGCACCACACTTCATCCCACAGGCACTCACACAAACACCATTCATTTGCAGACACAACAACATCCACTGTCTCCACTTTTTCCCCCTCCCCCTCATCCTCCACATCCCACCCAGTGATGTCTACACTCACACCTGCATGCACTACATCAATATCCACTACCAGCATCATCACCACACCAAGCAGAACACACACCTCACTGGCAGACAGCTCCACAACATCCATGCATGCATCCTCTGTGTCCTCTTCCACCGTGTCTGTCCCCACCCCAAAGGACACAAACGCAAGCACTCAGACACCCAACAGCCATCCACCTCACAACAGCATACAGACCATGCACCTGCACCCAAATCCAGCAGACATACACCTCCAACAACCACTCCCTCATCATCCACTCCCATTACTCCTACATCTTCCCGCCCCAACGTGCCTAAAAATCTTTTCTCTGCCCAACTTGACTACTTCCCTACTCCTACCCCCCCACCCTGCGAGGTAGCAAGAACCCAGCCCAGCTCCTCAGCCAGTCCACGGGCCCAGTGGTAGCACCACCTACTCACGGTGGTAGGGATTCCAGACCAACACTACTAAAGGGGAAGGAGCCTGCACCAGCTGGAAAGAAAGGGAAGGAGCCTACTCCAGCTGCGAAGAAAGGTAGGAGCCTGCACCAGCTGCGAAGAAAGGGAAGGAGCCTGCACCAGCTGCAAAGAAGGAGAAGGAGCCTGCACCAGCTGGTAGAGGGGGTAAGAGCCCATCCACCCCTGCCAGGAAGGGTATGGGATCCCCAACCCATGAACAGGAGGAGAAGAGGCAATCTATGCCACCGGAAGCTGTCAGCCAAACACCGCCACCACTAGCAGCTGTCACAGGGCCCCCACCGCCAGCCATGGTTATGCAGCCATCAGAGAGTGCAGGGGCTGAGCAGGAGCTTCACTCAACCACTGCCACAGTGCAGCCATCGGAGAGTGCAAGGGGTGTGCAGGAGCCTCCCCCAACCACCACCAGCATGCAGCCATCACCGCCGGCAGACGCCATGTAGTCCAGCCTTTAGGGGCTACTGTGTGGCCTGCCCCCTCCAGAACCAGTGGGGATGACACTCACTCGAAAGACTGTGGCCTTGCACTCCCAAGACAATGTGTACAGGGCATTTTGCCCCCTCCAGAACCAGTGGGGAAGACACCCACTTGAGAGACTGTGGCCTTGCACTCCCCAGGACAGAGAGCACAGGGCATGTTGCCCCCTCCAGAACCAGTGGGCTTATTCCCCCATCCGGCTGAGGTGCCCCCCCCGAGGTGCCTACCTATTTGACAACTGATGCCCCTGCAGTGTTTTATCCAGATTGGTGGAGGATTCCAGTGGGGCCTTGGACTGTGCCCTGAGGCCCTGTGGGCCCTTTGAACTATGGACTGGCAGCATCCCTTTTGTATGCAAGTGTTTCTTGGGCAAATCAGATTATTGATTTTATTGTTGATCTGATTACAATCACTTTTGTCAATTCCTGGTGTCCTTGCATTATTCTGCAGATTTTCGGGGTCTAATTGTTTTTGTAATGCATCTGGTTGGGTGTATGGCGTGTGTTTGTCGGGTGTGTGTTGTGCGTGTGTGTGTCACTCTCCTTTTCCTCCCTCCCTCCCTTGTGTGCTAAGCGGCTGTACTCCCCGCCATCATCTTCACCAGCACTGGTGTTCCATATGGAGCATACCATGGAAGATCATCGGGAAAACTTGCAGTTTGGGTTCCATGGAGATGTGGTTCTTCCCTGTGTCTTCAATGGTGAGTCCTTTCAGTTTTGTGCTCTGTTTCCGCCATGCTTTTGATGGCATTGGTACCGCCCCGGAAAAGGTGGCGTATTTGTGTGTCTTAATATGGTGGGTGGAACTTTGTCTTCTGTCTGGCTGTATGCGGCTACCACCGTGGTGAATGTTGTTTCTGCCCTGGCGATCGGTGTGGTACTTTGGCTGTCAGTAGGAGATATCACCACCATGGTCATAATTTGGTGGTAATTACCACCAGCCTGTTGGCGGTATTACCACCACTTTATCACCTACTGCCAGGGTCGTAATGAGGGCCTAAGTGATTTGCCCAGAATCAGAAGATGTTGAGCTGATACCGAGACTCAAACCTGGATCCCCTGCTCCAAGGTAAGCAGCTCTGGTCGTTAGGTCACATCCTATAACCTATAAGTCATGCAATCGAATGTATGACTTTTGAAAATAATGACCACCCTGAAGAATGCATATCTGCCTTTGATTACTTCATTTTATGTTTCTCCACTTTTGTTTGTCTGAATGGAAACTTCTTTCTGTTTGTGAAGAAAATGCTCTAAAAATACAGTGACTTTAGATATTCAAGAGCTATTGAATGCTATCTGGAAATAAAGAGATGGATATGACTCCAAAAGCTAACGAAAAAAAGCCCAAACATTGCATCAAAATTTGGGGTTTATCTAATTTAAGACACTAATTTAATGGCCTTTCACATTTCTTTGCTCCAGAGGCCATCAATTATGACACTGCTGATAGGTAGCTATAATGTAGACGTATGATTTGTGAAATCCATACTCTGAGGAAAATAGATGACTTTGTAATAAAACTCAAGAGTGTTGTTGAACTGGAGCTAGCAAATTGATGGTTGATAAGTCAAACAACAACAGTGTTAGTGATTGTAAGCAGCTGGAGAATTAGTTGAGCTGTGTGAAAACCCACCTCAAGTAATAATCTCAATACTTGTCAGAGTGAACCACCAAAGTCACTAAATAAACCTATGCTTAACCCTTTGGTAGTTTGGTACAAATGCAGCCAGACTTCACTTAAAGGGAATGTGTAAAGTATTTATACAGTACTCTAATAGTAATAAAGTATGAAACAACACAAGAAAACTTTCCGAAACAAATCTTAAACAAAATAGAATATTTTAATAAATAAAATGACTCACAAGTGACAAAAATCTAATAATTAGAACTTGAATTATGAACTTTTAAATTTTAAGCAGCTGCAGCATTTCAATAGGGGCTGTGGTGCCACGCCTCCTCACCTTTTGCCCCTCAAAAAGAATGTCAAGCTGAGCCAGGCTCAGCGTGACAGCGACTCCTCATTTTCACGTCAGGCAGCCAGGATTTAGATATGCGCTAAATGGGCAGGCTCCTTGCTGCCTTAGCTGAACTTTGCTGGGCTGAGGGTGTCACAGCTCCTATGGGTGTGACCTCCTCAGCTCAGCAAAGGTCCTTCAGGCCCTCCCCCTCGGTGACGAGGGTAGCATAACTCATTGCTTAGACCTGGGCACTTCAGTTTTAAGCCCTGCAGCTCTCATGGCTGAGTGTCAATCAGTGACACCTCTTCACATAGTGTGTTGGGGTCAGCAGCCTCACCAAGTGGAAAGTTGCCAGATGGAACCCCTACAGACAAAGACTGAAACCATTCTGGCTTGGGAGCCCCCCAAGACCTAGACTGAGATGAAAGTCTTTTTAGGTCTCACAGGATACTACAGGAAGTTTCTCAAGGGGTATGGTACAATTGTTGCTCCCTCGACTGAGTTAACTTCCAAAAGGCAGCCCAGAAGTGTGATCTGGACTGAGTCTTGCCAGACAGCTTTTTATGCCCTGAAGGCTGCCATGTGCACAGCACCTGGCATGAAGGACCCTGACTATTCCAAGGAATTTGTTGTGCAAACAGACACCTCAGAGCATGGTATTAGAGCAGTACTCTCACAGCTTAATGAAGAGGGCCTAGATCAACATGTAGCCTTCATTAGCAGGAGGTTACTTCCAAGGGAACATAAGTCGAGTGCAATTGAGTGTGAAGCTTTTGCTGTGGTCTGGGCACTAAAGAAGCTAAGACTCTACTTGTTTGGGAGTTACACAGGCCCCTCAGATGGTTAATGCAGATGAGGGGTGAGAATCCCAAAATGTTGAGATGGTCCATCTCCCTACAGGGAATGGACTTTATGGTGGAACACGGCCCTGGCACCGACCACATCAATGCTGATGGTCTGTCCAGATTCCTTCGCCTTAGTAATGAGAACTCCCATGAGGTTGGGCAGCTGCTCTCCACTTTCAGCTAGGGGGGGATACGTGTTAGACTTGGCATCATTGGCATGGTCTCCCCTAACCTTTTGCCTCTACTTCCCAGGATATTTTCTGTGTGCTGGACTCTGTTTTTGCTGTTTTGTTTGCTCTGGAAACTTGACCACTGCTGACCAGTGCTAAAGTGTAAGTGTTCCCTGTATACATTATATGTGTACATTGGCTTATCCATGATTGACATATTTGACTTACTAGTAAGTCCCTAGTAAAGTGCATTAGAGATGCTCAGGGCCTGTAAAGCAAATGCTACTAGTGGGCCTGCAGCACTGGTTGTGCCACCCACATTAGTAGCCCTGTAAACATGGCTCAGACCTGCCACTGCAGTGTCTGTGAGTGCAGTTTTAAACTGCCAATTCGACTTGGCAAGTGTACCCATTTGCCAGGTCTAAACCTTCCATTTTTGTACATGTAAGGCACCCCTAAGGTAGGCCCTAGGTAGCCCCATTGGCAGGGTGCAGTGTATGTTAAAGGTGGCACATGCACTTATGTGTTTTACATGTCCTGACAGTGAAATACTGCCAAATTCATTTTTCACTGTAGCAAGGCCTATCTCTCTCATAGGTTAACATGGGCGCTGCCTTTAAATATTCTTAAAACGTAGATTCCATTTGGGAGCAGATAGACATTTGGAGTTTGGGGTCTCTGAACTCACAATTTAAAAATACATCTTTTAGTCAAGTTGGTTTTTAGATTGTGTGTTTGAAAATGCCACTTCTAGAAAGTAGGCATTTTCTTGCTTACACCATTCTGCAACTGTGCTTATTTGTGGATTCCCTGTCAGGGTGAGTTTGACTGTGGGCTGTTTGCTCCTCTCCTCTAGCCAGTGACACAAAGGGAGCTGGGGTGTAGCCTGCATATCCTGATAGGCCATCTGGGCTGAGGGCAGGGTACAAGTGGTCACTTACACCTGAAAGAGCTGTGACTACCCTCACACAATGCAGTCTCCAACCCCCTGGTGTGTGTTTGAGGCCTGCCTGGGCAAAGCAGGATCCTTAAACATTAGGCCTACTTCAAAGGCAGGAATGGGTATAAGAATAGCACCCAAACCCCTGGAAATTAGATTACTTCTGGAACCAAGAGGAACCTCTGCCAAGGAGAAGATCTGGAGAAGATGGAGGAGGAGTACTGCCCCTTTGCCTGTGATTGCGCTTTGCTGGGTTGGCCTGCAGTAGCTGCGGCTTAAAACTGAGCTTGCCTCCTGTTGTTGAAGTCTCAGGGACGGCACAGACTCCTCTCTGCCAGCACTTGGTCTTTCTGCTGAGAGTCCTGCCTGCCATGTGGTGCCCTAACCTGTCTGTGGGCCCTTGAAAGGTGCAGCTGGTGGAAAAAGACAGAAATCCACGGAAAGACTGCCGGGCAGGGAAATTCTGGACGCATCACCCGCTTTGTGGCTGAAAAATGACACACCGCTGGCCTCACAGCTAAAATCGACACTCCACCTGCATCGCGGATGGGAGATCAAAGCAAAACACGGCTGGAGAAATGACGTGCAACACCCGCAGCGGCTTCTGTTAACGACATAGGCCCTCACGCAGCGTGGTTTCGTGACAAGGTGCGACCAGAGTTTGACGCAACATCGCTGGGCGCAGAAAATCAATGCAAAGCCTGCCCAGACTCGAGGTGCCCATCCGGATCGACGCATCGCTCTCTTGCGGGAGAGAAGAAGCGTTGCAAGCCGATCCGACTGGAGGAAGAACGACGCACGCTCTCGCTTGCGAGTGAGAAATCAATGCATCGCTGGCCTTTTTCGAAGCACGCTCACCCGTGTGGCTTTATTTCGATGCTACCCAGGTACTTTTGAATGATAACAAAGTTCTTGCTGTTTTCAAAAGGATTTAAGACTCTTTTTGCTTTTTAAATTCATAACTTGACTTGTGTATGTTAGATTTTTTTCATTTTGGTCTTGTTTTGTTTAGGGAAATACTACCTATTTTTCCAAACCTGTGTTTTGCCATTTTGTGGTGTTTTCATTGAGTTACTGTGTGTGTTGGTACAAATACTTTACACATTGCTTCTGAAGTTAAGCCTGTCTGCTTGTGCCAAGCTACGAAGGGAGTGAGCGGGGGTTAACTAAGGGTGATTCTCCTTTACCCTGACTAGAGTGAGGGTCCTTGCTTGGACAGGGGGTAACCTGACTGCCAACCAAATACCCCATTTCTAACACGCATGATATGCAAAGAATCAGAAAGTAGAAGAAAATTTTGAAAAACTGCAGCAAAATCAAAAACAAAAAGCTTCTTTCAAATGTTATTTATAGCTCTCAGTTTCACTTCCAGGATCCCTTGTCAAAAATCGGTAAGCAGCTTGTCAAAATCAGGTTTTAAAAGTCAAATCAGGTTATCAATGTATTTTCCGGCTACTTTGAACAGTCTCTTACTCAAAACATTTCTCAGATTGTTTCAACAGTTCAGTTCCTCAGCTTCTTTCAAGTGCCAAAAATTCTTGCTGCCATTCACCAGTAGTTGCATAGGCCCATTCATGACCTGCGTATCTTTGACTTGTTATTCTCTTTCTTTTCAACTTTCGTTCATCATTCAATTCTCTTTCACTTAGATCTTCTCTCCTTGTTGTATCCACTTCTTCTTCAATTGTTGTGCCAACAACCACTTCCTTTCCCGTTCCTTGTGACTCTGGCCACTTATTTTAATTTTATTTGTTTGTCCTCATCTCACTACCCAAGCCAGTGCAAGAAGGATCCTTAGCTCGTTAACCTCCAGGGGCAAACCCTCCAGTATCAACGGGCCAAACTACCTGTTTTACATAGCGCAGATCCTCCCACATATATTCTTGGCTACCCCCTGCCGATTGCTCGTCTGGTGCCATAGCACAGCAATGCACGGTAAGAGGGAAGGGTTACTTAATCATAGGACTTCATTACTAGAAAAAGGGAACCTCTTGACACAGCAAATCATATAAAACTCTGGGGTACATTTTCCTAAACCACCCAAAAAGCATCCCTTTTACTAATAGGTCCAGCTCGATCCAAATTACATAATCAATCTACCGACCTTTGCCACTCCTGAACTGTGGGAGGCAATGAACATACCCATTTATAGCAAATTTGACGTCGAGCCATAAGCATCAACACAAACAAGAGATGCTCCTGTGGTACTGAAGTTCTCTGACCTTGAGCCTTTAGATCACAAACCCCAAACAGGACCAACTGAGGAGTTAATATCAAAACCTCCCCAAACATCTCCTTCAAGATTTTCCCAATAGCCTCCCAGAAACTTGTAGGTCATCCGCGTTAGGATCTCTACATCGCGGGCAATTTTTCCAGATTTTCCCAATACGCGATATTCTTGCTGGTGACCAATACGCTCTATGCAAAGTAAACAGATGGTTCTTCCTCATTGCCGCCGATCTAACAGTAAACCAAAGATTTAGACACGACTTTTGCCATAAAGAGACAATGTCCACAGTTGGGAAAACCTTCCCACATTTCCAGAGCGGGAGAGGAGGGTCCTCTTCCACTGTATCCAAGAAAGCTTGATACCATAAAGCAATTTCCTTACTTAAAGATCTCTGAGTTAGTTTCTCCTCCTAAATGGAGCAACCAATTTCACCTACTCGAAGAGATTTAATCCAGCTAGACAACTGATAATACTTAAGCTTAGAAATTGTCCAACCCGCCCGCTCCAGAAATGTGGGCCAGGACACCAGTTCAGAATCTTTTATGACCTGTCCCCACTGCACCACCCCATTAGCTTTCGGAGGAACAGATAGCTTATCCAAAAGGCATATCGGAGTGCCAGGTGAATCCCAAAACTGGAGCCAATCCAGAATAATAAGCTATCCCTAATATGTTCTGAATCTGTGACCATACCTTACAAGCATGTCTTGGAATCGTAAGTCTAACCTTCTTAAAAAACGTAGGGTGACCAAATTTATACAAAAAATTATCAGCCCCTTCCTCAAGGAGTGCCGTCAAAGCTTTCCAGAGAGGAGTGTACTCCAGCTTCTTATTCAAAAGAATCCTAATGTTTTTTAATTGAAAAGCCAAATAATACTTATAAAAATCCGGTGCAGCTATCCCCCCCCCTGTCCTTCTTCTTACATAGCTTCTTCCATGCTATCCTTGTTCCCTTAGATGCCCAAACAAACATAGATAGATCACCCTGTAGTTTTTTAAACCAGCTAGCCTTAAATTCCAAAGGGATGGTGTTAAATATAAATGTAAATTTTGGTAAGATAGACATCTTCAGGATATTAGTTCTACCTATTAGTGAGAGAGGGAGAGCCACCCAAGCCTTAAGGAGTTTCTTACTTTCAAGATGAATTCTCTCAAAATTCACCCTTGCTACATCACAGAGATTACCCGTGATCTGAACTCCTAAGTATCTAATCTCTTGTTTAACTAATGGGGATTCATGAGCAATGGTCCAACACATGATCTCTGTTTTTTCAACATTTACACTATAGCCCGACATTCTACCAAAATGTTCCATCAGCAAATTTATGTCGGGAAGCGAAAAAGACAGATCACTGGTGTAAATCATCAGATAATCTGCGTACAACGCAACTTTCTTTTCCCACCAGCTACTCTAGAATGAAAGAATATTCCTATTATCTCTTAGCGATATTGCAAGAGGCTCAATATATAGATCAAAAAGCAAAGGGGACAATGGGCAGCCTTGACTTGTTCCTCGTCCGATCCGGACTTCCTGAGACAGCATATCATTGAACAAAATTCTTGCTGTTGGAAATCTATACAACTCTTTAACTGCTCTAATAAAAATATTCCCTAGTCCATATAATTCCATTGCGACCTGCAGGAATAACCAATTCACTTGGTTGAATGCCTTAGCCGCATCAAACGTTATAACCGGCAAAGGAGCCTCCTCCTGCAAGGCAAAATCCACTGCCGCCAACAAGTCATGAACTAATTCCTGGAGCTGTCTACCTTTAATAAATCCTTTTTGATCCAGATGTACCAAACTAGGACTAACTTTCCCCAGCCTTTTAGATAACAAGCTTGTGTAGATCTTATAGTCTGAATTAAGTAACGAAATAGGCCGAGATGATGAACACTGTGTTGGGTTCTTACGTGGTTTCAAAATCAAACAAATTATAGCTTTGGCCCATGATCTAGATGCATACGCCCCTTCTAGAAGCATATAATTAAACAATTCCAATAAAATTGGAGTTAATTCCTCCCTCAGCACCAAATATAACCTGTTCTGGAGATGATCAGGACCAGATGCCTTTCCTTTCTTCAATGCCTTGATAACTTCAGTTAGTTCCTCCTCACTTATCTCTCTTCCTAAAAACTTCCGTGCCAAATCCTCCAACACAGGCAGGTGGATACTTGCCAAAAATTCTCTGACCTGCTCCTCTGAATTCCGGAGCTCGTCTGTGTAAAGGGTTTGAAAAAAGGAGACGAAAGCCGCTTCTATTTCAGTCGTCTCAAAACAGATCTGCCCTGTGGCCTCTGATCTTATCGATAAAATGTGTTTCTTTGAACGATCTGACTTGATTTTCCATGCTAATAGTTTGCTACAACCTTCACCATATTCATAGTGTGCATACTGAATCCTTTCCCATTTTCTCCTATTCTGATTTTCTAAGAAGAGATCTAAATCCAGACACGCTTTTTCATGTTGTCATTCCAAAATCTCTAGGTGGCACCTATTCTCATCTCTTTGTGCATTATATATTGATTCTTGCAATGTTGCCATTAAGGCTGCAATACTACGTAACTTCTCTTTTTCTTCTCGCCACTTGTATGCTGCCAAACTGATCAATCTACCCCTAATATATGCCTTATATGCATCCCATACTACCTGTAAGCTAGCTGATCCTCTATTTAACCCAAAGAATTCTCTCGTACCTTTTCTTAATGCTTCAACTATTGAATCATCTAACAATAGTGTACGATTTATTGAGCACCTAAACGTAGGAACTAGTGTCATAAAGAAAAGATACAGCTTCACGGCTGAATGATCCGAGAGGTGTGCTGGAGCATGAGCTATATAGCTAACATTTCCAGCGAAGCTGTTATGTAGTAAGAAGAAATCTATTCTAGATTTATGCCCATACTTCTTATTATAGAATGTAAAACTGGGCCCTTCACCCCCTTTCAAATGCCAAACATTCACAAGACCCAAATCTACCATAGCCTGCATCACCTGTAGCCGACTTCTAGGGGAATTAACCGTCCACATCCGGATTCAACAATATATTAAAATCACCCCCTAACACAACTGGATACTTAGCTAGCAATAAAAAATTATACAGATCTTGAAATGGTGTTGGGTCATCAACATTGGGACCGTAGTACCCTGCAATTGTAAGCCATAATCCGTAAAGGTACACTTCCACCACCACCCATCTACCCATTGGATCTACATGCACATTGCCTACCTTTATCCCCATAGCTTTTTTCCTTTTAAAAAGAATTGCAACCCCTTTAACTGTGCAGAATTGATTGGTGGTTATGCCACAGGAGACCCACTGCATATTCTTAAGCAAATTATCCCATTCTTATCACAACAGATGTGTCTCCTGTAAACTTATCACCTCCTCTTCTGCCTGTCTGAGAAACTCCAAAGTCTTCCTTCTTCTGCACTCAACCCTTAATCCATTAACATTCCAGGAAAGAATTTTTAACAATAAACTCTCCTGCTTACCCATCTCTATACGGAACCTCTCAATCCCTTCCCCTACCCCATTTTAACAGAGAACTACTGAGGACTTTTTTATTTTTATATTTTTGTACCAACATGCTCCCACATCTAGTGCAACAAACACCCTTCACCCCCCACCGCACCCCCCTATGGGAACCCTCCCTTCTTCCAGCGGGATAACAAAGTAGTTACCCCATTGAGCACTCCATTGGACAGAGTATGTCCTATTATATTATTGTGACGCCTTCATCTGATCTATTAGGGACCTAACCTCCTCAGGATCTCTCATATTATACATTTTATTCCTCCACATAAACCGTAAGGCCGCTGGGAACCTCAACTGTACTGTCGCACCTAAGGAACGGAGCTCTTGCATCAGTTTACCCAATTCCCACTCTCTATCCAAGGTCACTCTGGAGACATCTGACCGTATTCGAAAGAACCAGTCTTCTTTGGGAAAACTTCCAGCTTTTAAAGCCTCAGACAAGATTTTCTCCTTTATTGAGTAAGTGACAAAATTTATTAGGATTCTTCTGGGGGTTTTCCTTCCCGTGTTCTTCTTAAACGGATCTCGGTGAACTGTTTGACATGGAGGGAACATGACTGCCAATTGACAACTGAAGCCGCGAGCTCTGTCGGACAGAGTTTTCACGTGAGCCGCAGTGTGACGCCAGCGGAGTACGGGGGACTGCCCGCCAGGGTGTTGAGCCAGAGGGGTGCCGCTGCGAAGGAGCCAAACGCTCCGATGGGATTCTGGCTTCCAACCCTTTTAGGACCGCGGCCGCAGCAGATACGCGAGGAGGTGAGACGCGCCGCGTTACAGGCGAGCAACGTCGAAAGCTCACCTCAGCCTCTGGGGTGTGGGCAGAGGCCGCGAGGGGCGTGCGTTGGGGAAGACGCTGCAATTCTCGGTGCGGCCTCCTTCTCGGTACCGTTACTCTCTGGGGCTTGCCTGGTGGAAAGGTACGGAGGGACCCCAAAGGAAGGAGCTGACGGCCGTGTGGAAGAGTTGGCTGGAACAACGTCTATGTCGCCGATAAGGCACCACCTTAGAGGCCCCAGGCTGGTGCCAAAAAACTAGGGACTATACGGAAAGGTAAGCCCGGCTCCTGGGGGTCGGAAAATATTACTTTACCAGCCATAACAAGTTCAACAAAGAAGAGGGGTGAATCCCGGGTAAAGGCTGGTGGGAGAGGGTCTGAGAAGCTGAGTGAAGGTGCTGATGAGGGCTCTAAGGATACCTCAGTAGAGGATTATCAACTTGACAAAAGGCACAAAAAAGAGGTAATATGTAAGGGAGGGGCCATATAGCCCGCAGCAAAGGGCGACATTTTGGGATCAATTACAAAATAGTTTCAGACAGGGGCAGGGGGATGAGTGTGATCTCGCCTTTGCATGCTGAAACTCAACTGTTCCCGGGGGATCCCGAGATGGCAGCTCAAGACTCTTTAGCAAGTCATAATGATCACCTATCTCAAATAATGGAAGACTCCTTAGGGCTGATGGAGGTCCCTTCCCCCTTACCAGTTTCACAGTTGGAACCTTGCACCTCAGCTCTCCTTGAACCTCACAATTTGGCAGTACATGATCTTTTGGTTTCTTTAATGAAGGAGATTCGGGAGAAGTTTGAGATCTCCGAGAGCAATCAAGTTAAAATCCGAGAAGCCTGTGCGGTTCTCGAGAGCAAGATCAATCAGTTGACAGACAGCATCAGTAGATTGGAAGAGGCTGTAGAGGAACAGGACAGCCGGGTGTTGGCTAACACTCAGGATATTTCACAGCTGAAACGTGGAGAGAAGAGCCTACATGACAAATTGGAATTTTTGGAGAATAATATGAGAAGGAATAATATCAGGGTGTTGGGGGTTCCGGAGGGGCTGGAAGGTGAAGATCTTAAAGGATATATGATTTCGCTGATTAAGGATGTTATCCCGAGTTTAGCGCATTTAAAACTGGAGGACTCTGGCCACTTATGTCCTTTCAGTAGACCTTTGGTCAATGTTCTTTTCAGAGTCGAACTTGTAACTTCTCCTTGGTCTATGATGTTTTCTCTTGATGGACCTGCAATCGTTTCAGGAGGAGTCAGACTACAGTGGCTATGTTCCACCTCAACTCCTTCCCCTCAGGGTCTGGCAATTGCTCTGTTTGTCTCTCAAAATCATCTGCTTCTGGGAAAGCCCTCCTCTGACTCTCCTGCTGCCTCAATTGATATATGCTTGTCATCATCCTTCTGGAGGTTTTCTCCTTCGTCTCTCACAGGAGTGACTGAACCGTCCTCTACGGGCTCAGATTCGATCTCATTTCCTCTTTGTTCTTCTTCTAGCCCTGAGACTTGCTCTGCTGTTGTTGGTACTTTCAACAACTCTTCTTCATGATCCAGTGGACATGCCACTTTCTGCGTGTGAGAGGCATGGATCCAATTCGGAACTCCAGCGCACTTCACAGCTGTGGTAGTTGTCAGAACTACCTGGAAAGGTCCTTTCCAACGAGGCTCCAAACACGTTTTCCTAATGTGTTTCCTGACCACGACCCAGTCACCGGCCCTCAGATTGTGCCCCGGGTCATGTAACGGTGACATTGTGGTAGCCTCCACCTGCTGAGAGAAAGAGTGAACCAAATCTGCCAGATCTTTGCAGTAGTCCAACACCATATCATTTGTAATGTTGACAAGTGCATTTGCAGGCACCAATGGCAACTTCATGGCCCAGCCCATAAGGATCTCATGTGATGACAATCCTGTCTTGCTGTCGGGTGTGTTTCTCATGGTCATCAAAACTAAAGGCAATGCGTCAGACCATTTCAAATTTGTGGACTCACATCTTTGCAACTCTTGACTTCAAGGAACCATTCATTTATTCCACTAGTCCTGATGCTTCAGGGCGGTAACTACAATGCAACTTCTGCTCAATGTTCAATGCTGCACACAGTAATTTAATTATTTCATTCACAAGTGACTTCCGCTATCTGATTCTAAAGAGATCGGAAACCCGAAACGTGGTATCAGTTCCCTAAGCAGTAGTTTCACTACTGTGAGACTGTCATTTCTTTGTGTAGGGTAAACTTCATTACAGTGACTACAAAGGCACACAATCACCAACACATATCTCAAACCCCCACACACAGGCATCTCAATAAAATCCATCTGCAATCTGCTGAATGGACCTCCTGTTCTTCCAATGTGGCTCAAATTAACCACTGTCCCTTTCCCTGCGTTCATTTGCTGGCAAACGACACAATGATGGAAAACTGCTTCACAAACCTGTCTAAACCTTGGGTTGAACCAATCATGTTTAAACAATTGAATCATTGCATCCCTCACAACATGTGCTTGACCATGATAATACCTAGCCATTTGAGACAACAGACTGTTAGGCAAAACCAATTGACCCTCTTTTGAGACCCACAATTCATTTTGTCTTTGCATACATTTCATTTTACTCCATGAACGTTTTTCCTCCCTGTCAGCATGATTTTGCAACATTTTCAATTCCTCCAAGGTGTCAATTATTTTCATTGCAAAACTTGGACATGTTTCATCTTCTTCAGGTAACAGTTTCTACTTATCTTTGAACGATATACAGTTCAATGCGCAAAACCTTGCGACTTGATCCGCATATCCATTTCCCAATGACACAAACTCCTGTGATTTTAGATGTGCACTGCATTTCACCACAGCAACATTTCAGGCATTTGAAAAGCATGTAACAGTTCTTTAATCCTCTCACCATTTCTCACTGGTGAATCAGAAGAGGTCACGAAACCTCTCTGTGACCACAACTGGCCAAAATCATGGACTATTACAAATCCATACCACCTATCCGTATAGATCATAACTTTCAGCTGAGTGGAAACATGGCACACTCTAGTAAGGGCTACCAGTTTCGCTACCTGGGCAGAATACACCCCTCGAAGCCAAGAAGCTTCCAAAATACTAGTAATTGTGTACACAGCATATCCTGCTCTCAGTGTCCCTGTATTGTCTCTTAGACAAGAACCATCAACAAAGATAATTTGGTCATTCTTTTCCAATTGGGTATCACTAATGTCAGGTCTCAGTTTTGTGCACATGTCAGTTACCAAGACAATCATGCTCAACATCTTCCACCTTTTCAATTTCAACATTTTCATTTGGAAGTAAGGTTGCCAGGTTCAGCACTGTACATCTTTTCAATTACACATTTGGTGACCCTAGAATACTTGTTTCATATCTGGTCAATCTTGCACCAGACAAATATTGGGTTTTCGTAGAAGTAGAATCTCAATAGAATGACGGACCATTATAGTCAAAGGATGTCCCAACACTATGCCCTCACACTGTGTAAGGCTGTGACCAACCACTGCAACTGCATGCAAACAACCTGGTTAGGCTGCTGCAACTGGGTGCAAAGTAGCTGAAAAATATGCTACTGGGCGGTTTACACCTCCATTGACCTGTATCAAGACAGACAAAGAACATGCATCACGCTCATGACAAAACAAAGTGAAAGGTTTCGTGTTGTCAGGCATACCCAAAGCTGGAGCCTTGCACAGACTCTCAATTCAGTGAACACTTTCATTCCAGCCTGGTCTACCACTATGGGATCAGTAACTTCTTTATGAGTCAGCTTTTGCAATGGTCTTGAAATGACTGAAAAATTAGGAATCCATTGACGACAGTAATCTACCATCCCTAAAAACATCCTGACATCTCTCTGTGTGGTCAGGGGATTCATCTGCAATATGGTTGTAACCCTTTCTCTGGATATCTTTCTCGATCACTTCTCAATCTGGTGACTCAAGTATTTCACTTCTTTCTGACAGTCTTGCAATTTAAGCGGGGACACATTATGAACATTCTTTCCCAAATGATTCAATAAGGCAATCGTGTCATACTTGCACTCGTCCCTGGTTTTGGACGCAATCAGCAAGTCATCAATGTACTGTACCAAGGTGGATTGGAAAGGTAATTCCAACGGCTCCAAATTATTTTTCAAGATCTGATTGAATATGGAAGGTGACTCTGAAAACCCTTGAGGAATTCTGCATCAACAGTAAACTAGGTCCAAAGAATTTGAAGCAAAAGAGAAATTGTCTGTCCTTATCAAGAGGCACAGAAAAGAAAGCTTGTGACAAATCAATGACAGTGAACCAGTCAGCATCACATGGAATCTGAAACATTATCACAGCTGGATTTGGCACCACAGGACAACATTTGACCACAATCTCATTTATTTTTCTCAAATCTTGGACAATTCGAACTTTCCCATGGGGCTTTGAAAACCCATTATCAGTGAATTACATGGACTGCTCAATACTTCCTTCAAAACCCCTTGTTTCACAAAGTCTGCAATTATCTGGGTGACCTTCATAAGGGCATCTTGTGGCATGTGACACTGGGGAATTTGAGGAAAAAACTGCATTTGGCTTTACAGAAACTTTAACTGGCTCAACTCCCTTAATGAGACCTATCTCTTTTCCTGTCAGATCCCACACCTTCTCCTTAACCGTTCCCTGCAAATCAGGATGAAGCTCCTTCACAGTGAACATTGGGAAAAATTAAATCAGAGGTTATTCCTCATCTGTAGTCTCACACTCTGTCTCTGGGGCTTGATCATCTTCATCATCACTGTTGTCTGAATCTCAATTCCATCATTCAAACAAGTAATCAAGCATTTCGTTTTATACAGCAAGTCTCTTCCGAGTAGGGATACTGGACTTGAACCACAGACTACGAACTTGTGCAGTCCCTGAAAGTTACCAATTTTAACCTGAACTGGTTCTGTAATCAGGTTAGTCAGATACTCATTTGCTACTCCTACAATCTGAACTGTTTTACCTGAAAGGGGCAAGTTTGGAACTTCTGCACTCCTCACTGTAGAGCGTGTAGCTCCAGTGTCAACCAAGAATGAAACTCTGTGGCCCATGACTTTTCCCTTCACATAGGGACCTCTCTGATCTACTTCTAAGGAGGTTGCAAGCACACACGGCTCCTCATCTGATCTTTCGCTCATCCAATCATTTATTTCATTCTCACTGTGTAATGGGAATTGGCATACTGTGTTATTACTTTGATTAAGCTTCCGACCTGTGATCTGTTGAGAAAGCATTGTTGGCTGCTGTTCCACTGGGGCTTAAGGTATTTGAATTTGCTGTCCAGGTACCATGGAAGCCTGCTGTTGCATTGGTTGCAAGTGTGTCATTTGTACACGTGGCATTTGCACCTGCTGCATGGGTTGAAAATTCTGCATTTGATTTACATTATTTTGAAAATTTGGATTAGGACCTCTCAGTCTCGGTCACTCTCGGTCCTCTCATGTTCTGGAACAAATTAATGTAGTTACTTTGCTGAACAGCACCTTCCTGCACCATCATCGGACACTCCAGTTTCCAATGTCCAACGGCTCCACAAACATGACAAGGCAATAATTTCTTCATTCCCTGCACATCATTCTGAACCAATCCAGTACCCAAGTCTGGACCGCGATTCACATTACCTCTGCTACCTCTACCACTCATCTGGGGCTGAAACATCATGTGTCCCTGCTGCAACTGTGGGAACTGTTGTGGGAAATTATCTTGCCTGTCTGTCTGAGTAGCTTTAATCTGCATCACCATCACCTTTTCTTTCAGCTTTCTCTGCTTCAAATCAATTTAATCACTACAGTACTTTGCCTACTGCAACACCTCATCAATCGGATTTGCTTGCCAACAAATCAAATGACTCTTAATTATCTGGTTGATTTCAGGTCCCAATCCTTCCACAAATCTGAACACAAAATGAATCATGTCCTTCGCCTCAATTGTCTCTGTACCACCGTAATGCTTAAATGCATGTAACAATCTCTCATAATACACATGTATCGACTCCTTTGCTTCCTGAGCTGTCCTGTCAATTCTCTGCCAATCAATATTCTTAGGCAAAGTTCTCATTTTCAAAAATTCAATCACCTTATAGTAATATTTCACTACCTCGGGAGATGATGCACCTGTATCTATTTCTCTCTCTGGTTCGCTTGTTGGCCAATCTACACTTCTCTTGCATTCCATCCACAGATCAGCTGGGACTACTATCTCTAGTAATGTGTTCAAGTCTTCCCACAGGCACTTTGCAAGTTTCACAAACCTGTCTGTCTGCTGATACCACTCTACTGGCTTCTCCCTCTATTTTGGATACTCATTCGTAAATGATAAAATGTCACCTCTGTTCCAAGGGACATGAACAAAATTGCCTCCTGGAATCTCTCTCATTGGTACAATTTTCACTGAATCTTGGCCTTGCTGCACATTTGCAGTCAGCTCCACACAACCCCTTTTAATTTTGTCTCTTTTCTTTACCCACCTGCCTTCCCATTTGTCTAATGCTCACCAGGTCTGGGCACTTTGAAGCAATTCCTTGCGGTGTGCCTTCATTCCGGCAGATCTCATGTGTTCAAAATCTTTAGTCTCAAAATCCAATCTGTAACTCCTTTTCAAATGCTTTGTTTTCTCTATTTCTCATCCGTACTTTTATGCCAGGTCTGCTAGCTTCTGATGCACATTACTCACTTCTCTCATAATCTTCGGGCACAAATATATTAATTCTGCCTCTGTGTAGGATTCTAACCCATTCACACCCATCGTTCCTTCATTGAGCTCACCCACTTCCATGCTTAGCTTAAAATAATTCAAACACTCCTCTCCCTTAGAAGCACTCTGCAGGGTATTCAGCTTTTCTAACCATTCAGTCAACTGCTAATCTGTCAATCCTTGCAACAAAATGTTACTGGCTTGGACTGGTGGCACCTGCTGTGTAACTGCATTTGGGGACCTTGGTGTCAACAATTTCAAACTCTGGCTACTGTTTAACCCTGCCATAGTATCTGGAAGCACTCCGAATGGACTAAGGTCCAACAGTGATCTTGATCCATCAAAAGTCTGTCCCACAGGAGAGACTACTCAAGCATTTTCGTTATGTCCTCCCCTCATTACATTCTGTGTCATGGCACCCTGTTCACTTACACTAGGTTTCTTCTGTGCAAATAGGGGTACGGCTGGACCAACATTAATAGGTAAAGATATAGCATCTGGGGCTGTTCAGGTACTTAAGGTCTGTGGGAGAGTAACTCCCATGTTCTGATTCATCATTGGAGTCATATCTGACTGTGTCCCTGTTACTGAAGTGAATCTCGGCATGACTTGTGGCTGCACTTGGGGCAGTAAAAGCAGAGTTGGTTCTGTCTGAACCAACATCCGTCTCGGGTAAACCTGTTACATAGGCACCATTAAGTTCGAAGTTGTTTCCATAACGGGCTCATCAGGGTAAATTCTCTGAACCTGTGGCGGTTGCACCTGCTTTTTGATTACATACAGGAGTAGTAGGCGCATTAAGACTATCCCTCATCGGACTCTGTGTTCGGCTAGTATCAACCAACACTGGACTCACTATCCCATTAAACTGTGTCGGAGCTGTAGGATCAGCACTGGTGGTTAGATCACTCCCATGTGCTGCATATGGTGATGGACGATTTCTCAATAACTGTAAAATGAACTCTTCATCATCTGATTGTTCCTCCACTGTTGAAGACTTCCTAGCCTCCCTATTTTCAGACGGGCTTCTGTAGGTTTTTCTAGTGGCTTTCCTTCCTTCCTTCTCATTGTCCTGTGTAATCGCTGGAAACAACTTAATTCCATGCAAAATCTCCATTCTCCAAACTCTCTGAGCACTGTCCCACCTAGCCTCTGTTAATCTCTTTTCTGGCTTTCTGTTTCTCCTCTCAAATTTCTGTTGCTGTTGCTGTCTGGCTACTAGCTCCCAAATCGCTAATGCCTCAAACTGTGCTAGTCTCGGAAGGGGCTTTGTTTCATATAGCACCATCCATAAATGCTCTAAGACCCTCAAATTGAACATCCCATTTGCAGGAAATGCTAAGTTCCCGTCTTTCTCTGTCACTTTGCACCATTGCTTTAGCCAAAGACATGGCGTGACACCCTTCGCTTCCATTACAATGTAAGCTGGTGTATTTTCTAGTGGTGTAGCTTCACCTATACTTGCTGTAATGTAGGTATCTCCCCTCAAAGCACTCTTTAAAGCTTTGAAAAATGTCATCTTGTTGACCTTTTTTTATTCAAACTTAAATAAGGAAGAGACTTTTAATACCAGAATTCTCTTAACCCACTTTCTCAACCATTTGCCTCTCACGACGGCTGCCAATTTGTGCACAACCCTTTTCACTAACGGACCTATCCCAGCACGGCTCCAATTACATCATACTCACACATACTGTGGCTGACAAAGTCTTGCAGCTTGTCCTCCCAAACTTCGATTCACACAAAACTAATGCAAAATTGTGAGCACTAAATCCAAAATCAAAAACCAAGTCTGCTGGTTTGCTACAGGAAAATTAACACAATTGCTTCAGAAACTTTACGGATTTTTCACTGACGGCTCTCGCTCTTGCAGCAACTCCTTCTTTCTCAGTTTCTCTGATTCACAAGCAAAATTCGACCCCCAAATTTTACTCTCAACTGATCAGTGGGTCTGTCCTGGTGCACATAGGACTCGCTAGATCTCAGTTGAAAATGCCTTCACTCACTTTGACTCACACTCTGACTTGTTGACCACATCCGATCGACCTAAACCAGACAGATTACAACATAAAACCAAGTGTCTCATACACTTTTCAATATACTCCAGAGTCTTAGACCACGCAGGGTCTGTGCATTAACAACCACATGGACAGTTTTTGAGCACAAAGTGCCACACACATGTGAAGTTCGACGATTTCCCTACTCTCACACTGTGGAGTACTCACACTCCTTCTGTGACATCATTTGGAGTACCCAAACTCCCTAAACCTTCACAAACATCACAATTCACCTGTGATTTGCATACACTGTGCAAGCGCAAAACCCTACTATATTCACTCCAACACTAGAACGCCGAGAACATCCTCAAACAACCATTAGCAAGCTCGAAGATTCTGGAAAAGTAACTTCTGGAGCTAAGGAAACATTTTCTCTCCAATTAACATCATGGAAATATAAAATCCAAATCTCAGTACTAATGAACTCTCAAAAGACCAAGGGCCAGATGTAGCAAACGTTTGCGACTCGCAAACGGGCCGATTCGCAATTTGCGACAGTGCAAAATCGGAAATGGGATGCAAAAAGCCCATTTCCGACTCGCAAAAAGCGATGGGACCCGTTTGCGAGTCGCATCCGTTGCGACCCCATTTTGCGACCCGCAAATTGCAAGTCGCAATTTGCGAGTCGCAAACCTTATGCAATTGCAACTCGCAAATTGCGACTAGTCGCAAAAAGCACAGTTTGCAAGTCGCATTTACCACTAACTCAGAGCAGGTGGTAACCATTACCAAAGTATAAAAGGAGACCCAGAAGGCATCTGGGTCACTCAAGATGGCGGACATATACCTGATAGCAGTGAGGAGGAGAGTCTACGCAGCCCAGCAGAGGAGGAGGAGGAGCCACAGACAGGAGAAGATATATAGAACAAGGCAGACCCTTTTCCAGCAAACTGAAGAGGAGATCTATGATAAATACCGCCTTAGCAGCGCTGCCATTCTAGAATTAATAGATTTACTAAAACCACAGCTAGAACACAAGACTCTGCGTGGCTGCGCCATCCCTACGCATGTGCAAGTACTGTGCGCACTGCACCTCTTGGCCTCAGGGAGCTATCAGGGGGTCATTGCCGTGGCAGGTGGGGTATCCCAAAGTGCAGTGTCAAGGTTCCTCAGGGCATTCCTAGATGCCTTAGTAGCGCACAGGTCTCAGTTCATATACTTACCAAGGAATGAGGCAGAAATTAACAGCACGAAGCTGGACTTTTACCGCATTGCTCACTTCCCCCATGTCATTGGATGTGTAGATGGGACACACATTCAAATATGCCCCCCGCTAATCTGGAACCTATTTTCCGCAACAGAAAGTGTACCCACTCACTCAACATACAGGTTGTTTGTGATGCCCAAGTTTCCAGGCAGTACCCATGACTCATACATTTTTAGACATAGTGGGATACATCAACGCCTGGAACGTGGGGAGTTTGGAGACGGATACCTCCTAGGTAGAGCTGCATACACCTTGCAGACATACACACAGGTCACTGTGCACGACTATCTGGACTTACTAACAGTGTACTTTTGTGCCCAACAGGTGACAGTGCATATGCTCTAAGGCCATGGATCATGACTCCAGTTTTAACACCCAGCAATGATTCAGAGAGGCAATACAACAGTGCGCATAAGAGGACCAGGAACCTCATAGAGCGCACCTTCGGACTCCTGAAGGCAAGATTCCGATGCCTCCACCGCAGCGGAGGCGCCCTCCAATACACCCCCATTACCGCTTTCAAAATTGTGGTCGCATGCGCCATCCTCCACAACATAGCCACCCGACGTGGGCTACCTCTCACCCCTGCAGACCCAGATCCTGATGATGAAGAGCAAGAACAACCACATCGCCATCATGGGGATAGGAGTCTAGCTTATCAAGGCAGACTGAGACGGGACCACATTGCAACGCAATATTCTGGACGGTACGTGTCAACTCCCACCATACTCACCTATTAACCATTTGTTAAGTGGAACAAAAATAACTGTTTTATTATTGTCATGAAGAAACTATATACAAGTTGAAATTGTCCATGGGCAGGAAAATGCCAACCAGTCATGTGGCACATTAACGCCATGTGCCACATGAATCTGTCCTGGCTGTTATCTATGATCTCCTGCCCCTCCTGCCAGCCTGGCTGGTCCCTGCTGCGTCCATGGTGCTGTGCCTACCACTCCTCAGCACCCTACTGTGAGTGGCAGAGACACTGCTCACTGTTGAGCCCTCCTCCCAGGTGTATTTGTTAACTTCCTGGCTGTGATGTCATCATCATGTGCCAGGAAGTGTTTCCAGGGTGTTCTGGTATGCTTTCTGGAGTGTTCTGCTGCATCTGCAAGCAATTTTGAAGGTATTCGCAATTTGCGACACCCACTCGCTAATTGCGAGTTCGTTTTTGCACACTCTCAAACAGCGACCTCGCAAACTGCGGACTCGCACACAGCGTTGCGAGTCCGGCTGCGAGTCGCAAAATCGGATTGCTTTTTTTCTGGCATTCCAATTTGCGACTCGCATTTTGCGAGTCGCATCTAATCGCAAAATGCGAGTCGCAATTTTTATTTTTGCTACATCTGGCCCCAAATCGTTAAGCTACTGCCACCTCCGTTGATCTTTCATGTCATTCTGCCACCGTCTCTGGGACACCTATGATAACTTATTAAGGAGACCGACCATCAAGCTGTTACTATCTCTGTTAATACCTATTATTCTATTCCAAACGTTTATGATGGGCTCTTAAAGAGACAAATCATCAGTGTTTGCTATCATCTCTGATACTACCTGTTGCTCTGTTCTGGACATCCATGATGGGCTCCTAAGGAGACAAACCATCCGTCTCTGCTACCATCTCTGATAGCGCGTCTGACCATGATAAGTAAACTTCTAAGGGGATGCAAATATGACGATGAACCATTTGACTTGCAATTAAGATGTTCCCACCATAACTCCAGAACATACAGATCAAAGATCAATAATCAATCAATAACATCAATAGTCAATGGAGTCAGTAATTGTCACTTTCAGTCATGAATAACCACGCTTTTTAGTAAAAGTTAGAATGTTTATTTCCCTATATTAACAATGCTAATGTTATGTAAAATAATCTCAACATCAAATGATAGGCATACAGAAACAACACTGGTTGTCCAAAGCGCGGAAAGAATCGCAATCTAATCAAAACTTTAATTACTACACATTCTAAGGTTACCGTACGAATTAATAACAATAGCAATTGTTCAAATGATGTCACATACATTTAGATTCAGCAAAGCAAAATATAAAACGTTACTCCCTATCAGCAGACTAAGAATCCTTAACTAACACCAGATTAGCATCAGCATGTTGGGCTTTGTTAGAAATGGGGTCTTTGGTTGACAGACAGGTTACCCCCTGCTCAAGCAGGGACCCTCACTCTAGTCAGGGTAAAAGGGAATCACCCTCAGCTAACCCCTGCTCACCCCCTTGGTAGCTTGGCAGAGCAGTAGGCTTAACTTAAGAGTGCCACGTATAAAGTATTTGTACCAACACACACAGTAACTTAATGAAAACACTACAAAATGACACAACCCAGGTTTAGAAAAATAGGTAATATTTATCTAACCAAACCAAGACCAAAATGACAAAAATCCACCATACACAAGTCAAGTTATTAATAAAAATACAAAAAGAGTCTTTATGTAGTTTTAAACACACACTAACGCTGTCAGCGTGAAAAAGTACCTTGGGTGAATCAAAAATAACCCCACACGGGCAACTGCGCATCAAAAAGGGCTTGCGATGCGTTGATTCCACTCACAAGTGGGACCTTGCATTATTTCTCCTTTTGCTGGATCGCGCTCGTCGTTTCTTCTCTCCGCAGGAGAGCGATGCGTCGATCTGGTCAGCACTCTCAGGTCCGGGCAGGCCTTGCATTGTTTTTCCACGCCCAGCAGTACTTGAGTCGGACATCCTGCCGCACGATGATCCAAAAACCCCGCAGCGCGGGTTGTGATCTCCCAGCCTTTGTCAGCAATGCTGCGCATCATTTCTCCTGCTCCATGCATCGATTCTTCGTTTGCGTTTCCTGCGAGCGTCGCTTCTCAGCTGTGGAGCCGGCGGCGGGTCGTTTCTTCAGCCGCAGATCGAGTTGCGTCGATCTTTTCCCTGCATGGCGCTCTGTGCATGGATTTCCTTGTCTTTAGGCTGCCAGCTTCTCCTTTCAGGGTCCCAGGAACTGTATGGGCAACACAGGGCAGATTAGGAGTCTCTCCAGAGACTCCAGGTGCTGGCAGTGAGAAGTCTTTGCTGTCCCTGAGACTTCAAACAACAGGAGGCAAGCTCTAAATCAAGCCCTTGGAGATTTCTTCTCAAGAGGAAAGGCACACAAAGTCCAGTCTTTGCCCTCTTACTCTGGCAGAAGCAGCAACTGCAGGATAGCTCCACAAAGCACAGTCACAGGCAGGGCAGCTCTTCTTCCTCAGCTATTCAGCTCTTCTCCAGGCAGAGGTTCCTCTTGTTACCAGAAGGGTTTCTAAAGTCTGTGGTTTTGGGTGCCCTTCTTATACCCAATTTCTCCTTTGAAGTAGGCCTACTTCAAAGTAAAGTCTCTTTTGAATGTGAAATCCTGCCTTGCCCAGGCCAGGCCCCAGACACTCACCAGGGGGTTGGAGACTGCATTGTGTGGGGGCAGGCACAGCCCTTTCAGGTGTGAGTGACCACTCCTCCCCTCTCTCCTAGCACAGATGGCTCATCAGGAAATGGAGACTACACCCCAGCTCCCTTTGTGTCACTGTCTAGTGGGGGGTGAAACCAGCCCAACTGTCAAACTGACCCAGACAGGGAATCCACAAACAGGCAGAGTCACAGAAATGGCATAAGCAAGAAAATGTTCACTTTCTAAATGTGGCATTTTCAAACACACAATCTTAAAATCAACTTTACTAAAAGATGTATTTTTAAATTGTGAGCTCAGAGACCCCAAACTCCACATGTCCATCCGCTCCCAAAGGGAATCTACACTTTAATCAGATTTAAAGGTAGCCCCCATGTTAACCTATGAGAGGTACAGGCCTTGCAACAGTGAAAAACGAATTTAGCAATATTTCACTGTCAGGACATATAAAACATATTATTGAATGGCCTACCTTAACCATACACTGCACCCTGCCCTTGGGGCTACCTAGGGCCTCCCTTAGGGGTGTCTGACATGTAAGAAAATGGAAGGTTTAGGCCTGGCAAGTGGGTACACTTGCCAAGTCGAATTTACAGTTAAAACTGCACACACAGACAAAGCAATGGCAGGTCTGAGACATGATTACAGAGTTACTTGTGTGGGTGGAACAATCAGTGCTGCAGGCCCACTAGTAGCATTTGATTTACAGGCCCTGGGCACCTCTAGTGCACTGTACTAGGGACTTATTAATAAATCAAATATGCCAATCATGGATAAGCCAATTACATACACATTTTGTAAAGTGGCACTTGCACTTTAGCACTGGTTAGCAGTGGTAAAGTGCCCAGAGTAACAAAAACAGTAAAATCAGAGTCCAGCACACATCACTAACCTGGGGAACAGAGGCAGAAAGTTAAGGGAGACCACGCCAAGGATGAAAGGTCTAACAGGCTTCATGCAAAACAAGTTAGTAAACATAAATTTGGAAAATATCGAGGTATGGCTCTATCAAAACAGTGTGGTTGGTACCTAGAAAGAAAGAGCAAATAGGCATAACAAACACACATGTACAATAATACCTCTCCTCAATTGGATCAGCAAACTAAGATAGTCTTCGTAATAAGGACATCAGTTCGTCAGCAAGGCATTAGGATTCAGCATCAAAGTTCAGAAAAAGCAAAGTCTTTAAGCAATTCAAAAGAATAGAGGTAATGCCTCAAGAAAAATGGGGAGAATGCTTGTCCTGCTAAGTTAGATTCCCTAAAACTACTTCCCAAGTCCCTATTCATCAAGGGATCGCATGTTCACACTTTGTCCAATAAAACCAAAACTTCAAATCTGTGAATTCTACCACTACTCTATTCACATGTCGCTGATTGGCTTTTCCTGCAATGTCCTCATCATCCGGTAACAATATTGTTGCAGCTTATACTCCAGTCAGTGTCTTCATTGTTCTTCTCCTGAGAAAGTCAGTTTCACACACATTACACTCATAATGTTACATTTAGCAAGAACAGCATCTTCTAGCAGTTGGTTCTCATGAGAAAGATTTTTAGCTACGAGCACATTTACACAATACAAGGGATAATCACAGTTTAACTCTCTAAGACAGCCATTTATTAAACGTTAAGAAATACAGCTTGACATGAAGCCATGCAACTAGGCCAAGACCTCCGCCAAGTTAAGGACTACAATTAATAAAGCTAATACATGATGCATAACCCTTAATATGACATATTATTACATTAATCTAACATGTGCTCAACATTTCATTTAATAAACTATTAATAATTACTGCTAACGCGCCGGTCCTTAATAAGTAAACTTACAAGGGGGCGAGTATAGGTCGATTAACCTTTTGACTCATTTAAAATGATCTTACCATAGCTCGAGTATAGGAAACAATAATCAATATATGATAATCAATAATCATAAGTCAGATCAATGATCAACAATCAATGGAGTCAGTGATTGTCACACACCATGACCTTTCAGCCATGAATAACCATACCTTTAGTAAAAGTTTAGTAATTTTGTTTCCCTTATTTTAACAATGCTAAGTCATGTCGATTAAACTCAAAATCAATTCAAAGTGCATATGAGAAACAATATTAATTTAACAAAAGACGCCAGAAATGTGATCTAATCAAGTTTTGTATCACAATACATTCCAAAGCATTAGTGCAGATCATTAATAAAGTCAGCTTCAATATTTCAACACGGTCCATAAAGTTCAGCAATATAGTCCGTCAAACAATTGTCTCTGCAAATTGTCAATCGTCAAGTAGAAAACCTCATCTAACCCAGATTAGCATCAGCATGTGGGACTTCATGCAAAACAATTGAGAACATAAATTTATAATACATCTAGCTAAGGAAGACTAACTAAAACAGCACAGTTGGTACCTAGAAAGAAAAGGCACAAAAATGCATTTCAGTTATATTGTCATATCTACCTATCCACTGTATGGCAAACAGAATCAGTCTTCGTCCTCAGGTCATCAATCGATCAGCATCACATCAGGCTCTCAGTCAGAGAGTATGAGCCCCATGACAGAATCTCAAATCCCTTCTTCTTCCAAATGTCACATCACAAAATCAGAATAAGGTCTGCCTCCTAACATCATCTGAAGTCTTTTTCCTCTATCACGTTGTTATATCAAAGTCACCCAAACTATCCCCTAATTTCCAATTGGTCAGTTAATCGTACGTTATTACTCTATCCAACGATTTAACTGTCCCAAATCTATGAATTCCAATATTTCTTCTTTCTCATGATGTTGATTGGTTCGCCTTATGATGTTCTCATCATCTGGCTCATCAGGTATCAACTTTGTGGCATCTTCCTCTCCAGTCAGTGTATTCATTGTTCGTGTCCTGGGAAAGTACATTTAGCTCACACTACATGCAGTATGTTACATTTTAAGAATACCGTCTCCTCCTAGTTCTCATGGAAAGCTTCTGCTAAGCATTTTATTAAAACAATGAGCTTTTCATAGCTAGTTCACCCTGTCAGCATTTTCTATTATATGTTAAGAAATACAGCTTCTCCATGAGGTCTGGCAAAACTAGACCAAGACACTCACTAAGTTTAAAGCCTACAATTAATAAGCAGGAACATAGTTTATAACTCTCAATATGACATATTACTACATTAATCTTAATACATTTTAAATATTTCAGACGTTTTATTCATTTATTTAGTATATTTCATGAACACTGGTGGTCATTCTCCGAGGTCACAATTTCAAACGTGCACATAATTTTTTCTACGTTATTCATTTTCTACATAATTCATTATTCAAAATTCCTAAACACTCATTAATAAATTTTAATCAAGACATCTGCGTCAGCAGTATACTTTGTTAACATTGGCGGCCACTCATTGTGATCACATTTTCAAATGCGTGCATTAATTTTTTAAGTTATTACATTTTCTACACCAATCCATTACTCATAGTACATGAACTCTCATTAATAATGTTTATTAAAACACCTGCGCTAGCAATACCAGCACCTCTCGGGATCTAACAGTTGCTCTGAAGACTTGAGTACATGCACTTCTATAGTAGCATTAAAGCACTGCATTCCGTGGCGTAACACAAAATTATGCCCCACCACGCCCCTACTCACAAAGGCTTGCGTTACCCCCCTGCGCACACCCTCAAATATTGCTATATAAATACAGATGTTCCAGTAAAATGCATCATATCCTCTGAACGGTTTGCTCACAGACGAGTCAACAGTTATCAAAATATGTTTTTAATGAATTTCATGACAAATACATGTGTTGAAATTAGGGAGGTGGTTTGGGAATAGTCTTCTAGGAATGACCAAGCACTGAGTCATGGCGAGTTCATTTTACAAAAAAACACAGACACGCGCTGGCGCGTTTCTATGGGGTATTTTCTGGTTTCATTCACGTCTTGGACTGCGCACGCGCGGCCTTTCACAGCGATACTGGCCGTACAATGGTTTCTTATGCACTACAGTTCAAAAGGTAAAGTTTACATGTAAATACGCCACTTAGGTAATCGCTGCAATCCTAGAAACAAATTCCTACAGATCTGTGCCGCAATAGAGGCACTACACTCCCAGCGATGAATCACCTGACTACTTAGCCGGTGCTTCCGGTGCTAAGCTCTCAAGTAATGCAACAGGTAACTGCTAGTGATTCATGGAGAGGAGCGGAGAACGCAGTTAGAAAATGTCATTCTGACCTGTACTGCCTGTAGAAGGAAAGTATCAACTTGAAAGAAGGCAGGTGCTGTGGTAGACTAAGAACTAAAACCTGTCCCCGGAAACATACGCCAATAATGCGCAAAGTAGCTAGGGAGACCGACCCACTCCCGTGGTGCTGAGTGGGTGGCAATGCGCCTTAAATCAATTTTATAAACAAACTCACAGTGCTAATCTTTGTAATTTATATATTGTAAAAGCGGTTAATCAGACTTAAGTGTGATATAGGGAGCAGAAATACGACAGTCAGCAGTGCAAGCTACTCTTGCACTGGCACGACCGGTGCAAAATGCACAGAAGGAGTGGATGAACAGAACAGTTTCTCTCCAGAGGAAGTACGGCCTCCGCAGGATACAGTATACATGCACAAAGTAATTAACACAACCGCAGAGGCAGTACAAGCTACCCATGCCACACACAAAAAGAGACACATCTCATGTAATTCCGAGTCTCATTAGAATTGTATGTGGGATAATTTGGTTGGCATGCTGCCTTTTAAAGAACTGGTAGGAAATGAAATTGGTTGAAGGTTGAAATAATTTAATGAATTATGTAATTGGAGCTGTTTAATAAGAATCAGAATGAGTTATGAATTTTGTATGTGAATGCACTATGTAATAGGTTTTTTTAAATGAATTTTGTATAATTGACTGTTTATATATAGGATTTTTTATCATGAACTTTGTACATTCTATTGTTTTTATACTTTCAAGGTTTAAGCCAAATAAAAGAATTTATGACTGACGGACACATCGCAAGCAGCAGCTGTGCAGTCATCCTTCATCTGACCAGAAGAGCTACAGTCCAAGAATAGTAGAGCAACCTACCTTTTCTTTCGAACATTTTGGGGGCCTCGTTTTGCAGTACCTCCGAGTTGATAACAATTAACACATACTTGAAATGCACTGGCCTTTAGTTATCTAGCGTTGCATCTTGCAGATTTAGCCTGACTATTCAAGTAAGGGTAGTGTAGATTTAGTGAAGTTGGCTTTTTTACCATAGCCTGTTGGAATCTTTATCACAAGATCTTCTTGCATTCTTCCCCGAGAAGAGCCAGGCACCTGCTTGTTAGTCTGTCTGGAGATTTAATTTAACCAAGTGTTCTGTCCTCTAATTTTTGCATTGAGAAAAAAAGTTTAAAAGAAGAATAAAAATGGTTACATTTAGCATTATGTGCTCCAACTCTCAGACGGTAGAGTGCTGGTCCATTGAAATTGCAAATTGCACTTAAAACATTTTTTATGCTTGCCAGTTATTTTTGCATAAAACATGAGTTAGGCTTATGTGAGCTTTCCTAAGTGTCTGATGTCTTTCACACTGCAGAGTGTTCACATCACCAGTAAGGAGAACCATATAGTGTTTTGCAGTCCTAATCTAGATTGAGTTGTCCAGTATTTTTTTAATTTATATTTAATTTGATCAAGATGTGGGGAACAAAATCAACACTCCATATCATATCAAATCCATTGCATCCCAACATTTAAATAGTTCTGTTCTATTCTAAAATAGCATATTTATTAAGCAGCAATATATTTAAACAAAATCACAACTTCATATTATATCAAATTAAGTGCTTCCAAACATTAAAAAAGTTCTACTCTGTTTTAAAATACCCTATTTATCGAACTGCAATGTGTTCAAGGTTCCCAAAATATATTTAGGGTACAAACAGCATATCTAGCAGACTAGCTAAGCAAACATTTCCCAAGTGTACTTTGCCCCACTGACATCAAACGTAAACAGAAAATAAGGTGCAAGTAATGCTCATCAATCCCTTATCAATCCCTTATATTAAGCTGACTAATTTCCCTATGAGTTATCTCAATTCCAGAAGCAGCTTATACCAGTACATCTCCTGAAAATAACTTCTTAGTTCTCAATAGACCATCTCCTTCAGCCAAATCTTAATCAAGCCAAACCCCTGCCACGTCATATTAAACCTCTGAAGGGTGCCCACTCACTTGACATAAGCCTCCTAAAAAATCCAGGTCCTAACCATTTTACAATGCCACTGTGCATATGGGGCGCCAACTCCGTTTTCCGCTTTTGAAAAGTCAAAGACTGTGCCACTGCTATGGATTTTAAATATTGGCTATATTTAAATAGATGCCAAACTTCATAGCCTGACCCAAAGAGTATGAGCATTGATGAAGGGGGGATTCACACTCGCAAGGTTTCACTAATGACTTGAAAGGCCTCCTCCCAAAAAAATCAAAGCATTGGACATTCATAACAAATATGAACCCATCCTCTCCCATTCACCAATCCACACCTAAATGAGGGGATAATCTTTTGCAACCTTGTTGGTGTATAGTAAGCTGCCCACAAGATAGGAACGCCAATCTCTTAAAATTAGCTGCTCGAATGGGCCTATAACCTATCTCTGAGAGGTATTGCCACTCCTTAATGCTATATTTACAATTTGTTAATTGATACACCTTGAGCAGTAGGTCGGGAAGTATAGCCTCACTCATCTGTTGGCAGAATAATCTGTACCAATTGCCTACACCTCTCCTGATTGCAACGGATCCTAGAGGCCAGGGACTCTAAAAAGAAAATAAAGAGTAGTGATGAAAGGGGGAAGCCTTGATGGATGCCTCACTTGATAGTAACCACCCCTGCATCATGGGCATTATTAACAATTTTGACTTCAGCTTCCTGATAAAGCCTCTGAATCATCTCGATAACTGATGGTGGAATGCCAAACTTCCTCATAATATTTGAAAAGAGCCACCCAATTAACAAGGTCAAAACTCAAAAGCCTTTTTTTGCGTCCATCATAACGATGACTGCTTTTTCCTTGTTAACAGAGAAATAATAGCTTGCATCAATTGATGAGTATTTGTAGCCATCAACTTTCCTGTCAAAAAGCCATTCTGGGTCAGGATGGATTACTGACTGTGCACATAATGCAAGCCTATCTTCCCAAATTTTCATAAAGAGTTTATAATCTGCGTTCAGTAACCTTATAGGGCGGTAGGAACTGGGATTTGTAGGAACCTTACTCCGTTTTAGAAAGCTGATCACTACTGACACTTAAAAGTTTTTGGGAATAGCTTCTCCGCTTGAATACTGTGGAAAAGGGTTAGGAGAAATGGCGAAAGTTCCTTTAAGAAGGTTTTATATACTTCAGTAGGAAAGTTGTCCAGTATTGAAGGTCAGCTCGGACCTGTTGTGCCCAGTACTGATGGCCAGCAACACAAAAGGATGATGGACGGAGTGCTGAAACTTTTCAAACAGTCACCCCAGTCATAGATCTGGGTTAAATCCATCGTTCATTTGCTCACCATGTCACCCGAGTTTAGACCCAGCCATATGCAAATTCGTATTGACCCTGCTCCCCATGGGAACAGTCCAGCCCTAACTGCTAGGCCAGGTTTTCCCTGTACCGGAAACAAGCATCCTGGAGCCAGTTTCAGGGTATGATCCGTTATCAGCCAGACTAGCTTAAATCCAGTGGCACAGTGAGCAAGGGACCCACACCTGGGCATACCGTGGCCACTTAGGGTGACTTTAGCAGTACTGTTGGTCATTCTTGTCAAAATGTGTCCAGTTTTGGAGCTTACCACTGCCATTTGCTTCAAATCACAAACAGCAGATAACTCTAGTGGGTTCAGACTGGGAGAGAAAATAAACCCTGGCACCAAAATGAAGTGGTCCCCATTAGTGAATTAGAAAGCTAAAAAAGTAACATATTTGCAAATTGGGGATGTTTTTAACTTATTAAGAAATGCTGTATAAGTGTTTACCAAGGTATGGTAGACTGCATTGATTTGAGCTTGGTGCAGGCAATGTTTGTTTCATTATCATGGAAATCAACATTAAAAACAGGCCTACTAGGCAATAAAACAGGCTCACAAACAGCCAAAAATCAACCCACACACTGACCTGCCAGATCAACCCATCAAGCTCTGCCTGATTGCCCTGTAGGCCAGCCCGACTCTGAATTCTGGCTTGAAGGCTTCTCCTTTGTCAGCACTACCTGTGGCACTTGCTTCAGATCCTGCAACAGGCCAAGGAGGAGATGTGATTTGAATGCTTCTGTATCATATTTACAACAGTGTGGCTGAGTTATGATTTATCCTACATGTAGAAAGATGACACAGCAATATGTTTTAATTAAGCAAAGTTGCAACTTAGGCAATAGGGGTGCAAACTTCTCTCACTTACAAAACAAGTGCTGCGGAGTGAATTTGTGATTATAGGGGTAGGCTGATGACAATACAAGTAGAAGCAGGGAAAGTCACCCTGAGCCTGGTCGATACACGGGGCGCTATGTGCCAACTGTAGTCGCGTGAGACTAGATGCACTAGGACCCTTGCGGTACTAAGCAGACTCTATAGAGGAATTACATAACTTGCTGGGGGTGTTAAAGTGTTATTAATGGTTATGATGTGATCAGTGTGCAGTGTGTGAACGTATGCTGAGGAATAAAGACATCTATTAGAGCGGTCCTCGTGTGGCGTGGTCCTTTGCATGATCCAGGGCTGAGGAGGGCACTACAACTGACAACAAGTAGGGGATATGTGCCCCGAAGAAATGAGACTGCTCTCCCAGACAGTTTGCAATGATACAGCAACGTGCCTGTGTGTGCCACATGTGCCCAAATCAAGGAGAAGCAATTCAAAGTTGGCATGTGTGGAGTCAAAGACCTGCTCCAGCCCATATGTGACTCTCAAATAAGTGGAAGACCCTGTGGAGGAGGTCATTTGAAAAGCCTACCAGAAGCCATTGGTAAGGATGAAAGAAGAAATACTGGGTCATGCCATAACACAGAACTGTCATTGATACAAAGTGAAATGCTAATGGCAGTGACAACCAGGTATGATGCAAAAAGCTAAATGCAGCAATGACCAAGTGCAAGAAAAAGAACTGTTACTCACCACCAAGAAAGAAGATGACAATCTACGACCTCAGTTCAGACATGATGACCTAAGTGCACGCTCACGGCTAGTGCTTGCAGATGTTACCGGTCCAGGTGAACAATGCAGTCATCTGAACAGCATAAGCTCTCAAAGGTGGTAGAAAACAGCACGAAGAAGGGCACAGCTGAGTTCTGAAACCACCACCACCATTCAACACTTCCAAAAAGTAAAATATTGGCACCTGGTGGACTACATGGATCGAGACGTTCAATGATTTCATAGATGCCCTAGAAGAAGTAGTTGACAAGAAAATGATTAAGCATTTAAGGAATCTTGCCAGTGATGGAGTAAAAGAAGTGAAGAAAATCCTGCAGACTGATTCAATATTGTACTGCCAGATTTAAGAAGCATTGACTATCAAGTTCAATCCTATGTTAAACGTCGACTAAGAAAGGTACATTTTCAATCAAGCAATACAGCAAGCTGGTGAAACAATGGATGAGTTTGTTGAAGGACTTGATGTGCTTATCAAACACTGCAAGTTTAGTGAATTCAATGATAAAGAAGCCATACGCCTCAGAATCATAAATGGTTGAGAAAGATGCTCAGTTTAGAGAAAATACTAATGGCTGCAAGAGCTGGTGAAAAAGCAGATCCACAAGCTGCGGGTAAGGAAGTGAAAATGAATCAGCATTGGTCATGAAAAGCAAGCAGAAGTACAAGATAGATACATGCAAATTGACATCTACAAAAAAAAAGTTGTGTTTCTGATGTGGGTTTTCATTTCCCCATGAAGGTAAGTGTCCAGCCGTAGGTCAGACTTGCAAAGGTGGTGGGAAGGAAAACCACTTCATAATGGTTTACAAAGCAAAAGAGAACTCACAAATGTCACAGCAAAAAGAGAATATGGACACCAAAAGGTTCCAGAGGCTTTCTAGTCACACCCACAAGGCTAAGAAGCAGTACCAGTTATGACAAGTAGAAACCAGACAAAGTCGATCCTCGTCAACTTCATCCTACAAAGGCTTTTTAACGTCATTATCAAGCACCAGTGAAGAAGATGAATATGCGATGATGATCACGACCAAGGAACAATAGGTGCATGCTGGTTTGGTTGCTTGCAAGGAAGAAAAAGACAAAGGAAAACCATCAAACAAAACAACTGAATTCATTTGGACACTGCCCCAAGATTACAATAAAAGTCAATGGTTGCCTCATAACCTTTATCATAGTCAGTGATACGTTGATTAACATCATGCCAGTCGAGAAGTTCAATAGCCTGTCTCCTGTGCCACTCTTCAAACCGTCATACACAGAGGTATACAAGTGGGCTGCCACTAAACCATTGCAGAGTCAAGGGTCAATCATAGTGACAATGCAACATAAAGAAGTATCAGTACAAGCCCCAATTCACATTGTTCAAGGAACTTCATCCACTGCATGCCTACTCAGTTTTGCCACTGCTGCTAACATGGGACTGATATCTATCAATTACAACCTCCACACTCAATCTGAAATTGTGAGTCTGTTTCCGTGATTGTTTCATGGCCTTAGAAGGCTCAAGACTATGAAAGTGCAACTTCACTTTAATTAAGACATTCACCCTGTTGCCCAGCGGCACTGTAGTCACTTTTCATTTGCAAGAAGCTGTTGAGAAAGAATTAGAAATGCTGTTAAACCATAGCTTCATTGAGCGCTCCACCGGTCCTGCACCATGGGTATTACCCATGGTGGTGGTACCAAAAAAGGACAGTGGAGGTGCAGTGCAGTGTTGATGTGTTCTAGGCCAACAAAGCAATCGAGAAAGACATCCTGGTCCACACATAGCAGACATGATCATGCAACTGAAAGGTGCCAAAGTCTTCTACCGTCATGACCTGAACAAGGGATACTATCTGCTCGATTTGGAAGAGAATTGAAGCTACATCACTACTTTTTCAACTCATGTTGGTTTGTTCAGATACAAAAGGTTGAGGTTTGGAGTGCAGCTTCAGAAATATTTCAGGATGTTAAATGTTGAATAATTTAACCTGTCATGCATGCTTTTAATTACAGTGACAACATACTGGTATTTTGAGGAACGCAAAAGAAGCATGACAAGGCTCTTACACAAGTGTGCAAGTTACTTGCTGATGTAGGTCTCACTCTGACCACAGCAAGGTTGAGATTCACAAGACCAAACTTAAATTGTTTGGGCACATATTCTTTGCTGGGGAAGTGACTCCTGGCCCAGACAAATTGCAGGCACTTTCAGAAATGGCCCCATAAGATGTCCCCATGCAGCAATCCTTCTTAGGCATGGCCAGTTATTGCTCAAGGTACATTTGTGATTTTGCTACTGTGAGTGCCACACTGAGAGTCTTGACAAAACAAAATGTCCCTTTCCATTGGTCTGCTGAATGTGATCAAAGCTTCAAAAGAATAAAATACGCAATTGAGAATGCGACCAAGAAGGTTTATTTTGACCTCAAGTTACATACTGAGATCACAGTAGATGCAAGTCCAGTGGGGCTGGGGGCAATCCTTTTTCAACAAAAAGGTCATCCAACTGCTCTGAGACACATTGTGGCCTATGCCAGTCGAAGCCTGTCTGGCACAGAACATGCCTAATCTCAGCAGGAGAAGGAGAGTCTGGCTGTAGTGTGGACCTGCAAACATTTTCATGCGTTTCTATTTGGAAATCCTTTCACTATCATTACAGGCCACCAAGCGCTGCTCACTATTTTTAGAAACCCAAAAACAAAACCGAAGATGCCCCCTCCAAAAGCGAAGATGCAGCTATCGACACAGTATGTCATCACACTCTCCGCACACGCCTCCACAACGCTGGAATCCGCGACAAGGCACTTGTCATTTCTCTCAGGGAGAACCCAGAAAGTCCGCCTCCCACCGTTCCTGTCAGAAGCCTCCAGAATCATCTGTGGCGTTCCCCAAGGATCCTCGCTCAGCCCCACGGTCTTCAACGTTTACATGGCCCCCCTCGACAACATCGCATGAACCCACCACATCAACATAGTTTCCTACTCAGACGACACTCAGCTCATCCTCTCCCTCACGAAAGACGCTACAACTGCAAAGAACAACCTCCAAACCGGACTTCACGCCATCGCCAGCTGGATGGAATCAAGCCACCTCAAGTTAAACACAGACAAGACAGAAATCCTCATATTTGGCACCAACCCCTCAGCTTGGAATGACTCCTGGTGGCAAACCTCCCTAGGAACCGCACCCTCACCCACCACCCACGCACGCAACCTAGGCTTCGTCTTGGGCTCCACACTCTGCATGACTCAGCAGGTCAATGCCTTCTCCTCTTCCTGCTACAACACTCTCCGCATGCTCCACAAAATCTTCAAGTGGATTCCTGTCTAAAT
The DNA here is from genome assembly GCF_031143425.1 of Pleurodeles waltl. Classification (NCBI taxonomy): domain Eukaryota; kingdom Metazoa; phylum Chordata; class Amphibia; order Caudata; family Salamandridae; genus Pleurodeles; species Pleurodeles waltl. The sequence goes on from NC_090444.1 coordinate 404,028,911, forward strand.
CTGGAAAACTGTCACCCACGCCCTGGTCAGCAGCCGATTGGACTACAGAAACGCCCTATATGCAGGAATAACAAGCAAACTCCTAACAAAGCTGCAAAGAATCCAGAACGCATCTGCCCGCCTCATTCTGTACATCCCACGCCGCGACCACATTTCCCCCCACCTCAGAGACCTTCACTGGCTACCAGTATTAAAGAGGATCACCTTCAAACTCCTCATCCACGCACACAAGGCCCTCCACGACACAGGCCCAGCCTACCTCAACAACAGACTCACCTTCCACACCCCCACCCGCAATCTTCGCTCCGCCAGCCTCGCCCTCGCCTCCATCCCCTGCATCCACCGCACCACCGCCGGAGGAAGATCCTTCTCTTACCTAGCCGCCAAGACCTGGAACTCCCTACCGCTCCACCTTCGCCAGACCCAAGACCTCTTGACATTCAAGAAACGCCTCAATACATGGCTCTACGACCAGTAGCTCCCCCCCAGCACCTTGAGACCCTAATAGGTGATTAGTGCGCTCTATAAATACTTGATTGATTGAGAGGCGGAGGTTGCAACAGCAAGAGTATGACTGTGCAATTGCACACAAGCCGGGCAAAGTTCAGAACCCTGCTGATTACTTTACATGAGTACCACTACAGCGTCATAGTGCAACATCCAAAATGGCTGATAAGTACAAAAACTTCATAATGAGGTCCAGCACACCAGCAGTCCTGTCCATTGAACAAGTTATTACTGCTAAAAAATGCCAGTAGGAACATGCTTATCCTCAAAGACATCATATCTCAGTTGTGGAAGATGTGCACTCAGCCTTTTACTGACGTTGAATTTCAAAAACTAAAAAATGTACAAGATGAACTGCTCATGACCAAGGAGAGTGTTGTATTCAAAGGTTCGAGAATTGTCATACCTGAGAGCTTCAGGCAGCAAGTCATTGAACTAGCCCATGAAGGACATTGTGGGCTTTTACTACCTAAACCACCCTAAGATACCAAGTGTGTTTACCATGCTTAGACAAGCGAGTTGGGAAGTAATTAAAAGAGTGGCATCTTTGCAACTGCCTTTCTCCCAAAGTGACACTGCATCTATTGACAATGCCTGACCTTCCTGCACAGGTTTGGGAAAGAGTTGTGGATGATTTATTTGGGCCCTTATGAGACGGACATCATCTCATGGTATTCATTGATGACTATTCACACTTTCCTTTCGTAGAGGAGCTGTCATCAACAACCCATGATAAGGTCATAGAGCAGCTGGACTACATCTTTACAACGTGGAGTATCCCAAATCTGACAATAGTCCACCATTCAATAACAAAGAATTCAAGGAGTTTCTAATGTGACTAATTGTCAAGCATCATAAGAGTACAACTCTGTGGCCACAAGCGAATGGTATTGTAGAGGGTACTTCCACAAGCATCGATGGAGCAAATAAAGTTAAACCAGGCCCTGTGTCAAGCCCTCTGTGTTTATTGTTCAAGTCCTCATTCAACAACTGGTGAGAGTCCTACCACCTTGCTGTTTGGGAGAACCATCAGAACCAAACTGCCACAATGGACAGTGGACCGACTTTTGAATGCTAATAAGGTTTGTGTCACAGACACTTCTTGACAATCTCAAGAAACAGTCTTTGATGAAGGTAACCGGGTCCTGGTTAAACAAACAAAATGTCAACATCAGGGCAGTGCGTTCTCTACGGGCGACAAAAATGCAAAAACCCAGTCTTTTTGCAAGATCGTAATTCATGCATTGTGTTTATATGCAGTTTGTTAACCTTTTGCGTTGCAGAGTTTTACCTTGAAAACACTATTAATGATGTTTGCAAATAATGTTCTTTTGCAAGGTATTGCTGCAGGCTTACAGAGTGTATCAGGGTGTGGTCCCTTTCTAAGACCTTCTAGAAGCTTTCCCTGCAGCATGACTGAGTGTGGTTTGTGGGCTGGGCCAAACTCTATATAAGGGAGCCAGCCCAGCTCCACATGCTCACTATTCAGAGGTTCCAGTGCAGAGCAGCAGCATTTCCTTGAGCTCCTGTTCCGGAGGCCTACCGTGACGGTTCAGGCCTGCCCCGCATTCTCTTGGTGATCCTTGAGCAGAGGGGTACGACGGAGGTCGGGCTGGGCCCCGACCTCGTTCTAAAAGACTCTTGAGTTTTGGGGCCTACTCGTGAAACTTTCAGAGTATGCGAATCATTGCTCTGATGCAAATCTTGGTGTTCAGATCGGCAAAGGCTTGCACAATCATTTCATGGCATTTGCATATTCTTGTTTGAATCGGCAGTGTGCGCGATTCATTTTCCACAGTTAAACCTTGATGTTCAGATCGCTGACAGAGTGCGTGATCATTTCATGGCATTTGCATATACTTGTTGGAATCGGCAGTGTTCGCGATTCATTTCCCGCATTTAAACCTTGATGTTCAGATCGCTAACAGAGTGCGCAATCATTTCATGGCATTTGCATATACTTGCTGGAATAGGCAGTGTGCGCAATTCATTTCCCGCATTTAAACCTTGATGTTCAGATCGCTAACAGAGTGCGCGATCATTTCATGGCATTTGCATATTCTTGTTAGAATCGGCAGTGTGCGCGATTCATTTCCCGCATGTAAAACTTGGGTGGTCATTACAACCCTGGCGGTCGGTGTTAAAGCGGCGGTAAGACCGCCAACAGGCCGGCGGTAAAAAACATTTAATTACGACCGTGGCGGAAACCGCCAACATAGACAGCCACTTTAACACTCCGATCGCCACGGCGGTACAAACAAACAGTTTGGCGGTCATCGCCAACAGACAGGCGGAAGACAATGTACCACCCACAGTATCACAACCTACCAATCCGCCACCTTTTCCGGGGCGGATTCACCGCGAACAAAAACACGGCGGAAACAGGACTTCGAAGGGAAAATGCTCACCTCTACACACCCCACGAGGAACCAGGACGCCATGGAACCAGAGCTTCACATATTCCCAGCTTTCTTCTTCCTGCTCCTCTACCAGGAGCACGAACGCCGGCGGCGAAGACCATGGTGAGTACTGCACCTATGACACAGGGGACTGGGGAGGGAAAAAAACAGGGACACACACACGCAACACGCAACACGCAACACCCCCACCCCCACCCCCACCCTCACCCACGACAACACACACACTAATACATATTGATACATCACAGTTACACCCCCAACCCCCCTGGAAGAATGCAAAGACAAAAGGAAATGAGTGTAACCATTGTAATCTATTAAAATCCAGTACGCAAAAATATATATACACTATTAACAAATATATACACTAAGAATAGAAGTCCAGGTTTTGCTCCATTTAAGTCTGTGGAACACTGGGCCCACACAAGGTACCCGAACATGACGGAGAGGACACTGCAGGGGCATCAGATAGAAATAAAACAGGCACCTCAGGGGGAAGGCAAAGGGGGGACACCTCAGCCAGATGAGTGCACAACGCCAAATCCACGAGGGGGCCACATGCCCACTGTTCAATCCTGGGGAGTGCAAAGCCACAGTCTCACAAGTCTCTACAGTGGGTGGGTTCACCACTGTTCAATTCTGGGGAGTGCAAAGTCACAGTCTCACAAGTCTCTACAGTGGGTGGGTTGCCCACTGTTCAATCCTGGGGAGTGCAAAGCCACAGTCTCACAAGTCTCTACAGTGGGTGGGTTGCGCACTGTTCAATCCTGGGGAGTGCAAAGCCACAGTCTCACAAGTCTCTACAGTGGGTGGGTTGCCCACTGTCCAATCCTGGGGAGTGCAAAGCCACAGTCTTTCAAGTCTCTACAGTGGGTGGTTTGCCCTCTGTTCAATCCTGGGGAGTGCAAAGCCACAGTCTCTCAAGTCTCTACAGTGGGTGGTTTGCCCACTGTTCAATCCTGGGGAGTGCAAAGCCACACTCTCTCAAGTGGATAACAGTCTCCACTTGTTCGGGAGGGGGCTTTGTGCCCAGAGTGCTTCATCCTGCCAAGGACTGAGGTAGTGGATGTAAATCTCCACTGGTTCTGGAGGGGGCTTTGTGCCCAGAGTGCTTCATCCTGCCAAGGACAGAGGTAGTGGATGTAAATCTCCACTGGTTCTGGAGGGGGCTTTGTGCCCAGAGTGCTTCATCCTGCTCGTGGCGGACTCAGTAGCGTCAGTGCTCATAGCGCTTATAGGCCAGCGGTGCTTGTGGCGGCGGTGTCCATTGCAGCGGTGCTTGTGGCGGCGGTGTCCTTGGCAGCGGTGCTTGTGGTGGTGGTGTCCTTGGCAGCGGTGCTTGTGGCGGCGGTGTCCATTGCAGCGGTGCTTGTGGCGGCGGTGTCCATTGCAGCGACTCAGCTGCTGGCGGTCCTGTCTGGGCCAGCGGGGCTGCTGCTGGCGGTCCTGTCTGGGCCTGCGGGGCTGCTGCGGGTGTTCCTGTCTGGGTCTGCGGGGCTGCTGCTGGCGGTCCTGTCTGGGCCTGCGGGGCTGCTGCTGGCGGTCCTGTCTGGGCCAGCGGGGCTGCTGCTGGCGGTCGCCTCCTGGGCAGCGGGGCTGCTGGCAGTCGCCTCCTGGGCAGCGGGGCTGCTGGCGGTCGCCTCCTGGGCAGCGAGGCTGCTGGTGGTCGCCTCCTGGGCAGCAGGGCTGATGGCGGTCGCCTCCTGGGCAGCGGGGCTGATGGCGGTCGCCTCCTGGGCAGCGGGGCTGGTGCTGGCGGTCACCTCCTGGGCAGCGGGGCTGATGGCGGTCACCTCCTGGGCAGCAGGGCTGATGGCGGTCTTCTCTGCCGTGCCGATCTTCCCAGACTTGCCGGGTTTCTTGTGCCCCTTCACCACCTTGGAGGGTGTCGCAGCTGACTCCACACTCCCACCTGTACCACTGGGAGCGGCTTTGGTGGCTGGTGTCTTCCCCCTCTCCCGCCGGGCACTGGCCAACTTTTGATGCTTGACAGGTGGGGAACTGTCCGTGCTGTGGCTCCTTGCAACACTGGCTGCCCTGCTGCCTGGTGCACTCCAGAATCCGGTGACTACTGGCACCACTGATCCCGGCGATGTCATGGCTGAGGTGCTAGGTTGGGACCTGGAGAGTCAGGCCCTAGGGGAGGGGTGGGGGAGGTGAGGGAAAGAGGTCAATGGTGGACAGGAAAAGTTTCTTGGGAACACTGGGACGGGTAGCTGGAGGGGGGTTGGGAGCTGAGGAAGAGGTTGTGGTTGTAGGAGGTGTTCGTTTGGTGACTTTGGGTGAAGGTGCATGTGCTGGAGGCTGTCGTGAGGTGGATGGCTGCTGGGTGGGTGTGTGCCTGCGTTTGTGTACCTTGGGAGGTGGCGTCACAGACACACTGGGAGAGGACACAGGGGATGTGTGAATTGTAGTTGGGTGGTGACTGCACGTGAGCGGGGTGTGGTGGTGATGGAAGTAATGGCTGTAGGTGTAGTGCATGCAGGTGTGAGTGGAGACGAGACTGGGAGGGAGGAGGGAGATGAGGAGGAGGGGGACACAGTGGAGGCAGTGGATGTTGCTAGGTCTGCATGTGTGTGATGTTTGCGTGAGTGCCTGTGGGATGTGTGGTGCTTATGTTTGCCTGAGCTTCCTTTGTGTGTTGGGGTGTGTGCATGCTGGTCTGATGGTGTGCTTGGGGTAGGCTGAGGTACAGGGGTGTGGGTCTGGGTAGAGGAAGTTGGAGGGGGGAGGCTAGAGACAGGGACAATGGCTGCCATCAGTGCTGAGGCCAGAGTCTGAAAAGCTCGCTGAAGGGCTGCCTGACCAGAATGAATGCCCTCCAGGAATGCATTTGTCTGTTGCAACTGCCTCTCTATACCCTGGATGGCGTTCAAAATGGTAGACTGCCCAATAGTGAGGGACCTGAGGAGGTCAATGGCCTCCTCACTGAGGGCAGCAGGGGTGAATGGGCAGGGCCTGAGGTGCCTGGGGCGAAGGTGATGCCCACCCTCCTGGGTGAGCGGGCACGGGGCAAAGGCTGAGGGGCTGCTGGGAGGGCGGTGCTGGAAGGGGGGGTGGCGGCTGTACCTGTAGATGGGGGTGGGCACAGATGGGCCCGCCACCACAAGGGAGCTCCTATCAGAGGACGAGTCTGTGTCACTGGTGTCAGCACCTGTCCCTGCCGTGGAGCTCCCCTCGCCCCCAATCCCACTGGTGAAATCCGACTCCGTAGTGTCGCCCTCCAGGGCCATGTGGGATGCAGCTCCCTCTTGCTCCGGTGCCACTGCTCCTCCGCTTGATGATACTAATGCACACAAGAACAGGGAGACCACAAAAAGCGGGGGACGACAGAAGAAAGGCATGTTGAGTGCATGCATTACCGCTACTGTTGGCGGACACGACAGACACAGAAGCCCCCTGCACTACGCCGCGCACTTGGGGTCCACTATTCAATCCCTGGGACATGGCCTACAAGGCTATGGGCGACATCTGCACACATGGATGTCACAGGAGCCTGACTAGGTGTAGTTGGCACTGTACCCAGGTGGGGTGGGGTGCCACAGGGCCTGCCAGAAAAAGAAGGCCTAACTAGCAGACTCGCCCTGGCCTAGGGGAACCCACAGCCCACCTCCCCCACCCAGACACCTCCACTGCGCGCTGAATTAGCAGAATGGGTGTGTACTCAACCCCTTGTTGCTGCTGTGATGCCCTCAAGCGCCCATCAAACTCCGGGTACGCCACCACCAGGATCCTGAACATCAGGGGGGTCATGGTGCGACGGGCACCCCTCCCACGCTCGGAGGCCATCCCCAGCTGGGCCTCCCCCGTCTTCTTGCTCCAGCGGCGAATGTCCTCCCATCTCTTACGGCAGTGGGTGTTCCGTCTGTGATAGACCCCCAGGGTCCGGACGTCCTTGGCGATGGCATGCCAAATATCCTTCTTCTGGTGGGCGCTGACCTACAGGAATTGTACAGGGAAAAAGAGAAGTTATTTCCAACTGCACTATCACAGTCATTGGCCCGCATCCCTACCCTTGCCATGTGGCACATGCACTCACCATCGTTTCATGCATGCCTCATTCTACCCCCCCTATCTTTCATCCACCCCACTCCACACAGGCATCGCCCATACAGCATGCTCCCAGTGTACTTACCTGTTTGTCTGGAAGACCGTAGAGTAGCGTGTACTGGTGGAGGACCCCATCCACGAGTTTCTCCGATGTGAAGGCAGGGGCCCTTTCCCCAGACGCACGAGCCATTGTCTCTTCCAGACTGAGGTCACAGCAGCACTTGCAGTGTAGGTCCTCTCCTGTCGAAGATCAGGTATTGAGTGATTGAACAGATAGAAAATGGCGGTCACGTCCGCGGCGGTGCGTCGCGTCACCGCCGGCGTACATCATCATTGGCTCCTGGGACCCATAGGGTCCAATGTTAACCAATGCAGAATTGCGCAGCGGTCTTCGACCGCCTACCGCGACGGTGTACAATGCCAACGCAGTTACCTCATATCCCATTGTCCCACTTTACAGGTCAGGCAGCTGCCATTTCAGGGGCCCACATGGCTCTATTTTTAACTGCGTCACACATAACTAGGCCTTACCTCAACACACATACATGCTTATTTCGGATTATGAATCGTGTTCGGTGTAAGCTGTGTGTACGTACCTCTGAGTTGGTTGACTCTGTGCTCGCTGTTGTCCTTCATAGGCACTGTCCGCTGGGACATGTGAGGAGATGGTGGCATCCTCCGGTGTACAGGCCGCTGGTGGACCCTTCGACAATGGAGGAAAGACATGTAATCATCACATACAGGCTAGATCGTGCCACAATCCTGGAACTGTGTGCCCAGTTGGAGCCAGACCTGATGTCAAGTATCCGCCATCCCACAGGTATCCCCCCTCAAGTGCAGGTGCTGTCAGCACTCCATTTCCTTGCAAGTGGGTCATTTCAAACAACAGTGGCCATAGCATCAGTGATGTCCCAGCCTATGATTTCCAACGTGTTGTCCAGAGTGTTGTCTGCCCTGCTGAAACACATGCGGAGCTACATCGTTTTCCCTCAGGTGGAGGATTTGCCTACAGTGAAAGGTGACTTCTATGCCCTGGGACATATCCCCAACATCATAGGTGCCATTGATGGGACACATGTGGCCTTGGTACCCCCCGCAGGAGTGAACAGGTGTACAGAAACCGGAAGAGTTACTATTCAATGAACGTGCAGATGGTGTTTGGCTGACCAGTACATCTCCCATGTGAATGCCAAATTCCCTGGCTCAGTGCATGACGCTTACATCCTGCGGAATAGCAGCATCCCTTATGTGATGGGGCAACTCCAGAGGCACTGTGTGTGGCTATTAGGTGAGCACCTGGAACCAAATCAGTGGGAATAGTTGTCTGGGTCTGGGGATATCCCTACAGGTTAGTGTGTGTCTAACAGTTGTCCCTCGCCTTTTTCAGGTGACTCTGGTTACCCCAACCTGTCATGGCTACTGACCCCAGTGAGGAATCCCAGGACAAGGGCAGAGTAACGCTACAATGAGGCCCATGGGCGAACTTGGAGGATTATAGAGCGGACCTTTGGCCTCCTGAAGGTCAGGTTCAGGTGCCTCCATATGACAGGTGGTTCCCTATTCTACTCACCAAAGGGAACAGGGTCAAGACTGATTTGCATATGGCTGGGTCCAAACTAAAATGGCATGGGCAGCAAAAAAACGATGGATTAAACCCAGATCTGTGACTGGGGGTGAGTGTTTGCATTGTCAGCACTCCGTCCATCATCATTTTGTTTTGCTAATGTCACCAAAGAAGGTGTGCCAGATCATCGTGGCCTGCTGTATGCTTCACAACATAGCTTTGTGACGACAGCGGCCTTTTCTGCAGGAGGATGGTCCAGATGGAGGTGTTGTGGCAGCTGTGGAGCCTGTGGACAGTGAAGACGAGGAAGCAGAAGAAGAGGACATCGACAACAGGAACTCGGTTATCCTGCAATACTTCCAGTGAGACACAGGTAAGAAGACAAACCTGCCTACTACATGTAATTTAACACTACTACCTCTCTACTGTCTGTCCTTTTCACCCAGTGTATGGTCACTGAGTTTTCACTTTCCCTTACGATTTCACAGATGTGGGTCCCACTGTGTGACATCTGCTTTGTTTCCTCATGGACTAGAGCTGTGTGACATAGGTATGTTGACATTACAATTGTAAGAGCATTTTGTCACTGTAATTGCTAATACACTAATTCAAAATCACAGACAGACTCCAGATTGTTTTTTGCCTTAAGGGTGTTTATTTCAGTGCTCAATATTGGAGGGTGCTGTAAAATGGGGAGGAGTGATGGTGGAGGAATGTCCATGGCAGAGTCCAGTCTATCAGTCTCAGAGGTGCATTGTCCAAAGGGGCATAGGAAGTGGAGCTGGGGCAGTTTGAGGATGGACAGGGTGACAAGGTGGGACAAAAGGATGACATTCGGGGCGGTCTCATTTCTTGGCGGGGGTCTTGGCATCGTTCTCTGTCTTTGTCCTGGATCTCAGGGACCGTTTGCGGGGTGGTTCTCCATCTGCAGGGGGTGGGGTGCTGGTGTGGTGGTCCTGTGGCGGTGCCTCCTGTCCACTAGCGCCGGCGGAGGTGGTGGGCAGTTCATCATCCAGGCTAGTGTCAGGGGCCCCTTGTTGTGCCACAGTGTCCCTCCTGGTGCTGAGGACTTCCTTCAGCACCCCTACGATGGTGCCCAGGGTGGAGTTGATGGATCTGAGTTCCTCCCTGAAGCCCAAATACTGTTCCTCCTGCAGCCGCTGGGTCTCCTGAAACTTGGCCAGTACCGTTGCCATCGTCTCCTGGGAATGATGGTACGCTCCCATGATGTTGGAGAGAGCCTCGTGGAGAGTGGGTTCCCTGGGCCTGTCCTCCCTCTGTCGCACAGCAGCCCTCCCAGTTCCCCTGTTTCCCTGGGCCTCTGTCCCCTGAACGGTGTGTCCACTGCCACTGCCCCCAGGTCCCTGTTGTTGTTGGGGTGGTGGGTTAGCCTGGGTTCCCTGTAGTGGTGGACACACTGCTGCTTGACGTGTCCTGGGGACAGAGGTATGGGCCCGCTGGGTGGGTGCTGTGCTGGTGTTTCCAGAGGGGGGAAGCTCTGTGGTGGCCTGTGACTGTGTGAGGGGAACCGACTGTCCCGAGGTCCCAGATGGGCCGGGCTGGTCGTCTAGATCCAGTTGGACAGAGCTGCTGTCATCACTGTGGGCCTCTTCTGTTGGTGGTGTGGACATGTGTGTACCCTCCTGTGCGGTGACGTTGGGTAGGGGTCCTGCAGGGGTGTAAAAGCATGATTATTGCATCTGTGTGTACAATGGTGTGCAATGGGTGGGTGACCGTGTACCCCAGTGCTTGCATTCCTGTGTGGGACCTTGTGTGATAATGGTTTAGGGGGGTGTATGGGTATGTGCAGTGGCCATGCTTTGGTGATGGGTGTCCATGCTTTGGTGTTACATGCAGGGCTTGGGTTTGGGATGTGTGGTTAGTGATATTGGGACATGTGTGAGGAGTTGGAGTGATGGGGGTGAGGGCGAGGGTGGGGGTATGTCATAGCATGCAGGTAGGGTGGGGGATAAGGTGGTTAAGGTTTGACTTACCAGAGTCCATTCCTCCAGCTACTCCTTTGAGGCCCTCAGGATGCAGAATCGCCAAGACCTGCTCCTCCCATGTTGTTAGTTGTGGGGGAGGAGGTGGGGGTCTGCCGCCAGTCCTCTGTACCGCAAGGTGGTGTCTGGATACCACGGAACGCACCTTCCCCCGTAGGTCGTTCCACCTCTTCCTGATGTCATCCCTATTTCTTGGGTGCTGTCCCACTACGTTGACCCTGTCCACTATTCTGCGCCATAGCTCCATCTTCCTAGCTATGGAGGTGTGCTGCACCTGTGATACGAATAGCTGTGGCTCTACCCGGATGATTTCCTCCACCATGACCCTGAGCTCCTCCTCAGAGAACCTGGGGTGTCTTTGCCGTGCCATGGGGTGGTGTGGGTGATGTGTGTTATGATATATGGGGTGATATTTAGTGGTGTGTGGTGCGTGGATGTTATGTGGGTGACGGTGTTGTGTGCCTGTGGATGCCTGGTTATAGATTGTGGTGTCTCTCTCTGGCCTTCTGTCGCAATTGTGGTCGTAAGGGTTTGTGGGTGATGTGGGTGTGTGTTTTATATTGTATTGGGTGTGTGGGAGTGGTGTGTGTATGTGTATCAGGTGTGTGTATTTCGAATTCTCCAATGTGGCTGTGTTTTGTACATGTGTGTGGATTCGTGTGTCGTGATAGTGGGGGCGTATTTTTGTTGGCGTGACGGCGGAGGTTTTGTTTATCACTGACCTTTAGTGTGGCGGAGTTGTGTGGGTGTCTGAATTTTGTCAGATTCCGAGCTGTGGGTCATAATAGCTGTGGCGGAATTCCGCGGCCGCGGCGGTGTGTTGGCGGGCTTCTGCACGGCGGTAAGCGGCTTTTACCGCCAATGTTGTAATGACCCCCTTGGTGTTCAGATCGCTAACAGTGTGCGCGATCATTTCATAGCAATCAAAATTTTTATTTGTAGTGTTTCTTGAAGTGCACACATTTATCCAGGGCTTTTTTGATTTTCTGCAAAGATGCTAAATTCTAGATGTTACATTCTTTGTGCATATTAAGTCCCTAGTACAATTCCTATAATTTCCAAGAAATTGCTTTTTGTCCTCATGTAAAGATGAAATGTTTGTTCTGAAACAGTATTCTAGAAGGTTCTTGTATTTCTAGACTGTATGTGATATTTCATGAAAAGCTCATATGAAACATTGCATTAATCATTCTTGATTTGTTCCAGGTACTCAGAGTTCTTTGAGGTCTAGTTAAAGCCACTTCTTAGATTACCCATGATTATAGTAAGACAGTGCTTAGGACCATAGTCTAGTGAAAGTCAATGTGATTATATTATGATATTGTGTTGTTTAACCTTCCAACAGGTCTCCTTCCCAGCTATTCCCTTCCTAATCTCCTTTTCCCCGCTTGGACTCTCTTAGGCTCTGTGATATTTATATCAGAGTTTTGGAGTTGTCTTGTGGTGGCATGGTGGGATCATGCACAGGCCCCGAGGATCTGGTCTCCCTGACACAAAAGCAGAAAACAGACACTCTGTTTCCTGTTGATCCTTTGATGGTGGTGACGTGCAAAGGACACATGGTGAAGGAGAGTCATCGCAGACAGTCCATCATATGGGACTCGTTACATTTTAAGCACCTACATTGACACTCATCAGCTCCTGCAATTATGAATGAGGCACTCCCACCTAACAGTCAAGGTTAAGCATCAGAACCGGTGCCATCAGTGCACAACCAGAGTGCATCTCAACTACTTCATACCACTCGATTTGGCTGACTAGTGCAAACGCCTCGATAACATATTGAAGAAATATATTCTGACTGTTGTTTATTCTTTTTATTTAACAAGGGTGGAGATGGAGTGTCATGGGAGTGACATGGGATTATGTGTGCTCATGACCAGCAGGACAGAGGAAAGAAGCGGGCGCAAGGAGATGTCTCAGTCACAATGCAATTCCATGCTGGGTGGTTTCCAGCAGAAGGTTTCACCACACAAACTGCTGTATTGTAGGGCCCAGTGAGACCACCCACACCCTGGAGAACAATTTATTCGCAAGAAGCAATCCATTTTTGTCACCAGGCCACGACAGCCTCCTCAGGCCCAGATGCCAGCTCATTGAGATGAAATAGGCATTTACCTCGTAAATCTACAACATTATTTCTCTGGTCACATCAGGGAACCTCACACAAGGATGAAAGTCATTAATGTGTTCCAGCTAAATACTGTGCCTGGTTCATGGGCTTTCTCTGAGGGATAACGGGGCTTGGGCCTCTCATGCAGCATTATATTTAGCCATAAGTCTTCTTGCAGCAATGGAAAGTTTTTTGAGAGGGCACTGGCTAACCCCACTCCCACAGCCTCGTGGTCATCCATGGACATGTGTCACTTCCAACTACTTTCTCGATGGCATTGGAATGAATGGAAGAAGGACTACAGTGGGAAAACTTTTCAACCTGTTAATCTCCTTTGCCTATCTAATTATCTTAAAGTTTTATCCTCTGCATATCAGGTAAGGCAGATGCCCTGTATTTAAACCCTTTTTCTCTTTGTTTTTTTATTTAACTAACTTACATGAAGGCAAATCACTTTGAGGCAGCACCTGTCTTGAATGGCCTACATTGACTTCACTACTCTTATCCCTCCACCAGTAAGTGAGTGGTTACAGCTAAGGCTGCCTTAGGGTCTCTCAGAATTATCAACTGCCATTAATCCATGGGGAATTGAGTATCAACTCTGATCAGCCTGGGTGTAGTGACTAGGATTGCTGCATTATTGTCTTTATCCTGCTCTGCTCACATGTTGTCTTACATGGCCTTGAGAAAAGTTGTCCCTGTGTTTTCATTTTGCAAATCTTAACATGATGCAAGTCTTCCCATGCCTACCCTTTTTTTAATAAGTAGAGATGTCAGCATTATCAACTCTGTAGGGCAAAATGCCACTCACTTTTAAGCTATGTGTTTCCCAAATACAAAGCCTTCCTGCAAACTGGAAAATACTCATTTATATTTCCTCATCTTTCTTGTGTATTTGTATTTCATATGGTTTATATTGTGCATATAGCAAAGGCAGATTGCCTAGGTATACAGTGGACTTAAATGTATGGCTCTGAACAGCAGCATGCCATTGACAACATGTAATTACCAGAACAGAAATGTTTTATGAGCATTGATAAACTGTTTTAATAAAATGTAAGAATCTAATTTCCGGTGGGAGTTGATTGCACATCCTTGCAACCTGAATTGCAAATCTCAGGTGCTCCCAAGTTTTACTCTTTACCTTGGCAACAACCGTAAATCCTAATTCCGCCAACCAGAGTGCTCAAGACTCAGCACAAAGGGTTAGATTGAATGACAGTGGCTGGGACTGTCAGTCACCATTTTACATCAGGAGTCATTTCATTGAGGTCAGGTCATCAGAACTACCTGTACATTGGGACTGCCTTCACATCACGTTTTTGCTGGTAAGAACTTTATATTTATATTCACTGAAAAAAACAAAGGTTACAGTGAAGTTATAGTTAGGTGTTGAAATCAGATGAAAACCAGTGTTTAAAAACTGAAAACTCACTGAAATTCATCAGTCATGGTTTAGTGATCTAACTATAACGTACACCTCTGTAATGCACTGAGTTGGAAATGGCCCTTTCTGCAGGGTTATTCCCACACTTTTTGCCGTTCTCCTACTTCTTTTCTGACCCTTTTTTGTTGGCTTTAGTACTCTGGGCACTTTGCCACTGCTAATCAGTGTTAAAGTGCATGTGCTCTCTCCCCTACAATTTGGTATAATTGGTTTACACCTGTTTGGCTTATTTAATTTACCTGTAAGTCCCCTGTAAAGTGGTATAACATATAACCAGGGCCTGTAAATTAAATGCTACTAGTGGGCCTGCAGCACAGATTACGCTACCCACAGAAGTAACCTTTCAAACATGTCTCAGGCCTGCCACTGGAGGGCCTGCATGTGCAGTTTACTGTCACACTGAGTTGGCAAGTCAAACTACTTGCCAAACCCTATTCTCTCTTTTTGCTACACCTAAGGCACCCCTAAGGTAGGACCTAGCTAGCCCTATGGGCAGGGTGCTGTGTATGTAAAAGGTAGGACATATGTCTTTATGTACTACATGTCCTAGTAGTGACAAACATCCTATTTAGTTTCTCACTACTGTGAGTGCAGCTCTTCTCATACGATTGGATGGGTAATGTCCTGACATATGTCTAAGTGGTATTGTCTGATTTATGAGGGTTGGCGTAGGCATGTGTGGTATGGTTGGAATGGTAGGAATGGTAGTGAGAAATGCTGCATACTGGTGTAGGTGGATTTTTATTATTGCCATTATAGAAATGCCACCTTCAGAAAGTGAGCATTTTGGGGCAGAGTGACAGCAGAGTGACAGCTGGGCTTTGTGCATACTTTTCAGACAGCCAGTACATCTACATACGAATAGTCTTCCTGGGCTGAGAGAGGTAGAGGCAGGGCACAACTGCATCTGTAAAGGCTGTGCCCTGTCCTCACACAAAGGGCCTGTTTATCCCCTACTGATGTCTGGAGCCAGTGCTGGAAGAGAAAGGGGACATTCCTCGAACTGGTTAGTGCTGGTTTGAACCCTCTCACTCCCTTTGTGGAAGCTGTGCAAAATGAATATAAGTACAGGGGTTTGTTCCCTACATTTTTAGACAAGAAGAGAGCACTTTTGGAACTGAGACAAAACCTCTACCAGAGTGACTGCTGCACTGCACAAAAGGACTGCTCTTCTGTGTGTTGCCCTGCTGCCTGGTGTCTGTTGGGTGGCCCAGAGGACTCATCAAGATTGCCTTTCTATTTGTTGCCCTTCTGCCAGCTGGCCTCCTGACTTTGGATTCCCCCCAGGCACTGTGGTGAAGTAGGAGGAACTGCCATCCCTGTTCATCCCCAGCCTTGATGTGCTGGCCTACCAGCCTGCTGCCCACGGGGTGTGCCCCTCGCAGTATTCTCCAGGGCTGGGTACTCTCCTGCATCTCAATGTGTGTGGACTCCTTTATTTCTCACCTGAAGGACAGCGCTAGCCTCCTCACTTTTGAGCGCTTCATTCCTCCACTGCTGTTTTGGGGTTCTAGCGCATGAGGAGCGCTACTACTGGACTAGTGCATGGTGACCGCTCTTTACTCTGCCTCTAAGGCAGCTCCAACTGTGTTTACATTATATGGTCACCTAGGAAGGGGAACCTTGACGGGCAGTAGCACGGGTCGCAGTGTCGCCCACAAAGGACCCTCTTTCTAGGGCCCTGCTCCTCCTTCCATGAGAAGGGAAGGAAGCCAGCACTGCCTCCAGTTGCCGGCACGGAGGAACCGAGCGTAGCATGCCTACTGGTTTTCCCAGGAGGGTTGATCCTCTTTGGAGTGCAGGTGTGAGACTACAAGTTAAATTTGCCTGTAGGGGGGTGCGCAGCCAGAGCAAGCCCCATGCCCATTACTGATGGAGACACTTTGCAACCTGCCTTACTTCCTCTTGGAGCGCCCAGGACAGAGGTGGGCTACCTGGGATCTCTGACCACAGCAGCTGTGCCATGCTATTACGGGAAGCTGCCCCTGCGGTGATCTTACACGAGCACGAGGGGTTCCCTGGAGGGTCTCCCGGCAATTTCCTACTGGGTGGGTACCACCGCTCGCTCCTCACTTTGGGTGGGGCCCAGGGGCCTCACTTGGTGGGGGATAACACCTCCATACTTTGGGTGCCAATATCTGGAGTACACGTATGGGCCAAATCCTCAACGGAGGCCCTACTAAAATCTTGTCAATGCCATAGTATCACCCATGAAGAATTACCGCATTTGTTGTAGTAGGCTTTGCAGGGGCACCTGCGGACTGCCCATTTTCATAACTGCATCGGTGCTACAGGGCTCCTGGGAAATTACCATAATTCCACTAATAGGAGTTCAGAAGTCCCATACCCATGTGGGACTAAAACTGGTAGTCTGATAAATACTGTGATGCGTCACGTACCTTTTATTGTTTCCGATGCACGTTATTTATGATTTATATGCCTTACTGCTGAATGATCTGCTCTAGGAGATCCACTGATAAGGAATTGTATGTCCCTGGGGCTTATTGGGTTACCCAGAATAACAAGTACTATTCAATAGTGACCAGGCGAGCCATGCTTATAATCTTTGTTGTTTTGTGGTGAGGTTTGTACCTGATTGCTATCACCTAATGCCTCCTATGACCAAGGCCCTTACTGACCGCATGCAACCGTTGAACTTTGCATTATGATAATGCTGATTCTTTCTACTGGGATAGCATACATAGGCCCTCATTATGACATTGGCGGCATATGCCGCCTACCACCACGGCGACGGCCGCCAACATACTGTCGCTGTGGCTACTGACCGTCCACCTAAGTATGACCGTAGGCAGAATTCCACCAGAAGGCTGGCGGAATTCCGTCTACGGTCATGGTGGCGGACGACAATAAGGTGGCGCTGCTGCCAGTTCCATGGGCATGATACGGCCTGACGGTGTTTTGCTGGCAGGTGCTGCTGCTGGCTGCAGCGCCGCATCCCATCTCATGCCGGAGGACCCCCTGCAAGCAGGTAAGTCCGCAAGCAGGTAAGTCGGGTTCTCCTACAGGAGAGGGGGCGAGGGGAGTTGTGTGCATGTGTGGGGTGTGTGTGACTGTGTTTGAATGCGTGCATGCATGTGTAATGCATGTGTGCATGAATGAGTGTGAGTGCACTTGTATGTTGTGTCATGTGATTGCATGTGTGCTACTATGTATGTTAGTGAGTGTTGCTGTGTGTGTGTATGAATGTATCCATGCGTGGGTGAATGTGTGTATGCGTGTGTGTATGTATGTGCGTGTATGTGTGGTTATGTGGGGTGGGGGTTGGGAGGGGAGGGGGTGGGGGAGACCCCTATCAATGCCAGTGAAAGAATTCCCTGGTACTGATAGTGCCTACCGCCATGGTTTCCGTGGCAGTACAGAAACCACGGAAACCATGGCGTTCGGCGGGTCAAGATGCCATGGGCGGCCTAGTGACGGCCGTCGGGCTGGAGACTGTAGTCTCCAGCCCGGCGGTCATTACCGCTGTGGCGGTTGGTGTGTTGACTTGGCAGTTTGGCTTTGGCCAAACCGCCAATGTCATAATAGTGAAGGTATGTACCACCAGCCTGTTGGCAGTAATACCTCCACTATTGCACCAACCGCCAGGGTCATAATGAGGGCCATAGTGTATATGATGTATTTGGCCTAATGATATATTGAATTACGACTTGAACTACGTCTCTTTTGCAGTGTATTTATTGTGTCACTGGTGTATGTATTTTGTGCAAACGCTTTACACACGACCTCCGGGATAAGCTAGACTGCTCGTGCCAAGCTACCAAGGGGAAGAGCAGGGGTTATCTTAGGTTTGTAGCTCCCTCACCCTGACTAGAGTGGTGGTCTCTGCCTGGCTTAGGTGCCTACCCCAACCAACCAGAAACCCCATTTCTAACGCACTGCTTATGACCTCATATATTACATCACTCATGACATGTTAAATAACATCATTGATGACATCACTGATGACATCTCGAATTATATCATTGATGACATTTCCAATTACATCATCTAGGCACTGTGAGAAAATCATACAGGGTTTGTGGAGTTGAAGTGTTTCAACAAGCTACAACTGTCCCCAATTTTGTATCACCAATCAAGTGATAATGGGCATAACCTTTGACCACATGCTGGACACATAGCGTATCTGCCAAGTCACCCACATTTGGTGTTGTTTTTTACTGATATTCACCCGTCTAACAAACAAAATGCCTCCATAGACTTTAATGTGGTCACTCCCTTTTTAAACCTTGAATACCCTCAAAAAAGAGAATGTACTCTTTTCACCTTTACACGATCACCCTCGTGAAGATTTCGCATGACCCACTATTTCAAGTCAAGAGGTTGACAGGCCTGGATGTGCCACTGATAAAACACCTGCAGGGTTTTGTGGATATCTCTCCATAGTTTGGTATAATACACTGCACACATTTCTGAGATGGACATAGTTGCATACAGTCGTCTGTCAACAGGCTTTGTCTTTAAACCACAAGCTACTTTAAATCATGCCTTTGCAATCCACATCAGATGCACTCAGCCTTTACTTTGTAAATGATGCACCACATAACTTTTAACATGCACAGCCATACTTATGTCCAGCGCTTGCTTTACTTCCGTTCAGTGCACCCATACATGTGCAAACAATAACTCTAAGCTGTATGTGACCATAGGCCTTTTACAACCAACTTTCGTTTTTTAAATTGATGTAAGGGCTTATTGAGTAATTTGAATAGTGGTGTCATGGAAGATGTCATTTGAGATGTGATCAGTGATGTCATGAATGACATCATTTGAGAGGTCACCACTGATGTCAGCATTGATGCCATTTAACATGTTATGAGTGATGTATTACGTGAGGTCATAAGCAGAGCACAGCGGGGCCACATGTTTTATTTACTTCACTAAACAATAACTGGTGAATTTCAGAGGCTTTCAGTTTTCAAACATACGTTTTTATTTCATTACAACACCTATAATGTACTTTAACCCTTTTATTCAGTGAATTTCTGTTTTTTTACTATAACTCATGATCATATTACCATACCTAACTATAATGTCACTTTAACAGTTTTTCTCAGTGACTTTGTGTGCGTCTTTTTTACCATGTTCAAGGTTGAGATTATGCCCAACCCCTTCGAGAAACGTGCAGCCAACCTCAACCCATGGCTTGCACAATGAAAGCGCTCCTTAGGGTCTGGTTTATGACCAGATTCATTTCGCAGTATTTCTTTTTAATATTTTAGCGCTACTGTGTTACCACATGAGATGCTGCACTGGGTTCTTGAATTTTGACTATTGTGCCCGTGTTGATTGCCACCCCCACCCCAGCCCGACATTACTCAGGGGTCAGGGTGTGCCTAATCTGCCCCCTTATATGGCTGTTTCTTTCAGCACTTAGGGATTGAGTCTCCAAGGATTGTAATTGCTGCCAGCACATCTTTTCCATGTTGTGACCCACGAATCATTATCTGCCCATCCACTTTGTATGGGCTATTCAGAACATATCTGGACATCAACAGTCCAAGCGTCACTACTTTTTTACCAGTGTTACTCCCTTTCTTTCTAGGTGCTTATTTCTTGAAAATCATTGAATGGATTTACACCAAATGATGAAAAACACACATTTTGCCATGCCAAATTTTTTGTAATTTCCTTCAGCAATTTTTTGTGTAGTGGAGAACAAAGAGTCCTATGTGATTTAAAATTAAAATGGAAATTGCATTTTTGGGACCCTTCTTTTTTCTTAGCCCTCAGTTGATGGATCAGCGTAAAATGTTCCATAAAGGAGGCAAGTGGATGGACATTTTATTTGGAAAACTTTAAGCAAATTAGTGAAATTGTGCCGGAGTTATTAGTGAAACAAAAATGCCTTTCATAATCAAACTCTAATGTTACTATAATTACATATTGGCAACTGCTACTGTGCAATACACACAAATACCAACATATATATATATATATATATATATATAAATATATATATATATATATATATATATATTCCTCCTTTTTCATCCAAGAGCAAGGTCATGTTTTAGAAATATGTTGGCATGCTGCATATGGAAAATTAAATGAAAGTAACTTGCTCCAGCAGTCATCGTGAGCTCTCTCTATTGCTATGGAATGGAGTCTAAGTTTGTTTGATAAATTACACATTGATGGTCCCCACTGTATAGTTAGAGTTAGGTCGGAGTTTCCATAGGAAATGCAATTTTTGTTTTCTTGGCTCATTGATGACATCACTGATTATACTTAAGTAACAGCACTGCTGAAATTAATAATGAGATCAACCAGTGAATCAGACACTGCTAAATAGGCTTTGTTTACAAAAAACCTAAATCAATGATTGAACTCTTATAAGCTTGTCTGTAAGCTTTCAAATAATGCAAAGTAAGTTGAGGATTTCAGAATTGAAGTATTTTTGATGGACATACTTGTCTTTTTACTTGTATTCAACTACAGCATGGATGCAGTGGGACTAGGTCACTTATGGAGGACTGAACACTGATAGTCACTGAACAATAGACTCTTTGGTCAACATTTTCCGTGAAGAGCTGAAGGCTCAGCAAGTATAGTGTTAGTTGGTAAAAAAAAATAGGTGGCTGCAGGACCTGGTCACAGGTGACCACCTACAGCCAACCTTCCTGCTTTGCACTGCCGAGGGCCTTGTCCAGCAGGGGTTGGCCACATGCTGAAGACTGAGTGCAAGGCCTAGTCTTTGGGCAAGCCCACTACCCAACCCCTGTTGTATGTTGGATGAAGGGCCTGGTGTATCACCAGTCCTTGTGGGCAACCTCCATTGTGTATGTCCAAAGTCTCTGCATGGTGGGGGAAGGCCACTTGTAGAGGGTGGGTGCAGACCCTGGCCACAGGCTAAGCCCTCTGTCGCACTTGTCCTCTGTATGGATGAAGATTGTGTGCAGTGGCGGTTTGATGCTTGCAGCGGGTTGGATACAGACTCATGTCGGTGCATAAGCACTAAATCTAAGTCCTTATGTGGAATGGATGCAGGGTTTGACTGGAGGCTTCTTGTGAGAAGTCATAAGAGATGTCATCAATGATATCATTTGACATGTCATGAGTGATTAATATGTAAGGTCATAAGCCATGCATAATTGGAACACAAGTTATAGTTACTTCACTAAACTATAACAAGTGTATTTCAGTGTTTTGTTTATTTTATTTTTTAATTTTAGCGTGTTTTATTCCAACACCTAACTAAAACGTCACTTTGATTATTTTAGTACACCCACACATATACCCATGTATTATATTATTATATATATATGTATCTCTCTCTCTCTCTATATATATATATATATATATGTACACTTGCCTCCGAAATCCACAAGAAGGAGAATGGCACTCCAAGAAAACTGGCAGATAATTTTATTGACGCACAACGGGACGCGTTTCAGCATTAACCGCCTTTGTCAACCTCGCGGTCGCCATATTGAAACCTACATTTCTACCACGTGATGTGAAACATTCACCAAATGCAACAGAACCTTTATAGAGCATCTAAATAATATTAATTAATAGTTATGACATGTAACATGCACTTGTAACTATTTATCTATTTCGGAAATTTATCAAACAAATGATATAAGAAAAATTCCCACTAAGCAACATAACGATTGTGCTCGGTTATACAATAAATGAAAATAACCTGGAACAAAATAAGAATTGCTTGAATAACTTGATAACGGTGTCACTGAAATGGCACTTGTACCTGCAGCGCACATAAACACTGAGTGCTGATATATATATATATATATATATATATATATATATATATATATATATATATATATATATATATATATATAAAACCATATTATTTATTATTTTTAAATTACAACTTTATTTTAATGTTTTCATAGTTTTTATAGAAACAGTAAACTTAGCTCTAACTGGATGCATTATCACCAATGTCACTAAGACAAGGAAATAATACTTCATAGAATTACGACCTGTCCTTGAGGGCCTAATTAACCGTTACGTGTGAGACATCTTTAGGAGTACTATATACTAAGGCAATTAGTATTTGTTTGGAGAGAAGACTGACAGGCTCACTTAACATATAGGAATGTTTGTGACAATGTGATTGAAGCTGTTAAAACACTGTTAAAATTCTGTGCTGGTGAGTAAAGTGGTGTCTTATTTATAACTTTGTTCTCTTTCATTGTTTTAGACTCTGTAATGGATGTACCCTTATCTACATTTATCACCAACACATTCTTTTTAGTAATATGTGTATGTAATTGTTAGATGTGATTTTGTAGCATAAATCAGCTTCTATTTCCTGCATGCTAATAAATTTGTCTTGATATGATCATGCTTTCCAACCTCAAATGTATTCCTAAAGTTACTCCTGAAGTGCTACTGCCCCTGGAATAGTACTAAAAACGTATGTTTGTGTTTTTATTACTTGCCTGGCCAGTGGACCGAGTTTAGCCCTCCTCACCAGACACTGCACTGTGCTCCCTCAATGTCTGCATTCTTTGGCCAATGTGTCAATGGTGCCATTTCTGCCATGGCCTGATCGTTGATATCGACAGAGGTCACTTTGAGTATTTGTCCTTGCCTGCCTCTTTGACTTTCAGTGATTCGTGATGTCCAGTGCTGCAGTGGCTCCACTTACAGTATCTTACTGTATCTATTGGGATCTGAAGACATGATTATCATCAAGTGGGTTGTTAGTGGAACATTCACTTCTGGTAATTTTCGCTAACAATTGGTCTTAAGGGGTTTGGTGACAAGATGCAGGGGTTGGACAGATATACATACCTAGTGGGAGGCTGGATCTTAGAGGAAAGAGTCTGATATGCTTCTTATGGGAAGGGATGATATGTCGACACCACATTACTTGCTGGGCGAGAAACTTAAAGTAAGACTGACTCTCCAGTCAACCATATCAGATATTTATCTATATTTGTTCTGTTAATAAACCTGTCGTAGTGGGTTGGAGAAGCTCATGTATTCTTTGTCAAGATATATCATCCATCTGTATGTACTTATTTTCATTGCCCAGCCTAACTTATTTATAAACACCATACTCAGGATTTTGAGGAGCACCAAAAATTAAACACGTTTTGTACCTGACTTCTTCTTCATTCATCCGTCACTTCAGTCATGTCTAGCAGAAAATTCACATAGTACATATTTAACTGCATACTTTGGTGAAGGACTGCTTCACATTAAATTGCAGAGTGGTCATTCAAGTAGTCGACAGTGTGAAAAGAAAAATCCCTCACTAGTTTCCAGCGGGCACGTTTAAAAAGTCTTGGCAAAGCCAATAGATCTGCCCTTAGTATGCCGGTGCAATGGCTGATTTTTGTTTTATTTTTTATTGCAAGCATATGCCAAAAAATAACTTACAATGGCATTTTTAAATAGAAAAAATACCTTTGAGGCTGCTTTACTAATGAAGTTTTTAAATGACAAGCCTCTCAGGTGTGCCATGCATTTTATTATTATTTGAGAAAAGGACAAGAATAAATCACCTTCTAACCAATTACTCAAGTCACAGGCAGCTACAATGGTACAATGTCACTTAACCCCTCCCAAGCCCGGGACGAGTTCGTGTCATCCAGGCACACGGTTGTTGAGTGCCTGGGACGAGACCAGCGCGTCCTGCACTTGGCCCACAGGGGGAGCGCTAGTGCTCCCTCCGTAGGCCTCCCTCCCACAACCCCAATCGCTTCCCCTTCCACCCCCACCCCACCACTCCCCCAGTGACGAGTGATGACATCAGCGTGCGAATCGCGTGCTGATGTAATCAGAGGTCACCTCGGACATGCTTTCGCATTTCTCTTCCGACTGGGAGGTGGGGCGGGAGAGACAAGAAAGGAAAGGAAAGACCTTTTCTTTCCTCACAGCATTTTTGCTGCCCGATCGCGATGCGTTCGGGCAGCAGAAATGCCCACTAGACACCAGGGAATTTTGGTTTTTGGGGGATTTTCAATAAAGGGAGCGGCCCCTTGGGCAAGGGTCGCTCCCTAGGGGGCCATATTATTTTCAGGCCATTTCTGCCTAATATAATTAGTCCGATCCACCCCCAAGGGGTGGCAGAAAACCCCTAGACACCAGGGATAAAAAAAATATGTTTTTGTTTTATGTGTAGGGAGCGACCCCTTAGGCAAGGGTCACTCCCTGGGGGGCCAAATTGTGTTTAGGCCATTCCTGACCCCCCTGGGGGCAGATCGGCCTAATATAATTAGGCTGATCAGCCCGGGGGGGGGGGGGGGCAGAAACCACTAGACACCTGGGAGTTTTTTTTTTATTATACTGACACATAAGGGGAGCAGCCTCTTGGGCAAGGGCTGCTTCCTGGGGGGGGCAAATTATTTGTAAGTCATTTCTGCCTAATATAATTAGGCTCATCTGCCCCCAGGGGGGCAGAAAACCCCTAGATGCCAGGGATATTTGTTTTTTATATAAGTGGGGAGCGACCCCTTAGGCAACGGTTGCTTCCCTGGGGGCCAAATTATTTGGCAGAAACCACTAGGCACAAGGTTTTTTTTTTTTTTATGCATAAGGGGAGCGGCCACTTGAGCAAGGGCCGCTCCCCGGGGGGGGGCAGAAAACACCTAGACCCAGGGATATATATATATATTTTTTTTTATTTACTTTATATTTTTATGTCTGGGGAGCGACCCCTTAGGCAGGGGTTGCTCCCCTGGGAGGGAAATTGTATTTAGGCCATTTCTGCCCCTCTTGGGGGCAGATCGGCCTATTTTTGTTAGGCCACTCTGCCTCCCAGGGGGTCAGAAACCACTACACACCAGGGATTGGTGTGTATGTATGTGTGTGTTTTGTTGGGGGGGATGCCCCTTGGGCAAGGGTTGCTCCCCATGGGGGCACATTACTGTTGGCCATTTTTGGAAGGCCCATCTGCCCCAAAGGGGGGCAGAAAGCTCACCAAAGACCAGGGAAGATTTTGTTTTTCAAAATAAGAGGGTGGGGGTGTCAGGTAGACCAGATCCTCGGGGTCTGCGCACGTTCCCAACATGTCCACCACAAGACAGTTCCAAAACTCTGATAGAAATATCACAGAGTCTAAGAGAGTCCAAGTGGGGAAAAGGGGATTAGGTAGGGAACAGCTGGGAAGGAGACCTGTAGGAAGCAAAAGGTTAAACAACAAAATATAAGAATATAATCACATTGACTTTCACTAGACTATGGTTCTAAGCATTGTCTTACTGTAACCATGGATAATCTAAGAAGTGACTTTAACTAGACCTCAAGAACTCTGGGTACCTGGAACAAATCAAGAATGATGAATGCAATGTTTCATATGAGCTTTTCATAAAATGTCACATAATGTCTAGAAATACAAGAACCTTCTAGAATACTGTTTTAGAACAAGCACTGCATTTTTAACATGAGGACAAAGCAATCTGAAACATTCCCTGGAAAACAATTGGAATTGTACTAGGGACTTATTATGCAAAAAGACCGTCACATTTTGCATTTATCATCTTCACAGGAAATCCATAGGCTCAGGATAGATGTGTGTACTTCAACAAACATTATACATTAAAGTTTTTACTTGCCATGAAATGATCGCGAACACTGTTGCCGATCTGAACACCAACTTTTACATGCGGGAAATGAATCGCGCACACCGAAGATTCTAACAAGAATATGTAAATGCCATGAAATGATCGCGCAAGCCTTTGCCGATCTGAACACCAAGTTTTACATGCGGGAAATGAATCACGCACACTGCTGATTCTAATAAGAATATGTACTGTAAATGCCATGAAATGATCGCGCAAGCCTTTTCCGATCTGAACACCAAGCTTTACATGCAGGAAAAGAATCGCACACACTGCCGATTCTAACAAGAATATGTAAATGCCATGAAATGATCGCGCACACTGTTGCCGATCTGAACACCAAGTTTTACATGCAGGAAAAGAATCGCACATACTGCCGTTTCTAACAAGAATATGTAAATGCCATGAAATGATCGCGCACACTGTTGCCGATCTGAACACCAAGTTTTACATGCAGGAAAAGAATCTCGCACACTGCTGATTCTAACAAGAATATGCAAATGCCATGAAATGATCGCGCAAGGATTTGCCGATCTGAACACCAAGATTTACATCCGAGCAATGATTTGCGTACTCTGAAAGTTTCACGAGTAGGCCCAAAAACTCAAGAGACTTTTAGAACGGGGTCGGGGGTCCAGCCCGACCTCCGTCTTACCACCCTGCTCAAGGATCACCAAGATAATGCGGGGCAGGCCTGTAACGGCAAGGTAGGCCTCCAGAACAGGAGCTCAGGAAATTGCTGCTGCTCTGCACCGGGACCTCTGAATAGTGAGCACAAGGAGCTGGGCTGGCTCCCTTATATAGATTCTGGCCCAGCCCACAAACCACACCCAGTCAAGCTGCAGACAAAGCTTCTAGAAGGTCCTAGAAAGGGACCACACCCTAACACACTCAGTCAGTCTGCAGCAATACCTTACAAATGAACAGCTATTGCAAACATCATTAATAGTGTTTTTCAAAGTTTAAGTCTACAATGCAAAAGGTTAGCATACTGCATATGAACACAATGCATGAAATATGCTCTTGCATAAAGGCTGGGTTTTTGCATTTTTGTCGCCCGTAGAGCGCGCACTGTTCTGATGTTGACAGTACTCACCTCTCTCAAACACGCTCTAGGGCCTGGTTTGTCTGGGTTAAGACGATGAAAAGTCTCACTAGTCGTGGAGCATGGACATCAGATGCGGAGACCCATGAGTTACTTTCAGGACCGTAACATTTCCAAGAAATCAGATACCACAGGTTACGACCTCTAATTTTGGAATCCAACACCTGTTTAACTTTGTATTCCACTTCCCCCTGTACTAGAACTGGAGCCTGTTGGGAGCGTACCTTCTGGACTGCTTTTTTCAGGAGGGAAGTATGGAACACCGGATGAATACGCAGTGACCAGGGCAACTGCAGTTTATAGGTCACTGGATTAATTTGCTGGAGGACAGTGTAAGGACCTATGAATTTGGGATTAAACGTGCTTTTTCTTGAAGTCTATGGGGGTCATTCTGACCTCGGTGGTAAAAGGCGATTACCGCCGGTCAGAAGACCGCCAGAACACCGCCGCGGTCGCGGTAAACCGCCACGGTCATTCTGACCCGCAACTGGCAAACCGGCAAAAACCAGACAACAACAAAAGTCCGCCACACCAACGGCCAGCGAAAAACTGGCGATGACCAAACCTCCACCGTCACGTCAACAGAAATACGCCCATGCTATTCCGACCCACAAATCCCCGCAGCGTTCTTTCAACCGCGGTATCCCATTGGCGGTACACACTGCTGCGCTCAAAATACACACACCTTTACAAAACACAGCCACATTGGACAATTCAAAATACACACACCTGAGACACATACACACACCACTCCCACACACCCATTACAATATAAAACACACACCCACATCACCCACAAACCCTTACGACCACAATTGCGACTGAAGGCCAGAGAGAGACAGCACAGAATAGAGTACACCATCACACAGAGGCAAATCACAACATCACCCACACAATATCCACGCACAAAACACCATACACCACCACACTCACCACACTCTACAACACATACACCACCCCTCACCTCATCCACACCACCCCATGGCACCCCAAAGACACCCCAGGTTTTCTGACGCAGAACTCAGGGTCATGGTGGAGGAAATAGTTCGGGTAGAGCCCCAGCTCTTCGGGACACAGGTGCAGCACACCACCATTGCCAGGAAGATGGAGCTATGGCAAAGAATAGTGGACAGGGTCAACGCTGTGGGACAGCATCCATGAAATCGGGACGACATCAGGAAGCGGTGGAACGACCTACGGGGGAAGGTGCATTCCATGGTATCAAGGCACAACATTGCGGTGCAGAAGACTGGCGGCGGACCCCCACCTACTCCCCCAGAATTTACAGCATGGGAGGAGCAAGTCTTGCACATCCTGCATCCTGAGGGCCTCGCAGGAGTAGCTGAAGGAATGGACTCTGGTAAGTAAAATCTTCACTACTTCATTCCCCCCACCCCACCTGCATGCCAAATCATACCCCCACCCTCACCCCCACCCCCATCACACCAACTCCTTGCAAATGGCTCACCATCACAACCCACCCATCCCAACACCCAGCCCTGCATGCGTCCACAAAGCATGGACACCCATCACCAAAGCATGCCCACTGCACATACCCATCTCCCCCACAAGCCACTGTCACAACAGCCCCTACAAGGGAATGCCAGCACTGGGGTCCACGGCCACCCACCCATTGCACACTATGGCACACACAGAAGCAATAACCATACTCTTATACCCCTGCAGGACCCGACCGCCACCACACCGCCCAGGAGGGTCCAGAAATGTCCATCCCACCCCCAGAAGAGGCCCCCAGTGATGACAGCAGCTCTGTCTCCCTGGACCCAGATGACCAGCCCGGCCCATCGGGGACCTCGGGACAGTCGGTTCCCCTCAGACAGCCACAGGCCACAGCAGACCTACCCCCCTCTGGGAACACCAGCACAGCTCCCACCCAGCGGGCCCATGCCTCTGTCTCCAGGACACGTCAATCAGCGGTGTGTCCACAACTACAGGGCACCCAGGTTGACCCACCACCCCAACAACAGCAGGGACCTGGGGGCAGTGGTAGTGGGCACACGGTCCAGGGGACAGAGGTCCAGGGAAACAGGGGAACTGGGAGGGCTGCTGTGCGACAGGGGGGGACAGGACCAGGGAACCCACTCTCCACGAGGCCCTCTCCTCCATCATGGGAGCATACCACCGCTCCCAGGAGACGATGGCTACGGTACTGGCCAGGTTCCAGGAGATCCAGGTACTGCAGGAGGAACAGTACATGGGGTTCAGGGAAGAACTCCGAGCCATTAGTTCCGCAATGGGGACCATCGTCGTGGCTCTTACCCAGATTGTCACCACATTGCGGGACCATGTGGCACCACAAAGGGCCCCTGTCACTAGCATGGACCAGGAACAGCCTACCACCTCCGCCGGCGCTAGTGGACAGGAGGCCCCCACACAACAACAGGCCACCAGAACCCCACCTCCTGCAGAAGAAGAACCACCCTGCAAGCGGTACCTGAGATCTAGGAAGAAGACAGAGTAGGATGCCAAGACCCCCGCCAGCAAAGGATACCCCCTGATGTCATCCCACTGTCCCACATTGTCACCCTGTCCAACCTTGAACTGCCCCTGCTCCATCCTTCCACAGGCATATGGACAATGCATCTGTGAGACTGAAAAGCTGGACTCTGCCATGGACATTACTCCACCATCACCCATCACCGATTTTCAAGCATGTCCCTAAATTTTGCACTTAAATAAAATCACTTATTGCACTAAAATTATCTGGAGTCTGCTTGTATTTTGAACAAATGTATTAGACATAACGGTGCCAAAATGATCAGTTACATTGTGATGACAACATACCACTGTCACACAGCTGTAGTCCATGGGCAAACAAAGCAGAGGTCACGGAGTGGGGCCCACATCTCTGAAAACGGAAGGGAAAGTCACAACTCAGTTAACATAAACTGGGGGGAAACTCAGACAGTAGAGAGGCAGGAGACTGTAAGTACATGTAAAATGGCGGTGTTGATTCATACCTGTGTGTTATTGAAAATACTGTTGTATCACTGTGTCCCTGTTGTCTGTGTCGTCCCCGTCGTCTTCCTCCTCTTCACTCTCCACAGGCTCCACAGCTGCCACAACACCACCCTCTGGACCATCCTCCTGCAGGAAAGGCACCTTGCGTCGCAAAGCCAGGTTGTGAAGCATACAGCAGGCCACGATGATCTGGCACACCTTCTTCGGTGAGTACATTAGGGATCCACCTGTCATATGCATGCACCTAAACCTGGCCTTCAGGAGGCCGAAGGTCCGCTCGATCACCCTCCTAGTCCGCCCATGGGCCTCATTGTACCGTTCCTCTGCCCTGATCCGGGGATTCCTCACTGGGGTCAGTAGCCACGACAGGTTGGGGTAACCAGAGTCACCAATTAGCCACACACAGTGTATCTGTAGCTGTTCCATCACATAAGGGATGCTGCTATTTCGCATGATGTACGCGTCATGCACTGACCCAGGGAACTTGGCATTTACATGGGAGATGTACTGGTTAGCCAAACAGACCACCTGGACATTCATAGAATGATAACTTTTTCTGTTCCTGTACACCTGTTCACCACTGGGGGGAACCAAAGCCACATGGGTCCCATCAATGGCACCAATGATGTTGGGAATATGTCCAAGGGCATAGAAATCACCCTTCACTGTAGCCAAATCGCCCACCTCAGGGAAAATTATGTAGCTCCGCATGTATTTCATCAGGGCAGACAACACTCTGGACAAAACCTTAGAAAACATAGGCTGAGACATCCCTGATGAAATGGCCACAGTTGTTTGGAATGATCCACTTGCCAAAAAATGGAGTACTGACAGAACCTGCACCAGAGGGGGAATCCCTGTCGGTTGGCGAATGGGTGACATCAGGTCTGGCTCCAGCTGGGCACACAGTTCCTGTATAGTGGCTCGGTCAAGTCTGTATGTCAGTATGACATGTCTTTCTTCCATTGTCGACAGGTCCACCAGCGGTCTGTACACGGGAACATTCCTCCATCTCCTCGCAAGTCCCAGCGGACGGTGCCTAGGAAGGACAACATGGAGCACAGAGTCAAGCAAACCACAGGTACGTTCCCACAGCTTGCACAGTACACGATTCGCTATGCTTTGAATGGCTTGTATGAGTGGCAATGCAAGGCCTAGGCCTGTGTGACGCAGTAGAAATGAAGCCATGTGGGCCCTTGAAATGGCGGCTGCCTGACCTGTGAAGTGTGACAATGGGATGTGAGGTCAATGCGCTGGCGTGGCACACCGTGGCGGTAGGCGGTCGAAGACCGCGGCGCAAAGCCGCATTGGTTAACATAGAACCCTATGGGTTTCAGGAGCCAATGACGAAGTGCACCGGCGGTCGCGGTACGCACCGCCGCGGTACGCACCGCCGCGGGCCTGACCGTCATTTTCTCTCAGCTTAATCACTTGAGACCTGATCATCCACAGGAGAGGACCTATACTGCAAGTGCTGCTGTGACCTCGGTCTGGAAGAGACAATGGCTGCTGCGACTGGGGAAAGGGCCCCTGCCTTCACTTCTGAAGAATTGGAGAAATTCGTGGATGGGGTCCTCCCCCGGTATCCGCTACTCTACGGTCCTCCAGACCAACAGGTTAGTACACTGGGACCATGCTTTGTGGGCAATGCCTGGGTTGAGTGGGGTGAATGAACAAAGGTGCGGAGGGGAGCGTATGAGGCATGCATCAAACGACAGATGAGAGCATGTGCCACATGGCAAGGGTGGGGATGGGGGGACACTCACATCGAGCATGCAGAAAATGTTGATATTTTGTTTTCTCTCCCTGTACGTGTCACATAGGTCAGTGCCCATCAGAAAGTCGACATTTGGCGTGCCATCGCCAAGGACGTCCGGACCCTGGGGGTCCACAACAGACGGGGCACCCACTGCCGCAAGAGGTGGGAGGACATCCGCCGCGGGAGCAGAAAGACCGCGGAGGCTCTGCTGGGGATGGCCTCCCATCGTAGGAGGGGTGCCACTCGTCTATT
Source organism: Pleurodeles waltl (assembly GCF_031143425.1). Lineage (NCBI taxonomy): Eukaryota > Metazoa > Chordata > Amphibia > Caudata > Salamandridae > Pleurodeles > Pleurodeles waltl. The sequence continues at coordinate 404,060,671 of NC_090444.1, forward strand.
GACCCCCCTGATGTCTCGGATCCTGGAGGTGGCCTACCCAGATTTGGATGGGCGCGTGAGGACATCACAGCAGACACAAGGGGGTGAGTACAAGCACATTCTGCTATCTTAGCGCACAGTGGAGGTGTCTGGGTGGGGGAGGAGGGATGTGGGTATCCCTAGGCCAGGGCGATTTCTGTAGGCTAGTCCCCTCCGTAAGGCATCACCCTGTGCCCCCGCCCTCCACCTCTGTAGGGTGCCAAGTACAGCTATCCATGGCCTTGTGTCACCTATGTGTGCAGATGTCGTCCATTGGCTTGTAGGCCAAGTCTCACTGATTGAGTAGTGTACCACAAGTGCGCGGCGTAGTGCAGGGGGCTTCTGTGTCTGTCCTCTCCGCCAACTGTGTTGCCAATGCATGCACTCAACATGTCTTTATTTCTCCCCCCCCTTTTTTTGTCTGCTCTTCCTGTTCATGTGTGCATTAGCATCATCTGGCGGAGGAGAAGTGGCATTGGAGCACGAGGGAGCTGCATCTCACATGGCCCCGGAGGGCCATGCAACGACTCTGATTTCACCAGGGAGACGGAGGGCGAGGGGGGCTCCACAACGGGGACACGTGGAGACATCAGCGACACCGACACGTCCTCGGAAGGGAGCTCCCTTGTGGTGGCGGCAACATCCGTGCCCACCGCAACAACAGGTACAGCCGCCACCCAGCACACCAGCTCTGCCCTCCAAGCAGCCCCTCAGCGTTCGCCCCGTGCCCGCTCGCACACCAAGGCGGGCATCTCCTTCGCCCCAGGCACCTCAGGCCCTGCCCCAGTTACCCCTGCTGCCCTCAGTGAGGAGGTCATTGACCTCCTGAGGACGCTCATTGTTGGGCAGTCTACCCTTTTGAATGCCATCCAGGGGGTGGAAAGGGAGGTGCATCAGAGCAATGCATACCTGGAGGGCATTCATTCGGGTCAGGCTGCCCATCAGCGATCGTTCAACGCTCTGGCCTCAGCACTGACGGCAGCCATTGTCCCTGTCTCCTGCCTCCCTCCTCCAACTCCCTCCACCCAGTCCCACTCCCCTGTCCCTCTGCCTATCCCAGACACACCTACAGACCAGCCTGCACACACCTCAACACCAAAGGTCACCTCATCCAAACATAAGCACTACACATCCCACAAGCATTCACACAAGCAACATCCACATGCAGACATACCAACAGCCACTGCCTCCTCTGTGTCCCCCTCCTCCTCGTCTCCCTCCTCCCTCCCTGTGAGGTCTCCACTCACACTTGAATGCACCTCTTCATCAGCCACTACGTCCATCACCAGCACACCCACCAGAACACTCCGCACACGTGCAGTCACCACCCCCACTGCCATTTACACGTCCCCTGTGTCCTCTCCCAGTGTGTCTGGCACCCCCTCTTCCAAACCACACAAACGCAGGCAGCCACCCACCCAACAGCCACCCACCTCACGACAGCCTCCGTCACAAGCACCTGCACCCAACAACAGCACACTTGACTCTCCTACAACCACATCCTCTTCCTCCACTCCCATACCCACTGCACCTACCCTTCCCATTGCTCCTAAAAAGTTTTTCCTCTCCAAACTTAACCTCTTTCCATCACCTGACCCACCCCCTCCATCTCGTAAAAGTCCAATCAGCACCTCAGCCAGCACAAGCCCTGGACCTACAAGGACCATAGTCCAGGGATATTGGAGTCCACCACCTTCGAGGGCAGCTACATAGGCCAGCAGCAAAGGGACAGCCAGCCCACCTCCTGGGAAGAAATCCAAAAAAGGCAAGGGCCGGCGCGAGAGGACAGAGACGGCAGCCTCCACAGGCACCACCCTGGCACCGTCAGGAAGTGGGGTGCCACCTGGCACATCTCCAAAGGGAGGCAAGGGACACAGAGGATCAGGCAAGGATGGCAAGGGCAGCACGGCCAACAAGTCCGGCAGCAGGCGAGCTGCCCAGGAGGGCCCCACCAGACCCATTCCGGGGGTGAAGGAGGACACCCACGGGCACGGAACACCAGCACAGGAGGGCCCCGCAAGCGAGAAGTCGGATGGCGAGTGAACACCATATATTGGCCAGAAATGGTGCCCTGGAGACTCATGTGAAGAACCGCTGAACAGGGCCCTTCAAGACAAGCACCGCTGAACAGGGCACCGCCGTCTCAAGAACCGCTGAACAGGGCCCTTCAAGCCAAGCACCGCTGAACAGGGCCCTTCAAGACAAGCTCTGCTGAACAGAGCCCGCCGACTCAAGAACCTGCTGAACAGGGCCCTTCAAGACTAGCACCGCTGATCAGGGCACCGCCGTCTCAAGAACCGCTGAACAGGGCCCTTCAAGACAAGCACCGCTGAACAGGGCACCGCCGTCTCAAGAACCGCTGAACAAGGCCCTTCAAGACAAGCACCGCTGAACAGGGCACCGCCGTCTCAAGAACCTCTGAACAGGGCCCTTCAAGACAAGCACCGCTGAACAGGGCACCGCCGTCTCAAGAACCGCTGAACAGGGCCCTTCAAGACAAGCACCGCTGAACAGGGCCCTTCAAGACAAGCTCCGCTGAACAGGGCCCCGCCATCTCAAGAACCGCTGAACAGGGCCCTTCAAGACAAGCACCGCTGAACAGGGCACCGCCGTCTTAAGAACCGCTGAACAGGGCCCTTCAAGACAAGCACTGCTGAACAGGGCCCCGCCGTCTCAAGAACCGCTGAACAGGGCCCTTCAAGACAAGCACCGCTGAACAGGGCACCGCCGTCTCAAGAACCGCTGAACAGGGCCCTTCAAGACAAGCACCGCTGAACAGAGCCCTTCAAGACAAGCACCGCTGAACAGGGCACCGCCGTCTCAAGAACCGCTGAACAGGGCCCTTCAAGACAGGCACCGCTGAACAGGGCCCTTCAAGACAAGCTCTGCTGAACAGGGCCCCGCCGTCTCAAGAACCGCTGAACAGGGCCCTTCAAGACAAGCACCGCTAAACAGGGCACCGCCGTCTCAAGAACCGTTGAACAGGGCCCTTCAAGACAAGCACCGCTGAACAGGGCACCGCCGTCTCAACACCGCTCCGCTGGGCCCTTCCTCTCAAACACCGCTCCGCTGGGCCCTTCCTCTCAAGCACCGCTCCCCTGGGCCCTTCCTCTCAAGCACCGCTCCGCTGGGCCCTTCAACTCAAGCACCGCTCCGCTGGGCCCTTCCTTTCAAGCACCGCTCCGCTGGGCCCTTTCTCTGAAGCACCGCTCCGCTGGGCCCTTCAACTCAAGCACCGCTCCGCTGGGCCCTTCCTCTCAAGCACCGCTCCGCTGGGCACCGCCGTCTCTGCACCGCTCCGCTGGGCCCTTCCTCTCAAGCACCGCTCCGCTGGGCCCTTCAACTCAAGCACCGCTCCGCTGGGCCCTTCCTCTCAAGCACCGCTCCGCTGGGCCCTTCAACTCAAGCACCGCTCCGCTGGGCCCTTCCTCTCAAGCACCGCTCCGCTGGGCCCTTCAACTCAAGCACCGCTCCGCTGGGCCCTTCAACTCAAGCACCGCTCCGCTGGGCCCTTCCTCTCAAGCACCGCTCCACTGGGCACCGCCGTCTCTGCACCGCTCCGCTGGGCCCTTCCTCTCAAGCACCTCTCCGCTGGGCCCTTCAACTTAAGCACCGCTCCGCTGGGCCCTTCCTCTCAAGCACCGCTCCGCTGGGCCCTTCCTCTCAAGCACGGCTCCGCTGGGCCCTTCAACTCAAGCACCGCTCCGCTGGGCCCTTCCTCTCAAGCACCGCTCCGCTGGGCCCTTCAACTCAAGCACCGCTCCGCTGGGCCCTTCAACTCAAGCACCGCTCCACTGGGCCCTTCCTCTCAAGCACCGCTCCGCTGGGCACCGCCGTCTCTGCACCGCTCCGCTGGGCCCTTCCTCTCAAGCACCGCTCCGCTGGGCCCTTCAACTCAAGCACCGCTGACACATTGGCAGAAGGGGCAGGCCCGGATCTGTGTCGGACAGGGCTGCACGATACACTCTGGGCACCAAGACTCCTCCAGTACCGCTGGAGTCTGTCATCCACTTGTGAGACTGTGGCTTTGCACTCCCCAGGATGGCACAGTGGGCAAACCACCCACTAAAAAGGCTTGTGAGACTGTGGCTTTGCACTCCCCAGGATGGCACAGTGGGCAAACCACCCACTGTAGGAACTTGTGAGACTGTGGCTTTGCACTCCCCAGGATGGCACAGTGGGCAAGCCACCCACTGTAGGAACTTGTGAGACTGTGGCTTTGCACTCCCCAGGATGGCACAGTGGGCAAGCCACCCACTGTAGGGACTTGTGAGACTGTGGCTTTGCACTCCCCAGGATGGCACAGTGGGCAAGCCACCCACTGTAGGAACTTGTGAGACTGTGGCTTCGCACTCCCCAGGATGGCACAGTGGGCAAGCCACCCACTGTAGGGACTTGTGAGACTGTGGCTTCGCACTCCCCAGGATGGCACAGTGGGCAAGCCACCCACTGTAGGGACTTGAGAGACTGTGGCTTCGCACTCCCCAGGATGGCACAGTGGGCAAGCCACCCACTGTAGGGACTTGAGAGACTGTGGCTTCGCACTCCCCAGGATGGCACAGTGGGCAAGCCACCCACTGTAGGGACTTGTGAGACTGTGGCTTTGCACTCCCCAGGATGGCACAGTGGGCAAGCCACCCACTGTAGGGACTTGAGAGACTGTGGCTTTGCACTCCCCAGGATTGAACAGTGGCCATGGAGGCCCCTCGTGGATCTGGCGTCGTGGACTCATGTGGCTGAGGTGCCCCCCCTTCCCTTACCCCTGAGGTGCCTGTAGTTTTCCTATCTGATGCCCCTGCAGTGTTCTCTCCAATGGATTCAGGTCTCATGTGTGGGCTTTGCCCATGTGTTGAGGACCATTGGCCCACGTACAATGACAGAAAGCCAATTTTGACGGGACAATTTACATATGTGTATATAGTTATGGGATGTTCGACTTACTTATTTACTTAGCCTTACAATATATTTGAATTCCAATAACATATTATTTTGTCTTTGCATTCTTCCAGGGGGTTTGGGGGGTGTCACTCTGAGTTGTTGCTCTGCATTGGTGTGTAAGTAGTTGGGTGGGGGGGGGGTGTCGCGTATGTGTGTGCCCGTATTCTTTTCTCCTTCCCCCTCCCCGGTGTCGTAGGTGCAGTACTCACCATTGTCTTCTGCGCCGGCGTTCGTGCTCCTGGTAGAGGAGCAGGTAGACAATTGCTGGTAGGATGTGTAGTTCTGGTTCCATGCTGTCCAGATTCCTCGTGGAGTGTGTAGGGTGAGCGTTTTCCCGTTCGTAGTCTGTTTCCGCCGTGTTTTTATCGGCGGGGCTCCCGCCCCGGAAAAGGTGGCGGAGTGGTGAGTTGTGATAGGGTGGGCGGTACATTGTCTGCCGCCTGTCTGTTGGCGGTGACCGCCGCGCTGTTTGTTTGTCCCGCCGTGGCGGTCGGAGTGTTAAAGTGGCGGTCTGTGTTGGCGGTTCCCGCCAGGGTCAGAATTCCATTTTTTGCACCGCCTGCCTGTTGGCGGGTTGGCCGCCGCTTTAACACCGACCGCCAGGGTTGGAATGACCCCCTATATGTCTTGTAGAAAGCCATGCTTTATCACCTGATTGATACTGAGGTCCTTCACAATGTTTCTTGTCGTAATGCTTTTTGTTTAGCTTTTTCTAAATGCTCTTGAATCAGTTTCTGGATTTGGTGGAGGTGTTGAATCGTTTCCGACACAGCTGGTGTAAGAGAACTTTCTTGAGGAACCGTGATGGGCAAAGTGTCAGGATTATAGCCAAACAAGCCAAAAAAGAGTGTGACACCAGTGGAGGTGTGAAACGAGTTATTGTAGGCTAGCTCAGCTAACCAGAGCATTGATGTCCAGTAATTAAGTGCTTTCTCAGCGCAAGCACGCAGATATTGCTTCAATGTCTGATTCAGTTTCTCAGTTTGGCCATCTGTTTGAGGATGGTGGCTAGTAGATAGTATGCATGTGACTTGAAGCGGTTTGCACCATATTTTCCAGAAGTTGGAGGCAAATTGCGAACCTCGATCAGGGAGAATCATTTTTGGCAGCCCGTGATAACGGACCACTCTATTCAGTAGAATGGTTGCCAGTTCAGTGGAGGTGGGCACTTTTTTACAGGCAATGAAATGTCCATATTTCGTGAGACTATCTACCACCACAAGGATTACTGAGTGCTGTTGAACCACTGGTAGTCCTGTAATTAAGTCTAAAGAGATGTGTTCCCAAGGTCGACGTGGAGTTGGGAGCGGATGCAACAAACCTTTCAGTTTTGAATGACTTGTCTTGATGGGAGCACAGACTTCGCATTGTTTTGACGTCTTTTGTCAGAGTAGGCCACCAAAAGTAGCGTTGGATTAATTCAAGAGTGTTAGGAGTACCTGGGTGACCTGCCGTAGGTATAACATGCAACCAATGAAATGCTAACTTGCGAAGCTTGGTAGTGGGCACAAACAAACGAGCGTCATGGAAAGGTAGTCCTTGCTTGATTGATCTTTTGGGATCTGCTTGAGCCCATGCCTGCCACTTCTCAATGGTGAAAGAATTAGGGATGTCTTCAAATAAGTCTTCGGTTTTTATGATGCATAGGACTTTGTCTGGAGCAATGATAGCTCTGGAAGGTTGGATTGTAGGCAACGTGGTAGACTCTTGGCGGGACAAGGCGTCTGCTTTGCGATTGTCTTTATAAGGACAAAAGGTTACCACAAAATCGAATTCAGCTAAAAACAGCATCTAGCGTAATTGCTGAGGAGTCAAAAGTCTAGCTGAACTCATGAACTGGAGATTGCGATGATCAGTATATACTGTGATAGTATACTTGGCACCCAACAAATGATGTCTCCACTCTTTAAAGGCGTAACGGATCGCCAGACGCTCTTTTTCAGCAATAACACAGTTCTATTTGGCTTCATTTAGCTTTCAAGACATGTAGGCTACAGGATGAAGTTGGCCAGTGTCTTTACTTCATTGTGACAAGACTGCACCAAATTGCCACATCTGAGGCATCGGCTTCAACTATGAATGGACAATCCACATCAGGGTGAGTCAAGACTGGGGCAGTGGAAAAAGCTTCTTTCAAAGTTGAAAAGGCTTGGTCAGCTTCTGGAGACCATACAAATTTTTCTTTCTTTCTCAATTCCATTTGTCGCCTTCTCTCATTCTGACTAAATGGTAAGCACCTCGTAGATCAAGCTTAGTGTCAATTTTTGCTTTTTTTACTTGATCCAACAAGACAGGAATCAGGGGCAAGGGGTATTTGTTCTTGATTGTGACCTTGTTCAAACCCCTATAGTCAATACAGGTTCGAAGGTCCCCATTCGCCTTAGGGATAAAAAACAAAGGAGAGGCTGCAGGAGACTTAGAAGGGCGGATGAAGCCATTCTCTAAGAATTGATCTAGGTACTTTCGTAAGTGTTGATTTTCATGTTCTGACAAGGCATATACACGACAGCTAGGGAGTATCGCACCTGGAGTTAGATCAATTTGGCAGTCATAAGGTCTATGAGGAGGCAAGGTTTCTGCTTCTTTTTCATCAAATACATATTCATAGGATGAATACTGCCTGGGAACTTTACTTCTTTCTCCGCTGCAGTGGCTATGTAAGAGTTGCAATTATTGGCGACTTGAGACGTCTGGAGGCATTTTTTATTACATAGGGTGGAAGAGAACACGACTTTCCAATCTGCCCAGTTAATCTCAGGATTGTGATGAGTTAACCATGGTAAGCCAAGGATAATTCCATACTGAGGAGCATGGATCACATCAAAGATGAGCTTCTCTTCATGTTTGGTTCTTTGATTTCCCCCATTACAGATCACCGACAAGGGGACAGTCTGAAGAGTTACTGGGCCTCCAGTCAAGAGTTTTCCATCTACTGCTTGTATTATCTCTGGGGTCTTCTTCTCGGTGCATGGGATCCCCCATGCGTGAACCAATTGGGCATCAACAAAGTTTCCGGTAGCCCCAGAATCTACGAGGGCCTTCTTGAAATAGTTATTTTTCTTTACATGAACTTTTATGCCCAGCTTGAGATGTCTAGGCTGTGAAGGGTCCACGGTGACACCCAAGAGCAACCCTTCTTTACATCTTGGGTGATTTAATTTTCTGGCTCGACTTGTGCATTGGCTGAAAGTTTCTGGACAGGACCTTGTTTGCTTTTTGGTTTGATTGGACAATCTTTGGCAGAATTACCCTTTCGCCCGCAATAAAGACATGGTCCATTTTTTCTACGTAGGTCCTTTTCGTATTTGGTCAAAGGTCTCCTGATTGTTCCCATTTCCATATGTTCTGGAGTTCTCTCTTTCTGGGTTTTTGATTCTCTATGATCGTGAACACGCCAGGAATATTTCTCAGTCTTTTTGCATGTTCCCCTTCGTTCTGCTATACGATGATCCAGTCTCAAAACAAGGTTTATTAGATCTCGACAATCTGTAGGTTGCGAGTCTATCTGAGCAAGAATGTCCTTTAACTCGTCCTTGAGTCCTTTGTAAAACAAGGCCGCTTGTTTTTCTTCAGGCCAGGATATTTCGGCTACCAGCCGATTAAAGTTAGCTAAGTAAGACACTAGATCCTGGTTACCTTGTCGCAAGTCTAATAGTTCACGATCTGCCAACAATGTCACAGTTCTTCGATCAAACACTTGTTCAAACTCACGAACAAGATTTCTCCAATTGTAGCAGGGGACTGTCTTTATGCACAAGAGGGATTGCCCAGGTGGCTGCGTCCCCAGTCAGGTAAGATAACAAGAAGGCCACCCTGGATTGTGCATCAGGGAAAGTGTTTGGTTGGCAGGTAAAATGTAATTCCAATTGAACCAAGAAAGATTGCGCTTTCAGGGGATCGCCTGAAAAACGTTCTGGAGGAGCTAGGGGAATGGCTGAAGGAACGCTGAGGGAAATGTTCGTAGGAGGATTACCTCCAGAAGCTTGAGAAGAAGGACCAGGCCAAGACACACCCAAAGGGCTTTGTTCCTTCTTTTCTACCCTTTCCTGCAACTGACTCACTCTCTCAGCTAAGCTGGCTGCTATATCCTTTGATGACACTACCTCTGCTTGGAGCTGTGTGATAACCTTGACTACCTCGTCCAATGTGGCCATGCTGAGAACACACGAAAACCAGGAGGATAGTAAATTTGTGGGCTCACTATTCTGTCGGGGAGACCAGATCCTCGGGGTCTGTGCACGTTCCCAACATGTCCACCACAAGACAGCTCCAAAACTCTGATAGAAATATCACAGAGCCTAAGAGAGTCCAAGTGGGGAAAAGGGGATTAGGTAGGGAACAGCTGGGAAGGAGACCTGTAGGAAGAAAAAGGTTATAAAACACAATATCAGAATATAATCACATTGACTTTCACTAGACTATGGTTATAAGCATTGTCTTACTGTAACCATGGATAATCTAAGAAGTGACTTTAACTAGACCTCAAGAACTCTGGGTACCTGGAACAAATCAAGAATGATGAATGCAATGTTTCATATGAGCTTTTCATAAAATGTCACATAATGTCTAGAAATACAAGGACCTTCTAGAATACTGTTTTAGAACAAACACTGCATTTTTAACATGAGGACAAAACAATCTGAAACATTACCTGGAAAACAATCGGAATTGTACTAGGGACTTAATATGCACAAAGACCGTCACATTTTGCATTTATCATCTTCACAGGAAATCCATAGGCTCAGGATAAATGTGTGTACTTCAACAAAAATTACACATTAAAGTTTTTACTTGCCATGAAATGATCGCACACACTGTTGCCGATCTGAACACCAAGTTTTACATGCAGGAAAAGAATCGCGCACACTGCCGGTTCTAACAAGAATATGTAAATGCCATGAAATGATCGGGCACACTGTTGCTGATCTGAACACCAAGTTTTACATGCAGGAAAAGAATCGCGCACACTGCAGATTCTAACAAGAATATGTAAATGCCATGAAATGATCGTGCACACTGTTGCCGATCTGAACACCAAGTTTTACATGCAGGAAAAGAATCGCGCACACTGCCGATTCTAACAAGAATATGCAAATGCCATGAAATGATCGCACAAGCCTTTGCCGATCTGAACACCAAGATTTACATCTGAGCAATGATTCGCGTACTCTGAAAGTTTCACGAGTAGGCCTTTAAAAATGGGGTCAGGGGCCCAGCCCGACCTCCGTCTTACCACCCTGCTCAAGGATCACCAAGATAATGCGGGGCAGGCCTGGAACGGCAAGGTAGGCCTCCGGAACAGGAGCTCAGGAAATTGCTGGTGCTCTGCACCGGGACCTCTGAATAGTGAGCACGTGGAGCTGGGCCGGCTCCCTTATATAGAGTCTGTCCCAGCCCACAAACCACACCCAGTCAAGCTGCAGAGAAAGCTTCTAGATTGTCCTAGAAAGGGACCACACCCTAACACACTAAGAGGGTCATTCCTACCCTGGCGGTCTATGACCGCCAGGGTAGGTGACGGAGGAAGCACCGCCAACAGGCAGGCGGTGCTTCCGGGGGCATTCTGACCACGGCGGTAAAGCCGTGGTCAGAAAAGGGAAGCCAGCGGTTTACTGCCGGCTTCCCGCTGCCCCAGGGAATCCTCCACGGCGGCGCTGCAAGCAGCGCCGCCATGGTGATTCCGACCCCCTTCCCGCCAGCCTGGTTCTGGCGGTTTTCACCGCCAGAACCTGGCTGGCGGGAACGGGTGTCGTGGGGCCCCTGGGGGCCCCTACAGTGCCCATGCCCCTGGCATGGGCACTGTAGGGGCCCCCTAACAGGGCCCCACATAGATTTTCAGTGTCTGCGTGGCAGACACTGAAAATCGCGACGGGTGCAACTGCACCCGTCGCACCCCTTCCACTCCGCCGGCTCCATTCGGAGCCGGCATCCTCGTGGAAGGGGGTTTCCCGCTGGGCGGGTGGGCGGGTGGGCGGCCTTCTGGCGGTCGCCCGCCAGCCCAGCGGGAAACTCAGAATCACCGCCGCGGTCTTTTGACCGCAGTACGGTCTTCTGGCAGTTCCCACTTGGCGGGCGGCGACCGCCGCCCGCCAATCTAGGAATGACCCCCTAAGTCAGTCTGCAGCAATACCTTATAAATGAACAGTTATTGCAAACATCATTAATAGTGTTTTTCAAGGTTAAAGTCTGCAATGCAAAAGGTTAGCATACTGCATATGAACACAATGCATGAATTATGCTCTAGCATAAAGGCTGGGTTTTTGTATTTTTGTCGCCCGTAGAGCGCGCACTGTCCTGATGTTGACAGGGGGTATGGCCATACCCCCACCCCAAATAAATGGGGCCAAAGTTGTTCTGCCCACCAGTGGGCAGATGGGGCAATTACGCCAGATCCACACCCCAGGGGGCAGAAAGTCTACAAGATGCCATGGAATAAAATAAAAAAATATGGGCCTGGTTATGCCCCCACCCCAACTGAAGGGGATAACAGTATTTCAGCTCTCTCCCGGCACACTAAAACATCTTATCCCACGGCAAGCAAGAGGACATTTGATTATTTGGGGTTTTGGTTTTACATTTGGGCCATGGGAGCTTGGTAACTCTCCAAATCGTCCCACTAGGAATGGTAAGGGCTGCACTTTTTTGGCTTTGGGATGCTGCCATGTAGAAAAATCCACAAGACCTAGACACATCAGAAAACTAAACATCTGGTTGATCCCAGGGTGGTGTGCTTCACATGCACACCGCCACCAATTTCTTACCCACAATGCCCAGCAAACCTCCAACTTTGCTGGAAATCACACATTTTTCCCACATTTTTGTGATGGAACCTTCCGGAATCTGCAGGAATCCACAAAATTCCTACCACCCAACATTGGCTCATCTATACTGATAAAAATTCTGCTGCACTTGTCAGCCTAAATTTTTTTTTTTTTCAAACTGCCCTTTTGGACCTGCTTTGGTTCCCCCTCAATTTCAACATGTTTTTGGCTCTTCCCTGTCACAGGCACTTGGCCCACCTACACAAGTGAGGTATCATTTTTACTGGGAGACTGAGGGGAACATTGGTTGGTAGGAAATATGTCCTGGTGCAGTGATCCCACACAGAAATGTGGGAAAAAAGTGATTTTTTAGCTACATTTGAGGTTTGGTGAGGATTCTGGGTAAGAAAACATTGGGAGATCCACGCAAGTCACACCTCCCTGGACTCCCTGGGGTGTCTAGTTTTCAGAAATGTCTGGGTTTGGTAGGTTTCCCCAGATGGCAGCCGAGCCCAGGACGAAAAACGCAGGTCCCCCCCCCACAAAGACAGGTAGTTTTGTATTTGATAATTTTGATATGTCCAGTTAGTGTTTTCGGGCATTTCCTTTCGCGAGCACTAGGCCTAACCACACAAGTGAGGTACCATTTTTATCAGGAGACTTGGGGGAACGCTGGGTGGAAGGAAATTTGTGTCTTCTTTCAGATTTCAGAACTTTCTGTCACCGAAATGAGAGGAAAAAGTGTTTTTTTGGCCAAATTTTGAGGTTTGCAAAGGATTCTGGGTAGCACAACCTGAAGAGAGACCCACAAGTCACCCCATCTTGGATTCTCCTAGGTGTCTACTTTTTAAAAATATGCAGGTTTGGTAGGTTTCCCTAGGTGCCAGATGAGCTAGAGGACAAAATCCACAGCTAGGCACTTGCAAAAAAACAGCTCTACCCATGCAAGTGAGCTACCATTTTTATCGGGAGACTTGGGGAAACACAGAATAGCAAAACAAGTGTTATTGCCCCTTGTCTTTCTCTATTTTATTTCCTTTCAAATATAAGACAGTGTGTAAAAAAAAAGTCTATTTGAGAAATGCCCTGTAATTCACATATTAGTATTGGCACCCCGGAATTCAGAGATGTGCAAAAACCCACTGCTTCTCAACACCTTATCTTGTGCCCATTTTGGAAATACAAAGGTTTTCTTGATACCTATTTTTCACTCTTTAAATTTCAGCAAATGAATTGCTGTATACCCGGTATAGAATGAAAACCCACTGCAAGATGCAGCTCATTTATTGGCTCTGGGTGCCTAGGGTTCTTGATGAACCTATAAGCCCTATATATCCCTACAACCAGAAGAGTCCAGCAGATGTAACGGTATATTGCTTTAAAAAATCTGACATCGGACGAAAAAGTTACAGAGTAAAACGTGGAGAAAAATGGCTGTTTTTTTTACCTCAATTTCAATATTTGTTTATTTCAGCTTTTATTTTCCATAGGAAACCCTTGTAGGATCTACACAAATTACCCATTGCTGAATTCAGACTTTTATCTACTTTTCAGAAATGTATAGCTTTCTGGGATCTAGCATTGGTTTCACACCCATTTCTGTCACTAACTGGAAGGAGGCTGAAAAATCATTAAAATGGGGTATGTCCCAGTAAAATGCCACAATTGTGTTGAAAAATTGGGTTTTCTGATTCACGTCTGCCTGTTCCTGAAAGCTGGGAAGATGGTGATTTTAGCACCACAAACCCTTTGTTGATGCCATTTTAAGGGAAAAAAACACAAGCCCTCTTCTGCAGCCCTTTTGACCCATTTTTTGTAAACAAACGATTTTTGTGCTGTATTTTGGCTGATTTCTTGGTCTCCTTCAGGAGGACCCACAAACTCTGGGTACCTCTAGAATCCCTAGGATGTTGGGAAAAAAGGATGACATTTAGCGTGGGTAGCTTATGTGGACAAAAGGTTCTGAGGGCCTAAGCGCAAACTGCCCCGAATAGCCAAACAAAAGGCCTGGCACTGGAAGGGGACAAGGCCTGTCAGCGAAGGGGTTAAATACTTAATAACATGAACTTTAAAAAAGTGTGCAGTCGGGAGGTGCACAGTGGTGATATTGCTAGGTGTTTCAGTGTGCAGGAAACAATCTACCTACTACCCTCATATAAGGAAAAACATATAGCCCTCATGGTGAGACAGGCACTGCTCGTTCTCTGGGGTCACAACTCACAACTTCTTCCACAGCTTATTGGAAAGGATATGGTGCGGTGAGTCCTAGTTATGATCCAGATATCAAGGGTGAAGGAAATCGCTTTTGCAAGCAAATTAGTCCACTATTGTCCTACATGGCAAAAAATTCAAGGAACTGATCTGTCCATGACTGTGAATACTGAACATTCTTGCGAAACAGTCATATCATCAAAGGTGTCAGCTGACCTGAGATGCACACACAGAGGTTGGGTGCTGAGAAGTCTTGGGAGAAGTTTTGACAGAGTGAGTTGCTTGGAGTGCTTCTTGGCAGAAGTGTGGTTGAATGACAGAGAGGAACAGGGAGAGAATGGGGAAAGGGACAATATGTTTATACATGCTGTCAACTAAATTAAAAAAATGATTGAATACTAAAAAGGAGTTCAGGCACAAAAAATGTAAAAGCACGAAGGATAAAACTTACTGCCCAAAAGCTCCTCAAAGTATATATATTTTGTATGATGCTGTGGTAAAAACAATAGTTGGGCGAAACAACTAAAGATGTCAACAAGGCCAGACCTAAGATATAGCTGAAATGGCATTAACGTTTGTTTCTGGCAAGGGTAGCATTGTTTATGGTTTGCACGCTAAAGGGGAAAGGGCTGGTACTCTTTTTACTTCTGTAATCTCTACATGAGACCTCTTCTGAGCCTCCATCCTCTTCAATTTCCACTGTGAGGAAACTGGCTGCTGCTTGTTGAACATTCACCAGATACCTGACCCCCATCTTTGACCTTCATTGGATCTACCACCCTCACTGGCCCAATCTTTCCAGGTCCCATCTTGGCTGCTCCTCTCATCCATATAAATAAGTGCTGTTCATTCTGTAAACTATATGTATTCCTTTACAATTCTTTATGTTCACATTGTCATAATAGGGATAGCAAAATAATTCAGTGGTTGGATGCACCAGTAGCAGCCCAGTGGCACCAATGTAGCCTTTAATCATTTGGAACTAGATAACATGAATAACAATTAGTTGGCCACATGAAAAAACAAAGCTAATAAGCAGCACAGTGGTAGTAAGCATTATAAACTCCTTATTATTTCCATGTAAATATTTAAATTTCTGATCACCTAGGAAGTTGAAGAAAATCTAAGGTGTTCAAACTCTAATGTGTCCTATAAAGGAGCCCTTGTAGATGCAATTAACAAAGATAACACTGTAAGTTTTTTAAAAAGCTCAAATACATAGCAGAGTATGAATAATTTGCATAATTTCAATACATTTTTGCACATGTGTGTTTGGTGAAAAAATGTTATATTTTCCAGGGCCCACTGTAAACCTATTATTACTTGTTGGTTACTTGCAGAGTATTCCAGTACTCATTACTATGTGATATGATTGCACCCAGGTTATTGTTTAAATATTTTACAAAATGTTACAGATGTTTTTACTTCAAACCTAAAATGAGTAGGCAAGGGTGATAAAAATGGCTTTGGAATGACATATGAAAATGGTATCAACACGTATGCATCACTTCTATTCAGACTGCACAAGGATTCATCACAGGGGATAATCCAGCTACATGGGCATAAACATTAGGGTCACTCATGATTCCTTATATTTTAGTTATTCAGAATATTATGGCCCTCATTATGATATTGGTGGTCAGCTGACCGCCACACCGGCGATGGCGGTAGTACTGTCACCATGCTGGCAATAATGACTGCCAAATTATGACCATGGCGGTGATCCCTTTCACAGACAGCCAATGTACCACCCCAACTGCTAGTGCGGTATGACCAATCACCACGGGGGTAGCCACCTACAGGCAGGTGGAAGACAAGGATCCGCCCACCATATTAAGACATAGCAGACCACCAGGATTTCCGGGACCGCCACTAAAAGCCTGGCAGAAACACATCATAAAAGGACACACTCACCTTCAGGGATACAAAAGAGTCCGCGTCTGCCATGGAACCAGAACTGGAAGTCTTCCTGATGCTGTACCTCTCAATGGCCATCCAGAAACACCAACACCGACAAAAGGGGGCTGTGGGGGAGACAGGGGCCCTTGGGCTTGGGAGGGGGCTTGGGTAAGGGGCGGAGAAGTGGCGTTGGGACGGGTGCTGGAGTGCCACTCTTGTTCCCCTTAGTGGCGGGGGAACTCTTAGGGGGATGTACAGGAGTGGAATGAGGGGTGGAGGGACTGGGCTAAGGGAGGGGACTCTCCTCTTACGGGCAGGATGGGGGGTAGGGAAGAGGTCAAGGTGGGAAAGGAAAAGCTTCTTAGAACCAGTGGGGCGGGGTGTTGGAGGGGGGATGGGAGTGGAGGTAGAGGAAGTGGTCGTAGGAGGAGGCGTGCTGGACTTGGGTGCAGGTGCATGGACAGTGTGGTGTGTGAGGTGGATAGCTGTTAGGTGTCTGCGTGTTAGGAGAAAGGTCATTTCCAACTGAGCGTTTATGTGTCTTTGGGGGGGGCAGAGGGGGGTAGGACAAACAGGATATGTGGATGTCTGTTGTGGTGGTGTCTACAAGTGAGGTGGGTGTGCTGCATGAGGTGGTGATAGTGGTGGTAGTGATTGCGCATGTGGGGTGTGGGGTGCTTGTCTGCGGGTCTGCTGTTGTGGTGAATGTAGGCAAGACTTACAGGTGGCAGGATCTGGGACTGTTGATGCAGTGCATGCAGGTGTGAGTGCTGATGTGACTGTGAGGGAGGAGGAGGATGGGGAGATAGTGGAGGCAGTGACTGTTGTTATGTGTGTATCTGTGTGTTGGTTGTGTGTGTGCCTGTGGAGTGAAGTGTGCTGCCAGTGTTTGTCAGTGCGAGTCCTGTCTCTTGTTTAGGGTGCATGCTTGTCAGAATGTGTGCGTGGGATGGGTTGGGGGAGAGGAGACAGAGACTGGGAAGAGGTAGTTGGAGGGGGGAACGGAAGAAACAGGGACACTGACTGCCATCAGAGATGAGGCTAGAGCCTGAAACGATCTCTGTAAGGCTGCAAGCCACTGTGATTTCCCTCCAGGAAAGCATTGCATTGCTGCATTTGAGATGCCAGCCCCTGGATGGCATTCACTGTGGTTGACTGCCCTACAGAGATGGATATCAGGAGGTCAATAGCCTCCTCAATGAGGGCAGCAGGGCTGACTGAGGCAGGGCCTGAGGTGCCTGGGGCGAAGGAGACGCCCACCCTCCTGGGTGAGCGGGTACGGGCAACTCGGTGGGGGGCTACTGAGAGGGCAATGCTGTTACGGGGGTGGCGAAAGATCTTGTAGCCAGGGTGGTCCCAGAGGGGTCCGCCACCACTAGGGAGCTTCCATCAGAGGAGGAATCTGAGTCGGATGTCATAGCTCCTGTCTCCTCTGTGGTACTCACCTCGCTCTCCGTCCCCTCAGCGTCGGTGGACTTTGCCTCCTGGGTCCCGTGGGCTGCAGCTCCCCCTCTCGCCAGTACCCCTGCTCCTAAGCCAGATGATGCTAATGCACACATGGACAGGATGACAAAAGAAGAGGGGGGGAGAAAGTAAGGGAGCACAGGGTCAATCATCACACCAAAAGCACAATTGGCATACACATCACATTCATTCCTTGGGATCTACATTGCGCAGTAAGGACCACTGTGACAAACCATTGCCTAGGTACTACAGCAGGAAGGAACCCAAACACTACTGTCTGCACTCCTACTGGGACCACCTAAGAGCTGTCTGTCATGGCATGGTAGCTACCTAGCAATACTAAAAATCCATACCACCATACATAACTAAGCAGGACCACGCAGGACTGGCTGAACCGGCATATTGGGGCAACCACTGACTGCAACCTTGCACTCAAATCCCATGGCAGGCAACCAAAATATGTATACCACACGTGCTGTGCTCACTCCTTTGTGGGTGCTGTGCTGCCCTCAAGCACCCATCCAACTCAGGATTGGTCACAGCCAGTATGTGGGCCATTAGGAGGGCCAGGCTCTGACAGGCACCCCTCCCTCGTTGGGAGGCCGTCCCCAGCTGGGCCTCCGCGGTCTTCTGGGCCCTTCGTCTCAGGTCCTCCCACCGTTTCCTGCAGTGGGTGCTCTGCTGGCTATGTACCCCCAGGGTCGGCACATCCTTGGTGATGGCATGACACAACCCCTTCTTCTGAATGGCATGACACAACCCCTTCTTCTGATGAGCGCTGACCTGCAGAGGAAACACAGACAGAGGGATACCATGAACCAGACAGTCCAGCCTGTCAAACAAATGGCTCACACACTGCATTTGCTCCTCATCAAGCTCATACATGACCCGTACCTCTGCGTGCACATTGCCTGCAGCCATACCCCTAAATGACACACTGCCAGCACACACATACATCTACATGCAGCCATGTTGCATTCAACGTACCCATGATGTACTCACCAGTTGGTCTGGAGGCCCATGCCACTGCCCATATAGGGATAGGACCCCATCCACGATCTCCTCCAACTCCTCCTTCATGAAGGCTGGGGCCCTTTCCCTTGTGGCACGGGCCTTGGCAGATTCCAGACACAGGTCACAGCAGCACACGCAGTGGAGATGTATCACTGTTGAAAGTCAGCAATCAAGTGAAGTTGTAGAAAGAAAATGGCGGTCACATTTGCTGCTGTAAACACTGTCACTGCCGGCGTTGATCATTATTAGTTCCTGTACTTCTTAGAGCCCCATGTTAGCCAATGAGGAATTGCTTGGCAGTGCAGACCACCTTCCGCCATGACTCCTAGCGCCAGTGAAGTGAGGTCACTTCCACCTGTCCCTGCATACAGAACAGGCGGTTGCCATTTCCTACTGCTATTACTCATGTCATGAAAGTATATGTGCATCATTGGTGTCGCCTGTACACACCTAGACAATTCTTGTTTCCTACATACATACATGCTCTGTGTACTGTGGTGTGGTGTGTTTATAGGTCCTGTTGTCACAACCATTTTACTTTTGTCTCAGGAGGAGGAGGCAAGCACCCGTATACAGACCCCTTGTGGACTTGGCTACACTGGAGAACTGGCACATCATACTCACCTGTCATCTGGACAGGGCCACAATCACAGAGCTGTGTGCATAATTGGACCCTGATCTGATACCTGCTATTCATAGCATCACAGCAATTCCCCCTCTTGTGCAGGTACTGTCAGTGCTCCATTTCCTGGCAACTGGTTCTTTCCAGGTGACTGTGGGCTTGGCTGCAGGAATGTCACAGCCAATGTTCTCGTATGTGCTTGGAAGGGTTTTGGCTGCCTTGCTCAAACACATGAGCAGCTACAACGCATTCCCCCAGGCGGATGATTTGCCCACTGTGAAGGCTGGATTCTGTGCAATGGGATGCATCCCACATGTGATTGGGGCCATTGACGGGACCCATATTGCCTTAGTCACTCCCAGGGCAAATGAACAGGTGGACAGGAATAGGAAGATTTTCCACTCTCTAAATGTCCAGCTGGTGTGCCTCGCTGACCAGTACATCTCCCACGTCACTGCCAAGTATCCTGGATCTGTGCATGAGGCCTATGTCTTGAGGAATAGCAGCGTCCCACAGGTGATGGCACAACTACAGAGGCACAGAGTGTGGCTCATAGGTGAGCTTGAGTCCCCACACAATGTATGTCAGTGTATGCCTACTGGAGCCATACCCCATGGCTAATGTGTGTCCCTCACTTCTTGCAGGTGACTCCAGCTACCCAAAGCTGTCCTAGCTGTTGACCCTTGTTAGGAATCCAAGAACAGGAGCTGAAAATCAGTACAATGATGCACATGGGTGTAGCAGGAGGTTTGTGGAACGCACTTTCGGTCTCCTGAAAGCCAGGTTCAAGGGCCTCTATTTGACAGGTGGATCCCTATGCTACTCCCCTAAGAAGGTCTGCCAGATCGTGGTGGTGTGCTGCATGCTGCACAGTTTGGCCCTCAGACGCCATGTGCCCCATCTGCAGCAGGAGGGGGGGTAACAATGCACCTGTGGCAGCAGTGGACACTGAGGACAGTGAGGAGAAGGAAGCGGAGGAGGATGTTGACAACAGGACACATATCATTCAGCAGTACTTCCAATGACACTCAGGTAAGACTGTTGATCAATAGATGTCTCCATTTGAGTAATGTGCTGTGTGGCTGTTGTGTTGTGCAACTCATAACACGGCCGACCAACTCAACGCCCTCAACCCCGGCTGCATCACAGCATGCTCCAAGCCCTCACCAAGGAACACCCACGGACCCTTCGTATGCCGCACCTCCAGATTCACCTGCGACAGATCAACGAAACCAACAAAGACCGAAACTAACCACCTCCACTGCATACTCCTCAACACCCGCTCCGCACTGCAAGCACGCCATCGAGCTCTGGGACCTGCTCAACTCCACCGCCCCAGACATAGCCTTCCTTACCGAAACCTGGTGGAACGACTCCTCGGCGCCCGACATCGCAATAGCCATACCGGACTGCTACAAGATCATCCGTAGGGACCGCAAAAACGGAATCAGAGGAGGCATAGCCATCGCCCACAAATCCTCCCTCAAGGTCGACACCCACACTGACGACTCCCTCAAGACCGCCGAACACCTACACTTCCGCATCCACACCGACCCCAACACAACTCTCAGAGGAACGCTCATCTACAGACCCCCCGGACCACGAGCACCATTCAGCGAATCCCTCGCCGACCTCACTAGCACCCACGCACTCACCTCAACGGATTACATCTTCCTCGGGGACCTAAATTTCCACCTGGAGAACAACAACGACACCAACTCCACTACTCTGATCGACAACCTCACCAACCACAGCCTCAGACAACTCGTCAACACACCAACCCACATCGCCGGCCACACGCTTGATCCCATCTTCTCCTCAAGCGCCCACGTCACCTTCAACCATTCCACCGTACTCCACTGGACCGACCACCACTGCATCCACTTCACCTACAAGAAACCTACCGAGCACCACCGCACCCAACAACCACCCCGCTGATGCTGGAGCAAAGTTACGGAAGACCAGCTTACCAACGCCCTCGCCCAGAACCCACCCCCGACTCCACCGACCCAGACACCGCCGCCAACAACCTTACCCTGTGGATCAACATCTGCGCCAACACCCTCGCTCCACTCAAAAAACCCACCGACAACCAAGCCAGAAGAAAAGCCGCGTGGTTCACCGACGAGCTCCTAAACTCCAAACGCCACTGTCGGAAGCTAAAAAAGGAATGGCTCCTCAAACGCACACCTGACAGCCTCACAGCCCACAAGGACGCCACCCGCAAGCACCACCAACTCATCAGACAAGCCAAACGATCCCACTTCAAAGACCGCCTGGACACCAACGCACACGACAGCAAAGAGCTCTTCAGCATCGTGAAAGAACTCTCCAACCCCAGCGCCAACATCAACTCCATCCCTCCATCCCAAGAACTCTGCAACGCAGTGTCCACCTTCTTCCACCGGAAGATCACCGACATCCACAACAGCTTTGACGCCACTCCCACTCCAGACCCCACCCCCGAACACTCCACCTGTGCAAACCACCTGACCTCCTGGACCAACGTGAACGACATAGAGACATGCAAGATCATGAACTCCATCCACTCAGGATCTCCGTCAGACCCCTGCCCTCACCACGTATACAACAAAGCCGACTCCACCATCACCCCCCCAACTACGGAAGCTCATCAACATCTCCTTCGAAACAGCAACTTTCCCTGAAAAATGGAAACACGCCGAAATCCGCACCCTCCTCAAGAAGCCCAAAGCAGACCCCAACGACCTCAAGAACTTCCGACCCATCTCCCTACTCCCTTTCCCAGCAAAGGTGATCGAAAAAATCGTCAACACACAACTAATCAGCCACCTCGAAGAGAACGGCATCCTAGACCCCTCCCAGTCCGGCTTCAGACGAAACCACAGCACCGAAACCGCCCTTCTCGCCGCCACAGACGACATCAAACACCAAATGGACGATGGCAAAACATCAGCCCTCATCCTCCTGGACCTATCTGCCGCCTTCGACACAGTCTGCCACCGCACCCTGAAATCACGCCTCCTCGAAACCGGAATTCAAGGTAAAGCCCTCGACTGGATCGTCTCATTCCTCTCCGGCAGAACCCAGAGAGTCCCCCTCCCCCACTTCCGCTCCGAAGCCACCGACATCATCTGCGGCGTCCCCCAAGGCTCATCCCTCAGCCCGACGCTGTTCAACATCTACATGGCCCCCCTCGCTCAAGTGGCCCGACAACACAACCTCAACATTCTCACCTACGCCGACGACACCCAGCTCATCCTCTCACTCACCAAAGACCCCCACACCGCCAAAACCAATCTCCACGAGGGAATGAAATCCATTGCCGAATGGATGAGAAACAGCCGTCTGAAACTGAACTCAGACAAGACGGAGGTCCTCATCCTCGGACCCACCCCCTCCGTCTGGGACGACTCCTGGTGGCCCACCGCACTAGGAACCCCGCCGACACCGTCCGACCACGCTCGCAACCTGGGCTTCATCCTCGACTCCTCCCTCACCTTGTCTAAACAGGTCAACGCAGTTTCCTCCTCCTGCTACAACACACTCCGCATGCTCCGCAGAATCTACAAGTGGATCCCGACAGAAAGAAGAAGAACAGTGACAGAGGCCCTCGTCAGCAGCAGGCTGGACTACGGCAGCGCACTCTATACAGGCATCCCAACAAAAGACATACTACACCTCCAACGTATCCAAAATGCCTCCGCCCGGCTGATCCTCAACGTACCCCACCACAGCCACATCTCCCACCACCTGAGAAACCTTCACTGGCTCCCCGTGGACAAAAGGATCACTTTCAAGCTTCTTACCCACGCTCACAAAGCGCTCCACGACACCGGACCAGCCTACCTAAACAACAGACTCAGCTTCTACACCCCCACCCGTCAGCTCCGCTCCACTAACCTCGCCCTCTCCATCGTCCCCCGCACCCGAAGAAAGACCTCCGGCGGCAGATCCTTCTCATACCTCGCCGCCAAAACCTGGAACACCCTCCCCACCAACCTGCGACCGACTCAAGACCTACTCACCTTCAGAAGACTCCTCAAGACCTGGTTCTTCGACCAATAACACCAGCTCTCCCCCCCACCACCCCACCCCCCCAGCGCCTTGAAACCCTCACGGGTACGTAGCGCGCTTTATAAATTCAATGATTGATTGATTGATTGATAACCTTTGCATCCCAATCGACTGTCACCTCCCTTATTGCAGATGTTGGTGTGGTTACAACAGTGAACTGATGTAATGTCTACAGACTGCTGGAACACATTTGTTGGTGGATTAACACATTACAGGACATTTGCACAGGTTAATGAAGTTCAATGCAGTTGAACACATTGCACATTTCTTACTGATAAAGCACCATTACACTAGTTGTGTTCGAGGGTGTTTATTTGACTTTGAAATATATGATGGAAAGTGCAATGGAGTGGGATGATGGTTGGGAAAAGTCCAGTGTAGTGGGCCAGTGTGTTAGTAGCACAGGTCCAGTGTCCATGGGGCCATAGGTAGGGGAGCAATGGCAGTCCAAAGTGAACTAGGTGAATCGGTGGAACACAAGGGGGACATTCTGGAGGGGCTCATTTCCTGGCGGTGGCCTTGGTCTTGGCAACTGTCTCTGGTGTCTGTCTGGGTCACAGGGAACGTTTGCGGGGTGTTCACCTTCTGCAGGGGGAGGAGTGCCAGTGGCCTGTGAGTCCTGTGGCAGGGCCTCCTGCCACTTGCTACAGCAGATTTGGAGGGCTGGTCAGTACACTGGCTGGTGAAAGGGGCCCGCTGGTGTGTTGTGTATTCATGCATGATGTTCGCCATGTCACTCAGCACCCCTGCAATGGAGGCCATGGTGGTATTCAAGGCCTGCAATTGTTGCATGACCTCCTGGTGGCGTTCCCCCTGCAGCCGCTGGTTCTCCTGCATGATGTTGATCACCTGACCCATCCTGTCCTGGGATTGTTGGTGTGCCCCCAGGACACTTGTGAGTGCCTCCTGGGCAGTCAGTTCCCTTGGCCTGGCCTCCCCCTGGTGCACAGCTGTCCTCCGACTGTCCCTGGCCCCCTGTGCCTGTGTCCCCTGAACGGTGTGCCCACTCCCACTTACACCAGGACCCTCATCATCTTGCCTGTGTAGTGTTGACTTTGGTTCCTGTACCGGGGACAGGGACACACAACTGATTGACGTGTCATGGGGACAGAGGTTTGGGAGCGTTGGCTGGCTGCTGTGGTGTTTGAGTCTGAGGGGGGGTACTGTGGTGGACTGGCTGTGGGATATGGTTGCCGACTGAATGAAACCCAGATGGGCCAGGGAGGCTCTTCCAGATCAAGTCCTCCAGAGTTGCTGTCATCACCGAGGGCATCGTCTGGTGGGAGACTGGGTTGCCTTGGCACCTCCTCGCCGCTGACGTTGGCTGGTGCACCTGTGGGGATGTAAGTGATATGTTAGGGAAATTGTCTGTCACATATTCTACATTTCTAGCTTCCCCTATGGATCTGGAGTTGCCCTCCCACCTTTGGTAGTATATGGTGATGAATTGTGGGATTGGTAGTTCTACATGCTGTCCATGCATTGGTAGTTGGTGTGCATGCAGAGATGGGAGGGGTGTGCCTGCAGTAGGCATAGCATGCAGAGGTAGACATTTAGGTGTGAAAATATGGGGTGGTGCACTGTGTGGGATGGAGTGGGGTGTAGGGAGTCAGGGTGGGGGTGTGACATGGCATGCAGGTCTGAGTGGTGGTGGGTTGTCAATGATGACTCACTGCTGTCCAGTCCTCCGGCTACTCCAGTGAGGCCCTCATGATGCAGTATTGCCCAGACTTTCTCCTCCATGCTGTCAACTTTGGGGGAGGAGGCTGGGATCCACTGCCAGTCCTCCTGATGGCAAGCTGGTGCCTTGCTACAGTAGGATGCACCGTCCCCCATAGGTCGTTCCACCTCTTCCTTATGTCATCCCTTGTACGTGGGTTTGTTCCCACGGCGTTTACCCTGTCCACGATCCTCCGCCATGGCTCCATCTTCTTGGCAATGGAGATCTGCTGTACTTGTGCTCCAAACAGCTGTGGCTCTACCCTGACTATTTCCTCCACCATGACCCGCAACTCCTCATCAGTGAAACGGGGTGCCTTTGTGGGGACATGGGTGTGGTGTTGTGTGGTGTGTGTGTCATGCAGAGGGTGATTTTTGATGTGGTGAGGTGTGTGGTGTGTGGTGTGTGTTGCGTGACGGATGAATGGGTAGTTGTGGTGTGTGTGTGCAGTTATCACTGGGATTGGTGTGGCAAGGTGTAATGGTCTTCTTCTGTTTGCAAAGGTTTGTGGGTGATGTGGGAGGTGTTTTATAGTGCTGTTGGTGGGTGGGTGTATTTGTGTCAGGTGTTGGCTTTTTGTTCTGGCCAAATTTTGTCCCTCATTATGACATTGGCGGTAAGTCCCACTTACCGACATGCTTACTGCCGCCAACATACAGGGACTGCGGCAGTATACCGCTACCCATATTATGACCCACACATAGCAATCCGTCACTATACAGACACAAACACAAATCTGCCAGCCCAAAGGTCAGTGATAAAATGGCGGTACTAAAACCCACACCGTTACTCCAACAGAACTATGCCCACAACATTATGACCCATGAATCACAGCGGCGGACATTCAATCGCGGTAAACCATTGGCAGTACATACCGCTGTGCTCAAAATACACACACACATACAAAACAACACCACATTGGGCAATTCAAAATACACACACCTGACACTCATACACACACCACACCCACACCACTATAAAACACACACACACATTACCCACAACCCTTTACGACTACTAACCATTGCCAACAGAGAGAGAAACACACCAAGAGCACCCACAGAACCACAGCCACAGCACACCATCACCCATACACCATCCACGCACCTCACAGCACATACCCCAACACATCACCCCACACACCCTCACACACACCACTCACACTACACCCATGGCACCACAAAGACACCCCAGGTTCTCAGAGGAGGAGCTAAGGGTCATGTTGAAGGAAATCATCCAGGTAGAGCCACAGCTATTCAGATCACAGGTGCAGCAGACATCCATTGCAAGGAAGATAGAGCTATGGCAGAGAATCGTGGACAGGGTCAACGCCGTGGGACAGCATCCAAGAACAAGGGATGACATCAGGAAGAGGTTGAACGACCTACTGGGGAAGGTACGTTCCATTGCAGCAAGACACCATCTCGCTATACAGAGGACTGGCGGTGACCCCCACCTCCTCCCCCACAACTAACAACATGGGAGGAGCAAGTCTTGGCAATACTGCATCCTGAGGGCCTGGCAGGAGTAGCAGGAGGTCTGGACTCTGGTAAGTCAATTCTCTATTACTATCACCCCCCCTACCTGCATGCCATCACATACCCACACCCCTACACTCACCCCCATCACCCCACAACCTCACATACACCCCACCATCACAACCCACCCATCCCAATACCCAGCACTGCATGCAGCACCAATGCATGGACATCACTCACAGCCCTGCATGGACACCCATCACCACAGCATGCACACTAGAGAGAGTCACCTAGCCCGCAAAATAACTACTCACACAAGGCAAAGCTGATACGGCACTCACAACCATACAGGGCAACACACCCATGCACAAGATGTCACATGCAGTAACAATAACACTGCATTTACATCCCCACAGGTCCCACACCCAACGTCACCGGAGAGGAAGTGTCAGCAACAACAAGTCCCCCCCAGAAGAGGTCCACAGTGATAACAGCAGCTCTGATCGCCTGGATCAGGATGACCAACCTGCCCCATCAGGGATCTCTGAACAGTCGGTTACCCAACCACAGTCCCATACCACCACAGAGGCTCCCCCTCAGGAAACACCACCATAGCACCCACCCAGCGGGCCCATACCTCTGTCCCCAGGACACGTCAATCAGCAGTGTGTCCACCACTACAGGGACCTCAGGACACCCCACAAACACAGGACGATCAGGGACCTGGGGTCAGTGGCAGTGGGCACACGGTTCAGAGGAACAGGACAACAGGGAAGCTGGGAGGACTGCTGTGCGACAGGGGAAGGACAGGCCCAGGGAACCGACTCTTCACGAGGCACTCACCAACATCCTGGGAGCATACCACCATTCCCAGGAGACAATGGGCCAGATACTGGCCAAGTTACAGGAGACGCAGCGGCTCCAGGAGGGACAGTACCTGGGGATCAGGGAGGACCTGAGGGACATCCACACCACCCTGGTCACCATTGCAGGGGTGCTGGCAGACATGGCCCACACCATGAGGGAGATAGTGGCACACCAACAGGCCCCTGACACTAGCCACACCAATGAACAGCCCTCCACCTCCGCTGACACTAGTGGACAGGAGGCCCCACCACAGGAACAACAGGCCACCAGCACCCCTCCCCCTGCAGAAGGAGAACCACCCTGCAAACGGTCCCTGCAATCCAGGCAGAAGCCAGAGAACATTGCCAAGACCCACGCCAGGAAATAAGACTCTCCTGATAGTCACCCTTGGGTCCCACTCTGTCACCCTGTCCACCTTGAACTGTCATTGCTCCACTTCCCATGCCGCCTTGGACAATGCACCTGTGATACAAATAGAATGGACTCTATCCTGGACTCTCCTCCACCATCACCCAAGCCCACTGCATATCCCCATTTACTTTTCAGCAATGAAATAAACACCCTTTGAAAAAATACAAGTATGTAGTATGTGAAATGATTTAAGTATGTATTCCTTTAACAATCTGTAGTCATTGCAATTAGACTGTACAGTAATGCAGGGGTGTGAAATTTATTAAAATATCTACTTGTCCACGGGACAGGTTGCTTCTCAAATCTACTTGTCCTGTAAAAAGATCTACTTGTCCCTTTGGTGCCATGTAGTGTGGCGCCAAATTATAGCAGCAATCTCATTATGTAAGAGCTCTGATAATAGCCTCTCTGATTATGCCAGGGCTACTACCATAGTAGGGCTTGAATACTAGCAGTTTCAATCCCTACTGTAGCAATTTCCTTATTTTTCCACCTTTCTGCAGATCTGCATACTGGGGCTGGAGGAAGCAGTAAGCAATAGTTCCAGGGCTGGAATGCCTTTGAGTCTGCAAACCTACTAACCTGCATGTTTTAAAGATTTTCACCAGCTTCTCTCTAATATTTTCCCATAATAAGAAAGGTTGGACATTTACTCCTGACAATGGCAGAATTAGAACTTCTTCCAGGGTTGGGAAGAAAGTGGCTGGAGGGAAAATGAACTTGCAAATTCTCAATAGATGTTCACATGAGCAAATCTACACATGCGTATTTACCCATGCTAAAATACAGTTCACAAATATTTTATAGGGGTACGACATATACCATGGGTGCACTTTTGTGACTTTCTTTAAGAATTTGGGGCCACATGTAGGTAGGTTCAGATTTGTGACCCGCAAATTGCGAGTCGCAAATCCGAATGTAGGATGGTGTCCCTGACACCATCTGTGATTCGCAAGGGCTTCTCAAATGCTCACCTCATGAATAATCATGAGGTGGGTCGCAATTTGCGACCCCCTTGCGAATGGCGGCCTCACAGGGATGGTGGCCTGCTGGAGACAGCAGACCACCATGTCTGTGACTGCTTTTCAATAAAGCTGTTTTTTTTTTTTTTTTTGTAATGCAGCCCGTTTTCCTTAAAGGAAAACGAGATGCATTACAAAAACGAAAAATGAAACGTTTTCGTTTCATTTTTTCAGAGCAGGCAGTGGTCCGCAGGACCACTGCCTGCTCTGAAAAAATGTTTACAGTGGCATTCACAATGGGGAAGGGGTCCCAGAGGGACCCCTTCCCTTTGGTGAAAGTGTTAGCACCCATTTGAAATGGGTGCAAACTGAGATTGGTTTGCGCCCGCATTCGCAAAACAATCCTACATTGCACTGCGAGTCGCAATTAGGAAGGGAACACCCCTTCCTAATTGCGAGTCACAAACCCGTTTTGCGATTCGGTAACCAGGTTACTGAATCGCAAAACTGGGTTTGTGCATCGCAATGTACTTTTTGCACGTCGCAAACAGCGAAAGTCGCTGTTTGCGACATGCAAAAAGCTACCTACATGTGGGTCTTGGTCCCTAATTAGGTCTGGTGTTAACAATGATATTTTGTTTTTATTAAACTTCTATTTCTCTCTTTTTCGGCTGGCTTTACTGTGAGTGATCGCATTCTTCTCTTCCACAAGGAGCATATTGGCACACAAAGTAGTTTTGTTCAGTGTCAGGAACTACAGTGGCAATCAGTGACGTAATGAAACTGGAGGGTGCCCCTTTGCAAAGAACATGGAGGAGCCCCCTCTCCAGACTCACTCAGGGCAGGTGCTGTGCTGAAGGGGCCCCCTGGAGGGCGGCTGCGGGGCCTTTGTTATGCCACTGGTGGCAACATGTGCTTTTAGAGTTCAAAAACGTTTTGGTTTTTTTTTGCCAGTGTTTGTTACAATGTTGAGGACCTGGTAGCTCCCACAACAATAAAGTGTTACAAAAGCCATGTCAAAACAAGACACGCATTGATGAAACTAAAAGACTTATACAAATATGTCAGATCAGTTGGCTTTGTCAGTGTTTGTTTATTTTCATGCTTCCCATAATCGTGTTGAAAATGGGTACACTGATTTTCCATTAGAAATATTTTTGAGAAATACTAGCATGCATCAAAACATTTTACTAAATGACACTTCATTTGCATATAATCAGAGAGCATTCTGGGAGCATTATACTTAGCCTCATAGCCTAAACTTTTCAAACATGTGTATACACGTTTTTTTTTTTTTGTACTGGAACCAACGTCAGTAGTGAAGTGTGACATTAAAACATTTATTTACAGCACTCACCCTAATAATGAAGGTTTTCAAATAATGAACCATAAATACAAGTTCGAACAGCTTTATCTCTTGGAAACACATTACCTCAACTGGCAGAGAGTTCCACTCTCTGTAAACAGGCAGCCAAAGGGTTTGTGCTGCAGAGGGTTGGGTCTACTTGTCCCAAGGACAAAGTAAACATAAAATCTTGTTGCCCTTGACCCCAAACAAGATGTCCCGGGCGTCGGGCGATAGGAATTCCACATCCCTGTAATGTATACATAGGTATGACCTGTATTGTGCTGCAGTCAATACACCAGGAGCTAGAGTAGGGCACAGATATCTGTGAATAAACATGTCAAAGGGTACAGTAAGTGGCCATAGTAGTGGGAACAGCAGCCTGCAAGTGGAAATTTGCAACACAAAACTGCAATGGAAGGAGAAGTTACAGTGTCTTACCTGTGTGTCACTGGAAGCACTGTTGAATGATCGATGTTCTGTTGTCCACATCCTCATCCTCTGCCTCCTCTTCGTCACTGTCCACAGGCTCCACCGCTGCCCCACGCCCATCTCCAGCCTCACCATCCTGCAGAAAAGGCACCTGGTGTCTCAAGGCAAGGTTCAATCAATCAATCAATCAAAGAAATTTGTAGAGCGCGCTACTCACCCGTGCGGGTCTCAAGGCGGGGGGGAGGGGCGGGACAGGTAGGGTCACTGGTCGAACAGCCAAGTCTTGAGGTTCTTTCTGAAGTCCAGTAGGTCTTTGGTTTTGCGAAGGTCGGTGGGGAGGGAGTTGTGCAACATGCAACATGCCACGATGATCTGGCACACCTTCTTGCGTGAGTAGCATAGGGAACCACCTGTTAGATGAAGGCACCGAAACCTGGGCTCCAGGAGGCCAAAGGTTTGCTCTATAATTCTTCTTGTTCACCCATGTGCCTCATTGTAACGTTCCTCTGCCCTTGTCCTGGGATTCCTCACTGGGGCCAATAGCCATGAGAGGTTGGGGTAACCAGAGTCACCTGCAAATATCGAGGGATACCTGTTAGCCAGACACTCAAACTTAGGGCCAACCCCACACCCATATACCAACAGACACTGGGTGGGGACCATGGGCTCACTTATTAGTCACACCCTGGGCCTCTGGATTTGAGCCTTCATATATGGGATGCTGCTATTCCTCAGGATAAAGGAATCATGCACAGACCCAGGATACTTTGTATTCACATGGGAGATGTACTGGTCCGCCAGGCACACTATCTGCACATTCATAGAGTGAAAGCTCTTTCGATTTTTGAACACCTGTTCATTTCTCCAGGGGGGGGACAAAGGCAATATGGGGGTCATTCTGACCCTGGCGGCCGGTGGCCGCCAGGGCCACCAACCACGGGAGCACCGCCAACAGGCTGGCGGTGCTCCCACGAGCATTCTGACCGCGGCGGTTCAGCCGCGGTCAGAAGCGGAAAGTCGGCGGTCTCCCGCCGACTTTCCGCTGCTCGGGGGAATCCTCCATGGCGGCGGAGCGCGCTTCGCCGCCATGGGGATTCAGACACCCCCTACCGCCATCCTGTTCATGGCGGGAAACCCGCCATGAACAGGATGGCGGTAGGGGGTGCCGCGGGGCCCCTGGGGGCCCCTGCAGTGCCCATGCCAATGGCATGGGCACTGCAGGGGCCCCCATAAGAGGGCCCCAAAAAGAATTTCAGTGTCTGCCTAGCAGACACTGAAATTCGCGACGGGTGCTACTGCACCCGTCGCACTCCAGCAACTCCGCCGGCTCCATTCGGAGCCGGCTTCATCGTTGCTGGGTCTTTCTCGCTGTGCTGGCGGGCGGCCTTTTGGCGGTCGCCCGCCAGCACAGCGGGAAAGCCAGAATGGCCGCCGCGGTCTTGTGACCGCGGTGCGGTCATTTGGCGGTAACCGCATGGCGGGCGGCGACCGCCGCCCGCCGCGGTTAAAATCAGGCCCTATGTGTACCATCAATAGCACTAATGATGTTGGGGATATGTCCCAGTGCATAGAAGTCAGCCTTCACTGTGGCCAAATCCTCCACCTGGGGGAAAACCATGTAGCTGGGCATGTGTTTCATCAGGACCGACAATACTCTGGTCAGCACGTTTGAGAACATAGGCTGTGACATCCCTGCTGCCGTGGCCACTGTCGCTTGGAAGGAGCCACTTGCCAAGAAATGGAGCACTGATAGGACTTGCATTAAAGGGGGAATCCCAGTGTGGTGACGGATAGCTGAGATCAGGTCTGGCTCCAATTGGGCACACATTTCTTGGATTGTGGCCCTATCAAGTCTGTAGGTGAGGATAATGTGCCTGTCCTCCATTGTTGCCAGGTCCACCAGGGGTCTGTATAGGTGTCTGTACACGGGGGAATTCTCCATCTCCTATTCATCCTCAGCGGTTGAACTCTAGGGTGAAAAACGGTGAGCAGATGGTCATATTCATACATATCCTCAGAGTAAAATGCCTTGCATGTTGTCTCAGAACAGTATGTGAACGTGCAGTTACATAAATGTGCCTGTGTCCGCTGTGACACAGTTAGGTGCCATGGCCTGTTTCCCCCTGAAATGGCGGCCGCCTGACCTGTGTGGTGGGACAAGTGGAAATTAGGTAATTCCGTGCCATTGCGGGAGGCGGTCGACGACCACCATACAACACCTCATTGATTATCATTGGGCCCTAAGGGTTCCAGTTGCCAATGGTGATGTACGCTGGTGGTGACGGTACTTACCGCCGCAGACGTGACCGCCATTTTCTATCTGTTCACTCACTTGCTACCTGACCTCCAACATGAGAGGACCTACACTCCAAGTGCTGCTGTGACCTGTGTCTGGAAGTGGCCATGGCTCGAGTGTCTGGGGAAAGGGCCCATGTCTTCACTTCATAGGAGTTGGAGAGACTGGTGGATGGGGTCCTACCCCAGTACCGTTTACTTTATGGTCCTCCAGACCAACAGGTGAGTACACTGTGAGCACGATGCATGGGGAATAAATGCATGGTGTACTGTGTGTGGAAGCCCCGTGTAAGGGGGGATAGCTAAGGGGTCCTGGGCAGAGTGCTGCATGTATGGTGGTCAATGTCTGTGTGTTAGGGAATGGGAGGGATATGGTGGGCCACGAGTGTAACAGGCCGGACGGTATGACTCATACATTTTTCTATGTATCTTTTTCTGTAGGTCAGCGCCCATCAGAAAAAGGGTATTTGGCATGCCATCGCCAAGGAACTGCAGACCCTGAGGGTCTTTGACAGGCGGAGCAAGGAAGCAAGGAAGATGGTGGAGGCCCAGCTGGGGATGGCCTCCCAACGAGGAAGGGGTGCCCGTCATACCCTGACCCCCTGATGTTCCGCATCCTGGCGGTGGCCTGTCCGGAGTTGGATGGGTGCTTGAAGGCATCACAGCAGCCACAAGGGGGTGAGTACTGTTTCAGATTCAGAAAATCGCGCATGTTGAGGTGTTATCTGGGTGGGGAATGTGGGTCTGTGGGTGCCCATAGGCCAGGACAAACATGGCAGGGTAGGTTCCATGATGGGCAGGCTCTGATGCACTCCAACCCCAAATATGCTAGTGGGCATCTACTACTGGGCAGGGGCCTGTGGGTTTCAGCTGTGCTGCTATTGGCGTTAGGCATTGTTCTCCATGGCCTGCTGACTAGCATTGTAACTGGTAGTGCATGGCCTAGTGCATAGGACTGTTCCCTGTGTGTTGAGTACGCCAACAGTGGTGTTGTTGCTGGCATTGACCAAGTGTATCCTCTGTCTCTTCCACCCCCCTTTTAGTTTTGTCACCCTGTTGTTGTGTGCATTAGCATCATCTGGCGGAGGAGCAGAGGCACTGGCGACGGAGGGAGCTGCATCCCACATGGTCCATGAGGCCGTCAGCACCAGTGGGACGGGGGTGAAGGGAGCACCACGCCAGAGACTGGAGAGGACAGTTCGGACAGCAACACCTCCTCCAATGGAAGCTTCCTGGTGGTAGCGGACACCTCTGGGGCCACCCCAACTACAGGTACAGCCGCCACCCCGTACCAGCACCACCCTCCCAGCAGCCCCTCAGCGTGTTTCCCGTACCCGCTCACCCAGGAAGGTGGGCATCTCCTTCGACCCAGGCACCTCAGGCCCTGCCCCAGTCAGCCCTGCTGCCCTCAGTGAGGAGTCTATTGACCCCCTGCAATCCATCTCTGTTGGGCAGTCAACCATAGTGAATGCCACACAGGGTCTGGCAGGGCACTTGCAACACACAAATGCATTCCTGGAGGGCATTCACTCTGATGTGGGGGCCCAACATAGATAAATCCAGGCTCTGGCCTCCTCCCTGATGGCAGCCATTCCCCCACCAACTTCCCCTACCCAGTCCCATTCCCCTCAGCCCCAGCCTATCCCAAGCACACCTTCAGACCAGCATACACCCAAATCAACACACAGGAGTGGCTCAGGCAAACACAAGCACTACACTTCATCCCACAGGCACTCCCACAAGCACCTTCCAGATACAGACACACCAACATCCACTGCCTCCTCTGTGTCCCCCTCCTCTTCGTCCTCCACCCCCTCCCAGTAGTGTCTCCACTCACACCTGCATGCACTACATTCTCAACCACTACCTCCGTCACCAGCACGCCTATCACTACACACCCCTCACTGGAAGTCACCACCCCCACATCCATGCACACGTCCCCTGTGTCCTCTCCCACTGTGTCTGTGCCCCCGTCTCCCAAAGTACACAAACGCAAGCACTCAGACACCCAACAGCCACCCAGCTCATGACAGTATCCATCCCATGCATCTGCAACCAAACACAGCAGAAAGACACCTCCTACCACCACTCCCTCTTCCTCCATTCCAAAACATTTCTCCTTCTTCCAGCCCCAGTGTCCCTAAAAAGCTTTTTCTCTCCACCCTTGACCTGTTCCCTGCCCCTCCCCCCATCCTTCACTTCGGGCCAGGGTGGTCAGGACCCAGGCTAGCACCTCAGCCACCCAGTCCACAGCCACTGTTGTTTCTGCAGCCACCGCAGTTGTGAGAGGCACCGTGAAGACACCCGTCCACACAGCCAGTGTGCCTGCACCAGCTGCCAAGGGCAAAAATGGAGCACCAGCTGGCAAATGCAAGAAGGCACCACCAGCTGGCAGTAGAAAGGAGACACCACCATCTGGCAGAAGCAAGGAGGCACCACCAGCTGGCAGAAGCAAGGAGGTACCACCATCTGGCAGAAGCAAGGAAGCACCACCATCTGGCAGAAGCAAGGAGGCACCACCAGCTGGCAAACACAAGGAGGCACCACCAGCTGGCTCAAGCAAGGAGGCATCACCAGCTGCCAAGGGCAGGAAGGGAACACCAGCTGCCAAGGGCAAGGGCAATGAGAAAAGCACAGATGCAGGCAGGATGGATATGGAGCCTGGTGCTGGAGCAGCATCTGGGCAAAAAACACCAGCCATGGCACTTCAGCCATCATGAAGGCAGCACCTGCGCCAGCACTGCCGCCAGCACCGCCACCTGCATCGCCGCCAGCACCGCCACCTGCACCGCCACCAGCACCACTGCCACCACCACTGCCAGCAGCAGCAGCCCCAGTGGGCAGCTGTCCGAGGCTGCGGGGGAAGGGCTGGAGCCTCCCCCCCACCACAGACAGCACGGCCATCAGTCCCGCCACTACTGAGCAGCCGTCACCACCGGCGGGCAGTGTGTAGCCGTGCCTCCATGGGCTGTAGTGCGTCCTGGCCCCTGCAAAAACTGTAGGTGTGACACCCAGGTGAGAGACTGTGACCTTGCACCCTCCAAGCTCTGCATCACTGGGCACAAGGCTCCCTCCAGAACCAGTGGAAGAAGGCATCCACTCACCCCCTCCTTGTCAGGATGAAGAACAGTGGGCACAAGGCCCCCTTCAGAACCAGTGGAAGAAGGCATCCACTCACCCCCTCCTTGCCAGGATGAAGCACACTGGGCACAAGGCACCCTCCAGAACCAGTGGAAGAAGGCATCCACTCACCCCTTCCTTGCCAGGATGAAGCACATTGGGCACAAAGCCCCCTCCAGAACCAGTGGAAGAAGGCATCCACTCACCCCATCCTTGTCAGGATGAAGCACACTGGGCACAAAGCCCCCTCCAGAACCACTGGAAGAAGGCACCCACTAGAGAGACTGTGGCTTTGCATTCCCCAGGACCAAGCAGTGGGCAAACCACCCACTAGAGAGACTGTGGCCTTGCACTCCCCAGGACCAACCAGTGGGCAAACCACCCACTTTAGAGACTGTGGCTTTGCACTCCCCAGGACCAAGATGTGGGCAAACCACCCACTAGAGAGACTGTGGCTTTGCACTCCCCAGGACCAATCAGTGGGCAAACCACCCACTTGAGAGACTGTGGCTTTGCACTCCCCAGGACCAAGCAGTGGACAAACCACCCACTTGAGAGACTGTGGCCTTGCACTCCCCAGGACATTGCAGAGGACATGTAGCCCCCTCCAGGAGCAGTGGCGTTGTACCATCTTCTGGCTGTGGTGCCCCCCTCCCTCCTGAGGTGCCTGTGTATTTTTGACCTGATGCCCCAGCAGTGTTCTCTCCATATGAGGCAGGAGTCAAGTGGGGCCTTGGCCTATGTGATATGGCCCTGTGGGCCACGGACATTTTGGACTGGGCAGTGTCCCTCCATTTGTGTATATTTTAGATACTGTTTTGTGCTTTGAGGACGTTTTTCTGGAACTTTATTATTCCTCCGACTTTACTCACTTCCTTCTGTCCTCGCGTTATTCCTGAGGGTTACGGGGTGGATATGTAATGTTGTTGCATCTGTTTGTGTGTATGGTGTTGGGGGTGGGGATGTTGCGTGTTGCGTGTGTGTGTCACTCTCTTTTCCTCCCACCTTCCCTTATGTGCTAGGTGCGGTACTTCCTCGTGGTCGTCTTTGCCGCTGTTCGTGTTCCTGGTGTAGGAGGAGGTACACCAGCATGGGTAACACTTGTAGTTTGGGCTCCGTGGTGTTGTGGTTCTTCCTTGAGTGTCCAGAGGTGAGTCATTTCCCTTTTGTGTACTGTTTCCACCATGCTTTTGATGGCGTTGGTACCACCCCAGAAAAGCTGGTGGATTGGCTTGTTGTAATAGGGTGGGCGGTACATTGTCTTCTACCTGGCTGTTGGAGGTTACCGCTGCGGTGCTTGTTGCTACCGCCGTGGCCGTCGGTGTGTTAAAGTGGCTGACTGTGTTGGCAGTTTCGCTGTGGTCATAATTCCATTTTTGTTACCGCCGGCCTGTTGGCGGTTTTACCGACGCTTTATCACCGACCGCCAGGGTTGTAATGAGGGCCTATGTCTTTATTGTGGTGCTTCAGGTCATCTAATTTGTACCTGCCCCATTCGTCCTTCAAAGCCTTTGGGAAACGCCAACTACCGTCCTCTGTGAGAAGGTGGAGGACGGGATGTTCAGAGATACCTTCCATTTGTTCCTCCAGAGAAGAAATAATAGCTCTTTTCCTTTTGCCCATCACCTTACAGTTAGCCGATGGCCGAGAAGAAAGAACATTAGCTTTGTTGGATTGTGGAACCAGTGGTATCTACCTAGATGAGACATGGGCTCTGGAAAGAGAAATCCCTTGGATACCTAAGGACATACCAGAGCAAGTTCATAGGGTGGGTGGTTCCCTCCTAGCTTCTGGATCTGTCATTAATACCACTCCTACCCTGTGTTTACATTTTGGGAAACATCAGGAATATATCTCTTTCGACCTGATCTCTTCACCAAATCACATAATATTTCTAGGTATCCCATGGCTAACCCGACACAATCCCTATATTAATTAGGAAATTAGAACGATTTTGCTTTCTTCCCAATTTTGCCAACAGCACTGTTATGTATCAGGAACTTATTGGTCCCCGAAACATATGCTATTAACACCACCAAAAGTAGGTTGTTCCATTACCCTTCTCCAAGGAGTACCAAGCCATTTTCTGGAATATGCAGTTGCGTTTCAGAAACCTGAAAAACCAGTACTACCCCCTCATAGAGAATATGATTGTGCCATTCCTTTGGAACCTGATACTGTAGTCCCCTTTGGGAGAAGGTATTCTCTTACCAAGCCTGAGAAGAAAATACTCAAAGAATATCTAGAGGAAAACTTACAGAGTGGTCTGATTGCCCCTTCCTCTTCACCCACAGGGGCTCCCCTCTTTTTCACACCAAAGAATTCGATGGATTTACGCCCCTGTATAGACTTTCACAGATTAAACAAGATCACTACTAAAGACCGCTATCCTCTGCCCCTCATTAAAGATATTGTGGAAACTGTCAGAGGAGCAAAAAAAATCACCAAATTAGATCCTAGAGGAGTCTACCATCTTTTAAGGATAAAAGAGGGTGATGAATGGAAGACCACCTTCAGAACCCCTTTTGGCCATTATGAGTATTGTGTAATGCTCTTTGGGCTAACCAATGCTCCCTCTATATTTCAGAGATTTATGGACGCTATCTTCTCTGACCTTTTACACCAAATAGTGGTTGTCTACTTAGCTGATATTCTAATATATACCACTCATCCAGAACATTACACTAAACATGTACTCCAAGTACTAGAAAGGCTAAGGCAACATTGCCTATTCTGTAAACCAGAAAAATGTGAATTCGATAAGACTGAGGGGAAGTATTTGGGGTATCATATCAACCAAGTGGGTATTGCTAGGGACTCAGACGAGGTCCAAGCCATTCTAGATTGGCCATCCCCCTCCTCATTCAAAGAAACCCAGTGTTTTCTAGGATTGGCCAATTTCTATCGTCAATTCATAGCTGACTTCACCCAGCAAACCAGTCATATCATGCAACCTCTTAAGTGCGGGCGTCGGCCACTGGCCGACGCCCACACACCCTCCCTGGTGCGGGTCACGACCAGTGGCCGACACCAGGAAGGGCATTAATAAATCCTCGGGTGCGTCGCACCCGAGGATTTATTTTTTATTTTTTTTTCCCCCCGGGAGACACGGAAGCTACCGTGTCTCCCCCCGCCCCCCACCCGCCCCTTTGTGACGTCAGCGCGCCGCGGTGTTGCAAAGGTGTTTTCCCCATGAAAGCAGGAAGCAGCCTTGCGGCCGCTTCCTGCTTTCATGGGGAAAACGGCCTTTTTCACGTTCGGGAAGGCCTCGTAAGAAAGGGGAGAGTCTCCCCTTTCTTACGAGGCCTTCCTGAAAGTGTTTCCTGGCCCCCGATCGCAGCACAGCTGCGATCGGGGGCCAGGAAACACTTTCAGGAAGGCCTCGTAAGAAAGGGGAGACACTCCCCTTTCTTACGAGGCCTTCCTGAATGTGTTTCCTGGCCCCCGGTCGCAGCTGTGCTGCGATCGGGGGCCAGGAAACACTTTCAGGTTTCCTGGCTCCCCCGATCGCAGCACAGCTGCAATCGGGGGGGTCAGGAAACATTTTGAAAAGGCCTCGTAAGAAAGGGGAGACTCTCCCCTTTCTTACGAGGCCTTCTGAAACTGTTTCTGGCCCCCGATCGCAGCACAGCTGCGATCGGGGGCCAGAAACAGTTTCAGAAGGCCTCGTAAGAAAGGGGAGAGTCTCCCCTTTCTTATGAGGCCTTCTGAAACGGTTTCCTGGCCCCCGATCGCAGCACAGCTGCGATCGGGGGCCAGGAAACCCCACTAGACACCAGGGATTTCATTTTTGGGGGGCGGCCCCCCCCGGAAAACGGGCCACCCCCGCCATAATTTTCTTTAAAAAAAAAAAAGGTAGGTGCCCCCTGGGGGGGGGGGGGGGGGGGGCGCGATCGCGCCCCCCCCCAGGGCATTTTTTTTTTTTTCAAAAAAAAAAATACAAAAAAAAAATATGAAATGACAGGGGGTCGCCCGTGGGCAGGGTGACCCCCTGTGGGGGCAATTTTTTTTTTAGATGTTGTAGGGTTTCCCTGGGGGCCATTTTGGCCCCCAAGGAAACCATACAACAACTAAAAAAAAATATATGTATATATCTATATATATATATCTATGTAGATAGATATATCTAGGTACATGGATATATCTATAGATATATCTATGTAGATATATATTTATATATATATATATATATATATATAGGTAGATCTGTATCAAAGAGATTTATAAAGCGCGCTACTCACCTGTGAGGGTCTCAAGGCGCTGGGAGGGGCACGGGGGGGAGGGAAAGGGGCTAGGAGATTCACTGTTCAAAAAGCCAGGTTTTGAGGCCCTTCCTGAAAAGAAGTAGGTTTTGGGTCTTGCGAATGTGGGTTGTGAGTGCGTTCCATGTTTTGGGTGCAATGTAGGAGAAGGATCTGCCCCCGGTGGTGGTGTGTTTGATGCGGGGGTCAGAGGCAAGAGAGAGGTCAGCTGAACGGACGTTTCGTGTGGGGGTGTGGAAGGTGACTCTCGTTGAGGTAGGCAGGGCCTGTGTTGTGGAGTGATTTGTGTGTGAGGATGAGGATCTTGAAGGTGATCCTTTTGTCAATGGGGAGCCAGTGGAGGGATTTGAGGTGGGGAGAGATGTGTTCGTGTCGGTGGAGGTCGAGGATGAGTCGTGCTGCTGAGTTCTGGATGCGTGTAGTTTGCACTTGAGTTTTAGAGTGGTGCCAGCGTAGAGGGCATTTCTGTAATCAAGCCTGCTGCTGATGAGTGCGTGAGTGACAGTTTTTCTGGTCTCTGTGGGGATCCATTTGAATGTTTTTCAGTATACGGAGTTTGTTGAAGCATGAGGAGGTAAGAGCGTTGATTTGTTGGGTCATAGAGAGGGAGGAGTCTAGGATGATGCTGAGGTTGCGTGCGTAGTTGGCGGGGGTGGGTGCAGGGCCTAGCGTGGTGGGCCACCATGGGGGGTCCCAGGTTTTTTTGGTGAGGGCCAAAGAGGATTATTTCAGTTTTGCTTGAGTTGAGTTTCAGGTGGTTGGCTGTCATATATACATCACTTTTGTCAATATGTGTGTGGTTTCCCTGGGGGGAAAAGGGTCCGACTTGTCTAGTGGCAGTTTTAGTGCCATAAAGAAGCGCAGAAGGTTTATATGCCTACTGCAAAGAGCACATCTGTATTTTATGTAAATAGCTGAGTACATTAGTAAAGTCTATGGAGAGATGAAGGGCACTTTTGCTGGGTGGTAATGAGGGAATCCGAGGAGGAGGGAGTGGGAGCACCAATAATGATTGTTGGACTGGGCGCAGGAGGTGCTAAAGACTGTGACGAATGGTATGTGACAAGGTGTTTTTTGAGTGTCTTGAAAGTACGTGCTGATTGAGGGAAGAAGCGCAGGTAAGGTGGCCTCTACTGTTGCACGTATCTCACACACACCATCGATTTTGTGACTGTCTACGTAGGCTAGTGTTTTAGAGCAACAGTTTAGCCAATAGCAGAGATGGCATCTTGATGGATGACTGCTGCCTGCACTTGGGTTATAGAGGACCGCTCTGACATAGGATCAGAGACTGAGACATCAGATACTGAGACAGCATCTGAGGGATAGGACAATGGCGCAGACTCTGGGAGTGATTTTTCAGTCAGAGGAGTCCCATTCGAAAACTCCTCTTCCAGTACATTATGAGGGAGGTGATGAGGACAGTCCTGCTGTCCCTTCGCAAGCTGTTCGTGCAACTGGGTAATAGTGGGTTAGGCCAACCCAGAGAGCAGGTGAATGCGGCGGCAAGCAGAGAGAGAGTGCTCTCTTGGGAGCTCACCAATTTAGTTCAGCCCCAAATTCCACCACCCAAATCATATTGTGGAGACATCAAAATTGTCTATGGCAAAACAAACTGGTTTTGTAAGGCAGGCACCTGTGTTTTTGGTCCTGGATTCGGCGGCCATATAGAGAAACACACTAAACCCAAACATTTCTGGAAACTAGACATTCGGGGGAGTCCACAGAGGTGTGACTTGTGTGGATTCCCCAAAGTTTTCTTACCCAGAATACCCTGCAAAGCTGAAATGTTGAAAAAAATCTCTATTTTTCTCGCATTTCTGTCACACAAACTACAGGAATATGCTGGGATCCACAACATTCCTACCACCCAGGGACTCCCCACCTGTCCTGATAAAAACACTACCCCACTTGAGTGCCTACACCTAGTGCCTGTGTCAGGAATGGATCACCCCAGGGTCAACAGCTGCCTCACGTAAGGACCAACATTGACCGTTGTGTGATCTATTCCTGTCGCAGGCACCAGGCCTAACCACACAAGTGAGGTATCATATTTATCGGGAGACTTGGGGGAACGCTGGGTGGAAGGAAATTTGTGGCTCCCCTCAGATTCCAGAACTTTCTGTCACCGAAATGTGTGGAAAACGTGGTATTTTAGCCACATTTTGAGGTTTGCAAAGGATTCTGGGTAACAGAACCTGGTCCGAGCCCCACAAGTCACCTCATCTTAGATTCCCCTGGGTTTCTAGTTTTCAAAAATGTGCTGGTTTGCTAGGTTTCCCCAGGTGCCGGCTGAGCTAGAGGCCAAAATCCACAGGTAGGCACTGTTTTCTCTGAAAAAATTTGATGTGTCCACGTTCTGTTTTGGGGCATTTCCTGTCGCGGGCGCTAGGCCTACCCACACAAGTGAGGTATCATTTTTATCGGGAGACTTAGGGGAACACCGGGTGGAAGGAAATTTGTGGCTCCTCTCAGATTCCAGAACTTTCTGTCACCGAAATGTGAGGAAAACTTGTTTTTTTGGCCACTTTTTGAGGTTTGCAAAGGATTCTGGGTAACAGAACCTGGTCCGAGCCCCGCAAGTCACCCCTCCTTGGATTCCCCTAGGTCTCTAGTTTTCAGAAATGCACAGGTTTGGTAGGTTTCCCTATGTGCCGGCTGAGCTAGAGGCCAAAATCTACAGGTAGGCACTTCTCAAAAAACACCTCTGTTTTCTTCCAAAAATTTTGATGTGTCCACGTTGCGCTTTGGGGCGTTTCCTGTCGCGGGCGCTAGGCCTACCCACACAAGTGAGGTATCATTTTTATCAGGAGACTTGGGGGAACGCTGGGTGGAAGGAAATTTGTGGCTCCTCTCAGATTCCAGAACTTTCTGTCACCGAAATGTGAGGAAAACTTGTTTTTTTAGCCACTTTTTGAGGTTTGCAAAGGATTCTGGGTAACAGAACCTGGTCCGAGCCCCGCGAGTCACCCCTCCTTGGATTGCCCTAGGTCTCTAGTTTTCAGAAATGCACAGGTTTGGTAGGTTTCCCTAGGTGCCGGCTGAGCTAGAGGCCAAAATCTACAGGTAGGCACTTCTCAAAAAACACCTCTGTTTTCTTCCAAAAATTTTGATGTGTCCACGTTGCGCTTTGGGGCGTTTCCTGTCGCGGGCGCTAGGCCTACCCACACAAGTGAGGTATCATTTTTAT
Source organism: Pleurodeles waltl (assembly GCF_031143425.1). NCBI lineage: Eukaryota > Metazoa > Chordata > Amphibia > Caudata > Salamandridae > Pleurodeles > Pleurodeles waltl. Next base: position 404,103,736 of record NC_090444.1, read on the forward strand.
CGGGAGACTTGGGGGAACGCCGGGTGGAAGGAAATTTGTGGCTCCTCTCAGATTCCAGAACTTTCTGTCACCGAAATGTGAGGAAAACTTGTTTTTTTAGCCACTTTTTGAGGTTTGCAAAGGATTCTGGGTAACAGAACCTGGTCCGAGCCCCGCGAGTCACCCCTCCTTGGATTGCCCTAGGTCTCTAGTTTTCAGAAATGCACAGGTTTGGTAGGTTTCCCTAGGTGCCGGCTGAGCTAGAGGCCAAAATCTACAGGTAGGCACTTCTCAAAAAACACCTCTGTTTTCTTCCAAAAATTTTGATGTGTCCACGTTGCGCTTTGGGGCGTTTCCTGTCGCGGGCGCTAGGCCTACCCACACAAGTGAGGTATCATTTTTATCGGGAGACTTGGGGGAACGCCGGGTGGAAGGAAATTTGTGGCTCCTCTCAGATTCCAGAACTTTCTGTCACCGAAATGTGAGGAAAACTTGTTTTTTTAGCCACTTTTTGAGGTTTGCAAAGGATTCTGGGTAACAGAACCTGGTCCGAGCCCCGCAAGTCACCCCTCCTTGGATTCCCCTAGGTCTCTAGTTTTCAGAAATGCACAGGTTTGGTAGGTTTCCCTATGTGCCGGCTGAGCTAGAGGCCAAAATCTACAGGTAGGCACTTTGGAAAAAACAGCTGTGTTTTCTATTAAAAAAATAGGATGTGTCCATGTTGTGTTTTGGGGCATTTCCTGTCGCGGGCAATAGGCCTACCCACACAAGTGAGGTATCATTTTTATCGGGAGACTTGGGGGAACACAGAATAGCAAAACAAGTGTTATTGCCCCTTATCTTTCTCTACATTTTTTCCTTCCAAATATAAGAGAGTGTGTAAAAAAGACGTCTATTTGAGAAATGCCCTGCAATTCACATGCTAGTATGGGCACCTCGGAATTCAGCGATGTGCAAATAACCACTGCTCCTCAAAACCTTATCTTGATCCCATTTTGGAAATGCAAAGGTTTTCTTGATACCTCTTTTTCACTCTTCATATTTCAGCAAATGAATTGCTGTATACCCAGTATAGAATGAAAACCAACTGCAGGGTGCAGCTCATTTATTGGCTCTGGGTACCTAGGGTTCTTGATGAACCTACAAGCCCTTTATATCCCCGCAACCAGAAGAGTCCAGCAGACAAAACGGTATATTGCTTTCAGAAATCTGACATCGCAGGAAAAAGTTACAGAGTAAAACATAAAGAAAAATGGCTGTTGTTTTCAGCTCAATTTCAATATTTTTTTATTTCAGCTGTTATTTTCTGTAGGAAAACCTTGTAGGATCTACACAAATGACCCCTTGCTGAATTCAGAATTTTGTCTAGTTTTCAGAAATGTTTAGCATTCCGGGATCCAGCATTGGTTTCACACCCATTCCTGTCACTAACTGGAAGGAGGCTGAAAGCACCAAATATAGTAGAAATGGGGTATGTCCCAGTAAAATGCCAAATTTGTGTTGAAAAATTTGGTTTTCTGATTCAAGTCTGCCCGTTCCTGAAAGGTGGGAAGATAGTGATTTCAGCACCAGAAACCCTTTGTTGATGGCATTTTCAGGGAAAAAACCACAAGCCTTCTTCGGCAGCCCTTTTTTCCAATTTTTTGGGAAAAAACTAAATTTTCACTGTATTTTGGCTATTTTCTTGGTCTCCTCCAGGGGAAACCACCAACTCTGGGTACCATTAGAATCCCTAGGATGTTGGAAAAAAAGGACGCAAATTTGGCGTGGTTAGCTTATGTGGACAAAAAGTTATGAAGCCCTAAGCGCGAACTACCCCAAATAGCCAAAAAAGGGCTCAGCACTGGGGGGGGAAAGGCCCAGCAGCTAAGGGGTTAAGAAAGAAAATCTACAGAAAGGCATCTGTTGGACCAAAAATGCACAAACCGCATTTCAAGACCTAAAACAGGCCTTCACGCAAGCTCCCATTTTACGGCATCCAGATACCACCAAACAGTTCTTAGTTGTCACAGATGCCACGGAAAAAGCAATAGGAGGCGCATTATTGCAAAAACAAAATGATGATGGGTTAGAACACCCCATCTTTTACCTTTCCCACATACTGTCTGACTCAGAACGTAACTACTCTGTTTTGGAACGAGAACTGTTTGCCTTGAAGACAGCCTGTACGGAATGGAGACAATTTCTTATGGGATCTAAAGAACCCTTTGAGGCGAGAACTGACCACCGGAATTTACAGTGTTTACGTAACTTCCAATGCCAAAATAGTCATCAAGCCCAATGGGCTTTCTTTTTTAGTCAATATGACTTCTACATAACTTACATCCCTGGTTCCCAAAATATTTTGGCAGATGCCCTGTCACGACGTTTACCTAAATGTAGTGATTCTCCTACGCAAAACCTAATTGAACCCAATAGGATCATTGGATTAGTATGATCCTTTCTTGATAAAGTAAAATCTGCGTATTCACACCTCAACAAAACTTAAATGAATAATTTACGTCCACATATACGTAAAGATAAAGAGTACTATTATCACAAGAAAGCATTGTTCCTGCCTACTAAGATAGTCCAAACAGAAGCCCTACGGATGTGCCACGATTCTCCCGTCGCTGGTCATCGTGGTATTAAAGCTCTTTTTTGTGGCCCACACTTAAAACAGACACTGAAAGCTATGTGGCTTCTTGTCCCATCTGCGTACAAGCAAAGATACCTCGTAACAAACCAGCAGGATTGCTTCATCCTTTACCTGTTCCACCGGTTCCATGGCATACTGTATCCACAGATTTCATATGTTCCCTACCTCCCTCATCCGGGAATCGAGTTATAATGGTGACGATTGATTCATTCACTAAATTGGTGCATTTTGCTGCATTAAAGAAATTACCCACTGCAAAAGAATTGAGACAAATCTTTATTCAGGAAATCCTTCGCCTTCATGGCCTCCCTCAAGTCATCGTCTTGGACAGTGGTTCATAATACATTTCACGCTTTTGGAAAGAATTTTGTAAAACACAAAATAGACGTGGCCTTGTCATCTGGTTTACATCCACAAACAAATAGACAAACCGAACGCCTAAATCAATGTCTTGAACAATATTTATGTCGTTTTTGCAATGCTACGCAAAGCTATTGGTCTATGTACTTACCACTCGCCGCATTCTCGTATAACAATGCAGTACATAGTGCCTCAAAGGTCTCTCCATTTTATTGCTCTTATGGGTTCCATCCTAAAGCCTTTCCTGTTACCCTCAGAGAATCTTCTACACTCCCTGCCATCACAACATTTGTTCAACGACTACGCGGTATCCAAGGTTGCATTCTAATCTTTAAGCTACCAAACTACACATGAAAAGGATGGCTGATAAAAAACTTTGTGATGCTCCGTCTTATCAAATCAATGATAAAGTCTGGCTTTCTTCTGAATTCTTACCTCTCCCTTTGTCACAAAACAAGTTTAAACCCCGGTATTATGGACCATTCCTGATCCTTCAAAAAATAAATCCCGTTTCAGTCCGTCTTCGTTTGCCTCAGACTTGGAGGATACATCCTGTGTTTCATGTGTCTCAGCTAAAGCCCTAGGTGCCTGATCCTTTTCACAGACAATTCTATTGTCCTCCTCCTCAGTTGGTTGATGATGTGCCTGACTATGAGGTCCAACAGATCTGTGACTCTCGGTTCACCCGTGGACATCTCCAGTTTCTCATCCACTGGAAGGGCTGTCCTATGAGTGAATGCTCCTGGGAAGACACCTCTTCGGTTCATGCCCCTCTTTTGGTCTGTTGTTTTTTCCATCTTTTCCCGGACAATCCTGGGGCCTCAGGGGGGGACCTACTGTCATGCCACGGGCTTCTGCTGCATCTCCTGATCGGGCTGCGGTAGGGGCCGCGGTCCGTTTTCTGGGTCACGGGGCCCACCGCGGACCTTTTTTCCAGCCGCAGCCAGTTTCTTCGGCTGCGGCGAGGCCAGAGGCCCAGGTTGGGTATTAGGTCTCGCCGCGTACAATGCGCGGCACGGGTGTTGTCGAGGGGTGCCCGCCCCCCCTCGGTCCTTTGACTTACCTGGTGCCCCAATCTAGGGCTATCTCCTCTTCTTTCTTCTTCTTGGGGGAGCCATGATTTTCCTTTCCCAGCATACCATTCTCCTTCCTCCTCCCTGCATGCATCTTTTCTCCTTACTACAATGGTGTCTTGCCTATCCTGTTCTATAGCCCCTTTCCCAATCCAAGATGGCATTCCTACTTCTTCCTCTATGTCACTTCCTGCTAAGGGGTACATAAGGGGCTAGATTCTTCTTCTCTTTGTGTTGCAACACTTCTCCTGTGGTGGTCACCCTCCAGCTGGTCTTCTCTTGGATTCCAGTTTTTTGCTCCTGTTTTTTTCCCCTGCCTTTCCAGTGATAATTCCAGGTGTTGAAGTTCTGATCTTCTTGTGTCCTCTTTTTCTGTTCCAAGGAGTTCCTGTCTAGAGGTTTTTTCCTCTGGAACTCCTGGAGGGCACGGACTGTGGTGGCATACTACTGTCAGCAGCACTGTGGCTACCGGAAGGGGTCACCCCTACCTCGGCCAGAGCAGGACTTACAAGAACCGATGCCACACGTCATCCCCATCTGATCAGGGCGGTAAGCCAAAGGTGAATCGTGACACTTGTCTCTTTTTATGTACTAGCAAGAAGGTAGTCCTCTATTAGAGATAACTATGCCATTTGAACAATAACAATCTAAATTAAGGTGTCAGAATTGTGGTTTTGCTCAAGGATGTCTGGAGGTTAATGCTTCCCTGCCTCCCTTCACATTGTATTCCAAGGAGGCTAAAACTCTCTCCCACTAACATAGGGGTAAAACACATCACTATGTAGCACCCTCTCTAAGACCTGGCTTGGATTCATGTAATTTGTTCAGGTCCTAAAGAGAGTGAACATACAACATTGCTATTTATTCTCCTGAACTGAACCATCTAACGTATTGTATAGGGCATACCTGTCAAAACTGGGAAATGCTCTGCAGTCATAAGTGCTTATGAATACTGTAAGAAATGTCATCTTTGGCTGGCAGTCAGGTTACCCCCTATCCAAGCAAGGACCCTCACTCTAGTCAGGATAAGTCACACATAATCCAAATTATTCTGTGCCCACCCTCTGGTAGCTTGGCACTGAGCTTTCAAGTTTAACTTAGAAGGCAATGTGTAGAGTATTTGTGCAATAAATCATGCACTAACACAGTATAAACACCACAATAATACACCACACAGGTTTGAAAAAATATAGAATATTTATCTGAGTAGATTTAGGTCAAAACGATCAAGATTTGCAATAACTATAATTTGAAATATGAATTTCAAGAGTTGTAATGTAGTGAATTGGCAGATTAGTTTAGCAAACCCAGCTCTCCTTTAGGTAGGAGGTTAGGCCTTTCACATTAGGGTATTAGGGCATAGTACATCTCGTATGTCATTTCTATGCATTGCAAGATGGTGGGGGTCTTAGTAATAATGACTCTCGTCTTCACAATTCTGTTTCTTGCATTATTCATTATCCTGATCATTGCAGCCCATGCGACTTATCCCAAATTGCAGTTATGTTGAATAAAAACTATTGAAACTTTACTGCATCTTTGTCATTGGCTGTGTTTGTATGAGACATGATATACCTGTGAGAAAGGGGTAATCTCTGTTTAACCACAACATTCCCTGAGATGTCTTACTCTCTAGTCCATGCATAAAGGCTGCCACAAATCACCTTTTACTATCGTGTTTCTTGTGAGGTGCTGCTAGTGAGCCGGTAAGGTTGGGACAACAGTTGCGACTTGTTGTAGGAAAGGCATAGTCGCCTACAAGCAAAAGTACTGTCATCCTTTAACCTGCAGTCTTGCCCAGAGCAAGAGTCCAAACTACGACAGTAACATAGTCTTTGAATAAGAAACAGACAATTAATGCTAGATTTTCAAAGTACCTGGTGTGCGTCAAAAATTACACGCACAAGGATTACAGAGGAGGAGGTTGCTTGAAAAAGAGAGGGTGTGCGTCGGATTTTCTGGCACCCACAGACAATGCGTTGTTTCTTTTCCCGCAACACAGGACTTGCTTTGCTTGGCCTGGGTTTCTCACTGCGGTGCAGGGATCTTCTTTGCATCCAGGTACGATGCATGGAAATCCTAGGCATGCGGGGCAAAGTCAAAGGCTTGCGTCGTTCCAGTAGCGCATTGTGTCAGATTTTCTGTTGCACAGCAGGTCCTGCATTGATTCTCCGTCCAAGAAGTCATGCTGCGTCGTTCCTGCTCGGTTGTCCGTCAATCCAGGAGGCTGTGCAGCAAATTTCCAGTTGCAACGCAGGTGCTGCGTTGATCTTCACTTGGGAAGTTGGGCTGTGTTGTTCCAGTTCGGCTGTGCGGCGGTTTTCTTGTCACGGTAGAGACTGTGCGTCATTTCCCGTAGGCTGTGCATCGAATTTTCAGCACGCAAGGATTTCTTTGCAGAAAGGGAAGTCATTTTGGCCCTGAGGCATCAGCAACAGGAGGCAAGCTCAATCCGAGCTCTTGGAGAGCACCAGAGACCAGCAAGGCAGCAATCCTTTGCAGCAAAGCAGTCCAGGTGAGTCCTTTGGGCAGCAAGGCAGCTTCTCTAGCCAGGTTGCAGGTTCTGGTTCAGAGTTTCTTTCCCAGGAGGTATCCTGGCTGGCCTGGTTTGTAGTGGGTACCTAAGATACTTAGGGCCAGATGTAGCAAGGGTTTTGCGAGTCGCAAACGGCGAAAAACGCCGTTTGCGACTCGCAAAAGCCACTTTGCTATGTTGAAATGCATTTTGCGAGTCGGATCCAACTCGCAAAATGCATTTCCGAATCGCAAATAGGAAGGGGTGTTCCCTTCCTATTTGCGATTCGCAATGGTATGCAATTCCATTTGTGACCGCGTATGCGGTCGCAAATGGAGTCGCAGTTACCATCCACTTGAAGTGGATGGTAACCCATTCGCAAACTGGAAGGGGTCCCCATGGGACCCCTTCCCCTTTGTAAATGGACCCCAAAACATTTTTTCAGGGCAGGGAGTGGTCCAAGGGACCACTCCCTGCCCTGAAAAAACCGAAACAAAAGGTTTCGGATTTTTTGAAATGCAGCTCGTTTTCCCTTAGGGAAAACGGGCTACATTAAAAAAAAAAAAAAAACTGCTTTATTTAAAAGCAGGTCGCTAACATGGAGGCCTGCTGACTACAGCAGGCCTCCATGTTAGCGAGTGCCTATACTCGCAATGGGGCCGCAATTTGCGACCCACCTCATGAATATTCATGAGGTGGGTCATTGCGACCCCATTGCGAGTTGCAGTCGGTGTCTGAGACACCGTACTGCATACAGTCGGAAGGACTCGCAAATTGCAACTCGCAATTTGTTTTTTTCGTACATCTGGCCCTTACATCTTATACCAGGTCCAGCTATCCCTTATTAGTAAAATGTAGGCAGTGTTCTAGTTGCTTAGGCTATCGAGAGGTAGCTGTAGCAGAGCAGCTTAGGCTGAACTAGGAGACATGCAAAGCTCCTGCAATACCACTATAGTCAAAGACAATACTCAGTGTTACCAAAAATAAAGGTACTTTATTTTAGTGACACAAGGCTAAAAATATCTGAGGCAATACTCCTTCTGGAGGTAAGTATTATACACAATATATACACTAGTAACCAAAATCAGGTAAGTAAACAGTCATAAAATAGTGCAAACAGTAGAAAATTAAATAGATTGCAATGGCCTAGGGGAAACACAAACCATATACTAAGAAGGTGGCATGCAAATCATGAATTCCCCCCCTAGGCAAGTGTAGTGTGTAGAGGGGTGCTGGGAGTGTAAGAAAACACCAAAGGTAAGTAAAGTACCCCACCCTAGATCCCAGGAACGCAGGAGTAAAGGACAGAAAGTTTCCTCAGGACACACTACAAGTCGTGATAAGAGATTTTGCAAGAACCAAGCAAGACTGCAATCAACAAATGGTGGATTCCTGGACCTGAAGACCTGTGGAGAGAGGAGACCAAGTCCAGAAGTCGAAGAGGATTCCAGGAAGGACAGGACCCCCTGCCAACCTAGAAGATGGTGCAAAAGTGGATTCTCTGGTAAGAAGAAGAGTACAGAAGAGCACCAAAGAAGATGGCTGCGGGTTCCTGCATGGTGCAGATGTCCCACGTCGAGTTGTTGGATGCAGGCTGTTTGTGTCGCTGGATTCTGCCAACAAGCCTTGGTTCACGCAAGTATGCGGTTTCTGTCAAAATGGAGCTGCCTGGACCCAGGAGGGACCTGGGGGTCTCAACTCGGACTGAGGAGACAGAGATGGCTCTCAGCACTTTAGAGAGCCCACAGAAGACCAGGCAGCACCCACAGGAGTCCCAGGACACGGGGCCAAAGAAGATGCAAAGTGCAGTCATTGCAGCACAACAAAGGAAGGTCCCACGCCGACGGAGAACAACTCAGTGAGTTGTGCGTCGCAAGATGGAGTGCTGGGGACCTGGGCTACACTGTGCATGAAGGATTTCTGGATGAAGTGCACAGAAGCCCAAGGAGCTGGAGAAGACACAGTGCACAGGGGTACTGTCGCAGAACGGGCAGGCAAACTCTTACCTCCACCAAATTTGGACAGCTGGAACTTAGGATGGTCCGGGTCACGTCGGTCCACCACCTGTGTTCCAGGGAGCAAGCTTGTCATCAGGAGAGGAGTCCCAGAGTACCAGTCGTCATTGCACAAGGGTGCCTGTGACGTTGTGTGGGGGACCTGTGTGGATGTGAATGCAGTGTTATTGTTACTGCGTGTGACATCTTGTGCATGGGTGTGTTTCCCTCTGTGGTTGTTATTACCAAGGCAGCTTTGGCTTGTGTGAGCTGTAATTTGTTTGGCTAAGTGATTGTCACTACTGTGTATGCTGTGGTGATGGGTGTCCATGCAGGGCTGTGAGTGGTGTCCATGCATTGTTGTTGCATGCAGTGCTGGGTACTGGGAGGGGTGGGTTGTGATGGTGGGGGTATATGTGAGGTGGTTGGGTGATGGGGTGAGGGTAGGGGTGGAAGTATGTGATGGCATGCAGGTAGGGGGTGAAAGTAGTTAAGATTTGTCTTACCAGAGTCCAGTCCTCCTGCTACTCCTGCCAGGCCCTCAGAAATGCATTATTGCCAAGACCTGCTCCTCCCATGCTGTTAGTTGTGAGGGAGGAGGTGGGGATCCACCGCCAGTCCTCTGTACTGCTATCTGGTGTCTTGCAACCACGGAACGCACCTTCCTCCGTGGGTCGTTCTACCTTTTCCTGATGTCATCCCTGGTTCTTGGGTGCTGTTCCACGGCGTTGACCCTGTCCACGACTCTCCGCCATAGCTCCGTCTTCCTAGCAATGGATGTCTGCTGCACCTGTGATCCAAATAGTTGTGACTCTACCCGGATGATTTCCTCCAACATGACCCTTAGCTTCTCCTCAGAGAATCTGGAGTGTCCTTGTGGTGCCATGGGTGTAGTGTGTGTGGTGTGTGTGAGGGTGTGTGGGGTGATGTGTTGGGGTGTGTGCTGTGAGGAGTGTGGATGTGGTATGGGTGATGGTGTTCTGTGGCTCTGGCTCTGTGGGTGTTCCTGGTGTGTCTCTCTGTCTGTTGTAAATTGTTTGTAGTGGTAAAGGGTTGTGGGTAATGTGTGTGTGGGTTTTATAGTGGTGTGGGTGTGTGGGTGTGGTGTGTGTATGTGTGCCAGGTGTGTGTAGTTTGAATTGTCCAATGTGGTGTTGTTTTGTTAGGTTGTGTGTATTTTGAGAGCAGGGTATGTACCGCCAATGGTTTCCTGCAGTTGAATGTCCGCCACAGTGATTTGTGGGTCATAATGATATGGGGGTATTTCTGTTGGTGTAACAGTGTGGGTTTTGCTACCGCCATTTGATCACTGACCTTTGGTGTGGCAGACTTGTGTGTGTGTCTCTATAGTGGCGGATTTCTATGTGTGGGTCATAATACCCGTAGCGGTATACCGCCGCGGTCACGGTATGTTGGCGGCAGTCAGCATAGCGGTAAGCGGCACTTACCGCCAATGTCATAATGAGGGCCATAGTTCTTTCCATCGTCTGGTTTCACATTCACTAGCCGATAATGGTCCACGGGCCATGTCAATTTGCATAGGTTCCTCCTCGGTAGCTCCTTTAGATTCACAACGATGAGGGATACCACGTGAGGTTCCTGAATGTGATGGTACACGTTTTTTTTTCTTCTCCATCCTACGTTCATTAAGACGATATTCTATGGAGAAAGTTAAGTCCATCAAACCGTTGAGGTCCTCCACTCTAGCAGAATGCACTAGTTTGTCTTTTATTTCAACCCGAAGACCTCTCCGAAAAAGGGTAACAAGGGTACGTTCTACCCAAGATGTTTCAGCTGCCAATTCTTTAAATTGTGTGATGTATCGTAAGACATCCTGGCTACCTTGTTGGATGTCGCATAAGGCTTCTTCTGCTGAGGATTCAAGTCCAGGACACTCAAACATTTGCTTAAAGGCAGCAACAAAGGCTGAAAAGTCAGACAGATGGGAATCATTGGAGGTCATTAAAGGAGTCGCCCAGGCTATGGCTGGACCAGACAGGGCACTGATCAGGTATCCTACCTTAGTTTTTTCTTGCACGAATTGTAAAGGTCTAATCGCAAAGTAAACAGTCAGGGCATCAAGGAATTCTCACAACTTGTTGGGATCCCCAGAAAAATTAGGTGTAGTGGCAAAGATGGTAGGAACATCAGTGGTCCTAGAGTCTAAGGCTTGTCGTAAAGGTGCGTTTTTGGTTCGTAACTGTTGTAGTTCCTGGGCTTGTTGGATAGTCAGGAGCAATATTTGGCTTGTTTCTTCCATATTTGTCGAGGGGTCCTCCATGATCCTTGACCAAGACTGGAGTTTTGGGCGTTGCAATCTGTCACAATTCAACTTTGGCTTACCGCCCTGATCAGATGGGGATGACGTGCGGCCTCGGTTCTTGTAAGTCCTGCTCTGGCCGAGGTAGGGGCGACCCCTTCCGGTAGCCATAGTGCTGCTGACAGTAGTACGCCACCACACTCCGTGCCCTCCAGAAGGAGTCCCAGAGGAAAAACCCTGAAGGGGAAAAAACCTCCAGACAGGAACTCCCTGGAACAGAAAAAGAAGACACAAGAAGATCAGAACTTCAACGCCTGGAATTATCACTGGAAAGGCAGGGGAACAAACAGGAGCAAAAACTGGAAGCCAATAGAAGACCAGCCGGAGTGTGACCACCACAGGAGAAGTGTTGCAACGCAAAGAGAAGAAAAATCTAACCCCTTATATACCCCTTAGCAGGAAGTGATATGCAGGAAGAAGTAGGAACGCCATCTTGGATTGGGAAAGGGGCTATAGAACGGGATAGGAAAGACACCATTGTAGTAAGGAGAACAGGTGCATGCAGCGAAGAAGGAGAATGGTTTGCTGGAAAAGGAAAATCATGGCTCCCCCAAGAAGAAGAAAGAAGAGGAGAAGGCCATAGAGTGGGGCACCAGGTAAGTGAAAGGACCGAGGGGAGGGGAGGTGTGGTTGCACCCCGCGACAACACCGGCGCTGCGCATTTTACGCAGCGAGATCCGACGCCCAACCCTGGGCCTCCGGCCTCGCCGCAGCCAAGGAAACTGGCTGCGGCTGGAAAAAAGGGCTGCAGTGGGTCCCACGACCTGGAAAATGGACCGCGGCCCCCACCACAGTCCGAGCGGGAGATGCCGCGGAAGCCCGCGGCATGACAACAATAAGTAGCCCTGTGTTCCTAGGAACTCAGATATGGGTACAGAGAGATTCCTTCACGGTTATTTATCAGTACACTTCTTCAAATGTGGGATCAATAAATGAAAGAACCAAGGCTATGAATTCGGCCAATTGAAAATCCACAATATAAATAACAAAAAATAAACTGACTGCAAATAAATCCACATTTTATACAGAACCACCATTTTTCACATACAAGCCAATAATTGGTGTGGTGCTACACAATGGTGTAAGTGGTGATGGCACAGTGCATGTTTGTTAAAGGTTTGTGAGCATACAAAATAGAAATATGGATAGCAAGTTTTTGGCAGCAGACAACAAGCTTCAAAATAGCATTGTGAAATGTAACAAGTGCAATTAAACAGCAACTCTATCCTGCTATGACCCAGAGCACATCACATATACATTTTCCCTTTTTTACATGCAGTTACCAGTGGGATGGTTCTCGTCTTCCTTAATGACCTACTCCCAAAGCAATCTTCCATACTCTCTTAGATATATTCTGTTCTAAGCAGAAGTACGTTGCTATTGACTTTTGTCCTGATGAATACGCCTTGAAAGTTGGTTATTGGGTTCAAAACATCAACATAATTAGTTTTTGGATTGTGTTTTTGCCTGATTCGGTGCTTCAACTGCTACATTTCACAGTGCTAATTTGAAGATTGATAACAACAGCTAAAACATTATGGGCCTGATTCCAACTTTGGAGGAGGTGTTAATCCGTCCCAAAAGTGACGGTAAAGTGACGGATATACCACCAGCCGTATTACGAGTTCCATAGGATATAATGGACTTGTAATACGGCTGGTGGTATATCCGTCACTTTACCGTCACTTTTGGGATGGATTAACACCTCCTCCAAAGTTGGAATCAGGACCTATATGACTTTCCATTTTGCATGGAGGGATACAGAAGGCGGAAGACACCAGGATGAAGGCCAAAACAGTCTGCGATGCTGGTACCAAATGCAGATGTAGATGGGTGAGATGAGGGTGGAAGCTAAGACATGGGAATCAATGCGACCCTGCACCAGCAACCACAGACACACTATATTGGAAGGCCAAGGCCAGATGCATTGTCCCTGCACCGAACCATGGGTAGATAAAATGCTCAAATCGGTCCTTAAGTGGGCTGCCATGAAAATCCTGGCATGTGAAGGAGCCAGTTGAGACTTAGCAGACATTTGTGTTGAGTAAGGCAGGACTAAAGAATCTTCCGCTCTTGTGGCCTTCTACATAGCAGGAGGATGAAGGAGCCAAGTATCTATGTATGGGAACGGGGTCAACCCTGTTGATGCAGAACAGCCATAAAGGTGCCACAATGTAGAGGCAGAACGGGCGGCAGAATGAAAACCTGGAACTGATAATACACCACTGAATGCAGATGTAGAAGAACCTCTGACAACAAACAGCCACAGAAACATGGAGACAAACATCCAGGTGTATGAAGGTCACCATGTAAGTCTCCTCTGACATCATTGGAATTATTCTTCTCAAGATCTCCATTTTGAAAGATATGTTTTCAGGTAAATTTAACTCCCCATCACCTTGGATAGACCACCCTAGCTTGCTTATGCTCATGGACTGGCACTATTGTCTGTTTACCAGATTCTGAACATCTGATGGCATTGACAGTCTCTTTATTAGACATTGAGGCCAAGGCACCAGAGTGACCCCCACAGTTTAGATGAAGAAAACAGAATGAGATGTGACAGACCTTCTTCGTCATCTGGAGCATCCTGGAGTCCAAAATGGACAGATCCCATATTGCCACAGACCTCTGAATTCACTCTTCATCTGTATGAAAATGGCAATCCTGGAGTACCCTGAAGCACCCTGAAGTACAATGTAGACTGCTCCCAGACTGCCACAAACAATTTATGCTTCAAGTGGACAAAAAGGGCAATTGCGGATATAGTTTAGATTGCTGGAATTTCCCTACAGAAAAGGGTCTTCCCATTGGTCAACTTGGCTCGCAAAAACCCTTGCACAACGTTTCTTAGCTGTGGCTGAAGGGATGTATCCTGGAAGGCTGGCAAAAAGAACATTTGGAGGAGGAACCAGAAGAAGAAGGAAGATGTTGTCTGAAAGAAGACAAATGTTTGCATTCCTTAAACAGCCAATATTATTTGTATTCCAACTCAGCGCCAGACAGATAAGCTCCCTCAAAAAGTAACAGCAAAGCTGCTGACTTCTGGAAATCCTATGTGACATTCTTTCAACAACAGATTGCACCAGGATGTTACAATGACACCTGATGCAAAAACAGCAGCCCAAACACAGTGAATACATCAAAGGAAATGTCAGACACGGAATTAACATGATGCTTTATTGTCTTCAACTGAGGAGGGCGCTCCAAACCATTTCACATACCTAAACAGCTCTTTGAAGTCAAAATGTAAATACTGTAAAGCATTGGTGACATAGATGCCTGCATGTAATGCTATATGGGTTTGAATTTAAACCTTTTTATTGAGGAATCCACCCTCTTTGCTGTTGGATTCTTTAGAAAGGTATCCTCAGCTATGGATTTACACCCCACAAGATGGCTAGGAGTGTGCCACAGGTACAGTTTCAGAAATGGACTTCTAAATGTCTTAAATGAGATACAGCTCAGAATGTATTTACCACTCCAGTTGTCAGGCCACTCTCCTCACACTGTGAGAGGATGGTGAGGACTCATGTTCATGGATGGTTTCGATAACCTCAGTCATCTTGTGCTGAAGCCAGTCATCAAGATCTACATCCTTGTGCCATGTATCTGAAGTCGTGGAATTAGCCACATTCCTCAGCTTATGTGTGTGCTTCCCCATGGCCCCCACTGTAACTTAAGAAACACAGAGCCTTTCTAGAAAAAATACTGCAAATCAAGCAATTACCTGGTACACATAAGGCCTTAAGAATAACGGCCCTGATTAAGATTTGGAGTACAGATTTTACTCAACGACATGAAGGAGTAAAATACGCCATTGCCCTGAATGAGTAACTGTACTCCGAAATTAGATCTGTCACCAGCCCAGCAGACATCTGTGACCATTGACAGGAACCGCCATCAGAGACGTTCCTGTCAATGTATTGCAAGTGTACCATACGGCTCTGTCACTCTGACAGTGTCATCTGGCACTCTTTCAATTAGTTTTTTTAATTATAAAAAAAAGCCAAAGCAGCATTGTCTTTGTGAAAATAAAAAATTAATGACCCCCTGACCATGGATGTTTTCTCCCTTATCGCCACATTTTTTACGGTGCTATATGAATGTAAAATCATTGGACATTCAGTGTGTGTTTACGTAGGTAATTTTACGAAAAAGTAAAGTTGCACAACTGATGACCAACGCCTCCTTCAACCCAGTATGAAGTAGCCAATGGCCCTTATTACAACACTGCACCATAATTGTGGCCTAGCCCCTGCATCCTAAGTAAACTGGGTGTGATTAATGTTGGTGTTATGCAATAGTTCCTCAAAGGAACCTACCAATTCATTGCAGATGTCAACTGTAGGGTGTTTATGTAGCTCTCAGCTCAGTGTTTCTCACTGTGTAAGGCTATGCCTTCTGCCCCTACCCATTTCTTCAACTCAGCTTTCCATCTGCAGGAGGGGACCCTCAGGAGATCTCCAATGCATGGCTATTGCTCACCGAGCAAGCACTAAGGCCAGGTCAATAAATCTGGTGCAATAGGACCAGGTCAATAAATCTGGTGCTCATGCTTTTTCCTTTTCAGCAGACATATAGACCCAGTAACCATACTTCTATCATGATCAAACTCATTTTTCCCAGGCACTTCCCAGGCTCAAAGTGACTGTCTGTCAAAACCCTTTTATCACTGAGCATGGCCATGTCATCTCTAAGAAGTCAGAGGCAAAGGGGTTTGATGCGGCAGGGATTAAGTGGGGAGGGATCAAATAAAGCAGAACAAAATACACATGAGCTCTCCGCCAGGTAACTTAATTAGAATCACATACACAAAGCAGCACCTTAATCCTGTGTGTGATGATATATTATTTACGTTTCACTATTTAAATTGCATCATCTTACTAATTAAACAAAATGCCCTCATCTTCCATGTGTACAAATGTGTAAATGGCACTTCATAATAAGTTACAGAGAAATGCAAAAAATACAGAACACAATGACATAGCGATTCCTTATACTCAAAAACAATAAATGACACCTATACTCAATCAAAACAAGTTTTTTTTACATTTAAACACGCAATGTCCAGAGTTCTGTACACATTAAATCATGAAAAGCAAACTCTCGTACAGATCACAGGTATTGCTTGAAAAAGTTCATTAGAAGCCCTTCTCACTCAATAAGGAGTAAACTACAATAAGAGTGTCCTTCCCTACTGGTCTCAGTCCAGTAGTTCTTCTAGAGCGCTTTCTTCAGTTGTGTGGGAAAGGACGCTCCAGCTGGCGTATAGGAATATCTACTAAACCCTTTTCAGCAGATATCACATTCATCGTAAATTTTTCAGCTTCATAAGGTAGTGAAGGCAAGACTTATAGAAGGTCATCGTATTCAGATCGCCAGACTCAGCAAATCATTCACATATGAATGGAAAACCTGCTGGAGATCACCCCCTTGTTTGCCAACTATTAAAGGGAGTCAACTATGGGATGGTAGTTTGGTTTTGCAGATGTTTATATCCTGGACAGAAATGCTTCTCTCTCTCAAAATGCCATCTGCTAAGTTGACAATGTTGTTATACCTTATTTCCTTCAAACATCTCTCCGATGTTAGACATTTTTACATTTCTTCCCACCATTTCACTTGCTTGGCAGTTGTCTTTAACATAGGAAAATGCACAAAAACAAAATTAACTTATTTCTTTCCTAATCATCCTCAACTGTGCATGGGAAATTCTTTAAAAGCATCCAAGCAACAGGCCAGCCATCTCAGAATGTCCTCAGATACGCTTGTTTTTGTAATGTATACTGTGTTTCTTATTTTGGCATTTTTTCATACTTCTGCATGGCTTCTCGCTCAAGAAGTGAAGGATATTTGCAGTAAAGATAGCTATTATGATTGGTTAAGCATTTGGACTACAGTTTGCTTCCAACTGGCTTATTGTTTCTAAGCCTCATGGGATTAGTTATTTTTTATTCTAATAGTCTTGACTGCTGCTATTTCATAAAGCAAGTTTAGAGAAAGCATAATACTTGCCACTGTGTCTTTAATAAAATTAAGACTTTCCTTTGTGAACTCTAGGAAAATTTAGATTTGTATATGTAATTAATAAATATGGTTTATGTTTAGATATTGTTTTACTATTAGATGATTTTTATTTATATTTGTAACTAGTTTAAATAATTTAAATTAATGTAAAATTATTCCTTATTGGGTCTTATTTTAGGTCCCTACCTCAATTATTTTCCATGGTAGAGTATTCAACTATCAGTGGTTGGCCATGTGTGATGTTGGACTTACACTACTAAATTTGTCTTCCCTTCCTTTTTCAAGAGGTGGAGACGTGCAAGTCTAAATTTTGAGTAACTTTACTCCCAGATTTTCTGAATAGCCTAAAGTAGTAAAGTTACTTAAAAGTGTAATTACTCACAAATGTAAGTTACGTATTTGAAAAGCCCCGTCAGTTTGTAATGGATTGAGAACTGTAAACCCATATGCAATCTAACACAGTAGTTTTAGCCCGATACTTCATATTTCAAGTCTGTTTCATTCCTTTCAGTTATATGTGGTGGTAGATTCCTGAATGAATTGGCACAGACATTATTATTTGGACTTTTAATTAAATAGGCAGTATTGCACCTGTGTCGCTATAGAGGATGACATACAGTACGGTTTATATATACGTACATTTTCGAAAAGGCAGCAAATATGAGAAACCTATGTTTTGGATGAGTTTGGAATGACCGAGATAAGCGTGTGACATTTACTGAATTATATTGTAGGTTATGTAATCAATTTCTACCCTCGCGGACTACCTAAATCAATAGATCCTCTTCAACTGAGGGTTGTTGGTGAACGGCACGCCGACAGTGAAACTAAACAAACATAGGTGTGTGTGTGCTTGCGGTGGCCATGAAGAACTGGGGGCGGTGCTGTGCTGAAAAGGTGTGTGGCTAGCCGCAGATGATGTCACGAGGCAGACGAAGACATTCTCCCAGTGAATGGAGCCCGAGGCGCTGCATGCTGTGGGTGTGACTTACCACTTCAGAGGGCTGTCTGTTATCCGGGCAGCGCAGCCTCCGAGGGCCCTTTTCACTACCTGTGTCCAGGTGCTGATGTGTGCACCGCGCGGCGAACAGAGAGGGAGAGGCTCCGCTGTCTACAGAAGGAAGCTGGGAACTGCGAAAAACCTGCCCTCTCTGTAACTCTGCCCGAAGAGGTAAGGCCAGGGCGCTTCTGTTTGGGGAACACTGCTTTCAGCACCTGGATGTCCGTGCCAGCGCCATAAGGGACGCTATTCACACAGTTAAAACAAAACTTTTTGAAGAACCGGAACCATAGCTTTAGGCATATAACGTGCTTCGGTTTCACGCTGTCGGGGGAGTTCGGCGGGTATTGGCTTGCTTCTGGTACAAGGTTTCTCGCAGAGCTGTTTTAAGACTACCTGTTTTTATTTTCTTGTGGTATCGCAGGACTTTACCTAGTATTCAGAGCTGCCTATGTTGGAACTGGGTAACGAGGTTCGAATCCCGGCCTCGGCTTCAAAATCCTGAGATTTAGGGCAAATCATTTAATATCCTGCGCCTACCAAACACTGTGTAACGTAATCTGTTTCTTTTGTAGTGCGCTACAATGTCATGGAGACAAGTTCCCGCTGTAGAAAGCCTGTAAAAAATTGTAATTGTTTGTGTGGAAGGTCGAAAGGGTACCCAAGGCTTCACTAAATTACTACGTAGAGGTTTCCCATTTACAATATGCCCCAAAAGCATTGTCTTTTTTTCTTGATAATTTGCTTTTACGATCCAACCCCTTTGTGTAGCATTGAATACCCGACTGGGCCCAGAGGCTAGGTGTTTTTCCTCTGTGCTTCTCTGCCTCAACCTGGCGAGAGTAGAGAATCTGAGAAATGCGTGGCCGGGAGGGTGCGGGAACCCGCGGTTCTTTCACGGGAGGGCACCGCTTTGGGGCAGGAATGATCGCAATGCTGCCGAGCGCTTCCCAGCGCAGGTCTCGCTTTCTGCAGGAGCAATGAACGCCTTTATTCGTGTTTATTCCGTGCGGCCTGCATGCAGCCGTTTGCATCAGAGCGCACCACTCGCCAAGCCAGTCAGCGTTTCATAGTTCGAGGCGCTCTGGCAAGTTGCAACCTGCTGCTTCAGAAGGCTCGTCGATGTTCCCTTCCCAATGCAAACAGATTATGAAGTTTGGGAAGAAAAATGTGGAAGAACTAGATATGTTTTTATAATTAAACCTTTGCTCCTTTTATATGGTATTTGTGCTAATCAAAAACCCTGCAATTCCTACTAAAAAGTGTATATAGTGAGTGTGGGAGGGGGAGAAAGTCAGACAATAAAACAACGTGCAGGAGTCCTGTTGCAGAGGAAGAGATAATGTGCATTATGCGTTATGTGGTCAGTTCATGTCTGAACAGCGCCCTACGCATGTTTCGCTCTTTTTCAACTCCATCATAACAGCAGTGACTGTTACAATTCTGACTAAAAAATACGGCAAGGTCCTTATTTTAGAGACGTGCCATAACGACGGCAGCGTGTATTGAGTTACTCAGAAAAAAAATGATAGATTGAATGCTTGAATTAATATCAGCCACTGGCAATTACTCTGGCAATTACTCGGCCACACTTCTTTACATAGTTTTTGCTGTCTACGCCACTCCAGGCAGAGTAGTTTTATACAAGTAAGTCCAGCCCAAGTCCTATTTCGGCCTTGCTGGTCCATTTCAGTGAGGTACAGCTTTCACATGTCCTAGTGAACAGTAAACACAGGACCCATTTCTGTGCATATTCATTGCATTTAAGACATTTCAGTGAGTTAAAAAAAACCAAGAAGTAGATTTGGATTCTTGAATTAATCTCAGCTATTCCGAAGAACATAGGACCACATATCGTTTTTTTTTTTTTTTTTTTTTACAGTGTGGAATTCTGGACCGAGTCCAGCTATAGGCCTACTGAGGCTGCTTTCCTCCAACATGAACAGTCCAGCCCAAACTCTGAGGACAGGTCCCATCTAAAAGGGAACACAAACAATACAAAACCATTTTTGGCTGTTTTGGGCCTTGTAAGTAGGGTGCATTTTGAGTCCTGTGGCATATTGAACACAGGACCTGCATTATAGCATACCCATCACTTAGAGAAGGGACTTTGATCAGATTGCAGCACTCCTCCTCCCATTGCCACATGTTTTCAGACTTGCAGCATTACCACATCCAGTCTTAGGAAAAGTGTGATATAATGACACCAGCAAAGTAAAACAACTTGAAAAATATGATAAAATATGCTACACATGCTTTAGCACCTGCTCTTCCTCATTTGTATCAACTATTACTCTAAACCCTGGCTCTAAAATTGTGCCCTTGTGTTATTACCCCAGGATTTAGCACAGGACTCTAAGTAAATCTGTGCTTTTATAATCCTTTGACTTGAAGTATGGTCCATGCTTCAGAACAACCTTAGGTAAAACAAACTAAGGTGTTATGTTAAGAACTGCCCTTTTTACTCCATTCACTTTTTCCAAAGGAAAGGACTTTATTAAGAGGGGTGTGATACATACAAAGTAATACCCTGCTGTGGTAATTACATTACCAGTTAGGATGGGCACTATACCTCCACATTTATCGGTTTGGATCAATAAGTGAGGCAAAATCGCCCTGCAAGTGTTTCTGCATTTAGATATCAACAGATACGTGCTTATGATAATCCTGTCATGTTTTTCATGCTGTGGTGCTCTATTATTTTATTTTGCATGCGTTATTACTGCATCACACTCAAACAGTAGCAGTGTTAAAATGTGGAATACCGTCCACCTGTATTAGTCCTGCACCAGTCTACATAAGTCACAGTCCCTTAGCTCCACCTTTTCCATGCTTGCATGACATTGAGCCCAGCCTTGGGAAGTAATGGTTTTCAGATGCTCTTATAAACATTACTTGCTTGCATCACCCTCTCTTTGTCAACCATGCCTGAAATCTTTTGTATTTTATTTCTTGAGCCTCACAAGGGCTGCACACATACTGGTGCAATATAATAAACAACCCCGTAATTTTGCTTAAAGTCTGTGTATTCTGACTCTTGCAGTGCCTATTCATTTTGAATATTGGAATCTTTTAACATTATGACCCATGACAAACTCGAAATGGTGAGTGGCATATTATTGTGTACTATGCAGAAACAGTGCTTAATTTGCATCAGTAGTTTCTGGTGCTTGGCACCAGCACTTAATGGTCAACAGAGGAACTTATGACGGTCTGCTGCATGGTGGCACTGTTTGTCTACTTTAGAGAGACAACAACAGTTCTATAATAATTCAGATTCATTAATATGAAGGACACTAAGGCGCACGTTATTAGTGAGTCGGAACAGAATTACCAAATGGAATTGCGCTCCACTTGATTATGAGTGGGCTGATGTTGTGGCACTCAGTTTTCTTGAGTTTTGAAACATCAGAGAAAAACACATAAGACTTGTGTCTCAGTAGGAGTTAAGCCTCGCACCACATTTTTTAGGTTGAGCATAGCAGCGTGCAAGCTCTGCTTTTCGACCTGTTGTAATCTATTCTGTGAACTTTAACCAGGCCCATCTCTCCCATCAATTTCATTCATACCTGGGCTTGCCTTTCAAAAATCCCTTCATGTTGTTTGTAAACGCTTGTCCCACCTTGAGGCTGTTTTTGTTACCGCCTTGGAGGCTGACCCTGTTACATGGATTATTGCACGATCAGCCAGATAACTTTGAGTGTTTTCTTTTGCATCTCCGCTTCGCTCATGGTGGTATGTTGTTTCTTCATCTTCCTCGGTTTCGGGCATCTTGCTACTTCTTTGTGATGTCTGTGGTGTCTTTTATATTTTTATTTGTTTGCACTTTTATGTAGCGTGAACTCGACATGAAGGTATCGGAGTGCTTTATTTTTTTAGCAGTTTTATATAGTGCAAACTCAATACAAAGGTATTACTGCACTTTGCATGAGCACCAGTTACATTCCACAAGAACACATTCATTTTCGGTAGCAAGGGGAAATTAAGTGATTTGCCCAGACTCTCAGGATGCTGAGCCAGTGCTCAGACTAGAACTGTGTACCCCAGCTCCAATGTCAGCAGCTCTGGCCCTTATGCCACATCCTCTCACCTAGGGTTCTTTCTCTGGTGCATGTTGGGACAGTCTGGGAATAGCTGATATTTTTATATAACGCTTGGTAATACAGGCTCTGCCATTTCATAGTGCTGCAAAGCAGGTGCCATTCTTAACAAAATTCCGATAATTCATTTGCATCGACCTTGCAGAGATGAAGAGGTGAAAAAACTGTCAGGATAATTATTATTATTTTATTAGTATTTTTTTTGCAGTTTCATGTAGTGCAAACTGACACAGTTATTGGAGCACTTTATTATTATTTTTTTGCAGTTTTATATAGTGCGAACTCAATACAAAGATATTGCAGCTCTTTACATGAGCACCAGTTACGTTACACAAGAATACATTTATTTTTAGTAGCAAGGAGAGATTAAGTGATTTTCCCTGAATCACAGGATGTTGAGCTGGCGCTGAGACTCAAACCATGTTCCCCAGCTCAAAGTCCGCAGCTGTGGACCTTACACCACATCCTTTTCCCTAGGGTTCTTTGTCTGGTGCATGTTGGGGCAGTCCGGTAATAACTCTTTTTAAAAAATATTTCTTATTTTATATATAGCGCTTGGTAATACAGGTTCTGCCATTTCATAGAGCAGCAAAGCAGGTGCCATTCTTAGCAAAATTGCCATAACTCATTTGCATCAACAATGCAGAGATGAAGTGAAAAATCTATATCAGAATTGTAATCTGTGACATTCTCGTTCTGTCAAGACTTCTGCAGTGGGTGCATTAACTAATTTACTTGAGTAGAGCTTATTACTAGGCGTTTGCACATGCTCTTTGTTAGAAATGGGGTCTTTGGTTGACAGTCAGGTTACCCCCTGTTCAAGCAAGGACCCTCACTCTAGTTAGGATAAAAGAGAATCACCCTCAGCTAACCCCTGCTTACCCCCTTGGTAGCTTGGCAGAGCAGTAGGCTTAACCTCAGAGTGCTGGGCGTAAAGTATTTGTACCAACACACACAGTAACTTAATGAAAACACTACAAAATGACACAACACCAGTTTAGAAAAATAGGAAATATTTATCTAGACAAAACAAGACCAAAACGACAAAAATCCAACATACACAAGTCAAGTTATGATTTTTTAAAGGTTTAAAATAAAAAGAGTCTTTAGGTAGTTGTAACACCACACTAGCGCTGCTAGCGTGAAAATGTACCTGGTTTGCGGCAAAAATAACCCCGCACGGGCGGTGTGCGTCGAAAATAACCCTGCACGGGTATATGCGTCGAAAACAGCTCGGCACGGCGAGGCGCGTCGAAAAAGCCAGCCACGCGACGGTCCGAAAGTCCCGCGGCGCTGGTTGCGATCTCTCAGCCTTCGTCAGCGATGCTGCGCGTCGTTTCTCCTGCTCCGGGCGTCGATTCTCCGGTCGCGTTTCCTGCGGCGTCGTTTCTCAGCTGCGGAGCCGGCGTCGCGTCGTTTTCTCAGCCGCGATCGGATTCGCGTCGATCTTTTCTCCGCACGGCGCTCGGTGCGTGTATTTTTGTCCTTAGGCTGCCAGCCTCTCCTTTCAGGGTCCCAGGAACTGGAAGGGCACCACAGAGCAGAGTAGGGGTCTCTCCAGAGACTCCAGGTGCTGGCAGGAAGAAGTCTTTGCTATCCCTGAGACTTCAATAACAGGAGGCAAGCTCTACATCAAGCCCTTGGAGATTTCTTCTTCAAGATGGAAGGCACACAAAGTCCAGTCTTTGCCCTCTTACTCAGGCAGAAGCAGCACTGCAGGAAAGCTCCACAAAGCACAGTCACAGGCAGGGCAGCACTTGTTCCTCAGCGATCAGCTCTTCTCCAGGCAGAGGTTCCTCTTGATTCCAGAAGTGTTTCTAAAGTTTGTAAGTTTGGGTGCCCTTCTTATACCCATTTTAGTCTTTGAAGTCACCTTCCTTCAAAGGGGACTCACACCTTCTTGTGAAATCCTGCCTTGCCCAGGCAAGGCCTCAGACACACACCAGGGGGTTGGAGACAGCATTGTCAGAGGCAGGCACAGTCCTTTCAGATGAGAGTGAACACTCCACCCCTCCCTCCTAGCAGAGATGGCTAATCAGGAAATGCAGATTACACCCCAGCTCCCTTTGTGTCACTGTCTGGTGTGAGGTGAAAAACAACCCAACTGTCAAACTGACCCAGACAGGGAATCCACAAACAAGGCAGAGTCACAGAATGGTTTAAGCAAGAAAATGCTCACTTTCTAAAAGTGGCATTTCCAAACTCACAATCTTAAAATCAACTTTACTAAAAGATGTATTTTTAAATTGTGAGTTCAGGGATCCCAAACTCCACATGTCCATCTACTCTCTAGGGGAATCTACACTTTAATCATATTTAAAGGTAGCCCCCATATTATCCTATGAGAGAGACAGACCTTGCAACAGTGAAAACGAAATTGGCAGTATTTCACTGTTAGGACATATAAACCACATTACTATATGTCCTACCTTATCCATACACTGCACCCTGCCCTTGGGGCTACCTAGGGCCTACCTTAGGGGTGCCTTACATGTAAGGAAAGGGAAGGTTTAGACCTGGCAAGTGGGTACACTTGCCAAGTCGAATTTACAGTGTAAAATTACACATACAGACACTGCAGTGGCAGGTCTGAGACATGATTACAGAGCTACTTATGTGGGTGGCACAACCAGTGCTGCAGGCCCACTAGTAGCATTTGATTTACAGGCCCTGGCACCTCTAGTGCACCTTACTAGGGACTTACTAGTAATTCAAATATGCCAATCATGGATAAACCACTTACATACAATTTAAACAGGAGCACTTGCACTTTAGCACTGGTTAGCAGTGGTAAAGTGCCCAGAGTAGCAAAAACAGCAAAATCAGAGTCCAGCACACATCAACAACCTGGGGAACAGAGGCAAAAAGTTAAGGGAGACCACGCCAAGGATGAAAAGTCTAACACGTGTCCCCCCCAGCTAAAAGTGGGGAGCAACTACCCAACCTCATGGGAGTTCTCATCACTAAGGCGGAAGAACCTGGACAGACCATCAGCATTGGCGTGCTCTGTACCGGGTCGATGTTCCACCGTAAAGTCCATCCCCTGTAGGGAAATGGACCACCTCAACAGTTTTGGGTTCTCACCCCTCATCTGCATTAACCATCTGAGGGGTCTGTGGTCGGTCTGAACTCGGAAGTGAGTCCCAAACAAGTAGGGTCTTAGCTTCTTCAGTGCCCAGACCACAGCAAACGCTTCACGTTCTATGGCACTCCACCTACGTTCCCTGGGTAGTAACCTCCTGCTAATGAAGGCTACGGGTTGATCTAGGCCCTCTTCATTCAGCTGTGAGAGTACTGCTCCAATACCATGCTCTGAGGCGTCTGTCTGTACAACAAACTCCGTGGAGTAGTCAGGTGCCTTCAGCACAGGTGCTGTGCACATGGCAGCCTTCAGGGCATCAAAAGCGTTCTGGCAAGCCTCTGTCCAGATCACTTTCTTGGGTTGCTTCTTAGAAGTCAACTCCGTTAAGGGGGTAACAATGGTACCATATCCCTTAACGAACCTCCGATAGTATCCTGTGAGACCTAAAAAGGCTCTCACTTCAGTCTGGGTCTTGGGAGGCTCCCAAGCCAGAATCGTGTCAATCTTAGGCTGTAGGGGTGCCACCTGGCCACTCCCCACCTGGTGTCCTAAGTACACAACAGAACCCTGCCCTATTTGGCACTTGCTCGCCTTAATAGTGAGGCCTGCCTTCTGCAGGGCCTCTAACACTCTCCAGAGGTGTTGCAGGTGTTCCTCCCATGTGGAACTAAACACAGCAATGTCATCCAGGTAGGCGGCACTGAACTCATCCAGTCCTGCCAACACCTGGTTGACCAACCTCTGAAAGGTGGCAGGGGCATTCTTCATTCCAAAGGGCATCACATTGAAGTGGAAGTGCCCATCGGGGGTAGAGAATGCTGACCTCTCCTTTGCCCCTTCAGTTAAGGCAATCTGCCAGTACCCAGATGTTAAATCAAACGTACTGAGGTACTTGGCAGCTCCTAACCGATCAATGAGCTCATCAGCTCGGGGGATGGGGTGTGCGTCAGTCTTGCTGACCGCATTGAGACCCCGGTAGTCCACACAGAACCTAAGTTCTGGAGTGGCACCAGGAGCAGTAGCCTTTGGGACCAAGACCACTGGGCTGGCCCAAGGACTGCTGGAGTGCTCAATAACCCTTAGGGCTAACATTTTGGAGACTTCCTCCTTAATGCAAGCCCTCACCCTGTCAGTCACCCTGTAGACCTTATGTTTAACAGGTGTACTGTCCCCAGTGTCCACATCATGTGTGCACAGGTGTGTGACTCCTGGGATCAGGGAAAACAGTGAGGCGAACTGTCCCAGCACGTGGCGACAGTCCCTCTGCTGTTCCTCAGTCAGGGAGGGGGAGAGGATCACTCCCTCCACAGACCCATCTTTCTCTCCTGCAGACAGGAGGTCAGGAAGAGGCTCACTCTCTTCCTCCACCCCGTCATCTGTCGCTAGGAGCATGGATAGCTCAGTTCGCTCAAAGTGTGGTTTGAGGCGGTTGACATGTAGGACCCTCAAGGGGTTCCTGGGGGATTGCAAGTCTACCAGATAGGTGACCTCGCTCTTTCTTTCCACCACCTCAAAAGGCCCAGTCCACTTATCTTGGAGAGCCCTAGGCTCCACTGGTGCCATGACCCACACTTTTTGTCCAGGCTGAAACTCAACCAGAGTGGCATTCTGGTCGTACCACCGTTTCATGTCCTCCTGGCTTGCTTCCAGGTTCTCCTGAGCGAGACTCCTGAAGCGGGCAGTCTGGTTTCTTAGTGCCAGCATGTAGCTAAATACATCCTGGGGTGGTTTACTAGGAGCTTTCTCCAAAGCCTCCTTCACCAGACTGAGCGGTCCCCTCACAGGGTGGCCATAGATGAGCTCAAAGGGGCTAAAGCCAAGTCCCTTTTGAGGCACCTCCCTGTAAGCGAACAGAAGGCATGGCAAGAGGACGTCCCACTTACGCCTCAAGGGCTCTGACAGGCCCTGAATCATGCCTTTCAAGGTGCGGTTGAATCTCTCAACCAGACCATTACTTTGGGGGTGGTAAGGGGTGGTGAACTTGTAGGTTACCCCACACACCTTCCACAGAGACTTCATATAAGTGGATATGAAGTTTGTACCCCTATCAGATACTACCTCCTTGGGGAACCCCATGCGGGTAAAAACCCCCATCAAGGCACGTCCCACCACGGGGGCGGTGACCGTCCTTAGAGGAATAGCTTCTGGGTACCGTGTGGCATGGTCCACCAAGACCAGGATGAACCTGTTGCCCATGGCTGTCTTGGGATCCAGAGGCCCCACAATGTCAATTCCTACCCTTTCAAAGGGAGTACTGACTACCGGTAAAGGTTGGAGGGGAGCTTTGCATTTCCCCCCACTCTTGCCACTTGCCTGACAAGTCTGACAAGATCTACAATAAGCAGCTGACTGCTTGTTCATCAAGGGCCAGTAAAAGTGGGAGACAAGCCTCTTATAGGTCTTGTCCTGCCCTAGATGTCCTGCCAAAGGCACATCATGAGCCAAACCCAGTAGGAAGGTCCTGAAGCCCTGGGGTACCACCAGCATACGAGCTGACCCCGGCTCAGGAACCTTAGGCTCACTATACAGGAGGCCATCCTCCCAATAAATCAGGTGAGTACCTGGCGCCCCGCCAGCCGCCTGGGCTGCAGCCTGCTGCCGCAGTCCCTCAAGAGTAGGGCATTCCTTCTGCGCTGTGCAGAATACTTCCCTGGTGGGTCCCCCTTCCTGCTGCCACTGCGACAGCTCAGGGACCTCCCCCAGTTCAGCCACCTGTTCCCCTGTAGGTTCCGGGGCATCACCCTCAGGCTCTGCCTCCTCCCGGACCGTGGGAACTTCTGGGGCGGGTTTCCCGCGCCTCCTGCCTTTCCTCTTCTTGGCGGTCCCCTGGGCCACTGTTTCAGGCTCCAGGGGCTCTTGACTACCCTGATTGGCTGCCATAGACCGGGTGGATACGCATACCCACCCAGGCAGACCCAACATCTCCAAGTGAGACCTGTGTTCCACCTCCTTCCAAGGGGAATCTTCCAGGTCGTTGCCTAGCAAACAATCAACAGGCATGGTTGGACTCACAGCTACTTTCCAGGAACCTGAGACCCCCCCCCATTCAAAGGGAACCTGCGCCACTCTGCAGAGGCGCTCAGAGTTGTCTACTGCAACTACTTGGTGAAGTACCCGGGGATCAATCTGCTCTTCAGACACCAGGTGACTCCTCACTGTAGTCACACTGGCTCCTGTGTCTCTCAGAGCCTCCACCCTCTGTCCATTGATGGTCACCCATTGCCTGTACTTCTTAGTGTTATCAGGCACTAGGTTTCTCTGGACCATCTCACTGTCCCCTAGTGAGACAAGGGTCATTTCTGCTGGTTCCCACCCACCTGAAACCAACTCCTCCCCAAGCGCTACACTGGCCAAACCCTGGGACGGTGCACCAGTGGGTGCCGGTGTACTTTTGGGGCATTTGGGGTCCCCCCTCACATGACCCACCTGGTCACATGAATAGCACTTACGTAGGGGACCACCTGCCATTGGCTTCCCTTTGGAGAACCATGGCTTCTTTTCACTGGGGGGTTGGGAATCCTTACCCTGGGAATCAGTTTGGGGCCCTTTAGAGAACTCATCCTGTTTGCCCTTACCCCCCCCTTTCTTCTGAGAGGGACCCTGCCCACCCTTGGCGTGGTCTCCCCCATACCTCTTTTGGACCCTGGTGCTCTCCCAGCGGTCCGCTTCCTGTGCAAGCTTCCTGGGGTCAGTCAGCTTGCTGTCAATGAGGTGCTGGCGCAGCTCTGGAAAACATAAACTGTACAAGTGCTCCCAAGCAATTAAATTGTAAAGCCCCTCATACGTGTTTACCTTACTGCCCTTCACCCAACCATCCAGTGACCTGCAACAAGAATCAACACATTCCAACCATGTTTGGGATTCCTTTCTCTTGTAGGATCTAAACTTCTCTTTGTACTGCTCAGGGGTGAGACCATACCTGGTAAGTAAGGCCTCCTTCATGGCAGGGTAGGTGAGACTCTGAGCATCCCCTAAGGCCGTCAGTGTGTCCCTCCCCTCTGCCTCAAAATGCTTCCACAGGGCTGCCCCCCAATGAGCTTCAGGGACCAGGTTCATGTGGAGAGCTGACTCATAACCCTTGAACCACAAGTAGATATCATCCTCCCTCTTATAATCCCTCACAAGGTCTTTTGGGATGTGTACCCTTCTCTCAGGCTGCACTGTAGAATTGCTGCCACCATCCCTACTGGACTGACTCCTCTGATCAATCTCTTTTAAACTGAGCTCATGAGCCATGTTTATCTTCCTTTCCTCAAGGGCCAGCTTCCTCTGTTCCATCTCTAGACTGAGCTTTTTCAGCTCCAACTGGTACTCCCTCTCTGCCTGTCTGTCCTGTAACTCTCCAGGTGTCAGACTCTTGGAGGACACACTGCTACCTGCCCTGGAGATTCTCCCCTGAGACATAGCAGGCCCACCCACTACATCAGTGTGAGTGACTTGCAACTCCTCTTCCCCCTCTGGCTCCTCATCTGTGTGCCCCTCAGCTGCTTTGGCTGTCACCCAGGCCCTCAGCGCCTTTTGCAGCTCATCCTTCTTGGATGAGCTCTTAATGGGACAGCCAACATTACTACAAAACTGCTTCAACTGAGCCACTTTGTAGCTCTCCAATTTCTCCAAGTCAAAAGCAGCTTCAGCTAGGGCATCTCCAGACTGAGACATGATGAGAGGTTAAAAAAATATGCACAGTTCCAAAAACAGAAAAGCAAGTTCTCAAATGAAGTTCCAGAAAAGTCAATCACGGGATCAGCGAAAAAAAAAAGAAACTGAATGCAGAGAAAAACAGTCCAAGTAAAAAAACAAAAATCACAAGACTAGTAGTATGTGGTCACGTAGTGGTCTGAGATCAAAACAGTAGTGTACACTTAATTACTGTATGTCAAGTACAAATACAAGTCCAAATCCCGACCGCTGGTCACCAATGTTAGAAATGGGGTCTTTGGTTGACAGTCAGGTTACCCCCTGTTCAAGCAAGGACCCTCACTCTAGTTAGGATAAAAGAGAATCACCCTCAGCTAACCCCTGCTTACCCCCTTGGTAGCTTGGCAGAGCAGTAGGCTTAACCTCAGAGTGCTGGGCGTAAAGTATTTGTACCAACACACACAGTAACTTAATGAAAACACTACAAAATGACACAACACCAGTTTAGAAAAATAGGAAATATTTATCTAGACAAAACAAGACCAAAACGACAAAAATCCAACATACACAAGTCAAGTTATGATTTTTTAAAGGTTTAAAATAAAAAGAGTCTTTAGGTAGTTGTAACACCACACTAGCGCTGCTAGCGTGAAAATGTACCTGGTTTGCGGCAAAAATAACCCCGCACGGGCGGTGTGCGTCGAAAATAACCCTGCACGGGTATATGCGTCGAAAACAGCTCGGCACGGCGAGGCGCGTCGAAAAAGCCAGCCACGCGACGGTCCGAAAGTCCCGCGGCGCTGGTTGCGATCTCTCAGCCTTCGTCAGCGATGCTGCGCGTCGTTTCTCCTGCTCCGGGCGTCGATTCTCCGGTCGCGTTTCCTGCGGCGTCGTTTCTCAGCTGCGGAGCCGGCGTCGCGTCGTTTTCTCAGCCGCGATCGGATTCGCGTCGATCTTTTCTCCGCACGGCGCTCGGTGCGTGTATTTTTGTCCTTAGGCTGCCAGCCTCTCCTTTCAGGGTCCCAGGAACTGGAAGGGCACCACAGAGCAGAGTAGGGGTCTCTCCAGAGACTCCAGGTGCTGGCAGGAAGAAGTCTTTGCTATCCCTGAGACTTCAATAACAGGAGGCAAGCTCTACATCAAGCCCTTGGAGATTTCTTCTTCAAGATGGAAGGCACACAAAGTCCAGTCTTTGCCCTCTTACTCAGGCAGAAGCAGCACTGCAGGAAAGCTCCACAAAGCACAGTCACAGGCAGGGCAGCACTTGTTCCTCAGCGATCAGCTCTTCTCCAGGCAGAGGTTCCTCTTGATTCCAGAAGTGTTTCTAAAGTTTGTAAGTTTGGGTGCCCTTCTTATACCCATTTTAGTCTTTGAAGTCACCTTCCTTCAAAGGGGACTCACACCTTCTTGTGAAATCCTGCCTTGCCCAGGCAAGGCCTCAGACACACACCAGGGGGTTGGAGACAGCATTGTCAGAGGCAGGCACAGTCCTTTCAGATGAGAGTGAACACTCCACCCCTCCCTCCTAGCAGAGATGGCTAATCAGGAAATGCAGATTACACCCCAGCTCCCTTTGTGTCACTGTCTGGTGTGAGGTGAAAAACAACCCAACTGTCAAACTGACCCAGACAGGGAATCCACAAACAAGGCAGAGTCACAGAATGGTTTAAGCAAGAAAATGCTCACTTTCTAAAAGTGGCATTTCCAAACTCACAATCTTAAAATCAACTTTACTAAAAGATGTATTTTTAAATTGTGAGTTCAGGGATCCCAAACTCCACATGTCCATCTACTCTCTAGGGGAATCTACACTTTAATCATATTTAAAGGTAGCCCCCATATTATCCTATGAGAGAGACAGACCTTGCAACAGTGAAAACGAAATTGGCAGTATTTCACTGTTAGGACATATAAACCACATTACTATATGTCCTACCTTATCCATACACTGCACCCTGCCCTTGGGGCTACCTAGGGCCTACCTTAGGGGTGCCTTACATGTAAGGAAAGGGAAGGTTTAGACCTGGCAAGTGGGTACACTTGCCAAGTCGAATTTACAGTGTAAAATTACACATACAGACACTGCAGTGGCAGGTCTGAGACATGATTACAGAGCTACTTATGTGGGTGGCACAACCAGTGCTGCAGGCCCACTAGTAGCATTTGATTTACAGGCCCTGGCACCTCTAGTGCACCTTACTAGGGACTTACTAGTAATTCAAATATGCCAATCATGGATAAACCACTTACATACAATTTAAACAGGAGCACTTGCACTTTAGCACTGGTTAGCAGTGGTAAAGTGCCCAGAGTAGCAAAAACAGCAAAATCAGAGTCCAGCACACATCAACAACCTGGGGAACAGAGGCAAAAAGTTAAGGGAGACCACGCCAAGGATGAAAAGTCTAACACTCTTGATAACCTCCAGATGGAAACAAACCAAACACATAGGTTAGTTCTAGGCAAGAAGATGGTGAAAGATGTCTATAAAATGGTGGAAAAGGAGACTAAACTCCAGACCCAAGCACTTCACGGCCTCAAGGTTGATAGCAAAAAACATCTAGCCTTTGGATATTAGTTGGGCCTCTTCAAATAGAGTTCTGTTAGCGCTAACTCAATACAAATGTATTACAGCGCTGTACATGAGCACCGCTTACATTACACAAGAACACATTCATTTTTCGTTGCAAGTGGAGATTAAGTGATTTGCCCAGATTCACAGGATGTTCAGCCGGCAATTGGACTCCACTATGTTCCCCAGCTCCAAAGTCGGCAGCTCTGGTACCTTACGCCACATCCTCTCCCCTAGGATTCTTTGTCTGGTGCATGAAGGGGCAGTCTGAGAATAGCTTGTGTTTTTTAATACAGCGCTTGGTAATACAGGTTCTGCCATTTCAGCACTGCAAAGCAGGTGGCATTCGTAACAAAACCGCAAAATTTTACTTGCAGTTAAGCTGCCTCTTCTGTTGTTCCCTTTGTATACAGTTAATGTGTTTAAAAGTTAGGCTGGTATTGCCAATGTAGAGGAATAATTCCTTTAAAAGTTTAACACACAAAAATATATGGCTGCCCCCTTTTCTTTGCCCCCAACTCTTTTGACCCCTTCATTCTCTGGGTTAAATGCCTCAAAGGTGCCTCTTTGTGGCTTGTTTGGTGCTATAAAAGTTGAGGTAAACACACTAGAAAGGGTTGCATCTCTAGGGTATCCCAATCAGTCTATAAGAATGAGGCAAAAGCACTCCAAAGATGGCAGCCTTGTTGTGTCTGCTCTCCTGCACCGACAGGCCTGAGAGTGTTGCTGTGGCACCTGGCATATATCCACTACTCTCCAAACCAAATCAGATGGGTAAAAGACATTGTCATTTACAACTCCAATAGCTCTAACTCTCACAAATATGAGACATATTGCATTGCAAATGTGTGTTTTTCATTGAATGCTCCTTCTGTCCCTCCTACCAGACCTCATTTCCACTTTCCCGTTACTCCCACTATACACAGATGCCCCTGCACAGATTTACCACCTGCCTATAGCAGATGGTAAATGTGTGCACTAAATTCCTTGGAATAGGAAATATGGTGCAGAAGATCATACCTTAATTTTGTGTCCATACAGTTAATTGCCATTCTAAGGTGTTTAACATGTAATTGCTTAGTACTGGCAGGATTGCTACTGCTCTGTAATGGAAATTGTGTGTCATGAGTTTACACTCATTATTAGTACCTAAGAAGGTTACCCCTTGGTTAATCTCCTAGACTGGTTGCACACATCAACTTGGCACCTGGCTTGCTGCCCATACATCTGCTGTTGTATCTTTCTCAGTACCCTGTTTGGTGCTTGAAAACTTCATTTCCTCCATGAATTCAGATTAATATCAATTAGTATTTTGGCTGACCATAATTGTTCTTTCAGTTACAAGTGATTGTGATAATAACATTTTGTTTGGTGCAGTATAAAAAAAATTGTGGCATATGGTTCCACACCTTTTGTTGTTTCATTGTCCTTTAAATAACAGGTGTAACTATTATCCAGTTTATTGGTACTAATGGTATCAGCCTTGGAAGGATCCCTCTCTCAGTCTGCCCTGTTAAAATATGAACTTGTGTTCTGCATCTTACACATATATTTCAACACCAAGAACTTAGTTCACTAAGTGGTCTTACTTTATATATGGGAATACGTACCCAGTGTTGTACCTTACAAGGGTATTGCATGTCACTGAGTTCCATGGACAAATAAAATAGTGAGGCAAAAGGCTGAGTTTATTTATAAGGTTATGGAACTCTTGGGTAGCTTGCAAGATTCCTATTATTTATGGCAGGGTGTATTTTATCTCTTATAATACATGGCTACAGTATCACCTTTTTCAACAACCACTTAAAACCTTGATGTGTAACTCTTTCATATGCAAGAGAAGGCATGTTAGCAAACATGAGGAGTAAAAGTAGACTCACTGGTGCAAAATGAAACACACAGAAAAACTGTTATTTATTTGTTGCATAAAGATATTAGAAGTAGTTTAATACGACATCGTTTTTTTACAAAAAGGCACAGTACAAACATGCAGAAATATTCTAACCTTTCTATAGTTACCCAAGAAGTGCACAAAAAACATGTTGCCATAAACCTCTCTTTTCCTAATGTCAATGTACAGCTTGAAAAACAGAGCAGAAGAAAGAAAAGCAATGTTTTTTTATCATTCTTTAAACAGTTGCTTTAATTATGCTCCTTGACCTGACCGGCCTTTCCCTCTGCTACTGGCTATGGCAGCAGGCATTTTGACACTAGAACTCAACTGTAATAAGCCATTGAGATATGACAAAATTGCTTTCCAATTCTCAACCGGGTGAGTCACAAGTCATAGATTCTAAAGAAATTAAATGATTGGGGTTGTTTGCGCAGATTGCAGAATCCCATGTATTTTAAGGTTATTAGATGTCAAACAATCGAAATTGAACATTGCAATGTCAGATAATTTAATTTGAGAAATGCAAATTATATTTTGCTGTAATGTAAGTGAAGAGTGAGGTGCCTTGGATTAATAAAACTAGTAGGAAATAAAGAAGATCGCCATGAATACAACTATTCTGGAAAGAATGTCCTTCCTTGAAGTGCCAGATCACAGCAAGTATAGTCCTTGTTGCCGGCATTTGCAGATTGCCCAAAGGGAACTTGGGTGACGCCGTCAGGAGTTTGACACTAACTGGTATGTGCGTTTTTTCTCATTCGCATAAGAAATCACCCATCTCTGGAGTGCTTATCCTGAAAGCGCACCGAGTCATTTTGGAATGTTCGATTACTGCCACCAAAAAAACATTAATGTACCCAGGCTAGCCCTGGGTGAAATTTTGTTTACACCAGCATACTCTTGTGTAACTACTTCCAGCGTTTCAAATTACATCTGTTATGAACTGCCTGAGATTGCACAATATTGAGATTTGTCTTGCTGCCGCAAATCTTATTGTAGCAGCGTGGAAATACTGCAAAATATGCCTACGGAGGAATCTGAAGTGAAATGCCTTTCTCCTAACAAATTATCAGCTAATCTCTAAACTATATTGCCTTTGGAATGCTCTAGAGCCTTGATGGCAGTCTTGATGCTCTGAACTCCGTCCTTTATTTTTATTTTTTTTAAACATTATAAAAGAGTGACTTGCATACCTTCATCCTGTTAGAATTATTGGCGGCTTTTGAATCTACAACAAAGATCCTCAGGTTCAAGTGGGTCGAGGAGGCCATGTCTTTGGAAGAAACCCTTCTGCACTTGCAACAGCCTCAGGATTTTTCAGTTCTTTTCAGCTCTTATTGACCTCCGTTGATGGCGTGGGCCCAGTGTCATCTTAAGGATTTTGGGGTCCCTGGGCAAGACAAAGTTTGAGGGCCACGAAAGTAACACATTTAAATGTTATTACCCATTCCCTGCTAGTTCAAGCCTGGATCACAAAATACAGTTTAAATATGTCTTTCTTGGGACCCTCACAAGAAAAGATGACAGTGGGACGAGAGGCAGGGTCAGGATGTAGATAGAGAGGGAGAGAGGTCTAAATAGAGAAATAGAATCCACAGAGGTCGCATAGAGAGAAAGGGTTACTTACCCAGGAATGCCCTTGAAAGTTGGGGGCCCTGGGCGAGTGCCCACTATGCCCACCCTTTAAAACGTCTATGCTTGGGTCCCATATTTTTATTGCGGCCCTTCATATGTTCCATGATTCAATAATGCTGTATGTATATGGTATCTGCTATAACGACCAAAGTGCCGTGGCTGTCCCCACTAGTGCAGATAATAGTGTGAAATTATACACACGGCCTCTTGTGCTTTTCTGGCCGTGCATGTATTTTCTTTCTATGGCGGCTATGTGCAAGCCACTGAGAGTTAACCCTATTTCTTTTTCTTTTTCTAAAAGTGCCACTTTTGACAGCTACAATGTAAATGTACAGGCTCAGTGCAGTAACTGTAACATATGGAAGTTACAGTGTGTCTCTGTTAATGCGTGTTCTGCTTTGTGCCACAGCATGATGGCCAAATAGGAAAACCCACCGCATGGTAGTATCTCCTCCTTTAATTAACCCTTTATTTTTATTGTTCGGCACAGTTCTTACGACAGCGAGGTATGTCTGCACCTCCAGAAAGCAACCTCGATGTCAGTATGCACTTTTTGTTGAACCCTTAGCAGGCACTGCACTAATAACAACTAGAAATTCAGGCTGAGAATGGTAAGGGGGATTGGTCTTCAAGAAGAGCAGAGAGTACTGCGGGGGAGGGGGGGCGGGGGCGGGGGGGCACACCACCAAAGATTGTATTGAGTGGGACATACATATTGACTGTGTAATAAGGATCTGCATTTACATTATATCAAAAATATCACATGCAATGTTATCAATTTTTAGTTTTTAGTATGTCCTTCATATTTTAACATATTATCTAGATAGCACACCCAGAAAATATAAGTGCATAGGCATTGTGATTCGTCTCCGTATTCTACAGGACCTAAGATGGCAGAGAATGCTCCAAACTAAGTGGGACGCAAACGCTCAAAGAGACATTAGCTGATTGTGTGTTTTAATTAAAAGGGAAGTCTGCTTTCCGAGCTGATGCACCAGCCCCTGGTGTGCCATGTCCTGTTCAGTAGATATAAGTTGCCAGTTACATCCAAGTAGTGCTTAATTTGAACCTGTGGTTTCCGGTGCGGGGCACCAGCACTTATTTTCGAGGACCCGTACTTATTTTTCTGCCACAAGCACTTACTGCGAGCAAAAGACACATATATAGGAAACACGGAGGTGGAGAAAAACGAAAAAGCATCACATAGGGAGAAAGCAGAAAGCTTCAAGAGTGAGCTGAAGGTGCATGGGGTGCCTGTAAATGGATTAAAGATGCCTGAGATTAATTAAGGATTACGCTGCCTCAGTATTCCGTGTGTTTCAGAGGAGAGCTTTGGGCACCAGCATGTTTTTATTTACAAATTAAGCAGTGCTTCCAAGCTCCCAGTTTTGTAGTTCATTATAGAAGTGCATCTGAGGGAATGGAGGCACCGTCCTTGCTACTCCATGTTCCCTTACTTCAGTGGTCTTCAATCTGGGGGTCGCGACCCCCATGGGGGCCGTGGAGTCCTGGAAAGGGGGTCACGCATTCCCACAGCCCATCCTCAAAATGCCTCAGCTGAACTTTGAGTCTCCTGTGCTGTGAAAGCCGCACAGACAGCTAAGGAGGCCTTCCCAGGGCATCTGCTTCCTGAATGAAATGCAAATGTGCTCTACAACTTCATCTGCAAATGTAAAGGGTGCTTGGGAACAGCTTTAAATGATCAAATCACTCAAAGCTTTGTGATGACAAATATTTATTCTTTTTGAGGGTAGTGCAAAGAGTTAACAACTGCGCTCTGAAGTGCATGCTTTTAGTTGTAATTGTATTTCCACAGTGCTTACTTCAGGTGGAGGTGTTGAAGGGACAGCTATTAAAAAAAATAAGGTATTGCATATGCTCTGATATTACTTAAATCTACATTTTGGAACCACAGTTTTATCTTAAACCTTTTTATAGTGGCCTATCTTATATTGTGTGTAATGCAAGTATAAAATAATGCCTTACATATTCACAGTGCTTTCTGACACAGGCTGTGACCTCGTGACACTAAAAATACACAAGTCACTATTCTCAACTGCACTAACCAAGATTTAGTTCTGTTGCTCTCTGGTTACACGCAGACCTCTACAGTGCATTAACTAATAGAGGTTTCATAATGCACTACAGTGCATTTACCAATGAGTAACAACTTTCTTTTATTTATTTTTCATTTAAGCTGGCTGTTATTTTATATGTAGCTACCTGACGGTGAAAGACCTAAAACAAACGTAGAGAATATTTGGGATTTATTTATGAGACGCTTGCGCTGCTGGAGCATCACTTTTTTTTTACGCTCCAGCGGCGCAAGCCTCTCAATCATACCTATGGTGTGACGCAAAGCCTCCCTGAGTGGCTTTGAATGGTGTTGTAGATATGGAGAAAGGCAAAGAAGCGCAAGCTGCTGCATTGCCTTACTTTGCATCGAGGAGGCGTTCCATGGGAGTAGTGGTGGGTGTTCCCATGCAACACGCATGGATTTTGACGCTGTCCCAGATTTACAAAATCACGTAAACTGGAGCAGTGCCAAAACCTTACGCCTCCCCAGAGCAGGCATAATGAGGAGAAATGTTTTCATTTCTCCTTGTTTTTTCCTCTTTCCATGTGTGTTGCTATCTGCCACACATATAGAAAGAGGCACAATGCCTCTCTGGATTGTTTTTGTGCCGGAAGGTGCCCCTTCCTGCACAAATACAATCCTGCCTATATTGGCGCTAGGCAACAATTGCGCGCTAGCGCAGGGTGAAAGGGCAGAAATGCACTGTATTTCATAAATACGATGCATTCCTGCCCTTATGTATTGGCGTGGGGCAGTGTAGCAAGAAGACTTGTGGCACTGTCCTATGCCAAATCCTTAAAAATGAGGACCTTTGTTTTTAGCCACACCCTTGACCATGCCCCCACACTCACTGACCTTTGGTTTGCTAAACACTGTTTAATATTATTTCCTCACAGTAAAAATGATTTGCTGTGGGAAATGGGGACGTTTATTATTGTTGTTGATGATGAGGAGTACCAGGTTCTAGAAATTTTTATCAGAAGGGGGTCCTTACACCTAAAGTTTTTTAAGAGGGGGTCCCGGCATCAAAAAGTTTGAAGACCTCTGCCTTACTTGGAACTACTGGCCACAAGAGTAAAGCACCCTTGACTGGGCAACATCACTGCCTTAAAGGAATTCAATAGCTCTGGGCAGAAATTTAGATCAAGTAGTAGAAGTACATTCCCACCCCTTTCTCAAAATATGACAGTAAATGTACGTTAGGGGTGCATGTCAGGCATAAATGAGCCAAAACTATTTTTACATTGCGTGGGGGGAACCCTCTGACTAAATCATGTAGAGCTACCAATTGAAAAGAATAGGGCAACAGGCGTTACACGTAGAAAATGTTATTTCAGGGAGCACATAAATAGAACCCATCTTGGGCTGTGCTCTCTTTCCCCTTCTGCTGCAATACTTTGTTGAGCTAGACAGCAGTGTTGTCTATCATGGTGTTTGTGTTTGTATGTGTATTTGTTAGGGACGTACAATGTTTTATGATATGTCTTTGATTGTGTGTAGAGAGTATTGATGTGAGAGGAGATGTGGGAAACGTCCATAACAACGTGTCCTTAAGGACGCAGATGTTTCCCACCCAAGAGTAACCACACTTGCCTGAACAAAGCATGGCTTTTTCTGTGCCTGAACTCCATGGGTGCCGTTCCACATAACGGTTACGTCCTCGGCCATGGCACTCGTGTGCCGAGGACGTAACCTTTACATCCTGCACCTGGCATAAAGGGGGGAGTGCTCGCCCTGTGGGCCTTCTATCCCCCTGCCCTGGTCAGGGATGGAAGGGGAAAAAGCTTCCCCTATCACCCTGACTCCCCCCAGTGGCGTCTGATGACATCAGCGCGTGATCGCCCCCATCGCACTGGAAGCCCATCTGAGGAGAAACTGAATAGTTTCTCCTCGGGATGGGGGCAGGGGAGGTCGAAGAGGCATGAAAAGGAAAGGAAAGGCTTTTCCTCTCCTTGTCATGTCCCTCTCGGCATTCCTGCAGCACGATTGCATAACGATCATGCTGCAGCAATGACCACTAAGCACCAGGGAGTTTATTTACATTATGTAAACAAACAAGGGGAGTGGCCCCTTGGACACAGGGTCACTCCACAAAGGGGGCAAATTATTTTAAGGCCTTTCTGCCCACCTTGGGGCAGATCAGCCTATTTTAATTAGGCCGATCTGCCCCCAAGGGAGGCAGAGAACACTGGATACCAGGAATAGTTATTATTATCATTTTTTTTTTTTTCAGGAGTGGGGCGGCCCCTTAGGCAGGGGTCACTCCCCTGGGGGCCAAATTTATTTTGGGCCATTCCTGCCCCCCTCTGGGGCAGATCGGCCTATTTGTATTAGGCCAGTCTTCCCCTGGGGGCAAAAACAATGAAACACCAGGGATTTATTTTATTTATCTATTCATAAGGGGAGCGAGCACCTAGGCAAGTGTTGCTCCCCAGGGGGGCATATTATATTAGGACTTTTCTGGCCCCCTTGGGGGCAGATCGGCCTATTTCCAAGGAGGGCAGAAAACACTTAAGCACCAGGGATTGTTGTGTGGGTCTGTTTTGTTTGTGGGGCGGCTCCTAGGGGGGCACATTACTTTTGTCTTACCCATAACACCCTGACACCTCCAACTTTGCTTGAAATCATGCATTTTCCCTACATTTTTTGTGATGGAACCTTCTGGAATCTAAAAAATTCCTATCACACAGCATAGTTCCATCTGTACTGATTAAATAATTCTGCCCCACTTGTCAGCATAAAAATGTCATTTTTTTCAAACTGCCCTTTTGGACCCGCTTTGGTTTCCTCTCAACTTTGACATGTTTTTGGCCCTTCCCTGTCACAGACACTTGGCCCACCTACACAAATGAGTATCACTTTTTACCAGGAGACTGAGGTGAAGTTGGGTGGTAGGAAGTTTCAGCCGGTGCCGTGATCCCACACAGAAAAATGTGATTTGACATTTACTGAGAATTCTGGGTAAGAAAACACTGGGGAATCCACGCAAGTCACACCCCTATGGACTCCCTCAGGTGTCTAGTTTTCAGAAATGTCTGTGTTTGGTAGGTTTCCCGAGATGGCTGTCTGAACACAGTACCAAAAACACAGGTGCCCCCTTGCAAAAACAGGTAGGTTTATAATAGATAATTTCTGTCCATGTTGTCTTGTGAGGCATTTCCTGTTGCAGGCACTAGGCCTACCTACACAAGTGAGGCACCGTCTTTATCAGGAGACCTGAGGGAATGCTGGGTGGAAAGACATTTGTGGCTCCTCTCAGATTCCAGAACTTTCTGTCGCCGAAATGTGAGGGGAAAAGTGT
Source organism: Pleurodeles waltl (assembly GCF_031143425.1). Lineage (NCBI taxonomy): Eukaryota > Metazoa > Chordata > Amphibia > Caudata > Salamandridae > Pleurodeles > Pleurodeles waltl. The sequence goes on from NC_090444.1 coordinate 404,144,944, forward strand.
CTTTTTTGCCAAATGTTGAGGTTTGCAAAGGATTTTGAGTAACAGAACCTGGTGAGAACGCCACAATTTACCCCATCCTGGGTTCCCCTAAGTGTCTAGTTTTAAAAAATGTACAGTTTTGGTAAGGCGCTGGCTGAGCTAGAGACCAAAGTCCACAGCTAGGCACTTTCCAAAAAACACGTCAGTTTTTGATGTAAATGTTCATGTGTCCATGTTGCATTTTGGGGCGTTTCCTGTTGCGGGAACTAGGCCTACCAACACAAGTGAGGTACCATTTTTATCAGGAGACTTGGGGGAATGCTGGGTGGAAGGACGTTTGTGGCTTCTCCCAGATTCCAGAATTTTGCAGCACCGAAATGTGAGGGAAAGGTGTTTTTTAGACAGATTTTGAGGTTTGCAAAGGATCCTTGTTATGAGAACCTGGTGAGAGCCCCACAAGTGACCCCCTTCTGAATTCTTCTAGCTGTCTAGTTTTAAAAAATATATAGGTTTGCTAGGTTTCACTAGGTACCAGCTGAGCTAGAAGCAAAAATCCACAGCTAGACACTTTGCAAAAAACTGGTCAGTTTTCTTTGGGAAAATGTCATGACTCCACGTTTTGTTTTGGGGCATTTTCCATTATGGGGACTAGGCCTACCCACTCAAGTGAGGTGTCATTTTTATTGGGAGACTGGGGGGAATGCTGAGTGGAATGAAGCTTGTGGCTACTCTCAGATTCCAACTTTCCATCACCGAAATGTGAGGAAAAAGTGTTTTTCTGCCAAAGGTTTGCAAAGGATTCTGGGTAAGAGAACATGGTAAAAGCCCCACAAGTCACCCCATCCTGGATTCCCCTAGGTGTCCAGGTATAAAAAAAATGCACAGGTTTGCTAGGTTTCCCTAGGTGCCGGCTGAGCTAGAGGCCAAAATCCATTACTTGAGAGAAAACATAAAGAAGAACACGTGTTTTGGCCCTTGTCTTTCTCTACATTTGTTCCATCCAAATGTAAGACAGTGTGTAAAAATGAAGTCTATTTGAGAAATGCGCTGTAATTCACATGCTAGTATAGGGACCCCGGAATTCAGAGATGTGCAAATAACCACTGCTTCGCAACACCTTATCTTGTGCCCATTTTGGAAATGCAAAGGTTTCCTTGACAGCTATTTTTCACTCTTTATATTTCATCAAATGAATTGCTGTATACCCAGCATACAATGAAAAAATGTATAGCATAAAAAGTGGCCAGAAATGTCTTTTTTTTTTTTTTCTTTTCATCTCAATTTCAATTTTTATTTATTTTAGCTGTTTTCGTCTGTAGGAAAACCTTGAAGGATTTACACAATTGACCCCTTGCTGAATTCAGAATTTTGTCTACTGTTCAAAAATGTTTAGCTATCCAGGATCCAGCATTGGTTTCACACCCATTTCTGTCACTAACTCGAAGGAGGCTGAAAGCATAAAATATAGTAAAAATGGGGTATGTCCCAGTAAAATGACAAAATTGTGTTGAAAAATGTATTTTTCTGATTCCAGTCTGCCTGTTCCCGAAAGCTGGGAAGATGGTGATTTTAGCACCACAAACCCTTTGTTGATGCTATTTTCAGGTAAAAAAACAACAACACATGCTTTCTTCTGCAGCACTTTTTCCAATTTTTGTGGAATAAATGACATTTTAGCTGTCTTTTGGCTAATTTTTTGGTCTCCTCCAGGGTAACCAACAAACTCTGGATACCTTTAGAATCCCTATGATATTGAAAGTAAAGGATGCAAATTTGGCATGGATAGCTTATGTGGACAAACAGTTATGAGGGCCTAAGTGCAAACTACCCTAAATAGCCCAAAAAGGCTCAGCACCTGGGGGTGGGGGGGTGATGGAGGCCTGGCAGCAAAGTGGTTAACCACGCATGTGCTGAACTACGTGTATGCGTGGTTAAGGCACAGAAAAAAACATGCAGCATTTGGGAGAGGACCCATAGGACGCGGTGAGGTAAGTGGTGCTGGGGCAGGGGTGGTGGGTGGATTAAGGGATTGGGGTGGGCGGGGTCAGAGATGGGCTATTTTTTTTTTAAGGCGTGGGTATGGGGGGTTTGGGTATTTTTTTTTTAAGGGATTGGGGTGGGGGGTCAGGGTATTTTTTTGTTTTTCAGGTATGGGGTGTGTGTGTTTGGGTGTTTGTTTTATTTAGGGCTTAGGGTGAGGGCGGGCTAGTTTATTTTTAAACGGGTGGGGGAAGGATTAAGGAAGGGTGGGAAGAGGTAGGAGAGAAGAGGAGGAAGGATCAGGAGAGGACACGGTAAGGTAATTCGAGTTGGGCCAGGGTTTGTGAGTAGTTTTTAGCGGTGGGGGTGGATTTAGGGCTTAGGGTGGGTGGGGGGTGTTCGGATACTTTAGTTATTAGTGGCATGGGCGGGGGGGTCAAGGTATGTTTTTTTTAGGGCTCAGTGTTGGTGGGGGAGTTGGGGTAATTTCGTTTGTAGAGGCTGGGTAGGGGGGTCGGAATAGTTTATTTTTAGGGCGTATGGTGGGGAGTCTGGGTAGTTTATTTATTGGGGGAAGGATTTAGGGCTCAGGGTGGGTGGAAGCTGTTGGGATAGTTTCGTTTTTAGGGGTGGAAGTTGTGGTAGTGTGTTTTTTCCCTTCCGCCACTGATTTGCATGTGATTCCCATGCCTTACCTGGGAGTTTGCTTGTATAGCGTATGACTTACTCAAAAGCACTATAGTAGATAATCTCATTTTCGCCAGCTACACCCGCTAGCCACGGCCACCATTACATCTAAAAATATGTACTTTCAGCAGAGAGCTCTGCACATGAGAGAGGACACGTGTAGACATCTATGCCTGTACCTATCTGAATTGCATTTATGAGTAAATGAAGTATCGCTGTCTAGATTGCCCTTGTGATGATCCTGTAAATGAAATATATGGGTCATGAAGTTCAAGTGATATTGTTTAAGTGATTGCTTTGATATTAGTACATTGTTTTTTGTATGTTTCTAACCACTTGTTCACATTGTCTAAGTTCTGTAAATAGGAGGGTTTATGTTTCACAAATGTAATAGTGTTTGATTCCCAAACCTCTTAATGATGGAATGTTGATTTGGCCTTGCTAGAATCTCAACTCATGATTTGCATATTGCAGAATACTTCCTTTATGTTAGTACTTACCCATGCCTGCTTTTGTAACATTTCACAAAAAAAAGGGAAAGGGACCATAAGTCACATTGCAGAGGGAATGGGATCATATATGTGTACTCTAAACAAGATTCAAAGGAATGTAACTCCATTTGCACAAAAGTTACACCACTTTATTAATGCACAGACAGCTAATGGGTGAAACGAAAAGGGGACTTTGAGTACCCAGGTGATGCCCCGGTCTCACCACTCTCTGCAGAGAACTCAAAGTAGGTTGCCTGATTTAATCCTCCTTGTAGTGAACTCTAGACTACATTGCCCTTCTTCTAAACCCTAGTCATCCAGGCACTTAGACTAGATAACTGGAAATAAATACTACAGGAACTCATTTTGATCCAAAACAAAGGATCATTGGGTTAAACCAGTGTATCCTTCTCTTTCACGTAGTATTTATTTCTATGTCAGCCACATCTTCCTAATTCCATTTACTTAATGTAACCAGTAAATATGTTATCTTTTAAGTCCTCATTCAGATGGATTGAGGCAGTCTCTCACCAGGAAACAAACCCATTTGAGCCGGTGGGTTCCGGCTATTTTTGAGGGCCGGCACTTATTTTTCTGCCGCAAGCATTTACTGCGAGCTTAAAATACATATGGGGATGACGGAGGAAGAAAAAATTAAAAAGCGTAAAAAATGAATAAAGCAGAAAGCTGTAAACTGTAAGAGAGAGCTGAAGGGGCAGGGAATGGCTGAAAGTGGATTAAAGAGGCCCGAGATGGCCTCAGGACTACGCTGCCTCAGTATTCCCTGCTCGCACATTAATTACAGCAGCCGCGTGTTTCAGAGGAGAGCTTTGGGTACTGGCACGTTTTTATTTACAAATAAAGAGCTAAGCTCAAGAAACCATATGCTTCCTTGTGGAGCTCCTTAATGCACCCAGAGCCATAGCATAGATCCTGATGGCTCTTTATATGGTGTAGAATCCTTGGATGTATTGCAAGTTGTCAGATTGCAGACTCCCTCTCTATGGTTCCTTCATCTAGGTAAACTATAAGATTAAGTATACAACTTGTTCACTTTGCCATTCTGGCAATCATCATACATATAAACATGAAAAAATTGAATCTACTTGAAAAAGTTACACATGGAGTTAAATTTCATCTGCCTTGGCACAGGAACCCTAAGAATTCAAAATGACTGTTCTCATGCCAGGCATGATTGTGATGTAGTACCAACTGAGTGTATAACTGGGCCATCCTATAGAATAGAATGTTACTGGAACTCCAGAATCCTCAAGAAGTGATGAAGGATGCCAGAGGTCTAGGTCTCAGAGCTATATTCCAATACCTGACCATGCATGGCAATTTAGTGGTAGTAAAGTGAGTTTAGTACTCCAACTGGAAGTTGGTCATTGGACTTTTATGACATTCCCCAGTTGTCCAGCAAGTTTTTGTTTGCATTGATCTGTAAACACAGCATACTTCAACAAGCAGTGTGAGACTTGGCTGCACAGGCTGACTTATCTGGTGAGGCAGACTCTGACTTAATGAACTTGAACTCCCTGCTGGTAATTCACAACATGCTTAGACAGCCCAGCAGCCAGTACACTTTGGTGGGGATTCTCATCTTTACAGAACTACTGTTTGTCCATGAAGCGAGATATTCAGAAGATTTAAATTCCTCTGCTCAAATCTGTTTGTTCTGAAGTAAAATATCATGACCAAGACTTTTTACTAAAGGTCTTTGAAGCTCCTTGCCTGAAGGGAGGATATCCTATCTGCCTCTTTCATATGTGTACTACTCTATGCATTTCCTCCTGCTCCACTAATTCTGAGGTTTCTTAATAAGGTCAAATGGGAGTGAATGGACCTGATAATGGACAGTAATGTGACTTACCCATTGCTTTGTTGGTTGGCATCAGTCAAGATGTAAATCTGTTCTGTGTATTCAAAGAACATTTTGACTCAGACCCTGGCACAGCATCAGTTGTTGGACTATGTGTTTATAGGATATGTTCTCTGTGATTAGGCGGTGTGACGTTCTGGCTAGAGCAGTTAGCATGCTTCTTGAACCTCCGTGTCTATTGTCTGCATTGGTTCATTTTCCCGACACTGTGTTTCTTTAATGGTGGGAAATCATTGCATTGTTAATCAGCTTAACACCCCAGCCATAAAAGTAAGTATCTCTCTGGTTTCCATTATATTTACAATAGAGTCTGGTTTGCTTTCTTTGTTTCTGGATCTGAGCTCTCTTCAGTAAGTTTAACTGCCTGCTTAAAGGTCTCCAGAGCAGTGGGAATTTGTCCAGGACACCTAGGCTCAGGAAGACAAATAACATGTTGGTCCAATTCTGGCAAAGTTGCAGGGGCCACCTCTCTGAGTCTACACCTTCTATATGAATCACCATATAGATCATCACAGTTTCTGGGTTAACCAAGCTTATATTGACACCCTTTGTGAAGGGGAGATCAATTGGGAGAATGTCAACATCCTTACCATAGGCCGTGAGAGTCTGGGTGATGTTTATCTATGACTTTGTGAGTATTACAATGTAAGGCATATATCAATTGCAAATGGGTGACCGGATGGCATCTGAAGTTATTTTATACATTACATGCCTCCTTTACACATTGTTTGGTCTAGAGAGAATAAACGTGGGTGACACATTTGTTTTGTGTATGTTACCTAGGAGTTCACATATTTTTAGGACATTTTATGTTTGCTTCATCGTCTGTCATTCGAAGATATAAACTGGCCCTAACAAAGGAAAAGCAACTTTAAATTCTGTGGCAGTAGGCCTGTGGTTTCAATTGAGACAGCAGCAAGAACACCAGCAGAAGGTCAGCAGAACCCCCGGAAGACTGGTCAGGTTCAAACGTATGTGAGTTTGATGCTGTAAGGCATTGTGACTTCTCTTTTAGTGGCCCAGTCTTTGAAGTGCATCACTGTTTCAGTGGCTTCCCAAGGTCTACAAACTGTTATTCTTACTTGGCATTTGTATATAATACTTCTTCATCAGTAGTAAGTTCAGAATCGGTCCAGCTAAACAAAAGTGCCCTTATTCAGGTTCTTGTCCAGGTTCCTTTAGGTATATTTGGTTGCTCTTGACTCACCATGTCCCGTCTTACCACAGAGCAGGAAGAACTGGCTTTCATTGTTGAGGTTCTAAGCATTGTTCCAAATCATGGATGTTAACACTTCTCTCTGGCATGAAAATGTTAAGAACTTTGTCAGGGAAATGTAGCACATTCATACTTAGTCGACTCTCAAACATTGCTACTTTTCTCCACATGATCATAATGGATGGGTGTTAGATCTGGCATCCTATGTGTGCTTTCCCCTAGCTTTTTTGCCTTCAGAACTCCTGTTTTTGGTAACTTCGTTTTTGCTGGCCTTAGGATTATGTGCACTGTACCACTGCTAGCCAGTGCTTAAGTGATATTGCACTTTCCTTAAAACATGGTAACATTGGCTTATTCCTATTTGGCATATTTATTTTACTTATTTACTTATAAGCCCATAGTAGAGTGAACTATATGTGCTCAGGGCCTGTAAATTAATTGCTACTAGTGGGCCAGCAGCACTGACTGTGCCACCAACTTAAGTAGCCCTTTAACCATGTCTAAGGCCTTCCATTGCAGAGCCAGTGTGTGCACTTATAAACTGCCATGTCGACCTGGCAAAATTAGCCTTCTGGCAGGCCCAAACCTTCCTTTATAATCCATATGTCACCCCTAAGGTAGGCCCTATACAGAGTGCAGTGCATGTAAAAAAAAGTTGGACATTTGCTTTTAGGTTTTGCATGTCCTACAAGAGAAAAACTCCTAATTTCATTTTTCACTCCTGGCAGGCTTATATCTCACATAGGATAACATTAAAAATACCTTATTACACCTTATTGTTATTGTTGTTTCCAAATGGGAAGAGATAACTTCCCCTTCCCCCAAGTTAGGTGTCCCTGGAATCACACATTCTTAACTTATGGTGAAGTCTGATTTTTAAATAGCAATTCTGAAAATGCCACTTTTAGAAAGTTGTAATTTTCTTACTTTAGCCGTTTGGTGCTTGTTGCCTGTCTCTGATCGCATCTCTGGGATGGGGTGACAGCAGGGCTTTGTATATTCCTCCTAGACAGCCACACATAATGGAAGCTTAGGTATGACCTGATGGGCCATCCTGGGCAGGATGGGAGGAAGGAGCTGGGCACAGCCTCACTCTTACCTGAATAGGCTGTGTCCAGTCCACACAAAGGGCTGCCTAACTCCTGTACTGAGTCTGGAGCCAGGGCAGGAAGGGCAGAGACTGTGCACTCCAAAAGCATATATTTGAAGTCTCCCCCACCTCAAAGGCACCACTGGGTATAAGTTTTGGACCTCTGACACTACCACATCAGTACTCTTCCAGACCTGTGGCTACTCAACCAGAAAGAAGGACAGCTGTGCATTTGAAGCCCTGCCTCTCTGCTAGACTGCTGTTTGCTGGTCTCTTGCTTTGCTGACCTGTGCCTGGTTCCTTCTTGCCTGGTAGTGCGAAGGTCTGGATCTGAATTTCTCCAACCAAGAACCCAGAATTACTCTAAGGGCAAATTCCAACAACCCTGCACCTGGAATCTGCCATCTTTAAGTCTGTCCTGCCAAGTGGTGCCACCGCAGCTCTGATCCCTTGGAAGTGCACCTAAGGCACTTGCTCCTACAAAACTGACATATCCTCTGCTTCAGTAGCAGAATCCACACTTGTCTACTGTTATGAGGAACAGAATCGACACATTACCGCTACTGTGTGGTTCAGAACCGACATAACCAAACGCACATCGCCACAGCACCTCACAACTTGGAATCAGCACATTGCCTTCAGGACTGGCACTGCAGCTCTTTTCTCAGTGCTCCCCATTGACAGCAGCCTTGACAACACTGCCAGAACTACGCATTGCAGCCTCCGCACTCATCATAACGTCTCATCATCTCGACTGCACAATGCATTATCGACCCAAGTCTTCACATCACAAGCCCTGGCTCCTGAATCCTCAACGTCAACACATCTAGAACTCACATTGCAGCCTCATCGCATCTCAGAACCGCCGCATCACCACTGCTGCATGGAGCAGGACCAATGCATTGCCTCTCCTGCATGGTTCGGAACCGACTGCACAGTCAGGATTTAAGATACTTTAGTTCAGCGGGCCCAACTGAGTTCCTGTAGCCCACATGTGGTCCATCATGGTCGGCCTGAACTTTTGACTTTGTCCTCGTCCGGTGAGACTAGATATCCCCGGTTGGCTCTTCTGCTTCTAAGAACTGTTTTATAGTTCATTCTTTAAAAATTCATAACTCAAGTTCTACTTATTTCAGGCATGGTTACCACTACTTTTTGCCTGATGTTAGTGTGCTTAGACTGTTTTCCCTGGGATCCTGCTAATCAGGACCCCAGTGACTGTACTCTCTCCTCTAAATTTGGTTGTCTTGGTGGTACTTACACCTCACAATTGGCATACTATTGTACCCCCTAGGTCCCCGGTAGGTGGTACTTAGGTACCCAGGGCATTGGTACACCAGGGGTCCCCCATAGGCTGCAACATATAATATGCGACCCATGGGAGCCCATGCAAACTGTCAGCAGGCCTGCATGAAAAGGTGCATGCGCCCTTTCACTGCTGGACACTAGACCAGGTCCCTCTGTCACCCCTATGGTAGACCCTTTCAGCAGCCCAAAGGGCAGGGTGCAGGTCCCTCTGTGTGTGGACACCCCTGCATGAGCAGAGGTGCCCCTACAAACTCCAGTTCCAATTCCCTGGACTTCTTAAGTGCCAGGAAGCCATTTTAGCTATGTACTGGTCACTCACTACCTGTGGTCCTTCTGCTTAGTGGTAACTCCGAACCTGGGCATGTTTGGTATCAAACCTATCAGAATCATGCCCTAATAATTCCAGTATTGGTGGCATGATTCAATGCACTCTGGGGGTTCATGAGAGGATCCCCCAGTTCTGCTCCTACCAGTCTTCCAGGGTCTGCATGCAGTCCACGCTGCTGCAGTCCCTCAGGCATAATTTCTCCCTCCTGCTGCTTGGCCAGCTCAAGCAGGGGACAGCAGAACAAAGGATTGCATGTAGGAGAGGGGTGCAACCTCCTCTTCTTTGGAAATGGGTGTTACTGGGCTGCGGAAGATTAGCCTCCCACGCCACCAGGTTGCTTTGAAGGGCACATTTGGTGCCCTCCTTGCATAATCCAGTTTACACCAGTACAGGAACCACTGGTCCCTGCTCTGGGGTGAAAAAAAACTAAGGAAAGGTGAGTTTCCACTCCCCTGTCCAGCACCACCCCCAGAGTGGTGCCTAGAGCTCCCCCAGGTGACCACTTGGTTCTGCCATCTTGAAACCAAGATGGGCAGAGGCCTCTGGGAGCATCTGACTGGGCAGGTCAGGTAGCTGACATCAGCGACCCCTCCTGATGGGTGATCACTCCAGAGAGTGACCAAACCCTCTGTTTGGGTTATTCACGGACTCCCCTGAGGGTGGGTCCCCAGATTAGTCATGCATGATTCCACCAGGACCTCTCTGCAAAGATATCTTGTGTTCCTGGCCTCCGAAACTGCTGCTGGGCAACACAGGACCCGAACAAGACTGCAACGCCTGAGAAAACTTCTCCTTGCAACATTGTTTCAGAGCCTCCTGACAGCAGTCTGCAACATTTCCATGGCTGTGCATCCTCTGGGGTCAGCAAGACTTCAGCTGCACCAATGAAGCAAGAAGGAATGTCCCTTGGAGTGAAGGAGTCACTCCCCTGCATCTGCAGGCACTTAAGGCAACGACATCTGGCAGGTGGGATCTTCGGTCCCCGGATATGTAAAGGTTCTCCAACACAGGTGGCGGTTCTGAGGGATCCCATGGGTCCTCTCTGCTTTCTGTCCAAAAGCCCTCGCTTCTTCCACTGGGACAGAATCCCTGTGCACCGCAATTGCTGCAGCAACCAAGGCTTGTTGACTCCTGCTCCAAAGGATCTTGAGGCTCCAAGTAGCCCCAGCCCCTAGCACTCTACCTCTGCAAGGGCAATCTCCTCTCTGCAGCTGCAGCGGCATGGGACTCCTCTCCGAATGTGTGCTGACTATGCCTCTCCGAGTCTTTCTGTGCCTGCTGCCACTGGGTTGCTTGTAGGGGCTCCGACTGCTTCTGCTGGCTCTTCTGTCTTCTGAGGGTCAGCCCGGACTCTCCTCCAAGGGTTGAGTCCTCAGGACCTTGCTGTCCTCCACAGCTCTGCAAAATGTCCAGCAGCTTCTCTTGTATTTGCTTGTGCTTGTTGGTGGCTATCTTGACCACTGACCCATCTGCAATCCAGCAACCGTCTAGGGGCAGCTCGTAGGTGACTTCACAGACTCCTCTGCAGCTCCTGGACCCTGCAGCTGGACTTTATCAATCACCATCAACCCAGATCTTCAGCTACAGAAGGGTGAGCATTGGCTACTCCCCCACCTGGGGCACTCCTGCGTGGACTGAACCCTGTCCCCTTCTTTTGCAGGTCCTCGCCACCCAAAATCTGGCCTTGGGTTCTACTGGCCCGGTCCCGTTACTGCAATTTCCAACCACGGCGTCCCCATGTTTGGGAAAACCCAGTAACTTACCCCTCTGCACCTGAGGATCTTCTAGGTACTTACCTTTTGGGGTTCCACTCGCTACCAGTGCTTGTCTAGCTAATCCATACACCTTGTTGGGGGACTCCAGTTTGCATCCCATTTTGTTTAGTGAATGGTTTGGCCCCCTATAGGGCCTTCGCTAATTTATGCTTTTCCTTATTACTTACCTGTGTATATCTGGTGTGTTCATACCTCAAAAGGGAAGTATACCAATTGTAGTCCAGTTTGGTGTGCCTATAATAAAGTACCTTTATTTTTGCAACACTGTGTGGTTCCTTTCATGTGTGATAAGTTATTGTGTGACTATTGTGGTATTGCAAGTGCTTCACATGCCTTCTAGATGAGTCTTGGCAGCTCACCACAGTTACCCAAGAGAGCCCTGGCTGTCTAGCCACTGTAACACTCACAAATAGAGGTTTGCTTGGACCCAGTATAAGGTGTAACGCCATAAGTGACCACCACACACTGGGCCAGCTTCCTACAGTTTTGATCTTGTTTTATTTATTAAATTAAGTTTTATTTTTCTAACCTGATGTGGGATCTTTTTTGTGTGGTGTTTTCTCTGTTTTACTGTTTGAAGTGTTGCACAAATACTTTAAACATTGCCTTCAAGTGAAGCATGACAGCTCTGCGCCAAGCTACCAGAAGGTGAGCACAGGTTAATTTGAGGTTTGCTTGTGCCTTATCCTGACAAGGTGTTGTAGTGGCTGCTTGTCCAGGGCGCACACCCCAATCAACCAACAAACCAATTTCTTTCAATGGGTTTCATCCTGTAGGGCTGATCATAATATAGGCTATCCTATAAGGCATGTCATTCAGTAGCCTATGTTGGTTGGTACAAAGGAATTCATAGTTATGAGTCAACTATGTAGTAGAAATGAATGTGTGTGTGTATATATATTCTTCACGCAAAGACGACAGAGAAGCACTCCAATGCAGGAAATTACTCTTTGTTTTCCCTACATAGAACAGCCAACGTGTTTTGATTAGCAAGGTCCTGATCACAGCCGTGAACAAAACAAAAATCTACAATTTTTTGCCAAATTAATAAGCAGGGGGGAGGGTGATGTGAGTAGGGCTTCTACCCGAGCCCTTTTTGGGCCCTGGGGACTCCATCCCTGAGCCTGGTACATCAATAAAGAGGAGGGGGCATCCTCCCTGAGCCTTTGTAAGCCCGAGTAACCCATCCCCTGGGGGTGCTTTCTTTAAAAAAATAAATAAAAAAATAAAACGTGGGCCATGCAGCTGCTCTCTCTGAGACTTAAAAGGCCCCCAGGGACCCCATGCCCATGGGCCAGCTTAGTGACTCTATCCTTGGAAGCCCACACTGAGACACAGTAGTTTCCCTCCCCACACCAGTGTGGGGAGGGAAACGTGGATTTGCTCCTGTTTTTGGTGGGAGCATTTTTAAATCTCCTGCAAATGGGGAGCAAACATGTAAGTCATGCCCCTGTCAGCTGTACCCCCCCCCCCCCAATAGATTTTGAGCCTGACAGTTGAACTCCGTGGGGCCCAAAGGCTGACCCTAAAAGAAGCACACAAAGGCCATGTGCAGCATGTTGTTGGCTGCCTGCGGTGAGTTGGATACAGTGACTGGCTGCAAGCTAAGTCCCACAGTCAACTCCACATGACCAAAGGCCATGCATGTCATCAACGTGGGGTTTTCTGCTGCCAGGCCCTGTGACGAATCTTGTAGCATGGGGTTGGCTGCCTGCGGGGGGAAGGGGATTGAGAAGCAGGGCCTGACCACAGGCCAGACTCTGTGGCCAAACCCTGACCACACCCAGCCAAAGGCCATACATTGTGAGGGGATTGGCTGTCCATATGGTAACAAAATATTACTTTAGGTTAAAACAAACCCTAGATATTCAGTGAAAAAAACAAAGGTAAAAATAACATTATAGTTAGGTGAAATGTTCAGTAACAACATGGCATTTTTAAATTAAAAACCCACAGAAATTAACCAGTTATAGTTATCTCAAGTAAGTATGACTCATGCCCTAAGCTAACTATAGCTCGGGCTATCGAAGTGCACTTTTAATTACCTCACATATTACATCACTCATGACATCTTCTATGACTTCATTGATAAAATCATTGCAACATTTGCTATGAAGTTATTGATGAGCACTGTGTATGGTGGAGGCACAAGTTATAGTTACCTTAGAGCATGTGTTATAGTACTCAAGATAAGTATAACTGATGAATTTCTGTTTTTTTTTTTTTTTTTTTTTTTTTTTTTTTTTGTTCAAAACATTATGTTGTTAATGAACATTTCACCAAACAATAACATTACTTTTACCTTTGATTTTTTCAGCGACTATATCTATCTATCTATCTATCTATCTATCTATCTATCTATTTATCTATCCATATATCTATGTGAGAACTGAAGGTCACCATTCAAGATTGTCAAAGGGCATTTCATATGCAGGTTCCTGCCATGAAAGGTGGTAATAGATTTTCAGAAGAGGTGTCTAAGGGGTTCTTGATTACATAAAGTTAAGAGCAGTTTGACACACACACACCGCACAAGAGTAAAAACCTTGAGGTGTGGTTGGAGCTGACTCTCCAAGGCTCTGCACAGGCCCTTTGAGTAGTAATTAATTGAAATACCATGTTTGGTAGGATCATAAAGTAACTGCTGCTATTTGGTGTTGAAGCATTCAGTATCGTCCCACATAGTCAAACTTACTGGGATCTTCACAGTTCATCCTCCTTATTGCTCATACCCATGGATCTGGACCATAAATTTCCTGCAAATCAGTACTACATGTGTAGAGCACCTCACATGTAAGGATTTTTCAATACTGCTCAAAGTTTGATCACATTCACAATACAATGCTTGTCTGCACCAAATAGCTCTGTATTGCAATCCTGTTGTGCCAACTTTGAACAGTGTCTTGAGCTTTCAGCTTCTAGCAACCTCTTCTCTAATATCTTTTATCTCCTTTTAATCTCCAATGCTACAAACCACAATATAGGGGTGGGTAGGTAAATGAATCATGACAATTAGTAGCTGGGGATCTTATAATTGGGAAGACCATTTATTCGTTTATCTGAAACAGTGTTGTGATTTTAATAATAGAACCATGGTTCCCAGACAAGGCACAGATAGCTTTGAAAAATCTCTTTACCTCTGCTCTCAAAGAGAACATGTTTTCTAGGATATCTGGGTTGAAGTTTTAGAATGTTCGCCCACCTAAGCATAGTTATTTTCTTTTTTGACTACTCCTTTACCAACAGGTTAATTGATGTCTATTTTGTTTTATTCCCTGAATTTTAATAATTGTTTTATGTCTGTACATTTCCTTAATTTCTGTAGTTAAATGGATATTTCACTTATTGCTTTCATGTTGTTCCTTAAATAGGCTACTTGGAAGTTTACCCTACAAATGTTAGTGAAATATAGTTAAAAAGTCTCCAGGGTCCTGAATTGGGAATGTTATGTAATGTTGATTTATATAGCACAATAATCATCCATGAGGGTATCCAGGAATGCGCCCTACGAAGACAAAGTAGCTCACAGTTGCTATGAATAAGGCTGGGAAGACCCCTCCCTTTGTCATGCCTGGTTAGGTCAAGGATTTAGTCAACTGGGAGGAAGAGAAAATAGGCTAGGCCTCCCAGTTGGATGGCATTGGAGGTATGTCTGCTGCTGTTACCAAGAGAACAAATCACTCTACCCATAGGGTATAATAATCATGCTGTTGATATTCTATCTCAGGAAATACTTTTGTTGAAGTATTTCCACCAGGTGTAATTAGCATTGTTTGACAGCATACACTATTATCTGCCTTCACAATTGAGGCATACTTACTCTATACAGAGATCGATGTACCCGGAAAAATGGTATAAAGCAAACCTGCCACTGAGCAGTTATAATAATATGCATTAATTTAGTTTACACAATTGAACTCACAATTGGCAAGAGCTCACTGTCCTCACTGTAATGTGTGTCACATCATAGATACTTCTTAGGTGTATAAACAGGTATAAACACAAATTAGCCTGACTGGGAACGGCTGCCCATTTTTATTGGATGTCCTGCATCATCCAAACTCTAAATAATCCATTTAGTTTCCTAGTGTATCATTTTAACATCAAACATTGACAGTAACCCGCTGTGGTGGCGTTGCTTGAACAGCAAATGTTAGAAAGTGCGTGGGGGCGAGAATCTTCTCTTGACACGTGAAAAAACATCACTGTCTGAAGTGAAAAATGGTGATGGTTTTCTGCACCCATGCGGGCCACTTGTTATTGAGGAATTCCCCTTTATACTCAGCTCTTTGATATCCTGTCCTGATTGGGACCTTAGGAATTAGCTGCTGCTTCCCTTTCACTGACTGTGGGCTCAGGCTTGGAGCATCGCCTCACCTTAACCTTGGATTTCCACTGAGTAAGGTATCCATGTATAATTTGTACCACTAGATGTGTTAGAAATGGGGTTTCTGGCTGACTAGGGTATGCACCTAAGCCAGACAGAACCCACCACTCTAGTCAGGGTAAAGGAGCTACACACCCAAGATAACCCCTGTTCACCCCCTTGGTATCTTGGCTAGAGCAGTCAGGTCATCCCAGAGGTAATGTATAAAGCGTTTGCACAACACATTCACACCTGTGACACAATAACTACACAACAAAAGAGACTCCACACACTATTATATGAAAATAAACTGTATTGCATATAAAACAAAGACAAATAATTATTTTGCCAACTAGGCAATTGTCAAACCATCATAGTGCCATAAGATACAGACTTATAGGCTACATGCATCAAGACAAACCACCCTCCCTATGCATACAATGCAGATCCTGTAATATACTCATTATTCTACCGAAGGCAAAGGAAGTGACTTATCATAACATCAGGTCATGGACTGTTGCATAAACACTGAGGGCATAAAATACAATGGTAAAATGCAGTATGTAAAGGAATCAGTAGAAACACCTTCTACATGAAGGCCACAATACATCTTCACTGCTTTCATAAGAGGTGCGGTACGTAAACACCCACCATGTTGGGCACAAGAGCTCCTGCGCTCCTACCACTGTAATTACGGTAATGGCGGGCTCAGCAGGAAAGGACCCCAGTCCAGGATTGCCTCCCATCCTGCGAGCCACCACTCAGTGCATGAGTGCCTCTACAGAGTATGCCCCCGAGAAAAGGGGGAAGGGCTCACACACTTCCTAACTCGGCAGAGAGACCCAGCTAGGTCCCCCGCCTATGAGAAATAATTAAGAAAACTGCAGGCTCCTGTGGGGGAGGAGGGAGCCTCTCGGTCCTCCCCACCATCAGCCCACACAATCCTGCAGATGCCCTCCCTAGGTTCCAGAAGGCCACGGGGGGAAACACACACACGGCTTCCACCATTAAAAATCCCCTCTCACGGAGACTGGCTGCGCATGGCTCAGCTCCAAAAGATTGCTGTCTGCCGTGTGTCTTCCTCTGTCCTGGGCCCTGGTGGTGCGAGCCAAAGCAGATGAGCGGAGAGCGGCATCCAACAACAGGGATGGGTCCCTGCTTGTGCCCCCTGGGCACTAGGTTGTGCGGACTTGCTGGCAACAGATCTCTCCTTTGTCCTGGCCCCTCCTCACAGGGGGGAACAATGCAGCACTCTCTGTGTCACCTTAGAAGGCAAACAAAGCCATGTAGCTCAGCAGAAGCACTCACCATGCTGACTCGTCCTGGTCACAAGAATGTAGTGTTCAGCATGCGCTACTCATGGTGCCCCCACTTTGCTCCCAGGCACAATAAAGCACTCCAAATGCACTGAGGAGACAGCAACGAGGCACTCCAGTAAAAATTATAGCACTCACAAGGCACTATAGCTGTAGGACAAGGGCAGCAATGGAACCAAAGAAATCCTAGGCTGGCCCCATGGGAGATCACTGGGGGCACAAAGAAGCAGACATCTAGCAGCAGGCCAGCACAACAGGGTCCTGGGGATGACGTGGCAGTCCCTCTTGTGACCCAGCAGGTCACAGGTCAGCACAACAAGCAGGTCAGCCCTAATGCAATTCCTCCTGGCAGTGTGCAGAACCAGCAGCATCTGCTTGCAGGCCCACGCAGTGTCTAAAAACATGGAGTCACAGCCCGCTACTTATTCTCAAAATGCCTTTTGATCTAGAGGGAGCTTCAGAAGAGCCTCAGAAGTGTACAACACCCTCTTTCAACCCCAGCCCTTGCTACAGCCATCAGTAGGAGGTAAACGAGCCCTTTGTGTGGAGGCAGGATACAGCCTATGTAAGTGCGCCCGCCTCACTCTCTGCCAGCCCAGTAAGACCATTCAGTATGCATACGTAATCCTGTTACACCTCCATCTTCCCTGTTTGATGGCTGTCTGGAAAGTATGCACAAAGCCCAACTATCAGTGTACCCTAGACATGGATTGGAGTCAGGCTACAAAGCGCAAGTCAGGCTATAAGCACAGTGAAATGCCCCCTTTCTAAAAGTGCCATTTCCACAATGCTAATAAAAATCCACCTACACCAACAAGCAGGGATTTCTCACTACCATACTAAACATGCCCACACTACTCCTCGCAGATCAGAAATTACCACTTTATGTTTAAGGGAATAACCATTGCTAACTTTTGAGAGGAGTAGGCCTCACAGTAGTGAGAAACCAAATAGGCTGTTTGTCAATACCAGGACATGCTATACAATTAAGGCACATGTCCTACTTCTTACCTACACTGCATCCTACCTATAGAGCCACCTAGGACCTACCCTAGGGGTGACCTATATACAGTAAAAGGGGAGTTTCAAGCTTAGCAAGAAACTTTAGCTGCCAATTCAATGTGGCAGTAAAATGGGCACACAGGTCCTGCAGTGGCAGGCCTGAGACAGGTTTGAAACGCTACTTATGTGGGTGGTGCAAGCTGCGCTGCAGGTCCACTAGTAGCATTTAATTTACAGACCCTGGGAATAGGGGATACCACTGCACAATGGACTTACAGGTAAAGTAAATGTGCCAGTCAGGTGTAAGCCAATCATATCAAGTTTAGCGGGGAGAGCACATGCACTTTAGCACTGATCAGCAGTGATAAAGGGCCCAGAGTTCTAAAACCAACAAAAACAGGGTCAGAAAAACAGGAGGAGAAAGGCAAAAAGTTTGGGGGTAACTCTGCAAAAAGTGCCAGGTCCAACAGTGCGCATGCACATTGGCTTGCATGGAACACAAGCGCTTTAATACTCTAAAGCCATTCTTATCTCCAGGATGTCCCTGCATCCCAATAGTCCTGATGAGACCCTATTATTCGAAGCTGGGGTCAAAACGTCTTCAGCATGCTATTGTAACAGGAAAACAGGAAATATACCGATTTTTCATCCGTTTAAAAAATGTATTTGTAACATCCTTTAAAGTTGTCTGTTACTGTGATAAAAGCCTCTGATTGTAGTAACACAAACCTTTTGGCTTTGACACTGGGAACACATTGCACTTAGTTAATAATTATGATTGTGTTTTTTTGTTGTTCTGTTGAGATTGGTTTCATGCTTGAATAAATATAGATACAACAATGTATTTTCATTCTAGAAGGGCTGGTTTGTTGTGCCCTACTTTCCAAATCCATTATTTGTGCTGCTACTTATATGAGACTATTTCGTACATTGATTATTATTCTTTCTGTAAATTATACCAATGTGAACCACTGTTACAGGCGTAAATAGGGAGCTCCTAACTTGCAGGAAGCAAGCACTTCTCTGTTGGAAGAGAGACAAACACTCCTGTTGAAACAACTAAGACTATGATTATTACCTTTTCTTGAGTTTCTGCCAAGAACCATGTTGTGGGTCAGTTACAATATTTTCCTAAAACCTATATAGTTCAAGGAGGTCATTGGCCTGCTTTTGCCTTCAACCAACTGAAGTAAGCCCTCTCTTGCCTTTGACATCGGAAACATCGGGTGACAACTGTGCTCTGGTGTGTCACTTGTGGGTCCTGCTTCCTTTAGAGGTTATGTATTTTCATCCTTTAAGGTCACTGTAAAAGTATTTCTCCTAATGATTACAAGCTAGTGTCCAATTTTTTGATTTGTAGTATGACATCACGGTTGCCGGCGCTAAAAGATATCTTCAATAGTGATACGCGTGTGGAAAATACCAGTATTGTAAAGCTTGTTAGAGATATGACAGTGTAAGAAAAAAGGGACAT
The DNA here is from genome assembly GCF_031143425.1 of Pleurodeles waltl. Lineage (NCBI taxonomy): Eukaryota > Metazoa > Chordata > Amphibia > Caudata > Salamandridae > Pleurodeles > Pleurodeles waltl. The sequence continues at coordinate 404,163,838 of NC_090444.1, forward strand.
CTATACGGGGTGCTGCAAGGAATAAAGAACACTTGAATGTTTAAAAATGTAATGTTCATTATGTATCCTACCAGTTATGGAAAATATTTCCTTTTACTTTCACAATTGGGATTTGTTTGGATGAAATAGATCCCATAATCAGCAAAGATGAAGTCTGCAAGTAAACACACAATACAAGAATATTTCGAGATCAATTCACTGAAAAAGTAAGAAAGATGCGTAGCTCTGAATGGGGGCAGGACGAGTGTGAAGGCAGAGAGGCTTGACAACTTCGCCAGCTTTGCCTGCATGTGAAAATTATTGCAAAAAAAATGTTTTTGTAGAAAAACACCTTTAAAACATTTTGATAACAAAGAATTTTCTAACTGAGTTTGTTGGCTGGGAACTTTCTCTGTGAACCAACCTCAATGGTATTTTTGCTACGTTTTTCAAAAATCAAATAACCAGAGTTTGGGGTGTTCACCCTAGTTCTAAATTTAAACAGATTCCGATTCCTGACTGGCAGTATGGCAGCCTAAGAAGAAAAAAACGAGAGAGGACCAAAACAAAGATCAGGAATGTGTTTTGTTCAAGGCCCAGAAAAGCAAACAGACCAGAAACAAATTAGAGCCCCAAGCATGCATACAATTCTTTGTTTTCCATGCACAGAGGGTTAGTACTCTGTCTGCCTTTCACGATCTTGCCATTGTTTCCCTATGTTGTTACAGAATGCTTGCTGACCTAGCTATGAGTGGCCGGAGACTATCCCATGTTCCTCCAAGAATGTCCTTCTGTACTGGCCGCCTACATTTCTTGGTGCTTGGATGACATTCTTGATTTTGAGTTGCCAGCTTTCCCCTGGTCTGCAAAAAATTGCAGTTAGGATCGAGTAAGGCTAGTTCCAGGACCAGTTAGTGATGGCGGGGTCCCCTTGATTTTGGTGCTTATGAGAACGTCCCCAGAGGTTTTACCTAAACCCAAACATTCCCAAACACCTGTGACAGCACATAGCCAGTTAACATTTCAGATGCTTAAAACAGTCTAATTTTCATGCAAAGAACCTCTCAGGCAATGCTACGAATTAGCAGCTTATTGTTCATCTGTCTCAAGGACGCACTCTCGGTGTCCTCATCCTTTTGGATCTCTGATACAGATGAATTATATAATCCTTTTGACAAGCATATATTGGCAAGAATCATTGGAGCACTTTAATAAACCCAGCTTGACACAGTGGCACTCCCCTTTATCAACTAAAAATCTGAATTAAAATATCCCATGGGTCACCAATGTGAACTTTAGTTATTAATCCCTGCTAAAGTCTACTATTAAACATGATCATAATATTTGGCTTCTGTTTTCATATATCTGCCAATTGACACACGTCTCTGCTCTTAATCAAAGATGGTTACCGGAAACTGCTGTGTACTCCTGGATAAACCATTACAGTAACTGGGGACCCAATTCCTAGTGGTCCAATGTTACCGCACCAAAAATTGCCACTTAATAGAATACCAGATTTTGCCGGGTGTGAAATGCAGCTCGAAAAAGCCAAGTGGAAATCGGGACAGACGAAGAGGGACAAACCAGCTAGCCCCTCCCTTGCTATCCCCAAGCATCATCCGGGGAACTGGGACATCCCCTTCAAGGCCCCACTGAAGCGACCCACTGTGCCCTCTAACCGCAGCTGAAATGTAACATTTCTTTTAGAACAGGTGGAAAATGTGAGCTCAAAAGTTCCCAGAGTCCTATGTGTTTTTTTTCCCTCCTAGTAATTCTGGGTGTGCATGGATATTCTCTAATCTAGAATCGAAATTTGTGATTGCTGTTAACTCAGGGTGAAATAGCAGCTAGAAACATTAATTTCTGACACAATATCTTCACACGGAGTGTGCACAAACCTTATATCATCAGACCAAGGACAACTTGGTTTTATGCTCACTGGTCACACATATGCTTGCACAGTGTGCTATGTTAACTTAGTGCTAAAATACCATCGAATCCATGCACTTTTACAACACTAAGTTATAGCATATATATGAAACACGCAACAGTGCTGCAGATTTGTGTGGGTTTAGTGATAATTGAGACTCAGTTGTCCCTTAGGAACGGAACTCTCATTTCTGTTCTGCGCTTCAAATAGAATGCAATAAATGATCAAGTTTTCCATCTTATTTTCAAAAAGTGGTTATTGTGTTCTTATTTTGCTCTCATTAATCAATCTTGTAGAGAGTGCTTATGGCTTATGGTGTTTGTAAAGTTCTAGCTATGGATGTCGGCATCATTTCCTCTGATAAGGTGTCTGGGTATTGTAATGCTGTTGGCAAACCATTGGGGTCCCTGAGAATGCCTGCAAAGGAAACACAATGGTGGCTGTTAACTCTATGCCAATCCCCTAGGGTGAGATGGCTCCTGCACATCTCTCATCTGGCTTCCGAGAAGCCTGTGTAAGTGGGATTCTACACTACAGTGGTAGTAGATTTTGATTGGGAGTCAGATATGTACGGGTTTATGTGATTGAGGTAAATTCGAATCCAAGTTTGCATATTCCAAACGTGTAGAAAGTCACAGCCTGTATTCTGTTCTTCAGAAAGGATTCGAGCCATGCAAATGGCTAAGTCCTCAAACCAAAAGAGCTAAGCCTTTCCAATAAAAGAGCATGCCAGACTGTGTCAAATGCAGCTGGAAAGTCGATAAGTCTGATTGCAGCTGAGTTACCTTTATCCAAAATCATCCATATACCATTAGTGGTGGCCGTTAACACAGTTTCCGTGCTAAACCTAGCACAAAATCAAAATTGATATTTATTGAACCACCAATGTCTTCACAATATAAGGCTAACTGCTTGCGTCCCCATCTTTCCAATATTTTTGCCAGAAGTGAGAGAAGAGAACTAGGACAATAATTTGAAGCAGTATTGTGGTTTAGTGTGTCCTTTCTCAATCTGCGAAATGAGCATGGGGGAAGCACACACCACACAGGATGCTCTTACAACTATAAATTGCTTCATAGGAGCCTTTATTAGTGCAGCTCACAGGTCAGCAATCTGATCGATTGTTGTTGCTTCAGCTAAGTACTGAAGGCTTACAGAAGTGAAACAGCAAATAGTCTTTGAGAGACAGGGCCTGGGGCAATAGGCTGCCTTTTCACAGAGAATGTGAAAAGTGGTAGCTTGGGACCATCGTTTGTCTTTAGAGAAGTGACTGAAGGGAGAAGCTGCAGTACATATGTGTTGCTAAGGGAGCTTTAGTAAGTGTTTTTAACTTTAGACTTGCAAATAATGTGAATGTGAACACCTTGAGTGAAATGCAGCCCTGAATCAACAAGGAAGCACCCATAAAGCTGTTAAAGCTGTCCAAGGTGTATTCCCCTTTTCAGTTAATGGTTAGACCTACTTTCCAAACCTCACCTCATTCCACCAGAAAGAGCAGCAAAGGAGTTAGTACCATTCCTGCTATAAGCACACAGAAAAATGCATACAGGCTGCTGTGTAGGTGAAAGCGGAGCTGACACTACTGCTGTCGCTCTCTGTTTCAAACTTTGAGAATGAGACAAGTGTTATTGAGGTGGGGGCAGCTGGCAAAGAGGAGAGAAGGGAGGCAAAAGTACAGAGACAGAGTAAGTGACAGACAGGAATCCTTTGCCCCAGTAACTCATGGCAAGTATTAAGTGGCCAAGTAGCAGAATAACAAATAATCAGAAAGCATGTGACCCAGAGACTGGCACGCAAGGCAAAATCTGATCCACAAACTGATATGCAGATGTCCTGTAATATTGTGACTAACTAGCAGCCAATATCGTAATGGACATACCAGTATGATGTATCTTTTTACCTCATGGGTAGGCACCTAGTGGTTGAGTACATTTTATAGAGATAATATGTGGCCCAATCGCTGATTGCAGACCTTATCTGCAATAATACCTAATGTCAAGGCATTGTATGGCCAATTAACAGCTAGGGAAAACCTTCCATGGCACCTATTAAATGGATGAGTGACTGATGAACAATGCATACTGGTCAAAGTAACCTATGGCCAGGTATTCTAGTGGACAAGCACATAAACTAGTCTGCTTGCTTTCTAGGTAAAAGGAAATCACACATACATCTTTTTCATTTAGATATTCTGTTATACATAGTTATCATTTTTGGCTCTCAGCAAATTACATGACTGGATTGTTTTTCATGCATTATCTCTGATGTGCATGACGTACAGTGAATGCCACTGTGGTATTCTATGCCATCATGGTCAATTTGTTTTGGCATTTTTTTCAGATTGATATAGTTTCTCCACTTGTAAAAACCTCTTTGTGTTTGAGTAGTGTGTAGTTCTTTACATGTGAGAAACAAAGAATGCTGCTGACTGATAGATAATCTTCTGAATTCTGTGCATGCTGTTAAGCACTGGTCCATTTTGTGAGCTATCCACCTTAATAGTGCTTAAGCCTAAATTCTATTTTTAAAACCACTATGGTTAAGAAAACATGCTTTAAAGTGCACAATTTAGCTTATTTTCAAAAATCAAAATTGTGGATGGGAAGGGGGATCCCTGCCTCTATACCCACTTTCAAGTGCTCGCTATCTCATCACTCGATTGCACACATAGCCTAGAAAAGTGTACAAACAAACATTCTGTTGCAGCAAGTGAGGATGAATAATTACCTGAAACATTGGTCCCCAGGTCTACCTCATTTATGCCTGGCAGTAGCCTGTGGGTGTGGGAGACCACTGGCCCCTACCTAACCAATGGGGAAAACGTTTCCAAGGGTAAAATTTCCCACTTTTGCAGACGTTCAAGGGTGCCCTTCTGCAAACAATCCCACAGTGCCTCTCTCTACCAAGATGGAAGAATTGTTCTTCCATTGTGCGGAACTCCAGCAAGAGATGTGAACAGGGAAATGAGCAACATCTCCTTTTGGTCACTCCAAGCAAGTTCTTGGGGGCAGCACCTCTCCCACTGGGGTTGATGTCTGCCTGACTAAGTGGACAAAGAAGGGATCTGCCCAGATGTCAGCTAACATTTGCCAGTGACAGGGTAGGCCTTTCTGAAGTAAATAGAGTTCCTGAGCATAGTCCAGATGGTCCTCCTGCATGAGGAACAGAAAACCACCCAAGGCCTTTGATGAGGTGGTAACTTTCTCACATAATTGAGACAAAGTGGCTGTTCAGTTGCCAATTGAGGCTCATGCAAATGGGTATCTAGAGGACTTAGGCAGGTCAAAAATTACTTTCTAAAAGTACTGTTTCCAAAATAGTTATTACATATCCAAAAATACTAATGAATTGGGGGTAGTGATAAATATTTGTAAAAGTATGACTATGAATTTAGCATTTTGTCCCTAGCAGAGATTACATTATTACATTTAATATTGTATCCAATGCTTTCTTGTGGACAGATAACCCTGCTTCAGTGAAACTAGCTTTTGGAATTTATTCACTGTAATGACATGTTTAACATTAAACCTCTACATATACTACTTTTAAACAACATGTGCTCTGCCTTACAGGCATTAAGGCCTACTACGTGGTGATATTAACATTTAAAAGGAGGGTTTAAGCCTATCAAAGGAGATTATTTTGACAGGTTGAATTTTCAGTTTTAAAACTGCACATACAGGCTACAGTGGTAGACCTGTAGTGAATGTTTTACTGCCACTGTGGTGGGTGGCACAATGGTTACTGCAGTCCGCTAGTGACATTTAACCTACAGGCCCTGGGTATATTTTGTTCCACATAATAGGGACTTGTAGGTAAGTTGAATATGCAAATTTGAAGTATGGCCAATTTCTATAAAATTTAGGGGTCAGAGCACATGCCCTGGTACTGTTTAGTAGAGCCTCAGTGCAGAGTGTCAAAAACAGCAACATCATAAAAACAAAATGGCAGTCATTGTGAAAATGAAGCATTTTCTTACCCTCATTTTTACTTCATTGTTTGTGTGTGGAAATAAAAGAAGCTGTGAAAAACATACCTGAGCTAACTCAGGAGAAAATGAGAACTTTGAATTAGCATGAGGTGTGTGCCCTCAAACTATATTTGCACTTTTTGCCTCGAATCAGCACTAAAATGGAGCAATGCAATTTTGGATTATATAACTAGTTTAAAATGTTAGCATTTACCTGAAAATTCATAACATCAACTTATGAGTGAATTTAAGATCAACTTCTTTAGTAATAACGTTAAGACTAGAGAAGATGTATGGATGAAAGACAAACCTCCACTCAGTTTAGTGATTGCTGTGTCAGAAAAGTAGCGCACATGCTTACATGCATGAGTAAATTAACTAGTGAAGAAAGTAGCTAATGGATTATGAAAATAAATTGAAAAAAGTGTGTAAGGTTAAACCGAGATTAGAAGCACAACTTCACTAACCTCTGATCATCGCTTATTTAGCTTCCCCTGTTCAGCACCAGCCGTTGCTACTACTGCTGCCCTTCGTCCTCTGAGTGTTTGAGGGCCTCCCCCACCCGGAGACACCCACCTGCACCACATCCCTGGTGGCCAGTGGTGGCCTTCTGTCTCTCTCTCTGCCGCCTTCTGCCTTTTTGCTCTTTTGCCTTTCATTCCTTTATTTTACTCCTTTTGCCTCATTTTACTCTTTTTGCCTCATTTTTCTAGTTCAGCAATCCCTACGCTTCTCCTGCCGCAGCTCCCCCGCAGTCCCACCACCCTCCCAGTGCAGTGTTTCCCACCCTTCCGCCTCCCAGTTGAGCGACCCCTTCCATCTCCTTCCCCTTCTTAATGAAAGCCGCTGCACAGTCAAGGGGCAACATCACTGACCTCTGGTCAGTGTTTGTTTAACTCCCCCCGCACAGCACCACCTGTTGCTGCTGCTGCCCTTCGTCCTCTGAGCCTGCCTGGCTCTGAGTGTTCGAGGCCCTCTTCCATCTGCAGGCACCCGCCTGCACCTCATCCCTGGTGGCCAGTGGTGGCCTTCTGTCTCTCTCTCTGCTGCCTTCTGCCTTTTTGCTCCTTTGTCTTTCTTTCCCTTATTTTACTCCTTTTGCCTCATTTTACTCTTTTTTGCCTCTTTTTATTATTTTTGCCTCGTTGTTACACCTTTGGCGATCCCCGGGCTTCCAGCAGCGCTGCTCCCCCTACAGGCCCACCCCCTCCCAGCGCGATGCTTCCCACCCCACCTCCCATCTGAGTGACCCCTCCCACCTCCCTACCCTTCTTAATGACTGCCACTGCGCGGGCGCACCAAGGCAAGCCAGTCGGTGCCCTGACCATGCCCAGCACCACAGACTGGTTTCAGTATCCTTCCTTCAACACAACACCAGCACCCTGCATGGCCTCAAGATCGGTGGCTCCACCGCCTGCCACCACGCCTCACCCAAGTACATTCATGGCCTGTTCTCCTGCTGCAATTGCACTTTCTCGAGTCCGTGCACTCCAAACCCCCCTCCGCTGTTCCACCCAGACACCTCAGATGTATACTACTCAACACTCGCTTCCTCATCAAGCATGCAATGGAAATTTGGGACCTATTTGACTCCATCGCACCCGACATCGCCTTCTTCACGGAGACCTGAATTACCATCTCATCAGCACCAGACATCACCACTGCCACCCCAGACCGCTACAAGATCATACATAAAGACCGCGTCAACCGATCAGAAGGAGGTGTTGCCATCGTGCGCAAAAACTCACTCTGCCTCATGACCATCATCGATGCCCAGACCCCTGTCGTCGAACACCTGCACTTTCAAATCCAGACAAATCCAAACACCACCCTCCATGGCACCCTCATTGACAGCTCCCCCGGACTCTGTCCGCCCTTCAGTCCTGGCTGACTTCATCAGTCCTTATGCCCTCACCACAATGGACTATATCCTCCTTGGCGACCTCAGCTTTCACCTTGACAACCACAGTGCTGCAAACACCTCAAACCTCATAGAGAACCTCGGCAGCCTTGGGCTCAAGCAACTAGTCCACCTCCCCACGCACTCAGCAGGATACACCCTCAACCCTGTCTTCTTCTCCGGAAACTGCATCTCCTTCTCACACACCTGAGCTCCACTGGACCGACCACCACTGCGTCCACTTCTCCTTCACCTAGATGTGCGAGCAGCACCACACCTACTGCCCCCCCTCACAGGAACTGGACCAGGGTCACCGGAGCCCAGCTCTCTGCCACTCTGGATCACTCCCCACCACCAGACACCACGAACGCCAATGCCTCGGCCCACAACCTCCACCAATGGATCGTCAACTGTGCCAACACCCTAGCCCCCCTCTAAGGAAACCCACTGGCAATCAACACCAAAGGAGAACCAGCTGATTGTCCCCGACCTCCAAGAATCCAAGAGCACATGCAGATGAGTCAAGAGAAAGTAGAGAAGTAGTAAAAGCACAACAGGTCACAGGGCCTTCAAAGACGCCGTCACATCGCACCACCGGATCATCAGATCATCTAAAAAAATCACCCATTCAAGAGGGCATCATCGCCAACACATACAACCGCAAGGAACTTTTCTCAGTAGTCAAGGAATTCATGAAACTCGGCACGGACACCACAGACTTCCCACCCTCTCAAGACCTCTGTGACAAACTCGCCACCTTATTCCACTGAAAAATACACGACATCTGCAAAGGATTTGCAAGCAATCCCACCACCCAGGACTCCAACCGCCGACCCATCATGAACCACTGGACCCTCCTCACCCCGGAAGACACCTTAAATCTCATGAATACCATCCACTCTGGGGCACTCTCAGACCCATGCCCCCACCACATCTTCAATCAACTGGCACCACCATCGCACCCAATCTATGCCATACCATCAACTGCTTCTTCAAGACCGCCACCATCCTGGATGTCTGGAAACCCACTACTGAAGAAACCCTCCGCAGGCCAAACAGTGCTGAAAAAGTGCAGACCAATCTCACTGCTTCCTTTTCCAGCCAAGGCAATCGAAATATCAATCAACACACAGCTCACCAAGTTCATCGAGACCAACCACATCCTGAACCCCCCCTCCCAATCCAGATTCAGAAGCAATCACAGCACTGGAACCACACTCCTAGCAGCCATGGATGACATCCACACCCTTCTGGACCGCAGTGAAACAGCTGCCCTCATTTTCGTGAGCCTCTCTGCCACCTTCAACACTATCTCCCACACCACTTTGGGCTCCAGACTACACCACGCCGGCATCAGCGGCAAAACCCTGAAGTGCATCTGCTCCTTCCTCACCAGCTGAACCCAGAGAGTCCGGCTCCCACCTTTCAACTTGAAGCTGATGGAAACCAGCTGCAGAGTTTCCCAGGGCTCCTCCCTGAGCTCGCTGAGATCATCAGACACCATGGGCTCAACATCATCTCATACGCCAATGACACACGACCTATTCTCTCTCTCACCAATGAACCATCAACCGCCAAAAGAAATTTCATAATGGAGTGAAGGCAGTCACTGACTGGATGAGAGACTGCTGCCCTAAGCTCCACTCAGACAAGATGGGGATCCTTATCCTGGGCCCAACCCCTACTGCCTGGGATGACTCCTGGTGGCCCGTTTCCTTCGGAACTGCCCCATCTCCTACCAACCACGCACACAACCTTGGCATCATTCTTGTCTCCTTGATGTCTATGGCCCGCCAAGCCAACGCCATTTCATCTTCATGCTTCCACACTCTCCACCTGCTCCAGAAGATCTTCAAGTGGATCCCCCATTAATGTGAGAAGAACAGTCACCCAGGCACTCGTCCGCAGTAAACTCGACTACGGCAACGCACTGTATGCCGGAATCAACAAGAAACTCCAAACAGGACTCCAGAGAATACAGAATGCTGTGGCCAGACTGATCCTGGACATCCCCCACCCCAGCCACATCTCCGCCCACCTGACAGACCTGACCTGACCTGGCTCCCCATCAACAAATGTATTGCTTTCAAACTCCTGGCACACGTGTACAAGGCCTTTAACAACCTCGGACCCCCCTACCTTAACCACTGAATCTCCTTCTACACACCCTCCAGGCAACTCAGCTCTGCTCAACTGGCCCTCGCCACCATACCCAGGATCTGGAATAACAAGGCTGGAGGAAGATCCTTCTCCTACCTTGCCGCGCAGACCTGGAACACGATGCCACTCCATTTCAGGCAGTCCCTCTCCCTGGCTCAGTTCAGGAAGGACCTCAAGACCTGGTTCTTCGACTGACCCGCATCCCCCATCTAGCGCATTGAGCCCCCTTGGGGATAGGCCAAGCTCTTTAAATGTCTGATTTGTTCATTCATTGAACAAAAAAGATCTTGGGTAAGGGTTTTTGGTGTGATAATCAGGGTCATCAAGCCAGTGCGAAATGTCCATCAATACATGTTTTTTGCAATGGGTGTGAAGAAAAGGAAACTCTTACAAATGTGGCAGAAGTAAGTTCACGAAAGATTAGAGCAGTGACATGAATTAAGTTTCAAAAGTAACTGTGTTTTAGATTGAAGAGCCCTGAAAAGATCACACAAGTAAAATAGTATAGATTCATGGGATAAAAATCAATTAAAATTTTTCTCATATAGATTTTGCATTATTTTATTACTTGCTTGAAATTAAAGGGAAGATATATAGCATTCAAAGTATGAGTTAAACAAGGCGACAGCTTAATAGGATGACTATACCAAAGGTTATTGGGTGTCACTTTAAATTAAAATGCCAATCCTCAGGTTCAAACCACAGAAGTTGAGAGCATTGGAGTAAGGATTGAGGAGAAATGTCTGCATGCATTTCAGAAAGAATTGGGTTGTCTCATTGGAAATAAACACAAGATAAAATTACAAAGAGATGCTGTACCATTGATTGTGAAGGTGAATCGTATTCCAGTTAGTGTAGCCAAGTGTTAGTTCAAAGTTAAAGCAATTGAATGAGATGGGAGTGACTGAGCCAGTGGATGCTACAGAATGGTTAGTACCCATGGTTGTTGCAAAGAAGGCCAGTAGTGAGATTCATCTTTGCATAGATTCAAGAGTATTGAATTGACATGACGTGGCTGAAAGATTTCCACTCACTCTTATTGGCGAAAGAGTCACCACACTAGCTGGGGTCAAGTATTTTGCAACACTCAATTTGACCTCGGCTTATTACCAGGTGAGGCTGAAAAAACATTCACACAATTTGACTGCATAGATCATTCCCATGGGTGCATTCAAATTTAAAAGAAGGCCATTTGGCTTAGTTTCTGCATCCTCTGTTTTTCAGGGAGTAATGAATATGCTACTGAAGGTAATCTCAGGTGTTCACTGGTATCAAGATGAGTAGTTGATTTTATCAGGAAACATGGTGAGCGGGTACAATTGGTGTTAGGCAAACATATGCAAACTTATGCAGGCTAGTGAAGCAAAATAACTATACATTTGGAGTGTGTGAGGAAACTTATTTGGGTCAGATAGGTAGATATAGTAGACACAAAGCTGGTTTGAATGAAAACCGTGCAATAAAGATTTGTTAGTTTCATTTTTAGGGGTAGTGGACCACAACATCAAGTTTATAAAGGGAAATGCAGACAAGTCTGCCACGTATGAGGAAATTGCTAGGGAATAAAGGTCAATTCCAGCAGAGTAGGATGTGTCCAAATGTTGGATTGAAATATAATTTGGAATGTGCTCCTTGTCTACAGGCATTTGTACTGGTAGAAGAAACAATTATTGTCATTGTTGCTAGTTAAAAAGGAATAAGTGTTCTTTTGTTACAAAAGAGGCAGAACACAGAGAGTCTGATTACATATACATCAAGATATTTGAGAGGATCCAAATATAACTATTCTGTGATAGAAATAGAGGTATTAGCAATTTATTGGGCATTGACGAAGTTCAGAAATCTTGTGTGGCAAACATCATTTAACATTTGTTTGGCTTACAAGCCGTTGAAGGATACATTCATGAAAAAGGGGTTGGATACTGTCTCCTCAAGAATGCCTCTAGGAGACGTTTTATCTGTTAGAATGAGGAGACCGGTTATCTGTTTTGCAAGAAATTAGTTAAATGGTAGAATTTATACCTTCTTGAAAAATTTCTCAGCAAGTTGTCACAATTAGTGTCTTGTGATGACAAATTGGAGGTTGCTGCAGGATTTGAGGAAAATGAAGTTAATGTTTTGGGAAGTGACATTGATTGCAGTGAATGAGGACAAGAAAAAAGTTGGAATTGGTGAAAGAGTCTGTACTTTCCATGGTAGTGGAGGTGGTTCACGCTGGAAGACTTATTTGTTTCAGTGGGACAAGGCTTATTCCTCCAGTGTATATCCATAAAAAAGTCTGGCTCTGGCTCACAAAAGTTACGTGTTATGTTATGTGTATTTTTAAGGTGCACTATTACCCATGTGGATATCCTGCCGCTGAGCAGGTGTGTGTGTGTGTGGCTAGCCCTGCCTATGGTAGGTTGGTAAATTGAAAAAAACAGGTCTATGGCTTCTTGAAGAGCTCAGGATAAGATGAGGAGGCTCTGACGTGGAGTGGGAAGCTGTTCCTTTCCTTAGGAGAATGCCCATCCTCCTGATCGGGGTCAATGTATGCATGGGATGTGTATGAGTCAGAGTCCTGTGGAGCAGAGGTGTCTAGGAGGTTGGTGGAATGAGATGTGGATGTTCAGGTAGATGGGGCATGAGTTGTGTAGTGACTTGATTGTGTATATAAAGAGTTTCGGTGAATATGTTAAGGTTCTAGAAGTGTCTTTTTGGTGTGGCTCCAAGTTTGGCTGACCACCAGTGGGAGTCCCATGGTTTGGTAGTTTGGACCTTGGTAGTTTTATCACTTTAAGCAGATAGCGTACATCGTTCCCCCCATTGCTCAATCATACCATCTAACCCAAGCCACCAGTGTTCTTTATGTACCTGTCTTGAGGTACCTGATATTCCAACATGGCCTTACTGATCACATTCAATGAACTTTTTTCTTTGATAAAAAAGGAGGAATTACTTTTCCCCCTTTGAGATTAACACAATTCTCAATACCTAATTCATGCCCTATTTTGTACAAACTCATAAATTCATCAGAAACAAATGGACCAGAAGCCGACCATTATAAATACTGCAATGTACTCCTGAACCCTCTACAATATTTCATCATTCCTGACCTCTTCAAACCACACCCCATTCTCATTACCTTCTACGTCACTGACATCAGAAAATGTGAAAGCATCTTCCTCACAGTTACAAACATCTTCCGTACTCAGAGATAATTTAGACATGTATTCTGCCTTCCCAGGAATGTGCTCAGTGCTGTACTGAAACACTTGTAACTAGCTAGGCTAGCCAGTCCTGCTGTCAATGTGCTATCCATCTCCCCATTGACAACTAGTTTGTAATCCATTCTTATGATGAATTTTGTCCCCCATAAGAACTTTCTGTAATGCTGCACTCCCCACACATAGGCTAAACGTTTTTTCTATGAAAGAATAGTGCTTCTCGGAATCCCTCAAAATTATTAAACCATAAGACACTATCCATTCATTTCTGCCATCAATTTGCAACAATACAGATCCTAAGCTGACATTGCTAGCATCAACAGCAGGGACAAATGGTTTTAAATATGATGCACTGCAAATTTTTTATTTTAGTATATGAAATGCTTCCAATTGCTTTTCCCCCAGACAAATGTTGCACGCAGGTGCGCTTCTGTGGTAAGAGGCTCTACTTTGGTAGCATAGTCTTGTATACATTTTGAATAGAACTCATTAAGACCAAAGGAATGCAACTAATTGTTCCTTTGTTCTGTGGTACAGTTCATATTTTGGAAAGAGGTCTGCGTAGTTTAGGGCAGCAGCGTCCCCGATTGTGGGTTCTACACAATCTGTAAGCTGTCAGCCTGACTTCTGGCTACCTCGCGGTGCCTCACACAAACCTAAATGGTGAAGGTGATTTGTGGCAACCTAAATATGACACTCTGACTCCTCAGGGAATTTGAGGTGAACAGATCATACCTCTTTTTCTCAATTACACAAAGACTACCACATACCAAGGCAAACGAGAAGATGCAGAATAAGTTTCAATATATTGATTGAAGCAATTGCATCCAATCATAAAAAGCATGGGCTGTGATAATTAGGCAGATAAAACATAACACAGTGATTGTTGTTACCATCAGAGTGAAAAAGATAAAACCCGCACCATTTTGGTATGATTCGAAAGATTCCTTCCTACACCCAAATGTCTAAAACCTGATGGCATAGAGGCGGTAACCCTGCTTGGTGTCTGTCCTGGTTTATCAGAAGGACCCCGACCCGATCCCTTACCGGAAAGGCGGGCAAGGTCTGTCTGCTGGCAATCTACCCAGTTGGCAGAGTGTCAGTGCCAGAATCAGTGAAGCTGTCAAGGGAATGGAGTACGTCACAGGACAGCCATGACTGTAACACCCTCTACCGTCCTTAGGCCTACCTGGCGTTTATATAACACGTGACAGTGTTCTAAGAACAAGCCTGACATGAAACTATGTCTAAAACTGAGGGTTGACTCCCTAGCTCCTGGAGTCGCAATACTGGTTAGAATATCATGTACCAAACAAGACAGCCTTGAGGAGGGCACAACGTGAAATCTGTGCAAAGGGCTGATAAAATGTGCAACACAAACAACTATCCCTTCTAAGAAAAGGCAGCTGATTTAAAATATAAAAACAATGAGCTAAAAGCTGGCTGTGTTAGAAAATATGAAATGAATAAAACATGCCTATGTGTATAAAGGCAGAGGCCTCAGGCCTAAAGCTAAAATAAGGGTTTTCAACCCAGATACTAAGGGAAACCCACAACACTGTATGGCAAAGACGCTTTCACTATGGATTCAACAGGGCGCATTTTCAGTTTTACTGCACTACTAAATATTGCCTGGCCTAAATATTCCACTTCTAAACTGAAAACCTTGGACTATTTGAGCGTAAGTCCCTTCTTTTGCAAGGCATTCAATACATTATACATTTTCTTGTCATGTGACTTGATGTCCTGTTCAAAAACTAAAATATCATCCCTGAAATGCGATCTCTTCAGGGATACCATCCAAGGTTTCTTTCATGAGCCTGTAGAACACAGAAGCCTCACGTACTAAGAAGACCAGACTGCATCCTGCAAGAGTGGAACATACCTTCAGGGGTAATAAAAGTATTCAGAAATTTAGAGTGCGCATTTAAAACTACTTTGTGACATATACTCACCAGGTCCAAAATAGAGAAAACATAAGGCCCAGCTAAAGTAGTCAGCATTTCATGTAGATATGGCAGTGGATGCGAGTCTACTTATCACACTGTTCAAAATATGGAGGGCTATACATAATCTTCATTCCCAAGAGCTCTGAAATTAAATAGTCACTGCTAAAACCCAAGCAGATGATTGTACCTTAAGGAAACATTGCCTACTCTATCTGACAGGGACCGCATTTTCTTTCAGAATTTTCCTGTGTTTGAATCAATTACATTCAACCAATTTGTCAACAAAAACAGTACTAAAATGGTTGTTTAAAAAAGACATAGAATCAACTTAGTCCAAAGGTTGAGCTACCTTGGGCCCGATTCACAAAGGTAAACTTAGACCAAAAGTCTACGTTTAGACCAAAAATTTTACTTTACTCCGAGTAAAGTTAGACTTTTGGTCTAAGTTTAGACCAAATGTCAAAACTTAAACCAAAAGTCTAACTTTACATTTTAGACTTTTGGTCTAAACTTAAACCAGAAGTCTAAACTTAGACCAAAAGTGTTACAAGTAAAGTTAGTCTTTAGGTCTAAACGTAGGCTTTTAATTTAAGTTTACCTTTGTGAATCAAGCCTGTTATCTTTTGTTGACCGGAGGATCAGCTTTGGGATCTAACTTAATATGCAGTTCCTCTTGATTGGGCCAACCTAATAATGGCTGTCCCTTATCAGAAACATAGACTTTCCCTCTACTGTGTCTGCCAGAGAATTGTAAATTGGACCAAAATTTCTGTGTTCAAAATCCACATGGACACTTAAGACCTTCGAGGTAAAACATATTCCTTGATGGCTACATTACCTTGCTCTTGAGAATAACATTTATAGCATTCTATAACCACATTTGTTTTTTTCCATAACACATCAACATTTGTTTTGAGGCATAGTCATACACATCTATATGGCCTGAACGCTCAAGAGGAGGAAGAGGCTTAATTTTACCCCAAAGCCATCTAAACAATGCTTCAACAAGGCTAATTTTCTTGCAGCTGAATATGAATCATCTCCAATACTTGACCATACGTAAGAAATACGGCTTCCTATATTTTCCCCTTCATAGGTGGTTCACCTGGAGAAGGCAAAAATAAAGGTGGTGAAACAATGCTAGGCATTATGAACTACTATGAGGAAAATGATGTAAAAAAAGAAACTAACACAAACCATGTAGTCACTGTAGTACTCTAGACAAATAAAGTACACACTGTTGTCCCAACAACGATAGCTAGACCATTCAAAACAAGTAGCTGTCTAATGCAAGAGTCACAGAAACAGTCCATAATTTGCTATGCTGCAAACAATATTTTTAACCTGCTGTGGAGGAGTATTTCTTGACTCAATCTTGTCCAGTACAATGTGGCAGAAAATAGAAGATGAATCACATGACCAGCACGATGTTCATGGAAATTGTTACATGATGCAGAAATAGTGTAAGGTGCCAACACTCTTTATTTAATACCACCAGGCTGCAAAAAAACTAGAAATATCCAATTTTGAACAAAATCTCTACATTTTACTTTAATGAATACAGTGTGCCAACAATGCAGTCAAGACCAAAGTGGTGTCAAGAACAATACACACTGAATAAAAGCAAATGGAGTATGATTTTAAATGGCCATTGAAAACGTTGTGGAGTGGGATTCTTAATAGCCGGTGGGGTTTGTGACACAGAGTTTCCCCTAAGTCTCAATATGGCCACCATTTATCACAGTTTTGGGGGTTAGGGTTTGGGGGCCACGAGCGGAGCTTTTTTCAAATCATGCAGATTTTTAACAGCTGGTGAAGCACACACTCATTCTGCACCAGCTGCTTGAAATTATCATCAGGCTGGCTCTCACTGAACTTGAGAGGTGGCAGCTTAACTCCCAAAATGGCAGTTTACGCTCCAGATTGCCCAGAAGTTATGGAGAAGAATAAAGTCTGCTGAGTAATCCTACTAAGTAAATACATTTTCCAGCTTCCGAGGTGTGGATGTACCTGTTCTCCGCAATCATTGTCAGAGTTCCATGGGACTCCATTGCAGTGTGGTTTCCAAATATCTTTTAACCCTAGGCACAAGGTCCAAGACAAACAGGTACACCCAACCAACCAGCTCCACAGAAGACACAGTTGTCCCATGAGCTGCTGTAGCATTTAACTCTATTTCCATTCATACCAACATTGGAATGTTTAGAGTCGCATGCACTGAAGACGGAGATTGCCACATAATCCAACACAAAACAAGTTTGATTTATCTGAGACCAAAGGAACTATGGAGAGAATAAACTAGATGGTAAAGAAAATAATCCAGTTAGCTGAAGCTAGTAATTTGGACTGGGAGAAAGTATTACAGGTCCTTATCGCAGCATACCACATATCTTCCCACTCATCCACAGGAAAATCACCTTTTGTCTTAGTCAGAAGAAGGGCTTCTTTCACTAAAGTGATTCCAGTGTGGATGGTGTGGAGCAAGGCAGTGAGATTCAACAGAGCAACTGAGTGGTGGGTGAAAGAAAAGGATTTGCAAATTAAGTATGAAATAGTTTGATAAGAACAAAACGGAGAAGGATACCGTGGTCAGTAATCACATTGTTTAAAAATGCTGTAGAGGCCAATGATAGGAGGATATGGAACAAGAGTTGGGTGGTAATTTTCATTCACCCTGATTCAGCTTCCATTCTGAAAGCGTATGGTTCCATGGTTCACGGACGTAATGTTAAAATGTTTGTTTGGTATAAAGAGAAGCTGTTAAGAGTAGGAGAATTAGCCAGATGCTCAGAAGACCAGGTGATTTGCATCATTACTTTAGCTCATGCGTTTTTGACATAAAATGCTTTCCTTTTTTATATCTTCCATTTCTTCATAAAGGATATTTGCAAATCATGTACTTTAGTTTCATCAAGGATGGAATGTAATGATGTACACAGGGCCGGCTTAAGCGCTGGTGACGCCATGGGCGACAGTCTTTTTGGCACCCCTCCACCCCATGACCAACTCCTCGGATTCCTTCACTACCACCCAGCAAATGCGCCCCTTGTCTCTTTATAGCCCCCCTTTCACATACATCATTTGTTTTAAAAGTGGTTGTAAAGGCTGGCTTTACTAATCCACTCAACTCTCCATATAAAATAAGGTTCTGTTCTTTGCAGCAGGCATATTAATCATTTATGGCAAGTCAAAGCTGTCCCTGGACAAAACTCCCATCTCTCTCCCTAGCAGGAACATTAATCACAAGAGGTATTCTGACATTTTAGTTGCTTCCTGGAGGCTGGACGCACAAGAAACTTTTCAGGAGGTGCTTTTAAATCCCAAGTTTCTAAGTTATTGCTAAACACAGCGCCCCCCAATCCAGATCAGCACGTGGAGTGGCTGTACCGCTCGCACCGCCCTAAAGCCACTCCTGGATGTAGACATTTTGTGATTTTCATTTTCAAGCTGAGTGTTCTGTTTATGTTATTTTCTGGCTAATGTTGTGTTATGTGTGTAATAATTAATAAAGTGAGAGTGAGACGTGAGATGTTCCTGATTACCATGTTCATTTATGTACCCTGCCCCTCAGTTCTGTTATAGAACATATTGATGCTGGGATAGAAGGTTTAGGTTCAAGCAGGACGGCAGTTGGATTTGGAACCTGACTGACTGAGGTTCTGACATAAAGGGCCAGATGTACCAAAGGGTTTTATCCATTCTGTGTCTATGGGAAAATGTGTTCGTACATATGGGCCAAAGTGATGAAAGTGTTGCTGCAACTAACTACTTTTTGTGGATATCATTTATGGGCTGTAGGAGAGCATAACTGGTGGCTATCTGCCCAAATCATGGTCGTATACACGTTATTGATAATTGTAGGTAATATAGAAAAATGCATGGCCCCCAACTACTGCTGATGTGTTCTACTGTATGACTACTTGAAACAGAACCTCTTCTAATCATTGTCGCTGGGTCACACCCAAGCCCCTTTGTGACACTTAAGTTTAGTCCTCTCCTGAATTTCAGCACTCAAATGTCACCTTTGAGAATTAGAAAGGCAAGTGATTTCTGTTCCACATTGCTGTAAAATGCCTGTTTTCATTATATTTAGAAATATTATCTTGGATGTGTATTTGTGTTTATCAATAATATCCTTTCTAATGACAAAAAAATTAAACCTACTCGGCTTGAAAGGGCATAGCTTGTAATATGCTTCAAAAATGAAAAATTCCAGTATTATTTATTTTAGGCGCTCTGCTGATTGCTATCTCCAAACTTTAATATAGTTGTTTGATCATTCTTCATATGTTTTCTAATACTGGGGTATATTTTTTCCTCTCTAGGCCTAAAAGACAATAGCTTCAATATGAGTGTTGTCGCTGATCACGGATCCACCTCTTGGGAACTAAGCATTTCTGTTGATCACCAGTATGAAGCAGAGGAAAAGGAATTCTCCATTCGAGTGTCCGGGGATCTTCATGTTGGAGGTGTAATGCTTAAACTAGTGGAGCAAATAAGTAAGTTTACTGATGTTGATAGTGCTATAACATTTTGAAATTAGTGAAAGTAAATCTGTTCAGTTTGCTATTATGCAACAGAGTGCAATGCACAATTCAATCATAGTTACTCATCAGGCTAGGTCTAACATTGTGAATTTCAACTGCTGTATACAATTTTAAGCTGGGGCATTTCATTTGAGGCTGTTCTGGTGCAATATTCCAATCTCCCCTTAAGCCACACGTTTCCCACTTCTGTAAAAAACTGTGTTTTACTAAAGATTGCATATATTTAAAGGTCACTGCTTAAAATGTCCCCTCGTGATCTTATTGGCCACCCAGGCTAGCTTAAAAGATTGTTTTTAAAAGAACGCGTTGATCTACTCTAATACCCCTTCGGCCATTGCAACCTCCCATGGATGTTTTCAGGTTTTTAGGTCCCTGATATGAGATGACTATCTCTGCCATTCCTGATGATTCTGTTTCGTGCAGCACTGTTTGGTCCTACTTTAATTAGTTCCTCTCCTGACATCCTGTTTTATAGGAAGAGGTTGCCACAATGTTACAAGTGTAGCGGGAGTATGAGAAAGTCAGTGAACCGTGTTCCTGACCACGAATTTTCTAATACATTTCATTGTGAGGAACAGAAGCTGGATGAGGTTGTACCTTCCTTCAGTATCCACTAGAAGGAAAAGGGATATGGGGCAATTTAATTGTTGAAAATAGTTTTCATGACGTCACCACCAACTAAGATCCTGGTCTGAAGTATCATATTAACATATCTATGAATTATGAATTCATTTCCTTTCATAAAACATAACTTTCATAAAACAGAAAATTGTCGAACCCTCTTTAATCTTATCCGTCATTCAGTTAGTTTCATCAGACATTGTGCATTTTTTCTAACTGTGTCACTGCTTTGTTGTGTGATTCACATTGCCCTACCGTTTAAAATCATGACATGACATATTAGAATGTCCCGTAGTCAGTTGAAATATTGAATGTGTTCATCATTCGTGTATATGTTAAATAAAGCGGAAAATATAATGCATTTTTCACTGTATATGGTCTCTCATTCCCCTGGCACTTCCACAAAACATCACTAGAATAGATGCTTTCATATCTTTCCCTCGCAAATTACTGATAGTGCTGCTACTTTGGTCATTGTTACCGAGCTCTGGAGGGCAAAGCAATGCTAAAGATTTTTTCTGTATTCCCTGTCAGTGCTGCACAAGTTATTGCATTTTCACATACTCTCAGGTTTTACTTTTTATCTCAAGCCTCGACGATCATGAATGCGCTCATGTTTGCAGTTTTTTACTGCATGGTGGGGGTGAATTTGATTTGCCAATCTCTGTCTTAAAATTTGAAGTTGTTAATGTGGCCCTGATGTAAGTCTCTGCATACTATCAGGATTCTGGAAGATTTGTAACAAATCACATGACGATGATTTTCTCCTTACGGTTTATTACGTTGTTTAAAGTTATTAAACTTATTAGAGCTACCATTGATGGTTGGGAATTCTTCTATAAATCACTGCACACGTTTCCTAAACAACCTTCCCTCTGAAAGAAGCCCTTTACTGTGATCCTCTTACGTGACAGATTATTTTTGACACATACCCCCACTCTTCTAGCAGAGCACTTGCACCATTAGTGCTCTTGAAGGGAGGCATTTGAGATGCTTTTGTAATACACCGTAACTGAGTATAGTCTGAAATTACCACAATGTCATTTTTCTTTGGTTTGCGCTGTGGATTTCATATTCAAATGAGATTCACGATGAATAAAAAAATACCCCATGAGGAGATGAGAAGTCTCATGCGTTAGTTATCCTTTCCTATCAAACGACCTTATGCCACTTGTTGTAGAGGGTAGAATCTATGTAGAATGTGCTTCTGGCACCATGTTTTGCGCTGGCCAATGACTGGTCGAAGATATTTTTGTATTGATTCCTTTTTGTATACCATCTGCACACAGATGGAGATAATATCACTTCATTCTGAGATGGCCATAAAATAATAGTATTTATTTCTGGAGGTTTTACTGTGGCATTCCTGTTCACATTGAAAGACTTGTGCTCCGATTATGAGTGGGCCAGATGTAGGTGCAGGGCTAGCATTTGCCCAGAAAGAAGATTTCCAGAAAGTATCCCTGCACATAAAACTGAGTATTAACGTTATTTTCCCCTTGAATGGGAAAAAAATGTGAATCCGGAACTACCAGGCTTAAATCCAAATTCAGAGTCCCCATTACAAATCTGCTCCCTCAGCAGGTGATAAGTAGGATAAATAGGCCTGTGAGAGGTGAGGCGTGGAGAGGGCTTCAGGAGCAGATTTAGCTGTGAGCTGCCAGTGGAGCATTGCGTGTTCCACTCTGTGCCTCCGAAAGAATCAGACAAGGAGCCTGGCTATGTTTGCAGCCATATCTGCATATGAATGTGTTAGCTAGGTTTCCTAGCTGGTAAAATCGAGTGCAGTGTATCCTCACCCAGAGGATCCAGATGCGCTAACACAAAGTCTCCTTTGATAGGGCAGAGTGTTATCCCACCCAGAAACACTGCTTCGTCCAGCACATAATCAGGCCCTTTGTGCTCTATATTGCATCGTTTGTGAAGTCACGTCTGTCTCTAGGTTGTACTGGTGGAATGGGGGGCCGCCTGTAAAACTGCAAGGAGCCAGCACAGAATTGTGGAGTCGTAAGTGCGTAATAAGATTCGGAGTTTTGAAATAAGTTAAATGGCTGGTAGATAAGATAGAGCCCTTGTAGGCCTGCAGGCTTCTATATGAATGTTTTATTATAGCACTTTTACCAACTAATTAGCCTCACATCTGCTAAATCCTTTTACAAGGAGTGTTGTGAGGGCACAAGTTCCCAGTCCATTTCCCAGCACACACCTCATTCCATAACTGCATCCATGTCTTTGGGGCTGGATAACTAGAGAGCCATTTCACAAATGCATTTATGAGTATGTTAAGCAGGCACAGGCTAGCCCTATCAGACTCCTGGCATTACCCTTATAAGCTGGAAGGGTGATGGCTAGTTTTTGCATGGACTGAGACTTCTTTGGTGTGTGGGTGAGTGTGACCTCTGTTGTGATTACTAGCGAGCCTCTACTCTCCTTCCAGCCCCCAGGATCATGTTGGTTTGTTGCTGCTGGTATAGTGAGGCCTGGGGACTTGACTTGCCTGGCTGACTAGCTTGTCTGAGTAGTGATGAAGCCCCTGCACCAGACAGCCTACAAAGGGGAAGTGGGGGTGTCGAGAAGTCTTCAACAAAGGGCACCACTCAGCCTCTGCTCTCCACCGGAAGGTAGGTCTGCTCACTGCTTTTTGAAGAGTCAGGGCCTTTATTATGCCACCGGTTCTGTTGCATCTGTGCAGAGGCAGCTATCTGTGGCACATTTAGTAAGCCCCACCTATACCTGGCTGTGGGGAATGGGGGTCTTCCTGCACCCCAAGCCGGATGCGACCCCCCTCTAATGAGATTAGGAGAGGGAGTGGAATTGGAAAGTTAGCCACCCCTGTGGGTGGGCTTAGCCAGACCTGAACCTCGAGGAGCGACTTTCTCTATCTTGAATTTTTGAGAAACCGTGCTTTCTGGGTTGAAATGTGTCATACTTCGCAGGAAGTGGTCATCAAAGAAGGTGGTACCCTGCACCCCTGTGGTCTGGGATGTTCCCTTGCTTGCCAGCCCAGAAACCTGGATAAAAGTGAAAGAGCTGCCCAGCAACTCTGATCCCTGCTAGAAGAAATCAGAAGAAGAAGAACAGGGGTTCAACAGGGCAGATCTGCACCAAGAAGCTTTGCAGTCTGAAGGGCTACATCTGCTGCACACTCTGGGCTTCACCACTAAATGGACTTTGCCTTGCTTCTAAAGATCCAGGAGTGGACTCCCTGTAAGCAACGGGTACAAAGGAGCTAACAAGAGTCCCCTGCATCAAGTCCTGCAAGAAAAGCCCATCTGACCTGCGTGCAGTGGACCTGTAAGGATTTGCCCAGGTGCATTGTGGGAATTGTAGTCCCAACTCCCAAGGAGCAACTTAGAGCTTTTGGAACTTTCGATTCAGTTTGTGGATACTTCAAGCCCCCTAAAAGCCCTTCTGGAAGAAGATCCAGAACTTTGGAGAGGTTTGGAGTATTTATGAATAAAAGCTGACTGACCTGGCATGGAGGGCCAAGCCAGTGACATTGAATGGTGACCTGACCTGAAATTACAAGTTTGCCCAGCTGAAGCTCTGGAGGTTTTTGACGAGACTTCCAGGAGTTGACCAAGGCATTGCAGTGAGCCAAGCCGCCATTGTCGACCCGCAAGCCGGTCTGAGGTGGAGACCATCTCGATGTCAAGAGAAAAAGCTCAGAAAAAAAGACTTAGTCCGAAGATAACATTTTGACTGAAGCCTACCACTCGCTGTATCCGTTTTGAGCTTTGTCGTGGTTGGACTTGGACTTTGACTTTGTCCTGGTCAGGTGTGAACAGAGGGCCTGGTCGACCCTTTTTGCTTTTAAGAACTAGAAAGTACTTTTTTTAAAAATGTAATCTTTAGATATTCATATCTCTGGTTGCCTACATTGGATGTTTTTCATTTTGATGTCATTTTAAAGATGAAAATATGTCCTATTGTTATGAATTGGTGCTGGATTTTTTTATAGTTTGTTGTGTCTCTCTTATCTACTGTTTTGTTGATATTAAATGCTTTACACAACTGTCTCCTAAGTTAAGTCTAAATAGCTTGTGGGCCAAGCTACCAGGAGTTGAGCAGTGATTAATTTTTTGAGAGCTTGACTGGACCTTAGTTGTGATTGTGACCTTATTACTATGTGTAGGTACCTGCCTGCCCTTACTAACAAACCACATTCCGAAAGTAAAGTAACTGAATGGCGGCATGAGCATCCATGCTCCATTTTACTGACCAGATCACATAACCTGGTGAGGAAGATGCCAAATCTGTATGTTTGTGTCTGTGAGATGGCCCATGCAGAAGAGGCCGCTTGACTAAGATGTCCCCTTGGAAATTACAACCTCCCCTAAAAAAAATTAACAAAAACCTTAGTCCATTAGGCAACAAACTAAAAATATGCCACGACTTAACTGCAATATCCTATAGATCAGAAAAGGGTGCTGATAGACCAAACTTAGGGCCAGATATAGATTTTGGTGGACAGGTTGCTCTGTCACAAACATGACGGATATCCCACCTGCCATATTACGATTCCATTGGAAATAATGGAATCTTTAAACAGCAGGCAGGATATCTGTCACATTTGTGATGGAGTAGTTCCCTCCGCCAAACTCTAAATCAGGCTCTAAGTTCTTGATAAATTGCATTTGCCACTGTTGCATGAGAATATTGATCTGCTATTTTGCTTTGTGAAGTCGAGGTGCTCCTTTCCCTTTCATGTTTATACATCTGTGAGGCAGACTGAAATCCTGGCCAAGTATCAAACCACCTTGGTCACTTACTCTAGGTGACATTTTCTTCTTGTAGAGAGGGTTATATGGTGGGAAATGATACTGGTAGTCACATTTCAGTGGCTGAAGACAGTAGCACATTCAAATCCATCCTAAGATGCAGCCACCAAATGATCCAGACCATCAAATGCACTGCTCTGGCAGATCGCATCGATGGCAGCATCTCACCAACCATCTCCCTATCTTAACCAAAGAACCAATGCTGACTACTTGGCCAGTTATCACCCCCAGACGCAGCTGCCTCCACCATCACATCTATCCTCTCAGATGCCCCATCAGACTCCTCCACACAACATTGTAATCCAAGGGCACATGCTAAGATGGATCTGCTTCTTCCTAACTGGAAGAACTCAAGGCCTGATTTAGATCTTGACAGAGAGGAATACTCTGTCAAAAATGTGACGGATATCGTGGCCGCCGTATTACGATCACTTTATTTGCTATAGAGATCATAATACGGTGGACAGGATATCCGTCACGTTTGTGATGGTGTATTCCATCAGCCAAGATGTAACTCAGGCCCTCAGTCATTCAGGCTAATGCCATACACTTCGGATGACCGCGACCTCATCTACAGAGTTCCACAGGGATCCTCCCTCAACCTGACCCTCTGCAGCGCATATATTATCCCTTTAGCCAACATCATCTGTCCCACAACATCAACTTACTCTCCTATGTCGACAACACACAACTCATTCTCTCCCTTATGGACAAGACAACCAGTACATGGTTCAAGTTCAATGCCTGCATAACTGAAATCTCCCACTGGAAAACGACCAACTGTCTAAAATTAAACATCAACCAGACCAAAACTGTGATCTGTGGGATGGGCACATCCCTCTGGGACTCCACCTTGTGGCCAACAGAGTTAAAACTGACACCCACCCCCACTACTCATGCTAAGAGTCCCTGAATCATCATTATCATCATCAACAGCAAACTGGACATGATCACCCAAGTCAATGAAGTCTCCACCTTATGATTACACTCACTGAAGATGCTGAGGTTGATTTTCAGGTGGCTCGCAATCAGCACCCAGAAAACTGTCACACACATCTTGCTAAAAACTAGCTGGACTATGGGAACACTCTCTATGCCTGCATCAATAAAAAACTTACCAGAAGGCTGCAGACCCTTCAGGACTAGGCGTCCAGAATCACTCTCAACCTCCCACACACTGTATTGGTATCACACCCTCCTGGAGGAGCTCCACTGCCTCCCCATTCACAAATTAGCACAAGTCAAACTCCTCACAGTTGCTTTCAAGGCACTGCAAAGCACTGGCCCAACAAACCTCAACAATCTCATCTGCTCTCACAAACCTTCCTCACGCCTCTGCTTGTCCGAACTCCTACTTGCATAAATCCCTCACACACAGTTGGCCATTTCTGGTGGTCAAGGCTTCTCCTAATCACTCCTATGGCGTGGAATGACCTGCAGCTACATACAGACTCCTCCTAACTTCTTGAATTCCACAAGAAGCTGAAGACCTGGCTTTTTCACGTAGTCCCAATAGGCCCTAGTTGTGACTAGACTTACATCTGCTCAGCACCAGAATAACCTCCTGGCTGATAGTGTGCTCTACAAATATGCATAACATATATACCATAGCTCACTGCTACATCAATCTTGGTACTGACATGCACTTCATTTTAGGCAAATATGCATTTGATCAGTCAAAATGCAATCACATGGTGTAAGAGAGCCAGTTGCTGATGGGCCAAGTGGTTGCCTCACGCTGTATGTTGTGGTGGGTAGAAGCAAGATGTGACTTATACACGCATGGATGAAGAGCGCTAACCCAAAGCCCTGCAGTGTATGTATAGAGTTTCAGGGTTTTTTTTATTAATGATTTTTTTCCATCACCTAAGGACCATTTTTGAACAAAAACTGCACCATGTGAGCCTCTGCTAGCCAAGTTATTCTTCATTCATTGTATATGTTCTTGATAAAAACAACATGCGAGCATAGAACCAGGCTTGATTCTAGTCATGCACGCACACTGCGTTGATGTTTTTCTCACCGAGGGTTTTACCTCTAGGTCATTGTATTGTTTATGATGTATTATTATTTTCTAAAAATGACTAGTGCCCAAGATCTTTCTGACCAGAGAACACAAGAAATGAACGTCTCTGTGTCTTTTGTGATTCACCTTCATCGTGCTCTTCGGGACACACCACAGTTTACAATAGCACTTGCCTTTTCTGTACTGCCAGGAAACACCAACACCAGTCACCGTTCATTAACGTCAGTGGTAGTCGATCTTCCGTTGGTAGTGACCATCTTGGTGGTATATTCAGATGTATTGTTTGACATTCATGGTAAAATTTGGGCTTCACGCAGAGGACAGGAATGTAAACAGTTACAAGTCTTTGAGCAACTTTCTAAATCCTGAATGACAAATCGTGTATATTGCTGATTTCCAAGAAGGTTTCATAGGAAAGAAACAAGAGGTTGCTGCTTGCAGGATTGTAAAAGATGGTGTTTTCTTTGCCTTACAGGTATGTCGAGGGACTGGTCTGACTATGCGCTCTGGTGGGAAAAAAGAAAATGCTGGCTTTTGAAAACTCATTGGACCCTAGACAAATATGGCGTTCAGGCCGACGCTAAACTTATTTTTACTCCACAGCATAAACTTTTGCGACTACGTTTGCCGAACATGAAAACAGTGAGACTGAAAGTCAGTTTCTCAGCAGTGGTTTTCAAAGCTGTTGCTGAAATCTGCAGGACTATAAGTAAGTCAAAAGATCGAGCTAGCCCATTCCAGTCATATCCGGAAATGCTATTACAATAATGTGCAGATTACTTGAATGTCGTCATAATGTGTCACTTGCTTGTGATGCTTGATTGCAAGGAGGCAATTTACATATACTTTTCAGCACTTAAGCACATTTGTCTAACACTGAAGTCTCAGAATCGGGATTTGCGGACTTCTGTGCCTGCTTTTGAGACAAAAGGTGCTCGTGGACAGCGAACTGTGGCATCCTGCCTTCATTTTGTGATCTTGGGCTGAGCAATTAATGCCCTCTCACCCTTTGCCTTTTTGCTATAACCAACTATAGTTTGTGTACTACTGCAAATCATGACCTTCATTTCTTTATTACTAAAACATGACACACATAAACTTAAGAAGACCAATCAAAATACATCCAACTTTTTGTATCCAGTCTCAGACCTTCCCTAGCACATTGAAATTGTATCATCATGTGGATTAAGGCTTCAACTCGTAGAATGCACTCCTTTGTTAATCAAAAGCCCAGAACATTATTGTTCCTGAATTTAAAGTCATTGCGGGTTTTCAAATATGGAAATTAGAGTTGTTTTACTGTGTCAAACGTACGCAGTGTTTACTGTAACCTACTTTCATGTTTATTTGAAACTACTTCTCAAGTTCTGGATAACTATTTTACAGTAGCAGCTGTCCATATATTTATTTTACTTGCACGTAATTGTTTCTAAGCAGTTAAGTTAATCAGTAACCCCGAGTAAATGCACGCTCTGGATCAAGGGCATATTACCAGCAACCAGTCATTCACTAATGTGTGTCATACAGATACCGCAAAATATGCCTGAGTGAAAGTGTATTTTACACCAACATATTTTTTTTACCAAAGCCAGTGGGCCATCACTGAAAGGAGCAGATAATTAATTGGAAGATTAAAAATATTTTTATGTTCTCTATATACACTAAATTGTTTTTTTTTAAATCTCACTGTAGTGTACTTTTGTTGGTTTTGTACGACTGAAACTCGAAATAACTTAAGACTGATGATGGGGTTAAAATGTAATAGGTGTAAGCTCCATTCCTGAGTCATATTTCTGCGCTCTCAACATTTGCAAAGCAGTACTTAAAATCAGCCCCTAAGCCATTCTTGCTTACACTGTGTAATATTTTGCCATGAATAGCACGAGCACCAACAATGTGTTGTTTAAACAAGCGTTTCAATCCCAGTTTAGTAGTCGGTTAAAACAACGTTTAAATCTATAGTGTTATTTTTTGTTTTATATTGCTTTGCAGACATTAGACACCCAGAAGAGCTTTCTTTGCTGAAACCACCAGAAGGCTCTGTAAAAAAGAAAAAGAAAAGAGATGGCAAGGACCTGACGGATGAAGACATCCTTACTTTGGATGGTTACTCAACAATACCTGGCTCACCAGGTAACAACGTGCCCACAATTTTATCTGAATTTGGTTTAAAGTAAAATAAAGTCATTTGTGTGAAACTCAAGATTGTGTTTTAAGTACCTAAAGATGAATATTACTACACTGAAAATATTTGACTTTCTATTTGAGAAAAAACTGTGAAGTACCCAGAAGTGATAGCAGTGGTGCATGCGTTACAAGCAGTAATAATATGATCAATGTGTTTGTTGTAAAGAGTGTAAAAATACATTTTAGTCTAAATTGTAAAGGATTAGAAGGTGCAGCTCAAGAGGCGTGTTTATTTTTCTGGATCATTCGGGGCCGGACTTGATAGCAGCCACACCCCCGGGTTATTCCTTTTCAAGACTGGACAGAACTACAGGGCGGGCTGGGGGGTTGGCACTGATTTTTAGGTCTTCTTTTAGCTGCAGTTGGGAACCGCTGAACGTGGTACCAGAAATATGTGAGGTTACCCGCTGTAAAATTTTCCAGAACTTTGTTTTGCTATCTGAAGGATTGCCTAATTTATAGACCCCCCCGGGGCTTACTCCACTTTTTCCCTACACTGGCCATTTATTATTGAACCAATAACTATGAACCCCAGAGCTATTATTCTTGGGGATTTCAATACCCATTTCGATGATAGTCAGGATTCTCATGTTACGGATTTTCTTGATTTTATGATGGATTAGGATTGGCATTTGAAAGTTATGTCTCCCACCCATAGAGCTGGCCACATATTGGATTGCATATTTGCCTGCGATAATGATTTTACTGTTACAGATAATAGGCTTTTAGACTGGACGGACCATCACCTTCTTAGTTTTAGGCTGATCCATTTGGCAGTCTCTCAGACAACTTACCTCCCTCCCCAGAAACCAGTCAGACATTGGGACAGCATTAGATGTTTTCACTTAAGGCCGGCTTTATCGGCCGGCTGGGTTGCTGTGGAGGATCTTCCCATCTCAGTGGTAGATAACTTCAATCAGGGTATTAAAATAGCCATGGACCAGCTAGCTCCCTGTAAACCACCTGGACCCCTAAGGAGAAAAAAAGTTAATTGCCCCTGGTTTACAAACAATTTCAAAGACTGGCAAAGGAAATATCGCCAGCAAGAACGGAAATGGGGGCTCGACCCTACCCCAAAGGAAAAGGTTAAATTTGGAGTTACCCTTAGTTTATACAAAAACACTATTAATATGGCAAAATCAGAATACTACTCCTGCAGAATTGAGGAAGCTGTCAACACCCCTAGAGAACGTTTTAGGGTAGTATGCTCTCGCACTACTGCTGATAAGCCTGCAGACTTTGAGAACTCTCAAGAATTCTGTAATAAAGTGGCAACCCATTTCGAGGTAAAATCTCACGTATTCAGGTAGAGTTCCCATTACCCTTGGTCACCGGTGAATTATTTGATTCCGGCAACCTCCCTACTAGAGAGGACAGACCGATACTATTACATTTTTAGCCTCTCTGTACAGAGAAGATAAGTAAGCTTATGACCACTATCAAAACTGGATCCCCTAATGACCAATGTCTGCCTTATGTTTTATAACTTGTCCCAGATCTAGTTTCAACCACCCTTGCTCCCATATTTCAGGAGATTGACTTCGGATGTGTTTCCCTCTTCTTGGAAGGAAGCAATGGTGATCCCCCTAAAAAGGAAGATAGATGGCAAGTCAAATGATCTTAAGAATTTAAGACCAATTGCACTATTGCCTTTCTTCTCAAAGATTCTTGAAAAACATATTAATAAAGAACTAGTTAAATTTTTTCAAGATTCAGGTTGCCTAGATCCCTCCCAAAATGGTTTTAGGAAGAACCATAGCACGGAATGAGCTCTCATCACTACTTCCTCATCAACTAGTTTACTAATCGTGTCAGGAGTGGGTACTATTCTGGTGCTCCTCGACTTATCTTCAGCATTTGATACAATCTCCCCTCAAATTATTATATGCCGCCGGCATCAAGCAGGCGTTAGGGGTTCTGCTCTTGACATCTTGGGATCCTTCCTTGAAGACAGATCCACTACAGTAATTTGTGGAGATTTTAAAGCCTCTGCTTATCCCCTACCTTGCGGTGTTCCACAGGGCTCTTCTCTTAGTCCTACTTTGTTTAACCTGTGTATGGCCCCATTAGCCAAACTGATTAGTTAGTTTGGCTTCCTGACTACATCATATGCAGACGACACCCAACTAATCATTCCCATAGACGGGGACTGGGAAGAAGTTGCTGACCGTTTTCATCATTGCATGGGGGAGATGAATAAATGGATGGGCAGGAATTGTCTCAAGATGAATGGGGATAAAACCAAAATCCTTTTATTTGGCTCCAGCAAAAATGTATGGCGCACCCGGTGGTGGCCATTGGTGTGTGGAGAATTACCCATGCCAACTGGCGCCACTAAGAACTTGGGAGTTATCTTTGATACAGCTTTATCCTTTAAGCCCTACATTAAATCTATCACCAAATCTTGTTTCTGGATTTTGAAAATGTTGAGGCAAATTTTCCCCTATCTACAGGGAAGTCTTAGAACAATGGTGTTGCTCGCCCTGGTGATCTCAAAAATTGACTACTGCAATGCATTATCACTCAATATGGATAACTTGTCGCTTGGTAAGCTCCAATTAATCCAGAATACTACTGCTCGCCTGATACTCAATCTTCCCGGTTCTTCCTCGGCCAGTGCTATGTTGAAGCAGCTGCACTGGCTACCGGTGAAGAAACGGATTGTATTTAAGACTATGTGCTTAATACACAAGGCGTTGCCTTCCAGTGGGACGGATTACCTGTCCTTAGGGCTCCGCTGGTATACCCTAAGTTGCCAGC
The DNA here is from genome assembly GCF_031143425.1 of Pleurodeles waltl. Lineage (NCBI taxonomy): Eukaryota > Metazoa > Chordata > Amphibia > Caudata > Salamandridae > Pleurodeles > Pleurodeles waltl. The sequence goes on from NC_090444.1 coordinate 404,195,854, forward strand.
TTAGGTCTGCAAACTCAAATCTAGTCCATATACCTCGGACCAAAAAGATCAGATGAGGCGATAAGGCCTTTTTGGTAGCAGCGGCTAACCTTTGGAACACGCTTCCTCCTAGGCTGAGGAGTGAATATGATCTCCTGGCTTTTAGAAAGAAGCTAAAAACTTTAACTGTTCCCTCAGTAGATATGGCCTTGTTTTTCCCTTTTTGCTTTATCCTCGGCCCTCTTACACTGTGATCCCAGCGCTTCGATGCTTCAGCCGGAATGCGCTTTATAAATACAAAATACATACATACATATATTGGTAAGGACAAATTATGTGGCATAGTGTCCCAATTTACTATTCTGTTATGTTTCCAAAGGGCAGCTCTAATAGCTCATGACTTCAACCAGACTTTTTAACACCTGTATATGTCCTTTTCAGGACTTGTAGAGGTAGTGCACACAAACGTCCTTCCAGCGCCAGCCTGGCTGTTCTTTACTTCTTACTATTTTACTCCATCGATGCTACGTAGACCTGATTCCTTTAACTCATTCTTTCATGTTTCATGCCAGATTCTCCAATTCCTGAAACCTTCCGCAGCCTTCAAATTTACTGGTAGGTTTGGAAGAGGGTGACCAGTAGGAAACTGTTGATCACCCCAAAGTGTGCAACTTTACTGGGTACTAGCAAAAATTTCAGTGCTCTCACACAAAATCTGCACTATTAACTTTAGTGGTATAAAAAGGTGGAGTAAATGTTCACATTGTGCGTGCAAGGGCCCTAAACAGCACTTTATATTCAGGGTGTTTAGTAGCTAAGTGTTTTCTCCACATTGCATCTTAATTCCAACCAGTAATGTTTTCATAAACTGAAAACTGATACTAAATTGCACATTTGAAGGAATTTCGGAATCTTTAAAAACAGTAACTTCTGAAGATACACACACACACATAAGCTTATGACTAGTAAAGTTGCTCAACCGCACTTAGAACCCGAGTCACAACGGTGTTTTGGAGGATGTAAAGTACTGCTACTTTACATACGCCACAGTTCAATTTAGAAACCCACAGCCGGAGTTTTCAAATCTCCTATTTTTCTGTATGGAGATCTCTGCACACATAGGATTTCATAGTACACTTGAGAGGCACAGCACTGTAAAATGTGGAATAATTATTGCAAATTAGGTGGGTTTAACAAAACACACCTACATAAGAGTAAAACAATTGCAATGCACAAAGTACACATTTCATCTACTACTGTAATGTTGCTGAAAAAAGAGGCTTAAATGTACTGCAGTGCAGCCTTGGAGCCAACTACCTCACGTGTTGAGCCCATAGTATTGCAACGCACAACCATAGAAATCAATGGATATTTAAAATAAATTATATTAAATAATATATTATAAATCTTTTTTTTAATTAAGCGGATTTTAGTATTTTTTTAAATAAAAATGTCTAAATATGACATTATAAATATGCACAATAACAATTTAATACAATATATTGTAAATAATTTAAAAAGTTAAATCACAAAATATACATAATGCGCATCGAAGGTTGGGGCACATTCATTACAAATGACACTATAAGGGTTAAATATGGGAAATGTACATTTTAATTGACTTTGTTTTATTCCAAAATATTTAAATAAATTAATATGTTGAATAATTAAAATGTATTACTATGTTAAGTTTTTGTGGTTGTGTGTTATCCCTTCTTACCGTGATAGCCTAGGTTGAATAATAGTTCGGGAAATGTGTTCTAATTATTTTTAATTTAAAACAATATTTTAATAACCTAAAATTATTTTTCTTAAAATCCCTGTTACGTTTTATGCAAGAGATCTCCACAAGTAGGAAGAAAGTTACTAATAGTAACATTACACTCATATTTTCAGTTGTAAGAGTCCTCGCCCCTCATATGAGTAGGCAAAGACTCAAGTCTACATCTAAGTGTAAATCTACATACTTAAATGGTGAGGTCCGGCCATGGGGAGGTTTACATGAGAACATGGAAACATACCTTTGTGAATAGGGCCCAAGGTTTTCCTTCACTACTCCAGAAACATCAGCAGTACGCAGTAATTAATTCACTCCAAATCATTGAAGGATCCTTGTAAATTGGGCCCACAGATCAAATTCCTTCTCTGTAATTAGTGTGCTCTACTAAGCTTCAATAAATGTACAATCTCTGATCAATATGCATGATTTATTGTAGCCAGTTGAGTTCTTCTCACTACAATTCATGGTACCAAATAAGCGTACACCCATCTCCCCCGCATCTCAACCCCCTGCCACTGCTTCTATTGCAAGACATGCTTCTCAACCTTCCCCAACAGCCTCACCTTCTGCCTTATAAGGAAAGTGAAATAGGAAATGTATTTTATCCGCAGAGTTTGAACTACAGGCCAGATTTGTCAAAAGTCTGGTTGCGAAAGTTGGTCGCAAATTGATCACAGATAATGTGCACCCAGTTTTTAGTCTAGCAATGCAACCCATGTTTTAATATGTTGCAGTACAAGATACTTAGTTGCAGGGAGACAAAGAATGACCTACCTAATGAATATTAGGCAGGTCGATTCCCCCGCTATGGCTACAAACATCAGATGATGTCATGCTGTTGTGATGTTATTTTAGCATTTATGTAGGCACACTTATTTTAGCTTGGGTCTGAGGCATGTGGAATCTCACCTAGTCACTTGTCATTGTATTCCACTTATTATTTTAGAGAGGCTTCATTTTAGTGGCAATTATTTGTTATTTTTATCAGTTGCCCTTCCATGCAGAATTTGTTATTCGTTTCTTTGCATGACATTTCATCCTGTGCTCGCTCCAAGGCTTTACACAATAGTGCACTGGGTATTGCTGGTCCAGAGAGAACAATCTCTACCCTACACAGAAAAGACGTGTTGTCACATCAGGGCAGTTCTCAGAACAAAAAGATGTTTTATTATAAAATAACATGCTGCCCCCACCAACTTAGAGGAGACATTCCAGCCAGCCTGCCATCTCATTCTGCATGTTGTCGCAGTTTCTGCTGAAACTCTGTGCTTCCTCTTCATCCACATGGGAGGACTCCCAGCAGACTTATAAATCTCTTCTTTACCTCTGAACACAGGTATGGGATTGGGCTTCCTTCCGGAACCAGAAGGGTAGATTAGAGTTACCACTGCTATTTGCTGTCATGTAGAAATTTAGTTGTGCAGGTAGGGATGTTAGACACATGATTGTGACAGTGTGGTGGCATTTTTCTTGTGGTTCACGTTCCTGGTCACTGCTGTAATACTGTTGTGTTTCATTATCCTCATAATCGCAAGTCATGTTTTTTTTTTTTTTAGATAGGACGCAGTTGCTTCAATAAAACCTATTGAACCAACATCCTGCTCTGTTTTGCTGTTCCATGTATGAGACTTGTCTAATTGAGAAAAAAGGCGTACGATCTGTTCTACCACAACTTTCCCTGAGGAAGCTGAGTGTCATGCGATAGGCTGCCACAAATCACTTCCAGCTCTGGTACTGGTGAGGAGCTGCTAGCTAGCTGAATGGTTACGCCGACAGCTGTCACACGGTGTGGGAACAGATTCAGTCTCCCATGCTCGGTGGTGCTGTCACCCAAAATCCATCAGTCTTGTTACTACAATGGGAGTCCTACGACATGGCACACCCATGTTGATTAGGCACTGATTTTACGGATCTCCTAAGTATCTGTCTCATTACGTGCTAAAGGCACCCTAATTAATTTATACAGAGACATCCATGGTATTAGGGAAAATCCTCCTCAGCTAGATAGGTAGTACCAATTTAACGCTGTAGTTTGTTCAAGCTTCAACCTTTAAAAAAGAACTCCCCAATTGGTTCCTATCTCTGAACAATTCCATTTTTAAAAATGGCAGACCAAAACAGGGTCACAATTGCAGCAAACATAAGACTCCCCCTCACAACACACTCAAGAAATAATATCCTCAAATAAGAGGGAGGAGAGGTTATATTTGTCGTTGAGGCACACGAAGCATACAGAATAGAAATGTTTTACTCTTGAGTCACTTTTCCAGGGGCAGATGGGAACACACATACATTTCATCATCACACCCCAGCAAATGCACCAAAATTGGCTTGATGGCGTCCTACCACACGTTCCACAGAATATTAGACTAGACCCTCTGAGTAATGATGGACCTACATGGTAAGAATTGGCTACCTATATGCCACACCCAAATATAGATACAATGGTGGTAGCAGATGTACACCACCTGTACACTAATTTAGTAGACATATATAGACAATTAAATACTACAATGGGAGTCCTACGTCAATGCAAGAACAGCAGTCCAGCATCACTGTGTTTGTGTCCCCAAACGAAAAAACATCCCTGTATTCCTAAATTGAACCATTGCTTTCCTATTTGGGGAAATGCAGGGGGAGTAGACAGTGGTCTTATGGACCATTACCTACTCCCCCAAAGACTGCAGACACAAATGGGGTGGTATCCCAAGGGTACACCTTTCTCTTTGCAAATCATATATCACTTCCTTTGAGGTGTTGGTAATTGATCAATTATGAGCAAAAACAATTGTAGTCATAAACAACTGATGCTCCTTCCTACTTACGATTCAATATGAGTCGGTAAACACATTTTGCAAGTCATAAATAATTTTAAAACATGCAAAATGTGTTGTAAATATACCAAAAGGTTTGTAGTGTCAAACTCTGTGATTTTGTTACGGGCAGCAAGATAGTCCATCGTGTTCATTCAGTCCTGAGTCCCAAGGTAATTGAACATGTTAACTATACCCAGTTGCTCGTTCTTTCTATGGTATTTAAGCAATCCTCTCAGTTGGACTTGTTAAATACTTCACAACCTGGATGTTCTAAGAACACTTATTTTCTGCCTTCATACAATCGGCTCATTTAGTCTTCCTTCCAGGGCTGGTAATATGACAAGAAAATATTGGCCTGTTGCCTAAGGTGCTGTTGACAAGACTTTATTCCAGTTTATTCCTGCCAGCAGCAACTGTGGCTGAAATGCCAGGGTGCAGAAGCAAAAGTCCCAATTTTCTGGGGCAGCAAAAGTCCTTGATAACTTTGATAGAAAATAAGACCTGACTGTATTTAATGATTATAAATAACTTATTGTTTATGTAAATGTGTGGAGTAACATCTACTATGGCACTTTTTACTTTCTTTGACATCACCAAATTCAGTGAATTGTGAACACCCTGTGGGACATTGTACTCACCTGTAAATTTCCATTTGCAGCCAGTCCAGGATTGTACAGTAAAACCATGACTCCCATGTATGACCCTGTCAATGGAACACCGGCCTCTTCAACGATCACGTGGTTCAGTGACAGCCTCCTGACTGAGCAGAACTGTAATATATTGTCATTAAGCCAGCCCAACTGTCCTCCAGAAAAACTCGCTGAAATGTACCAACCTCGTTCTTTAATCAAGAAAGCAGATCTCAATGCAGGGTAAGGATTATATTATATTTGAAAACAGATTTGAATAGACATTTTTAAGAACAGTATTGTGAAGTCTTATATTAAAGTAGTTTCATCTCTTTCTATGAGGAATTTGTACAGTTATACTTTCAATTTGTTTGCTCATTTATAAAGCAAGCACTTCAATAATTTTCAAACATTCCTTGTAAACATAATACATTGTAGATCATTGTATCTCCCTATGCTGTATCAGAAACACGTATTTAATAACAAAATGAGTAGGCCAAAGTGTTTTAGGTTTTGCCTATTTTTGTTATGTACAACTTCAAAAAGAAATCTGAAGGGGCATATATATTTGATACTCGGGAAGTACACTTTGCTCACTATTTTTTGAAAATGAAACCAGATTGCTAATACTGTACTGTATACTATGTAACATTAGAACATTGGAATGTTGGGATAACCTCCACCTCCACAACATCGGACTCCGACAGATCATGACAGAGCCAATACACTCAGCTGGACACACCCTCGATCCCATCTTCCCTACAGGATCCTGTGCTACCTTCAGCCACACCGCAGAACTCCCATGGACAGATCACCGATGCATCCACTTCACCTTCAGCACCCACCATCACCAGACCTCAGTTCCAGCCACTGTATAGAAACTGATCAAGAATAACCAATGATCAGCTCACTGCCGCCCTCTCCATCGCCGCCTCCACTATCTCACGCAACGAAGAACCAAACACCGCAGTACGCACCTTCCACAAATGGATCACGGACTGCGCCAACACCATAGCCCCCCTCAAAAAAACAACAACACCCACACAAAGAGACCCAGCTGGTTCACTTCCAAACTCCGGAAACCAAGACGCTCTTGTTGCCGCCTCGAGAAGATCTGGAGAAACACCAAATGCCCAGAAGCTCACAGCAACTTCAGAGCAGCCACCACCGCACACCACCAACTCATCAGAAACACCAGAGAGAAGGCTTTCCAGGCCAGGATCTCCTCACAAGCACTCAACAACAAGGAACTCTTCAGCATCATCAAGGAGTTCGCCCAACCCAACAGTGTAACGTCGGACATCCCACCCTCACAGGACCTATGTGACAGACTCAACACCTACTTCCACCACAAATTCAAGACCATCTATGACAAGGACAACCCACACACAGAACCCCCCCCTTAGAAACCGCGACACCAACAAACCTACAATCTCCACCTGAACTCCCCTCCCCACCAAAAATACACTGAAAACCATGAAGTCCATACACTCCAGGGGCCCCACGGATCCATGCCCCCATTACATCTTCAACAGAGCTGCAGACACCATCGCCCCCAAGCTCCGCCTCACCATGAAACTGCTCACTAGCTACTGCCACCTTCCCCGATGACTGGAAACACGCTGAGATCAACCCCCTCCTCAAGAAACCCTCGGCAGACCCCACCGAACTCAAAAACTTCAGGCCCATCTCCCTACTTCCTTTTCCTGCAAATGTCATTGAAAAAGCAGTCAACCACCACATTCCTAGAAGACCACAGCACCCTCAACATCTCCCAGTCCAGATTCAGGTCAAACCCCAGCACCGAAACTGCCCTCCTGGCCACTACAGATGACATCTGCTCCCTCCTGGACAAGGGAGAGACTGCGGCACTCAGCCAACTGACCTTTCGGCAGCTTTCGACACAGTCTCCCATCACACCCTGATAAGAAGACTCCACAAAGCCGGCATCAAAGATAAGGCCCTCAACTGTTTCCAATCCTTCCTCTCTGGCAGAACGCAATGAGTGAGACTCGCCCCCTTCGTCGCAGATCCCACTCCCACCACTTGCCCCAGGGATCCTCCCTCAGCCCAACGCTGTTTAACATCTACGTGGCCCCACTAGCCACCCTCGTCAGAAGCTACGGAATAAACATCATCTCCTATGCCGACAACACCCAACTCATCCTCTCCCTTTCCAATGACCGCAACAAGGCCAGTCACAACTTCCACGAAGACATGAAAGCAGTCGCCGACTGGATGAGAGACAGCTGCCTTTAGCTCAACACAAACAAGACAGAAGTACTCATCATGGGCCCTCAACCCAACCCATGGAGCAACTCCTGATTGCCACCCACCCTCGGAAACCTGCCCACCCCTGCCAGCCAAGCCTGCAACCATGGAATCATCCTGGACCCTGACCTCAGCACGAACCATCAAATCAACTCAGTCATCTCCACCTCCGTCCGCACCCTCCGCCTCCTACGCAAGACCTTCATATGGATCCCCCTCGGACACAGAAAGACTATCACACACAACCTCATCACCAGCAGACTGGACTATGGCAACACACTCTACGCCGGAATCAACAAAAAAACTCACCCATAAAATGCAAAACATCCAGAACGCTGCAGCCAGACTGATCCTCGGCCTACCCCGACACTGCCACATCTCGCAACACCTACATACACTGCACTGGCTCCCATAGAGAAAATAATCACTTTAAAGATCCTCACCCATGCACACAAAGCCCTCCGCAACACCGGACCAGCCTACCTGAACCAGCGACTCAACTTCCACGTACCCCACATGACCCTACGCTCAGCCCAGCTCTCTCTCGCAGAAGTACCCAGCATCAGGAAAACCAGAACAGGAAGACAGTCCTTCTCCTACGACATAGCCACCGCCTGGAATGACCTACCCATCCACATCAGACAAACCACCTCCCTCCCCAGCTTCAGGAAGGAACTGAATACAGGGCTCTCTTAATCCACCTCACTGGCACATGCTACACCCACCCCCCCCCCCCCCCACAGTGCCTTGCGACCCTAACGGGTGAGTAGCCACACTTTACAAACAATGATTGATTGATTAGGAGCGTCATTGAAGACAGTGGAGTGCCCCTGGCTTCTAATGGCTGGGAGAGGGCCGGAGCTCCAACATTCCATTGTTTTTCACACAGCAACAACTGTGAACAAAGGCCTCACTGAGCCCGAAGGGAGAATGTTATTAAAATAGTCTGTCCTCCAGTTGTGGAATATTCTAATCGTCTTATAGTCCTTCGTAGCTAGGCTATACTGGGCTTTATAGTCCTGCTCCCTTGTTGTTGATGGAGCAGGTCTTTAATGGCAGGTAGACTGTCTATATATATCGTAGAAGCCTGCATTATATGTATAAATGTCTTTCTCTAATGTCCGTATGCACTCTAATTGTGACATTTCCAGTCCTCCCTAAAAAAGAGAAAAGCATAGCTACTCTACTAAACTAAGTTATTACAGTTGGGGTGTGAAGTCACAACTTTGAAAGGCAGGTCTCGCAGCAGAATTACGTCTCTTTTAACAGTTAAAATAAGACTAGCTTTTCTGTGCTTCCGAACTATGTTTCCCGGATATCAACACTCTTTATCAGAAACAAATACATTGATGGCAGTATGTTTAATTTTTGCACAGCCAAAGTTCATTACACGTAAGCAGGATTCTGTATATTAGCTGACATGCAGAACTATAGCCATTTCTGGAAGTGACTTTTATTAAACCGATTATAATATTTTTTGCAACAAATTCAGAGTTACATAATCTTTTCCAGGAAATTGACACTTATCCACTCTGTAGTAACTGAATTCCTCGATGACTTTCAATATCCCTAAAATTTATTGTGGAAACTTGCACATGTAAGTCCATGCATACCTCTTAACACCTAGCATCCAATACTGAGAAATTACTTTATTTTTCACTTCTGTCAACACACTTAATCCAGAGAAATGTAAACAGGTAAATGCTGAAATATTTCTAATCATTAAATGAAGTATGTATTAAGTAAATTCAATAAATACAAACCAAGTGTCTTTGACCATTGTTAACATTTATCACATGGTTTTTATTCCTATTTTAGAAGAGCAGTCAAATGACCCCTGGAACACACAGTCTAAAACAGTCTGACAAACCTTGCTAAAAAGAAGGTCAGAAATACTGTTGATTTATTAAAGTGGTCACAAATTGCGCACCACCATATTTTGAGCAGTCTTTTCTGGAAAGAGCTCCTGGGCAAAGGAGCCCACCCCTGTGTGATTAACTTGTGCTGTGGTAAGGGGCAGACCCAGGGTTGAAGTATGTGACCTCAGTAAGTGATAGTCTCCCATACTTTAACATTAACCTTTACAGAGATAATCCTATTCTATGCAAAATAGCTCCCTCTAAAGGTTATTCCCCTATAGTGTGAACTTCTTGTGATCCAGGTTGGTCGTACTGTTTTGTCTCATGCTGTGTGCTACAAAGGTTGTATAACTGTACTTTAAAAAAAACTCTCTCTCTCTGTTGGTTATATCACTACATGCACAGAAAGTCATTTGGGGGAGACCCAACTGATACATGGCCAATCCAAGAACCTTCTATGATAATAAATCCAGAATGTTTTTCAGAGCCCCTCTTGTGAGACTCTCAAACCTAAAACATGGCTGAATAACAAGGTTTAACATACAATGATAATATGGTTTCCTCCATATTAACAGCTCTTTCGCTACTGGGAGATATGAACATTACACAGACTTTAGCAGATTCTAATATTTAGGAAACAGTGGGGCATATTTAAGAAATGTAGTGCAGTGCCACTTTCCTTGACCCCTTAGCTCCCGCCTACCGCCCCCATGTGTACGCCATATTTAAAATACGGTGCACCATGGTGCATGGTAGGGGGCAAGGCGCTATTGATGTGGTGTTCAGGGTTAACACCAAATTTTGGCACTAACCCTGAACAGTACATAGGGGTCCAATAAGACCAATGCTCTGAGCAGGTGTTAAAAATGCTAGAAAAAATTACGCAAAGAAATCTCTTTGATTTCTTCGCTCCATTTTTCCAGCCCCCCTAATGGGGGAACACCCCCCCCCCACATACATTTTGTCTCACGCAGGCATAATGTGGCGCAAGAGGTTACAAAGTGGTGCAATGCGTGCATTGCGCCACTTTGTTAATATGGTGTGGCATTTTTGGCCATCTAACACCACATCACGTTGAAAAAAATGATGCTAATGATGCCAGTTGGATGGCGTTAGGCCTTCTTAAATTTGGGTCATTATCTTTTGTTGAAAGGCATCTGATAAAAACACTACTATGTGGGGCCATCATGATAGTAGTATTTATGTGTCAATGCACCAGCTGGAGGACTAATTGTCATGAATGATCCATGCATTTTCCTGGATACTGTACCATTCACAAAACATTACACGTACATCTCTTGAACATGCACTTATGATTGGTTTATCCTTATTACTATCAACTTTTTGATGCTATTCTAGTTTAAATCCTTGCTCAAAAGCAATTTCAAAATCCCTGCCCAGATAGCTATCCCTAAAACAAGATTGGAGGAATTAAAAACGGAAATGTCACAACACAACAAATTTCCAACCAGCTCAAAAATCAATAAATGAAAGACTAGTATGTTAAAGGAAGAAATAAACAAACTCTGTCATGAAAAATGTCCTACCCGTGTATTACTGATGAATACTAAACCTAGCAACAATAAAGAAATTCTAAAACTAAAGGACAGAAGAAGTTATACCCCTTTGAATAGGACATTTACCTCCGACAAGTGGAGCAGCAGGGATGAAGGTCCGAACAACAAACTAGGCCTTTTCCCACTGCCCCATCCACCTTCCCTTCATGTAGTGGCCAAATACATATACATCTATTCCCCCATGGCCTCTTTTTTCCTAAGGAATTAGTAGCAGTGTTTGGCATTTGGCCGCAACAGAGGAGGATGCTGCAAAACAGAAACACTGCAAATACAAATTTCACAGGATTCTCCACTCATAACATGGAACAAGGATAAGACACAATAGGCTGACATGGGTCAGGGTCAAACTGAGTAGTAAATCTTGATTTCATTCCCTTTAACTGAAACACAAAGTTCTGAATAAGGAACTAGGCGTTGTCCCTACCCCTCAACAATATGTTTCACAAACTCTTTGAATTTTCTATTGGCATTTAATTTTGATCACTGAACCACTGACAATCAGGGTGAACCAAATACTGGTCTAAAATGGTTTCAAACAAGAATTTAAATGCTAAACAAATTGATGTTACAGTCTAATCAAAAGTCTTCTTCATGAGGTTGTCAGTTAGAGATGGACAACCAAACTAGAATCTGAATACTTCATAGTGTAAAATCCAAATATATCCTTCTTTTAAACGGTACCCAAAATACATAAACCACAATGCTCCCCCTCTCGAATTACCAGTTGACTCAAGTGTTAGTTCAGTTCTAGAACCCCTGTTTAACTTTGATAATTTTTTTGAGGTCCGGCGTAAGGACTATGCCATCCATTCTGAAGGAACAGAAGCCATCCTGGGAGGCACCTTTGGTCCAGGTCAGGCCTACCTCTCTGTACACAACTTTGAATTACAAAACATCTATCCATCCATTTATCCTGTCATGATGCACCATAGGAAATGCTTACCATTGCACTCTGTTTCCACAAGACATGCTTCTCCAAGGCTCATGAGCGATCATGTCTTCAGGAGCGGAGGAGCATGAAAGGGTTTGCAAGGTCTGAGTGCACATGGACAAAAGCCTCACATCTTAGGAAGACTAATTTTGTGAAACATTCAAATAAAGACGAGGAGAATTATATGTCCCATGAGCCTGGAAGACTCTCACAAGACTCATTGAAGGTGGTTATCATCTTGAAACACAGAGTTCACATTCCTCATGGTCCATAACGCTCTTGCTAGGTGATCATGCTATATAGTTGTTGTTGCTGGGTCTTGTTGAAATCCAGTTAACTAATCTTCTCTAAAGTCGACAAGGATGGTGGGCAGAATAGAAGTATCTTTCAGGAATACACTTGTACAAGTTTGTTTCACAAAGTGGCATCCATAGGGTTTGCAAACTTGATAGCATTTATTGGTATTTAAAAGAGTAGTCCATAAGAATTACAAAATCTATAGCCCTGAGTTTTCCACAATTAGTCATCAATACGATTATGAAGTCTATTGCACTGTTGCTCCAGAGGGAATCAGTTGTGTGGATTATGGGCTATTGCAGAGGAAATATATAACAATACCTCTATGGTAATATGTTGCGCTGAGATGAAAGATAGTGAATAAATATATGACCAGAGTTAGAAACTACATACTCTGTATTAAGGAATGCTTTCATGTTGCAGTTATCCACTTGTCGTAAATCAAGCATGAAACGTTATTTACTAATTTGTAATGTAGCACTTGTTGGTACATAATCTTATTGTAATCCTTATGGTTATTCAGTTAATATATCAAAATATAATTATATTTTAGCTAAGAAGAAAGACCAATATATATCGTAGACCTCACTTCAAGCTAAAACACCACAAAACAATCTATAGTTATACTAAAACTCTCCTTTGCTTTAAGATCTCAATGTTGCAGTCTTTACGATTAAGCCCAGCTGTGCAATTAGACATGCAATGATATCAAATGTCTCTGTTTCTTTCTCTTGTCCCAGTACCCTTTCAAGCAATGAAACCGAAACCACTTAGATTGTATATTGGATTAACACACAAGCCCCACTGGAGTTTTACCGTAATTCAAGAAAATGTAGCATTCTTGGATTTAATGATCATGCCTTCAAATGGGTTAATACAAATTGAATTATTCCACAAATGTACAGATTACAGTGCACTTCTGTGATTCGATAGCTTCAATCCTCTTCCCCTCAAAGAAACACTTTCTACTCAGCTGATACTTATGTTTAAGGCAGATCTGTACTGACAATCCTAGACTTGAAGACCAGGTTAACGGTCTATCAAATAAACTTTTTGAAAAACATTACCCAAAGAAACTAATCAAAAGAGCCTAGAGATGAGCACGGAATAGCATTTAGAATCTAAAATACATCCAGCCAGTAACAGACTCCACCTCATCTGATAAACTCTATACATTGAAGAAAATTAGCAATGCACACTGGTGTACATTTAACAAGGATACCAACAGGTATATTATAACTTTTTTTGTCTTCAACTGGGGACTAAAATTTAGATTATTCAGTCCACACCAGAATTAAAAGGAATTTGGTATGGTGATAAAATTCCACAAGATGGAACTTACTAACCTTAACTGAGTGCAACCTGTGTGGCAGTTGCTAGAGATTGATGCCTGTATGAACACCATTTGAGTTCTTTGCAAACACGCCAGCTGCAACAATTATAACGCAATCTATTTGATAATGTGCCCCTGTGGATTATAATAGGTGGGTAGGTTTTCAAATATATATTTGAAAACACATTGGGAACACACAGTGGCAATGAACAACTACCAAAATGACTACCCATTTCCTCACAAGTGGCACACTGAAAATAAATTGAAATTAAATTGAAATTAGTTGTTTAAAAAAAAAAAAATAATAATCCAACTGACCAATCATCAGTCATTCAGACAATATTTCTTAAAATAGAAAGATGGATTATAGGCTCAAAACCAATTTAAACAGACGTAATGATTATATACCACAGTCAATGATATGAGAATGTTATATTTTTGAACTACACCATCCATAATTTTGTCAAGTATGGTCTTCTGTTGTGTCTGATGTGTATTGTTCTGGTCACATGTTAATACTGGTCATTTGTCTTTCCAGCCTTCTGTCATACTTGATTTTATGTCTTGTCTTTCGGCACGATAGGTCTGGTCACGTGTGCAATGTTGTTGTTATCTCATGCCTGCTGTGAAATGTCAGATCTGGTATGACGGATGGCAGCTTATGTGTTGTAGGTAACCCACAGAAAAGATTCAAGTACCCCTAAATTTCACAATCCACCACCCTACAGGATTGTGCAGCTTTGTTTCAGTCAACCATTAAATGTTTTTTACTTATTTTCCTCCTTTTTAATAACTAAAGGCCAGATGTACTAATATTAGGAATACTGATTTCCTAATTGCAATTCTCTCCGAAATCGATAATCCTAATGTATGAAACTCTTGAGTTTCATTAGCGATTCCTAGTGGGTTGCATATAGACCTACCTCAGGCAATGTGGTAGGTCTAAATTTGCGAACCATTAGGAATGACTGCCATCACAGGGATGATGACCTGTTGAGGCCATCACAACATGTCTGTGATTCCTTTTTAATAAGGCAATCTTTTTTTTTTTTTTCTTGAATGTAGCCCGTTTCCCTTAAAGGAAATTGGATGCATTTCAAAATAAAATGTTAAACTTTGCAGTCTCACTTTTTAAGAGTAGGCAGTGGTCCATGTCGTGTTATGGCTTGTGTGTCAGGCGAAGGATCTTACTGGGTTATGAATCTGATGTCTGGTGTACCTTGTCAAGATTAATTTCTGGTGTCATGTCAGGAGTTGCGTCTGGGGTATTGTCCTGTTTGGCTTGTTGGCATCTGTCCTGTTTGGCTTGTTGGCGTTAGTGTTGTCTGATATTGTTTCTTGTCCTGTGCTGTTTGGTGTAATCTAATGCCAATTCTAGTGTAGTGTGATATTGTGGTGCTATGTCTGGAACTGGTGTTCCTATATATCAAGTAGAACCTGGTGTCACTTTGTGTTTTATTTTAGTTTGATCTCATTAATGTTGTCTGGCATGGTGTTTGGTTCTATGTGTGTGATGCTTGGTGTGTTCTGTCTGGCGGTTTGTTGCATATTATTGTGAATCATGTCAATTAGGGAGTCTTATATGATTTTGTCTGAGTTTGTGTCCTCTCATATGTTATGTCTTGTCATGTTGTGTCATTGCTAGCTTGGTGTTGCATTGTCATGCATTGCTGCCTTGCAGCAAATCTGATCTGATATCACTTTGTAATTAATCTGGGGTTGGGATTTGCCTAGCGGTCTGTCTGGCATGGTGCCCGTGTCATGTTCAGTTTGTTGTGTCATTATAGGTCTGACATAATGTTATCTGTGGTGTCATATTGGCTTTAGTGTTGAATCATGTTTTGTGTGACATGTCTGTCTGGTTTGTCATGTCTGATTTGTCTGATGTGTTGTGTCTGGCCTAGTCTGTACAATCTGATATCATCATGTATGTGGCATTGTGCCAAGTGTATTCCAGATTTTTTTTTTTTTTTTTTACATATGTGGTTTGGTGGTGTTGCTTTGTAAGGTCTGGTTTTGTCAAGGTGTATTGGGGTGGGGTTTTGTAGGATGGACACTGGTTTGATGTCTTGTTAGGAGTTATGAATGGTGTAGTGTTTTGTCTCCTGTTAAGATTTGTTTTGACTGGTGTCATATCTAGTGCCCTATTATGTATGGAATTATGTCCGGTATTGTGCTGTGTATCGTGTGATCTTTCTTGTCTGGTGTGAGGTGTTATATATGTTGTGTTATCTTTAGTTTACCATTGTGTCTGTTCCCCAGTTGTCACTGTCTGTGCTATGTCTCATCTCATTAGGGTCGAGCGCAAAGCGCTCTGTCCCTGCTGTAATTTCTCTATGGGCTCGTAACCACACCCACCGCATGCCCATGAGTTTGGTTGCTTTGTGGGCTTGCCTTTTAAAATTCACTTGCTTTCATTAGTGGAAGGCATGCACACGTCATGCCTTTTCCGGTGTTTAACCCTCCTTGAGCGCACCAGCCAACTACTGAAAACATACAAGGCTCTTTGATTTCCGTATGGTTTTTGAACTATTTTTTTCTATTTATTTCCTATGAATCACGATCCCGCTGGGCAGTAGTCAAGCGCTTTGCATCATGTCAACCCTGTTACGTGGATAATTGCATTTTTGCCGATAATACGTTTGACTGCGAGCAAACGTATTTTTTACTTTTTATTTTCAATTTATGTGGCAAGAAATGCCCAGTTCAGAATTTACAATGCAAATAGCTCTTACTCGAGCAAGCGTGAGGCCCATTGCATTGCAAATGCTTGTTTTTTTATTGTCATCATTTGTGTCATGTTGTGGTGTTTTGCTTTGGGTGTCATGTCTGATATTTAGCAAAGTTGTACCTGGCTTTACATTACCATGTTGGTTTGGTGTCTCTCTCTGTTGCCTGTGGTGGATGTTGCCTGGTGTCTTTTCTGTGTTTTTTGTGTTTAGCTTGATGATAATTGGTGCCCGGTATAGTGCTGTCTTCATCATCATCAACACAAGCTTTATTCGGTCACATTTAACCATCAAAGCAAAAGAGAAAAGGGAGGTGCACAACAATCAAATACTTATACACATAATAAATAAATGAATAAAATTTGAAAACACCAGACATTAAGGAATGATATCTTGCATTAAAAAACGAGTACAGATGAACCATGCGGCTGCAAGGAACTTGCTGACCGCACAGATTAAAATGGGAGAACTGTCTCTCATCAGCACCCTCAGTGCAATATTGCAGTGTCTCAAGCCCAGATTCCTACAAGCTGGGCGAATACAGTGCTGTGTCTTATTTTCAGTCACCTTGTGCTTTGTATCACCAGATAACATAAAATCTAATTTTATGACATCAGGTGTCATGTCTAGTCTGTGTGTAATATCTGTCTGGTATATTCGGGCTCAGCTGCCAAATTTCAATCTAGAGGATCTGGATTCCAATCCTGAATTCCCAATGTGAATATTGATATATGAAAAGAGAGAGAGATAGTAATATATATGTATACAGAGAGAAATTGATCTAGATAGAAATCGATACAGATAGAGAGATACATATAGATATATCGAGAGAGTTGTGTAATGCGTGTGCTTTTGTGACATAATTTGTGGTTTATTCTGTCTTTCGAAAGTACACTTTATTAATACAAAACAAATACACTCCTTGCACTCTGTAAATGCCACTTTTGGCTAATATTGCTTATTTATCGAAGTATCATCTTGTGATGTAGTCATTTCATCTGATTGTGTTGGGGCACTAAGACTCAAAAAAGCAATCAAAGCATTCTATTGCACACTGAGCATTGTAGGAAATGACCATCTTTTGCATGTTGTCCTCACAGATTTTTTACTCATTTGTTTGCTGGTGTTAGAGCTCTTTCACTTTACCCCTGCTAACCAGTACCTGTGCTCTGCCTCTAACTATGGTTGAACTGTCCTACTGCTAATTTGTATATTTACCTTGGCTTTATGTCCCCAGTATATGGAACAAAGGGAACCCAGCACCTTAATGTTAAATGCCACTAACCGACTGCAGCATCTGTAATGCCATCCACTATAGTAGCAGTGCAAACATGGCTTTGGTCCTCCCATTGTTGCCTGGGTATACCAGTGTGAAAACTGCAATTCAACCTGTCAAATTAAACCCAGGTCATAACCTTCCTTTTCAGTATGAATAAGTCATCCATATGTAAACCTTGTAAGGTGTATGGTATTTAAAAGCAGGAAATGTAGAAATGTTAACATATCCTGACATTGGTTATCACCCAAAAGCTGTCTTCACTGTAACAAAGCTGGCTAGCCCATAGAGAAACACAGGGAAGTAATATTAACTGTAAATTTTGCTTTCTCAAGGTAGGGACCAGCTGGAGAAATGATTCAACAACTATTTTTAATATTTATTAAAGGCCCAACTTAATGATGAGGTCAAGGTTTTCATTAATATTAGGGAAACGTACATTTTACAAATTACCTTTTCACTGCCTGAAACTACTGCAAGCTAATGTACATAAGCCTCCCAATTGTTAACTAGCTGGTGAATGGTCCTGAAGGAAGTGTGAAAATGCTCCAAGCACAGTGACAAAGGCCAGCAGGATGCACATTTGGGCTGTGCCAAGAACGTAATTTTCTTCAAAGGAGGCCCCCTGTCACAGGCAGATGTCAGATAACAGCTAGACAGGTGCCTATTTTTGTCCTCATAGTCGGGCAGGCACCAAACACAGTGAAGGGAGAGCTCACCCCAAAACTGGGGACACTGGGATTATTTGCAGTAAGGTGGAGAGTAACTGCTGCAGTAGTGTGTAGGGTTGACTGGGAAATTTTGCCCCATTGGTTAGGGGGACCATGAGTCTCCCCTACCTCCCACCTAGTGCCAAGCATAAATGTGTCATCCCCTGGCACTTTTGTCAGAACACTACTGGATGTGGGGAAGGACAGAGGAGGACTGGACCTGCTGTCTGTGACCGGAGAGGAGCCCTTAAATTCTGGACCTGTTCCTTCTGGTAATCAAGACAAAGAAGTGGACTCCAAAGGTCAAAAGGCTGATCTCCTTTTCAAACTACAGGGACACAACAAGCTATAAGAGTCCGCTTCCTGCAACTTACAAGTGCCAACTGGACCTGCCCTTGATCCTGCTGTTGGTATCTGCTGAAGGGAGTCCCGATCCCTAAGTGCTTTTCCTGAGGTCCTAAAACAATTGGCTGTGTCTGGTTGGATTTCTCCTAATACCTCTTACATGGGACATTTTCATCTGGCCAGTGAGAGTATTTTCCTAGACTCAAATTGCGAATTTCTCCTGCTCCAAGCTTATTCTACCAAAACCAATTGCTTCACCATTACTGCGTCCAATTGTATCTCTCCTGCATCCCATCATGATCAGCCTCAAATCAACCCTGGGTTCTGGTCTATAGTGAGCAATTGACTGCGGTTGGTGTAACTTTTATCTAAAACTTTAATAATTCATATCTTGGTTTCTTCTTACTGGATTTTTGCTGTTTTTATGTCATTTTATGAAAATATACTCTGTTTGGGATTTTTATTGTGTTGTAATCTTACTTCATTACTGTTTTGGTACTGCATAAATGCTTCTACCAATACCCTAAGTTATGCCTTTCTACATAGCTACCATGGAGTTGAGCTCAGGTTAATTTAGTGACTTTGAGGGTTTACCCTGACCAGCATTGTCATCATACTAGAGGTGAGAAGTCACTCCTTTTGTACTAATAACTCACTTTCTTACAAGCATAAGAAGCATAATTTAGTTTTGAATTTACAGTCCAATGTGTGGATGTATTTGTCCAACCATTTCTTCTCTACAAAATCCTGAACCAATACTTGCAATGGCATAGCAAAGATGCCTTAGGCCCTAATTAAAAGACAAATGGTGCACCATTCCTTGATTTGGTAGTAAAAAAAGGATTACTATTATGGTGCAGAAAGCCCCTAAGTAACTGTATCCCGGTGGGACTACATCTGTGACAGTCTGGCATTTTTTTAATTTTGCCTTTACCTTGAGAACATAAACTAGTAGCTATTTTGTGCAAACTGACCTGCAGCTTCAGTCAGCTTTTGTTGCTCAGTTAGGCCAGCTAGAGTCTTTCATATATAGGTTAGAGGCAATGCTTGCTTTGAATATTGGGCTCACTTACTAAAGTTTTTTTGTTTTCTAAGGATTTATTTAGCTGACTTCCAAATATTTTCTAATGAACATAAACCATTGTTAAAAGACCATAGATGTAGAGCCCATCTGCAGTACTTAGTTTGTAAAAGAATAAGTGCTGGTGCCCAGTGTTTAGCTCAGAAGACCCGCAGCTTGTGCTATAGAATGTCGGGGTTGCCAAATACCAAGGCTATGATGCCTTGATTCGACCTCCTACCCCTTTCATTTACCTCCAGACACTCCCTGCCCATTTATCTTACTATTTCAAGTCCTTTTTCATCCATGTATTCTTTCTTTAGTACTGCTTTTGAGTCTTTCTCCTGCTCCTCCTTTCCCCATTTTGTTTATTTCTCTCTCTTGCTCTGGATGAAAGACTGATGAGGAAAAATGTGTTGGTCCCCAAAGATGAGTGCCAGTGGACCCCACCTGCAACCACTGTTACAAATTAAGCACTGCCCAATTGGCAGATAGGTATCAGTTCACCCACTTGCGTTTGAAACTCTAGTGTATTTTATTGTCTTTGCTGATAAAACCATATACACCTACTGGTGCAAAATTCAAGAAAACGTAAGGAAATATGCAAAACTAAGACCTGAACTCTCAAAGTTTCAGGAGTTTCAAGATTCAGACAAAACCGTTGGACCAGGTCTACTTCAAACTCTCCTTGCTTTATGACATTTAGCTCTTTTTTTTTTAACTTTATCAGAGTTCAATAAGAAAGAGGCCTTTACATGTTCTGAAAGAAATGTTTTTTAAAGTATATCAATATTTAAGTCAAGTTTGTGGATATGACGCAGTAGTTGTGAGCAACAATTTTAATTTTGTAGCATTTTATCAATGTATTTGTTTTGTTTTATTCTATGCAGTTGGCTTGATTCCTCTCGATCACTCATGGAGCAGGACATCCAAGTAGATGATCAGTTGTTACTGCGTTTTAAATACTACAGTTTCTTTGATTTAAATCCAAAAGTAAGTCCAGTGCCTTGTTTTCCTCCGTATGTTTGAATTTTTGTTGTGAATGGTTACCTACTATGTTGTGTCATGTCATTGATTGTACCTTTGCTTTGTGCCACCTCCTGGTGAGATATTAGCATATTTGACACTCAAAGGTAATGTAGTCAGAACAATTTCCTCAGTGCATCAGAGAAATGCAAATCATGGAATGAGTGCCTGCTGGCATTTATATAGTATGCAGCACTCCTGGGGGTTATCTTGGTGGTAGTCTTAGGGACTCTCTCTCAGGGCTATTGATAAAATGTTCACCATGTGGTAGAGGAGAAGAAATGGAGGGGCTTTGGCGATGAGGCAGATCTTTAGTTCAAACACTGACTGATACCGACTCCGCACTTCCCCGACACATGAGCTTGGAAGCCCACTCTTTGCAAGAGTTTGTGGCTCACCTATTATTGCACCATGTGATATCCATTCTTGACTTGGGTGATCAGGTAAAGAGCGCTAATATCATATGACACACAGTGGCACCATGTATGTGACACGTTCGCTGCCAGATCCAACAAATTAGTCTTCAGCTTTTGCCTGAAGCACAGAAGTGTTGAAGAGCCTAATGTGGAGGGGGTGAAAAAGTGGAAGGTAAGTGTTTCGAGCATAGGTCCCTCTACTGAAAAAGATTAGCTACCACATGATTGGTTAATAAATTTGGGTACGGTACTTTTTTCCAGTGCCTTACTACGTAAGTCTCCAGCCAGTATATGATGATGAACTTTAAAGCTCCGGTATCTAGGAGGTGACAAATGTAAGCATTTACATACCAAGCATAGGAGTTTGCACCTTCCTTTGAGATGACCATCTCCACTTAAAAGTGATTAAATGTTTGGGAGTGTAGCAAAATCTTTATAGGGTGTTGTCATGTTAATAGGGTATGTAAAGGAAATGTTTTACATATTCCATAAACACACTGCAATCTGGTTCCTCCATCTTTTAGGAAGCTAGGCTGTTGGAATGGTATTGACAAGGAATTTTAGTTTCAATTAAATTGCTTTTAGAAGGAAGTAAAATTCATATTACAGTTCTATGATTTGAAATGCCCCGCTAAAGTCTGCTGGTTCTCTATGATATCGTTTTTACTATCTTACATCTTCACACACCTGTTCTGTACAAGACATTTCAGTTTGCAATGATTTTGTGACCAGCATCTCAATTACCATTATTTCTGGTGATTTTGTTACTTTTAGCATGGGGTTACGAATTAATAAAGAATTCAGGCAATCACCTTACCATTAGCAGGTGATTTCCATCTCCCTCAAGGTGTTGGAAGTCCATGTGCCCTCTGCTGACCCTCAGTGTGTTTTGCTTTACACCCACCACCCCATTTTATCATGCAAAATGGATCTTACACTTATACCACGTAGCCCTTGGCATCCTCTAAGGTAATCCTAATAAGTGAAGAAGACTGCCAGTGCTTCTTGTTCCCGGCTACATTAACTTTAAAAATGTTCTCAAAGAACATAAACAGTCTGACAGTGGCACTGACACTTGCATTAACATGGCCCTATACCTGGTCTAAGGGCAATGTATAATATGTCTCTGCAAAAGATGTACCTAGCTGGCTGAGACAGACAGAAGCCAAAGACCTCTAATGGTATCCTCTGACTCACTTTATGATAGGTTGGCCATGTACAAAGATTACACTTTGAGAACAATGTGAGAGAAGGCAAGGTAAAAGTGCTTGAAACAGAAATACTTGTATTTGTGCTAAAGAAATTAATGGTCCTATCTAAAATTACTTAAAACAATAAAGATGTAATTATTAGATACCGTACGAAGTATTGAAATTTAAGGTACAAGCTAAAAGATAAAAATATTGTTTAAACTTTGTCAGTGTAGATCAATGGGACCAAAGTTTAGTGAAGAAACGTACAAATATCAGAAAAATGACTAAGGGCCTCATTTAGAACTTTTTGGATGTGAATTATCCACCAAAAAGCCCCATCTGCCAAACTCCAAGTGAGAGTGAACTATTAAGAGTTTTTTTCAGTGGAGCTTTAGTCCTCTCTGTTGGCAGCAGAAATCCATTCACCACAGGAGCATCGGTCAATGTACTTCAGAATACCACCTCCCTAATTAAGATGGCTGTTTCAGCATACGTATTTCCTGTTTAGGACTGCCAGGGAAACGCTTGTTGTCTTGAACAGGAAATAAAGGAAGTAACCGCATTCCACAGAGAAAACTCTCAGTGAGTAAGGGTCTTTTTTGTTTTCTAATAACAAACTCATGGTTTAGGTGTTTATTATTGGGAAAAAAATATTTTACTGTTGAGCATGTCAAGAATGGTGTCCATTAAGCAAAGCTACAGTGCCTTGGTGGTGATGGCTGGGCACAAGGAAGAGATCCATGCCTGGTAGGGATCCCAAAGTATGGTGAGCGATCTTCTGCCAGGAGAGGGACCTAGTGGACCACCCATCAAACGCTAAATAAGTCCGTGTGGGATATTCATTGGTGCTGCCCAGGTTGTACCTCTTCTGTGTGTGAGCAAAGCGCACACTGCAGCTCATGCTCCTGTACCTTTACTGTGTTTTAGGTAGAACTAGCACTTCTCCTGGCTCTGATGTACAAATCAGTATGTGGAAGAAACGAAGCTTGCACTGCTGTCCTGTATTTAATGTTAGAAAGGCAAAAGAGGGACCTTGCTACGCTTGATTTTGGCCCCAAACAACCCTTAACTTCTAATGTGCTCTGCCGGCATCATGCATTATTAAACAGTAGAGAAGACTATCCACTTGGGTGGCCTGAGCAAAGGTATTTTGCTCAAAGAAGGCACAGAACAAAAAAGTTGGAAGATCACTGGTCTAAGAGTCAGTTTGATGTTGCTTGAAGACTGAAGGAGAGTGTCTGTGAACTAGCTGAGAATCTCTTGGAGATGCCTAAAGGTATCTGACATCCAACCAAGGGTGTCAGAGGACAAGCTCCTGAAGTCGGCGTGTCAGCTTAGGGTATCTGAAGGCCATTTGAGATGATGGTACCCCAGCTTAGGGTATCTGATTTGGCCTTCAGATACCCTAAGCTGACCCTTTCTGGCTAATAATGCGTCTTTTCTGAGCGGTGTTTGAGGGCTAGCTGGGATGTGTGACAGTCTACTTGTGGGTTGAGAGTTTATAAAGGCCTGCTGTAATCTTTAGAAAGCAGACGGTGATATCTGATGGTCACTTAAGTGTCTCTGAGAGATGGATTAGGGCCAGAGGGCATTAGGGCATTAGGGCCAGTGGTTGCCAGAGTGCCAACAGAGTGTTCAAGGACTGACTGAGAGGAGCTCAAGAGCAAGTGAGGTGCTATGAGGGCAGTTTGTGGCCTTGAAGGGGCACGCAAGGACATATACGGGACTTGCAGAGGGGTCCTGGAGGCCAGCTGAGGCTTACTGTAAACCAGCCGAGGGGAGCTGGCTGACTGTTTGTGAGACAATACCTGGGCCACAACATTGGCACTGGCTGACATTTACAGTGTGTGAGCCACAGCATAGATACTGACTGCCCTATGGGAATAACTTGGGTAGAATATGGATGTTGATTGTGATATTGGAAATACCTTTGGCCACGTCATGGCTAATGACTAGCATCTGAAACACATTGGGCAGATTGGGATATTGATTGGCACGGAGGGTTCACAAAGCCACACATAATACCACTGATTATCTGAGCATGATAGTGGCTAGTATATGATAATTTACCTGAGCAAAGAATGTCAAAACAAAATGAAAAATGTATTTCAGAAATGACAGCTGCAGTACGGGCTTGGGGAAATAGTTTATGTACTTCGAATGAAAATGTGAAGTTTATGAACAAAAGTGGTGTATTTAAAGGGTATTGAAAGGTTATATTTCAGGAGAAAGATATTTTATTTTCAAAAAATGAAAGGAAGCATTTTGAGGGCAGTCGGTGTCCTTTCATCAAGTGGCGAGCTATTTTCGTACAAAATGAGTGCCTGTATAAAATACTTTAAGCTGATATTTGCATTTAAATTCATGCTCATAATTCACATATTTTAAATTGCAAAGTTTACTTTATTTGCCTCGCAAATTTCTGGGTCCTGGGTCACTGCACCTAGTCTACTAATTTTGAGCACATTGTACTCTAACCCATACAATAGCCCATTTACGTACCATATAGGCCACAACTGAATTTCCTTGGCTATTACATTTTGTGAAGTAGGAAGTACTTTATTCAAGACTATACAGGAAAGGTGTAGCAACCAATGCCATGCTGCATGGCTGAAGTGGACATCCTTCCCACTACATCCACAATGTACCTTAAGGACAATTGCTCTGGTTAAAAAAAACTGTGAAAAACAATACCTTTAAAGCCAAAGCTGATGCTGTTTTTCAAGATTAATAAACATTGGCAAAGCCAATAGTTCTAGCCTTAATCGGATCTATTGGCTTTGTCAATGTTAAAAACATTTTTTTAGCCATGTTGTACGACAGTGTGGCTGCTGTGCAGCATGACTGAAAATAAAAAAAACACTATGATGCGGTCACACTGGCCACGTCATTCAACAGTGCTGCTGTACAACATAACAAACCTATTTTCTTTGCAAATGCTTAGGGGGGGGGACTTTAGGACGTTGGCAGAGCTCACTGCATTACAGCACTTTTTTCCTGGTGGTGGAAAGGGCAAGCAAAACTTGGGGAGGGAAAACAGGCAAGCAACTAGATATAGCCAGATGGGGGTAGTGGGGGCACAGCCTGCAAACACATGCACTATTATGGAGTGCTACAACTTAAATGTTTTTTAAAAAGTACCTCCGGAAGCACGTGACTAGTAAAAGGACACTGGCCGCTGACAGAAAGTAGTAGGGGGTCCAGGCTGCCTGGCTGGAACAAATGCACAAAGAAAAAGACGCAATGTCTAATGAGAAGCTAGGAAATGAGATTGGCAGTGAAACCAACCAGTAAAGGGCAGGCCCTAAACCCCTTGTATAGAAACAAACTGCCTTGCAAGCAACACAAATGAGCTGCCTCAGGCAAGACTTAAAAAACAGTGGGTTCTTAACTAGAACACTCAAATTCAGGCTTGATGAAGTCCAACTTACAGATAGACAGACACAACTACAACCCAAAAAACCCTGAAACTTTTGGACAAAATGATCAAACAATCAGATTTAAAACCACCTATTCTGAGTAGGCATTGGCATTTCATGAAGTCAGCCCCATCGTTTATCCACATTTTGCCAAAGTCAAACCCAATGCTTATCACATACCCAGGTGCACACGCATTTTCCTTCAAGAGAAAGGCTAGAAATTCAAGAATATGTGTTAGTCCATTGGAATAAACATCTCTAATGCAATTAATATCCACTTTCTCTCGAGTATCAACACCAGTGGTATTCTACACATACCTTCAGTGTTCAATGTGTAAATGTGGCAGGTGCAAATATACAACCTTTCATGATTATAAACATCGATAATACAAAATAAAAGAAAATGTTCACTGTCTCACAACATTTGTCATATGTATAACCTATTGCCTGTGCTGCATGATTTACACTGGAAGCACCAAGTGGCCATTACAAACCCAAATCCAAGACATTAAAGAACATTTAAAGTACCTAATTTGTGATAACACCTATCTGAATAGTACCGCAAATACCACAACAATGACACACTTTCTTTTCAAGCAATTGAACAAGTTAAGATGCCCAGATGTGGAGGTGATAGAAAACTAAGTATACTGACATGGGAAAGCAAATTGTTCCCTCGGAGGCAAAACAATTCTGCCTTAACAAGGACACTGGGTCCGCACATTATTATAAATGTCTCTCCCTTCCTCTTGTCACTATTTTTTCCTCCATCGCTGTAACACCCCTTGCCTTTAAACTTGAATCATGGCACTTCACATCATCCGACATTATTCTATTAAGATGATACTACAACGATCATGATTATAGCAATATGAGTATGATGAAAGGAACCATGCTCATCACTCTGAAAGATTCAACTAGGCCTACAAATTAATGAACATTCACTCACAGTCTGTTTGGTTCATTGCCTATCCCCCTGACACTAATGATCAGAAATAGAATCTAGCTCACCTTCTTCTTCATTATCGCCAATTATGAATTTCGTAACCCATATTACATTTGATCATTTAAAAAATCTGAGGGGCTCCTTACCTACCATTTCACCCTCCCCTTGGTCTACCATTACATAACACATAAATATACTGATAATATACTTTCAACTTATGATTTTAGTCTGCCTTAAAATTGACTGACTTAACACGCTACTATTAACCCTTCAGAATGTTCTCAATTGCAGGGTATTTTTAGCTCCTGTATAAAATCCATCACAGAATATGATAAAACTTTGATGGCTTGAATACCAGGTGGCAGATTATACTATGAATTTGCAACTCTAATACTACTCAATAGTTCTTAGATTAGCCATTGTTCAGTCACATTTATGAATGCCAGTGGGGATCAAATTATCAAAAAGCTACAAACAGACCTCAGCCTAACCTGTGGAATACGTAATTGTTTGACCAACCAAGTAGTGCATGCCATACTTTGGAGTCCATATGGTTGACAATAGCTATCCCTCAAACAAAAGCTAGCCACAAACACAAAAGAACAGCATACCATAAGGTGATTTTCATGGTAATAGTCATTTTCTCAAGAAGTGTCCATAAAGCAATTGAGAGCCATGTACTCTCTTCAAAGTTTCGCAAAGATTCTGAAGTCCATTCCTCAGGGGCAGGAATTAAGTGTCACCTTAAGGATTCATTTCCATCAAACAGGTCCGGTAAATCAGTGACCCAAAGGGTTCACAAAACAATCTACCACCTATACCAATATTTCCTACAACTTCTTTTCCACTAAAGCCACCTCAAAGAATACTTTCTCTACAGACTGTCAAATGACGAAGCGAAGACTCAACAATCTCTTGCCCTACAGCATGTGTAACAGTGTACATCAACAACCTAGTTACCCATAGGACAGTGTATTCTTTATTGTTATTACTTATGGTTAGAGGCTCATGAATAGATACAATTGAGTATGTGAATAGATAACAATGGCATGCTGCATCTGAACAGTCACACAAAACTCCAATTCAACCCCTCTATCATCTTCTGCATCTTCTGGGTGAATGGTGGATTAATGGATGAATGGATTTTCAGTGAGGTGTACATTGTTGGCAGTGTGGATGGAGGTTATGCTGCATCATATTCTTATATAGTAATTTGTTTTGTCTTAGTTTCTCAAATTGTCTACCTAAAAAGGCCACTGAAGAGTATATCAAGGAAGTAGGTTTGGAGCGATATTCACCCGATCAGGTCAAGGAATTTCAACAACTCATTACTAAAGATATGCTGATAAGAGCAATCAAGGGTTTCTAACTGCCAAAGGCACCATTCCCTGTCCCCCCCCACTGTTCCACAGAACTTTCTAGACTCATCTCCTAGACTTCCAGGCAGAATATTTAGCTCCTCTGCGTCACAGAGCCAGGCCTCACACATGATTCAGTAGGCCAGGCTGAGGGGGGTACATAAGCCTGGGAAAAACAAGGAGGAATGCAGGTTCTATAGATATATTTCACTTTTGAATCTCAATGTGAAGATGTGCACCTCTATCTTATCTGCAAGACTACACAAGCACTTCCCTTGGTAATCCAGCTAGCCAAGTCTGGCTGTGTCAGCATTTATAGTGAGTGACGCAACGCAACACAGAAACTAAAAGAGCAGGACAATATTTATTTTACTCAGACCAGAGAAGGCTTTTGATCATGTTGATTTGTGCATCCTCATGGAGGTGATGACAGCAATGGGATTCTCACACAATTCATAGATATGCTATGGGTGGCATGCTTTCTACCCTATAGTGCAGATCAGAGTTAATAATATACGTCCTTGGGAGGTAATAATTCATAAATGGATAAGACAGGAGCACCCCCTCTCCCACTATTTGCCTTATACCTAGAATCACACCCCTAGAGAATCCAGAATATTCAGGCAATTAAAGGGTTTAGTCTGGGTTCTGACATGAGTATTTTTTCAGATGTCCTATTGGGACCCATTCTTACCAATAGTAGTCCTTATAAATGAGATTGATCAATATAAGCAAGCATCAGGCATTGCTATCAGTATGTACAAATCATAAGCCTTAAATATTACAGTTTCACAGAACTTTGCTCTGCCTAAAGGGCCCTTTCTCTTACTATGGCAAGATAGGGGTATCCTCTTCTTAGACATATACCTCTCACCTAAACAAGGGGTGCTCAACATGAGCCAGACTTCATTTCCTGCACAACTTGCATCTCTCTTGGCTGGGATGCATTGTCTTGATCAACATGACTGTCTTCCTGAGGATTCTCTTCCTTTCCCAGTAGCTATTGGTGACACTCCTAATGAGTGCCTTCAAACTGCAGAAACTCTGAACCAGCTTCATTGGTGGAGGTAAGATGTGTTTAAGCCCATGACAAGGATTCTTCCCCACGAAGAAGCAAAACTTGGGAGTCCTAGATTTCATTAGTTTCTTAGAACAGCACAGCCTTATTACATATTGACCACACGTTGTTTGGTGATCACTCTGGGAGCTCCCATAAATCATGAAGAGTAATAGGAGAGTAACAGTAGTGTGTTAGTTTTCAGTGCTACACTGATGGTCTGGAATGCTGCAGTAGGCCACAAAAAGACTTAAGTTACCCCTCCCCATTTTCCCCTATAATTTGGCATCCCAAATTTCCAGCTAGGCATAAATCGTGAACCTTTCAAATGATGGGAGAACAGATGTCTCAAGCTAGTAAATGAACCATCAATGGAATCAGAGTAAATGAACTATCAAATCTTTAGGACAAACCAAGCAGGCCTGCTGCCGGGGTAAGGGTGAAAGGTTTTTATGCATACAATGATGCACTGGACATTCAGTTGCTTACTGCATTTAAGAAGCCCTTACAAGCCCTTACAATCCTCAAACTCAGACATACTTCTGACATCAAAGTTATATCCTGTTCTGAGGATGGAGGAGTGCCCACACAGATGGAAGTTTCAAGGTGTGTGTGAAAGGGAGCTAGTCATAACGTGAGCGACACCAAGGGGAGACTGTAATACACAGTTCGACCAACGGAGTCATTAATGTAGATGGGCAGGAAGCAAGCTTGAAACTGGTTCCCCTTGTTGATTACATTTCTTTAGCAATTCCATATCAGAACTGTTTTGGAGACAGGTGAATAAAGTGGCACCATAATTATATTATGTGGCAGTGCCCCAAAATCTGGCAACCGGTTGGGAAACCAGAGCTTAGTTAGCAAGAGGATGCCACGTGGCATGCCCATCTTATGTAGTGTAGCTCTAAAGAACCAAAGGCCTTTTCAGCACCTAGCAGAGCCACTGCTGCCAGGACTTCGGGTGAGATTCTATTAAGTACCAAGAATACCGTGAGCCGATTGTGGGATGTGGAACGGCGTGAAAAAAACTCCGACTGGATGGGGGATATGATTTGATTCAGCAGGAGAGAGAGGCAAGTGGAGAGGATCTTAGCCAGGAATTTATGGTCAAGGTTGAGCAGCGACAATGGTCAGTAAGAGCCACAAACCAGCCGGTCTTTGCTGGGCTTGAGTAACAAGGTGATTACTACCTTCTCAATGTTGGGGGGAGCGCTCCAATCTCAAGGTTTTCTGTATACACTTCTAGTAAGTGAGGAACCAGGAGTCTCCTAAATGTTTTATAAAAGACTCGAGTGAGTCCTTTTAGGCCATATGCTTTGGATCCATCCATTGAATCTATGGCCTGCGTCGTTTCCTCGGAAGTGAACGGTTCACTCACAAACTGCAGTTGGTTACCCGATAGCCAGACCATGGATTCCTCTGCTAAGTAATTGGCCAAGCGAGGAGTGTCCCCAGCCAGGCGGGATGTATAGTGTTGGGTGTAGGATGTGAGTAGTGAGGAAAGGATGTCACCATTGTGTGTCACCCACATCCCATTGTCTAGCTTCAGTTGTGGGATGTATGAGGTGCACCCAGGGGGGCAGAGGAGGCACATCAGCATGCAGCCCAGCCTCACTCCCTTCCTGTAGCAACGGACTCAGGTGTATTTTCCCAGAAAACAAACCTCATGATTCGCCAGATCGTGATATTGTTATTAAAGTATCCCTTTAATGCAATTGGGGCCTCTGTTGCAGCTGGGCATTGACGTGGTCAAGTGCTATCCCTTCTTCTTCGACTTGGGATAGGCTTCTGCATGTATCGCGGAGCACTCCAGAGTGCTTAGAAATACAGATGCCATGGATATAGGCCTTGAAGGCCTCCCAAAGGGTGGCCTGTGAGCCTACAGAGCAAGAATCTATTTTAAAGTATTCCACTATTGCAGCATGTAGTTAGGAGTGGAACACCTCATCATGTAGCGACATGGAAGTTAAACACCATTGTCTCTCTAGGCCTCCCCCAACCAGGACATGTAGTGTCAGCTGGACCAGTGAATGGGTCAAGAGCATGCATGCAAGGTGGAAGATCAAGCCTAACCATGGGGCAAGAGTGGTCGAGATAAACCAATAATCGATATGAGTCCAGGTATCAGACAGAGCGGAGTAGTGTGTAAACACTGGGGTGGAGGCATGCCATAGGCGCCAGGGGGCGCGGAGCAGGTATATATGAAAGAGGTTGTGCTGAATTCACAGCGAGTGCAGTTTGCCTGCTGGAGTGTCTAAATAAGGGTCAAGTAGTGGGTTGGAGTCGCCATCCATTATGATGTGGTCAACCTCCATTTGTCCCTGCAGGGGCCTGAGCGTTTGAAAAACGTTGGGTGTGTCAAACATTTGGGGGGGTATACATTGACTAACAGGACCTTCAGCCCTGCTAGTGTGCAGCCACAAGGACATAACGGTCGCCATCATGGGGGACGTTGGCAGTGGAATGGAAGGGGAGACTTTTATGTATCAGTGTGCAAATGCCTCTGGAACAGGAGCTATAGCTGGAAAAGTATCTTATGTTGACCTCATGAAGAGGCGAAGTTATGGACCTTTCCTGGAGGGAGATGCATCTCCTGTAGAAAGGCAATCTGTGTGCGGTGTCATTGCAGGTTCTGTAATATGTGATTACCCTTATGTGGGTTGTTTGTGGGTTGTTTAGGCTGCTAATCTTCCAGGAAAAAAATGACAATTCTGCCGTAGGCCTCACATTGTCATTTGTCCCCACGAGGAAGTGGTTTATGCATTCCAAAACAACATAGGTGCATGCAGTGTCCTCTAATATTAAAGGATGCAAACTATCTTAACCAAACATTCTCACAACAGTCAACCCACCCCACCAACTGGGCGGTGAAATAACCAGCTGAACCCAAAGAAAGTACCCAAAACAAACCAAACCTCTAAGGTTCATTTGAGTGGTGTACACCTTGGTAATTTAGCAACACCACAGCAGACGGGCCCTGCCATGCAATATAGCAAAACAGCAAGGATGTAGGAATGGATCAGACATCTGCACAGATATAATGCGGTCCAGGATGCAGCTGTTCAGACATGCATGGCGCCTCTTACATTGTTCATAAGCGGTTCCACTCTGGGGAGCAAAGAGGGTGCAAAGTCAATGGTCAGTCTGGAGGGAACAGTTCAGCACTAGCCTACTGTGGGAGTCAGTGGGGAGCGATCAGGTGTGCTTGGTGGTGGGGGGAGCGATTTTTGGATTGTTGCTTACAGAAGGACATGGCGTGTGCCGGGTTGTCAAAGAAATGGGTTTTACCTGTGACATCCACTCAAAGGTGGGCTGGGTAGAGCATGCCATAGCGTAGTTAAATTTTCTGTAGAGTCAATTTCACATTGATGAATTTACTTCGTGCCTCCTGAACTGCAAGTGTGAAATCCAGGAAAATGGAGCTTGCAGATCACTGGTACTGGAGAGGGCCTTGTTCGTGTGCTAACGGCAAGGAGGTAGCCCTGGCCCCTATTAGTCATTTCAATGTGCCTGGAGGCAGGCAAAGGCCGAGTGACCTGTTGGCCAGTTCAACAACGAAAGTAGGGTAAAACTCTGACAGTCAGAGGTCGGAGAGCATGTGCTCTATGAACAGATCCATGCAATCTGAGCATTAGTTTCTGCTACCCCCACTATGTGTAGTTGTTACGTCCATGTGCCTCCAGATCCTCATTTTTAGTGGCTACTGTTTTGAGGCATACTATTCCAGATTTTCCAGTCTCCAGGACATAGTGGCAGCTCCAGACTTGCTATACGCTCTTCTGCTCTGTCCAAGCTAGTGTTTTATCTGTCTAAGCATTCTCCCATATGATCGAGGCGGCCATTGAGGATATCCAATCTGGTGTCAATGGCCTGGACCCCTACCCAGAATTCTGGTAGGATGGCAGCAGCTACAGATGGTTGTAGGGTGTCTTGTCCCCCAGCAGCTCCCCCATCAATAGCAGCCACTGTTTCTGCAGAGTCAGTGGCTTCAGATTTCTCAAACAGCAATTTGTGTTGTTTCGGGTCTCTGCGCATCATGGCTGTGCAAGAGTCCCTGGTGCCAAGTAGGGGAACAGCTGCAGAGGGAGGAAATATCGGGGGAGGGGTTAGGGGGGCAATGATGGGGCCTTAGGGTGTGTGGGACATGCAGGCTTTATAATAAATGATGATGAGGGGAGGGCAAAGGTTGTGCGCCAGTACAGTCAGCAGGTTCATAAGCATTTGCCGCAAGGGATGAGGGCCAGTACAGGTGTTTGGCTTTTAAAATCAGGCCATGGGATGTAGAGATGGCAAGCAGTATTCCCCTTAATGATAAGGCCCTATGATCCCAGAGTAGACCAATGGGTGTCTAGCGTGCGGAGCAAAATGTATCCCCTGGCTTCAAACCGCAAAGGTCACATCGGGACATAGAATCTGACACCCTTTGTTGTAGTGTAAAAGGCCATTTATTAGGGCAGGCTGTCTTATAATGATACACAACAATATAACCATAACTTGAATGATAACTTTATCTTAAAACTTGTAACTCCCCTTTTACATCCTCACTTCAATCCACCACGTATCCTTGCTCACCCAATTTCCCCTTTCATTTC
The DNA here is from genome assembly GCF_031143425.1 of Pleurodeles waltl. NCBI lineage: Eukaryota > Metazoa > Chordata > Amphibia > Caudata > Salamandridae > Pleurodeles > Pleurodeles waltl. Next base: position 404,229,453 of record NC_090444.1, read on the forward strand.
CACACTTCCCCTTTTCTTCATACCCCCTGCCTGACTGTGGCCTCCCCCTAGTCTGTCATCCTTCACCTGCTTCTTTTTCCCCCCTGGAAGGGTGGACAAGCCCGCATCTGACTCTCCACCCTCCCACATCTACTGCTACACAGCACAAACCTAGTTGGCATTTTGCTGCCCCACCAGCGAACCCACTGCAACACATCATGCCTCTTCATTGCTTGCACTACGCTAAAATCTTTCCCCCCACAAGTTAGTTAGCATGAAGTGCAATTGCCCCACCTCATTGCGCTCTTTCCCCACCACAGCACTTCATGCCTGTTACTCGGGAGTCCCAAAGATCGTCCATAGACCTGTTTCTCCGGAAACTTCACTGCCCAATAAATGAAAGAATGTCCGACCAACCACATGCTTCCCTTATGTTTCTCCGGGCCACCCACGCAACCTGGAAAAGAATGAAATGTCAGGAGGTAGACCAAACCCCCGCAAGTTCACCCTTTAGGAAGCACTCTCTACCCAAATTGCTGAAAACCCATCCCCACAAGCGTTCAAGCCCTTACATATTTCTCACAGCACTTTGAACGCCAACGACCAATGCGCCTGATCCTACCCCAATCCTACCCCAACCTGGCAGCTTCCGTCACTGCGCCAATCCTAAAAGAATGCGTACCAAAATTTCCCGCCTGTCTACCCAGTCGTCTCAAACCCATTCTCATTACCAACAAAAGCTGAAAAGATGTAACCTTCGTACCAATCTCATTAATAAACACACCCTCCCCTATGTCCAATCTGTCTCCCCTGAAATTGTCCCATTCCCGCACTGGGCATGCTTCTGACACTCCTCCTTGCTCCAACCATATCCACTTGCCTTGCCCAATTAGTCTGTCTTTGAGCGTGAGCGCCTCAACCAGATACCCAACCTGTCACCGAAACGATGGATCTCACTCCTTTTCAAGCCGACCCCTTTCCCTACCCCCAACAATTCCGACACACGAAAAGCACCAAAAAACATCCATATCATACATAAACGAAACAATGCCACTTCAGTGTGCATTAAAACAGCAAACTAGCGACACGTGTAAGATATCAAAGAGTAACTTGAATGTAATTGCTTCACAAACATGAACCACCCCTGCGTGAATTCTCCCCCACCCCTTCAACATTTTGCTCAAAATATCATTTTGAGCTGGATCCCAACCAAAAAAGTATTTTCCATAAAATGACACTCCTGCCAACTTTCCCCCGATAGTGGCGGATGATAGCCGCTTCCGGATCAAGAATACCACAAAACGCATCGCCCTGGCCTCGAACGTTCCCTATTCCTGCATTCAAAACTTCCCCTTGTAGACTTCAAAATCCTGAAATTCCAGCCATGCAAGTCAGTAACTCCGGAGGGTGGAATCCGCTAGTGACCTCTCCACCAGTCGCATGACCGTCACGTGCCCCACTCCCAAATGTCTGCCGGAACCGCCGTCTTGTGTTCCTCTGCGCCGGGCGCCAACTGCCAGAAATGCTGCCACTGTGAACGAGACAGGGAATCTACAATAGAATTGTTTACACCAGGAATATGCGCAGCCTTAAATATAATATTTAAAGTTAAGCAATGCAGCAGAAATCTCCTGAGCAACCGCAGCACCCTCAGATCCTTGGCTCTGTCTGTTCACCAACTCAACCACTGTCAAATTATCAACATGAAACATCACTGACCTGTTCGCCAGCTCATTCCCCCACACCGCCAATGCCACTAGCAGAGGAAAAATTCCAGAAATGCAGTGCTCCTCCCTTACCTCAACCACTGTCAGCCATGTCTCAGCGCACCAGCGACCATCCCAAAATAGACCAAAACCAGCTGCACCGGCCATGTCCGAAAACAATTTGCACCTGCCACACCGTGTCCTCTTCCCAAAAATACATGGAGATGCCGTTGAAATGCATCAAAAACCTGTCCCAAACATTGATGTCTTCACACAGATCAATGGTCAACCTGATCCTGTGATGTGGTATAGAAGGACCTCACATCGCCAAACCATCCACCTACAAAAAGTCCTGCCACCTGTGACCACTCTGCATGCAAAATTCAGAAACCCAAGCAGCTGCTGCGCCACTCGCAATTCAATTTTATGCTTCACCCTGATCCCCTTCAAAAATAGCAGAATCTCCTCCACTTTTGCTGCCGGCAGACGCGCTATGAGTTCCTCAGTGTCCAGTTCAATGCCCAAAAAGGTCAAAATGCAACTCGGGCCCTCCGTCTTCTCTAGGGCCAAAGGTACCCCAAAGTCCATAGCCAGCCCCTCAAACTTCCGGAGCGCCTTGCCACATGATCCCGACTGTGCTGTACCTACAAACAGGAAATCATCTAAATAGTGTGACACCAGACGGTGCCCACTGACCTGAACAAAAACCCACTGCAAAAAGGTGCTAAAAGCCTCAAACAGCGCACAAGAAATCGCACACCCCATGGGAAGGACCCTGTCTACATAGATAGCCCCCCACAAATGCATCGCTAGCAATGAAAAATCATCCGGGTGAATGGGGAGCAACCGAAAAGCTGCCTTAATGTCACACTTGGCTAGTCATGCCCTTTTCTCACAGAAGAGTCGAATAGCATCATCCACTGTGGCATATACCACCCGTGTATCCTCCTGCATGACGAAGTCATTCACCGATGCCCCTTCTGGCCATGACAAATGATGTATCAGCCTGTAATCTCCCTTGTTCTTTTTCGGTACTACCCCAAAAGGTGAGATCGTTAAGTTCTCCATTGGCCACTCGTGAAATGGGCCTAATATTCTTCCTTCTGCCACTTCCTTGCTCAATTTCGCTGCCACCACCTCCGGCATGGCTTTAGCAGATTGTAAATTTTCAGCCCATCTCCTTTGCCTTGGTCCCTGATAGCCCACTCGGAAACCCTCTCTAAAACCCCATTCCAACTTCAGCGCCGTGTCCGTATCCGGGTACACATGCAATCAATAAAGTAACCTCTCTAACTTAATTGGAGTAGGTGCCCTTTGGCCCAGTAGGTTCTTGCCACCCCCCTGCCCATGGTAGACCTCCACTGCTCAGCCAGGCTGACGAGGGAAAAACATTGCATGACTGGGTGTTTACCCCCACATTTAGAACACTTGTGTTTGAACTTACATGGGTGCCTGGTGCAAAACCCTTTATTGAAATTCCAACACGCTTCTGAGGTGGATACCTGCAGCCTCTGAGGCATACCCCCCGCCCCCCGGAGCAGGATGATGCTGAAACAGCTTATAGACTACCGGGAGACCCTATCTGTGTGGTTGGAGGCCGCAGAATGTGATGAAGCCATCCATTACATCCACAGCTTCGAATCCACATCCCCCTCAGGGTTTATGCTGACTTGGGCCCAAAACTCCTCATCGTAAATTAACCATGCAAACCCCCCAAAATGCAATTGAGCCTTCTGGATAATGTCCATATATTTAAGCATGGCAATGGCCCTGTCAATGTATTTCTCACAGTATATACTGGCGTAGATCAAAAAGGCAGCGGTCCAGTTGTCCATAGTGATTGGAACACGTGGCCTCCTCGCCAATTCCCACTCTTCTTCCTTGGACCCCTCTTTTGCCTAGATGTCCCTTTGCAGTAGTTTGAAAATATCCACACATTCATGGTTCCAGATTTTCGCCTTAGCCGTGTCTGCGACATGTGACCCCCCAAAGGCATAGCAAGACCCATGTAAGGAAGCCTCTTCTTATGCCCCGCCCCCCTTTTATCCTCCTCTGCCTTCTCCCCCTTAGCCCCTGTATCTCCTTCCTTGCTTTGCATCGCAGTCTCAATACCCCTCGCGGCTTTCCCGCCGGCCTCTACTGCACCTGTAGCAGGCTGCACGTGTATGGAATCTTCCCCCACACCGATGGATGTATTGTCGCACAAGCCTTGCCTTTCCGTTCACCCCACGACACCCACCAGTCTCCCTTACCTTAAAAGCCCCGACCAGCCCCTGTGGCGTCCAGCCTTGGTCGATGCCTGCCTCCATCCTTGCGGGAGACCTCTTGTCCTTGGGCGGTAGAAGTTGAAGCCTGCAAAGCATCAATGGAAGATGGTATTGCGCCGCTCTTGCGCCCCTGGCCCTGCGCTCACCTTGTTCTCCCACAGTTCACCGTCCTCCCATTCGTCAAGGTCCTCCTCATAATCCAGCTCAATCATTTTGTCCTCATCCACACCTATACTGTCATCAGTGCCAATTGTATCCGCCATACCATGTTCATCCTCCAACCTGAACCCCCCTTGGCGCAAACCAGCCCCGTGCTTTGTGCGAAACCACAGTGTAGAGAAGGCCGGCGAAGACCCCTCTATTGCTTCGGACCAATGTCCCAAGGCTGTGTTGCGCCCCATTGGCATTGCCACCTTTCCGCCAGCCTCTGCCGCTGGCATTGACTCTGCGCTGCACCTGGCTGTATGCGCCTGATGCCACTGTCACGCTGCCAGGCCACCAGCCGCACGAGCCTCCTGCTCATGTGGAATCCACACCCAACTGCCCTTCTCTGTTCCACGCCCTTCGTCCTGGCCCCCACCATCCCCAGCTGACTTTCTCTTAGCCTTTCTGGACTTTCCCTCTGCCTAACTTCTCTCCCTGCACAGCTTGGCCCACCTAAGTTCTGTCTCCGCCACCAATTTGCGCTTTTCCTGTATCCTGGCCTCTATGTCAACGGATGCCCAATCCGTAGCAAAGGGGTGCTGTGCTACCACCCCGCTAACCCCACTGGCCTCTTCCGCGTGGATCCTCTCCCCTGTGCCAGATGCCTCAGCTCTGCCTGGCCCTGAAAACCCAGGGGCCCCCACCCCATCACTGACCCTCTTTCCCTTAGGACCCCCAACCCTTTCCCACTACTCCCCTTTTGACCCTTGGCTGGGGCCCCAGCCAAAGTAAGAACCAGGGGCTGTTCCAGCCCTCAGTGGTCTCCTTTCCTCTGTTCCTCTTGCCTTTGCAGGTCCCCCTGCCCAGAAACCTGAGCCAAGGGGCCTGAGTCACCCTCAGATGGCCCCCATCCTCCAAAACCTCCCCTCCCAGCTGCTCTGACCCAGGAGGTTCCCCTGGTGACCCACCATCAATATAAACAGGAGGCGGGGTGGACGCGCTGAATCCTCACCCTTTTTTCAGCTTCTTTTTTCCCTCCCTAATGGGGGAAAGGCAAGCAGCAGTTGCTGCTGCCACCCCCTGTGATGCAGCGCGTGTCATGCCTACCCAGGCCTGGTCAAGGACACCAGGCCTGAGCAGGTCCCCTCGGCTGGCTTCACCTAAGAGGCGAAGCACAGCCCTAACGGCATCCAAATGGTGGCCTGAGGCCATGACTTATTGCCAACACTAATTAAATTAAACCTGCCTAACCCCTCCTAACGATCGGCCAATCTTCGTGCAGCGTGACAGCCAGCGCTGAAGAGGCCGATCGTTTAACCCTCAAGACCCTCCCCCACACTTTCCCCAGCCTATCCTAACTATCGGCCGTCATTTCTGGCCCTGAATGCTCCTGCGGAAAGACTGCGTCCAGCATTTCCACGGGGCCCCCATTGCAAAGCATGCTGATCAAACAGGAGGCACCAGTCTAGGCCGATGTAACAGGGCACCCCCACCAGTAGCATAGCAGCCGGAGCAGGCAGGCTATACCCCAACCATTATTCTGCAGAGGGAGTGCCAGAAAATGTAATGTTGCTGTGCGGGTGGGTTGGTGTGAAGTAGGCTGCGCCGCTTTGACGTCCTGCTGCTGACTCCTCTACAGGCCATCCCACAGAGCGGGAACCCGGCAGATGGAGGGGATCTGTGTGCCCCAAGCAGCCCAGCAGGGCCCGATGGCCACTTGATTTAGGCTCACCATGGTCAGGCTGCCGGACATACGGTATGCGTCCCTCAATGAAAGGCTTCTTTCACAGTTCTCTTTTCTGACGTTCACTTTTCTCAAGACATAAAGGTAGCTGTTTATAATGTGAGTGACAGCATAAAAATGTCAGAAAATGTAGGAGTAGGAAATATTGGCACACATATAACTACATGTTACTTCGGTCATGAGGTGGATGAAGAGGGCAAAGTCAAACATGTAGCTCTTGATAAGCAGAGTCAAGTTTTGACCTAAAATAAAGAAAGGTCAACACACAGCGTTCACAAATCCAAAGCATTTGCTTCCTTTTGAATGTCAATTGTTTTTGCACAGGGTGCCTGTATTCATCTGCAGCAGTATTCAACGCACGTTTGCTGCCAACTCGAAATATCCAGTTAATGTTTAACTTTAAATCAGTTTCTGCAGTTTGATAAAACAAAGCAGGACTTTGATGGAACAGAAGCCGAAATTCCAGAGCACTGTAAGATTTCTAAAGCTACACAGAGGTATCAATACAGTCATCCAGTATATTTAACTTACATATGTGCATCTACCAAACCGACAGTGAGGCTTGCAGATGCCCATAGAACATAACTTCCTGACTTACCTGTGGGCCAAATGCTCTACCTGTAGATACACTATCATCCCTAACTTTTCACACTTCATATTAGTGAGTTTGGATATCCAAGGAGTACTTGGGAGAAATAGGTTGTGCACATTACTTCCTCTCCCCAGCCATAGTCATGATACTACCTTCATCCCCATTTCAGCCTTGGTCAGGAGACAAGTGGAAGGGTAGGGTTTGCGTGAAATGAAGTGGATGGTGAAGAGATACAGGCGTGTCAAATGGGGAAGAGAAGTGTGGTAAAGTGAAATGGATGAGAGGGAGAGAGAGGGAATCGAGCATCAAAAATATAGATGTAGGCTCAGAGAGTGATACGAGAGGGAAAGTCATTAGAGAGCAGCACAGCAAAATGAAGTTGGGTGAGTTCTATTAAGAAGAAGGCCATACAGCATTTCATTTTATTTAAGTAAGTGCTTTTCGGTTTAAACAGACCACTCTGGCCTCAGACAGACAGAGAGAAAGCTCAGTCATTTGGGGAAGAGAAGAGGCCTCGGCCTGGGCCATGAATCAACACTTAGAGAGAGGACCATACAGTTTATAGGAAACTTTTTCTGGTTTCAGTTTCATATGTGACAACTCTCACCAGGCCTTGCTCTTCCTAGTTTCCTTCACAACTGAAGCCCAGTCGTTGAAATCTGCAGACTGCAAGAAAAGGAAGAATACATCTCTCAGAATTAAAGGCAGCCTCAGACTAAAACACTGTCTTTTGGTATAAATAAAACTGAAACCAGGAAAGGTTTCTGTTGAACTATATTACCCTGTCTCCAAGAGTTGATTTGTTACAATACTAAACTGAAACCACACAATGTTTCTTATGACCTGTTTTCCCCTGTCTCTAAGGTTTGATTTATGGCCCAATGGAGGACCCTTATCTTTTCCAAACCATTGAAGCTTTATGCAGAGGCTGGTGTAAATAAAAATCCACTTAAATGAAGTGCGGTATAGCCTCAGGTCCCGGGAAGCAAACTGCACAGTGTGCAATGAGAAGGTTGTTTTTCAGTGGCAAGTCCAATAGAAAGCAGCCCTCTTTCTTAACGCTCATTGTCTGTTGCCAACCAATCCGTGTGAAGGTGTGTTTGCCAACCTTGAAAGTGTGCTACTATTACTTAGGGATGAGGAATGTAGAGATGATGGATAAGTTTTGAGAAGTAGGAATGAGGCGTATGGATGAGAAGTAGGGATAGCAAGTAGGGATGCTGGATGATTCATGAGAAGTAGGGATAATTTATAGGGATGTTGAATGATGGATGAAAAGTAGGGATGAGAAGTATGGATGAGAAGTAAGGAGGATGGATGAGTAGTACAGATGAGAAGTAGAGCTGATGGATGAGTAGTACAGATGAGAAGTAGGGATGATGGGTCAGAAGTAAGGATAACAGGTGATGCATGAGAAGTAAGGAAGATGGATGAGAAGCAGGAATTATAAGGTATGAGAAGTAGGGGTGATCAAAGAGAAGCAAGGATGATGGATAAGCAGTATGGATAATGGATGAGACGTAGTGGTGATGGATGAGAGGTAGGGATGAGAAGCAGGGATGTGAGATGAGAAGTAGGCATGATGGAAGAGAAGGAAGGTGGAAAATCAGTAGGAATGATGGATGAGAAATAGGGATAAGAAACGGGGCTGGTGGATGAGAAGTAGGGATGGTGGATGAGAAGTAGGGATGACAGGCAGGGGTGAGACATAGGGGTGATGGATGAGAAGCAGGAATGAGAAGTAGGGATTATGGATGAGAAATAGGGATGATGGGTAGGGATGAAAAGTAATGAATGAGAATGTCCTAAAATGGATGCTGTACTGGCCCCCACAAGTAAGTTTTGGTGCACGCTGTAACCACGAGCACCAATTAAGCACTATTGTGGGACTTGTAAACAACCTCTAATAAGAATCTAACATTTCAATGGGGGTGGAGAAAACCATTACAAAATAGTCACAAATGTGTTGTCTCTTCAGCTAGATGTTGTGATGTTGGCAAATACATGTTTGTTTTATACAAAAAAGCATTTATGTCTATGTGTGTGTGTGTGTGAAAGGATACAGGAAACACATATATGTAACAGTAGAACGTAAGGTTGTATCAGTTACCTTGTAGATCTAAGACCGCACTAGAATTCAGCCTGCGGCCTCGTCCTCTGATGTCCTGGAACTCTTTGGAAACATGACAAAACTTTATACCATTACAGGTGGGTTATCCTGTATGCTGTTCAGATCTGATGTTTCATTAACAAAGGGCCTGGATAGAGTGTAATTCTGGAATACAATGTTACTTTGTCACATTTATATCAAGATGCTTCACAAAATCATACCTCTTCTTCCTCTTCATTCTGGGATGACTGTGATCAACTCATCATCCTTTCTCAAACTGACAATGATAACACCCTTCATCTAGATCTTTTCAAAGATATTTTGCAGTAGATAAACCCTATCCAAAACAGTGCTACAAGATGTCTCCCTGGCCTTTAATCCCAGATGTTCTATTTCTGGCCACCTCAAATCTTTTCCCTAGGCTCCCTGTGGCTAAGCGATCTATATTCTGAATGTTGTGTATGTATCCTGTTGTAGCCTACCACAAAGGTCCTACTTCATCTGTAGCCAAATTTCCTGTTATATTCCAGGCTGTACTCAGATCTGTTAATGCCCATTTCATTTTATTTTTTGTATTGAGTGCACTTGGGTGGGCACTCTTTTTTTGTATCTTGTTGGTTGTTCCACTTTGTGGAACATGTTAGGGACTACCTGCTTTGAAGACACCACATGACACCTGACAGTTGTTATACTGGCACCTGTGTCTCTCAGAGCCCCATCTTCTGCCCACTTCTTGACACCCACTGATTGTTCTATTTAGTACTGTCAGGCATGTGGGAATTCTGTACCATCTCATCCATCAACCAGGGACTCTAACTGTAAACTTTCCCCAGCACCATCTATGGACATCTCTTCACCTAAGTGCTACACTAGCCAGCTCTGCTTGGGACACTTAGCATCTCCCCTGTAGTGGTCTTCCTGCTGACACTCATAGCACTTCACAGGAGCCTTCCCTGCAGAATTATTCTCAGGGAACCACTTCTTCTTTTTCTCAGAGGGGAGCAAGGGAACCCTGTCCGACGGAACTAGTTTTAGGCCTTTTAGAGAACTCCTTATTCATTTTGTCCCCCCTTCTTCTACTGGCGAGGACCCTGCCCACCCTTGGTGTGATCCCCCCAGATACCTCATTATAGAACCTGGTGCTAGTCCAGTGGTCCGCCTCTCTCTGGGGTCAGTGAACCTGCTGTCAACAAGATGTTGGTGCAGATCTGGAAAAAAAAGACTGATCAGGTGTTCTGTTGCAAACAAATTGCACAACCCCTGATAATCTTTTACCTCACTGCCCTTCACCCAACCATCCAGGGCCTTACAGAAAGAATCCATACAATCCACCCAGGTATTTTGGGAAATCTAACTATCCCTGAAATCCTGTCAGTATTTCTCTGGGGTCAAACCAAACTTCTTGATTAAGGCCTCCTTCATGGGAAGATACCTCATCCTGTCACTCCCGTCTGGGTCCAATAGATTGTCGCTTACCTCACTTGGGATATGTCTTGACAAACTAGCACCCCAGTGTGTCTCAGGGACCGTGTGCGTTTGCAGTGCAATTTTATCGGCCTCCGACCATCTCTCTGTCGTCTCCCACCACGTAATCCGACACCAGACCCTTCAGTATGTTGACCCTCCTGTCAGAGGGCACAAAAGAATTTCTGCCACCATCACTGCTGGACTCCACCTGTCTGGCCTTGATGTCAAGTTCACTCAGGCTCAACTCCTGAGCCAACATCATCTTTTTCTCTTCCATGACCAATTGTTTCTCCTCCAAGTCCTGTCTCCTTTCATCCAAGGCCATTTCTCTCTCTAATCTGAATCTCAATCTCCCTAACTCCAATTTTAATTTCCCTTCTTCCCTCCTGTCCTCCAGCTCCTCTGGGGTCAGGCTTTCAGAGGACATACTGCTTCCTGCCATGGGGGGGTGGACCACTTCTCCTTGCAGGCTTGTTGTCCCCTAGCCCACCGGCAGTCCCAGATTCTCCAATGAATCCTGGTCCAGCTTGTTGTCATTCTTCCACCCACTCCTCCTATGTGATCTCATGTGTTACATCCCTCGATTCCAACCAGGCTCTCTGTGCCTTCTGCAGCTCCAACTTTGTGGTAAGGCCTTTACTAGAAACCCCAAACTTCTTGCAAAACTCCCTGAGTTGTTGCACTGCGTACCTCTCCAACTTTGACAACTCCAACTCCAGTTTTGCAGGTTTAGGTGCAGATAAAGCTATGGGACCTCCAATCTGGCATGATTTAGAATAAAAAAAGCAAAAATGCAAGTCAGGGACAATTGAAAAATAAAAATGCTAACTGAAGAGAGTAGGAAACAAAATGCCAAAAGGAAATTGGTATGAATTGATCTAGATGTGGATAGTAGTGTATACCAAATTACTGTAAGGTACTGCACAAATACAAGTCCTATCCACACTGCTGATCACCGGTGTTAGACATTGGGTCTCTAGTTGGCAGAGGTATGCACTCTTTCTAAGTAGGGACCACAATCCGAGTCAGTATAAGTCAGTTACACTCCCCAAATTAACCTGTGCTAACCCTCTGGTAACTTGGAACAGAGCAGTCAGGCTTAACCTAACAGAAAATTTGTAAAGTATTTGTGCAACACTCAATTATAGTAACACAGTGAAAGACACCACAAAAAGACTCCACACCAGTTAAGAATATAGAATATTTGTCTGAGAAAAATGAGACCAGAGTGACAAAAATCCAATAATGCCCAAGAATGGCTTATTATCCTAGCTGATAGAAATTTACCACAAATTATTTTTAAAAACAAATTGAGTCTAAAAAGGACCAGTCAGATCACTAGCCAGATGAGACAAAGAAAAGAGAGATCATCTTGGTTTTAGATGTGCCTCTACTAATCAGCTCTCTTGAATAGCCTTATTTAATACATTGGGTTTACTATCAAAAATTATTTTAACAGTAAGTCTAGAAGCTAAAGAGTAAATGTTGAAGACTGGCACCTGTGTTGTCTATCAAGACTGTCATCTTCATATGGAAAAATTTGCATTACTAGGCCACCAAACCTGGGGAGGGGTGGCTAAGATCCTTAATTCTTAAGGGCATTCCTTATATCTGTTAAATACAAATAGAAGAGCTGAGGTACTAAAATGCACCTTTGCTTTAGGCTTCTGCTTGTGTAAATTCTATTTCATGTACAAATAGTATTACTTAGCTTGACACATACCCAAATGTTATGATGTAACCATTGTGTTCCTTGAACAAGTAAGGGGAAGGTTTCCCAGTGATGTAACAAATGCCACAGCAAGTTTCTATTAATGTAGTCAAATGCTGTCATTGTGACATCGACGTGAACATTGGTGGTATATCAGAGTAAGCGCAAATGTCATAAAACTGGTGTCCTAGAAATACTGCCCTGCTATTCCCAGCTTTCTGTGTATTAAAAGAATTACAAAGGACTGGTCATTATGCTGCTATATATTCCTGATGATGCGTGTATTGTTATGACTTGAGATCAGAGTGAACAATAAGAATGAACTGTTACACTGGGCAAAAAATGGGTAATACAAAGAACAAATAACTTCTATGGTCCATTGATCTGTTAATGTTTTACCTCCAATCAGATGTTTCACATGTTGCTTTTTGTACTCCAAATGAAGGCAAATTATGATCAGCTATTGCTTAGCAAAATGTAAGTTTTTATAAAAGTGTACAAAGCCGTTTTGCAAACTAAGTCTCTGCAGTTTTCAAAATCAGAGTTTGCAACTGCCCCAAAAAAAATTTTCTCTTAACTTAACTCATTTTACAAGTTAGAAAAGCCCTTCCAAATCACAAACTGGGTTTTATAATCCATTCAGAATCACAATTCGGAATTAGAATTGAGACGTGAAAGGGGTGTCTACTCATGATTGTGAGTTAAAATGGTAACCGTTGATCAGTTACTGGCCCCTCAAAGGAAGTGGTAACGGAATGCAAAAGGGAAGGTATCCCCTTGCACCACCCTCCCTATTGTAAATAGGGTGACCTTGTGGGGTTCAGGCAGTGGTTCTTGAGACCCCTCCATGCTCCTCTCAATGTTTAAAAAAAATAATGTTTACTACTTGGGAATGGAAACACAAAGGTGGTGGCCTGCTGTTCATTACAAGCCATCATTCCTGTGTTTGTAACCAATCGCAAGGGGTCACAAATACCACAAGGCATAATTAATATTAATTTTGAAGGAAGTTCTGTAACCCCATGTTATTGAAGATTTCACAATGTGACCTATTAGTACATGAAAGGTCATATCACAAAATTAGAGATGTGTTGCAAAATGTCAGTGCACACTTTGCAACCACTAGTTGCAACGGGTCTTTTAGCAGAGCATGCCTAGGCTCTATACTTTACAACAATTTGTTTGCTGCTGTTATGGGTGATTAAGCAGATGGGATCATTGGTGTGTTAAATTAAGAATCCCTTCTTGAATGACCCAAGTGTTGTGTGCTTTTCAATTAACAGTATGATGCAGTCCGACTGAACCAACTGTATGAGCAAGCAAGGTGGGCCATTCTCTTGGAAGAAATTGACTGCACTGAAGAAGAAATGTTGATGTTTGCAGCGATACAGGTATGAACTTGAGCTAAGCAGCAAAACCAGTTTTCAGAGGGAACCAGCATGAGCAGCCACAGGTGCATGTTGATATTTGCAGAGCTGACATTACCACTTAACTGTTGAAGCAACACTAGAGATGCATTGTTATCCCAAGGCAGTATATGATGAGCATGTAAAAAGTAGTCTACTTAAGTGTTAAAGAATAGTGAGTTAGGATTCTGTTTTGGGTGTGAGGGAATAATATATTGTTGTTCTCCCTGAAAAAACAGAGGGGGCTGACCTTCCCCTTTCCTCTGGAATAAATGGATGGGTCCAGCAAGGATCACCTTTTGGTATAGGTAGACTGCATGGAAAACAAGGGGGCCTGAAAAACATTTGGAGTGTACCTATGCAAAATCTATACAGCCTGAAGTGCCATTTACGTTATCAGCAGCAGTTCTTTGTCCCAGAAGCCTTAAGGCTTTTAAAAGAGGGTGGAGGTTAGACAGAAGCAGGGGAAAGATGAGGAGAAGGGAGCAGTCATGAGTATGGGAGGGCGATTAGTGCTAGAGGCAAAAAGAGGGAGAGGCACAAAGAACTAAATGGAGAGAAGAGAGAGAGAGCTCGCAGAGCTAAATTTAGCGTGGATGAAGACTTGCACAATCTTGGTATTGCCATGGCACACAGCATTTTGGGTCTGTTTCCAGTAATGCAAATTAACTTAACTGAAAACTTGGGTGGGCTGCCCCCAAGAACTTTTACCCCATTGGTTACAGAGTGCCCAGGAATCACCCTCTACCTACTACCTGGTACCAGGCATAAATGTGGCATCCAAGTGCACCATCCCCGAACACTTCTTAGAACTACGGAAGATCAGAATAGGACTGAAGTCTGACCTGCTGCCTATGACCTGAGAGGAGCCAGAAAGGGCTGAATCTGCTCCCTCTTTTGCTCTGGATAGATAAGTAGACTCCAAGAGTCCGTTGTCTGACTTCATGTGTGCCTACAGGGATACGCAAACCTGAAAGCCTTTTCCCTGGAATGCCCAGCTGACGAGTGGCACCCGGACTGGACTTTGTTGTTGACCTCTGCCTTGACACCATAAGAGTCTCTAAGTGCCTTCCCCTGCGGTCATGGGGGTCTCTGTGGTTGTTTTGAATTTCATCTTCGCCCCACATGGAGAATGACAGTCCCATTCTGCTTTGGAACTTCCATGAAATGTCAACACTTTCTCAAATAAGTGACAAAACACTTTCTGAAGTGGAAATTAGAACATTTTTCAAACTTTTTGACTTCCATACTTTCACTGGGACCAATCCACTTGTTGTATCTGACTCAGGCTCCACCCTGTTTGATCTTAAATCACACTTATGTTCTGATCTGTGCTTCCATAGACTATCATTAGCACATAGGCCCTTATTAGGAAACTATTTGGGTCGGAAAACCACCACTCCGGTTTTCTGCCCGCTGGCCCTATTATGAGTTTTCCTCTGGGCCTGCGGGAAACTCACCACAACATTGCCACCGGCTCGTAATCGAGACAGCGGCAAAGTTGCAGTGCATCGGGTGCGACAGTATCCCTTGGCGATTTTCACTGTCCATAATTCGGGAAGTGAAAAGCGCAAAGGGTCTGTCCATGGGGGGCCCCCAGCACCACGTCTCCGCTAGCCTTTGCACAGCAGTGGGACCGCCATGCAAAAGCCGGCAGATGGGGGACTTGTAATCCCCAGGGCTGCGCTGCTTGCAGCGCTCTCCTGGTGGATTAAGACCGCAGGCACCACCAGGCTGTCGACTGGCGGCAACCTGATGGAGCCGGTGGTCGGACCATGGCGTCTCCGCCAGGGTTGAAATGTGGAGGCTAGACCACTGCTTTGGCGGCATCCCAACCTCCACCACGAGTCTGGCGGTCCCAGGACCACCAGACTCATAATGAGGGGCATTTGTTTTTTGCTGCTCTTTCTTCTTAAAATATTAAAAATTCAGGTCTCCGGTTCTCCTTAGTGGATATTTGTCTTTTTGGTGTTAATTTTTATTAAATTTCACTTTGTTTCTGCTTCAGTTTGGGATTTTCATTGTTTGGTGTTTTGACTTTATTACTGTTTTGTTACTGGATAAATACTTAACACATTGTCGTAAGCTGAGCAAGTTTTTTCTGTGTCATAGCTACCAGGGGATTGAGCTACAATTAATTTATTAGTGAGGGTACACACTGGCAAGGTGTATTATTCCTTGATGTAGGCAGACGCCTACCCCAAATAATAATCAACATTCTAGCAGTACACATAAAAGACTAACACATGGCATGAAGTTATAGGTTCCAAACAGTCAAGACAAAAAAAATACAAAAACATCAATCTGTATAAAACTCTTATTCAAATATCCCCAAAGCATCCAGTTGGTATGGAAGGATGTGCAGTAACTCCTTTTGCATATGTACACAATATTAATTGAGCAAAGGTTTGAAGATGTTGAATGAGTCCTTGGTTAAATTCCATGTAGCCTTATCACTGATAAGTGATGCTTTCTTTTGGCTTGATAATGTTTTCTTTAAAATGCATGACTCTGTCACTTTAATGACTGAAAATTGTTTCTGATTGCAGTATCATGTCAGCAAGCTATCATTATCGGCCGATGCCCAAGATTTTGTTACTGATTGTGAGGTGGATGAAATAGAGGCAGCTCTCTCCAATTTAGAAGTGGCCTTGGAAGGCGGAAGAGTAGACAAACTTTTGGTGAGATAATTTTTAAAGTTTTTACTTTTTTAAACTTGAGCTATATTGCATTTGTTTATATGTTGAATATTGCATGCTTTGGATTCAGCACCAGGGTGATATTGAGCTATATAAATACACATGGCTGACTATTTCTTGAGGACATTGTGCGCATGGGGTATGAAACAGTTTACTGTATGCATAGTGTGTGGACTCTCTGTGTTAGCACAATTGCTATTTGGAACATAACAAAATTACTGCCTTTCTTGGAGAGAGTCACTGCAGGCATAATGTTAAAATGGAGCTGGGTAAACAGATTTGAGAAAACATTCCTCCTTCCACACCTAATATGCTAATATTAATGGTACTGTTAAGGAATTTTTAGAGTGCAACTTTCACCTATAAATGTATTCTGGTGCACCAGTACTATGAGTTCACGGAAGACAAGAGCATCTGTGATGGTAGAAAAGCCAGGTTTTAGTAGCTTTCCTAAAAGAGAGATGATCATCATTCCGGCAATGTGCCAATGGGAGATTGATCTAGTGTGGAGCACCCTCCCCCACCCCCAGCATTAGATTTCTGAATGTGGATGGCAGTAGAACAAGGAATAGTCAGGTGATAAAAGTATCACTGAATAAATGTTTTTCAGTGTCTCCTGAAAGTGATAGTATTGAGTTTAAAAGGTAAGGCACAATTATCCAACTAACAATTATATATTGTCTTCCAAAAGTGACATTTTATTACACCAGATTAGCTATTTTAAAAACCAGGGTTTGGCAATCCAGCAAATTTATAGAGTGAACCAAACCAAAAATGAGCCCAGGGTCTTCCTTGTCTCTATGAGCCAAAGCATGAACTTAGCCATCAGAAGATTTGTCAAAAAGATAAAAGCCCTTTGAAATTAAGAAAAGTTTATATTTCAGTGTTAAATATTAGATAAGATCAGTTTTTTTCAAAAAATGAAAATTGTTAATAACAGTTGTTTCTACACCCACAAAGAAAGATATTCATTTGTGTACATATGGCCAATGATGTTCTATATGAATCAACATTATTGCCCATTAAACCGAACAGCAGTAGTTTTCTTGCATAGCACCTTCCTAAGGTGAATTAGTTCACAGTACCCTCAAATTGATCTCACAGAAAATGAGGCACTTTGTAGTAAAACGATTTGCCTCTGTTCACACAATTTGGTCAAATTGTGAAACTGTGATTTGAGTTCCGCTTTCCTGATTACACATTGTGTGACCTAGCTTCTGAATGGATATCTCATTCAACCTTGTGTTTAATAACAAAATGTTCAGTACTGAAGTATAGTATAGTGCAAGATTAATGAAAGGGAGAACACTTTATTCTTATGTTAATGCCTCTGGCTTCCCCTGAATTAATAAAAACAGAGTTATATTTACGTGTGGTGAAACAGCACCCTGTCTGCAATCAGATTAGTAAATTAAACATTGCCCATAGATTCCACTGAGGATTCTCTTGGATGCAGATCGTCATTGGAAATGTGTAAAGTGCACCTGTTTATGGGAAAACATTCATTTACATGCTCTGTTTTTAGTGGAAGCAGAAAAGCAGATTTCATACAGTTACTCAACTGTCCTAATCTTAAATACTTGGTGTTTCAAACCTGCTTTAAGGAGAGACTGGGCTGCAGGTTTCGTATATGTACTCAACTGTGCTCTGTTTAAAAGTTCATGTGTTTAAAAAAAACTACTTTGGGCAGACACTGGGCCTGAGCTTGAGGTGCTTGTCATGGATTTATTTTAGAGTCAGTTCCTATTGAACAATGGTTGAGCCTCCGCTGGATATTTAGTTGGAGACGACTTTGGCTTGCCAACCTCTATGGGGAAACCAACCAATTTAGGGGGTTGGCATTTTTCATCCATTCGCTCATAATCAAATAACATGCATTCTGTCTCATCTCATAATCTCATTCTTTCTTTCTTGTATCTTGGACTACTTTCTTTACATAAATGAATAACTATTCTTAGGAAAGCGATGCTCCTGTTAGCTGTGATGACGTTCTGTATTATAAATTGTAACCTTTTTTAATATTCAAATTAGAGACTCATAGCTGCAACCTGTCTTTACATTCTAGCTCTCAGACATATGAATGAATCTTGCTAGACTTTCTTGTGTAATGTTTGCCTCTATTTTACTGAAAACATACTTTATGCTCTACTTTGAACTGAACAATTTATCATCTCCTCCATTCTTGTCTAACAATATTGGCATGTGCTCAAATATCCAGGCAGTCTAATACTGCTTCTAGTATACCTCTATGATGGTTATCAGAATAATAGAATTGTTCTTTTTTTTAAAAAAAGTAAAAAAAAAATTGGAGTTGATGAAACTCTCAGCTTTGGCACTTCTGCAGTATTTTCCCATTTGCTCCCATAGTTCCCCTGCATGTCTTGGTTTTTGGCAATAGTCTGATGGGCCCCTGCACCTGAACTACCCCTTCAACTGCAGCTCTAGGCTTCTCAGAGGGTAATGAAACTCATTTTTTTCTTCCTACCACATAAACAACAAAGTTATCTGCCAGTAGGAAGTGGGGATTATCATTACCCACTAAGACTGGAATTAGTGGTGTGAGTTGACTTCTAAATACACCTCTGCCATCCTTCACCTTACTTCTTACTTAAAGCCAGCATAGTGCAAATATATACCATTTCTTGCTGAGTTGCAAAACCTTTACATAACATTGAATATGGTAAGTTTTAAACTAGCATAGTTTGTTTAATTTTATTATATGTAAGCAGACATACAGTGTGAACTAATGTAGCCCATTTTTTTTAAATGATGGAAGACTTCTCATAAGAAGCCCCTAAGATTCATCAGCATTTTTTATTGTATAGGCAATAGTGCATTTTTGTCATAACACAAGTTAACTCCTTATACATGCATGCATGTAGAAAGTAAAAATAAACTCATATTTTTTTCGGTTAGGACCCTTGTGAAGCTGGTTTTATCTTTGTTAGACTGCTCCTCATAATACAATCATACAAAATGTTTTCTACTTTTATCAGGAGGATATCACGGATATACCAAAACTTGCAGATAATCTCAAGTTATTCAAGTAAGTAAAACAAAAAGGTGCTTATAAACCTCTACTGTAAATGATATTGTAATTAGGTATTGCTTTGTTTTCATGAGTAGATTATCATTCATTTTAGATGGACTCGTTCACTTTGTTATGTAATTTTTTTTTATTCTATACATATGTGTCGACAGAGTAGATCAATATACAGCTTTCTACAAATAAGATAAACTAAATAAATTATTACTTTTTGCAAACTAGAAATCAAATAATAGGGCTCCTTCCGACAACTCAATAAATCTTCACAAATCTTTATTGTACAGTTTGTAAATCATATGAAAGCTCAATATAAAAGTGTGATGAAATTAGCTTTTGAAAAGGGGTTTTGCATTTGTAGTTTTAGTTTTTTTACAAAGCCTTAATAAATAATTAGGGTTTGGCTATAACGGATCCTTCAAAAACAATACAAATAGATTGAAATTGTGTTTACAGTCAGGTTATTGCAGTGTTCTAAAATCCAAATCTCCAACAATATTCTCTGCTAATAAAATTAGGTAGCACCATATATGTCAGAGAAACCTCACACGGCCACCAACAAGAAAAACACTTGCAATTAGACATATAATAAAGAAGCCCAAATTAGGCTTTCAGCAAAAGCTAAAAAATGGAAATTCACACATGGAACATTATGGCTTATTTTTAATTTGGAAAAATGACAGTGGTTATTTAGGATCTAGAAACATTCTGCAATATTGTTTAAAGGGCTAAATCTGTGTGATAGAACCCCCAAGGAATAACAAATGTACATAAAGGTTTTGTTTCAAAATAAATCCGTATTATTTTAGATCAAAATAAGCATACACAGAAAATTTTGCAATGTTGGATAGGGAGACACTCCATGTTACAGGGCAGTACAAGTGATTGGTGAGTAAAGATTGAATGTATACAGCAAAAAACATAGAAGAAAAGCACACTATTGATATCAGTACAGGCCTCGTAACCCTATAAATCAGTGGCTAGTCAATACAGAAGATATGTCGACATTTCAACCCTGGTGGATGTTCAGTTATAGGGTCTTCATCAGGACAAGTGATGGTAGCATCCTACAAAATTTGTAGCAAAGATGGAAGACAGAATTACATTTCAATAAAAGCAATGATTGTCAGTAACACATATTGCTAGTGGAGGCCTACCTCAAAATTGCAAGAAAATAGATACTTATGTGGACTCTGGACCCTCTTCCAGGGATCTAGTTACACAAATTGCAAAAATGCATCTTTCTATTGGTGGTGATCAGCTATTTTGAAAAAGGTTGTACAGCGTACTTCCAGAAAGGCTGTGTTATATGCCCCTTTAAACTAAAGGAGAATTACTATGAACTAATGTGCCTAAACAAGTGTGTGGCAATACTGCTGAGTGTAGATGTTAGATACCATAATATGTAGAACTTACTCACAATTCTGTTAGAAATCATAGTAGTATATATGTGTATAAAATCACACTGACAAAACAAGAAGGTGCTCACCAATAGTGCTAAGCCTAGAAATATTCTTTATAAATCTATTGAATAGTTTATCTCTCCAATCTAAACAAAATAATCAAGCATATCATAAAATTGTGTTATGTGAAAAAGTTAATCAAAAAGATGGGAATGGTTGGTATCATGTGGGAGACGTGCAAACACTCATCCACTTTTCAAAATCACATCAGTCCGATGCATGTGGTCCCTGAATAGCCAACTGGCAACAAAGGACGTTGTGTGTGGATTTTTTGGATGCTGATTATAAAATATAAGTTCACTGTAGTAGGTAGGGCTTATAGAATTCCAAAGTCAGGTAGACATAACAGAATTGTTTAACTTGTGAATGAGCCAAAAACAAATTGTATTGAGATCTCTGTCGAAAAACTGTAGTTGCATCAAGTTTATGCAAACTACAGATCAGAGTGAGAAAGACTTATGGAAATGAAAGCATCGTATGGGTTATCATAGAAACCTTGAGGAATGCTAAATTGATATTTAAATTTACAAACTCAAAGAGGAATTAAGCTTATCTAAAATAATGGAGGTCACTTAGTTTTGCCACAGACAAGTGCTAGAGGATAGCATACTGGAATATAGAAAAATTAATGTGCCTAACCATTGAAAGTAGGTGATTTCCTCATTTTGATTCTGTTGAGAAAAGATGTATTGGCATAGTTGTTCTGTTAATGCGTCCCTTTATGATAATTTATTTCACATCAGGACTCGTTTTAGGCCAATGAATCTTTTGACCCAGTTGAGAGACACAGTAGGACGAGATAGCTAATCAATATATCAATTAATACATCAATAACGTCATCAATATTTATTACAACAATACATTTCACCTTATTAAAAAAAGAAAAGTCCCTGCTATTCCCTGCCCTTTGCCTCCAAATATCGCACAAACCAAATTCCTTCATCATTCTCCTTAAATACTGTTGCGATTTAGGTGTACCTCGTGATTTACAGTTATGCCTATCCAACTCATTGTCTAATACCACATTGAAGTCACCCATCAAAATCACCGGGTCCGAAAATTCCAGAAGCTGAGAAAAAAGCTGCTTTAAGGGTTCTATATCGTCGCAGTTGGGCCCATAGTAGCCTGCTAAGACCAGATTCCGACCCCCAAATTGTATATTAGCTATCACCCATCGCCCTGCTAAAGCTGATCTAGACTCCAGGATTGCCACCCCCCCTGCTGTGCATGTTTAACTAAAATTGCCACCCCTTTATTATGATAATTGTGTTCTGTACATGCAAATGTTCGAACCCATCTTAGTTTTTGTATTATGTTAGTACACTCCACCTTTGTGAGATGCGTTTCCTGCAAGACTAAAACTTGTGCCGTAGAATCCTGCAGATACTGTAATATTCGTTCCCTTCTTCCTCGCACCCTTAAGCCATTGACATTCCATGAAAGAATTTGTAATGGTATATTCTGCACCCTCTGGCTTCCCTCCCTGCTAGCCATCTATCAATCTTAGGTAACAGATAGCTGGGCTGAATGAGGCACTACTTTTTACTTTCTTCCAACTCCCCCTCCCCAACCCTAAACCTCACCCCCCTCCCACCCCCCTTCCCCCCCACCCCCACCCGTGGAGAACCCCCCCCAAACTAAGGACCATAATGATCCAAATTTTAGAGCGCCCCCAAGTTCCTGGGAGAATTTCATCATTGCACATTACACGCAGCCTTATTCAGTAGACTGCCCATTTTTGACCACAACCAATAATTCATCCGCTTCACTAATGTCTCTGATGTTATACATTTTGTTGTTATACATGACCCTAAGGAAGGCTGGAAATTTCAGCTGGACCGAGACCCCCAAAGATTTGAAAATCTCCAACCGTTTCCCCAGTTCCCACTGCCTATCCATAGTCACCCTGGATAGGTCAGATCTAATCTCAAACACAATAGCCTTCACTCTTAAGGACTTCTGTTTCAATGCTCTAGATAAAATCTTTTCCTTCATCTGGTACGACAAAAAGTTTATCAAAATTTTCCGATGCCTACTACTGTTTGTTCGTAGCTTAAAGGGGTCTCGATGGATTCTTTGAATATCCTTCCCGATTTCATCCTCGGTCTCCTCCAGATCCACCGCTGATTTGATTAGTGATACTACAAAGGCTTTAAGATCACTCCCTTCCGTACCTTCCGGCACTTTCAGCAGTTTTAGATTATTTCTTCTTGAATAGTTTTCCATCTGCTCCACCCTGTTTTTTAGAGCCTGTTCGCTCCTCTTCAATGTATCGATCTCGCCCTTATGCTGTACCAGCTCCTCCTTCATACCCCCCATCGCTTCTTCCAGGGCCTGCGTTCTTTCCATTACGCCATAATTTTTTTTTTCGAAATTAGCACAAACCTCTCATCTCCCCTTGATTTACTTCTGAGTTCGCAAAGCCCTTTTTTACATCCTCAGAAATGGACAAGATTAACGCCTCCAACGAGGAACTCAGTAAAGGGGAGATCACTGAGGCAGCTTGAGGGGGCTCCAGCACTGCCAACTTAGGTGCGAAGTCTTGAACCTCTGAAGGGTTATCGTTTGGAGTCTGAACTAGTACTGGGGCCGTCTGTTCTTCTCCCGGCCGTGGCGGGGGGGACCTCGTCCCCTCCCTGCCCTCACCTGTACCGTTTTCCACCTGCCTGGTGGTAACCTCCATTGCAACTCTAACCTGCCCAGGGGTAAGTGTAACTACCTCAGGTCTCACTTTAAAAAAAGACCTTAGAGAGGGCGTCAACTTATCTCTACCCTTAAGCTTGCTCTCTCCTGCTTTCCTCCCCGCACTCCTACCTCCTTCCGCAGATTTAGGTCTCAGGGTTTTTTTTTTTTGCTGATCCTCCCTTGTCCCCCTTCTCCTCTGTAATCGCAACCAAATTGTCCTGGGGCGACTGGACCGTCCCCTCCACTCTTGTTAAGGGAAGCGGGGGAGCAGGGAAGACGCCCCCCCCCCCCACGATGCCTCACCGTTTTCTTCCTGGCTCCCTTCTCTGGATTCTCTTTGGGTTGCTCTCCCAGCCGCCACTTCTCGGTTGCTGCTCCGCCCGTTCTGCTGCTGCAGCTACCGCTGCCGCTATTCCCCCGGAGGGGAATTCGTGCCACGCTTTTACGGGTCCGGCGCAGCTCCAGCGCGGCCCGGTGCCACCAGACAGCCCCCGCTGTCCTCCAGACTGCCTCGGGTCTCACTAATTGCGGCGCGCACATCCGTGTGCTTGCAGCCGCAGCCCGCTCGGCCACCGCGACCTGCCACGCCCCCAGGAACCGGAACAGGAAGCGCCCTAGCGCGCTACGTGACCTCCGTAGCCCGCCATGTTCTCCCACCCTCCTTTTATTTTTTTAATAAGAAATATAGACATGCGTCGCGAATTGATTATTTTCTATTAGATATGCCTTTGAGAGAGGAGGTGAAGAATATTGCGTATCTGCCCTCGCATTTATCAGATCACTCTGTGGTGGTGTTAAATATGTGCTTTCGTCAGACAAGTTGTAGTGACCGGTGGACGATTGATCGGACATTGTTATTCGATCAGGATGTGTTGCTAAAGCTGCATAAGGAAGCCGAATTCTTTTTTAGTGTAAACTTGGGCTCCGCTCCTTTATCCGTAGTATGGGACACGTTTAAAGCGGTCATCCGTGGGGAGTTAAGGAGTTGTTCCATCCAGAAACATAAACGGCAGAAAGAAAAGATTTATGCGTTGGAGCAGGAAATGCGAAAATATAAAGTCAAAATAATTGAAGCAGGGGAGACGGAGGCTTTGAGGGCCAGCTGGGATGGGTTGAGAAGCCAGTTGGAAAAGATACTACAGGGAAGAATTCAAAGCAAATGGGAAGCAAGCAAACTGGCCCATTTCGAATACGGGGAAAATGCGGGGAAGTTGTTAGCCTGGAAAGTCAAAGCTGATCGTGTTAGGAACTACATCAAGGAGGTTGAAGTGGAGCATTCAGGTGAAAAAAGAACAGATGAGGCGGCAATAGAATCGGCTTTTCGAAAAAAAAATTCACAACTGTATTCGGAAAGGCTAAAGGTGGATGAAGGTATGGTAACGGATTGGATGGGGGCTGATAGATTTTTAGGTTTATCGTTGCAGGAGAAGGAAGCACTGAACGCCCCAATAACGGCTGAGGAAATTAGGAGAATCCGGACTAGTAGTAAGTCGGGAACGGCGCCAGGCCCGGATGGTATTCCAGTGGAAGTTTATAAGGTATTAGGGGACTCAGTTATCCCAGTATTGACAGAATTGTTTGGAGGGATCCTGGAATTTGGCAATAATATTCCTCTTTCATGGAATGAAGCGGTGATCTCCTTAATTTTGAAACCGGATAAAAATCCAGCGAAGTGTGCCTCATATAGGCCTATATCATTGCTGAACAGCGATTATAAACCGCTAGCTAAGCTTCTAGCGGATAGGCTGAGTAGGATAGCGAATAATCTAGTGCACCCCGATCAAAAAGGCTTTTCTAAAGGCAGATATTTACATGAATTAACTTTCGAACTGATCGGGGCAATAGATATGGCCACAACGTTTGGGTCGCCTTTGGCAGTTATTATTTTAGATGCAATGAAGGCTTTCGACCAAGTTAATTGGAATTTTTTGAAATCGGTTTTGAGGCGAGCCAATTTAGGCTCCAAGTTTTGTGGGGTAATTGACCGGATTTATACATCCCCTTGTGCTAAAATTTTGGTGAACGGTAAACTTACGGGCCCTATTACTATTTCAAGAGGTACGAGGCAGGGCTGCCCCCTGTCACCGGTATTGTTCAATCTGTATATTGAGCCATTTGCTAGAAAAATCAGACAAAACCCTCTTATCTCGCCCTTCTGCTGCAATGGCTGGGAAAAGAAAATTTCTTTATATGCAGACGATCTACTAACATATACTAATAACCTGCCCCTTGCCTTTAACACAGTCAAAGATCTGGCTGAACAATTTGGAAGGATATCAGGGTACCGGATTAATGTGGGGAAAACAGAAACTATGCAGTGGAATATGGAAGTAGGGTCAATAACAAATAAGCAGGAAATACGGTACCTGGGTATCTTAGTGACCCAAAATTTGAAGGACTTAGCGGAAAGGAATGCTCGAAAGTTATTAGCAGAATGTAAAATTATGTTACAAAAATGGGCATGTCTCCCTTTGAGGATTCTTGGGAGGATAAATCTAATTAAGATGTTTATTCTGCCCAAATGGAACTTTGTGTTTTCAGCTATACCCTTGGCAATGCACAAGGGACACCTAGATAAAATGCAACAAGCGATAAGTAGTTTCATTTGGAACTCAAAGGGGCCGAGGATATCATGGCAAAAGCTACGCAGAAGGAGGGAAAAAGGAGGACTGGCTCTCCCTGATTTGACATATTATGCGTGGGCTTTCTTGTTTAAAAACTCAAGGATGCTGTTTATATCCCCAGACGGTTCAGCAGTGGGCAGAATGTACAAGGCTATGGTGTTGTCTGAAAAAGGGGGCTTACAGTCTTTTCTATTTAAATTTGGTGACCCTAAATTCTTCAAAAAAGTTAAACTAAAAGTGCTGCAAGGAATGGCAAGGAGTTGGTACCAGTTGAGGCGGCGGTTAGGTGTACATTATTATAGCTATTAGGCCCCTATCTGGGATTCCCCGGGCATCCCAGAATGCTGTCAGGATATCCTCGCATTACCACTTAAAAGGGCAGGTGTGGAAAGGTGGGGGGAGATTGCGCGAGATGGTACTTTATGCCTTTGGGATGAATTGGTAAGAATAACGGACGGTTCTCTGTCCAGGATAAAATATTTACAGATAAGACAGTGGGAAAAAGAAACTAAGGGGGGATTAGGAGTGGTAAATGCCCTGGAGGACTCTTTTTTAGACCTGGCGGTCTCGGCTTTGGGGAAGAGGGTGGCGGTTTGGTATTGGGAAATATTAGAAACTCTGGATGAGAACTTTGACCTACCAAGCAAGTTATGGGGCAAGGTGATGTTAGGCGACAAGATTGGGTTATGGTGGAAGAAGTCGTATACGACATTGTATGAAGTAGTGAAGCCGGCCCCATTAAGGAAAAACCATCTTTATACTCTACATAGAGCATACATATCTCCGGCAAAACTGTCCAAATTTAAGAAGGGGGAGGTGATCAAGTGTCCGAAATGTGGCGGGCTAGGAGCAACGGATATACACATGTTCTGGGACTGCCCCGCTATCCGGTTGTTCTGGGAGGAGGTTTTTAGGGCATTATCATCTATGTTAGGCTGGAAAATTAATGTATCACTCCCATTAATTATATTTGGGCAGCTCCAGGATGAGGGGATATGGAAAAGGGTGAACAAAACTAATCGTTCATTTTTGTTCTATGTAATTGTGCTGGGACGGAATGAAATCTGCAAAAAATGGTTGAAGGAGCACTCTCCGAGCTATACAGACTGGTTGAATGGTGCTCTCCGTGCGGCAAATATGGACCTAAATGTGCAGGGCTCAAAGAAAAGCGTAGAAATGTGGTCACCATTACTAAATTGGCAGGGAATAGCCTAAATCTGCTCCCCTGCTAAGCTTACTGCTGGGTATCTATGTGAAACTGTCCCAATGATCTTTTCTTTGCCTCAGTCCAATGATTAAGCACAGTTCGACACCTCAGCAGGTCTGTTTAGGCAGACCGGGAGTTACAAAGGTGCACCCCCTGACTTGAGTCTCTCTTCTTAGTCAAGAGGGCGAAAGGGTTACAGGAACGAAGAGGTGTCTCAGTAAGCGGGGCTGAATGAGGACCTTAGTCAGTCATTAATCAATTCAAGACGCTACCATGACCTTTCAGCCATGAATAACCACACCAGTTTAGTAGAATTTTATGAATTTTATTCCCCATTAGTTACAATCTAAAATTAAGTGCGTTGACCTCAAAAACAAGAAACATAACAGCATAGTCACAATATGGCAACTTTGATAAGATTTCATTAAGGCAAGAATCACAAACATTAGAATATAATACGGCGTGAACATAGATCAAGTTTAGCAGAGTGTCAATGTCGCGTCAGTTCAACAAAGCATAGTCTCGGTCATTTGTCTATTTGCGTCAATTTGGTGAACACCTGTCCTAACCACTGATTAGCATTCGCATGTTGGGCTTCATGCAAAACAATTTAGAACACCAATTTGGAAAACATCTAGCTATGGTCTCTGTCAAAAGCAAGCAGTTGGTACCTCGAAAGGAAAAGCAAACAGACAAATTACAAATGCATTGTCATAATTACCCTCCAAGGATTAGGTCAGCACACAGGTTCAGTCTTCGTCTTCAGGATACCAGTCAGATCGCCATTAGTCAGGACTCAGGTAAAGGGCAAAAAGGGCACTTCCCTCATAAGGAGGAAAAGTGTAAATGGACAAACTAAGGGCAAAGATGGGTTTTCAATAATCTCAAATCACCAAACAGAGTGACAGAGTTTCTGGATAAAATCAATAGCATTCCCTAACCCGCATCTCTGACCTCTCTGTGACATGTGTTTTTATCCCTTTTTCATAGAACATTCCCCCAAAATTCTATTGGACATCTTCTATACCCCACTATCTTTAACCTATCAAATTGGACATTAGGTAATCCTAATCTTCACCCCATATTGGTTCACAAGTCTCTGATTGGTCCTCGTTATTGACGTCTTCGGAGGTGACACGTCCGGTATGACTTCATTTCTAGATAATTCTTTGCACATCTTTTGGTCCGCAGTTCCATTGTATTCATCGGTTTAAATGACCTTGTACATTACATTAATCTACACTGTTTCACTTCAGTTATAACAACATTTATTCCAGGACTTAGAAAAAGGCGCCTGAGAATGGATTTAACATGGTTACATTCATCTTCCAAGCTTGAAGAAAAAGAACATTGCGGGGTCATTGCCCCTTGTGAGTCAGCACACTGAAAAATAGAAAAATGCATTTAATACGAGAGCCAGGCAGCTAAACTCCGGCTCATGCTAACTTAAGGCCTATGAATATTTCAGCTCATTTTCAATAACGCAAATGCTAGTATAAGCTTAATTAGAACGTAATATAAACATTTTAATCATCATTATTAGTTCGCGTATACATTGGTGGCCACTCTTCGTGGTCACAATTTCAGGTGCACGTTTAAGCAAAATCGCTATGATTATAGTTTCTATGTTGCATCATCACACATTAATTCATAAACATTTCATGTTAATATAGATTGTATAAGCTACGCTCTCTCAGTTGTTGCCATAAAAAAAACAAAAGAATCATACTAAATCAATAATGGTTACACAAGGCCCAAGTGAAGTACAATATACAATGAAAAAAAGGGACCTTAAACTTTCTATGCCAGGTGTTTAGATCAGTGAGATTAATTAATCCAGTGCTTTCTTGTTTTGTCACTGTGACTTTATATACACATATATTTTTTTTTTTAAATAGCCGAATGTAAATAATGTAAGGATTGCATTTTTGTGATTTTTTATTTTTTTTTTTAGTTTTTTTTTTGTTTCTTGTTTTTTGTACCACAATCACTGGAAGAGGGCCCTGAAGGCATTGAGTATCTCTTTTCTTGCATTTTTGAGGTAGGCCTCAACTAGCAATATGTGCTACTGGCAATCATTACTGAAACTGTAATGCAATTTTTCATTCTTTGTTTTTATTACATATTTCATAGGGTGTTCCCATCTTTTGTCGAGATGAAGACCCTATCAGTAACTAACCGCTGGGATTAATACATTCACAGAACCACTGTATTGACTAGACTTTGATTATATAGAGTTGCAGGACCTATATTTATATTGCCAGACTATTTCAGGTCTTTACTGTATGCTGGTAATACTGTAGTTTTTCTTCAAATTTTCTTGCAGTAAACATTCATTTTTTACTCACTGTTCACTTGAGCTGAACCGTTTGATGGAGCACATAGCTTATCATTATTGCAAATTGTCTGTATATATTAATTTTGTTCTACAATAAAAACAAATTCATTTTAGTACAAACCATTTCTGTGCAT
Source organism: Pleurodeles waltl (assembly GCF_031143425.1). Classification (NCBI taxonomy): domain Eukaryota; kingdom Metazoa; phylum Chordata; class Amphibia; order Caudata; family Salamandridae; genus Pleurodeles; species Pleurodeles waltl. The sequence goes on from NC_090444.1 coordinate 404,258,772, forward strand.
TTGCTATTTCATATGGCTTTGTTATATAGGTTTGGATCCTTACACAATATTGTACTGTTTCTACATCTGAGGAAATCATCGTTATTTTTATCACTATAGTACCCAGGTTACCAGCATTACTGGGGATCCCCTTATTTTCTTTTGTACCTTACGTTTATGTTTTGGCAGACTATGAGTTATAGAAAATCATACATCAAATGCACTTTAAGATAAGCAGCTAATAAATAATTAAAACCTGCATGCAACCAGAATAAATGTACCTTGAGTTCATCAGGTAATGAACAAATAAGAGAACGGCATCTTATAAACGTCACAACCAAATAAGTTTGATTTTCAAAGCCCTCTTTCATCAGCAACATAAATATGTCTAAAAACCTTGCTATGAACTAAAACAAACCCATCTGAGATGTGTGGGCAAAACTCATATTTCACACGCCTTTAATAATGTAAGTCTGATGAAACCAAATAATATCAAATTACAATTTTTGTTTGCAGCATGCTGTAATTTCATAGCTAACATTGCTTATCTTTTAGCAACAAAAACTTTCATCTACAAACATGGTTGAGGAAGAAAGAGTTTTCTCTAACCCTAAGTGAAACACTTTTTTCTATCTAAACAAGGCTAATAAAGAAGGCAAACATGGGTTTGCAGTTGCCTTTCCTGTACGGTGTTTTCATGTGAAAAGTGAATGCTGTATATTTTGTTTCCTATTGAAGGAAAGAACTTAAATTGTGTGAGTGCCATTATTAGAATCCCGTGCACATTGTTGCTCATTCCTTGCTCTAATTAGAATGTTTACAACAAAGTGTAACTAATTTTGGATGAGAAGTCAAAAGTATCATTACTTTCTAGTGAGGGGATATTAATCTGTGCCCTCTACTCTGTTGTCTTTACAATGTGTTTAAGTTAGTGGTCTGTTTCATTTTCTTTCTACTTTGGACAAACTTGGGACAGAAGGAGTGATGCATGTCATAAGTACGTCATACTCTAGACAAACTGAAAAGGGCTAGGGTTCTAATTCACTTGTTCAATCTGACCTTACAGAGATGACATCACTGTAATCTATACAATGTTCTATAAGAGCCATTATTGTTGAGAGTGAATCCAAGATTGTGTGCAGAGTCAGGTGGCATGGAAGAGCTCCAAGCTGACTAGGCCACCACAGTTGTGAGTAGATGAGTGATCAAACATGAACTCTTCTACCTTAAGTTAGGTTGGAGGGAGTTGTCTTGCATCTAGTTGTCAGTGGATAAAATACATTTTTTAATTTCAGTACGGTTGCAGCAGCATCTGTCTACAAGTCACCTCTCCCTTCATACAAATAATCATTTCTGTGTCATCCATATGAATTTAAAAAGAAATGGAAGACGGTATTGATGTGAGCAACATAGATGTTGAACAGGGTCAGGCTTAAAACAAACTCTAATGGCACCCCATAGCTTACAGATTGGATGATGGACTTGAACGGGATGATGGCTTTGGTAATTACTGGCTATGGTATTATTGCATCATTATGAATTTTCCAGCTCAGGCATGTTTCCTGTTTACATTATGCATTGGTTTTCCTTGCGAAATATGAACAGTGAACAGTACTGTTGTGCAGGAGTTTCCACACAGCTCCTAATTCCTAGTTTATGCCTTAATCAAGATTACACCGGGGTTCAGAAAGAGCTAATAGCTAGCGCTATACAATAAAACAATGCATTCTTATCACAGTTTTGTAAAAGCCTCTTAAAAAAGTAAAAGCATATCTGATGATGCCACACCGGGCATGTTTTCTTTATGCTAACACCTACACAATGTACTACGAAAGATCAAATCATCACCCAAGGTATCTAAGGTCCTGACTTAGCGTTTGGTGGACGAGTTAACCTGTCACAAATGTGATGCATATCCTGTCCGCCCTATTACAATTTCCATAGGCTATAATGGAATTGTAATAAGGGTGGACGTGATATCTTTCACTTTTGTGACAGAGTAACCCCCTATGCCAAACTCTAAATCAGGCCCCAAGTTTTTGACGTGGTTAAACCTACGATCCTTCCCAAAACCTTCCAGTAAAGGAAGTTTGATACGAACCATGCATTTTTAAAACACATTTTTGTAAGTAGGCCTGTTTTTCTTTAAATGAAGTTACCAAATTATTTGGACGCAATGAAACTCTACAGCAGCAAACGAGTGGGAGTCTTTTATGTCTACTCAGATAATTAACTGATTTATGTACTTTGGGTACCACTTTCTGCTACTCTGGGCTTTCAGAGAATACTGTTTTCGGATGTGCAAATTGCAGGGACGAAATATAGTACCATCACAATTACAAACAGTGATTTACAAGGAGACATATTCTGGTGAACTAGTTTTTTGTTTATGCTTAATGTTTCATGACTTGTTTCACTGGTTGTTACATATAAATACAGATAGAAACCAGTGAGTTGTCCAGCTGTATTTGTTTATAACTTTTGACTATTAGAACCTAGGTGTTTAGCTTGTTTTCTGAAAGAGATGCTATCTATTAATCTTTTGTTTTTATTTTGCAGACCCAAAAAGTTAACGTTAAAGTCTAGCAAAACATATTGGTTTGTTTTTAAAGACACCTCTATATCGTACTTCAAAAACAAAGATGTTGCCCATGGTGAAGCCATAGAGAAACTGAACCTCAGAGGTAAGAAATTCATAATTCTAAACTTTCACACATATAAGGAAAGAGCACAGATGACATGATGTAAAACATTTCAGTGGCATTTTACCTGTATGTGTATGGACCCAGTTGTATGTGAATGGATGGATAGTGAAAATCTGTGTAGACTAAATGAAAAAGTGATATCTAATCACTATACTTGATTATCTTATAATGTTGAATACCCGAAGGATGACAGCTTGGGTTCCATAGTAACATTTTTGAACTTGGTTTAGTTTTTAGGTTGATTTAAGTACCACTTTGTAAGGACACCACCAACATGAAAATATAGATGTCTCTTGTTTTCAGGACAAATGCAAACTTATTTCCTTCAAACTGTTTAAAATGTGTAACAATCTTGGGAGTCTTGTGTCTCTTTTTTCCTATTTCCTTTTTCTTCCTTCCTTTATTTCACTCTTTTGCTTTCCTTAAATTTATGTTCCTTTCTTCCCCCCCCTTTTTTTTTTTTGCATCTCCCCTTGTAGTTCTTTTTTTCTTTTTTGCCTTCTTTTCCTTTCATACTTCTATCTTTTTCTCCATAATTTCTGTCATTTCCTCCTGTATTTTTTCCTTTTTGTCATGCATTTCTGTTTCTAAATTTAATTCCCAGTACATTGGAACAGAGTTCCTCATGATTCCAACTATAATTCTTGACATGAGTTCAGCAGTGTCATGCTTTGAAACTACCCAGAACTCGATTTAAAGTGGGCCAATGCAGGGAATTAAATTGCCAATGTGTGCTTGTGAAAAGATCTAAAAAGACTGCACTACTCCAGTTCAACCAACTCGAAAACTTACTCCCAAGAACTGGAGGAGTCTCAGGGCATTAAAATGTGGCTGCCCATCTAATTGGTGTTGGCCGTATACCCTGCGGTGTCAACATGTCTCAACAGGTGTTAGTCAACATTTAACATAATGACAAAATCACAAAGGTAAGACAAAAAAATGGAAAGGAAACTTCAAGTTGCATATTGCAACTAAATTTAAGAATCGGTTAAACACAAAAAGTGATAGCATCCACATTAATCCAAAGTAGCGCAGTGATTAGAAAAGTGAACACAAAGTGCTTGTGAATAGATACCAAGAAATAACGCAGGTGAAGCTCAATACCAAAAGTAAAAAGGAGCTAACATGTAGGTGAATTTTGATAAATTCCACTTACATGAAATACATAATGTTGTAAAAAAAAATTGTTTTAATTGTAGCAAAAAAAATGTTTATGTATTGCTGCTTTAGCTGTCGATGTTGCGACCATGTCAAATTATGGTCATCATCAGGACCAAGAATGCATGTGAACATCAGTGAATTTATCAAAAAGTACATGAATGTAAATGGCACCGAAAAAAGGGGGGGTGGTCCGGAATGATAACCCCAAGCAAAGGAAATCCTAACTGACCAATAAATGAAAAGGGTACTCCACCGAGGGATCCTTAACCAATGCCAAATCAAACAAAACCAATCAGTCCAAGGAGTTCCAACCGAAGGCATGTGTATACTGCAAACAAAAGGAGCAGCGCCCATCAGGCTATGAATAACAGTGCGCTGAATGAATCGGAAATTCCTTAATTAAAGAGCATCTACTGCAATTAGATGCTACTTTGCGTCTCTGTATACCTTGGCCATCAGAGGATAAGCACTTCCTTCTCATCCACAACTTGGCTCCCAAAGTTGGGAAACTGAAACTGAGGAAGCTCACACACATGTAAGAATGAAAAGCAGTAGAATATGCAGTTGTACCTCTTTACTTTAATTTTGTTTACTGAGAAAGAGCATCCGTTTGTTTTAATACTACTAATTGCATCACTTCAAATGTGTTCTATCAGAATGGGTTAAGTGCATAGTTAATGAGAAAATAAACATAAAGTTTTTTTTTTATTTTGAACAGATTAAAAAATAAATTACTGTAACAATCAACACACCTTAAACACATTTCAACTGTAACACTAAATAAAAAAATGGCAGTGATGAATCCTTTCCCCGTCATCTTAACTATATATCCAAACCCTTAACATTATCCTATACTTTCTAACCTAAACAATCCTATTTTTAAACTCTATAACATATACTTTTTTTTAACATCACACACTTAACCCCATACCACAACCCACTGTCCCAAATTCATACCTCTATGCACCAAACCCTATACTCTTAACCATATACATAATTCCTATAACCCCTAACTACTCCCCTATAACCTTAACCCCAAAATCTTAACCCTGACCTTTAACTCCTTACCTATGATACCTATACCCAACACCGCAAAAGCCTTATCCTTTAGCCCAGTACCTCTAATTCTTAACCCTCTACCTTAACCCCATACCCTAAACCACAGCCCATAAACCTATACCAAAGGGTGGTACAGGGTTAATCACTAATCCCTATGGGAATATTTACATAATGTATACCCCACACCCTTAACCTTATACCCATTTCCCCATAGCATATGTCATTGATAATTACCCTATACCCCAAACCCTGTACCACAAGCCCTTAACCCTATACACCTGTTCCCATAACCTTTACCACTATACTTTATACTCTTAACCCTTAAATCTAAACCCTCCACTCCGTCACACTGTCCTTACTTTAATATGTGTTTTGAACAAGCACTTTAAGTGTTTCTTTTTAGAAGTATTTATTGTTAAAACTAATATTTGGAAGTATTCTTGTTTTTTAGAAGTGTCATTATTCCAGTTTGGATGAAGTACTGGAGTGGAACCTCTGTATGGTTGTTATTTAACATTTATATGGGGCCTAAGTCTGGGAATCCTGTTTACCTGGCTTGGAGCTAAAGCTGAATGAAGGTAGAATACCTAGCTGCCTGCCAGGGAAAGTGACCTAATCACAGGGATGACAGTTCAAGGACCAACCATGAAATACCTTGTGAGTTCATTTCAAGGAAGATAGTGTTGAGTCCCCATAATGTCACCCTAGCCCAGCTGCCCAGGAGACTCAAGATGGACATTAAACCAGAATGCCTGCTTCCTCGCCTACAACATCAAGAAGAGTGATCCTGCATTTTTCCAGATTCACCCCATTCCTGTAGTGTACCTGTACCTACCTCCTTCACCCTGCTGGGATGCTGATAGCTTAGAGCACCCAGGAGATATTTGAACTTCATCTATAAACATGGAGTCTCGATGCATTGGCTGGAGCACGCCATCCGGATTTTGGAAGCAGTCATACTTCTAGCACTAAGGGGGTCACTCTTCCCACCCTCAGATCGCCTGTGCGGCCTGAACCCCGCTGGCCCTAATAGGACTTCACCACAGGGCCGGCCGGCGGACTCAGTATTTCTGCCCACCGGCTCTGTGGTGAACATGGCCTTAACATTGACGCTGGCTCCTAATGAAGCCGGCGCCAATGTGGCAGTGCAGCAGCACCCGTCGTGCATTCCACTGCCTCTTATTCGGGCCGAGGAATGCGCAATGGGGCTGTGCATGGGGGCCACTGCACTGCCCATGCCAAGTCCCCCATTCTGCCAGCCTTTCCTTCGCAGTGTGAACTGCCATGGAAAGGCTGGCGGATGGGGAGTCCTTATCCCCAGGGCGGTGCTGCAAGCAGTGCTGCCCTGATGGATGACAAACCACTGGGACCACTAGGCTTCCGGCTTGCGGCAGTCTGGCGGTGTTGGTGGTCTGACCGTGGCGGCTCCCCACGGTCATAATGTGGCAGTCCCACTGCCAGCCTATTGGTGGTGGGGCTGCCACCATGAGTCTGGCAGTCATGCGACCGCCAGACTGGTAATGACCACCTCAGAGTTCCAGAAATACTAGAGGCAAAAGTTACACTTTTATTCATACGGCTCAGTAGCCAGTACATTTGTCTCTTTCCTTGGTACCTGGTACTTGTTGGTGCACCAGTCAATGTAGCAGTCTCTGCTGCAGCTGGTTGATTGCAAAAATACAGATGCCTTACATATTTAGACACCCTTAGGTCCTGCAGGGGGAACCACAGTATTTTATTTTGTCAACTATTCCCACCAAAAAGTCCAGTTTCCCCTTAACTGAATTCTGAACTCCAGTAAATAGGATAGTATCTCTAACCGGAAACTGGTGAAAGATCAGGTCTAAAAGGTTATTGCAGTTAAAGTGAACACTTTTCTTGTGGATGGGATCTTTTGCTTTTTTATGGCATTGAAGTTTTGGGAAATTGTATGCTTTTTTCAATTATCCCCAAATTCCATCTACGACTTGAATACTTTTTAGGATTGACACGTTTATTGTACAAGCATTCTCGAGTACCTGAGGTGGCCATATTAAACTAAAGAATGAGTACCATTATTGCTTTATCCTATTCTGCCACCCAAATATTTTTCTAAAGTACCCTTACAGTTCCAAGATATTCTGAGTCAACCGAAGCACCCCTTGTAACAGCAAATAGCTCTTCGTGTTAACTAAAAGTTAGCATTTAGTGTGATCAAGCTATATTAAACTTTGGCCCAGATGCTATTTGAACCTTTCTCTGCAGATCAGCCACTATTTTAAATACTTGTTATTAAAATAATTTTCATATTATAAAAGAAACGACTTATTGAATATTGACATTCTTGAATGTTATCTGTTTTGACATATTGACAGTGAGTTTCTAAGTCCCTTCACCTCTGAGGGTAAGCAGGAATGTACACCCTAGATACCCCAAGAGAGTCAGGTGTCTCTTAGCTATGTAGTTTAGAGTGCAACAGTAATGTAATCCAGGGATACTAGTAGTACACAACCTTACTCAAAAAGGGTAATGCTCAGATAAATCTGACTGTTCAGAAAAGCGGTGATGGGCAGTTATGCAGGTAGGAGGTACATATATATCTGATATTTCAATAGTACAAATATAGCTAAAAGGTACAGAATTGCTGCATAGGGTTAAAGGTGACTAGAGGAGAAGCAGGTTTCTGGGAGTAGAGGTGTTCTATCACAATTAAGTCTTCAAATAGTTCTTCCTTAAGTGGTTTGGGGCAGTCATGACGGGTACAGAGATGTTCTTTCAGATCCTGGCTGCATAAATGGGGGCCTGTTGCCTTGTTTTGTCTGCCCCTTTTCATTAGTTTGTGTGTAGTCCTGTTGTTTCCTGGCTGCAGGTGTGCTGAGAGCCACAGGTGGTGGTTTGCTTGCAGTGGAGGGCTTTCTTGCACATGCTTACATTACATTCAAATGCATTAGTCACCAACGAGGTCGGAACCTTACACACATGACCTAGTACAGGCAGTTTATGGGATGGGCATGGGCAAGCACTTAGTTAAGTAGCTCTATAAAGGTCTGCGCTCCAGTTTACACACATTGCTGACCCCACTGAGAGACCAATGGGAAACAGACCTTAATATCACATTCCATGACAAGCAGTGGAATTTTCTTTTGGAATACCCCAGCATGATACCCCACAATACATGTTTCAAGTTCATCCAGTTGTCACTACTACACAGGGCATATTTAAAACCCTCGAAATTGCCCAGAATCTTCCCTATAGCTGCATCTTCTTGTCCATTACACCAGATCGAAGACACAGACCTACTCCATATGTTGTGGGCATTCCCCACCCTGTTCTGACCCTCACGAGGAGCACAAAATGGGACACTGTAGAACATTGTCTTCTGGAACTATACCCTAGACCTAAAGACTGAATCCCGCTTTGTGGACATAGCACTCCTTGTTGCCAAACAGCAGAACCCGAAGTTGGAAGTTTCCCACTGCACCCCCATGCTAGGCTGGAGTGAGGAAGTTTGGTGATGGGAATCCACTGAAAGCTTAGCACTGCAGAGGGAAGAATACTGTGGGCTGCATAAACAACATTTAGCTATGATGTGGGACACCTTGCTGGAACAGTTTAAAGTGCAAGAAGAGGATACTGGTTGCACTTTCTTAGGTCATACACTGTTGGGTCCTGGCACATGAGGTTCCCTGACTACCCGATATCGACATTGTATGTTGATTCCTATAATCTCTTGTGTGAAAGGGTGACTGGCACTCTTTTTCCAATAAGTTGCTTAAATGGCGTCAATGGAGCTAACTTGGTAGACGTACTTGGGAGGGCTGGGGGTTGGTACCAGTGTTCTTTTTGCTTTCTTTTTATTCAATCCTTATGTCATTTAAACATCACAAATTTGTGCATTGTACCTGGCTCACTGCTAAAACTATGTTACCTATGTATTCTTCAATGTCTGTATAATTGATGCTATTAGACTGACTATGCAATGTATGGTGATAACAATGACAATATTTTATGTTCAGAAATTGCAATAAAATATGTTTACAAAAACTATTCAGGTCACCCCTGGGACTAAGTGGTCAAAACCTATTGAACACACTCACTCCTCTGTGCAGGATAACCTATGCAAATTTCCTCATCTAGCTTTAGAAAGTATTCCATTAGACTCAGACTATTTAATTTGGTATACAAGTAGAGTCAATTTAACTGTAGCTTTACCACAAGCATTGATCATTAATGGAATGGCATCCTCCTAGCCACCTTCCCTAATGTTCATCACTGCCATCCTCCTGTCATAACCCTGTTATAAATATCTAATTACAGAAGCTAAATTAGATGTTCAAAAGAAATCCAGCCCTTCAAGCAAAATGAGCACCTGTTCACTATTTGGTATCTCTACCCCCCCTTAGTCACAATGCTCTATGAATGCTAGTACTACCATGGACACAAGCATTACAAATGGCTGTGAGGTAGCATGTGTAACTCTACAGTACACACTACAAACAAATTCATAAATATGCAAGGGACTTTAGTCTGTCTTCATATGATGATTGAATAAAAATATGATGGCCTATACATATATTGGTCATACTATACATTAGAAAATGTGAAATTTGTGTTCATGACTATAAAGGTTACTTAACTAATTTTCAAGATAAATTGCATAACCATACCCCTTGCTAGACAACAAATAGGGCCTTATTTAGAGTTTGAGTGATATGATACTCCATTCAAACATGTCAGATATCCCCTTCACCGTATTATAACTGCGATATGCTTTAAAACACTTGTAATTTACCAAACAAGTCATCCGCCATGTTTGTGAAGGAGGATCCTGCCCTCCAAACTCTACATGAGACCTTATATTAGATCTCCATATCTTGCTACTGGAAATCCATTTGACAATTACATCTAGTTCTACAGTAAGACCACTACCCTCAGAAACAATCTTTGTGAATCAGTACCTTGTGTTCTTCACGTTGCATGTAGTACAGCAAAGCACCTTAAAAGGTCAAGCTAGAGTCTTTTGAAATGTAGCCCTAAACTGTCCCTTTCACTTTAGAGTAATGTCAGCAAAATCTGCGTACTCAAATGTTAGCATTTGAATAGAATGAAAATTATTTGTGGTGTTTCTAATTGTTTTCAGGATGTGAAATTGTACCAGATGTAAATGTGGCAGCAAAGAAATTTGGAATCAAGCTGTTACTTCCAGTTGCAGACGGTATGAATGAAGTGTGTTTACGATGTGAACATGTGAGTAGCATTTACGCTTATCTATTTTACTTGTCATCATTTTCTAATTCTTTAGTGTGAGGCATTTCTATGCTGTACAAGCAGTTTTGTCAAGAATATCATTCACAAATTCCTCTTTTGTGAGACGTGATTAAGCATTGTACATAGAGTAAAAATAACAAAATCAATTCAACTTTTCATATCGCTTTCTTGCTAATATTCCTTGCATTGTTTGACCTGTTCAAATAGTTCAGACATGTAATTTGTATGGAAAATGATATATCAGTTCTACTACATTATAAGTAACAACTTCTGTGAAGTTCTCTTCTTCTTAAGTAACGTGCATCCAAACATAGAATAAGTAGCATATATATCTTCTTGATTTAAAATATATGATATAAGTTTTCTATTTAAGACAGACACAATTAAAAGACTAGGTTCTATTCAATCATTAACCTTTCCACTCAGAGAGTGATATCTTAGGGCGCTCACCCAAATCAGATGTGGAATGTTTCTTTATTTGGATTCTCACTCCTTGGGCCAGTTGAATTCAAGGTGGGTGTTACCGCTATGCATGGGAGCAAGGTTTATATGTAAACATTTACCTCTAAAGGTTTGGCAATTACCAGAGTAAAAGTACTGTTAACACTATCTAAGGCTATCTAAAAATCATTTCATTATCTGATGTCCTGGTAGGGTTTAAAAAGAAAAATGTATGATGCTGGAGGGTTGTCCATCACCCTGACATCCTCACTAACGTCAGCATGTTATAGCCATCCTCCTAAGTGCTCAAAGGGCATCAGCGTCTATGACTACTAAATATTGCAATGTTTGTTTTTCTTTGCAATAATCTCCCCATTTAATATTGTGAAATGGTAGGTGCCGGGTAGTCAATTACTAAATGAATGACCCACACCCCCAGTCCCTGTACGAAACTATCTTTATAGGGGTCCTAGTTATATCTTACAAATTTGTCATCATGACATCATTGTTCCATGAGTTGAGGAAATTTGCGGTGTCTGCCCCAAATGTTTGACAATAGGGAAATGCCCCCTTGGTATGCCCAGGTTGCGAAAAATAACCTCAACTTCTGGAGTAATGATCTCCAGAAGACATATTTGTAAGATCTAACTAGGGACTAAGAGCCCCCATTACAAGACAAAGGGGCTAACATAGGGGTACAATATTGTTGAATCTGTTACGTTGAGCATACTCTACCTATGTGACCCATACATCTACACATCTGTCTACCTAGTCTTACAGATGTCACTGCTGAGATGCATATAAAATGATGGTTAGCAATTAATAGTAAAGCAGTATAGAAAGTTATTGAAGTAGTAGGTTTGATGAGGATGTGAGGTGTATATGGGGGCAAGTAGAGTGGATCTAATGAGACCTTTCATTAGGAAATGTCAAAGATTATTCTGGATAGAATAAAAGCCTGCACCATAGTCTAGTAATGTGTGTTATTGAGATGAGAGATTGAGTGATAAAAGGGATTTGGCAAGGCTTTTAATTTAAATATATCAAAAGTGGTTAGACTCAGTTTTGAAACTCAGATTTTGTATGGGACTCAGGTGGAGAGTTGCTAATCATGGACAGCTGAGACAGGTTTGGAGTAGAATTATGGTTTTTAGGACGGTATAAGAATTGAGTTTCAAATGGTTGAATTTTAGGTAGTGGTTCAGCATCCATTGGTGCTAGATAGATAAGCTTTCAAGTTAGGGATTCAATGGAGAGCTAATATTTTCAGAGAGAGCTTGTTATTTTAGCATGTTGATGCGAGGAAACATCCATGCCTAAAATGAAACCTCTGAGTAACTCCATACAAACAATGCTGAACATGGGTGACAGGGCATCTGACCCTTTCATTTGTAATGAAAGAAATATGCATTTGGAGCTATTATCTTTGATGATATGGGGCATGGTTGATGTGAAGGATGTGATCTATGCTATGTCCTTTTCTCTATGCATGGCTTGAAGTAGAGGATATTGACTTGCAAGATATGTTCTGTGCCATTGAATGCTCCTGAAAGGTCAAGAACGCATACTTCGCCAGTAAGTAGACTTTTGTAAGTATAATCAGCTGTTTGGAGGGTGGATGTTTTTAGTGCTGCACCGAAAGTAGAACCTGGATTAATATTGGTCAAAACAGAAGTTGCCTTTTAGAACAGTGTATCAGGACACTTCAGTAATCACATCAAGTAAGGGGTTGTTAATAAGGAGAATAGTCTGTTTTTTTTATATCTAGAGTGCATGGTAAACATTAACGCCATTTGAATTAGTGAGGTGATTTTGTGCCAGGGAGATGAGAGTGGTACTTTACAATGGAATTTCACAAAATTAAGTGGAATGGGAGCAAGAGACTAGATTGTGGGCATCATATCCGAAATGATTTCTGAAAGTGTTCAGGCGATTGTGTGGTGAAAGCCAGACCAAGTGACATTCCGCAGTCCCACAATGCCTTTTACAGTTTTTGTATTAAGAAGTAGGTTGAAGATGGTCAGAATTCTTGGGGTGTGATGGCTGAATATAGGGAGTTGATAGCAGTTTCTTTTAATAAAATTCGACTTCAATAAAATCAAAGTGAAGAGTTTCTTGGAACAATTGGCCCATTCATTTTGGGATTCAAGATTGAATGTTGTCTTTTACAGCTATATTTGTTGTCTTAGGAGAAGGCTATTCAGGTTGACTTCAAACTAGAATAACCTTTTTAAAGATGTAATGTCTAGTTGGTTTTTACAGGTTAAACTGGGCATAAATAGTTTGGAGGGTTTGTGTTTTAATCTGAATTACATGAGTTTGTCAATGACTCAGAAATCCTGCATATGTTCCATCATTAGATTGGTGGAATATATGCAGGATTTCTGTGAGTGACAGTGTCTTCAGAGTGTTGGAGGGAAATTGCAGGAAAATATCTCTATATTATCTTGTGGCTATATGGTCTGATTTAAATTGGCAAAGGAGGAAATCATGTCATCCATTGGTGGCAGGGGGATGGAATTTGGTCTCTGTAGAAGTGGTTTGTTGTGGTGATAACAAGGTGTAACAAATGTTGAAATACACATTTGAGAAACAATAGAATATTGGGTGAGCTCCTTTAATGCTAGCAAGTGTATATTGTCAGAGATTGAGCAAGAAATGTCTTCAATTTATTTTGCAATCACAGTAACATGTGGGACTTTGGAATTTGAAGGCAATCGGGCTGATGCCCTGATTCATTAAACATTCTTAGCTAGGTGAATGACAGAAGTGGGGCAATTTTTTTTGCACATTTATAGAATTCATACTTCGATGCAGTGCTCTGCAGAGGGATATAACTTAAAAAAAATATATATATTCACTATAGAAAATGGAGATCATACCGGGAGATCAATAACAAGAAAAAAATCTAATATTTTAAAAACACAGCTGTTGGACCTGGCCCTTTTTGCAGGGACATCCACAATCTTTTTGCCTACTTACTCCTATTTGTTCGGACCTGTTTTTGTTGGCTTTAGGACTCTGGGCAATTTACCACTGCTAACCAATGCTAAAGTGCATATGCTCTCTGTATAAATTGTATTGTTGATTGGCTTTCCATGATTGGCATATTTGATTTACTGGTAAGTCCCTAGAAAGGTGCACTAGAGGTGCCTAGGGCCTGTAAATCAAATGCTACTAGCGGGCCTGCAGAACTGGTTGTGCCACCCACCTAAGTAACCCTGTAAACATGGCTCAGACCTGCCACTGCAGTGTCTGTGTGTGCTGTTTTAAACTACCAATTCGACTTGGAAAGTGTACCCACTTGCCGGGCCTGAACCTTCCCTTTTTATACATGTAAGGCACCCCTAAGGTAAGCCCTAGGTAGCCCCTTGGGCAGGGTGCAGTGTATGTTAAAGGTGGGACATGTACTTGTGTGTTTTTCATGCCCTCACAGTGAAATACTGCCAAATTAGTTTTTCACTGTTGCAAGGCCTATCTCTCTCATAGGTTAACATGGGGGCTGCCTTTAAATATTATTAAAGTGCAGTTTCCCTTTGGGAGCAGATCGAAACGTGGAGTTTAGAGTCTCTGAACTCACAATTTAAAAATAATTTTTTTAGTAAAGTTTGTTTCTAGATTGTGAGTTTGAAAATGCCACTTTTAGAAAGAAGGCATTTTCTTGCTTAAACCATTCTGTGACTCTGCCTGTTTGTGGATTACCTGTCTGGATCAGTTTGACAGTTGAGCTGTTTGCACCTCTCTAGGCAGTGACACAAAGGGAGCTGTGGTGTAGCCTGCATATCCTGATGAGCCATCCGTGCTAGGAGGAAGGGAGGACAGTCTCCAACCCCCTGGTGTGTGCATGGGGCCTGGCCTGGGCAAGGTAGGATATTACAAACAAGAGAGACTTTCCTTTGAAGTAGGTGTACTTCAAAGGCAGAAAGAAGTATAAGAGGACCCAAAACCCCCTGAAAATCAGATCACTTCTGGAATCAAGAGGAACCTCTGCCAAGGAGAAGAGCTGAGGAGAAGTGCTTCCCCTGCCTGTGACTTTGCTTTGTTGGGCTATCCTGCAGTTGCTGCTTCTACCTGTCAAAGGGGACAAAGACTGGTCTTTGTTGTGCATTCCTGCTTGAGAAGAAACTCCAGGGGCTTGAACTGAACTTGCCTCCTGTTGTTGAAGTCTCATGGCCATTAAAGACTTTCCCTGCCAGCACCTGGACTCTCTGCTGAGACTCCTGCCCTGCCAAGTGGTGCCCTATCCAGTTCCTTGGCCCTTGAAAGGTTAAGTTGGCAGACAATAACGGAAAATCCACGTACAGACCACCATGCGGGAACATTTTTAATACACTCTTCGTGATGCAGGTGATAAATGATGCGCAGCTGAAATCAATGCTCCACCTGCATCGCAGCTGGAAGATCGGTGCAACGCAGCTGGAGGAACGATGCGCAACACCCGTTAACGGATGCTGATAACGATGCAAATCCTAATACCGTGTGACTGGATTTTCCACGCATCGTCCCTGGGAGTCAAAGTCAACCCGACTCTGTGCGGATCCGGGTGCAGAAATCAACGCATTGCTCTATTTTGCGGGAGAAAAACTACGCATCGGCCACCTGACTGGAGAAGGAAACGAGGCACAGCCTTACTTGCGTGTAAGGAATCAACGCATCACTACCCTTTTCTGACGCATGCTCACCTGTGCTGCTTTATGTTTGACCCTAACCAGGTACTTGGTGTAACAACAGCATTCTCACTGTTTTCTAAGGATTAAGACTTATTCTTTTGAAAAATCACATCTTGACTTGTGTATGTTAGATTTTTGTCGTTTTGGTCTTGTTTTGTTTAGATAAATATTACCTATTTTTCTAAACCTGTGTTGTGTCATTTTGTAGTGTTTTCACTGAGTTACTGTGTGTGTTGGTACAAATACTTTACACATTGTTTCTGAAATTAAGCCTGCCTGCTCGTGCCAAGCTAGCAAGAGGGTGAACGGGGGTTAACGGAGGATGACTCTTCTTTGCCCTGACTAGAGTGAGGGTCCTTGCTTGGACAGGGGGTAGCCTACTGCAAACCAAAGAATCCATTTCTAACAACAGCTTACACAAAACCAAGTGACGTAAGAGAGAAAAGTACTCATGCATTAGGAACAGTTACTTTGTCGCGACCAATGTAGGCTTTGGGGTTTGTTGCTGCAAAGCAAAAGATAGTGTTGAGTAAGTCACTAACTTGAGGATGCACTTTCCTTAAAATTATCTTCAGACTAAATTACTTTGAGAATTTTATAGTAGGATACATTTTTCACTCACATCATTCTACACTGTTCAGATGAGCAGAGCTGCATAGTCTGTGTACAAAACAATCAACTAAATGAGGATATACGGGCTGACTAGGGAAGTCTGCTGTCTGTGGATGAATAGGAAATTCAAGAAGTTATATTGGTAGGTCAGAATTAGAAGTATCATCATTGGTAACAATACAGAGTTAAAAAACATAATCAACTCTAGGAATACAAATGACCCAAGGGAGCATTGCTGGGTACCTAGAGGAATCACTGGTTCTTGCCCCTGAAGGGAGGGAACAGGACAGTTGTAGCAGCCAATAGATTTTATGAAGTGGTGAAACTTTGGTGACAATGCATATTAAGACAGGCCGGAACTACCTCCCATTAATACACCCCATATTTTATCCTACTGCATGTATTTAATATTCTCCAGAAGTGGGAAGTTCAAGATGATATAATGCAAGCATAACTGGTCCATTTTACAAATAAATGGTAAAATGCCTTTCAACTACTAGGCAACTAAATTCGCATTTCCGTGTTGAGAAACATAGTTTGGGATCTCAAAACAGAGGTGACTGCTCTGACTACAACTTTGAAAACTCTCACTGACCAAGCTGAGGACACTGAAAAAAGGGCCCGCAGAAGTATCCTCCGCTTCGTTGGCTTTCCGAAGGTTGACAGTGGAGTTGCTCTTAGAGCGGTGTTCAAATAATAGATTGATAGAGGCGTCTTGTCAGCCTGCTTTACTGTTGAAAGAATACATAGGTCACTGGCCCAGAGACCCTATATGGGGCTCCAACCTGCCCAATGAGCTTAAGCACACTAGGCAGCTTGAAGTGTACAAGCCACACCTGTTGGAGCCCATGATATGGATACTATACTGCAAGAAGTAAGGGTGAAAAATCAACTCATGTACCAGGCCAGTTGTGTGATATTACCAGACTAAACTCTTCAAGTTTAAACATAAAGAAAATCATATGAACAGGTAAAACAAAAACTTGAAGTAATGAGAATAGAACATATGCTCCTATTGGTGATGAGGTCGAAAGTAGTTCACAAAGGCAAATCAAAATTTGTTGCCAGTCCGAGGGGGCCTGGGACTGGCTAACATAGCAGGAGCACTTGCAGGCAGCCCAACCACCGCCATGGTTGGACCACACAGGACCAGTACAAGGTGGCCAGGCAGTAGCAAGCAATGGCCGGTGCGGACTATAGAATAGGAAATGATCCCACAGAGGACGTCAGGGGTACTTGGAGACACCAGTTACTTTGGACTCAGAGAGGGAGGAGGCAGTCGTACAAACCCCATCAGAAACAGGGGTCACTGGGAAGCTATTCCCTCAACAGGAATGAACTGTTACTCTCCTGTGAAGAGTGGCTATACTGTCCATGCCAATTTACTGCACACCAGCTACACTGTATCCTGACCACAGCCCTTGACAGATGGCAAGCCATGAGGGCGACCCACAAGAAGGTTTTGTTAGCACCTAGCTACGATTGGGGATATCTGTTTTGGCAACAGATGCTTCTATGGGGGAAGTGTGGATTGGGGAATTAGGGAAAAGGAATTGGTTGAACTGTTATGTTTGCTATGTTTTTAGTTTTCAGGACACACATTGCACCGCACATGATTTAGACTCCCCCAAACACCTTAAAATCACATTGCTGAGACCCAAGGTGAACAGAGCCACCTGAGGTTGATCATGCCTGGTACCACCTACTCTGCCTCCATGACCCCACAGTCGTCCTTTTGCAGAGGCCACCATTGATAACTCTACAGCACTGAAGTGGAATGCTAATTACCTCCATAATCGTAGTGAGAGGAACTGTTCTGCAGCTCCTAAACAGTCACCAGTCACGTTCCCTGAGTTGTAACATTAAAAAAAAAAAAAACACCTTCTAGGGACTAATAGCACTTTTCTACCATGATATGGCTACAATAGGTATATCATGTGGAATTTAACCGAAGATCCGAGGAGTGGCAATCATGCTCCATAAATCACTAGTGATGGCAATCTCTTGTGTCACCTGTGATGTCTTGGGGAGATGTGTTACTGGAACGCTCACTAAATGGAACCCTCTAAAACTTGGTAAGTGCCTACGTCCCCCACAACAGGGTGCATCCAGACTGATGACACTCAGGGATCTTATTTTATCCCTTCCCTGTCGGAAAACACTTATAGGGGGAGACTTTAATGATATTTTGGGTGCCCTTGAATCTTTGCCTGACTCAGGAATGGAGACCAGAGAGAGAGAAAGGGATTGGCCAACTGGGCATTAAGCCTTGGGTTATGTGATGCATGGAGGTTGTGAAACCCTAATATTAGTGAATACACGCTTCAGCAGAACATAGATCTCTATTGACCTCTTCTTGCTACCATCTCCACACCTTCCTCACATACGATGCCCTCATATCCTTACATGAGGCATTTCAGACCTATCACCAGAATTGCTCTACATGGGAGATCAGTGAGGGGAGGGGGAGAAGAAGATGTGGTGCCTTAACACCTGGTTTCTCCAAGATAGATCATTCACACTGACCTCACTGGTCCAACTGATGGCTTTCTTGAGTGTCAATCAAAGAACAGTGACACTCTGGGGAGCGTGCAAGCCTACTATGTGCGGTTACTTGTGATCCCATATCAGGGCAAGTGATGCAAACGGGACAGTTTCCCTCGGATTTCAGATCCGCCGGGGCACAAGACAGGTTCTCCCTCTGTCCCACCCCTTGTCTTTGTCCTGGCGATTGAGCTCCTGGCAACTTGGATAAGATGTGATACCCAGGTTTGGGGTTTTGAATGGGGAATGGCCCTAGAGGATAAGATTGTCTGTGTACAGCACTATGTCCTCCTATGTATGGCCTGTCTGGCGAAGACCAGACCCCTTCTAATCTCTATTTTGGACATCTTTGAGTCCACATCAGGATTAAAGGAAAACTAGTCTAGTCTAAATCGATTTTTGTCCCTCTGTGTGGAGACAGAGGAGACAAAACATGCTGCCCAGGCATCCCCATCAAATGTGTGAGTTTGTGCTACCTGGAGATCCAAATGACCTGGGAGACTGACCTGGCTTGGAGCTTTAATCGTAGAGTCCTAGTCCATGCAGTTCAGGAGGATCTAAATAGATGGACCAAACTGCCACTCAACCTGTTTGGTAGAGTAGCCCTGTATAAAACAGTGGTCTGTCCATGCCTATTATACACCCCCCAAAATGTCCCTTTTTTCTACACTGAACCAATGGTATGACACCATCACTGCTAAAGTTTGCAAATTTAAGTGAGCCAGTAAGGCCCTCAGGATTTCCTTTAACAAATGTGTGAGATCCATATTTGATGGAGGCCTGGCAGTGGCTGACATCTGCCTCTGCTGCTGGGCTGCACATACCTTGGTGATGAATGACTGGGTGCGTGGGATGGTGGGCGGACCCTGCCTTTAGAAGGAAGGTCTCACTGATCGGTCTAAATAACCCACAGGTATGCTATATGAAATGCCAATACCTCAGGCCCTTCTGGAAATGACCAGGGTGGTGCTTCCAAGCCTGGAGGGAAGCACTGCACTGGATTGGATTGGATGGGATGGGATGGGACCGCAAGGTGACGATGGAAACCCCTCTTTGAATGGCTGAAACAGGTGTCACAGCTGGCGACTTTCAGGGGCTGCAACAGAATTAGGGGTGTTGAAACTGGTTGATGTGTGGGAGGGTGACCACATGAAATCCTTTCTTACTTTTTAAACTGAAGTTTATTTACACAAATCCCAGTTCTTTTTCTACCAGCAGCTCAGACATGCCGTAGTGGGTCACCTGGAGGCTCTTGCTGTATCAGTATTACAACCCCTTGGAGGCATCGATAATACTGGGCTCACTATATAGAGGGGCATCTCACAGGTAAATAGAGCACTGGTCAGCCACTCACTTTGTAGTCTATCAGATCTGAGAATGCGGTAGGGAGGACTGGTTGGGTCCATTAGAGTCAGCAGATTGGAGTGAAGCACGTCTGGCACCATGTGTTGTGTAGCCATTTTAGTTATAGCTCCATGCACGTTAGTTTAACACACTAGGCTGCTGTGCACTTTGACCTAGATAGATTTTATTCGGCTTCGCATTTATTTTACAATAACCAGTTTTACGGTCTTGTTTTATTTTCATCTATCTAACTGTTTTTGCTTAGCCCAGCACTATGTTCTCAAACAAGACATTCTTGATCACTTTGTGCTTCAGTCAAGGCTACTGTTTGGTATATTGCCGGTGAGCGTGAGTTTAGTCTCCAACATTCGTAGAAAATACACATCCTTACGTAGGGACATTTTCTTAGAACATCAGCTGTGTTATTATAAAAACACTTCATAGTCCCATTACACGTTAAGAGGGAGATTCCAGCCAGGGAACCACAACTGTATGCTGATTGCTGAATGCTTTGCTGCAGATGCTAACGCAGACTACAGGCCTTTGCTCAGGTATGAGGGTTGATGTCCTCCCGGGGAAACCTGAAAGGCAGAATAAGAGCTTAACATGCTGTGCTCAGACTATGACTTAGATAGGAAATAGTCCATAAATCCTAGTGGCAATATGACAGCATTATTCTTATGCTTCATTCCCCTCGTCACCATTTTAATATTGTCATGCTGTGTCGTCCTGGTTATTGCAGCTCACGCTTTGCTATCTAAAATGCAGTCGTTTTATTAAACCAGTCATTAAAACTCATACTGCTTCTTATTGTCATTTATTTATGAGACCGAATTGTGAATGAGAGAACCGGATGCTACGTGAGTGACCACGACTTCCCTGAGAAGCCTAATATGTCATGCGCTCGGCTCCTCAATCATCCCTATCATCTGGTAGAGATGAGGCACTGCTAGTTAGCTGACCCGAATTTAGAGCGACGGGTGTCACCCACAGTGGGTCAGACTCAGTCTCCCACACCATGGACGACCTAGCTGCTCAAAATCCAGTAGTCTCATTAGAATAATGAGAGCCTATGCGACACATGCACCCTGGCAAAATCAGCTAGATTATGCCTCATCCAACTGAATAATTTACACTGTACATTCTTTACACTTAAATAGCTATGGAAGGTGAAAAGACACCTGCAATAGATGTCGGGAGGGCATGGGAGATTTCTTCCATATAGTGTGGGGACGCCCTCCTTCTCACCAATCCTGGCTTGCCCTCTTCCCAAAACGTTTGGGGATATTGGGTCAACAGATTGAGGCCTCTCTTAAAGCCGCTTTACTAGGGACACTAAATGAGTTTGGAGGCCTCAGGGTCGAACTAATCCTGGTGGTACTAGGAACGCTATTGGCAAAAAGAGACATAGGGGGTCATTACAACCCTGGTGGATGGCGGAGAACCGGCGGTAAGACCGCCAACAGGCTGGCGGTCTTACCTTTGTGTATTATGACCATGGCGGTTACCGCCATGGTCAACCGCCGGTTCTCCGTCCCGCCCGCCAGACGAGCGACCTGGGTCTCCAGCCCGGCGGCCGTCAGTATACCGCCGGCGGTATTTGGACCCGGCTTACCGCCGTGGATTTCCAGCGGTTTCAACCGCCATGAAATCCATGGCAGTAAGCACTATCAGTGCCAGGGAATTCCTTCCCTGGCACTGATAGGGGTCTCCCCCACCCCGACTCCCTCCCCTACACCCCCCACCACCCATGCCACCCCCCAAAGGTGGCAGGGCCCCCCTCCCCACCCCGACCCCCAACATAACATTACTCACACACACCCGACACGCATGCAGGCACCACCAACACACACACGCATACACCCCGACATACATGCCTACATCCACACACACAGTCAGACATGCACACCCACATACAAACATACACGCACACATCCATACAGACATACCCACAGCCATACACGCACTCATTCCCATACACACAACACCCCCGCAAACTTACACGCACTCACACACCCACTCTACATACATACACACACACACACCCCCATGCACGCACACAACACACAACACCCCCTCACCCCCTTCCCCTAACGGACGATCGACTTACCTGGTCCGTCGAGCCTCTGGGAGGGGACGGGAGCCATGGGGGCAGCTCCGCCGACACCACACCGCCAACAGAACACCGCCACGGCGAATCACAGGACGTGATTTGCTGGGCGGTGTTCTGTTGGCGTGGCGTTGGAGGTGGAGCAACCTCCACTTCCCCGCCGCCCGCAAGTATGGCTGTTGGCGGCTCTCCGTCGGAATAACGACGGAGAGCAACCAACAGTCATAATACGCTGAGCGGCAAACGGCCTGCACAGGTGGTCTTCCGCACGGCGGTCCCTCGGCGGTCTTGCAAAAAGACCGCCGAGGTCGTAATGACCCCCATAGTGAAATGTTGGAAGAAGCCCTGGGCCCCCACTGAGATAATAGCTGGTGAGCATGGATCACTGTGAAAAACTAGAGGAACGTATTTACATACCACAAGGGTGCCTAAAAAAAACATGCTAAAGTATGGGGAAAATGTTGGTCCTACTATAGACTGGGTGGGAATTGTGGTTATGCATGTATGGAGGGGAACAGCTGTGCATACGGATTTATAAAGCTATCTGATGAGAGTTCCCTACGAGGATCTGTAGTAGGCTTGAAGAATTTTTATTTTTGTAAAAAAAGAACAAATCTTCTTCTAAAAATTACACATAAAAAAACATTGACAGCTTCTAAGATAACTCTCCCATATTAATGTCTAGTTTGATGCACTGCCCATCAACTGTCCCCCTCCTGTTAGCTCAAGAGCACCTAGACACTCTCAGTTGAGGCGTCTGCCCACTTTCAGCCCCTTGCTCACTGATGGCTTCACTGCCTTCTGTATACTTATATTTCTCCGTTGCTTTCCCCCTTACTTTACCTTGTAAGAAACATCCCTTTTTTCTATCGATTCTACAGCCTGGCACAAACTCCCCCTCCCCAGTGGTTAATTACAATGCAAATGTCAAAGCTGGTTTTGTAGAGTTTGCATATACCAATGTATACATTCTAAATAGGGTGGATAAAACATGTCAACATGTCCTACATCCATCAGCTTCAAAATAACCTTCGTACACTGTAAATTCACGTATCCCCAGTACTGCGCTTTAAGAATTTCATATAGCTGGTCTGAAATGTATATAACTGTGCAACAATAAATATCCCAGAGAACAAGTCTTCTAATGTTGGAAGAATGTATTTGTAAGAAGAAAAATAAATAAACTAGGTCAGGATTGCCTTGCTACAGAGGGACAATTCATAAATCGTATGTTATATAAACAAGCATTGGCAAAGCCAACAGATCTGGTTTTAATTTTCTCATGCATGGAAACGCAGGAAACAGACCTTTTGATTATGCTCATCTGAAGGTGGTGGAAGAGGAACAACAGAGACATTTTTGATCGGAGTTAAAATATTAGCATAAGGAGGACGTTCAATATTGTAAAAATGGCTTAAATTCTGCTATTAGCAAAAATACAGCCCTAGTTGCCTTGCTCAGCTCATGATGAAGCATCACAAATGCTAGTAAAAAAATACCACAAAGATTGTAGGTGAGAAAACATCCAGATGTCAGGCCCCCAGGTTGAGCAATGGATACATAAGTGACCATCTACAGCAACACAGAGCGAATGGTGGATCGACCTAAGTGAGGCGCTGTATTGCTTGACCACAGTAGGAGGGATAGACTGTGAGGGATGCAGAAACTGATACTGCTGACGTTTGTTCATGAAATTAAAAAAATGATTACATAGTCCCTGCGACAATGCAGCAAAATCGACATGTGTATACATGACAATTGTGTACCTAAAAACAAAAACAATAATACTCAGCCACGGCAACACTGCAGAGAAGTAAATAAAATAAAGAAAAAATTTGATCTCACAAGACTTTTTGTCAACAATCCTAAGGTCAGTCTGTCCTGATGTGCATTCACAAAGGTGGCAATTAACCCCTTTGCTGCCAGGCCTTTTCCCCTCAGGTGCCGAGCCTTTTTTTGGCTATTTGGGGCAGTTTGCGCTTAGGTCCTCATAACTTTTTGTCCACATAAGCTACTGATGCCAAATTTGTGTCCTTTTTTTCCAACATCCTAGGGATTTCAGAGGTACCCAGAGTTTGTGGGTAACCCTGCAGGAGACCAAGAAATTAGCCAAAATACAGCTAAAAGCTTGTTAAAAAAAAAAAACAATGGCTGCGGATGAAAGCATCTGGTTTTTCCCCTGAATATGGCATCAACAAAGGGTTTGTGGTGCTAAAATCACCACCTTTCCAGCTTTTAGGAACAGGCAGACGTAAATCAGGAAACCACATTTTCCAACACAATTTTGGCATTTTACTGGGACATAACCCATTTTTACTATTTTTTGTGCTTTCATCCTCCTTTCAGTTAGTGATAGAAATAGGTGTGAAACCAAGGCTGGATCTTGGACAGTTAAACATTTCTGACAAGTAGACAAAATTCAGAAATCAGCAAGGGGTCATTTGTGTAGATCCTCCAAGGTTTTCCTACAGAAAGTAACAGCTAAAATGAAAACATATTGAAATTGAGGTGAAAAAAGATCCATTTCTGTCCACGTTTTGTTCTATAACTTTTTCCAGCTATGGCAGATTTTTACCTTGCAATGGGTTTTCATTCTATACCGGGTACACAGCAATTCATTTGCTGAAATATAAAGATTTAAAAATAGGTATCAAGGAAACCTTCACATTTCCAAAATGGGCACAAGATAAGGTGTTGAGAAGTAGTGGTTATTTGCACATCTCTGAATTCTGGGGTACCCATACTAGCATGTGAATTACAAGGCATTTCTCAAATACACGTCTTTTTTACACACTGTCTTACATTTGGAAGGAAAAAATGTAGAGAAAGACAAGGGGCAATAACACTTGTTCTTCTTTTCTGTGTTCCCCCAATTCTCCCGATAAAAATGGTACCTCACTTGTGTGGGTAGGCCTAGTGCCCGCAACAGGAAATGCCCCAAAACAAAACATGGACACATCACATTTTCCCAAAGAAAACTGACTTGTTTTTTGCAACATGCCTAGCTGTGGATTTTGGCCTCTAGCTCATCCTACACCTATGAATACCTAATAAACCTGGACAGTTCTGAAAACTAGACAGCTAGGGGAACCCAGCATGGGATAACATGTGGTGCTCTCACCAGCTTCTGTTACCCAGAATCCTTAGCAAATCTTAAAATGTGGCAAAAAAAACACATTTTCTCATATTTCAGTGGTAAAAAGTTCTGGAATCTGAGAGGAGCCACAAATTTCCTTCCACCCAGCATTACCCCACATCTCCCGATAAAAATTATACATCACTTGTGTGGGTAGGCCTAGTGCCCGGAACAAGAAATTCCCCAAAACACTACGTGGACACATCAAAATGATCAAAAACAAAACTACCTGTTTTTGCAGGGGGAT
This sequence comes from Pleurodeles waltl, assembly GCF_031143425.1. Classification (NCBI taxonomy): domain Eukaryota; kingdom Metazoa; phylum Chordata; class Amphibia; order Caudata; family Salamandridae; genus Pleurodeles; species Pleurodeles waltl. The sequence continues at coordinate 404,284,027 of NC_090444.1, forward strand.
GCAAATGTGTTTTTGGTCCTGGGCTCAGCAGCGATCTAGGGAAACTTACCAAACCCAGACATTTCTGAAAACTAGACACCCGAGGGAGTCCAGTGAGGTATAACTTGCGTGGAACCCCCAGTGTTATTTTACCCATAATCCTCAGAAAACCTCAAATTTAGCTGAAAAAAATACATTTTCCCCACATTTCTGTTTGGGATCACCACACTGGAACAAATTTCCTTCCACCCAACATTCCCCTCAGTCTCCTGATAGAAATTATACCTCACTTGTGTAGGTGTGCCAAATGCCTGTGACAGGGAAGAGCCAGAAACATGTTGAAATCGAGGGGGAACCAAAGCGGGTCCAAAAGGGCAGTTTGGGGAAAAAAAAAAAAAAAGGTTTTAGGCTAACAAATGGGCCAGAATTTTGTATCGGTATAGATGTGACAATGCTGGGTGGTAGGAATTTTGTGGATTCCTACAGATTCTGGAAGGTTCCATCACAAAAATGTGGGAAAAATTAGTGATTTCAAGCAAAGTTGGAGGTTTGCAGGGCATTGTGGGTAAGAAAATCATGCGGTGCATGTGAAGCACACCACCCTGGACTCACCCAGATGTTTAGTTTTCAGATGTGTCTGTCTCTGATATTTTTCTACATGGCAGCATCCCAAAGTCTAAAAAGTGCAGCATTCACCATTCCAAGTGGGATGCTTTTGAGAATTAGGCAAGCTCTCATGGTCCAAATATAAAACCAAAACTCAAAATAATCAAATGTCCTCTTGCTTGCCAATGGGATAAGATCTTTTAGTATGCAGGGGAAGAGCTGAAAGACTGTTACCCCTTCAGTTGGGGTAGGGGCATAACCATGCCCTTATTGGTTGGTAGCCACCACCCCACTATTTTATTTTTAATTCCGTGGCATCTAGTAGGCTTTCTGCCCCCCTTCCCCCGAGAGTTGTTTGGGGGTAATTGCCCCATCTTTGTCCCCATTTATTTGGGGTGGGGTTATGGCTATACCCCCACCCTCCTTTTCTGAAAACAATTCTTCCCTGGTGTCTGGTGGGCTTTCTGCACCCCTTGGGGGCAGATTGGCCTTTCAAAAACAGGCCAATCTGGCCCGAAGGGGGGCAGAAATGGTCAACAGTAATGTGCCCCCCTGGGGAGTGATCCTTGCCCAAGTGACTGCCCGTCAAACAAAACGCACACACACACACACCAATCCCTGGTGCCTAAGTGGTTTCAGACCCCCCCTTCACCCCAGGGGCAGATCGGCCTAATAGAAATAGACCGATCTGCCCCCAAGGGGGGCAGAAATTGCCTAAAATAAATTTTCCCCTCAGGGGAGCAACCCTTGTCTAAGGGTTCTCTCCCCTTGTGTGAAATTGGCATAAAACTAAATCCCTGGTGTCTAGTGGTTTCTGCCTCCCTTGGGGCAGATTGGCCTAATTAAAATAGGACACTGTGCCCCCAAGGTAGGCAGAAATGGCCTAAAATAAAATTGGCCCCCAGGGGCGCAACCCTTGCCTAAGGGGTCACTCCCCATGCATGAAATTAACATAAAAATAAAAAAATCTCTGGTGTCTAGTAGTTTCTGCCCCCCTTGGGGGCATATTGGCCTAATCAAAATAGGACAATCTGCCCCCAGGGGGGGCAGAAATGGCGTACAAACAATTCCCCCCCTCACCCTGGGGAGTGACCCTTGACTAAGGGGTCGCTCCCCACGTGTAAAAAAGTCCTTTTTTTTTTTTTTTTTTTTTTTTAAATGATCCCTGATGCCTAGTGGCTTCTGTCCCCCGGGGACAGTTCCGCCTAATTAAAATAGGCCAAACTGCCTCTGGGGGAGGGGGGCAGAAAAGGCCTAATTAAAAAAAATGCCCCAATGATAGCGACCCATGCCCAAGGGTCGCTCCCCTTGATTGTTAATTAAAAAAAAAAAATCCCTAGTGTCTAGTGGGCGTTTCTGCAGCCCGATCGCTTTACGATTGGGCTGTAGAATTACTCAGAAAGACATGAAAGGAAAGGAAAAGCATTTCCTTTCCTTTCATGTCTCTCTGCCCGCCCCCACCCCTCGATCAGAAGGATCTTCCAGCGCAATGGGGGCGACCTCTGATGATGGGGGTTACGGGGGGTTCCCCTTCCATCCCTGCCCAGATGAGGGGGTTGGGAGGCCAACGGGGGAGCAACAGTGCTCCCCTTGGGCCGGGAGCAGGACGAGCTGGTCTCGTCCCTGTCTCACGGCGACCGTGGCCGAGGGCGAGACCAGCTCGTCCAGGGCACCTGATGGGTTACATTAAAATCATGACAACATTACAAAAAATGGCTGCTGTAGTTAAAAAAACAAAAAAAAAGTCTGCTTTCTGTATAAAAATCATGTTTGATGAGAAAAATTTAATGAGACAAAAGTGTATTTTTCAGATGCAAAATAACCCTTTATGCTTTAGAATGTAATTACATCTTAAGAGGTGGAATGATACAACTAACAGCCAATGGCTTAAGATGTTTACTCCTCTGAAACCTACTGTATGTGTATTAGTGATAAACACTGACAGATAGCTGCACTGTAAACAAGAATGTAGCTTTAGGTGGGGAGGCTGTGGGAGTTGAGACACCCCTCCGACCCCCTCATATAGAAGCATTCTCAGCTTGATAGTTGGAAACCCTGAGCCAGGTCTCCTTTGTCTGTATTGTTTTTTCTCATTGTCCTGATTTCACTAAGGTTTTAACCTGTTCATTTGCTGGATAAGGAACCTAAATATATATAGTGATCAGCTTACCAAAAAAGTAGAAAATCTGCAGCAATCGAAGTAGTCCTTGAATGGATGAAAATGTACTACTTTCGGGAACTCACGAACATTGACAATAGTAGGCTTGGAAAGCTGCCCCAGTCTCAGGTTTACAGGCGTACTATTAGCTATCAAATACCCAAAAGGTGAAGTAACAAATGCTTTCAAATAGTCTAACCACTTGCAATTGCTCCGGGTAGCATTGTAAGCCAGTGTTTATATACATTGTGACACTCTAGACAGAGGGCCTGATTTAGGGTTTGTTAGATGGAGTAAAGGCAGACATGGCAGAGGATTTTACAACTGCCACCTTTAGTCCACATGCCAGTTTTGGAGCTGTCCGCGGGCACACAAACACCTCTCTAGATTGGCAGGAACCTCCATCAAGGCAGTTCCTGTCAATGTAGGGAAAGTCTTACTAGAGGCTTCGTCAAAGATGACGGCCTGCAGTCAAAATTTTCCAAAGTTTATTTTTCAAAAACAAACTCCTAAAGTGGGGGTTTGTTTTTGAACAAAGAAATACGAATGACACCACCCCACCCCCGACCCCCCATTATGGAAGGTTGTTTTCATGGTGTGTCTGTCACTGCCAGGATATAACTGGTGGTGACAGATTGTATTTTATTTTTTTATTTTTTACTATCTAACCATCCACTCTAAATAGGGAGATAAGGTAGGAGGGCTTGCCTCTGACATCTTTTACTCTGTTGGACTGTCCGAGGAAGCTCTACACCAACTGAGTCAATTTTACTATGGTGGCATAAAACTTGTTTTCCGTCCAATTCCGAATAGGGCTAGCGGACCTTGAGTTTGTCAGGCAAAGTACTCTGTTGCTACAGATTACCCTGACGGTCAAACTGTAAATCATCCCTAGAAGCCCACCTAATGCAAATCAATACTGACTCTGCTCCTTATGGGGACAGTCCGTCCTAAACCTTAATCATCTCACTCATTCACCCTTTGGCCCACTGCTTTTTTATTTAGGAAGTTTGAGAATCACCCCCCCCGAATCTCACTAACGTAAGCTACACCCCTGACTAATGCAAAACCCCAAAACACACAGAGGGATGTTGAGTACTTATCTCCTGCTTTCCCACTCAACCCTCCTAACACCCCCCTTTGCCTCACAAAAATTAGAAGAGATCCTCAATAGGCAACTACTGTTCCAAACTTTTCGTCATAGTAAAATGCGTTTTGAGACTTTAGATCTGTGAACTGATGACAAAATAAACCAGCGAAAAGATAAAGACAGAAAATGTGTAAACAGTTTTGCAGAATGAAAGGTATTTGTTCAATAGGTCATTACAGCTTCATTAGCTGATTTAAGCTTTGTCATACTTTCAATTAACATTGGTTTTCCTTCCTTTTTGGGTTGTTTTGGCTTATTGAAGTTAGGAGGTGGTTTATGTATTAGTGAAATGTTCATTATTTTCTTTTATTATTAACAAATGTTTTCTTTTTTACACACTTGTAGTTCAGCAACTCTTTTATTTTTGTTGTTGATGTTTCCAACTTATTTCGGTTCAAGAACAACATATTCATTCCCACAAAACAAGCACTGTAATGCACCAGCTTTAGCTTTTCTTTGTCATTGGAGACATTAGAGCAGGTAACAAATGTCTGCAGTCGCAGCAGTTGTCTTCATTAGACGACACGGGGCTGTAAAAACATTTGCTGAGAACAACAAGTAACCATCCGTACTTACGCATTGGGTGGATATCCATCATTTGTTGAATGTACATCAGCTATAAATTGGCACATACAACTGTTCCTGAAAATTGTATTATGCTATGAGAGCAGAGCACTGGGCACCTGTCATGTGAATAGTATTTTGCAAAATACAATCTCTGGTTCTAGTCGCCACACAACAATAAACCTAAAGTTAACTCATGTTTACTTCATTACTTGTTAACCCTATTACTTTGGAGGTCAAGGAGAGGCTGATCTCAGGTTCATGGGGAAAAAAATAGGCAAATTCCGCTGTTCCCCGTAAAAATGTATATCGACACTTCTCACTGGGTGTTGCCAGGCAGGACTCTCAACATGAGAATGCTCACTTCCCCTGAAAATATGCCCCAGGTAGGAAGGCAAATGAAACTAGCACTGACTCTTTAAACAACAAGGTCAGCAGGAGTTCTCCGTTCGTCTCTGTGTGATGTGCTAAGGAATGTATCATTCATGGGATTGTCTAAACCTTTCAACTCTTTTCAACTACAATAATTTTCATTTACAGGGCTCCTTGATTTACAGAAGAAAAGAATGTCTTTTGAAATAACTCCTTCTCGTTAGTAAAAAAAACAACTGCTGAAGACTGCTTTCATGAGCAAGTAAAACCTGTTTTTCATCATAAAAGGAGAATGTATTTTTGAACTCTACTGAATAATCCAAGATGCTGATTATGACTTGCCTTTTGCAGTTGGATGTTCCCACAATAGTCTTTTTGAATACTCTCATGCATGTGGCCATCACAACCAGCACCTCAACTTGTCTTGACAAGCTGTCCGTGACTGGTGGTTCTCAACACACTCTCAGCCAGGGCACAATCAGACTTAAGGCTAAGAACTGTAAAACAAATAAACAAGAAGGGAAACGTTTGCCATCTATGCACCCGGGATCAACATCCATATATCTAGCAGGACCTCCACAGTGCTGCGCACATTTAGGAAAGCGTTCGAGACTCTTCTCTTTAAATAACACTACATCACAATGCATTAACCATCCACAACCCAGCTTCCTGTCCTATTACTTGTTAACTTAATGCATGTCTTTGACCATGTCCTGCACTTGCTGAGTTTGTCTATGTTTGCGCTATAGCAATACTAAATAAGTACACACACATACATATATATATGCATGCATACATACATGTGACACTAAGCCCTTGGAGTATACCAGCCAGAATGTACTTCATACCTCACAGAGTTGGATGTGCCTTCCTAAATAGACAGGGTAAGACAGATAGAGAACAGGCGACCTTCTAACATGTAACACATTCTAATTGTAGGTATTGTAGATGAGCCAAGCAGATATCTTTGTTGTCCTGCTACATACAGCTTTAGCGGTCTCTTGCAAATAGTATTGTCTCATATGCTTTAACAATGGCTTTTGGTTGTCCGTCTCAGCTTGTTTCTGCTAAATGGATGCTTGCCCTCCTATTCTTTTGGTGTCCCGCCCTTGCTCAATGCTTTTAAAGAAAGCATTTATTTAAATATTGTAATGCAATGTTTTTTATTTTGAAGAACTACATTTTTGTGGTATGACTGATGTTGGACCTGGCCCTTTTTTCAGGGTCATCACCAAACATTTTGCCTCCTTCCTCCTATTTTTTTCTGACCTGTTTTCTTTTACTTTAGGACTCTGGGCACTTTACCACTGTCAACCAGTGCTAAAGTGCATATGCTCTCTGTGTAAATTGTATTGGTGATTGGTTTATCCATGATTGGCATATTTCATTTACTAGTAAGTCCTTAGTAAAGTGCACTAGAGGTGCCCAGGGCCTGTAAATCAAATGCTATTAGTGGGCCTGCAAATCAAATGCTATTAGTGGACCTGCAGCACTGATTGTGCCACCCACCTGAGTAGCCCTGTAAGTCTGTCACAGACCTGCCACTGCAGTGTCTGTGTGTGTAGTTTTAAACTGCCAATTAGACTTGGCAAGTGCACCCACTTGCCAGGCCCAAACCTGGAGGGAGGAGCTGACACACTGGAAAGGGCTGTGCCTGTCCTCACACAATGCAGTCTCCAACCACCTGATGTGTGTCTGGGGCCAGGCCTGGGCAAGGCAGGATCTTGTGAACAACAGAGACTTTCCTTTGAAGTTTGTCTACTTCAAAGCCAGAAAGGAGTATAAGTAGTGGACTCAAAACCCCATACTTTCAGAACACTTATGGATCAAGAGGAACCTCTGCCAAGGAGAAGAGCTGAAGAGCTGGAGGGAGGAGTACTGCCCCTTTGCTGTGTGTGTGTTGCTGGGTTGGCCTGCAGTTGCTGCATCTGCCTCAGAAAGGGCAAAGACTGTCGCGCCGCACCGCGCGGCGCGAGCCGAGCGTTCGGCAATAGCCGCGCGTTCGGCTCGGGCCGCGCTTCGCGTCTCTAAGACGCGGCGCGCCCCGAGCCTTTCTTACACCCGGCGAGGCCCCAGGACTTACTAGGGGCCTCGCGCTGCGTTCTTCCTCCGTCTTGTTGGGGTGTTCTGACCCCTCTTACCTGTTTGGGGCTCCTCTTTCTTCTTTTCTGTCTTTCTTCTTTTTTGGGGCTGTTTTCTCCTCTGTCCTTTATGTCTTTCCCCTTCCCAGGTTACCTCTGTCTTCCCAGCATTCCTCCTTCCCTATTCTCTATGGTTTCTGCTCCAGTCTATTCTATCTACTTTTCCCTATGCAAGATGGTGTCCTTTTCCTTCCTGTGGGTCACTTCCTGTTTTTTGATATATAAGGGCTGTGTTTTTCCTCCTTCTTTGCGCTGCAACACTTTCTGTTCAGTTAGTGTCCTCGCTCCTGATTTCCTTGCCTTTTGGTTTTGGACTCAGCATTCTGTGTTTTCTGATTTTTGTTCCTTTTGGATTACTGTTTGTTTGTTCTTGTTTTTCTCCAGGAATCTTCCTGTTTGGAGGTTTTTTCCCCTTTTTTAAGGGGTTTTTTCCCTCTGGCGCTACTTTCTGAAGGGCACGGTCTGTTCTTGGTGTTTCCATTGCCTACAGCACCGTGGCTACCAGAAAGAGTCGCCCCTTTTTGGGCCAAAGTCGAACATTGAAGATTCACGCCACCAGATCTGCAAATTCCAGGCGCAAGCAGCACGTGAGTCGTGACAGATTGCAGCGCCAAACCATTCCGACGTCCTCAAACACCATGGATAATACAGTGGCGGCTGCTGCAGATCCGGAGCAATCTCTGTTGACCACGATTCAGCAACAAGCCCAGGAATTGCAACAACTACGTAACGAAAATGCTGCGTTACGACAGGCTTTGGCCCTCCGCACCAGTGATGTTCCGACAATCTCCGCTTCTACCCCTTGTTTCTCTGGGGAACCAACCAAGCTTCGCGAGTTCTTGGATGCTTTAACGGTGTATTTCGCCTTCCGACCTACTCAATTCTCCCACGACAGGACCAAGGTGGGTTATCTTATCAGTGCCTTATCCGGTCCAGCCTTGGCCTGGGCGACCCCCATGGTGTCCTCCAACGACCCTGTATTGTCAGACTATTCCGCCTTTGTGAGTCGCTTCAAACAGATGTTTAGTCGTCCGGGATTGGAAGCCTCTGCTGAAGAAGCCTTGTGCGACATCCTACAAGGCTCCCAAGACGTCCTGCAATATATAACCCGTTTTCGTCAGTTGGCGGCAGAGACCACTTGGGTGGAACGTACTCTGGTAACATTATTTCGTAGAGGGCTCAAAGAAGAAATAAAGGATGAACTAGTGCATTCTACCAGAGCGGAAGATCTTCGTGGCCTGATGGATCAAGCCCTGTCCATCGAATATCGTCTTCAGGAACGGAGATCGGAGAAGAAGAGGAGTAGAGGGTTTGCCCAGCCAAGTAGCTCACGTGCATACCTGCAGCGTTCCGAGGAACCTCGCACTCCTACTAGAGACATCGAAGGGGAACCCATGCAGGTGGATACTACCCGAGGTCCGCTCTCTGCTAGTGAACGAGAAGACAGACGCAAGAGAGGGTTGTGCCTGTATTGTGGTTCTGCTGGTCACATGCTCCGTACCTGTCCAGTACGTCCGTCCAGGCCTTCGGGAAACGCCACCTCCCGTCCTCTGTAAGAAGGGAGGGGACGGGATCTACAGCTATACCTTCCATCAGCTCCTTTAATGACAATACAACTGCCTTGTTCATCTTTCCGGTCCTGTTACAACTTCCTGACGGTCGTCAAGAAAGAACTATGGCATTACTAGATTGTGGTGCTAGTGGTATATACATGGACAAGACGTGGGCTGCTGCTAAACTAGTTCCTACTCAAGCAAAAGAGGTACCCGAACAGGTACACACTGTGGATGGATCTTTGATATCCTCTGGTCCTGTAGACACCACTACCCTGATGTTAAGTCTACAGGTGGGAAACCATCAAGAACACATCTCCTTCGATCTTATTACGTCCCCTAACCATACCGTCATTCTTGGAATTCCGTGGCTCATCAGACATAACCCATATATAAATTGGGTTACCCGGACAGTCTCTTTGTCTTCGCAATTTTGTCATGAAAACTGTTTTACTTCCGACAAATATTGGTCTCCGAAAAGATCCTTAGCTACTGAAGGTGCCACTGGTATGTCCATTAATACGGTCCAAGGGATCCCAGACCACTATTTGGAGTTTCAGGATGTTTTCCAAAAACCGTCAAAACCTGTACTACCTCCACATCGAGAATATGATTGTGCAATTCCATTGGAACCCGGCACAATTGTTCCTTTTGGGAGGATGTACTCCCTCACGGAACCCGAAAAGGAAGTTCTAAAGGAGTATCTGGACGAAAATATACAGAATGGTCTTATTGTTCCATCGTCGTCTCCGGCTGGGGCCCCTCTCTTTTTCGTGCCCAAGAAGACTAAGGATCTTCGTCCGTGCCTGGATTTTCGAGGTCTGAATAAGATTACCATTAAAGATCGTTATCCTTTGCCTCTCATCAGGGACATTCTGGAAGCAATCAGAGGGGCCCAACGTTTTACTAAATTGGATTTACGAGGAGCCTACCACCTTTTACGCATAAGAGAAGGCGACGAATGGAAGACAGCATTCAGGACCCCATTTGGCCATTTTGAATATAGGGTTATGCCGTTTGGTCTTACTAACGCCCCCGCTATCTTCCAGAGATTTATGGACTCAGTGTTTTCAGACCTACTGAATCAGACAGTCGTGATCTACCTAGACGACATTCTTATTTATTCTAGAAATCCTGAACTCCATACTTCCCATGTGAAACAAGTTCTTCAAAGACTTCGTGATCATCAGCTATTTTGCAAACCAGAGAAATGTGAGTTCGACATGACGGAAGTCAAATATCTGGGCTATCATTTAAGTCCCACCGGCATAGCTATGGATCAAGAAAAGGTACAAGCTATCCTAGAGTGGCCTTCTCCTTCTACCATAAAAGAAACACAATGTTTCCTAGGTTTAGCAAACTTCTATCGACAATTCATTCTAGACTTTGCCAGTCAGACTAGCCACATAACTCACACCTTAAAGAAGGACAATTTAAAGAAGGGGTTTGTCTGGACTGAGACTGCTGAAGCAGCCTTTCAAAGCTTAAAGAGAGCCTTCACCCAAGCCCCCATCTTAAGACATCCAGATACCACCAAGCAATTTATAGTAGTAACTGATGCTTCTGAGAGAGCCATCGGAGCTGTCTTACTCCAACGACAAGAGGATGATGGCCTTGAACATCCTGTTTTCTATTTGTCTCATATCCTTTCCACAGCTGAACAACATTATTCCGTACTTGAAAGGGAATTATTGGCTCTGAAAACAGCCTGCCTTGAGTGGAGACAGTTTCTGATGGGTTCCAAGGAACCGTTTGAGGTGAGGACAGACCACCGTAATTTACAATGTTTAAGAAATTTTGTGTGTCAGAATAGTCGTCAGGCCCGCTGGGCCTTTTTCTTCAGTCAGTACGATTTTTATATTACATATATTCCAGGGTCTCAAAACATCCTGGCTGATGCTCTGTCTCGCCGATATCCAGAGTATTCCCCTTCCTCATCCCAGTATCTTCTAGAACCCAGTAAGATCGTTGGAGTGGCTCAGTCTTTCCTGGAAGAAGTACAACAAGAATACGCCAACCTATCGGACCATGACATAGAAGAACTAAGACCATTATTGTACAAGAAACAAGGATATTTTTATCACCAAGACCTGATATTCCTCCCTACAAACAAGGTGCAAAAGAAAGCATTACAAATGTGCCATGATTCCCCTGTAGCTGGTCACAGAGGCATCAAGGCCACACAAGAACTACTTTCACGATTTTTCTGGTGGCCTACCTGGAAACTGGATGTGGAAAAATACGTTCAGGCCTGTCCCATATGTGCCCAAGCCAAAATACCTCACACCAGACCGGCAGGATTGCTACAGCCTTTGCCTGTTCCATCGGCCCCATGGCATACTATCTCTACCGATTTTATGTGTTCGCTCCCACCATCAGCAGGAAACCGGGTTATCATGGTCACAGTGGATTCTTTCACAAAGATGGCTCATTTCACTGGCCTCAAAAAGCTGCCTACTTCTCAAGAACTAAGTCAAATATTCATAGATCATGTCTTCCGTCTCCATGGACTTCCGCATACCATAATATCTGATAGAGGACCTCAGTACATCTCCCGATTTTGGAAGCATTTTTGTAAAACCCTGAATATAAATAGAGCCCTGTCTTCAGGGTTCCATCCTCAGACCAACGGACAGACTGAGCGTCTGAATCAAGGACTAGAGCAATATCTTCGATGCTTTTGCAATTCTACCCAAAGTAACTGGAGCACTTACCTCTCTTTAGCCGAGTTTTCCTACAATAACTCAGTCCATAGTGCCTCCAAGGTCACCCCCTTTTTCTGTTCCTATGGTCTTCATCCTACCTCTTTCCCTACTTCTCCACAATCTAACTCTCCTCTACCTGCTATTAACTATTTCTCCAAACGCCTTCTCCAACTCCATAAACTAATTCGATCTAATTTGTTACATACCAAGAGGTATATGAAGAAGGCTGCAGACAAGAGACGTACAACCAATCCAAATTATCTTCTGCAAGATAAAGTCTGGCTCTCCTCCAAATTCTTGCCCTCACGTCTCTCTCAAAACAAATTCACACCTCGTTACTATGGGCCTTTCCGTATTCTCCAGTTGGTCAATCCTGTCACTGTCCGTCTTCACTTACCCCATACATGGAAGATCCATCCGGTTTTTCATGTTTCTCAGCTTAAACCTTATGTGCCTGATCCTTACTCACGTCAGTTTCCTTGTCCACCTCCTGTCCTTGTGGATGATGCTCCTGAATATGAAGTGCAGGAAATTTGTGACTCTCGTCTTTTTCATAAACGACTTCAGTATCTGATTCATTGGAAGGGTTATCCTCTCAGTGAATGTTCATGGGAAGATGCCTCTTCCGTTCACGCTCCTCTTCTGATTCAACGCTTTCACCGTTTATTTCCTTTCAAACCAGGGCCTTCGGGAGGGGGGCCTACTGTCGCGCCGCACCGCGCGGCGCGAGCCGAGCGTTCGGCAATAGCCGCGCGTTCGGCTCGGGCCGCGCTTCGCGTCTCTAAGACGCGGCGCGCCCCGAGCCTTTCTTACACCCGGCGAGGCCCCAGGACTTACTAGGGGCCTCGCGCTGCGTTCTTCCTCCGTCTTGTTGGGGTGTTCTGACCCCTCTTACCTGTTTGGGGCTCCTCTTTCTTCTTTTCTGTCTTTCTTCTTTTTTGGGGCTGTTTTCTCCTCTGTCCTTTATGTCTTTCCCCTTCCCAGGTTACCTCTGTCTTCCCAGCATTCCTCCTTCCCTATTCTCTATGGTTTCTGCTCCAGTCTATTCTATCTACTTTTCCCTATGCAAGATGGTGTCCTTTTCCTTCCTGTGGGTCACTTCCTGTTTTTTGATATATAAGGGCTGTGTTTTTCCTCCTTCTTTGCGCTGCAACACTTTCTGTTCAGTTAGTGTCCTCGCTCCTGATTTCCTTGCCTTTTGGTTTTGGACTCAGCATTCTGTGTTTTCTGATTTTTGTTCCTTTTGGATTACTGTTTGTTTGTTCTTGTTTTTCTCCAGGAATCTTCCTGTTTGGAGGTTTTTTCCCCTTTTTTAAGGGGTTTTTTCCCTCTGGCGCTACTTTCTGAAGGGCACGGTCTGTTCTTGGTGTTTCCATTGCCTACAGCACCGTGGCTACCAGAAAGAGTCGCCCCTTTTTGGGCCAAAGTCGAACATTGAAGATTCACGCCACCAGATCTGCAAATTCCAGGCGCAAGCAGCACGTGAGTCGTGACAAAGACTGGACTTTGCTTTGTATCCTGCTTGCGAAGATTCTCCAAGGGCTTGGACTGAGCTTGCCCCCTGTTAAGAAGTCTCAGGGACAGCAAAGGCTTCACATACCAGTCTCTGGGTTCACTTACTGTATACCCTCACTCGCCAGGTGGTGCCTATTCCAGTTTCTGGGCTCTTGGGAGTGAATGTTGGTGAAAATCCAAGTGCACCGACTTCAGGCGACACCTGGACTGACGCCGCTGCCAGATCCAACAACTCTGAATGCAACTGAAGCCGTGGTTCCCGCTGGAATGCAACGACCCCAACCGACCACACAAGCCCACGCCACCACAGCCTCGCTGAACTCCACATCTCCATGAGTTCCAAAGCGCTGTGTCACTGACGTCTGTCACCTGACTCCGCCGCGGTGTCTGCAGCCTTGTGGCTTGACCACGACTCCGTGGATATCAACCCCGCTGGAAGTGCAAGGATCCGACACTTCGCACTGACTCCTCCAATCCTTTGCTCTGCAGCAGCGAAACTGATGTCTCACCGGATCCAGTGACGCCTCGATCCCCGACTCTGTGCAGCGGGTTGTATCCTCATTTTCACAAGGTACTGTACCTGGGGGTCCGTGCAACTCCATGACCGGCGCCATTGGCATCGGATTGTTGAGAATGACTCTGTCACAACGCTATGATATCACCAAATTGAAACATTTGTGTTTCTAAGCACTATATTGAAGTTTAATCTTTAAAAAATTAATAACTTTGTATGTGTGTGTTGGATTTATGTCGTTTTTGTCTTGTTTTACTCAGATAGATATTGGCTATTTTTCTCACTTGGTGTTGGGTTGTGTTGTTTTCACTGTGTTACTGTGTGTGTTGGTACAAATACTTTACACATTGCCTCTGAGATGGGCCTGACTGCTTGTGCCAAGCTACCAAGAGGGTGAGCAGAGTTTATCCTAGGTGTGTATCTTCCTTACCCTATAATGAGGGTTCCTGCTTGGGCAGAGTGCATACTGACTGCCAACCAGATACCCCATTTCTAACAACTGAAAAAAAATGAATAAGCTAATTGAATTGTTTAGGGCTGATTGTGCTTTACAAGTGAACATAGACCCAGTATTACATATAATGCTTGAGTTCAAATGATTTAATTGTGATAATGTTGAATAATTCAAGTTCCGATCAAAAGCCATAAACATGGCAGTTTTATGAGGTGGAGGGTACCACATTGCCCTCATATGCACAGCTCCCTATTAGTGAATTACTGTCAATGGGAAGTTCTCCTCTGCAAAAATACCCTAACATTAGATATTTTTCATTCCTCCTTATCCTATTAAATAGTAACAAACTGTCAAGCTGTGTTCACCAGTCAAGTGACGTGATCTAGAGTCAACCGATTATCAGTGAATATGAGAGCATTAATGTGCCTGTCAGACATGTTAGGTGGAACGCATTATGTCTATGCAAAACATCTGGGATCTGTAACTAGGAGCCTGATGTACAAAACCATTTTGCATTTGCAAACCCTGCGATTTGCAAAATCACAAGGTTTACAACTGCTAAATGTTCTTCTTTAAATGTACTAAATCCCTTTGGAGATTTCCACTTGCAAATGGGGTTTTGGACTGATTTAGAATTTTATTTCCAATTTGCAATGAAATGCATCAGTAGTTTCTGACCGCACTGAATTGTTACCAACACCTCAAAGGAGGAGGTAACATGCTGGACACCTCCCCCTTGGAAATGATCAGGGTTTCCCCAGGGGAAGTAGGCAGTGATGCAAGGGACTACTGCACACGTTTCCTGATTATTTTTTTTATTTTATTTTTTCCCCACATTTTTTAAAGCAACTCACTTCTTAGGGCAGAGCTGCAAACGTGCGTCAGCAACCATACACAATAAAAAAGGCAATTGATGAAAAAAAAAAATTGAATGATGTATTAATTGTGTAATCTTCCCTATCTAATTCTATAAAGGGCCTGTTCTGTGCACGAAGGTTAATCCCAGTAAAAGCTGCCCAAAAACATCATTTGAAAAGTTATGTAATATACTGCAGTATACCAAGGGATTAACTTCCCTAGTTTCCCCCACCTCCAATTAATTGTTTAAAATAACTCAAGCCTGGTCATAAATCAGGCGTGGTGGTGTTAGTGGTGGCCATCTTTGTTGGTGCCCCCATTGCTCCATCTCCATAGATTCCCTCGCCACCACTCTCTAAGGATGCACCTCATCTCTCCATAGTCCCTCTCACATTTAATTTAATTTATTTTCTAGCACTACTCATTCCAATGTATGGTGGTGGAGTGCTTTATATTAAACACTCACACATATTATATTAAAAATCAGCCATTGAGATGGTGCATCTGGATCAAATTGTACCTTCTGTACTAGTCCAAATACAAGTGCCATCTTTGTAGGACCTTGTGTTGTTTTTTTCTATTAAAAAAACTGCTACTTTGCAACGGCTTACACTTCGCGGAGGACCCTTCACTCACACACAATTAAAACACAACAACAACAGACACTCAAACGCATGCATACGGCACACACAAACACGCAACAATGCAGGGACATGCATACAGGTACACAATCACACATAAGAAACATGTAATGAAGAAACACACTAATAGTCGCACAGAAACACATTCCCACACACATACACTTGCTAACTATGCAGTCAAATAGAATTGGGCCCTGCAGCATCATCCTTGGAGCTTCCATGTTTGGGTAGTGGGGACCAGCGGTCACTGAGCCACTGCTGACGAAGGTAGCGCCTGTGCCGGCCCACTCCGTGAAGCCAAACCAGATAGTTAAATTCAAAGCCACCAGCAACCCCCATGCCTTAGGACAATCCGCTTGTTTTAATTACCGGGCGGGCAGGTGGTTGAATGGGAGAAGCTGGTCTGCAAATCACACACGCAATTAACACACAATCGTCTGTACAGAGTAGGGGATGAGTGAAAAGTCAACGCAACCCCACAACGTAGTGAAACACTGTAGCGCTGCCTGCTTTCGATGTCTGCACAAAAGCAACGAAACAGTTAAAAGAAACGTCAAAATCAAAGCAGCAACTGGAAATCGTGAGCCAGGACATTTAAAGGAAGCATGTGCTTCACATACAGACACCGGAGGTAGAGGTCAGACAGTAAACCGCGCCCCTGAGCATGGCGCCCAGTACAACTGTACCGGTCAAAACCAACACTGTTTAAGGATATTTAATCACGGCTCCCAACTTCCAGCGTAATTTTCTCACAAATGCAGTGTAGATTTTCCATCATTCTTTTGTTTTTTATCCATTGGTATTTACAATGATCGTAGTCACCGATTGTATGCTTATATTCTGTGTCAAATAATGCTTATCAATGATATTTCACAACGTATTTTAAAATGTAACTGTTGTGTGTGTTAATGGGAGTGAGGCAAATTTTTCTCTCCCATCGCGTTACGATTTTTGCTACGACACAATATTATATAGCAGTGATATTTGGGATGTGTATGTGAAAAAGTAATTTTAGTCTTCTCTGTATTCTAAATGAGTATCACGGGTGACTCCTGTTTGCAGACTTATAGCCTGCGTATCATTGTGAGTCTCTGGTTGTTAATTCAGTTAATTGAACCAATTTTACTCCTGTACATCAAAACGCAAGGCAATTATAGCATCATGTAATCGGTATTGTGACTGTGTGTTTACACTTTTTATTATGTGACAACATAGACCACTTCAATCCATTCTTCCTATCCTACTTCAGTTTCGGTGTAATCGTATTCTTCTGGCTTCAATTACAGGAAAATCAATACGCCAAATGGATGGCAGCCTGCCTTTTGGCATCTAAAGGCAGAACAATGGCGGACAGCTCCTATCGGCCTGAAGTTCATAAAATTCTTCAATTCCTGAAGATGAAAAACCGTAATACTGCTCCTGAAGTATCTACCGACCTTGAAAGCATGGACTTTCAACCAGAGTGCTTTGTTTCACCTCGTTATGCAAAGAAATACAAAACTAAACAGGTGCCATAACGTTTTAAAATTTTAAAGTGGCATGTCTTGTAAACTTGCTATTTGGTGATCCATGGTCATTGAAGTAGTAGGCTTTTGTCAGTCTCATTCCAGAAAAAGTTTTAAAAGTGGACATTAGGCAAATGATTAGACGAATGGAAATTGTTCTTTATTGTGCCTTATCAGGGAAACAGACAAGTGTCAAACATTTCACTGTAAATTTCAATGTGAATGCCATATTTATTCCATCCCCTCTATGTCCCACTTTCCGAGGCATTTCACTGGATAAAACCTGGTGGGTTTTCCATCTGAGAACTGGCCCAAAGTTAAGGTATTACTGTTGGAATCTGGTGCAGAAATTCTGATTCCCAGGGTAATTCCTCATTTCTTAAGGCACCCACCAAGGCAAAGTTGACGTACCTCTCAAAATGACCAATATTTACAATATTGTTTCATTCATTTCCAGAAGCTACTCTTACATTTTGTGTTTTCCTCTTTTCAAGCCTTTTCTCCTTCTGGTTTGTCTACCCTTCCTGTTACTAGCGTTCTGAGCATTCTGATCACAGGCATCGTGATCATTCTACTTAAAGCATACTAACTTCCTGAGCATGCCAGTCTGTAGTGTCCTGAACATTACTGTCAGTAGATTCTAGAGCATTCTAGTCCAAATACCCTGCAAATTCCAATGTGTAGTGTTGTGAGAATTATGGTTCATAGATTTATTAGTACTTCTGTCCGTAAGTGCCTTCTCTGTGTTTCTCTTTCATCAATTACAGCATTTCCTGTTCTTTTCACCTGATTGGCTGTGTAGGTCTGTGTTTCTATCTTATCACTTGCCCTTTATGTTATTCCTTGTTTCCAGAGGTTGAATGCTGGTTTCTCTGTTACTCATCATATGTTACTTTTCTTTCTCGTGTCCATGAGTGTTGTCTCTTGTGAACTCTTGTTAACAATGTGATGACTTCTATTGTCATGAAGCAGGCATTGCTCTGTTTCTTCTACATATCAACAGATCTTAGACAGACTATAATGAGAACTGATGACAGAGAGGCGGAGAACTGGCAGAAGTGAGATATTTTGGGGCTAGCCCTATATATCAATTTGCTGTATCTGAGCAGTACTCCCAGACGTTTCTCACTCATACCTTTCTTGTTTGAGGGACTACCTCAAATTTGAGCTCAAGCCAAGGTCCTGAATGGAGCCCAAACCAGTAATTGCTAGGATTCTTAACTATAAGGATTAAGACAATCTATAGAGCCCTCAGAGAACTATTAAATTTAATGTTTGAAAACCACCAGATGGGTTATTACCTAGATTTGATTCTGGCTATTTAAAGAGCTACAAAGCAGTTTGGAATCATAAAGTCTGTGACGATTGCAATAGTCACTGGGCAATGCTGAAAAAATAATATACTAAGAAAACTGCTTCTTTAGAGATATGAGAATAGTCATGAGGTGCTAAGTACAAGGCTGAACAGAATGATAACGAGCAATAAGATAGCAACAGCACACGTGAGGCTTTGTCACAGAGGGGGAGCTTACAGCACATTGATGTAATCACCCTGAAAAGCTCTGAATAGCGGAATACCAAGTCAATACCTACAGGATAATAAAACAATGCATACCGTGCACCATTAAAAATCTTAACGGGGTGGCAGAAGATGATGTTTGATGAGCCAGATGCGAGGAGACTTAAATCTGTGGTTTTCACCACCTCTGCAGTTCCTTATTTTTCACCAGACATTGCTGCAGCAAGCTCAATGGACTCTGCTTCACCGGATAAAGCCATGCTTCTGAGCCTGGCACTGCAAGGCAACTTTTCAGGGACTCATGGGAGTCTTCAATCCACCGGACCCGATAAGATGTGGTTAGCTGTTATCCTTGTTCTGTAATCCTCCCCCGACTCAGGAGAAGATTCTGAATAAGAGGCGAAAAACGAAGCTGCAACCAATAGTATTGTTGATCTTACTAGAGCACAGGGAGACCTTATGGGTGATTCCATGACTGAAAAAGATGCACAAATTGAAAGACGAAAAGCAGTGCATGGGAGTCAAAATGAAGGTTCTGAAGATGACAGGGCCGGACTAGGAACCCAAAGCAGCCCTGGCAAAATTTGTCAGACCAGCCCTCATACAGTGCATAGTAAGTGCAGCGAGCAAGCCTGAACACTAAAAGGTGGGTTTGGGGGGGGAGTTCTTTCCCCAAGAACATTTGGGCGAAATGGTGCATTCTGCAGCACATTTTTAACTATATATTTAACTGTATTAGCCTTTTAAGCATAGTAAATGATAACCTTACAGTGCACCACGATTCAACAATCTTTATCGGGGCTCTTCAACGATTCTCTCACTGTCACCATCCAACAGTACCCCTTATAGCCCCTCTCTCACATGTATTTAATTTGTTTTATAGTGCCTCTCATACAGGTGTTTGATGTTGGAGCACTTTACATCACACACAAATACAGAGAAAATGAATAGTAAGTGTGTAAACAAGTGTATAAGAAATGTTACATAATACAAAGGGGACTACAAGGTGTAGGATTTATGTCATCCATACTGGTAGGCATTTTTTTTTAAGAGTGCCTGGTTGGGAGAAGCACAAACTCAGGATTCAGAACGTAACATAGTGGTTAGGTTTGGTTTTACGAATAAGAATGTATTTCTATCTAAACAAACCCTTTTTAGGAACATTAAGCTAATGAAAGACTTTGAAAAAAGATAACTTTCTAACCCGTACCATGCACTTTGCTTGCTGCTCTTTGACACGTCATAGATCACTGTGCTAGATTATAATTTATGAACTGCTCAGACACAAAAACGGTCACTGTGACAAAAGCAGTAACCCAATGAGCTTCTCACATAAAATGCTGTTTTATGATATCCATTGTACATGTCCTTTGCAGCAGGAATATTAACCCTGTATGCTACTTTAGATGAGTTAAAACTACAACTAGACAAAACTCTGATCTGATCTCTTTCTTTTTCTTTCTTTCTCTCTTTCTCTCTTTCTCTCTCTCTTTCTCTCTCTCTTTCTTTCTTTCTTTCTTTCTTTCTTTCTTTCTTTCTTTCTTTCTCTACCACCTGTATTCTTCCCCGCCAATGTCCTCACTAGAGGCAGCCAGTGGGATTTGGCTGAGGGCATATCTATGTCCTCAAATGGAGTTTGGCAGGGGAGGAAGGAGACCACAAAAGAGCCAAATTAAGAAGGTGGAGAAATCCAGATGTTCCACAAGGAACAGGGGGAAGCATTCAAAAATGTAAAGATGGTCAAACAACACTCTAGAAATGGATGTACACAACTCAAGTGATACAAACTGGAATTGTTAGGCAAGGTAGTTCAAAAGGTATAAGGGTTACTTCTTGGAACATTAATGGCTCTCTGATCACACAGTCCGATTGGCTAGTGAAGAACTGGGTCCTTTAGTCATTGACATAATAAACCTACAGGAGACACATTTATTGGGCCAAGAATCATCTAAACTGAATCAGCTAGGCTACAAGATAATACCTCTCACTAAATAGGAGGCTGTTACATGGGGGAGTACGTCTCACAAAAAACAATACATTGCAAATCACAAAATCTAACTGCAACTCCTCTGGATGCTAGCTTATTAGTCGGGTTGTCAGAGAGATAATATCACTTACAATACGCAGTATATAGGCAGCTAATCATGATGATCCCACTATTTTTAAACAATTATTGCTTTAGCTCATGGGATAGCATTTTCCTATAGGGATTTGTGGTGATATAATTCTCACTTTAGACCCCAGTGTTGTTTAACTAATCTTCATATGGCAATCAAGAGCCACCCTTCTCATTATGTGGAACTCCTATGGTATGATAGATGGCTGGCACATGCCCCCTCTCTCGAATCAGGCTACACTTTCTACTCAGTTACTCATAAATCGTGTTCTCAGATTCACGTGTTCTTTCTATCACAATGTCTTGATTCTAACATGCCTTTTGCTCTTCATCCATGTACTACCTCTGTTCACAACTCACTTACAATAACTATCAAAAGAGCCTCCTCTCATTTTTGGAGTAATCCTACATACTGACATTTGATCAAGTCCTTTTAATTATTCAAATTATTGTACATACATATCCAAAATCCTTGAAGATAATATAGATGGTAATACCCATGCTGCCTCGCCCAGCATGGTATGGGACTGTATGAAAGCCGTTGTTAGATGCTCTACCATGACATATGCCGTAAACAGAGATAAAAACCAAAAATGCTAGATGTCAAGAACTCAGATAAAGGCTCTAAAGATTGGAATTTGATCACATACTTTCACTAAGCTTAAAAAGGACCCCTCAATCCCAGAACAAATGTTAAATCAGCTACATACAATCAAAATGCTGATCAAGAAAAAAGTGTGGGATCAGGCTGAACGCCACTGCCAGAATAATTGTGTAAATACTTTGACAATGATGACTCTTTAGTATTAACTCTTTAATATTTATGTATTTATTTATTTAGAAGTACATAGTTAAAAAAAACCATTACATCAATATTAAAATTCATAAAAAACACACATAATATACAATCAAAATATATATATATTTTTGCATTACCTACAGTACTAAAAGTAAAAAGTGACAGATATTATAGTGCCTAAATATTACTCAAGTACCTGTACTTATATACCCTAAACATATGATGACGTACAACATTTTGCACAAGCTATATCACCTAACTAGAAAAGTACCAACATACTTAAAATACTGGCTGCTCAATGCCTATAATAAAAAGTACTTCCCCCACAATCTGCTTTACTACATTAAAAGAATATACACATAACAATTGTCTTATTCTTTTCTTATATCAGCAGAAGGTACTGGATTCCCACCACTTTCACCCTACAACCCCATCAATCATACTGTTTTCACAATCATGCAGGTTTTCTGACACCGTTGCAAAAACCTTGTGTCTTGGAGTTTAAAATAGTATCTTTTGTTTTAAAAACTAGGGATCACTGCTTGTCTACATGTGTAAATACCTCTCAGATTAAAAGCTACCTTAAGCAGGGTCTTTCTCTCACTTAGTAGACCTCTACAAAGACAAATCATATGGGTAATATTTTCATTCCCGAGACACACAACCTACACAAAGTCTTGTTTGAGTCCCGTAACCAAGAAGACCCCAAAAATATCTAATAAATAAGCCCTTTTCCTTCCTTGTCCACCCGCGCTCCAGGTAGAGCTGAGGTTTAAGAATTCTATACTCATTTATTACCATCCATGAATAGGATCTAACTGAAAAACCCCTTATCAGTTATTAAAGAACGTTCTTCATCAATAGTTTTTTTGAGAGTATCATAAGGGATGCTACTTTCCCAGAGTAATCGAACACTCAAGTCTTCAGTGCCTGATTCAGATACGGCCTACACAGTGTTGATGTATTTGCGCTGACTTCTTCCCAAACTGCTTGACAAAGCCAGTATCCGGTGGTTAACTGCAAATTCTTCCATACTTTATTATAACCCCTTTTCTTGTTATACTTTAATTCGAGTACCCAAATTCAAGCCTTTTCTGTGCTTGGGAGGTATTACATGGGAAATGGAAGAGGGCATTGAGAATTTTTGTAATGATTACATTAAAAAAAATTGTATCTCTTCCTCATACTGCTTCACTTCCATAACTTAGTACTGCTTGGTTAAATAATCAATGCACACTGGTTCCGCTATATTAGAACACATTATAGATAGTGGGGCCCTATTCAAGCCATGGGTATACCATTCACCATTTCCCAAAAACCCATTAATTACTCTTTTCACTCAGGGACAGTGCTTTAGCCCAAAAACTATGCCCTTTCAAGGATTTTTCTCCCCAAAGTGACTTCTGATATATATTATTAATAATTCTTAGGTCATGTTGAATTTTACAATTTCCAGGTTGCTTCTTTGCTGATCTTATGATTTTATTTTGATTCCTCCTTAGTAAACTAGTGGAAGCAGAAATCTGAATCCTATTTATACTACTACAAACACCTATATAAAGAACAACATTAGATAGGGAATGGCCCCTATTTAGCAATGTAGAAATGTAAGAAGGGTAATCACACAGATGCCACATCGGGGAAGGATGGATGGGCTCTACCTCGTCTAAAATAATACTATTGGTCCTGCTTCTCTACCAGACTATCCCAGGTTGAGGTATTTCTTTAAGTACATGCACTCTTGGTGATCTATATGAAGATTTGGCTCTGGCACATGGAGTCTTTGAACCAGTATTTTAAGAAAATAAGATTTAAAACACTATTAGTAAATGCACAGATAAGGTCAGCTGAATGCACTAAATTACAGATTCCCAAAAATAATTATTATGCTTCTTTTTGACACAACCCAGATTTCCCTGATTTTGTTTTTCTCTTGATGGTTCAGACCAAGCTGGGTCCAGTACACACCCTCAAACCTTCAGTCATTTACACCCAGGGCATATTTTTTTACTCTTTCGTCACATTGTTATCAATATATCACATTCCATGTAGAGGGTTTTCAAAATAGCTACAGCTCATGACTACTTCATAGAGAAATCAATGGGCTCTGAGGCCCATTAAATATACTGAATAGCTAGCCTCTCTCAATCACAACAGTATCACTGGTACTGTGTACTCACTGCTACAAGAGAAACAGCACTTAGCTAATTAAGGGTTAGAAACAGTCATGTAACCTACCAAGTCTCAAAGAGAGAGAGCAGGCTATTTCTCTGAGTCATCATATGCTAAACATATCTAGTTTTAAAATCCACAACTCCAAATTCATATATATATTTTGCATGGAAATGTCTGCATCAGTGGGGCCTCTGTAGGAATTCAACATGTTTTTTGATGTCCGGTCATAAATACACAGTTGCAGCTATAAACTCATCAGTTGCCACCAAATTGACGAATATTGGCAGCAGGACTTCATGGAGCTGGGTAAACTTTTAGGTATCACAATCACCCATAGTCTTAAATTGATTTGTTTAGGTTTCTCAGAATCCACTCAATCAAGACTGGAGGGCATTATGTTTGCAGCAATGCTTTTGGCCAGATTGCAAATCGAAAAGTTATGGATTCATAAAAATCCACTCACAATGAAGGCATGATGGCTCTAATTCATAGATTTATGAGGTACGTAATTGGCTATTATTATACAACATGACAGAAACCAACATCATCTAAAAACCTTGTGAGAACAATTCATTGCATTTTCAAATATACTATGATGCGCACATCTTTATACTAAAATCCATGATTTGTAAATACTCTGCCGTGATTAAAAAACTGTTGAACTGTGCTTTTAAGATACTTTAGTAGTGCCATGTTAACCGCTAAATATTTGTTATCCCAGTTTTCTCTATGTATTGTCGGGACATCTATCAATGAAAGAAGAGCAAACCGTCATGAACTGTGTTGAAAGTTAAATACAGAGAGAGGACAGTGAATGTGAATTACTCATTGTACACGTGAATTCACGGTGGTGGGAAGAACAGGAGTCAAACAGCAATGAGAAATAAATAAACGTGCTGCACAAATAATGACTCCAGTCTGATTCTCTAGAGGTGGCCTGGCCACACCAAACTGTCCACCACTAGACCACATTATTGACAATAGTGTGTGAAGTGCCACAAAAACCTGTGAGATTGATGTCTGACATTTTGTGAGGAGACCTACAGAATAACCAAAACCACTTTGGACATAAAGGGGGTCATTCTGACCGCCGGGGCCAGGGTTGGCGGGAGCACCGCCAACAGGCTGGCGGTGCCCCGCAGGGCATTCTGACCGCGGCGGTTTGGCCACGGTCCGAAGTGGAAAACCGGCGGTCTCCCGCCGGTTTTCCGCTGCCCAAAAGAATCCTCCATGGCGGCGCAGCTTGCTGCGCCGCCATGGGGATTCTGACACCCCATACCGCCATCCTGTTCCGATGGCGGTATGGGGTGTCGTGGGGCCCCTGGGGGCCCCTGCAGTGCCCATGCCAATGGCATGGGCACTGCAGGGGCCCCCGTAAGAGGGCCCCACTTTGAATTTCACTGTCTGCATTGCAGACAGTGAAATTCGCGACGGGTGCAACTGCACCCGTCGCACCTTCCCACTCCGCCAGCTCCATTCAGCGCTGGCGTCCTCGTGGGAAGGTTGTTTTCCACTGGGCTGGCGGGCAGCCTTTCGGCGGTCGCCCGCCAGCCCAGTGGAAAACCCAGAATCACCGCAGCGGTCTGACGACCGCGGTGCGGTGTTCTGGCGGGGGTACTTTGGCGGGCGGCCTCTGCCGCCCGCCAAGGTAAGAATGACCCCCAAAGTGTCAACTTTACCTTGCAACGAGATTAGACGTTTTCCATGCAACAGCAGACACCAACACTCCTGCTAATATTCTAAAGCAGATTAGAGGTGGGACTTCCTCAGGCTTTAAAAAATTACTAAATGCACAATAATTTGGAGAAATTAAAACACAACACATGACTAATGTTGACATCAATCCTATGTTATCACATTATATGCTATGAGACTTTGCATAGGACAACAGGGCCATCCTACTCTTGCCACTGGCAGCGCTATCAACAATACATGTCACAACATTAAGCATAGACCTAGGTCCATTGCGGCCAGGTTAGACCCCATCCCCATTTCTCATCAGCAAAGATGTTTTTGTGATGCTGCTTGTCAACTACAATGTCCAACACAAGCTGTTAGAAATGTGTCTTAGAACCCTACAGTGGTCTCATACTTGTTGGTAATTCTCTTGCTGTTCAGATAGCAAGGTTTCACCTCCCAACAAGCTCCCTCCCCAGCTCCACCAAAAATAGTAGGATAATGCAGGACTGTCTGTAGGCTTGTTTAAAAAAACATTGTCCTAATTTCAAAACCAAGGTTGACAGTTATAGGTAAACATCTCTAACAAATGGAACTTAGCTCATGTTCTGCAGCAGTTCATTGGCCGAATGGCCAGAACCTGACACACTTAACTTTGTAAAAAATAAAAAGGACTTCTATCTAATTATACACTGCTGCAGAAGCTCCTATACCCTACACTGCTGAGTCCTTAACTTCACTTCCTGCACTTGTGCTTTACAAAACACTTCACATTGGATTAACCTAAGAAAGGGGGGGGCTCTTCAGACCCGCTCCAGGAGGGCTGGTGTCTAAGGCTTTTCCGCCAGTTTTCCCACTAACACAAAATCTAGGTGTTCCAGCAAGAGGCGTTAAGGCTACTATCCTATTGTATTTCAATTTTGGTAAGAGGTGTGATATAGAATGCTGAATATAATTAATATCTTTGACACTGTTTCTTTTGCCATTATTATTATTTGTAAAGTATTTGCCTTTTCTATTTCTCTATCAAATGCACAAAAGCCATTTGACTTTCTGGTTTCATCAGCTATCAAATCAATTGTATCTAAACAGAAGGATTCTCAGATATTTTCTGTTCATGCATGGTAGGCTTGGATCACATTTTATGGATGGGGAAAATAGTTTCTATTAGTAGGTATCTCAGGATTTCACCAAGATCTCATTTGTTTTGGAATCCACTAAATATTTCTCAATGTTGTTAACTAATCCTAAATTCTGTATTGTTTGCTTGATATTATGATAGATTTTTATTTTATTTATATCACTGTTTTTTGCTCGATTTTAGTTTTTTTGTTTTTCATGTACAATATCTTGTATTATTAATTGATATATGTATCTTAAAACTGTTCGATTATTTTCTTGTCTACATTTCCTACATTCTTTCCAATACCATTATTTGTATGTCTGTTTTTTGCTAAAAACCCTTAATGAGATATTTTGAACATAAGAAAAGTTCATAGCCTCCAAGTGACTCTGTGCCTTTAGGAATTTACCATATGCTCCGGGCACTACATTCTTTTTCCGGCATTGGTCATGAAAATGGCTTAGGCATGCACGCAAGGTTAAATTACATACTCTGACCAGTTAATAGGAATAAATGTGTCAGATAGTTACAGTTACTACATGTCAGCTGAATTATTAAAGTATATTGGTTAGAAGAAGAAAGAATGAATACCCAGGACTTAGACCTGGCATCCTTGGAGTGTTTTCCCCTAACTTTTTGCCTTCAGACTTACTATATTTGCTGACTTCATTTTGCTGGCCTTAAAAGTCTGCACACTCTCCCACTGCTAGCCAGTGCTAAAGTGCTTGTGCTCTCTCCTTAAACCATGGTAGAACTGGCTCATCTCCAATTAGTATGTTTAATTTACTTGTGAGTCCCTAGTAAGGTGGCACGGCATGTGGCCAGGGCTGGTAAATTAAATACTACTACTGGGCCTGCAGCATGGATTGTGCTATCCTTTTAAGTAGGACTTTATACATGACTCAGGTCTGCCTTTGCAGCCTGTGTGTGAAGCCTTGAAATAATCTGGCAATGTAAACCTTTTGCCTGTCCCAACCCTTCCTTTTTAATACATATAAGTCACCCGTAGGGTACGCTTTGAACAGCCCAGCAGGCAGGGGGCAATTTATTTGAAAAGTAGGACGTTTACTTCGAAGTTTTTACATGTCCTGTTAGTGAAAAACTCTTACGCTTGTTTTTCACTACTGCAAGGCCTACCTCTTCCATAGGATAACATTGAAGTTACCTTATTACATTTTATCAGTGTGATTTCCGAATGGGAGTAGGTTCCTTGATCATGTTTGGTGTCTCTGAAATTGTAATGAAAAATCCTAACTTGTGGTGAAGTCGGAATTCAAATTACAATTTTGAAAATGCCACTTTTAGAAAGTTGGCATTTTCTTGCCTTAGCTGTTTCGTGCCTGTAGCCTGTCTGTTGGTCACATGACTGGGTGTATTGGTCAGTTGGGTTTTGTGTATTCGTCTTAGACAACTACACAAAATGGAGAGCTTAGGAGTGACTGGATGGACCTTCACTGCCAGGATGGCAGGGAGGAGCAGGGCACAGCCCCACTTACACTTGTTTAGGCTGTTTCCTGCCTCCACAAAATGGATGCATACCCCATGTAGTTAGTCTAGAGCCAGGACCAGGAAGTATTGGGCACCTGTGAATTTCAAAGGCATGCCTCTAGAAGCTTCTCCCACTTCAAAGGTACAATTGGGTATGAATACTGGACCTCAGACACCAACTCTTCAGTAGACTTCTAGACCTGTGGATACTTTGTCAGGACTGCTGTGCTGCTGAAAGGACTGCCACTCTGCCACTCTGCTGTACTGCTGCCCTGCTGTACTGCCCTGCTGCCCTCTTGTCTGGGTGAGAAGGACCAGATGTGCACCTCTTGGATCCACAACCAAGAGTGACTCCAAGGGCTAGTTGGCTGGCCTCCCAATCTTAAGCCTCAGGGACAGGCTTCCAACAACCTTGCTGCTGCATCTGGGCTCTGCCATCTGTGAATCTACCCTCCCAAGTGGTGCTACCCCAGTCCTGGACCCTTGAAAGGACTTTTGGTGCTCTTTCAGCCTCTATGTAGCCAGTGGAAGTACTTATCTCCTCTGCTGCACGGCACAAATCTGAGCAGAACCAGTTCATCACTGCTGCTGTGTGGATTGGACTTGTCGCAAAGACCTGCATCGCTTTCACAATCCCATCAGAACCCCGCAGCACATTATCCGAGCAGGCCCTCACATCTCTCATCAATGGCAGCCTTGATGACCATGCTGGACTCCGCTTCGCAGCTCCTTGGAACCAACGCATTGCCCCAACTATGTGCCAAGTCCTTGAAGCCAAACTTTGCATTGCAAGCCCCATCAACAGGATCCTAGAGGATGACGCAGGCCCTTACATCACAGCCTTGCTGCATCTTGGAACTGATGCATTGCTTCGACTGCATGACACATCTTCGACATGGATCTCCGCAATGCTCAACAAACCAAGATTTAAGGTATTCTGTTCAGGTGACCTGACTGGATCCCTGTGGCCAGCCTGTGCTCCATCTTGGTCAGCCTGAACTTGTGATTTTATCCTCGTCTGGTACAACCAGATATCCACAGTTGGTGCTTTTTGCTTTTTGGCACTATTTTCACTAAAATATTCAAATCTTTAAAATTGCATATCTCCAATTCTACTGATTGGAATTTGTTGTTTTGGTCTTGTTTTATTTATTGAATAAAGTTCTGTCTTTCTAACCTGATGTGGGATCCATTTTGTGTGGTGTTCTCACTTTATTACTGTTTGAAGTGCTGCACAAAATACTTTAGAGAAATACTTTAGACATTGCCTCTATGTTAAGCCTGACTGATCTGTGCCAACCTACTGTCGGATTGAGCACAGGTTAATTTAGGGTTGGTTTGTGCCTCACCCTGACAAGGATGGTGTTTGCTGCTTGATCAGGGCCCACACCCTGGTCAACCAATAACACAGTTTTTCACACCTTGGTGTCATGGAAAGGCAGTAATTAACCTAGAGAGACATTGACAATTTATTTATCAGCCTTCCTAGAAGGGATCCAAATGGGACAACCCTCCACCAAAAGTGCACTCTAACAATATGGCATAATATTCTTATGGAAATAAACATGGAAAACCATTTTAGTATTTTATTGAAAAGGTGGTTAAATGAAGAAAGTGAATTGTATGAATATAGTTATACCAATTATGGAAAATCTGTCCACAGCAAGTAACTTGTAGTTACTGATACATTTGTTAATGATGTTTGTGTTGTTTTACTCCTCACCTTAATGATGTTTGTGTTGTTTTACCCTTCATCCCACCCCCCAAATTATTTTGCTTGCCTCATGTACTGTATAGTATTATGACATCCAGAAATAATAAAAGAATAATAAATATAAGTTCCAAACCAAGTTCACAGATATGAAAAATTCTACCCAACTATAGCAAAATGTATAAAGACAACCTATAGAGTAAAAAGGAGAACAGCCGTAATTGTTTTTACAAAAAAGTTAAAGGGAATAATCATTACTATAGAAATGTATGTAAACCTATGATAGCCAATAGGAAATGGTTAAAAGTCAGAAAGTCTTGAAGTGATACTGTGGATACTTGCAAGTGCACACAGTTGTATGGGGCATGGGGTTTGTTCTAGCAAAAAAAGTTGTCTTAGGACTGGCACATTTTTTTGCCACTCAGTCCTATTGACAAGGAACTGTACTGAAGGCTAATGCTTAATTTAGGTTGAAGCACATGTGAAAACTAGGCAGGTTGTTTTTTTCTGGGCAGGTGTTGAAAACTTTTCGCCCAGCACTTAGATGGGCCACTCATAGCTATTAGGCAGTAAGGCTTTACCACTGGTCCTGATGGCATACCTTTGGATACATCTCACGGGTATCCACCGGAACTGCTCATGATTGCTTGACAACTTTGAATACTACTAATTTAGGCAGTTTCCTAAAGCTACCCCTCCCTGTCCTAAAACCTACCTAGCCCTGTCCTAAAAAGTACCCCTATGAATATGCACCATTTAAGCAATGGACAAAGAGATAGCAATGGACCACTCAGTCTTCTTTTCCACTTGCAGGTTGTGTGACAGAACCACACATGGCAGAACCACGGATGGCTTAACAATGCGATCAGAACCACAACCACATCTTTACCACACATGCCTTTACCAGGAATTTTGTTGTAAAAGCATGCTGAGTAAAGGTATATTTGGTAACGCCATGTGTGGTTGTGTGATACAACCCCTCCCGCCCCCTCGCCCGTGCCCTACACCATAAAATCTACCCTATCCTAAAAACTACCCCCGACTTCCTGCCCATGCCCTAAACCCTAAAAGCTACCAAGCCCTGTCTTAAAAACGACCTGGGCCCCATGCCCCTGCCCTAAATCCTAAAACCTATCATATCCTAAAAACTGCCCCACCCTGTCCTAAAAACTACTCCAACCTCCACCCTAAACCCAAAAACTCTAAAAACCTACCCTGTTCTAGAATCTAGAATCCTGTCCTAAAAACTACCCTGACCACCCCCTGCCCTAAATCCTAAAACCTACCTGGTCCTAAAAACTACCCACCCTTACCTATCCTGTCCTAAAAACTACCCTGACTGTCTGCCCTAAATGCTACCTCGCCCTGTTCTTAAACCTACCCTGCCCTGTCCTAAAAAGTACCCTGACTCCCCACCACTGCCCAAACCCTAAAATCTACCTCACCCTGTCCTAAAAACTACCCCAACCCCCCCACCCTGAACCCTAAAACCTACCCACCCTGTCCTAAAACGTCCCCACACTGAACTCTAAAGCCTACCCTGCACTGTCCTTAAAAATCCCCCCACCCTCCCCAGCCACACTTACCGGGGCATTTTTCTCCTGGCTGTTCCCACTGTGTGCCTGGACCACACACATGCATGGTGCCTTACCCATATATTTGCGTGGTTCAGGCAAGCGTGGAAATGCTTGTGTGGCTACACTACGCGGCGGCGTAGAAAAGTGTGTTTCTGGCACTTGTAGGCATAGGTCTTAGAGTAGATGTATTTCACTTTCAAGCATTTTCCTTTGTAGGTCTCTGTATTTTCTGGGACTCATTTGACACTAAACCACCTAGGTTCCAGACATTGGAAGCTGGCAGACAGGTAGTTCACATTTGCAGTGCGCAACTGTTTCTAACTGTAGAGCAGGAAGCTGTCTTTCCTAGCTCTTGTTAGACATGTTCAATGAATTGGAGCTCTTCTCAGCTTCTCTAACCCCGACAGTCAGAAATTCCCTCTTGATTCACAAATGGTACCAGGTTCGCTAGGACCATGTTGTAATTTATCAGGGGGATTCTTATCTTACTAGGGCAAATTTTAAGCCGTCATAGCACCACACTTAGCATTTCCCAAAGACTACCAACACCCCTTATGACATCCATTTTCTGGAATATTGATTTCAGGCAACTAAATTTGCCTACTGAATTCCTTCTATTACCATACCCTTTCTACCTGGACCTCGCTCGCCCTTTATTCACTTCCTTGATAAATCAAAGAAGAGATCATATGTCAGTCAGAGATACAGGGAGAAATCACCCATGGACCCAGTGGAATGACCTGTAATTCCAGGTACAGTAGACCTACCTTTAGGCTTATTATCACCTTGATCGGTCTTCTTGGGTGTATCTCTTTTCCCAGAAAATTAATGCATTGTATTTAATAAAGTACATGTCTCTGTTTAGTAATGCTCCCACTCAAAAGGGCGGTCGCAAATCAGCCTGCCAGTGTTTCAGTGTTTAGAAAAAAATAGCATGTATTTTGTGAAGTGTTGCATATAATGTTCATGGAAAAGGTGGTTGTCACATTCTAATAATTCCATACAGTGCATATATTTAATCCGGAAATGTTTTGGGCATTTATGTGAGGCAGACAGTGTTTGTGTAGCCAGTAGTACATAATTCTATAACATTTGTGTTGTTTTACAGTTGGCTGCTCGTATTCTGGAAGCGCACCAAAATGTGGCACACCTGCCGCTCGTTGAAGCAAAATTACGTTTTATCCAGGCATGGCAGTCACTGCCAGAGTTCGGTTTAACATACTATACTGTAAGGTAACTATGACTGAAAAATGCACAAGTTTTACAGAGGCCATTTCTATAAAAAGTTTATTTCATGCAATTTCTCTTAAAGCGTTAATTCTCATCTTTAATCTTTTATATGCCTTTGCTTCTGTATCCATCTGGATATACTAATACATTTAGGCCCATATTTATACTCTGTTTGTGCCGAATTTGCGTCATTTTTTACGCAAATTTGGCGCAAATGTATCGCCATGTTTATATTCTGACGCTAGACACGTCTAATGTCAAAATTTTGGCGTTTGCACAATTTTTTCAATGCGTGAACCTACCTTGCGTCAATGAGATGCAAAGTAGGAGCTCCCATCCAAAAAATTTGCTATCCCCATAGCGCCATATTTAGCGCCATGCTAAAATGAGGTATGGGTGGGAGGCAGGGCTAAATAATGGAGCTAAGCTTGCTTAGCACCATTATTTAATGCCTGGGTCAGACCAGGTGTTAGGGGACCTGTGGACCCATTTTCATGTTTAGATAACATGGAATGGGTCCACAGGTGTTACCCCAAGCTCCAGGAACACACCCACCGACACCAGAGGGTCACCAGAGGATGGGGGAGCCCATCCCAGGTAAGTAGGGTAAGTATAGGTAAGTATTTTTTCATTATTTTTTAAAGTGCCAACGGGGGCCCTAACGTGAGCACCCCTGCATTGCACAGGGTGCAATGGCCATGCCCATGGGAACTTGTCCCCTGTGCTGGCCATTGGGGTGGTGGGCCCGGCTCCTGTCTTTCTTCCTAAGACAGGAGTCATGTTTTTGGTGGTTGTGCGCCAGGAAATGGCTCTAGTCTGGTTAGCATAATTTTTTGAGGCACAACCTCCTCCTCTACCGCCACCGAAACCCAGCTAGCGTTTTTCAGTACGCTAGCCAGGCCTTACCGCCGGCTTTCAATGTTCTATAAATGAGACACCCGGCATGAGTCTGAGAATGGCGCAAGCCGGTGGTAAAGTTTTTGATGCAAAACTGCATTAGTGCAGTTTTGCACCAAAAACTATAAATATGGGCCTTAGTCCTCCTTTCCTTCAGGCGCATTCTGTCAGATAAGTACCGGATGGCTCTCAACAATTAGTCTTTTTCTCCCAAGCTCCAGTTGAGGTGGGCGTGGTCCAGACGTTCTCTTTTTCATGCCTTTTCTGTCAACAAGACATTAGCTTTAATATTCTCTTGCCTCAACCGCTTTATTTGCTGACAACTTATAAGAAATGTCATTCTTTTTAAGGCCCTCCCCTGGAAGTGACCTGAAAGTTTTGAGCCTGTAGTGCCCTAGTGTGAGTGTATCCATTGAAAGACTGGTTACCCTGTGATTCTGTGTTCCCCACAGAGCATTGTTATAGCTGCTCATTGGTGGCTTGACATATTTCACCATGCCAAATCCACTACAGTTCATGCTCAGGAAGCAAAAGAGGCCTGGCAATCCAATTTGAGTGATCCCTTATTTTTGACAGAGCCACTTCGAGAGCTAAAAAGTAGGTGGGAGCTATACCAAAGGAAATTTCAAAGTGCACCTAACACTGGAGCCTGAACCACCGTGCTAGCTGGTCTTCATTTGCCTACAACACAATTTATGTGTGTATAACAATCAAGGTGACTAGGTCTTCATGGATTCCCTTCCAGTGTTTGCACTGAGAGCTAAACCAATTGAGTACTGGAGTTCCCATTTAGGAAAAGGTTACTAGCACAGCCAATAGGACCATAGTCAGGCCTCCTATAAACATCATCCCATCCTCTGTGACAGGAATTGAAGAACCATCACCTTGGTTAGCTGCATGGATAGTACTGATGCTTGAGCCCACTCCGGTCACCTCAAGCACTTGTGTTACTCCAAGAATAAGTAAAAACTGGCTGTCACAGATTACTATGTCCTTGATATTGTGTGTTTATGTGTGTGTGTGTGTAGGGAGAGGTGTGTGTGTATATACAAATGTACTGCAAGAACAGGTAGACTGACCAGAAGATGACGTTGGTTTGGTCCTTGAGAGTTCTTCTTAGCTGGGGACACACAATCTAGAACATAAGTTATGATGGGTGGTAGGTATTTTGCCTAGAAGAGGATAATCACTTCCTGCACAAAAACAATTCTCCTTGTAATGCAGACACTCTTGCTCCATGGTACAAAGTTGCCTGGGTTGGCGCTAGGCTGCCTGAATTGCACCAGTGCTATGAGAGTACATGTGGCACATTTCTGTTCTCTGACTTTCACGATGCTCAACAAGTTGCCTTGCTACAGTGCATTGCTTAAAAGGTTAGTAAATTCAGCCTTCAAATTATTATAACTTAATATTATGACTTGCACACATCCATACACAGTGTACTCATCATGGTAGCCACACTAGAATAAATAAGACTAAATAAAGTTATATTAGTTTAAAGGTGGTGCATAAATTATAAATTTAATGTATGACTGTACCTGAAGAATTTCTAATGTTTGTGTTTTTTAAGTTTGGTGTGTATTGAAGGGATGAATACACTTTTCTAACTGTAACAAAGGTTTAACCTTTATTTATTGAATGTAAAATTGTGTTTATTTTTCTGAAACATTTCTTTTTAATCATACAGTTTACTGTGGTGGAGTGTTATTAAGTGGAGTGTGGTACTGTACAGTATAGTAGACTGTTGTAAAGTGTACTGTTGTACAGTATAGTGACATATAGTGGAGTAGAGTGGTTTGTGGTACAGTGGAGCGGTGTAGAGTGGAGTGTTCCACAGTTTAGTACAGTGTAGTGGCATAGATTGCTGTGTAGTGTAGTGTAGTAGTCTGGAGTGGAGTGGTGTAGAGTGGAGTGATGTACAATAGAATAGCGTACAGTGGAGTGGCAAAGAGTGGAGTGGCATAGAATGGAGTGAGGTAGAGTGAGATAACATACAGTGGAGCAGTGTAGAGTGGAGCGGCGTACAGTGGAGTGGCATGGAGTGAGTACAGTGGAGTGCCATACAATAGCGTAGCATAGAGTGGAGTGGTGTAGAGTGGAATAGTGTGTAGTGGAGTGTCGTACACTGGAGTGTCGTACACTGGAGTGTCGTACACTGGAGTGTCATAGAGTATAGTGGTATAGACTGGAATAGCTTACAGTGGTGTTGCATACAATAGAATAGTTTAGAGTGGATCATCATAGAGGGGACTAATGTTGAGTGGTGTAAGGTGGGGTAGAGTGGGGTAGATTGAAGTGGGATAGAGTAAAGTGGTGTACAGTGGAGTGGTGTACAATGGAGTGGTATATAGTGGAATAGCATAGAGTGGAGTGCTATATAGTGGTGTTGAACACAGTGGAATACTGTAGAGTGGTTTGACGTACGGTCTAGTGGTGTACAGTTCAGTATCATACAGTAGTGTGTTAGAGCAGATTGGTGTACAGTGGAATAGCATCCAGTGGAGTGGTGTACAGTGCAATAGCATAGAGTGAAATAGTATATTGTGTAATGGTCTAGCCGTGACTGGCATAGAGTGGAGTGAGGTACAGTGTAGTGGTGTAGACTAGAATAGTGTGGAGTGGCATAGAGTAGAGTGGCGTACACTGGAGTGACATACAGTGAAATACTGTACACTTAAGTGGGGTAGAGTGGAGTGGTGTAGAGTGGAAACGCATTACTATGGAGTGCCGTACAGTAGAGTGACATAGAGTAGAGTGAGGTACAGTGTAGTGGTGGGCAGTGGAATGGCATAGATTGGAGCACCATAAAGTGGTATGGCATAGAGTGGAGTGTTGTAGAGTGGAATACTGTATAATGGAGTGTTGTAGAGTGAAGTGGAGTATGGTGTAGTGGGGTAGACTGTAGTGGCATACAGTGTAATGGGGAGTAGTATAGAGTGCCCCTTCTAGAGTGGAGCCAGAATAGCATAGAGTGTATTGGCGTAGAGTGGGGTGGTGTAGAGTGGTGTGGCATACACTGAAGTAGCATACAGGGGAGTAGTGGAGAGTGGAATAGCGTTGAGTGTTACTAGTGTACAGTACATTGACATAGATTAGAGTTGCATATAGCGAAATAGCGTACAGTAGAGTGGCGTAGAATGGAGTGTCGTACAGTGGAATAGTGTAGAGTGCAGTAGGATAGAGTAGCCATATTGTGGATTGTTGTGGTGCGGCATACAGTGTAGTGGGGTAGAGTGTAGTGAGACAGAGTGTAGTGGTGTACAGTGGAATAACATATATTAGATTGACATGGAGTGGCACAGGATGAAATTGCACAGAATGAAGTGTAGTACAGTGGAGTTCAGTACAGTGGAATAGTGTAGAGTGTATTGGCAAATAGTGTAGTAGCATACAATGGAGTGGTGTAGACTGGAATGTTGTACAGTTGAGCAGCATATATTGGAATAGCATACATAGGAACAGGGTACAGTACATTGGCATACACTGGAGTGTGTTAGAATGGAGTGGCATACATTTGAATAGAGTAGAGTAGCATACAGTGGTTTGGCATAGAGTGGGGTGGCATACAGTAGAGTGTTGTAGAGTGAAGTGGCATAGAGTGGAGTGAGGTTCACTGTAGTGGCATACAGTGGAAAGCACTGGCACTGGTGTGGCATATAGTGGACTAGCATACAGAGTGGGGTAGAGTTGAGTGGATTGTGTGGAATAGCATAAAGTGGTGTATAGTGGAGGAAGGTGCAGTGTAGTGACGTACAGTGGAAAAGCTGAGACTGGAGTGACATAGACTGGAGTGTTGTAGCAAGGAATGCCATTGAGTGGAGTGTTGTAGAGTACAGGAGGTTACAGTGTAATGGGGTACACTGTAGTGGCATACAGTGGAGACTCGTACAGTCGAGTGGTGTAGGGAGGGGAATAATGTTAACTGTTACTGGCCTACAGTGTAGGTAAATAAGTGGAGTGGCATACTATGGAATTCGTATAGTAGAGTGGCCTAGAATGGCATGTTGTACAGTGGAATAGGGTAGAGTGTAGTAGGATAGAGTGCTAATAGGTAGAGAAATGTATTCATGGTTTTCTACATATTTTTACAGCAGTTTGGGGGAGAACTGTGCATTAAAAAAAATATATATATTTTTAAGTATCACAGTAGTTTGCAGGTATCATCGCCGTACTCCATAGATATTTTACTGATGATTTACATATGTTAAATAAGGAAAATACACTAAAGTACATTATATTTATAAAATATGAGTTGCAACACTGTTTCTTTAATTTTTGTAAGTGATTTTTTTTTTTTTTTTTTTTGGGTACCTTGGTACTCCCAAGGCAGTGCAGTGGTATTCCATACATTAAAAAAAAATATATAGAAACTATTAAATATTTTTCCCTACCTAATACCACTCTATTAAAGTGGTAATAAGCTAGGGAGGAAGTAAAAACCCTAATATTTACCTGTATCTAAGGAGAAAACACAGAAAACAGTGTACCTAAAAACAGCATGCCTGCCTTTAACTTTTATAAAGGCAGTCATTAGCCAATCACATTATGACTTGTCATCGCTATGTAACAAGGTACCTCCTCCACAGCCATGATGTAATATATATATATATATATATATATATATATATATATATATATATATATATATATATCTCTGTTAGGAGAGGAGTGAAATAGTGGGTCCTTTCCCATTTTAGCTCCCATAGGAAATGTTTTAGAAAGATAGAGCAAAAAAACCCTAAACAGATTACACTAAAGTAGACCCTTCCTCAGAACCTCTGACATTTTAAATTTGGTGTAAGTCGAGTCAGAAGTTTTTGAGATATTAGTGTTTAAAAAAAAAAAAAAAAAGGAGCTGGGTGCAATTTAAATGGGTAACACTCAGCCATTTAAAAATCACAAGTCTGTCTTCTGTTCTGTCAACCATATTTTAAAAGTTTTGGGGCGGAAGAATGTAATTGGTAACCTTCTTGAAACTCACAAGTTTTGCGCCATGATAATTACCCACCACTGCTCCACATTGAAATCTTTTAAAATTTTCCCTGGGTCCTCTAACTTCCCAGGGACTGTTGCTCTACATTTAGCTCACACCTGGGAAACACCAAAGCCCTGGGAATAATAGACAAGTGAAAATAAGCACTGATGCACACTATAGAACATTGTCTCTAGGGCCCCCCTCCACCCTGAGAACTGTGAATAACACAATGCTCTACATTGATTATGCTCATTTGAACGGCCAAAGACCTGGTAGGATTGCTCTACACCACCATGCACTCCCTGTTTCTAGGAGGAGAGGGTAGCATAGCAAGCTGTTCCCCATCCAAGCTAACTGTGGCTGCTAGCTCCTGAACCAACCCAAAGAAGCATAGCTGGGCATATCCCCTGTGGCCCTCAACCAGCAGTGGTTTTAGGTGCCCACTGGGATGTAAGAAAAAAAGATGAAGCACCTGAAAGCCCATGAACAAGGAGCTGACTGCCAGAAGCCCATCAAAGCAATTGCCTTGAGGTGCATCTGCTGTGTTAGAGACTTGTGCAATCAAGCCCAGAGGGCTCTCAAAATGTGCATAATTAGCTTCTAATACCCCAGAGAGGGCGTGCACCACAAATATGATATAAAGTGTATTTATGGCTGACAGGACTGCAGCAGGCCCTTAAATGAATTTCCCATTGGCGCGGTCTAAGTCTGCTTGTGGGCTGAATTGATGACGTTGTTCATATTAGCTTTAAAGACTTGTGGGCCTGAGCCTTTTAGCCTCATGCCTCAGATGTGCAGGGGCCTTTTGTTTGTCGATCCTAAGGCTGCTTTGCATCATGTAATACTTTATGAAAATTGTCAACAATAGCACTGATATAGTGCTGTTAGTACTATCTAGAAATGGCATTCAATAATATCTTAATTGGTTTTAATGTTGTTTGCATTGAGTAGTAATGACATATTTCTGCTTTTATGGTGGACAGTCAGTAGGCCTGAATTTATTCGTATTTGTACCCCATAATATAGTGTTTAGCAAAAAGAAAACCACAATTTAAAAAGTGAGTTATGATTCTAGCAGAGTATCACTAAACCAATTAAATTTGACAGAAATCCTTAGCTATGCACACAATGCATGTCATAAATCATGCCACTTGCAATCTTTTTATCTTAATTGCTATTTTGTTTCTTCCTGTACCTTTACCAAATTGATCTTTTTGAGCATGGCTGGTGGCACAGTTATAGCATGCATGTATTATTAACCCTTGCTGGTCAGTTCCAGTGAATTGATGAGTTTGAGCCAGAACCATGACTCGCGTTTTACTGTTCTTTTCAGTGAACTTAGATAGACAGACAGATATGCAGCAGTTCGTCACAGTTCATATGCACTTTCCATTGAAAAGTTTTTTTGGGGATTTGCTTAAAACTTTTGAGCTAGTGTACGGATTTGCAGAGCTTGGCAATCCATCAACTCAGTCTGCTACATTTCAGCATGGCAAGTTTTATGGAGATTCGTCCACAGAAAAAAAGTTAACGGGTGAAAAGTGTATCATTTATTATTTTTCACTTCACATCAACTTACCCTGAGAATATAAATATATATATATATATATATATATGTTCGATGGCATGTGTAGCTGCAGATACACATGCTGTGCATCATCCTGCCATCTAGTGTTGGGCTCTGAGTGTTACAAGTTGTTTTTCTTCGAAGAAGTCTTTTAGGAGTCACGAGACCCAGGGACTTCTCCCTTTCGGCTCCATTGCGCATGGGCGTCGACTCCATCTTAGATTGTTTTCTTTCCGCCATCGGGTTCGGACGTGTTCCTCTTCGCTCCATGTTTCGGTTCGGAAATGATAGTTATCTATCGGAAAATTTGACGGTATTGTTTGCGCTCGGTACCGGGTTAGTGCTAGCACATCGACACAGAAGAAAGAAGAGCTCCGGCAGCCCTTCGGGGCTTCCACTCCTCGGCGGGGCCTGGTCGGCCCGACCGCGTCCATCTTCAAAGCTCATGGAACGGACCCCCTTCCGCTTCTGCCCCAACTGTCACGCTAAGTATCCTTATACAGACCAACACTTGGTCTGTAATCTGTGTTTGTCCCCCGAACACAAAGAGGATACTTGCGAGGCATGTCGGGCATTTCGATCCAAGAAGACACTGCGGGATCGTAGAGCTCGAAGACTTCAGATGGCGTCGACACCGGCCGGACACACCGACGTCGAAGAAGAGGAGACATTCTCCATTCGAGATTCGGACTCTGACGAGTCCGTGAGTGAGCAGTGAAAGACGCAACAAACAGTGAGTAAACCAGCCCCGGCAAAAACTCACACGAAAATCATGAAGGCCAAGGGGACGCCACCGCCGACAGGCCATGGCTTTACCCGAAAACACGGTGACCAAACATCGGCACCGAAAAGGCCTCCCAGCAGCTGAAGACATCCGACTCCGGTCGAGATACCGGCTCCGAACAGACTCGGCACTGAGATACCGGCTCCGACCAGACTCGACACCGAGAGATTGGCACCCCGAAAGCCAAAAAGGTTTCCTCGGAAACGAAAAAGACTGCCGAAAAGGTTTTGGTGCTGAAACATGCAGCCTCGGAGCCGAATCACAGCTCCTATACAGATGAACAAGGCCTTTCCCACAATTACAAGGCCACAGGTTTGAACAAGAACTGGGCATTGGAGAGCCAGACCATACCCAGAGAAGGCTCCATATACAAAAAGACACGGGAAAAATCAGAACTCTTCCTCCAATAAAGATGAAGCAGAAGCTCGCATTCCATGAGGCGGAAATGCTGCCAAAAGCAAAAGTGGCTAAAGAAAAAACACCACCACAGTTTTCTCCACAGCCATCACCATCGCCACATCTGTCCCCAGTAGCAACACACCCAATGATGCAGTCACCAACGCACACAGGGATGAGCCAAGATGACCCGGATGCATGGGATTTGTATAATGTACCGATCTCAGATAATAGTCCGGATTGCTACCCGGCAAGGCCATCACCACCTGAGTACAGTACTGCGTACATGCAGGTGGTTTCCAGGGCAGCTGCTTTTCATAACATAGCATTGCATGCAGAGCCCATAGAAGATGACTTCTTGTTCAACACCCTGTCATCTACGCACAGCCAATACCAAAGTTTGCCAATGTTGCCAGGCATGTTAAAACATGCCAAACAGGTGTTTCAAGACCCAGTCAAGAGCAGAGCCATCACACCTAGGGTAGAGAAGAAATATAAACCTCCCCCTACGGACCCTGTGTGCATTACACAACAGTTAACTCCTGATTCGGTGGTAGTAGGAGCAGCCCGGAAAAGGGCAAACTCACAAACTTCTGGAGACGCACCACCGCCCGACAAAGAAAGTCGGAAATTCGATGCAGCAGGCAAGAGGGTGGCAGCACAGGCAGCCAATCAATGGCGAATTCCCAATTCGCAAGCTCTACTGGCAAGATACGACAGGGCACATTGGGATGAAATGCAACATCTCATTCAACACCTTCCCAAAGAGTTCCAGAAACGTGCCCAACAGGTTGTTGAGGAGGGCCAAACTATCTCCAACAACCAAATAAGGTCGGCTATGGACTCAGCAGACACGGCGGCCAGGACAGTAAACACGGCGGTAACCATTCGGAGACACGCGTGGCTACGGACCTCCAGATTTAAGCCAGAAATCCAGCAGGCTGTGCTGAATATGCCTTTCAACGGACAACAATTGTTTGGGCCGGAAGTGGATACAGCGATAGACAAACTGAAGAAAG
The DNA here is from genome assembly GCF_031143425.1 of Pleurodeles waltl. Classification (NCBI taxonomy): domain Eukaryota; kingdom Metazoa; phylum Chordata; class Amphibia; order Caudata; family Salamandridae; genus Pleurodeles; species Pleurodeles waltl. The sequence goes on from NC_090444.1 coordinate 404,325,795, forward strand.
ACACTGACACGGCCAAAGCCATGGGCGTGCTCTACTCCCCACAGAGCAGAGGCACTTTTAGGAAGCCGCACTTTAGGGGGGGGGTTTCGGGCCCAGACCACAGAGCCTTCCACCTCACAAGTCAGACCCACATATCAGGGCCAATATCAGAGAGGAGGATTTCGAGGACAATATAGGGGTGGACAGTTCCCTAAAACAAGAGGGAAATTCCAGAGCACAAAAACCCCACAAACTAAACAGTGACTTCAACGTCACAAACCCCCACCACACAATACCAGTGGGGGGGAGGCTCACAGATTATTACCAAAACTGGGAACACATAACTGCGGACGCGTGGGTCCTAGCCATTATCCAACATGGTTATTGCATAGAATTCCTACATTTGCCACCAGATGTGCCTCCAAGAGCAAACAACATGTCCAAACAACACTTAGATCTGTTACAACTAGAAGTCCAAGCATTGTTACAAAAAGAAGCAATAGAACTAGTACCCAACCATCAAAAAGGAACAGGTGTTTACTCCCTGTATTTCCTAATTCCAAAAAAGGACTAAACACTGGGACCCATATTAGACCTCAGAACACTAAATCTTTACATCAAATCAGATCATTTTCACATGGTGACACTTCAAGACGTGATTCCCTTGCTCAAACAACAGGACTACATGTCAACATTAAATCTCAAGGATGCTTATCTTCACATACCCATACATCCTTCCCACAGGAAATACTTGATGGTTGTAATCCAAGGCGTGCATTACCAATTCAAAGTGTTACAGCATAACAACAGCACCAAGGGTATTCACAAAATGCCTTGCAGTAGTAGCTGCTCATATCAGGAGGCAGCACATGCACGTATTCCCTTATTTAGACGATTGGTTAATAAATACCAGCACTCAGCAACAGTGTCTTCTACACACAAAATACGTCATAGAAACCCTTCACAAGGTAGGGTTCTCTATAAACTACCAAAAATCACATCTACAACCATGTCAAATACAACAATACTTAGGAGCAACTATCAACACACAAAAGGGGATTGCCACTCCAAGTCCACAAAGGGTACAAGCCTTCCAAAATGTAATACTAAACATGTACCCAAACCAACACTATCAAGTGAGGTTTGTAATGAAACTCCTAGGCATGATGTCTTCATGCATAGCCATTGTCCCAAACGCAAGACTACACATGCGGCCCTTACAACAGTGCCTAGCAACACAATGGACACAAGCACAGGGTCAACTTCAAGATCTAGTGTTGATAGACCGCCAAACACACTCCTCGCTTCAATGGTGGAATCCTATAAATTTAAACCAAGGGCAGCCATTCCAAGACCCTGTGCCTCAATACGTGATCACAACAGATGCTTCCATGATAGGGTGGGGAGCACACCTCAACCAGCACAGTATACCGGGACAATGGGACGCTCAACAAATGCAACTTCATATAAATCATCTAGAGCTGTTAGCAGTGTTTCTAGCATTGAAAGCATTTCAACCGCTAATAGCCCACAAGCACATTCTTGTCAAAACAGACAACCTGACAACAATGTATTACCTAAACAAACAGGGAGGGACACACTCATCACAACTGTGTCTCTTAGCACAAAAAAATTGGCATTGGGCGATTCACAATCACATTCGCCTAATAGCACAGTATATCCCAGGGATTCAAAACCAGTTAGCCGACAATCTCAGTCGAGATCACCAACAAACACACGAATGGGAAATTCATCCCCAGATACTAAAAACTTACTTTCTACGCTGGGGAATACCAGAAATAGACCTATTCGCAACAAAAGAAAACGCAAAATGCCAAGACTTCGCGTCCAGGTATCCACACCCTCACTCCAAGGGCAATGCGTTGTGGATGAGTTGGTCAGGGATATTTGCTTACGCTTTTCCCCCTCTCCCACTCCTTCCATGTCTGGTAAACAAATTGAGTCAAAACAAACTCAAACTAATACTAATAGCACCAACCTGGGCTCGCCAACCATGGTATACAACACTACTGGACCTGTCAGTAGTACCTCATATCAAACTACCAAACAGACCAGATCTGTTAACTCAACACACACAACAGATCAGACACCCGAATCCAGCATCTCCCAATCTAGCAATCTGGCTCCTGAAGTCTTAGAATTTGGACATTTAGACCTTACACAAGAATGTATGGAGGTCATTAAACAAGCTAGAAAACCTACCACAAGACATTGTTACGCAAACAAATGGAAAAGATTTATTTATTACTGCTATAATAATCAAATCCAACCACTACATGCTTCCGCAAAAAACATTGTAAGCTACTTATTATACTTACAAAAATCTAAACTAGCATTTTCTTCCATTAAAATGCATCTCACAGCAATATCTGCCTATCTGCAGATTACACAATCAACATCACTCTTTAGAATCCCAGTCATCAAAGCATTTATTGGGGGTTTAAAAAGAATCATACCCCCGAGAACACCACCAGTTCCCTCGTGGAACCTCAATATTGTATTAACACGACTCATGGGTCCACCATTTGAACCCATGCACTCTTGTGAGATGCAGTACTTAACCTGGAAAGTAGCCTTCCTAATAGCTATCACATCTCTTAGAAGAGTGAGTGAAATACAAGCATTTACTATACAAGAACCCTTTATACAAATACATAAACATAAAGTGGTTCTCCGTACAAATCCCAAATTCTTACCAAAAGTTATATCACCGTTCCACCTAAACGAAACAGTGGAACTCCCAGTCTTTTTTCCACAACCAGACTCAATAGCTGAAAGAGCCTTACATACGTTAGACATTAAAAGAGCACTAATGTATTATATTGAAAGAACAAAACTGTTTCGCAAAACAAAACAATTGTTTGGAGCCTTCCAAAAACCTCATGCAGGAAATCCAATATCCAAACAAGGCATTGCCAGATGGATAGTGAAATGTATTCAGACCTGCTATATTAAAGCAAAAAGAGATCTACCTATTATGCCAAAGGCGCACTCCACTAGGAAGAAAGGCGCCACAATGGCCTTTCTAGGAAATATACCTATGACAGAAATCTGTAAGGCAGCCACATGGTCTACGCCTCATACATTCACAAAACATTACTGTGTAGATGTGTTAACAACACAACGAGCCACAGTAGGACAGGCTGTATTACGAACATTATTTCAGACCACTTCAACTCCTACAGGCTAAGCCACTGCTTTTGGGCAGATAACTGCTTACTAGTCTATGCACAGCATGTGTATCTGCAGCTACATATGCCATCGAACGGAAAATGTCACTTACCCAGTGTACATCTGTTCGTGGCATGAGATGCTGCAGATTCACATGCGCCCTCCCGCCTCCCCGGGAGCCTGTAGCCGTTATAAGTTGATAAAACTTGTACATTATAAATTGATTAAACTTGTACATTTGTAAATATATACTACTTTTATACACATTATGTACATACATACTTACTCCATTGCATGGGCACCTTTACTATATACACAACTCCTACCTCACCCTCTGTGGGGAAAACAATCTAAGATGGAGTCGACGCCCATGCGCAATGGAGCCAAAAGGGAGGAGTCCCTCGGTCTTGTGACTCGAAAAGACTTCTTCGAAGAAAAACAACTTGTAACACTCCGAGCCCAACACTAGATGGCAGGATAATGCACAGCATGTGAATCTGCAGCGTCTCATGCCACGAACAGATGTACACTGGGTAAGCTCAGTGATGGTATTTGAGATGTCATCATTGGTGTCGTAAATGATGTCATAACATATCATGAGTGATGTAGTATGTGAGGTCAAAAGCAGTGCATGGCAGGCACAAGTTATAGTTAACTCTACTAATTATAAGTGCTAAATTTGTGGGTTTTTTAAGTTCAAAATGTTAATGTTGTCACGGACGCATTCACCTAACTATAATGTTTATATAACCTTTGTTTTTTCAGTGAATATATATATATATATATGTATGTGTGTATATATATATGTATATATGTGTGTGTGTGTGTGTGTGTGTGTGTGTGCGCGTGTGCGGCAGAACTGGCCTCAAAACACTTGTGGCAAAGGTACAACCTATGCCAAAAGGTGTTGAACAGTCCTCTACACTTTTAATACATTGCTGCAATTTGTATCCATGGAGTGCCACTACTTTTTCTATAAATGTTTTGAGGTCGGTTCTGGTAGTATAGCAGCATACAGCCTGATGCTGCTTATCGGCACTGCCAGCATTCAGGAGCTGCGAGCTTGTTTTTATATATATATATATATATATATATATATATATATATATATATATATATATATTCTTAATTGACATATATATATATATGGAGCTAAGAAGTAAGCCTGTACTTGCCTGTACACAGGGCACAAGTCCTAAAAATAAAAAAAAAAGTGGGGGACTAACCAAGTTAGGCAGTATGCAAATGACATCCATACGTGTGACATCACATGTAGCATCACAGGAAGTGGCATCACAACCCAAGACCTCACAGGGAAGTGACATTATAAGAAGTGACATCAGATCTGATCACCTCATACACATGTGTAGCAGGTCAATCATGAGTGCCTTTGAGCACATTACAAGATTTAACAAATGAGATTTTGCGTTGGGGTTGTGCCAAAAAAGTAATGCAACCCCAACGCAAAATCTGGACCTCAACTTATACATATGTATAAAACTCTGCCACAAAGAAATTGGCAATGAGGAGAACCACAGAGTTTAAATGTATTCTGCCCAATTGTTTGCAAAGTCTGCATTTGGAAATATTTCATGGGGTGAAGGCAGCAGCTGCAGAGATCGTTGTGTGCTCAGAAAATGTCAGGGAATAATAAATTTGAAAGATAACTCTGGAGGTTAACACATTTGCTGGAGAGAGCTCTGTTTATCTAGCCTCAGTTTTGAATCAAAGTAGCATAGAGGTTAATATGTCTCCTGCAAAGCACATCATGTAATGCTGATTTTTATTTTATGTAGCTAGCTAAATGAGTTACTGCTTTTAACACAGAGATCCTTTTGTTACTTGCAGTTTATAAATTGTACTCCTAATACAGCACACTGAGATATGAAGGACATGTTACGGCTACACCTTGTTACCCTTAGTGTTATGTAACACATTCCATGCAATGATTTACAAACTTGCATGATTTATTGCCAATGTATAATGTGTACATGTGACAAAGTGCTCTGACACCTTGCATTGGGATGAGTAGAGCTTTAAAAGAAGTAAAACACAATGTGGCATTTAAATAATTATTTGTGAAAATACTGTGACAGAGCATTACATCTAACGTTCTTACAGTGCATGCATATCTCATATTCAGGGAATTAACAAAGTTAAAAGCATGCCTCTCTTAGCTACCTGCAGAGTAATAACAAGCTGTGAGCCTTTGTTTTCCCTCCATAGCGTTTGCATTTAGGTGTGAGGGCCAAGATAGCTACCAGCCAGGATACTTGAACAAAAGGAGGACTGATGTCCCCTTAAATTTGGCCTTTGTTATGGGCCCAGCTGGAATCTGATATGGCCCCCTCACTGCCTGCCCATTGCCACTCCTTACGAAAGCAAACATCCTACAGGCACTGCTTAATGTGTCCCGGTGTCTGAAAATTACACCGGGACAAGTAGAACATATTTCTGAGGGGAGCAACTTCTTTGCAGGGTAAAGAGCGTCCACCATGTAAAAACAGTGGGTAGATGTCCTCTACCTGCGTGTACCCTCGACTTGTGCCCTGCCTATGCATACTTACTGTCTATTATTTTTGTAATTGATGTTCTGGCAACAAAAGATGTGTAGCACGAAATAAAAAAATAAAAGCCAAGATATCGAGGTAGCATACATATTGGTTCACTTATTTTTCTATTACAGGTTTAAGGGAAGCAAGAACAAAGATCTACTTGGAGTGTCACACAACAGGTTAATAAGAATAGATATTGCCACTGGCGTCCCAAACACACGATGGATGTTCGCAAACATGAAGCAATGGAATGTAAACTGGGAAATAAAAGAGGTAAAACTACACTTTTTCAGTTTTTATTTAGGACATAATGTAACTTTAATTATCAGAACATAGAGAAAGAAACGAGTTTTGTTGGCAACAGCACCCTAAAAAATTTAATGTAATCGACTGTAACATAGATACTTGCTGGAATGGTTGTAATCCTGTTCTAAATGTCATATCAAAATACTACACATGAAAACTACAGAGGCAACTATTACAGCAGTGGTAATTAAAAGTATGCAGATGTACTGGTATCATTTACAGATGCCTTTACACCAACTAAACAGTATTCTGTGATCTAACTTTGCAAGTATTACATTATGGACAACTTAAGAAAAAGCCCTTTTTAGGGTCGAGCCTGCGTCACTTGCACATGCGTTTTGCTTGCGAGATGCTTTAGTAAATAGTAAACGGCTCATAGCCCCGTCCATGTTATGTTGGTGTCTTTCACTGGTTCGTAGGCTTGCCTTTCAAAATCTGCTTGCTTTCATTAGTGGAAGGCATGCATACGTCTTGCCTTTTCCGGTGGTTAGCCCTCCTCGAGCACAGCAACCAAGTACAGAAAACATGCGAGGCTCGATGTTTCCCGTCAGGTTTGTGGACTACTTTTTATCTTTTTCTTTTTTTCGCAGTGCGATCTTGCTTGTTGTCGCCTGCCTTCTCCTTTCCAGGACAACAGCATTCTCATTAGATTTGTTTAATCTGGGTAAACAACACCAGCACATAAAAGAAAACTCGCAGCCATAACTTGTGCCAATGAAAACGGATCAGGGCTGAAGAGATAAATCATTCTTTAATTAAAAAGAACGTATCACTGCGTAGTTTTATGTTTTGTGCAACACTAACTAAATCTCTCTTTGCTTAACCCCCGGGGACCAATCAACTAGAAACTAAACCAACTAATAACCTACTTGCCAAAAGAACTAAATTGAACTGTTAATGGGGCAACGGTAGGTCAGCAGGCGCATTTATATGGTTTCAGCCACTTCTCAATCCCACTCGAAGGAAGAGGGCAACTGTCAATTCAGCAGTGTGGCAATCATTGCAGGGCTGCAGCCAAGCAGAAAAAGGCTGCCTCCTATCACTCCATTCATCCTGCGCCTGAAAGTGCCAAGGTCTTCCGGCCTTGCTGAGCGGTGAATCTCCGTGCAGCTGTTTGGCCCTACTATGAGAACATGATAGGCACCCCTGTCACTCGAAATCGCTGCAACAGTCGGATGCACCAAATGTATCTTTCCGACGGGTAAACCTATGGATAATTTATTTTTAATGTGGTTTCTGAGCCTGTTGACAGCCGTCAGGTGGTGTAGACAACGCAAACTGTGTTTTCAGGCGGACGGGTTTCATTGCCTTGGTGCCATTGTTAATGAACAGCTGCTGAAAGGAGGCTGCCGTAATGTTGATTGGTCACCTCTAGCAGACAATCCCTTAATATGACCTCCAGGCCATAAAGATGTAATGCAGCCTCAGCATATGCATCATTAAAATCAATGTCCAATACTGTAAGCAGTAAATCCCCCAGATTCTCACTTTGACAGGCCTCCCTTCAATGCCATTCACTTAAAGCCACCAAGGGATAACTTCCTTCATCAGATTTAAATATATAGACTGCGTAATAATAATGGACATTGATATTTCACATTAATGTGATAAATACAATTTCATTCCTCAGCAATGCTGCATTAGATTAATTGTAGCGAGCAGGGATTCCAGTCTATTAAAATGTTCAAATTTGGTGCGGGATGTTCATTCTCCCTGCAGTCCACCTTATTATCGGATTTGGTCAGGTAAATGGCTGCTCATCTGTCGAGATTAAGTGCTCGACTGTTACCTCAGATTTAGTAGAACTCTCAGACATTGGCACATTTGGCTGAAGCCATTAGTAACACATGGAATCATTCACATTAGTTTAAGATCTGGCCCAATAAATTCCCAGCCATTAATGACTATTCTGACTCCTCAGAAGAAATGGCTTAACGTTTTTGATAATGAAAATATACATTCTGCAGTAGTTCTTTCTTAAACCCACATTACCTTTCTAATGTACGTCATGGCTGATAGTAACAGGCTGTGTCATAACTCTCGCTGTTTTTTTTTTATTGTGCTGTAAAGTATTTAAGATCTGCTGTAGTGTTAAGTTCCCCAAAATGTAATGCTGTACGTATTTCGCTGTTTACAAAATAGCATTGGGGTCTGGGCATTTATTGGATTTATTCCAATCAAAGCATTATTATGCGTAACTAGTATTATGTGATTTACCATGGAAGCCGCTCAATTTGGTAATCTATGCGCTTAAGAGAACAGCAGTCCTGGTCACCGAGTTATTCTGCACAGGATAAAATAATAACAGAAAATACTGGGCTGTGAGTGGAGTGCGTCAGATTAGTTATAGCTAAGAGGAATTGTTTAAATGTCTCAAATACATCTTTTCATTCCCAGCCCATCCATCTCTTAAGTGCTCATTAAGGTGGGGTGTGACAGACCTGGAAATTGAAACACTAATTCTCTTCTCTGAAGCCTGAGTGAAACCTCCCAAGGGCAGCTAGTGTAGGTGTGTTACAATTCCGGGGCGGCCTACAAACAAATACCAGCTCAGATATGCCAAGCAAAACACTCTTGAAAATACTAACTTTATTAAAGTTGCCACATATAACATGTGGCCCCTTGTCTGCTGTGCATAATTAGGGTCGCGCGCACAAGCGCTCCGTCCCTATTGTGATCTCTCTTTATCTTTAGGCTTTTAACCACACCCATGTCATGCCTGTCACTTTCATTGGTTCGTGGGCTTGACTTTTAGAATCTGCTTGCTTTCATTAGTGAAAGGCATGCATACGTCATGCTTTTTCTAGTGTTTAGCCCTCCTCAAACGCACTGGCCAACTACTGAAAACATACGAGGCTCCATGTTTTCAGCCTGGTTTCTGAACTACTTTATCTTTTTATTTTCCATGCAGCTAGATCACACTCAGGTTTTACATAGAACGATCATGTTTGTTTTTTTTCTTTCAATTTATATGGCAAGAAAAGTCTGATAAGGAGTTTACAACGCTAATAGCTGTAACTCGAGCAAATGCGAGACCCGTTGCATTGCAAATGCTTGTTTACTCTTGGTATTTTAACTAGTTAGACACTGGTATTACAAAGGTGGCTGCAGTGTTCTTTCTGTAATTGTAAATGCTCTTGCTTATTTAGTTGCCAGACAGAGATCATCTGCGTGAGACTAAAGCATGTCTCTGCAAATGAGCTTCACGGCTTTCTCAAAGGCATATTCAGCATTACACAGGAATCAACAGTTGGTGTCATTATTCCCAGGGACATCCATTTTAAGTATTTTTACAGGAAGGTAGAGTTTTAGTGGGAGTCAATAGGAACTGATTCATACTGTGGGTATAGCCTAGAAAGGGGGTAGAGCAGTGTTTGCATCAACAGGCTAAAACAAAAACTGTTGCATCTGTGCAACCTGAAAAGGTTGAGAAAATAGAATTACAGTAAATAGAATTACTAGTGCTCTAAACCTGAGTCCACTGCACCCTGACCATATTAGTTTTTGTCTTCTGCTCTAACTAAAACACATTGGCAAAGCCAAAATGTCTAGCTTTAATGTGCTAACACTTGCACAGGAAAAATAAATGTGCAGACTCTTTGTTCTTTATATCTGTGCAGCCTTCCTCTTTCAGCACTTCAATGTCCTTGCCCTAGGTTATTCCCCAGGCTTGTAGTATTGCATGCCAAAAGCTTTACAAGCTTGTAGAATACAAAACAGCGCACAGACTTAGAAGGCATGGAAAGAGATATGTTGCCAGAGACAGAACCGTGGTTTGCATGCACTTGGGCATGTCCTTTTGCATGTTTTCACGCATTAAAAGCAGACCTATTGGCTTTGCCATTGTTTGTTCTGAATGGTATCCTCCATACCACACTATTTTATTTCCATGATTCTATTGAAAAAATTGAAGTCCAGAAAAGCAATGTGTAAAAGGTGACATGTTTTTACCACATTTGACACTTACCACTGCTCTTTGCAGTAGGCCATTTGTAATGCCAAAATAGTGCTGTCTCGCTTATTGTGCTGAACAGAGATTTATTCTGCTTATTTTATGGGCAGCCAATTGAAGCAGGGGCACTCAAAGTGGTAGCCATGACTTTTATTGTGATTGTAGGTAGAGATAATTTAAATTATCAATAGTCTTTTTGTCGTTTTTTAGGTCGAGCCTAGGCACTGGGCATGCGCTGTCTGCAAGACCTGCTGTATTCAGTCTGTAGGCTTTAACCATGCCCACTATGCCATTCATTCACTGTTGTGCTTGTCTTAAATGCTTTCTTTTTATTGGTGCATTTTTCTAAGTGCCCCTCCTTTGTGCGCTTAGTTCCCTCCCAGGCAATTTCAATAAGAGAACATTTTTGTTGGCCATCACACTACATTCACGCTTCCTCCTGTTACAACTTGTGATGGCCCTTCCTCCTGTGTGGCCATTGCAGCCTTAGTGTTCTTTTTTGGTTATTCATAGCAATGTGTTCACACCAGTGACAACATACTGAAGGTTTCAGGTTTTGTTTGTTATGGCGCTTTCTTCTTGGATCTTTTTCTCTCTCTCTCTTGCTCTCTCTCTTGCTCTCTCTCTTGCTCTCTCTCTTGCTCTCTCTCTCTCTCGCTCTCTTTCTCTCTCTCTCCCTCCAACTTTCTCTCTCTCGCTCTCTCTCTCCCCTCTCGGTCTACCTCCAACTTTCTCTCTACCTCCACCTTGCTACCTCTGCCTCTCTATCTGTACGTCCCTCTACCTCTCTAGCTCTACCGTCTACTTCTACCTCCCTTTTTTTCCTCTACAGTTCTACACATCTCTCTACCTCTGCCTCACTGTACCTCTATCTAACTCTACTTCTCTACATCTCTACCGCTCTACTCCTCTACCTCTCTCTCTACCTCTAACCCACTCTCTATCTCTACCCCTCTCTCTACACCTGTACCTCTCTACCTCGCTTACTCTCTACCTCCTCCTTTGTACATCTCTACACCCCTCTCTCTACCTCTGTCTACCTCTAACTCTCTATCTTGCTACCTCCCTCTACCTAACTCTACCTCTCTCTATCTCCAACCCCCTCTCTCTCTCTTTCCCTCTCTACCTCTCCCCCTACCTGTACCTCTCTACCTCTCTTCCTCTACTCATCCTCCTCTTCACACCCCTACCTCTCTACACACCTCTCTCTACCTCTCTCTTTACCTTTCTCTTTCTCTCCCTCCCTCTCTCTACCTCTCTCTCTACCTCTATCTCCCTCTCCCTTTGTACCTCTACCCCTCTACCTCTACTTCCCTCTACCTCTCAACCTCTCTCTACCTCTCTACATCCCTACCCATACTTCTAACTCTCTCTCTACCTCTACCCCTCTCTCTACCTCAAACCCCTCTCGCTCTCTGCCTCTACCTCTCTCGCTACCTCTACCCCCTCTCTTCCTCTCCCCTACCTCTCTCTCTACCTCTGTCTCTCTACCTCTACCCCCTCTCTTCCTCTCTCTCCCTACCTCTACCTATCTCTCTACCTCTCCCTCTCTACCTCCCTCTATGTCTACCTCCTTCTGCCTCTACCTGCTTCTACCTCTCTATCTCTAACTCTCGAGACCTCTAACTCTCTACACTTCTGTCTCTACACCTCTACCTATACCTCTACCACTCTCGCTATCTCTACCCCTCTTTCTACCTTGACCCCTCTCTACCTCTCTACCTCGACCTCTCTACACGTCTACCCTTCTACCCCAGAATGCTTGTTTCCATCCATGGAGGATCTGGCCTGGCAGTTCAGGTTGGACTGTTCCCATGGGGAACAGGGTTAAGACTGATTTGCATATGGCTGGGTCTAAACTGGGGTGGCATGGTGAGCAAAGAAACAATGGATTTAACCCAGATCTGTGACTAGGGGTGAGTGTTTGAAAAGTTTGACGTGGGTGAGTGTTTGAAAAGTTTCAGCACTCAGTCCATCATCTGCATCCTGAGACCAGTTTCAGGGTATCACACCTCATCAACCAGGCTAACTTGAATCCATTGGCACAGTGAGGAGAGGACCCACGTCTGGGCATACCCTTGCCATTTAGGGCGGACATAGCAACACAACAGGATGATGGGCAGAGTGCTAAAACGGTTCAAACACTCACCCTCGGTCAAAGATCTGGGATGAATCCATCGTTCTTTTACTCATCATGCCACCCCTTTTTGGACCCAGCCATATGCAAATCAGTCTTGACCCTGTTCCCCATGGGAACAGACTAGCCTTAACACACAAGGCCAGGACCTCCCTGGACTGAAAACAAGCATTCTGCAACTGGTTTCTGGGTATCTTCCCTCATCAGCCAGGTTAGCTTGAATACAGGGGCACAGTGAGCAAGGGACCCCCATCTGGGCATGCTTGACACTTTGGGCGGATATAGCAACACAACAAGATGATGGGCAGAGTGCTGAAACTTTTCACACACTCACCCCCGTCACAGATCTGAGTTAAAACCATTGTTCATGCCACCCAGTTTGTACCCAACCACATGCAAATCAGGCTTGAGTCTGTTCCCCCTGGGAACAGTCCTACCCAAACAGCCAGGCCAGGTTCTCCCAGGACCAAGCTTCCTGGGACTGGTTTCAGAGTATCACCCCTTATCAGCCAGGTTAGCTTGAATCCAGGGGTACAGTGAGCAAGGGACCCACATCTGGCCATGCTTGCCACTTCGGGCAGATATAACAACACAACAAGATGATGGACAGACTGCTGAAACTTTTCAAGCACTCACCCCAGTCACAGATCTGGGTTAAATCCATCTTTCTTTCGATCACCATGCCACTCAGTTTCTACCCAGCCATATGCAAATCAGTCTTGACTCTGTTACCTATGGGAACAGTCCAGCCTCAACTGCCAGGCCAGGTCCCACCAAGACAAGAAACAAGCATCCTGGGACAGGTTTTGGAGTAGCACCCTTTATTAGCCAGGCTAGCTTGAATCCAGTGGCACAGTAGGCAAGGGACCCATGTCCGGGCATACCCTTGCAACTTCGGGCGGGAATAGCAACACCAGTTAAACCACCATGGACAGGCTGGCGGAAAGTGGACTCGTGATCTGCAAGCAGTGCTGCATGGGCACTGCCATGGCTGGCCACGACTCCAACTGCTGCCACCCAGTCAGGATCCATGATCCCAGCAGTGGCGGCGGTCCCCTAGAGGTCCAATAGCCAGGGTTGTAACCCTGCGGTTGGACCGCCAGGAGTGTAGTGATCCGACCGCTATCAAAAGTTTGGCGGTCGGAAGACTGCTAAACTCATAATGAGGCCCTATAACACTATACCATCATGAGGATTAAGATAGAGGTAACTTGAAAAACTAATCCATTTCTTGGCTTTCTGCATGGTAGACATTAATTGGTATAAATGTAATATTTTATCACTAGACATTTGCTTTTCCATGATCTCTAAGCCGCAATACTCTTATGGAGACCACAGTTACCACCTCGATTTGACAAGGCTTCAGGTTGTTTGCTATTTGATGTTGCATTTTCTAAGCCCTTTGTGTTTTTGTGTTTCAGGTTGCTATTGAATTTGACCAGAATGTATCCATTGCATTTGAATGCCTGAGTGCAGGCTGCAAGATTGTCCACGAATACATTGGTGGCTATATCTTTCTATCTACGCGCTCTAAAGACCACAACGAGACTCTAGATGAAGATCTGTTCCATAAACTAACTGGAGGCAAGGAGTGAGAAGATTACACCCCTTCATTTATTTCCTCCAGGATTTTATTTTTATCAAATTACTCACTTGTTTCCACAGGTGACGTTTCTGCATCTCCAAACATTCTTCGGCACTGTTTTGAATCTAAGAGAACAACTTGCAAGTTCATCATAACTCACAAATGCAGCTGTTCAGGGATGGCTGTTGCTCTATGTATTATACAAGACTTTTGTGGACATCAGTTGGTATGGGAACTTGACATATCAAAAAGTAATTTTTCTGGGAACTGTAAATACATTTTAAAACAGCCTCTGTAATACAAACCAGCTCATTTTATGGCAAATCAGTCTGTTAGAAGGTAGCCTTGGCTTCCCTTCATTCACAATCTAGTTTCAACCAATAAGCCAATAATAGCAGCAGTAGCTCAAGCAGGGGTATATTTCTTGTCTAGCTTTTTTTAGAGCACAGGACTCTGCTATAGTCCTGTCGGTGCACTCATGTTACAAGCTGATTTATGCTATCAATGGACTCCGTAGGTGGAACCTGTTTTCCAGTAGTGACTGCTTGTACGTACAGCCTCGCTTTCAAACTTCCACTTCGGCTCCAGCCTGGCACTTTGGGAAGCGGCCGTGTAGAGGCTTCTAGAGTGCCACACCTGAGTGTTGCACGGCAAATGTGCAATGGTACTCTGTGTCAGCAATGAAGTGTGGCACTATAGAAACCTCACCTATGACAGCTGGTGCAGCCGAAAAGCAGCTTGCTTGTGATATATAAAATACTCAGATGTATGAACACTACATGGCCAAAGTGCTTTCTTTTTATAATTGAGCTCAATAGCTTTGTGCGATACAATTGCCTTGACGATGGGCAATTAATATTCAGTGGCGTCTTTATGTAAGAGAATTCTAATCGCCTCATTCTGGGTGGGTGGGTGAATGTCATATCAGGTGCAAATGCTGTAGGCGGTAAGTTGGACATTTTGATTTGTGTAGTAATTTCAAGGTATCCACAATTTCTCCCAGACAAAGTATGAGATAAAACCTTTTCAGGGACAAGTCAGAAATAGGGGACACACGTTTAATTCTACATTGTAATACAACTGAAACCATATGCTCAATCCCTCCTTCCCACCTGAAGCACTTGGAAAAGTGAAATAAAATCATTCAGAGAAAATAGATTGCGTGGTAACCGAATTTTCCCAGGTCTTTTTACCTTCAGATGTTACTGACCCTTTTGAATGAGGACCTAAACACTTTCTTTTTTCCAGTAGTGATTCATCACTTCACGCAGAAAGCCTTTTGCAGATAAATTTACTTGGTAAAGTACTTTAAACAACATGACTTTCAAACCTTGACTTACAACCTCAACTAAGATCCCTCTCATAAGAATTGCCTGCTCTTGGGAGACTGAGGCAGATTCGCAAAGAGTTTTGCAAGCGTAATACACAATTGCATCTGGAAAAGGTTGTAGCGTATGAATTTGCACTGTATGCACAATTTGTAACAGTCTAATGCCCTAGTGTGCACAGAACGTGTGTGTGCTGTGCCCATGTGAGCATACTTGCCAACATTCTGTGACCAAATAGAGGCAGGATTTCTTTTAGATTTCAAAATTTATTTACATAATGTTGTCACTTTAAATTAAATCAGACATGAAGCTCAAGAGGGAGCTGTCGCATGAGAAGCCCCTGTATATGGTGTTACTGCTTTTTGTCAGTTGAGACAACATCTTTCAGTCATCAGTTTTTACAAATTTTTGTTTTTAGTTGTGTTAGCACAGGTGAAGTGGAGCAAGGCCACATCTCTGTTAGTGCGCTCAAAGGCGATTTGCAGCTGCTCCAGCTGCCTTGATCCTCTTGGCCTATTACAAATGCTAAAGCACATTGATCCAGACCTACCACCTACCAATTTTCATATGAGCTTGACAGAAGACAACCTATCATGCCCATGTGAAATTTAAAACTTGAAACAACCAGCCCCAAGCAGCCAATGAATCAGGAATTTGTAAATTCAATGTAAATCCTCCCTTTCTCCCCCCCCTTCCCTCCTCAGTGCTTTGAGACCCTCATGGGTGAGCAGTGCGCTTTACAAATTTCTGATTGATCCAGGGTGAGCAAAGTCAGCTTGCACCTGCCTCACCACGAGTGACTTTTAGGCTGCAAATCTTGATTCAGTCCTCAAGGGAAAGTGCCCTTTCATTAAAGCGACACTTCGGTGGCGCTAACCAATTCTCCATATTTACAAGGAGGCTTAATGCCACTTTTTGTGGCTTTATGCCTCCTTGTAAATATGGGCCCCTCTGAGGCAGTTTTCTGCGTCAGAGGGATGTGAAGTGGGTGTTTCACCACAACAGCCTATGCTTTTGATTCTTCCCCAGATTTACAAGGCGTAAATCTGTGGTAGCACTAAAAATGAGCGCCACCTCAGGGGTGGCGTTAGCACGGCACTAGAAAGAATACTTTTATTCCTCTTCATTTTTGCTTTTTCTATGTATGCTGCATTCCGCTAATTTTGGTGCAGCACTGCGTCAGTTTCTTGTAAATCTGGCCCCACCTGTCCAAAGTCCTCTTTACACAAAGAGATACTCTCCTCCCCCTTCCTGTGTTCCTCTCTTTCAATGAAGAATCACCCCCTCTCATCCTATCACCTAATCTTCCTTCGCTCCTCTCCAAATGACACTCCTCTTCTTCTCAATTATGAATCTTCTCCTTTGATCCTCCACTTGCTCTCAAGCACCCCCCCTCTTTAAACCTTATCTGTGTCCACCACCTACCTCTTTTCTTCCCCATTATGATTTTGTCCCCCCCCTCTACGATGCTTGTCCATCACCCCTGCTGTGTCTCATCATCCTACTTCCTCTTACCACAATCTCACCCTATCATTATCTCTTCTTTCATCTAACCCTAATCTTCACTCCACTCTCTTACCCCCTTTCTCTGATTCATTCCGGTTTCACATCTTCACCAGTTCCCTCTTGCGGCTGTCACCAACTGTAGCCTTCTGTCTGTTTTATTTATTTCTTCTTAACACATTGTCAACATTTTGTTTTTACTACTTGCACTTTGATGTCCATGCTCATTTCAAGATAAATACCTTAACATAAACTCTCATTGGTGTGCTCTTTTGATGCATAAGACTCTATTTACTATGTTACAAGGAGCATGGGCAGCATGTCGTTGCATGTAACACTCTGCACTAGAACTATGCCTCTATATGATAACAGTATGTTTAAAATGGAACAAGGGAATAAATCACAGGCTTTCTGTTCAGCCATCCATCCTCTGGTGAGAAGAAAATGGAGAAGTATTGTGTGTTTTATTTCTTGCAATTCGCCGGCTGTAATTGAGCACATTTCTTTCACTGTGTTCAACAGCAGTGGCTTACTGTGGTGATAGGAGTCCCAGAGAGGAAACTTCAGTGGAAGAGGACTAATTACCTTCTGTAAGGCCTGTGTCCTTAGTGAACGAGGCCTCAGCAATGAGGGAGCAGTCACCCCCAAATCACCAGCCAGCCTGTGATGCTCAATAATCCGGTCGCTGTGCAGGTCTGTTCTGAGTAGGCACCAATACAGCAAGTCTGTACCACTTTGGCCAAAGACACCACGAGATAGCCCTTCATGTCTTAATTGCTCTTATTGACAGAGCCCCTAGCCCAGATAATAGGCGATTGGCTGCTTGGGGCTGGTTGTTTTAAGTTTTAAATTTCACATGAGCAGGATAGGTTGTCTCCTGTCAAGCTCATATGAAAATTGGTAGGATGACTCTGTGAAATTGGTAGGCGGTAGGTCTTCTGCAAGACTGATAGTCTACTGCCTAAATGGGTAGCGGTTACAGGTGTGTGTTTGTGTGTCTGTGCGCTAATGTGCTAGTCATACATTAACCAAATGTAAAGTTCCTATGGATTTCCAAGAAATGACTTCCCCCTCAGAGTGTGAAATAAGAAGTTTAACTCTGATTTCTCCAGGAAAGGTAGTTTCTAAATTTTCAGATTTAGAAAAAATAGATTAGAGAATTTCTTATATACCCTTTCAATAAGATGACGAATAAGTACTTGCCTTTATCAGACTCAGATATTGGGCATGAAAACATTAATAAACACTGTTGATTACATTAGCACATAGTAACTAGAAAATTACTTCCTTATTTCCATCAGGTTTCTTTACCACAGCCTTATTTTCTCTCATTGCTATAGACAGGATCCAACATGAATTTGTAAACTTACCAGCACCTTGCCATTCAATCTGTATAGTAATATAATGCCAAAAGGAATGCTAAATCCATCTAAGGTGGTGATCCTACACCTGTATTCACCATTCTGATAGTATACTATTACATCCGTTTGCCTTCTGGCTGGGCTGAACTGGAAAGCAAAATCCGCTCTCACAGAAATCCTCAAATTAGCCCATACTGCAGGAGGTCGCAATTAGAATGGGGCATAACGGAGGCTTCAAGGTCAAGCCATGGTAGCCCATCCAGCTCTATTGCCTGCTATCCTCAGGAAAATGTCAGAATGGCCAGTCTTGATCTGCTTCGTAGACATAAAGGCCCTCATTACGATTCCGGCGGGCGGCAGAGGCCGCCCGCCAGAATTCCGCCCTCCATAATACCGCTCCGTGGTCAGAAGACCGCGGAGGGTATTATGAGTTTTTCCCTGGGCTGGCGGGCGGTCTCCAAAAGACCGCCCGCCAGCCCAGGGAAAAACTCCCTTCCCACGAGGATGCCGGCTCGTAATAGAGCCGGCGGAGTGGGAAGGTGCGACGGGTGCTGTTGCACCCGTCGCGTATTTCACTGTCTGCAAGGCAGACAGTGAAATACATTTTGGGGCCCTCTTACGGGGGCCCCTGCAGTGCCCATGCCGTTGGCATGGGCACTGCAGGGGCCCCCAGGGGCCCCGCGACTCCCCCTCCCGCCATCCGGTTCCCGGCGGGAGAACCGCCAGGAACTGGATGGCGGGAGGGGAAGTCGGAATCCCCAAGCCGGCGTAGCAAGCTGCGCTGGCTTGGAGGATTCCTTGGGGGCAGCGGGAAACCGGCGGGAGACCGCCGGTTTCCCTTCTCTGACCGCGGCTAAGCCGCCGCGGTCAGAATGCCCCGCGGGGCACCGCCGGCCTGTCGGCGGTGCCACCGCGTCCCCCGGCCCTGGCGGACGTAATCCGCCAGGGTCGTAATGACCACCAACCAACCAACATGGAAGTGCCATGCCTTTGAATTTTACAATAAACCAATTAAATGTATAGGACGCGTTGTAGCATAAACAGCCATACTATATACTCTATACATAAAACCTTTAGCTTCATCATGGCTCCATTCTGCGCCCAAATTGAGGTTCAAGACCTAAAATAATGACCTAATACAGAATACCGTTGTTGTCACTAAAGATTAGTGTCTTGCCCAAGCAGAAAAAAGACTAGAATTTCACACTATTCCAAAAGAAGTGATATTCCAGGTTCATCAAATAAAAAAGATGATTCAGTCACATTGTTAGGGATAGCTGGGGATACATTTACAGCTACTAAATAATTTTTCGCAATCCTTTCTGTTGTTAATACTTGAGATGGAACGAAAAACAAAAATATAAGAATGTGCAAGTATTATAGTGTTAACTACCCTGTGTCAATGAATTTAAGGAAGATAACTAAAAGCAATTTTCTGAAACAAGAACCACCGCAGACCTGAAGCTCTTCTATGCATATATTTATATATGATGTGAATATACAACTGGTTTAAGACTTAATTCTTTTTAATGGTGCTAACTAAGGCACAAATCAAACAGGACATGTCCAAAATTAATGATATAACACAGGGTTTTCTTGTCAATTTGTATTAATTTCACACCCATAATAAAGTAGATTTTTTTAAAGAACTGGAGTCAAGTTTTTGTTAACTTTTTGTTGTAGAATATGTCGGTCTCAGATCCTGATGTGATGGCTATTCTCCTATAGTGTCTTGCAAGTCCTATGCTTTCTCTCACAGCACATACATACAAGTACATGTTTTGACAAGTAACGCTGGCAGCCTATATAAGTATTAAAATAAACTGAATGTATATTTTGTATTAGCATTCTTCTGGGTATCTTGTGTTATTCATTCTCACCTAGTGGGGGCACTATAGCAGGCGACCTCCTAAACCAGCACCAAAACGTTCATGTTAATTTGTGTGGCCCACTGGCAAAACAATCTGTGGTAAAGAGGAATGAATTGCATATGTAACTATATTTTGGGGGTTTTTGTTCATCTAAAGTATATTTTTCCCAAGTGAATAACCCCTTTCACTTAAATCTTCATGAAATATTTACTCTTATGTAAAAGTCAGTTTCTACATATTTCCAAGCACAGCCATGGTCAAGTAAACTCTTTGTGAATACAAACGAAGCTAGTACTTTTGTGTGATCCAAAATTTTCCAGGGCCAACCCTCTTCCCTCCTGCCTCCCTTCCTGAAAAATCCATGTCCCCAGACGTAATCCCTTCTCTTGTAGAAAAAATGTCTTGTTTGTAGAGTTTCACTGATTGTGAGTGGATTTTTTGCTAGACAAAACTGTACATCTTTCAGAATTTTCAAATTCT
Source organism: Pleurodeles waltl (assembly GCF_031143425.1). Classification (NCBI taxonomy): domain Eukaryota; kingdom Metazoa; phylum Chordata; class Amphibia; order Caudata; family Salamandridae; genus Pleurodeles; species Pleurodeles waltl. The sequence continues at coordinate 404,346,044 of NC_090444.1, forward strand.
GATAGCAAATTCAACATTTAGTACATTTACGTGACTGGCACCTCAGGAGGCAACTTCTCTGTGAATTTGATGACTGCACACCGCAGTTGGTGGCTGCAGTAGCCCCCAAGCCTTCTTCGCAAAGATGTATTTCACAACTCCGCAACTTGAAAGCAAACATTTTGAGGCCTATGCACACACTGCATTAGTAGTTTTATTCGAAATACAGGAGTATGACTAAAGTATTACAAAATGTTATTTACAAACCTATCAGTGTAAACCTCAACCTCTCCTGTCTTTTCTATGGGAGAACACGTGTAAGTTTGCTATTTATTAGTAAATATGGGAAAGACCGGAGGAGTGGCTGGAGAAAGGGACATACTTTCTACTATGTTGGAGGAGTGGTGAGGTGTTCTGGAGGTACTTAAGTGGGGAACATGTGCCCTCCCACAAAAGAATAAGTGCATTGCTATTCACAAAATGCACTTCTAATGTTACTACAGCCAAAAAGGGACCCAAACCATTAGTAAATTACTCCTGCTCAGAGCTGGAGTAAGTGCAGCACTACACATGGCCCTCTGTTACTACAACATCCTCTCATGGAATCTAATGGTGTTATGGACTTTAAAACCCCATAGGTAATGCACAAGAAACCCCCGTAGGAAATGCTTAGGAAAATTGTGACTATATTTTAAGTTAAATAAACTTTTTCACTTTTCCCTACACTTTATCATAGGGGTCACTACAGCTGTTGTGGATCTCCTGGTGGTAAAGTATAGGAAAATTGTAAAACTTGTGTTAAACTCTATAATATATTAGTAAAAATATTTTATGTTAAGTTATAATGTAAATCTATTTTATATATTTATTTAAATGTACAACAAAATAAACAAAAATGTACAGTAGTATTAATTGAATTTTAAATTTAAATCTATAAGGATATTAAATTAAATTCAAATAACCTTCCTGAAGTTTAACTTAAAAAAATAAATTCACACCTAAAGCAAATATATATTTATTCATTAATAATTATTAAAATGATGTATAGAGCTATTTAGTAATATTTTAACAGAAAATGTTACATATTTTTTTAATTTAAAAAGATTACACTATATTGTCATTAAATATTAATCTGTATTTATTTAAATAAATTATATTTAGATGCATTTTTAAATATTTTAAATAATGTAATTTAATTGAACCTTACCTTCCCTGGGTTTCCCTGGGGAGTCCCTACCTCCTTTACGTTTTATGGAAGAATAGTGGAACATCAGTGTTTGGTCATGTGTGGTGCTGGGCTTAGTACTATTTCTTTTTTTGGCAGTAGTGACATACTGCTAAATATGGCCCTGTCCCCATTCTCCTGAGATTGAGATATGTAGCTCTACACTTCACTCGAATTTTGTGACTAGCCAAAAGTAGTAGTTACTCAGAAGTGAAAGAGTAAATTTCATGTGCAAATTACTCACAAGTGTAAGGTACTGCTCTGAATAGCGCTGTCAGTCGTGAGCAACAGCTCACAATTATCCTCCCACAGAAAGCACATAAATACGTCTTGTCAGAAAGCAGGTATGTTTTCCTCTGCTTCTTTCTAGTCTTTTTTTGACTAAATATGTACCCTACAAAAGTTCATAAAGGAACAAAGTTAGTTTACCATTCATCAGTAGACCTATCCCTAATTTCTTGTGAAATAGCTCATCCACACTTTACTGATAGGATGCGTTTCCTAGTTGAAGTAATGCTTTCTGGCAGAGGGTACCTCAGAGTCTTTGCTAATATAGATCCATGAATAAAAAAAATATTCTGTACTAGTTCTGGCACAATCTCCATCTTCAAGATATGGTAGTGACTGTGACTGAGATCTTGACATTTATTTTTTGTGTGTGGTTCTCTTCCTCCTCTGTTTGCATTGGCCCACTCCTGTCTTCTTTCTCCCAGGATTCTGTTCATACAACACAATTAGAAGGAACTTCACTATGATAGCCTGGGGGTGGGGATGTTTTAGCCTCTAAACTGCTAGATGAACAGCTGTCATCAAGTAATTGTCTTTTTTTCTTTTTCCTGTATGGATAACTTTTTCAGGCAACCTTTAGACCAGGGATCTTCAAACTGGGGAAGTGGGCCTCCAGTGGGGGGCTCAAATGATCCCGGGGGCGCCAGGCTCTGGCCAAAAGAATCATTATGCTGATAACAGTGCTTTGTTTTAATCTGGAAAAATTAGCAGCAATAAATGTCTCTGTAATAGGCCATCACTAACATGTTTTGTCATTTATATCCAAGCTGGGAACGTGTCAAACGGGGAAGCCCTCCAAATATTCTTCAAACCTGTTCTCTACCCCCAGTAATTACACTGTGGATACTTTTACACCTTAATAAGGCCTGCCTGATCAGAACAGTATGTTTGGCATCATGTATTTGACATTTTTAAAACAAACAGTGACAGAACTTAACTGCAATGCTTCAATATGTCTAGACATATTTAACATTGCCAATGTAATAGAATAATTGTGAGCAATTTTTATTTTCTTTGGGGCTTGGGGTGTGGCACTGAAAGATTTGGAGATCACTGCTTTAAACTGTTTTGTTTCTTATTTTTCTGGTCCTTATGAAATGTTTTTAGTCTTGATTTCATATTGTGTGGTGACAAGAATGTGACAATCCTGCAAGATTGAATCAAAGCCAAAAGTAATTCCCATATCAGAGAGAAGGAACCTGCACTGGCAGGTAGGCCAACAGATTGTACCATTGAACAAGAGCTGTGATGCAAAATGAGACCACATTATGTCCATATGTCTGTCTTTTGCACAAGATGGACTGTGATTTGAGCAACCTCAAGCTTTATCTTTTCACATTTGGAGGCTAGGAATTTTGCATTTCTGCTGTATATTGTTGTTCGACCTTGCATTTAGAAGAATATTTTGGGACATACATTTTTTGCTTATGGAGAACATGATTTATTTTGATCTGCACTTGTGAAGTTACTTTCATGATAATCTGCAATGAGGCCACAACGGATCAGGAAGCTATGGAAAGACAAACAAAGCCTGACCAAGTTATGAGATAAGTAGATATACTAAATCCTAGACTGCATGCTACCACTGGCCGTAAGCCCCATCATTGAACCTATGTACACTGACAATATCATATACATCTCAGCTGAAGCGTATCAGCACACAGATAAAGATCCACTATTGTGTAATGGTTGTTATGAAATCACCAAAATGTAGAGAGGTCTAGGGAGCAGGAAGGTTAAACAAAAGATTGGTTAGGACAAATGTAGGGCAAGTGAAGGCCACACTCCGTAGAGCAGACATTAAACTAGTCCTTTCAGAATATCAAGAAAAGTAAAAATTATTTTTCAAAACCAATTCAAATAAGAAAAAGGAACAACACAAACCTACAATGGGAATCCAGAAGGACCTCCATCAGTGAGGCCTGAGTGTGCTCTATAATTAAGGAAACATCCAGTACATCAGGTTAAAATAACCCACACGAACACCAGAATAGCAAATCTAAGTAGTTACCGAAATAACAATTCCAAGATCATATCCAGTAAAGGTTACAGCATAAGAGTAAGAAACACCTAGGGAATACAATGGGGTTTGTTCATGTTCTATTTAGGTGGATTTTAGGCTTGAAAACAAATAGAGAAGTCAGTCTGAAAAAACTCCAGAACGGCCATAAATAATGGAAATGACTAAAAATCAATCTCACATCCTTCGCAGTGTGTTTTCTTATAAATTAAATGGGATTTATGAGTAGATAAGCATGCTGACCAGTGCCTCTACAATTGCAATGAACACTAGTCTGCAGTCAATTTCTGCAGACGAAGACATCTACCTCTCTCTGTGCACCAGAGACAGGCTGTCTGTCTGTGAGCTCTATACAGCTGTATCTTAGAATAGCGTTGCATTACCTTACTAGAAAACCACTCTCTAAGATGGCTGCAATTTATCCATAAAACTCATACTGCATTGCTTAAGTGCCGTCTCAGTGATTCTCAGCAGCCACGACCTACAATTGCACCTTGTGCAAGGGCCTAGGAGGTGCCATTGTGCAGTGCCAGAGATGGACCACTCTGTTTTACCAATCATCTATGCAAAATAGAAAACTCTGCAATACTGCTATGAGATAAAACAAAATGTGAAGGACACTTCAAACAAGTAATGGCTGAAAGGGGTTGATATAATGCCCACTTTTTCTGTATTGTTGACAAAACATCGTGGTTGATCCAGGCCTGAAGAAGAGCCTGCAAAGATTATATTCCATAAATATATTGTTAAATGTCAAAGTAATTTCAAATTTGCCTGAAAAAGTGAAGGACATGCTTATGTTGTTCTATGATATAAAGAAGAGAAAAACATTTGCTGATGATATACCCAAAAAAGTAGAATTAATGTATTGTGTGGTGAAGGAGAATAGGAGGCAAATCAATTTTTTCTGCATCCCCAAACCATTTAGCCTATTGGATGCCACTTTGTAAATATGGTGTGGCGTTTTCCCCTTCCAATGCCACACTAGCATAAAAAAATGACGCTAATGTGGTGTTCTAACAGCGCAAGGCCAGCATAAATCTGTCCTTAATATAAATGCACTTTCATGCAACTATGCAGGTCACTGAATTTCACTCATACAATTGTCATGCATTCAAACCATACTAGAGACTTTCTCAGTTTTTAAATCTGTGGGACAGAAGAGAGACGAAGTCAAGAATGAGGTTATTGTTACAACCCTGGTGGTCTTAAGACTGCCAGGGTAGCGCCGTGGTTGGACCACCAGCACCACCAGTTTTCCTCCACAGGAGGATCTGGCAGTGCCAGCGGTCCTAATTCGCCAGGACAGAGCTGCTAGCAGCGTGGCCCTGGGGATTACGACCCCTCTCTCCGCCAGCGGTTACATGGCGGTAACCCAGCCATGTAAAGGCTGATGGAGACAAGGTGCAGAGGGCCCCTGCACTGCCCATGGACTTAGCACAGACAGTGCAGAGGCCCCTCTGGACAGCCCCATCGCAAGGTTCACTGTCTGCCCCGCAGACAGTGAAGTTTGCGAAAGGTGCACCCTATGCACAACAGCATTGCCGCCGGCTCTATTACGAGCCATCAACAATGCTGTAGTGTGTTTTCCGCTGAGCCAGCAGGCGGAAACTCTGTTTCTGCCCGCTGACCCAGGGGGAAACTTGTAATCGGGCTGGCTGGGAGGCAGCTACACTGGCGGCAACCTCCCGGCCTGAACTTCAGCGGACGGGCTTTTCCGTCCGCCCAAGTCATAATGACCCCCTACATCTGTATTTATATTCACATCTTGTGTTCTATGTTGTGTGGCACACAGTGAATGCTGGACACTACTATGTAAACACAACCACATATGCACTGTCAATAATCTCTGTGACATAACTGCTACATTAATAGGCTGTAAAAATGCCCTTGCGATGCTAAACATGCTTATTGATAGTCTTAACTCATGCAGCAAATATCTGGGTGTGGACTCCATGATGGATCATGCCACTGGGAACCCTAGTGGGTAAGAGTCCTAATAAATAGTAATAATAATTCACCCCATTTCCAAAAGGGGTAGATAGACAATCAACAATAGATGTGTGTGGGTTCACTCTTGTGTTCTCTCATTTGCTTTTTGGCTAGAAGAATAAACCAATCTGAAATAATCATTTCTGTATAAATGAGGGAATACACATTGAATTATAACTGTTATGTTTTGTGAGTATGAGTGATGTAAACCTTTTGGATCCTGAAAGACTCTGTAACATGATGACGTTAATGTTAGAACATGGGGCAGTAAATGCACTTTAAGAATGTTGAGTTTGCGGTTACACGCTGAAGAATAAAGATGTGTAATACGTAACTCCGTGTGTGGTGTATTTATTAGTGGGTACCTAGGCTGGGGAGGACTCTACAATTAGCCATCTTAATAAAGCAAGAGCCTTAACTAAGACCATTTGTATGTACGAAGACGTTTTCGAGGACAAAGATAAATTTGGACTATCAGCTAGGTTCTTCGATTTATAGACCCAGTAGGTCTGTTGCAAGTGGAGATTTTACTTATTGAGAAATGGCTGGCATAATCATTAGAATTAAGCCCCTTTAGATCAGAGGGTGCATAGATCAAATCAGCCTGAGCTGTTGCTCCCCTTTGGAAAATATTAATGCAAGCAACTGCAGGAGGCTAATAGGAGTACCCACACGCTGGTTCATGATATTTGTATTTTGAGAAACAAATACTGACTTACATCAGCCAGGTGAGTCACAAAATTATGAATTGACACGTGGGCAGAGAGTAGTCTTATCCTGGCATTTTGCCAATGAAATTATCAACACTAAAAGTAATATAGATCCTCTAGGCACAAAAGCATTACCACATGGGATCTTAGACCACAGAGAAACATACTCCTTCTCTGACTCCATGGCCACAAGAACTGATGAAAAACAACTTGTGCCTTGTGAGGTTTGATGAAAAAGATTGGGCATTACATGAAAAAACTGTTAGCTCATAATGTATTCTACATTTTCAAAATACCCAAATGTGAGAGTTCAGTGACATGATCCAAAGAGATCAGATCTTCTTTAGGGTCAGGTGGGCCTAGCCCCACCCACTTCTGACACACTCAGTCATCATGACAAGGAGCATCAGCCATGACAATATGTTAACAGAAAGACTTCTTTGGATCCACACTGCACCCTTTTTAATGGATCTTTGCTCCAGAACAATGTATATGCTACATTGTAAGGCACAAGGTTAATACGCCACATGATTCAACCTCCGCCCATACCAGTGGTACTTCTTGTAAACCTGTCTATAACCCTCTGCTTTAGTCTGATAATTAATTCTATCAATGCAAACACATTTTTAAAACCGTTTTCTAGGCCTTTAGAGCCCCTTATAATGAACCCGATTTCCTACAAAAGGGTGAAACACTTTTCGACTTGTCTGAGGCCTCCATTTTAATCTTTTTTATTTTTAGGGTAGTTGCTTGGGATAGCTTGTTATATTTGGAATTTTCTGTGAATTGCCATTATGTTCTTTACCTTTTGTGCTGGACCATCATTTTGTCCTTACAGGTTTACATTCTACACTGTGCCCAGCAACAAAATGATGTGCCAGGCACACCTGAGGAAGAACAGGTTAAGTTTGGTGCATGAACATGTATCTCTTGGCCGTGCAGGAGTCTGTATATACTGCAGTAAGTATTTACTCTTTCTCCCATTTCAACTGTTGAGACAAGGATGTCCCCTGTATTTTACAGAGGCATGTTCCCTTGCCCTAAGTGCCTGCTGCATGCATATGGATCAGACATATCCTGACTTTAGTTTTGGCCCTGGCATCACGCTAATTCAAGTATGAGCCCAGAGGTGTATGCCTGTCTCTTCCCCTGTGAGGCCCTAGAACCATCCTGTGACATGGAGGGACCTATGTTTTAGAAAGATCAATAGTGGAACCAGACTTTTTAGGTCGAGCCTTCGCATTCGACCTAGTGTATACTTAAGTATACTTATACTGTGGGTTAAAGCAATTTTGTTTGTCAGTTGCCCTGTCCTTTAAAAATTCTGACTCCCTTGTGGTCAGTTCTGCCTTTTTCTCCATCCTTTTTCAGAGCAGTGACCTACTACTGTATCATTCCACTTTGGTTTCTTTATCTGTTGCTGTGACAGACTATTTTTGACATTTCTTTGGTGCTCCCTTTTAGGCTGGTAGCTGCCTGAGTTTTATTGCAGCATTCCGTTCCTCCCACCTCCTTCCATCTCGCTGACATTTGCTTTGGCTTTATTACAGTGCTGTCCTCTACCCTGCTCCTCAAATAAGCTTATTTTACTAAATAAAGGGCCCCTAAAATAAGCTTATTTTACTAAATAAAAACACCATATGCCATTGCATCGCAGAGAGCCTCTCTCTCTCTCTCTCCATCGCACACAGGGCATTGGTTATCTCCTTTATGGGGCCATAAATCTTCTCAGACTGTTCTGGTAACTTCATTAAAGCTTTTCTTTTGTTTTTGCTTGTGGGCGCTGTTGTCAAAAGATGACAATTAACTTGTTCAAATGTGTGAAACCTATTGCATTGCACATGCTTTTTTTAGTCTTAACTTCAGAATGCAGTGCCCTCCCCTGTCTGGCTCTCCACACACAACACCCCCTTGCTTCTCTCCTCCGTGGTGTCCGTCCAGCAAGAATATTACAATGCAGCGGGTGCAGCATTTATTTTGGGGGTTGGGATCGTGTGATGTTGCGATACAAATTGTGCCTGCTATTTGCAGTGCCCTTAGCAGTGCAGGGGCAAGGCAAAGGATGGGATAGGGCTGTACAGTTGTTTCTAGCTTTTTTGGGAGAGGGTTGGGTACCGGTGCACCACAAAGGTAAACGTTGATTTTTGCATCAGTGCACAGTGCCTCAGGACAGTCTCGTTTGAGAGGGTTGACTTGGCTAGCTGAGGTTGAGACCTCTCGACTTGGGACTAGGGTGAATATGGACACATCGAGGCTCTGAATGCGGAGTGCCACCAGTGCCGAGGTCTAGGCCAATGTGTCGGGGTTTACAGCTCCTCCTGCCTGTTTGGTAGTTGGCTGGGACAGAAACGCCGCATCCGATCGCCCATGGGGCAGGTAGCCAGCTCCTCGGTGGGTGGCAGGCTTGCTGGGCTGTGCCCTTACTTGCTGTACTCTTACTGCAGCTGGGAATCCACCGATTGTTTAGATTTTAAGAGCAGGAATGTGTTAAACTTAAATCTACTGACAGTGGTATGGCGGTCCAGTGTTACTAATAATATGTGCAGAAAATGCTTGATATTAACACAAAGCACAAGCGTAAACCCTGCAACCACAATAATAGCATGGGAGCATAGTTGGTGGTAGTTACGCTTTGCAGTTGAAAAATGTGACTCGAAATTCTAACATTAATTTTGGCAAAGGACAGCTGAGCTGCTCAGTATTCAAATATTCTTTTGAAAATGTCTGAAGCAGGCTCGTCTGTGCACTTTAGGATGGTTGTAGTGACGTCCCTGACAGGATGACTCAGTGAGAATTTTTGTGATGTTTTTCATTTTTCATTTTTCTTTTTAGTTAAGAAACCTCTGTAGATGCCTGAGGGAAGAAACTATTAGCCCCCCAGGCCCTGTTTTCATAGCCTTTACAATGCTATTAGCTCTAACTCAAGCAAACGCGAGACCCATTGCATAGTAAATGCTTGTTTATCTTTGGCACTGGGATTGATTTCTACTGGCCTCACTTGCGTAAATCTATGCAATTATGTGTCATCTAGAACCTTGCACCTGCATCCCCTGTTCTTGGGCTGGGCACCCTGGGACATAGCAGGAGCCAGACCTGGGGGATGGTGGTCCCCAGGGCCATCTAGTGTTCCTCAAGGGGGGGCCACATGGCCCCCCTCCAACTTAAAATAGCTCCAGGGATGTGGTGATCCCCGGGACCAGGGGTCTGCAACGGACCTCTTCATTCTTTTAGTTCAGCTCCGGGTAGGTGGTGGTCCACAAGGCAGTGGGGGTTGTATGGCCACCTGCATTGTATTTCCTTGAAGCCCCAGGGAGGTGGCATTCCCCAGTGGGATCAGGCAGATCCCCCACATTACACTTGATTGAAGACCGGGGAGGCGGCAGTCCCCGAGGTAGCAGGGGTGCTGGAGCCCCCCACTGTATTCAAAATGCCAATGCCCCTGGCCCACCAGGGGCTACATTAAACAAGTGCAGGAGCCTGCATATCCTGCCAAACATTTTACCAGAGCTAAGGGGTCAAGGTGTCCCCACCCGGGCCCCTTTTCTTTTTCTTAATCTTTTTTTCAGGGACTCCAATGAAGCCAAGTCCCAACATGGTTGCCAACACTTCCTTGTTGAAATGTTGGGAGTCAATCAGCTCTTGGCATGAGATGGGGAGAGTTTGCGGAGCCTTTGCATCCCTATATATACAATTTAGTTCTTTCTTCAATATTTCGAAAGGTACTGAACGGATTTACACCAAATAACAAAAAGAGCACTTTCTGGACCAAGAGCTACCTTTCAGGCAAATTTGGTGTAGTTCTGTCCTGTGATTTGGGCTGTAGACCTGTTCAAAATCCCTCAGGGAATGAACGTTGGAAACCCACCTATTCCTCCCCCCCCCACCTGCTTTTGGCCCCTGTTTGATGGATCACCCGAAACTTTCCAGACAGCAGCTGATGTGAGAGTCAAAATTATTTGGAAAAATTTGTGAGGATTCATCCAGCGGCGTCAAATATATAGGCAACTCAAAAAACGCTTTTCTTACATAAACTAGGTTCTAACTATAACTGGGATATGTGTGTGTGTGTGTGTGTGTGTATATATATATATATGTGTGTATATATATATATATATATATATATATGTATATGTGTGTATATATATATATATATATATATATATATATATATATATATATATATATATATATATATATATATATATATACAGTATACACACACACATATATTCATTTGCCACAAACCGAAAACGTGCACTCTGGAGGATTCGCAGAACACTTTATTGTCCCTCTCGAAAATAAAATAGCTTTGACAAACCTATTTCAGCAAAAACCTTCCTCAGAAACCAAAACCTTCCTCAGTGTCAAAGAAGTGACTGTGTAGGTCACTAAATAAGAAAAATGTAATCACTTCCTGTTCCTAAAAACAGAGGACGCACTCCCATTGCCAATGTGTAATCCTCCCTGCTACTACGGCGGCCATGTTGGTATACCTATAACCAAACATGTATAATATAGAAATCGTAGCTCTACATCGTTCACCAGAAACTCATAACAATCGAATAGAAAATTATTCTATTTCAAAGTGCTTAGTAGCAATCACCCCCAAAATGGGCTATCTTATACTCAAAATAACGGCAGCCTAATAGCAAGTTAGAGAAGCACATAACTGGTGGTAACAAAGGAAGCCAGCAATCAAACCCAGAATGGGCAAATCCATTAGTCCAAATTACAATATTACAAACAAAAATCAATAATCAAGAAAAATGTCAAAGAAAAAATTATTATCCAGACCATAAATAAAATTTACAATAATATTCAACGATTGGCAACCTATGCTTCACTCTGACCAATATGGGTCCACATCTCCTTATCCATGTTAAACCCTTTTGGAGGTTTAGTTTGCAAATTGATTGTTACTTGATTCCAAGCATCTACATTTTAGCACACAATCCCCAACACGTTCATCTTTGGGAATATGATCAAGACAGAAATAGCACAACATTTTCTTGTTACTAGCATGTATCATCTGAAAGTGACAGGCCACAGGATATGTGGGATCACCTCTCGCAATGGCACGGTTGTGTTCCAACACTCTTTTTTCATCATCTTGATAGTATTCCCAATATATTTCAGATTGCAAGGGCAAACCAGACAATATACTAAGTAATCAGAGCGACAATTCAACAATTTGGTGGCGGGGTTCCTCCTACTGCTACCAGGGATTACAAACTCCTGCACTTTAGTACTATACTTGCATGCCTTACAGAGCATGCATGGAAAAATGCCGGTTACTTTAGGTTTCCCACTGCTAAAATCTGAGTAATGACTATGTACTAACATATCCCTAAGGGAATTGTTTATTCTATTGGTCACATGTGGGACTGGTGCTAAATCCACACCAATAACATAATCTGTTAACAAAATTCCCCAATGTTTCTTCAGTATATCATGTAGCCTCTTCGCCTCACATGAATAATCAGTAATCATCCTTATGATATCTTCATTCTGCTTTTGTCTCTGTCCAGAGTGTAACAGTAACTCATGTCGATTATGCATCCTAGCTCTCCCTTCGGCTTCTACGAGAATTGCTTTGGAGTACCCTCGCACAAGAAACCGTGACATCGTTTCCTGTGCCACCTGCATATAATCAACGTCAGATTAACAATTACATCTCACATGCAAGAGCTCCCCAAACAAAATACTCTTAATCAAACAATGGGGATGCTGGCTTGTGGCATGTAAAATAGCATTGTGGTGATTCGGGCTGTAGACCTGTTCAAAATCCCTATGGGAATTAACTTTGGAAATGCACCTTTTTTGCCCCCTCTTTTTTTTCTGACCCCTGTTTGATGGATCACCCCGAATGTTTACAGACAGCAGCTGACATTAGAACTGAATTTTTGGAAACATTTTTGTGAAGATTCGCCAAGTGGCGCTAAAGATTTAGGCAAGTCAAAAAACACTTTTTCTATATAAACTAGTTCCTAACTATAAGTAGGTTTTATATATACTTCCCTGACAATACGTACTATTACATGGTAATGGATGTGTGGTAAAGGTTATTGTGTGGTAATGTCCATGTTGTAAAGGTGGTTTCCCGTCACATACACCCAGGTTCTGGAATTACATCTACCTAACCTATCAGTTTAGGGAAGGGCTGAAGAGGTACCTCTTTAAACAACACTACATCCTGAAGTAGTAACAATTCACTTCTGCTCAAGATAGACTATATGTTTGCTTATGTATAGTACTTGTCTGCCTTTTGGATAGATTTACTTAATACAAATACCAGATTTATTCCACACACAGACTGAAAGATAATGCACAGTAGAATGGAATGTGCTTTAGGCACACAAATCCTGCAGTGTTGTTATTTTTCGATCACCTCAGGGTAAATCTTACAGAACTTCTCACTTCATTTCTCAACCACTATGCAAAACTAACTATTTTGGGGAGCATTTCAAGGCCTTAAAGTCAAATATGGGTACATATGAGATGTATAGTGTAAAGGTGGGGGAATTAAGAATGGTGATAGGTTACAGTTGTTCATTTGAGTGGTTGAAAAATTTAGCAAAGCGACTTGAGAAACAGATAACAGGCTATGTTTGCAATTTGTGGAAAGCTAATGACCCCTCCTTATCGGGCAACATAAAAGGTGATATTTAAATGATGGTGAGAGGTATATATCCTCTGGCAGGATAGAATGGAGGTGATAAAAATGAGTGTTACACTACTATGCTTGTCAGGGGAGGGGTTGGGATGGAGAAGAGGTGAAAAGAAAAGAAAAGAAAACTCACTTACCTTGCCCCAGCAAAACTGGTGCTGCTTTCATGCTAAACTTACCATGAAAGTAGCATCGGGATTGGTCTGAGCGGCTCGGACTGCTGCTCAGACACAGCCCTGGGGTCTGGGTGTTTGGCCGGCCTCAGACAGCTGACCAAACACACAAGCACACTTAGGTGCACTCTCCCTACCTCCCGAGGCCTAGCCCCACACTTCCCTACACTGCTGACTGTGCCAGAAGCAGAAAAATAAAACAATAGTTACCTATCATTTTAATTTTCTGCTTCTGGCTCAGCCAGTGGGGCAACGCTCCTTCACCATTGCGAAGGTGTCGCCCCTGCTTGCCACGGCCTTCCAGACAAAACTACTAAATTCAAATGTAAAAAAAACACGGAGTAACCTGCTAAAGGTTATGTGAGACTGCCAAAAAGTAAGCAAGGGTGTTCGCTACTGTGCTCACGTTCGGACTTACTGGATTTTTTTTCAACCTTTCTACATGCTGTAAAAGGACATAGCTTCATTGAAAAGTTGTCACAACAAAGGTTCAGTAATTCTAGGCTGGCGTGGGTGGAACAGGCTACAGCACCAATGGAACTCTGAAAACATCATTTGGATGTCATAAAAAGTGTGGCCCATGTTTATCATACTTTTACACGGAGCAACGCAGCAAGCCACATTGCTGTGCTGCACTGCACTGCACTGTGCTGCACTGCATAGAAGGGCAAGTATGTGCCATACTTAACATTATAGAGCACATTCCTGTCCGTTGCGTGTGCAATTTGGCTGCCTAGTGCCAGTGCAGGCACCCTTGGGTCATGGTGCAAGGGTGACTGCGTAGCAGGCAGGATTGTTTTAGTGCAGGAAGGAACAGCTTCCTGTACAAAGACAATACTCAGAGGCATTTTCTTATTTTTATGTGTTCTGCAGAATGCAGCATATGTAAAAAGAGGAAAAAATGAAGAGAAATAAAGGCATTTCTCCTTTTCTGGGGAAGCGTAGGATTTTGATGCATTCCCAGTTCTACTACTAATGGTAAATTTGGGAATTCACCAAAACCCATAGGTGGATGCATGGGAACACCCACCTATGGAACACCTCTCTGGGGCAGTGTAATGCAGGGTAGCGATTTGCGCTTACTTGCGTTACTCCTGATATATCAAGCTATGCAGGGCCATGCAAGGTAACTTTATGTGGCTTGATAAATCTGACTTTAGTGTTGCGTTGCCCCTTGCGCCCCCTCGCATGGTTCAAGAACAACGCAACACTATGATAAACATAACCCTGTATTTTTAGAGGGGCTATTAAGTAACTATTAAATAACTTGAAAATGTTTCCAAAAAAATAAAAAATTAGATGCGTCACTAACAATCTAGTGTATTTTTTTTATATTCTCTAATGTTGCCTAAGAACCTCTCCCTATTCTCATATCATGATCTCTAATTTTGATACGATCTTCCTCCTATAAAGTGGTTGCACTGAATCACACAATTTGCTTCTCTCACTAATATATTTCTGAGCTGTTTCGAGATGGAGGCATCATCACGGCCATTCAATAACATTATGCAAGATGGTTTAAGTTGTTTAGCCGGTTCGGTGAGACAATATCCTTTCCAGATAGACCACAGATTTACTGTGCTGGGTCTCATTTGTGGAAAAATCTTATGTGCAGTGTTTGGATAATTTGCGCTTTTGGAGGTGCGACCCTTGTAGTCCCATCGTTCTCCTGCTACTTACTTACTTAACTAACTTTTCTGAGGGTGAGTACTTTACCTTTTTTAGCTGAAAGTAGGATGATGCTGGCTCCTAGGGATGACAAGTAGCCTGGCCAACTGCCGAGTTCTGTGTGATTTGAGGTCAAATGATTAAGAAGGAAAGGCAAAGAGATTGTTTTTCTGATTATGGAGGTATGGGAGAAAGAGTTTAATGTTACCACTCAAGAAACACTGTGCCCAGATATATACTTTTTCACGCAAAACTGCACTAACGCAGTTTTGCGTGCAAAAGTATACCACTGGCTAGCACAATTCCAAGAAGCTGGCAGGGCATCATATTTATTGAATGACAGTAGCCAGCGGTCATGAAAAAGGACGCTAGCCGGGTGGGGGAGGCATAGGGGGAACAGAAGGTTGTGCGTCAAAGGATGACGCTAGTCTGGTTGGAGGCATAAAAATGCCTCCAACCAGACTAGCGTCATTTTTTGATGTACAACCTCCATGGACATGACTCATGTCTTAGTAAAGACAGGATTCATGCCCACCACCCCAATGGCCATGCCCAGAGGACATTTGTCCCCTGGGCATGATCATTGGGCCCAGTGCCCTGTAAGGAGGCCCAAGTTAGGCCCTCCATGGCACTTTAAAAAATAATAATAAATAATGTGTACTTACCTGGGATGGGGTCCCCCCCATCCTCTGGTGCCCCTCTGGTATGAGTGGGGGGTGTCCCTGGGGCTAGGGAAGGGCACCTTTGGGCCCATTCCATGGTCTTTGACCATGGAAATAGGCCCACAGGTCCACTAATGCCTGTCCTGTCCTGGCCTGACCCAGGCATTAAATAATGCAGCTAAGCTAGATTAGAGCCATTTTTTAAGGCCTTCCCCCATGCCTGATTTTAGCACAGGGGGATAAATATGGCTCTATCGTCATTTTTTGCCTGGGAACGCCTACCTTGCACCTCATTGATGAAAAGTAGTTTCCCGCAAGCAAAAATGGCTTTAACTCCAAAACTTTGGCGCTAGACAGGTCTAACGCCAAAGTATATAATTATATAGGTTTTAGGAGTTAGGTTTGCACCGAATTTGCATTTAAAAAAATGCAAATTTGGCACAAACAGAGTATAAATCTGGGCCTGTGTTTTCAGGATTTTCAGAAGAGGGGATGTAGGATTTTATCTTTATTCAAAAGAAATATATAAGGAATGTTATTAATGACGTGTTATATAAGGAAATCTTTGTTGCAAAGTTACAAAATAACTCCTTTAGTAGCACCGAAGGAAATACCCTTGATTACTCACATGTAAACCCCTTTAAAGATCCTTGCTATTTTGCAATCTGTGTTGTGTTCGGCAAAAATATGTGGGAAGATTAAATTAACAATTATATGCAGAATTTGGAGTATAAATATAGATATGTCTACCTTATAAACAGCATCTGAGGAGGGTTGAGGGGCTGGCATAGCTTGCTCTTGGTTCTATTCAAGGTTCTTTAGTATAATCAGCACAGCCCTCTATTATTGCCTGTGCTAAAAATGTGATCATGTAACTGGAATTTGCACACTATTACTCGCAGAAATTGTGGATTGTCGATGTGGATGAATCATGAAGCCGATGGGCATGCAATTGCACTACCTTGAAGAGTTTTAATTTGCATAAGTATAGTGCATATGGTTTAAGACTTGTCCAATGAGGAAAAAATCCTGCACCAAAACTTCTGGTGCAACAAAGGACCAGGTTGATACACAAAGGAAAGACCCTGATGAGAAAACAACTGTGTGAGGAAATAGTTTTTTTTCAGGTTTACCCCCAAATTTTTGGACTATTGCGGCTTTGAGAGTGCAGTGAGGCCTGCTGTTCAGACCTCAGTGACAGTGTTCTTTCCTTTCAAAATGGTATGTTTAATTGGGTGTCCCTAATTGGCAAGTGCTCAATTACTTATAAGTCCATAGTCTACGATACCCAGTGCGTGTAAGGCTGGCTGTCCACACCAGAACTTCAGCATTGGTTATGCCACTCTGTGTGTGACAGATTGAAAACATTAAAGCTGGAAGAGCCCAAACTGCATCTTTGATAGCCACTGCAGCTGTATTGCTGCTACTGGACGCCGGGCACTTAGAGGAACAATTTAGAACTAGCCAGAAGCTGTACCCAAGTCTGCTAGATCTGTGGTTATTGGTTGTGACCAAATTTATCCACCACCAAGGGATACTAGCCCCCACCAAAGGTTTGCACCGTGACCAATGTGTTGCAAGAATGAAAAGTCTACGTCAGCCATCTTTTGACCCTTGCATAAAAGGACTTCGTGGGACCCTGAGATCCATTGCTGGAGTCATCCACACTCACCTGAGGACCAAAGACTCGACTGGACTTCACCCCCTTTGACCACAGAGCACCTGGAGCATCCATTGCACATCATGAAGCCTGCATCCCTCAGCATCAGGACCACTACATAGACGTCAAGGGTGGTAGTCTTGTAAAGTTTGGAACCCACACTAAAAATGCTCTGATGGCCAGGTAACTGTCCAAAGATTCTATTTAATACTCCTAGACCTCTGTCCTGCCAGATTTGGTTGTCCAACTTGGGTCGGAGTCGCTAAACTCAATGTTACCAACTTTTACAAACTTTTTAAAGGTTTTCAAAGTTTTGACTTGCCACTGCTTGTTTGCAGTTGATGTCAAAGTTTTTAAATGATTGAAAAAGTCATATCTCTTGAACCCACCAGTGGGGTTTGGGCATGAAGGAATCTAAAAATTCATAAACATAGGCTCTATTGTTATAAATTGTTGTCATGTTTGTTTCTTGTTTGGTTACTTTCTTATTCTATTGTTTGGTGCTGTTAAATGCTGTACACATTGTTCCTTTACAGAGGTTTGATGCCTTGTGCCATACTACCAAAGGGGTGAGCTGAAGGTTAAGTAAATAACTCCGACTGGATACAAGAGGATAAATATGAGTGACTGCACAATAGGGCCCCAACCCTATCACATAGTACACCCATTTTCTTCCATCAACTGAAGGCAAGCCATATTTTTCAAAAAACATTGTTTTGTTTAAGGATGGTACTGTCATTGAAGTAATTCAATCCCAACTCCCTCAAGCTGTAAGAAAAAGAGAGTATATATGATGTGGAGTTATTGAATATTTTCCTTATTATTGCAGAAGATGTTTTGTACTTAATACTGTGCAAGTAGTTTTGAGAGTACAAAAGACCTATTATTATATATCTTCTGTTCTGCAAGTCAGCAAGACAAAGTGATAAACATTTCTTTAGCAGAGCAGTGCTTAAAATGAGTCAGTGGTTTCTGGTGCTCGACACTGGCCCCTAATTTTTAGCACCTAGCACTTATGACAGTCTGCCACATGGTGGTGCGGTCTGCCAACAGTTGTTTATTAATTTAATACACATTAAAATCACTCATATGTGGCACCAAAGCTATTCTCATACTTTTGGGTGGCCTTGAATAGTATGAATTGTCACACTTGTAGAAGTGTGATAGTTAGTAGTTGTGTCTAGTGTAATTGACAGGGCTGGCAGGGACAACAGATGGTGCAAGCTGCTATGCTCTCCTGACGAGGGCCCCGGCCCTTATTGTTTTATAAATTAGCCACTGGGGCTGGGGAAGAAGTCAGAAGCAGATAACAAGGCATCTGTGACTTCTACAAGCCTTTCATGAGGCAGTTCAAAATGTGGAACAAGAAGTGGAATGCATAACAGCTGCAGAAAGTATGGAAATGGCAGGTGTTTTCTGAAATGAAAGATAGGAAAGAGTGTCAAATTCAGAAAAAAGGAAGGCATCGTGTATGCCAAAGAGAGTTTTTCCACAAGTAGGGATTCCAGTTACACCACAGAAGTGCCGACAGTGATCTTATCGCTTCTGCATGCTGCGGCACCTCTCAGATATCAAAGAGAAAGCGGAGGTTGAATGGATGAGTCTGGTTTCTGGCTTAGAAGCTACCCCTTACTTAAATGTTTTAACCTCTCCTTTACCTCAGCTCCGAAACTTTGTTATATGAACATGCACCTGGAGCAACAGGTTAAAACCTTTCTCTAATTATGGATATTCTGTGTTGTGGTAAAGACACATTATTAGCATCCAGGAATATGGAGATTTTTACACCTATATCTAGAGGCTGCAATAATGTGTGGGTTTGTGTTTGAGTAGGTTGATGGGTTATGTTTATTTAGATCAAAGGAATTTAAAGTGTGCAAGCGAATAACGTACATCATTTTGCTGCATGAAAATAATATATCACATGATCCCCTGTATTTTGGTAAATTGGTTAAGGAAATGCCCTTTGAGTGAACCTATCAGTCTGGATTGACCAAGGAGGTCCCGGGGGGGACCGGTGAAGAATGAGGCCTCCCCCACTGGAAGTCTGCGGAAGTGGCATAGCCCACAGGCGCCGTTGGGCGCTCTTTGGGCTATGGGGGGGCGGCAGGTATTTAAGCCTGCCATTTTAGGTGCCGCCACCATTTTGTTGGTGGCGACACGGTGGCCGGTGGTAGGGGATTTTTTGTCAGGCGAGTGAGGCAGTTTTTTCAACAACAAAAAAAAAATATATATAATAATAGTGAAGAGGAACAGCGATAGTGTTAGATATCTCGTTACTGTGGCTATACCTGTAGCTTAGGGCAACAGCGTGAGGGCTTGTAGTTTAGAGCTGAGGCTTGCAGTGTCGGCGGTTGGTGGAGTCCGTTCGGATGTCGTTGATTATGGCCGAGAGGAAGGTGCAAGAGGTTGTTGGGGGCCCATCGGCCCTCCGCGATGGGCCTCGGGCGGCGTGGTGGCAGCAGTTTTGGCGTGCTCCACGTCGCGGGATGTAGGCGGGAGACAGGCGGTAAGTAGGAGGGGCGGAGGGAGGGCCCGGGGCAGGGCAGGGGGTGCGATTGCGAGGGGCCGGGGGAGGGTTTTGGAGATCCACAGGGCCGCCCCCCTAGGATCTCCACGGACTCGCGGTGCTGCCGTGTGTGCCCGGGGGACCCCCTCGGGGGGTGTGGCTGCATCGGGGGGCTGGCATGGTGTGCGGCCCGGGCCTGAGGGATCAGGGGCCGCGAGTGTTGCCTGCTCGCTTGCTCCCGGCCCGGAACTCGCCAACAGAGAGTAGTGTAGGCGAGGCGCGCAGTTGGGTGTTGACGGCTTTGCGCCGCACTAACAAGGTAAGCGGCAGAGGACTCAAGGTGGCGCTGGGGGGCGGGGCCTCCTGGCAGGGCCCCCCCCCTGCAAGGCCAGGCAGGGGAGGGGTGTGTAAACACACGGGGTACGGGGAGCAGGTCCCAGGAGGTGGGAGGCCAGGCCAGTGGGTCTGGCATTGCAACAGGTGGGGCAGACAGGTCTGAAGTGGCAGGAAGGGCAGGGGGGTCGGAGAGTTGGGAGTGGAGCGAGGGTGGGGAGGAGGGAGGGTGGGGGGTAGATGAGGATGGTATTACCCTGCGCGTATTCCCTCCTCGCCGTACTTACTCCCGGGAGGGTTACCAGGTGAGTTCTAGCGAAGGGGGAGAGGAGGGGGAACTGGATGGCAACTCCATAGAAGGGGGGAGGATCGGGAGATTGGGGAATCTCGGGACTGGGAGGTATGGGAGGGGGAGGGGAGTTCGTGGCAGGGTGAGGAGCGGCTTCAGTAGGACCTGGGCGGGTCAAGGACGGCCCGAGGACCCCAGGAAGAAGTGAAGGCGGGGCCAAGTGCGGCTGGCCGGAGGACATCCCTGGAGGTGGCGTACGGCAGGATTGCAACCAAGGGGGCTTCTGCAGGGAGCGGTGGCAGAGCAGGTTTTGCGCCCCATGCCTCTGTTTCTCTGCGGGAGCGACAACCTGGTATGGCAGTTGTAGGAGCTGGGCATCGGTCAACAGCTTCGGCACAAGGGCAGACGCAGGGTTTTGGGGACCTCCTGCCGGGGATGGAGGAGGGGCTTGATGTGATAGACGAGTTGGACTATGACGAGGACAGCTTGGAGGAAGGGGAGCTGCAGGAAGAGGACGATGGGGCATGGTGGAGAGCGCGGGGGAGTCTAACGATGTTATTCAGTCGTTTCAGGTTCTGGCTCAGGAACGCCGGCAGCAAGTCCCGTTGCGAAGGAGAACACTGGAGCGGCCTCAAGTGTTGTCGGCAGGTAAGAAGCGCATGGCGGGGTCTGTTTCAGTGGCAGTAGAAGCGAAGGTAGGAGAGGATCAGGAGCGGTTGCATAAAGGGGTTTACGTTGCGGATGTCGGAGTCGGGCCCGGGCCTGGTTCAGGTTGAAGGGGACAGGGTGGACAAGGGGGTACACCAGGACAAAGAGGCACCTTCGGCCGCGAAGGAGGAGAAGACGTCGGGGACGGATAAGGCGTCTGGAACGGGGACGGATAAGGCTGATGCCGGGGTGGACAAGGTCAAAAAATTGCCATACATGGGGACGGCAAAACCACTGGGGGCCCACTTGATGTTGGCCACTAAAGAAAAGATCTGGAAGGGGGAGTACGTCGAGATGTTGAAGTTGCTGCATCAGGAGATCAGGGCGAAAGAGGGCTCGAAGGAAGAGGAGAACGAGCTGGCCAAGCGCCCGAGGGTGCCAGTCACTATCGAGAATTGGACGGCGGCATTCTTGATTTATGCCAGTGTATATTGTGAGCGCTTTCCTGAAAGGGCTGTGGCGCTCTTTAAATATATGGAGGTCATTCGGAAGGCGTACCTTAATTACGGTGGTTACGCCTGGGTTCAGTATGACTAGGAGTTTCGGGCCAGAATGGCGGCTGACGAGGAAGTTAAGTGGGGTGAGATCGATTCGGATCTGTAGCAACATACAATGGGGCCTGCAAAATTTGATAAGACGGTGTATACGGCCAGTGGCTTACCTATTACCTACCGGCCCTTTCGAGAGCGCCCCACTCAGGGTGGGGCAGGCGGGGCGACAAAAGGAGGGTCTGCAGCCGGGAGCACTTCCGCCAAGACTGGGGCATGTTGGGACTGCAACAAAGGTCTGTGCACCCGTGAATATTGTAAATTTCGGCACGAATGATCTCGTTGCGCGGGGCGACACGCGGTCTTGCACTGTACCGCCCCAGCAACGGCAGGCGTCGCTGGTGCTGTGCAGAGTCAGCAGTCAGGGGGAAACAACATGGGGAATCAGCAGGCTGGGCGTTATCGGGGAGGACAGGGGCCTTTGGGAAAAAGCGCGTACGCCGGTTAGATTGGACACACTGGACCCATGGTTGCATGACTACGAGGACAGATGCGCGGCTACGATTTTGTTAAGCGGCTTCGCGGATGGTTTTTCTTTGGGTTATGAAGGGCCGCGGGTGCGCCGGTGGGCTGAGAATTTGCGGTCGTGACTGGAAAAGAGGACATTGTGAGGGACAAGCTCCGGAAGGAACTAGAAGAGGGTCGCATGGCGGGGCCGTTCACGGACTGGCCGTTAGAGAATCTCATGGTCTACCCCATTGGGGTCGTGCCTAAGGAGGAGCCGGGACAGTAGTACCTGCTCATACATCACTTGTCATGGCCAGAGGGGTCCTCGATTAACGATTTCATTCCGGTGGAACGGACCAAGGTGTCGTATGCTTCAGTGGATGTGGCCATTGAGTTGGTACAAGGGTTCGGACAAGGGGCCTTGATGGCCAAGACGGACATTAAGTCAGCATTTCGCTTGCTGCCAGTGCACCCAGAGGATTTCGGACTGCTGGGCATTCAGTTTGGTGGCCACTGGTACGTGGACAAGGTGCTCCCCATGGGATGCTCCATTTCATGCGCCCTGTTCGAGTGCTTCAGCACGTTTTTACAGTGGGTTTTTACTGCAGCAACAGGACATAATGCTGTGATGCATTATTTGGATGATTTCTTTTTTGTGGGGCCGCCGGAGTCTGACCTATGTGCGGTCATACTGCAGTGATTTCAGGAGCTTATGGGGGACCTGGGTGTGCCCCTGGCCCCCGAGAAAACAGTTGGGCCTTGTGCGGCACTGACTTTCTTAGGCATTGAGTTGGACACCAGCATTATGGTGGCGAGGCTGCCTGTCGAGAAGAAGGCAGTCATGGTGAGGATGCTGACGGACATATTGCAGAGATGTAAGGTGACAGTGAGGCACATTCAGGTGTTGCTCGGGCATCTCAATTTTGCGTGTCGGGTTGTGCAGGCCGGACGGACATTTTGTAGGAGACTGGGCATGGCCCTTGCGGGCAGACAGCTTCCGCACCATCATGTGCGGCTGAGTGCGGGTGTTAAAGCGGACCTCAGGATGTGGGGCATGTTTTTGGAGCGTTTCAATGGTATTCCTTTGCAGTCTTGGCAAGTTGTGGACTGGGACGTTCAAATCTTTTCCGACGCGGCTGGCAGGTCGGGGTTTGGCGTTTACTGGGACGGTAAGTACTGCGCAGAATCATGGCCGGCGGCATGGACACGGGGCGGACGGAGTATTGCATTTCTGTAATTGTTCCCCCTCATAGTTGCGGTTTGTGTCTGGGGACACCTTCTGGAGTACCGGCGGGTCCTTTTCCGCGTCGACAATTTAGCAGTGGTGCATTTGGTCAATAGGCAGTCCGCGAGGGAAGTGCAGGTTCTACGTTTGCTGCGTGTCTTTGTGTACCACTGTTTACGTCATGATATTCATTTTACTGCTCGGCACGTCCCGGGGGTGAGCAATGACATTGCGGATGCCTTGTCTCGTTCGCAGTGGGAGAGATTCCATGGGCTGGTTGCGGGTGAAGACTTGTGCAGGACGTGGATGCCGGAAGTTTTGTGGTCAGCAGGAGAGACGGAATGCTTCAGTTGTTGCTGAATTTGCTGGCGCCATCCACGTAGCGGGCATATCTGCAGGCGTGGAGGGAGTTCACTCGGTCAGGAGCCTGTCGTAGACTCATCGAGCGTGATAGAGTGGACGACGTGGTACGTTTTATTATGGACTTGGTCGCGAGACATCAGTCCAGAGTTACCATCTCCGGGAAATTGGCAGGCATTGCATTTATGGGCAAATTGCTATGGGGTTACCCCCCATCGGCAGGTGAGCTGGGGCAGCTATCCTGGAAGGGTGGGAAAGGGAGGACGGGAGACAGGGGTCGAAGAGACAACCGTTGACACTGGGCTTGCTGAAGGATATGATGCGGGCTTTGGGTGGTATTTGCTACGATGTCTTCGAATGCCTCCTTTTTCATACTTTGATGACCTTGATGTTCTTTGGAGCGTTCAGGGTGTCGGAGCTCCTGGGGGCCCGGGGGCACGGGGAGGTGATGTGGGACGACGTAGTGCTTGGACAGGATCACCTGGTTTATACGGCTTGGGAGTTTGAAAACAGACCAGCGAGGGTTTGGTGCGAGGGTGGTTTTGGCGTCCTACCCAGATTGCTCGGTATATCCTTTGCGCTGGGCGCGTGAGCTGCAAATGGCGTCTTGGGTAAAAGGGCAAGCTGTTTTCAGGCATCATTCGGGTGAGCGGGTGTCTTCCCATCATTTACTAGGGGTGCTACGAGCAGGTTTACGGAGCGTGGGACAGAATGAAGTACTGTTCGGTACTCATTCCTTTCGGATCGGGATGGCAACAGAAGCGGGGTGTAGGGGGTGGGCAGACAGGCGGGTAATGGCTTTGGGGAGATGGAAGTCGGACGCGTATAGGCGTTACGTGAGGAAAGGGGGGCCGGGTTTGCCTGTTCTATAGTAATATGGTTCCCCTTTTTTCTATCACAGGTTCTGTGCCGGGCCCAGAGGTGCAGTCTCTCCACATATGGGTCGTGGGACACTCCTTTGTGAAGTGGGCGCAGCATCAAGCTCGGGCTACAGCTATGGGGGACAACTTAGGGCTGGACAGGGGCAGATATAGGGTGAGGTGGCAAGGAAAAGGGGGGATGCAGTGGGGTCAGTTGATGGTGACGTTGAGGGACTTGAAGGGCCAGGGGTTTTGTCCAGATGTCTTGCTTCTCCATTTAAGTGAAAATGATTTGGTTCGGCGGACTGGGCTGGATGTAATAAAAGACATGAAAGGTGACTTACTTGAGATAAGAAGATGCTGGCATGGTTGCCATTTGGTGTGGATGGCGTTTGTACCACGCAGGGTTTGGAGAGGGGCTCGGAAGCCAGGGGCTATAGAGAAGGCAAGAAGGAAAATACACAAAGAGATGAGAGTTTTTTTGCACTACTCAGGGTATTACATGTGCGGAACACGGCTACTTGAGGTTTGAGGACAGAGTTTTTCAGGGATGACGGTGTGCACTTGTCCTTTATGGGCATGGAGCTTTACCTGTTGCAGTTAAAGGAAGTTTTGAAGTCTCTTTTTTGTGAGGTTTAAAAGGGTGGGGGGGGCAGGAAAAGGCAGGAGTGTGCCTTTTCCTAGTGGCGGGGGATTGGGCCGGATCGCAGGAATATGACAACAGGGAAGGACGGCAGGGCCGACAACATACTCGCAGGTGAATAGGGAGTGGAAGACAGCAGGACAAATTAGGACAGATAGTTCGACTTTAGGAGACTAGTAACATGGACGTTTGGATTATGACAAGGGGATTTACAGTCCAAGGTTAAGAGGACATGCGGTTCAAAATAAGGGGAGGGAGTGGGAGGGGTAAGGGTGGGGGGAGAGAGGTAGTAGGAAATGTTGTGTCTAGTGAGGCTTTAGTTTTGTGAGGCGGAAGGCCTAGGGTATAAGAATGTGAGTGCACCTGTTTCCAATAAAGAGGCTTTTTACACACAACAAGCCTGTGCGGTTTCCTTCTTCCCCAAGGAGGTCCCGGGGGGGACCGCCGACGAATGAGGTCTCCCCACCCCCAGGAAGTTTGGGGAAGTGGCATAGCCCACGGGCGCCGTTGGGCGCTCTTTGGGCTATGGGTGGGCGGCAGGTATTTAAGCCTGCCATTTTAGGTGCCGCCACCATTTTGTTGGTGGCGACACAGTGGCCGGTGGTAGGGGATTTTTTATCCCAGCCCTCCCTCCCCAGGCTAGGGTTGGGTCTACGAGGGGCGTTTTTCGGTCAAGACTATAGTGGGGTTAGGCTTGTTTTTTCTGGAATGAGGTGCACGGGGTCTAGTTTGTTGTAACTGTCGCTGAGCAACAGGTGCAAGTTGGGGATTGGACCGGATCGCAGGAATATGACAACAGGGAAGGACGGCAGGGCCGACAACATACTCGCAGGTGAAAAGGGAGTGGAAGACAGCAGGACAAATTAGGACAGATAGTTCGACTTTAGGAGACTAGTACCGTGGACATTTGGATTATGACAAGGGGATTTACAGTCAAAGGTTAAGAGGACATGCGGTTCAAAATAAGGGGAGGGGGTGGGGGGGGGGTAGGGGAGGGGGGAGAGAGGTAGTAGGAAATTTTATGTCTAGTGAGGCTTTTGTTTTGTGAGGCGGAAGGCCTAGGGTATAAGAATGTGAGTGTACCTGTTTCCAATAAAGCGGCCTTTTACACACAACAAGCCTGTGCAGTGTCCTTCTTCCCCAATATGCATTAACAATGTTATTTGAAATAAATGTTTGCGTAGAAAAACATGGTGCTGAATAGCAGAAGAGCTCCTAGTGTATGAAGCAGAAGGAAGGTATAAGTGTCTCAAGGCCTATTGCTTAAGGGAAATTGTAATTGTTTAATTTAGTGCTTACTACCATTGATGAGGCGTAAAAGTGCTTTTGGCAAGTAGCACACTACTTCGGAACCCAAAGAGAATTAGTGGTCAATTAGTATGAGGAAATATGAGTTAATTTGAGCTGTGGATATGTGAGTCTGTTAGTTGGATTGAATAGGATATTGGAGAGATACAAGAGGAAAGAGTTTAGAAAGTGTTATATGGGAGATCAAAGTAGGAAGTTGAGGTTTGGGATGAGTAAAAGCAGAGATGGGGGAGGCAAGAGTCTCTAGAAATGGATTAGGGAGATCATAGTAGTAAAAAAAGGATTGGGATGAGTCAAAGGAGGGATACATCGAGGAAGAATTTAGAAAGGATTGTTTGGAAGATCATAGTAGTAAAATGAGGTTTGGGGTGAGCCAAGGAGGGACAGAGGAGGTAAGAGTCTAGAAAGGATTATTTTGGAGATCATGGTGGTAGAATGTGGTTTAGGAGGAGTTAGAGAGTGGAGGTAGAATATACATTGAGAGAGGTGTAGGGTGAGACATAGAGTAGTGCATTGGAGAGAGTCAAAGGGTTTTGTTTCCTTTTCTTCTCTTCTATAGATATATAG
Source organism: Pleurodeles waltl (assembly GCF_031143425.1). NCBI lineage: Eukaryota > Metazoa > Chordata > Amphibia > Caudata > Salamandridae > Pleurodeles > Pleurodeles waltl. The sequence continues at coordinate 404,372,885 of NC_090444.1, forward strand.
AAACATATGTACATAGGAAGAGTGTACAAGTATGAAGAAGATAATATATGTAGATTTTAAATTGTATTGTATAAACTCAGACTTCCAAGTGTTGCTGTACTTGGAGCAAATTTATTTGTGTATTTTATAAGTATTTTAAATATTTTAAGTATTTTTAATTATATAGTTTCCTCCATATTTCAGTGGTGAAGCAGTTGTAGATATAATAGTCATGATAATATTTACATATAGTGATGGATAAATAAAACAGAGACCCATAAGCATGTAATCAAATAACATATGAAAACTATGCAGTGCAATATTCATGTTATGCATAGAATTATAGATGTATTTTACGAATCATATTTTTATACATATAAAGTCCATGGTTTGGCTGCTTGAACAGAAAAAGATGTACTACCTGTGTTTTTTTCTTACATGGTGGGATTTTGAGGCGAGGTGCCAATCTGGAGTGGAGTTTCCTTTGTTTAATCATTTGGTGATGTTATCCCTGATGAAAAGCAGTCCTGTTCCATGTATTGATTTCTGGGTGATAAAAAGCAGCTTGAAGGTGGATGTTCTGGCAACCGGTAACCAATGTAGGGCCCTCAAGGCAGGGGAGATGTAGGCTTGTGACTTTACATGTAGGATTAGTCAGGCAGCAGAGTTCTGAATCTGTTGTAGTCTTTTCATAGTTGATAAAGATGATCCATGGTAGAGGCCATTGGTGCAATCCTGTTTAGACAGTAAAAAAGAGATATTATCCAGGACCGTGTATGGAAATCCCAGGTAGGGAAAGATGCATCACAGAGTTTTCATAGTAACGTCCACGATAATTCCAAGGTTTATTACTTCCTTAGATACTTTAGGAAGTAGTCCCACATAGTCAGGCCAGTGGCAGAGAGAGTAATATTGTTTCCATTTGCCACATATGAGTTTTTTTAGTTTCAGAAGCATTCAATATGAGATGGCTCCATGTCACCAAATGATCAATGGCTCTGAGGCAACTGAAGATTTTTGAACTTCCAATGTCTTGGGGGGGAGCTTTCCAGTTTAAGGGATATTTGTGTGCCATCTGCATATTTATAGCATGCAAGCTTAAATTCATTGATCATTGCCAGTAATGACTTCATATAGATGTTGGAAAACATGGGTGAGATGATAGAGCCATTAGGCACCTCTGCTTTTGTGAAGTATGGTTTGGGTGAGAATGGGGAAGTATCGATGACATTTGTTCTGGTTTGAAGGAAGGTAGAATGTGATTCAGTTGAAATCAGTCCCCTCTATGCTGGCTTTGTAGAGTCTTTGTATTAGAGTGTCAAGGCTAGCTGTGTCAAAGGCAGCTGAGAGGTCCAGGAGAAATAGTACAGTGACCCTGTTGTGGTCTACTGTATTTTTAAGGTCATCCCAGATGGCGATGAGGGCAGATTCTGTGCCTCTTCCTGGGCAGAATCCTGTTTGGTAGTCTGAAAGTATGGAATAATCTTTAATGAGTTGTGTCATCTGGGTGAATGCTTCTCTTTCTATCATTTTGCCCATGAAAGATCCATTTGTAATTGGTCTGTATTTATTGGGGTCATGCAGGTCCACGTTTGTTTCCTTTAATAATGGGCATACATGTGACTTTTTCAGGTCTTCAAGAAAGATTCCTGTAGTTAAACAATTATCGATGATTCTTAGAACTGGCGTGGCAGCAAGGGTAGTTAAAAGAATGTTCTTGAAGATTCATGGCGGGCAAGGGTGAATGGCTGGCCTGCTTGCTTTGACCAGATCCATAAGTTCACTTTGTGATATTTGTTTGAAGGAATGCAGAGGCTGGGTTAGCCTACTCTTGGAGGGGATTAATGGAAATGGACCTCTGACCTGTTTTCGGTCAAGAGCTCGCCCCCCCACGTCCGCAGCACCACCCTGCTGTCTCTGTGTCTCTGACCCCTGCCCACGCTGCTGCTAGCGTGTTCGAGGTGTAGGAAAGTACCATCTTGCCTGGCATGTTACCCCCATTTTTCACTGTATATATGTTGTTTTAGTTGTATGTGTCACTGGGACCCAGCCAGCCAGGGCCCCAGTGCTCATAAGTGTGCCTGACTGTGTTACCTGTGTTATGACTAACTGTCTCACTGAGGCTCTGCTAATCAGAACCTCAGTGGTTATGCTCTCTCATTTCTTTCCAAATTGTCACTAACAGGCTAGTGACCAATTTCACCAATTTACATTGGCATACTGGAACACCCTTATAATTCCCTAGTATATGGTACTGAGGTACCCAGGGTATTGGGGTTCCAGGAGATCCCTATGGGCTGCAGCATTTCTTTTGCCACCCATAGGGAGCTCTGACAATTCTTACACAGGCCTGCCACTGCAGCCTGAGTGAAATAATGCACACATTATTTCACAGCCATTTTTCACTGCACTTAAGTAACTTATAAGTCACCTATATGTCTAACCCTTACTTAGTAAAGGTTAGGTGCAAAGTTACTTAGTGTGTGGGCACCCTGGCACTAGCCAAGGTGCCCCCACATTGTTCAGGGGCAATTCCCCGGACTTTGTGAGTGCGGGGACACCATTACACGCGTGCACTACATATAGGTCACTACCTATGTGTAGCTTCACAATGGTAACTCCGAATATGGCCATGTAACATGTCTAAGATCATGGAATTGTCCCCTCTATGCCATCCTAGCATTGTTGGCACAATCCCATGATCCCACGGGTCTGTAGCACAGACCCATGAACTGCCAAACTGCCTTTTCAGGGGTTTCACTGCAGCTGCTGCTGCTGCCAACCCCTCAGACAGGTTTCTGCCCCCCTGGGGTCCAGCCAGGCTTGGCCCAGGAAGGCAGAACAAAGGACTTCCTCAGAGAGAGGGTGTTACACCCTCTCCCTTTGGAAAAAGGAGTTAAGGCAGGGGAGGAGTAGCCTCCCCCAGCCTCTGGAAATGCTTTCATGGGCACAGAGGTGCCCATTTCTGCATAAGCCAGTCTACAACGCTTCAGGGACCCCTCAGCCCTGCTCTGGCGCGAAACTGGACAAAGGAAAGGGGAGTGACCACTCCCCTGACCTGCACCTCCCCTGGGAGGTGCCCAGAGCTCCTCCAGTGTGCTCCAGACCTCTGCCATCTTGGAAACAGAGGTGCTGCTGGCACACTGGACTGCTCTGAGTGGCCAGGGCCATCAGGTGACGTCAGAGACTCCTTCTGATAGGCTCCTTCAGGTGTTGCTAGCCTATCCTCTCTCCTAAGTAGCCAAACCCTCTTTTCTGGCTATTTAGGGTCTCTGCTTTGGGGAATTCCTTAGATAACGAATGCAAGAGCTCATCAGAGTTCCTCTGCATCTCTCTCTTCACCTTCTGCCAAGGAATCGACTGTTGACCGCGCTGGAAGCCTGCAAAACTGCAACAAAGTAGCAAAGACGACTACTGCAACTCTGTAACGCTGATCCTACCACCTTCTCGACTGTTTTCCTGGTGGTGCATGCTGTGGGGGTAGTCTGCCTCCTCTCTGCACTACTAAAAGCTCCGAAGAAATCTCCTGTGGGTCGACGGAATCGTCCCCCTGCAACCGCAGGCACCAAAGAACTGCATCACCGGTCCCCTGGGTCTCCTCTCAGCACAACGAGCGAGGTCCCTTGAATCCAGCAACTCTGTCCAAGTGACTCCCACAGTCCAGTGACTCTTCAGTCCAAGTTTGGTGGAGGTAAGTCCTTGCCTCCCCATGCCAGACTGCTTTGCTGGGAACCGCGACTTTTGCAGCTACTCCGGCTTCCGTGCACTTCCGGCGGAAATCCTTTGTGCACAGTCCAGCCTGGGTCCACGGCACTCTAACCTGCATTGCACGACCTCCTAAGTTGTCCTCCGGCGGCGTGGGACTCCTTTGTGCAACTTCGGGTGAGCACCGTTTCACTCTACTTTGTAGTGCCTGTTCCGGCACTTCTGCAGGTGTTGCTTGCTTCTGAGAGGGCTCCTTGTCTTGCTCGACGCCCCCTCTGTCCCCAGACGCAATTGGCGACATCCTGGTCCCTCCTGGGCCACAGCAGCATCCAAAAACCATAACCGCATGATTTGCAGCTAGCAAGGCTTGTTGGCGGTCTTTCGGCGGGAAAATACTTCTGCACGACTCTCCACGGCGTGAGGGATCCATCCTTCAAAGGGGAAGTCTCTAGCCCTTGTCGTTCCTGCAGAATCCTCAGCTTCTACTGTCCAGTAGCAGCTTCTTTGCACCCACAGCTGGCATTTCCTGGGCATCTTCCCATCTCCGACTTGCTTGTGACTTTTGGACTTGGTCCCCTTGTTCCACAGGTACCCTCGACTGGAAATCCATCATTGTTGCATTGATAGTTAGGGGAATTCTGCAGGAAAGACACAATCACGACTTCTATGTCCTTTGGGGAACTTTAGTGCACTTTGCACCCACTTTTCAGGGTCTTGGGGTGGGCTATTTTTCTAACCCTTACTATTTTCTAATAGTCCCAGCGACCCTCTACAAGGTCACATAGGTTTGGGGTCCATTCGTGGTTCGCATTCCACTTTTGGAGTATATGGTTTGTGTTGCCCCTATCCCTATGTGTCCCCATTGCATCCTATTGTAACTATACATTGTTTGCACTGTTTTCTAAGAGTATACTGCATATTTTTGGTATTGTGTACATCTATCTTGTGTATATTTGCTATCCTCATACTGAGGGTGCACTCTGAGATACTTTGGCATATTGTCATAAAAATAAAGTTCCTTTATTTTTAGTATATCTGTGTATTGTGTTTTCTTATGATATTGTGCATATGACACTAGTGGTACTGTAGGAGCTTCACTCGTCTCCTAGTTCAGCCTAAGCTGCTCTGCTAAGCTATAATTATCTATCAGCCTATGCTGCTAGACACCCTATACACTAATAAGGGATAACTGGGCCTGGTGCAAGGTGTAAGTACCCCTTGGTACTCACTACAAGCCAGTCCAGCCTCCTACACGAGGCCCGTCTAGTGGGCTTCTGGTAAGCGTCGCTAGACCCGTGTGCACTGTGCCGTTTTCGCCGTATTTGTGAGTGTATTTTGTTTTTCTGCGCCTTGCCTCCTTGCGCTTTTGCCCCCATATGTGCCTTTCTTAGAGTGCTGTATTCCGCTTGTGCATTGTGCCGTTTACCGTATTTGTGACTGTACTCCGTATTCTGTGATTTGCCTTTTGTGCCTTTGTATTTTCCTTCCAATTTGTGCCTTTTGCTGTTTTCCGCTTTTTTCACCCCTTGGGCGCTCCCCCTTGCCGCTTTTCCCTGCCGCTGCCTCCCTGCGGCCCCGCCCCCCTCGCGCCCCCATTCGCCGCTCCTTCCCGCCTCCCAGCTGCTCCTCCCTCCCCCCTCCCGCGCAGCGGGCACCTCAGAGTCAAGCCCGTCTGCGCCCGTCCGCGCCTGGACCGCGCCCAGCACCACCCCCCCTGGTCCTCACGCCCCCGCACCACCAGACGTCGCTACTCGGCCAGCGAACTCATCGCCCTCAACCCCGGCCACTCCAAAGCACACCAAAGTACCCTTCTCCTGCCACGCCTGCAACTTCACCTGCAACAGAACAAGGAAACCTGCAACAACCAGCACTAACCACCTCCACTGCATACTCCTCAACACATGCTCCGCACGAAAGCACGCCATTGAGCTCTGGGACCTGCTCGACACCACCGCCCCAGATGTAGCCTTCCCGACTGAAACCTGTCTGAACGACTCCTCAGCACCTGACATCGCCATAGCCATCCCGGACGGCTACAAGATCACCAGAAGAGAGCGCCCCAACGGAATCGGAGGAGGAATAGCCATCGCCCACAAATCCACCCTCAAAATCCACACGGACGACACCCTCAAGACAGCCGAACACCTGCACTTCCGGATCCACACTGACCCCAACACCACCCTCAGGGGAACGCTCATCTACCGACCCCCAGGACCACGAGCCCCCTTCAGCGACTCCATTGCCGACCTCACGAGCACCCACGCCCTCGCCTCTACGGATTACATCCTCCTTGGAGACACACCCACCCACATCGCCGGCCACACGCTCGACCAAATCTTCTCCTCAAGCAACCACGTCGCCTTCAGCCACACCACCGAACTCCACTGGCCCGACCACCACTGCGTCCACTTCACTTTCAAGAAACACACCGTACACCACTGCACCCCACTACCTCCTCACCGCCGCTGGAGCAAAGTCACCAAAGACCAACTGACCAGCACCCTCGCCCAGAACCCGCCCACCGACCCGGACACCGCCGCCATCAACCACCGACGGTGGATCAACGACTGCGCCAACACTCTAGCACCTCTCAAGAGGCCCACCAGCAACCAAGAAAAGAAAAAAGCTGCCTGGTTCACAGACGAACTCATCACCTCCAAACGCACCTGCCAGAAACTAAAGAAGAAATGGCTCCTCGAACGCACACCAGACAGCCTGGCAGCCCACAAGGAAGCCACCCGCAAGCACCACCAACTAATCCGACTGGCCAAACGTTCCCACTTCACAGGACGCCTGAACAACAACGCACACGACAGCAAAGAACTCTTCTGCATCGTGAAAGCTATCCAACCCCAACCCCAACGCCAACGACATCCCACCCTCCCAAGAACTCTGCGACGCCCTGTCCACCTTCTTCTACCAGAAGATGGCTGCCATCCACGACGGCCTCAACACCACGCCTCCGCCAGACCCGACCTCCGACTGCTCCACCTACAACAACCGCCTGACCACCTGGACCCACGTAGATGACTCGGAAACTCACAAGATCATGAACTCCATCCACTCAGGATCCCCTTCAGACCCATGCCCCCACCACGTCTACAACAAAGCCGACTCCACCATCACCCCCCAACTTCGAAAAATCATCAACTTATCATTCAAAACTGCTACCTTCCAGGAAAGCTGGAAGCACGCCGAAATCCACGCCCTCCTCAAGAAACCCAAGGCTGACCCCAACGACCTCAAAAACGTCCGCCCGATCTCCCTCCTCCCCTTCCCAGCAAAGGTCATCGAGAAGATCGTCAACGCTCAACTCACCCACCACCTCGAGGACAACTACATTCTGGATCCCTCCCAATCCGGTTTCAGACGCAATCACAGCACCGAGACCGCTCTCCTCGCCGCCACAGACGACATCAGACAGCAAATGGACAATGGCGAAACATCAGCCCTCATCCTCCTGGATCTCTCCGCAGCCTTCGACACGGTCTGCCACCACACCCTACTAACTCGCCTCCACGAAGCCGGAATACAAGAGAAAGCCCTCAACTGGATCTCCTCTTTTCTCTACGGCAGAACCCAGAGAGTCCAACTCCCTCCCTTCCGCTCCGAAGCCACCAACATCATCTGCGGCGTACCCCAAGGCTCATCCCTCAGCCCGACTCTGTTCAACGTCTACATGGCCCCCCTCGCACAACTGGCCCGTCAGCACAACCTCAACATTCTCTCCTATGCCGACGACACCCAGCTCATCTTCTCCCTCACCAAAGACCCACACACCGCCAAAGCTAACCTCCACGAGGGAATGAAGTCAATCGCCGAATGGATGAGGAAAAGCCGCCTGAAGTTGAACTCCGACAAAATGGAGGTCCTCATCCTCGGACAAACCCCCTCGGCCTGGGACGACTCCTGGTGGCCCACTGCGCTGGGACCCCCTCCAACACCAACCAACCACGCACGCAACCTGGGCTTCATCCATGACTCCACCCTCACCATGTCCAAGCAGGTCAACGCAGTCTCCTCCTCCTGCTACAACACCCTCCGCATGCTCCGTAGAATCTACAAATGGATCCCGACGGAAACCAGAAAAACTGTGACCCAGGCCCTCGTCAGCAGTAGACTGGACTACGGCAATGCACTCTACACAGGCATCTCAGCAAAAGACATCCAACGCATCCAAAACGCCTCCGCCCGACTGGTCCTAAACGTTCCCTGCCGATGCCACATCTCCCACCACCTGAAAGACCTCCACTGGCTCCCCGTGGACAAGAGGATCACCTTCAAACTCCTCACCCACGCACACAAAGCACTCCACAACGCCAGACCAGTCTACCTGAACAACAGACTCAACTTCTACGTCCCCTCCCGCCAACTCCGCTCCACCAACCTCGCCCTCGCATTCGTTCCCCGCTTCCAACGCAAGACCTCCGGCGGCAGATCCTTCTCCTATCTCGCCAAGACTTGGAACGCCCTCCCGACCACCCTGCGACAGACCAAGGATCTTCTCACCTTCAGGAGACTCCTCAAGACCTGGCTCTTCGACCAGTAGCAGCAGCCACCCACACCCCCGCGCCTTGAAACCCTAACGGGTACGTAGTGCGCTCTATAAATACTATGATTGATTGATTGATTGATTGGTGCTGGTTGTTTTCCTTTGTTTTAAATAGGAGTCCAATTTGTCTGCTTTGGTTGTGTAATGATTTGCCAGTTTGTCAGTAAATTATTGAGTAATGGGATGAGTTCCTTCTGTACACTTAGGTTTACGAAATTCTGTGAGAATTTAATAAAAGTATTTTTTGCACATTTAGCATTTTGAATTCTGAATGAATAGTACAATTTCTTTAGCTTTTTTTAATTATTGACTTGTATATTCTGTTACGTTTCTGTAGGTGAAGTTTGTCTTTATTGCTGTTTGTTTTGAGCCAGATGTGTTGCAGCTTTCTTATTTGTTGTTTTATCTTTTTTAGTTTTGAATTTCTTCAAGGTGCTTGTTTTCTTTAGTCCTGTTTTGTTGTTCTTAGTAGTGTTAGGATATCAAGAGCTTTCTGTAACCAAACATACACTTTTTAACAGAATTTATTGTATCTAGATCTGTGTTGGATGCTAGTAGTATTTTGAAGTATTCAAAATTGAGTTTGTTCCACGGTCGATAGGTGGCTGCATGTAAGGTGGTCTTAGGTGTGTTGATGTGTGGTGTTTTATGTGGGAAAACTAGCAAATGGTGGTCTGACCATATGACTGGAGTAACCCTTTGAAAGGTAACTAGTTCTAGATTTGTACCTATTACATCTAGGATATGTCCAGTGATGTGTGTGGGTTTGTGTATGATCTGATGTAGATTAATTCCTCGTCCAGCAGGCTTAAAAGGCATATTTTTGAAGTGTCAGTGTATGTAGGTGGTGGAGATGGTAGTTGAGAGTAAGTTGGTGAGCTGTGTTGTTTTTGCAGAGTAGCCTTGTTGTGTAATAGACATGCAGATGCGAAGTGGTGAAGAGTGGCATGTTGCTTATTTTGTTTGCGTCTGTTTATGGTGAAAGGTGTATGGGTTAGGGGTGGTGGTGGAGCATGTGGGTCATGTTCTAAGGCTCTAATGTGTGCAATGGATGAGAGGTAGGTGAATGAGAGTTGTTGAATCAGCGTATTTGTGGTAGGTGTTGGTGAAGACAAAAATCTGGGGTGTAAAGATGGTTTAGCGTGTGTATTATTCGTGTAGTCAGGAGGATGGGAGTGGGTGTATGTTTCTAATTTGTGACTGAATGTATTATGAAATTGTGTGTGAGAGAGATTTTGATGTGCTGGTGTGTATTATGTTTTGATTTGTAGATTAGTGTGAGTATATATTGATGTAGTGGTGAAGGATTGTATGTAAAGTACTGTTGGTGATTGGAAGTTGAATGGTAAAGGGGGTGGTGATGTGTTTTGGCAAAGAGTGTATGTGGTGTGTGAGCAGGGATGAACAAGAGTTAAGAGCATTTGTGTTAGATTTGATAGCTGGAAGAGGTAATATGTGTGGTGGACTAGCCTATGAGAATTTTGTGTGTTTTTGGTAAAAAGAGGAGAAGGGGCTTGGTGGATGATATGATAAAGGGCTTACTGTGGGTTTGCTGGCAACAGAAATGGGTCTGTTAGGAGCCAGTCAAGGAGAGTGCTGGCATTTTGTATCTACAGGGAGTATGTTTCTGAATGGATTAAAGTTATGCATTATGTGGCTTTGTAGTGTGTTGGTGATGTGCGGATTTGTTAGTAGTATAAGACAGAGTGGTGTATTATATGAAAGTGGAGGCGTCGTTGTGTGGTAGATGGGGTAGGATGGTGTATAGGTTTGTTTTGTGGAGTTTTGTAGTTGTTTAGACACTGAAACGTTGATAGGGTTTTCTAGTAAATGAGTAGAGTGCATTTGCAGAGAGTGTGCTATTATGTTTGAGGGTTCTTGATAAGTTAAGGTGGTGGCTGGTGAATGGCAGAAAAGGCAGCATTTCTTGCCCCAGCCTGAACAGGCAACTGCCCTTGTCCTCACCACCTTTAACCTACATGCCCTGGCTAAGCTGCCCTACGGCAGTAGTTCCCAAACTTCGTGCCGCTGCACCCCCACACTACCAAAATTACCAGGGATGCCGCTGCCACCACAAAACCACCAATGCTGCATTCTGGACTGCCCAGCAGTGAAGCCCCGCAGCCACCCTGAACAGCTGGACACCCCAGCAACAGCAGACCACAGCACCGCAAACCACATCTGAGGAAGCAGGAGCCAACACTGGCATGAAAACACAGCCAAACGTATGCTAAGAACCTCAATTTCAGGGTGTATTTTTTGTATCATTAATTGATATACTACAAATGATGTGCATAATAAAATGACTTCATGATATATGACAGGTTGGCAACTCTTTTGTGGTACAATATGTGTACATTTATAGTGCCATCTCATAGTGCGAAACAGTAAAAAATAAATAAAAAAATCCGCCCTACAAATTTGACGCCAAAGGATTACTGGAGTGTTTCGCCAGACCCCAATTAAAACATTACTACAGTACTAAAAACACCTGTCAACATCCTGAATCAATTGTACAATGTAGGGACTCAATGTGTTTCAATAGGTTCATTTGTAAAATCTAGTACTATGGTGTTAGACATATTTTGAAAAGGGCTGGTGAGAGAAAGACAATTTGGGTATGGAGTTCTAAGTTCCTAATAAATTCTGAAGCTATTTGGTGGCTTCCCACAAAATATCAAGTCGGCTGCTACATACTGCACACTGTTATCTGCATGCATCCTGATACGCAATGAGACCAAGAAGTCATTATGGGATAAAAGTGTTTCTTGCAACATTGCTATCTTAAACAACTTCTTTTCAAATATAGTAGGTCCTACATCACATGCCTCTAGACTTCTGCATATAACTCTGAGATTCCATGATAGAATTCCATGATAAAATAGGATATTGAGCAAAATGCCACCATCAGAAAACCGTGTGTTTGCCCATTTGCATTAACTTGTAAGATACCTGAACTTTGTAACTTAGGGCCTGGTTTAGATTTAAAAGCGCATCAACTATATGCAGTTAGAAATTCAAATGCCCAGGAACATCACTCTTAATCACACTCCGAGTCATAAAAGGATTAATTAACATTTAGGAAAATACTAAAAGCTATTACGGGTCTTTCCCCTATCAAACACATACTCATTGTTACAACGTGTCACTCATTCCCTGCGAACTGCAGCCTTTGTGTTTTCAAATTTTTGATTCATGCATCACTTAAAAAAACACATGGAAATACAGGTAAATTAACTACAAGAACCACACATCTTTGTAGTGGGCGCAACTGCTACAAATCTTTTGGTGAAGGTTTTGCTCTTATTAATTAAATGTCCCATATGCATTTGGATGAACTTCTATCTCAAACACGGTTTCAAGATATAAATTGTACCACTATGTACAGGTCACTCCTTGCTAATAGCTCAGATGCAGGCTGCATCTAATTTTGCATTTCTGTCAACTTTTACAATAATAACTTTTTGTATAGCGGAGTCCACTGTTGCCCTTTCCCTTGCAATTCCCACCTCTCCTTTTACTGCATCTTCCCACCACCCTATGTGTCCCCACCCCAAGTTTGAAGCATCAGGAATGTTTTACCTCTTTCCTTTAGCACATCAATGTTCAAAGTATCACAACTGGAAGCTACAGCTTTATTTTAGGAGCACAGGTTACATTACACAAAAATGCATTCTTATTTTTGTTGACACATGGAGATTAAGTGATTTGCCCAGGGTCACAGGATCTTGAGCCCACTCAGAGACTGGAACCTGATTCCCCAGCTCGAAGGTCAGCAGCGCTGGCCATTAAAGCACGTGGTCTCCAACAAGTGACAGGATTTACTAACAGAGAAAATATCTTATTGACTCCGGGTTGATTTGATTTTGTTTACAGTATTATAGATGTGCTTCACCTACGTGCATTTCACTCTGTTATCACTGGAGATTCCTTCTCCAAATACAATTACATGTGAACTTTACCTCCTTCACGTTTTACAGATTTTATGCAAAATAAAGAGGATGTGCCAAAACAGCTACAGAGGCCGACTCGGCAGAAGGCTCAACATCCCGTGATTTAGAGCAAATCACTTCATTTCACCATGACTAACAAGCGTTTGCAATGCATTAGGGTCTCGCATTTGTCGGACTTACAGCTATTCCCAGTTGTAAACTCCCAACCAGAATTTTCTTGCATTAAAAGAAAAAGCAGCGCAATCGCGCTGCTACAGTTCACTCGTAATAATACTGTTGGACTTTTTGCCTTACGCAGGGTCATCCCCGGTCTTTTTGCCTCCTTCCTCCTGGTTTTTCTGACCTCTCGCTGTTGGCTCTAGGACTCTTAGCACTTTATCACTGCTGACCACTGCTAAAGTGCAGGTGCTCTCCCATCTAAAGTTGGTATGATTGGCTTATACCTAATTGGCATTTTTAATTTACCTATAAGTCCCTTGTACAGTGGTATCTCTATACCCAGGGCCTGTAAATTAAATACTACTAGTGGACCTGCAGCGCTGCTTGTGCCACCCACCTGTCTCAGGCCTGCTAGCGCAGGGCCTGTGTGCGCAGTTTTCTGCCACAGGGATCTGGCGTCTAAATTTACTTGCCAGGCCCAGAACTCCCCTTTTACTACATGTAAGTCACCCCTAAGGTACGCCGTAGCTAGCCCTATGGGCAGGGTGCCATGTATGTAGAAAGGCAGGACATGTGCCATATTGCATGGCCTGTCCTAGTAGTGACAAACATCCTAACTTGGTGTCTCACTGCTGTGAGTGCTGCCTTCTCATAGGATTGCATTAGAAATGCCCTGCCTTATGTGTAATGGGTATTGTCTGATTTATGTGGGGTAGCGTAGGCATGTTTGGTATGGTTGTGATGGTGATAATAAATGCTGCTTACTGGTGTGGGTGTATTTTTTTATTACTATCACAGAAATGCCACTTCTAGAAAGTGCGCATTTATCTGTGCTTATGACTCTGGTGTTTTGCAGCTTGACTCCAATCCACGTCTGGGCAGAGTGACAGTTGGGGCTTTGTGCATACTTTTCAGGCAGCCTGTACACAGGGAGGGTGGAGGTGTCACAGAGGTGCATCTGCATGCTGAATAGTCTTCCTGGGCTGAGAGAAGGGAGAGGCGGGGCACACCTGCATTTGTAAAGACTGTGCCCTGGCCTCACACAAAAGGGTTGTTAACCCCCCACTGATGTTTGGAGCCTGTGCTGAAAGGAGAGAGGGGGCACTCCCAGAACCAGTTGTAACTGGCTGGAACCTCCTCTCCCTACCAATGTAAAACACTGTAAGAACTGACTAAGCACAGGGGAATTTTCCCCACAATTTGGAGACTCTTGGAATCATCTTGGAACTGGACTCCAAAGGCTGAAAGGACTCACCAGGAACCGCCATGGACTGCTGCTGCTGTGCTGACCTGTGACCTGCCTGGTCACTGTGAAGGACTTGCCACTTGCTGCCTTTCCCTTGTGCTGGCCTGTAGCTGGGCCCTCCGCCTGAGGACCTTGTCTTAAGATTCTGCTCCCCAGGGGCAGGGTGCTGTGGCCCCTGACCCCTGCATCCATTTCTTCACAAGGGGTGCTTCTCCATGGTTGCGGCTGCCATAGCGCTGATTGCAGCGCGCTTATGGAGCCTTGGGAGCTCGTAGGCTCCTTGCTGCATTGTGCCCCTTTAAATAACATCACTGCAGCAGCCCGGGAAGCTGGAAGAACACTTGCGCACCGCATCGGGTTCAGGCGAGTGTCTGCTCGGGCCCCAGGAGGGGTCTGATCTTCTTGTGGCTTCACGGCAGGACCAGGGGAAGGCACGGGGAGTGCCCCCTTCCCCCTGGCCTCTGCGTTAGGAGCAGGACGCTCCTTTTCTGCTGTTAGGTAAAACGGGCATTATTGTGGGCCCCCCCCTTGGTGGAAGGGCCAGTGGAGGCCCGGGGGGGGGGGCCCAGAAATCACGGGTCCCAGGAGGGGCCTGTCATTAAACCGGAGGGGGTGCGTGGTGCCCCCCTCCTGCCCTAAGTTGTTTTTGCTGGCTTTGGCCCCCCTCGTGAGGGCCGGTTGAGGCCCTTGGGGGCCCCCAGTAATCATGGTCCCCGGAGGGGCCTGTCTATAAAAGAGAGGAGGTGCATGTCGCCCTCCTCTGACCTCAGAGTCTAAGGGAGGCCCCCGTTTTGCGCATAGGAGCGCCGGGGGCCCCATTGTTCGCCTTCTAGGCACTGGAGGTGCCTTCATCCAACCAGGTACTGTTTAAAGGACCAATATAGTTGCAATCCAAAGTTCTTTCTACAGACTTTTGTTTGATTCATATATTACCTACCTGCGTTTGATGTTTTTACATATGTGTATGCAAATGTTCCTTTTATGGACATGCTTGCTAATATGTTTTTCTAACTTGCCATATGTTTTCTAATGTTCCTACTATGGGCATTTTATGATATTCTTATGACAAGTGCTGTGATGTAATAACGTGTTTTCCTGACTACTGCTTATGTTGCAGAATACCGAGTAACCTGTGTGTTATGTGTGACTACGGCTAGGTTGCAGAGTAACTAATGTGTAACGTTCTGACAACTGCTAAGGTAGCAGGATAGTACTGATATGTGATATTTGGTCTGATAATTGCCTTGTGTACAATACAGTATATTTTCATATAATCTGGTGTTGTGTTTCCTTTGTGGTGGGGATATTGCGTCACATGTGTTGTGTTTGTTATGCAAACGCTTTACACATTGCCTCCAGGTTAAGCCTGACTGCTCGTGCCAAGCTACCAAGGGGGTGAGCAGGGGTTATCTTGGACGTGTAACTCCCTTGCCCTGACTAGAGTGGGTAAGTTCTGCCTGGCTGAGGTGCATACCCTAGCCAACCAGAAACTGCATTTCTAACAAATACCTATCGGCAAAAGTCCAATTATAAATGTAACCGGCAAAAGTGCAATTAACTGTGTAACAAGGTCGCTAGTATGCAAAGCGCTCGACTTCTGCCCAGCGAGATTGCGCTGCGAAAATAGAGAAAAAGTAGTCCACAAACCTGATGGGAAACAGCGAGCCTCGCATGTTTTCTGTACTTGGTCGCTGCGCTCGAGGAGGGCTAACAACCGGAAAAGGCTTGACGTATGCGTGCCTTCCACTAATCAAAGCAAAAAGATTCTTACAGGCAAGCCAACGTGCCAATGAAAGACACTGACGTGACGCCGACTGGGCTACGAGCCCTTTTCGAATACCTAAGGCGTCTCGCTAGCGATACGCATGCGCATGCGACGCAGGCTCGACCCTAAAAATGCAAATGGTGCTCATGTCATTCTGTCTGCAAGGCTGCAAACATCATCGCCTTCAGACTATAAAAATATTAAGCGAAAAACATTGGGTAACAGCAACAAATGCAGCAACTAAAACAGAGGAATAAAACATGCAGTTGGCAACAACAGCGATGTCCATCTTTACAGCTGCTAAGCTAATTTACTCGTTAATGCAGGGAAGCAATCTCTGTATTCAGCCCCCTCCCAGCAGGCCTGACTCCATTCTGTAGCGCCCATAGCCTTCAACAAAGAGGTGTGAGCGCTTTAAAGTCTGACAAGGTGCTAAAGGTACACTAAATGCTTGAAGCTGCACCATGGTGCTCTTCCACAACCCCCCCCTTTTCACCCATGCCAACTTCAAAGGGACTATTTCAAAAGTGTAATGTGATGAAACATTTTTATTGCGTTTTGTCCCCATGTGTCGTCTTTTCTAAAGCTTTATAACAACTTGCATTTAGATTGACTTATGTTTCGTTTTTGTGTTTATAGAGGCAGCACGTGTCCACTTTTTATAGGTATTTCTTTCCTATCAGCTAGGCGGTGTGTGTTGCTTTTAATTCCTTTACCATTGACATCACTAGACCTTCATATTCTAACTTTAATTATTTACATATGGAGTACACAGCCTTCACATTTTAAGACTTTGAAGCAACAGAGAGAGGGGTGTGGCATAACAGCCACAGTGCCTTCCTTTGATGATGGGGAACCATGTTCGAGTCTCGGTGGGAGCAGCAAACAATGAATGCATCCGTCTCTAATACAATTAGTAAAACATCATCTTTTATATCTATATTTCACAGCAATGATTATATTACTGTAAAAGAAACCAACTCGTTTACTGTGCTTATTTTAAGTGAACCATCTACTCATTAAATAGTGCTAAAAACAGACACATTTGTGACATAAATCATGTGAGCTGTTAAAAAAGCATTATTAAAAGGCTGTACAGTAAAACCAATAGCTCTGTTTTAACCTATAAACAACAATGATGAATAGGCACCTGGTCAGAACAAAAGAGAGAGGGCTCTTAATCACATTTCCAGTGCCGAGCACTGGCCTCCATGGTACAGGCCTTTATACTAACAGGCATTGTGCTACTGCCTGGAGGCCGTGGCTCCGGGTTAATTGATTGGATTTTGTTTAAATTGTTATATATGAGCTACTCATAGGCAGTGCTTAAAACGTAAAAATAGAAGTGCAGAGTACCTGCTTGTTTCTGGGACGTGCCAGAACTCTCCAATTAAAAGCATTCCGTTTTTCGTGAGATGTGCAGGTACTCTCACTCTCAAAATGAAAAAAGTGCCAGTACTCAGTCCCGAACAGTACCGGCCCATTTAAAGTACTGCTCTTAGGTACATTTCAAAGCACATTTCACTAGCTTCATAACTGGAATTTCGTTTTCAAAATATATTTACAGGTGGAATACACATCCGTCACATTTTAAACGTTTTACACAAAGGCAAAAGGATGTGCTGCTTCAACTTCGAACCTTGAGGCTGGAGACAGTGTTTAGGTCTTGGCGGAAGGCCCAACATCCTGTGATTTTGGGCAAGTTATTTTATTTCTCCATGACTAAAACTAAATGTCTCTGTCTATAAAGCAACTGGTGCTCATGTAAACCACATCAACTATATGCAGTAAAAAATTCAAATGTGCACACGCATCCTTTGACAACCCGTACCTGTGTTTCCAATATTACACTATAACAGTAAAAAACACTTTTAATCATACTCCGGGAGAGAAAAAAGAATTATTAACAGTGAAGAAAATACTAAAAGCTGAACACTCAAAAGGTCTTTCTTTAGATAAAGCATTTCACATATTTCTTTTTGCAGTTTCTGTGTAGAATTGCTTGTTTATCTGCAGCCCCTCGCCAGCTCCCAGAGGAATTCCTGGAATGCAGAACAGGCCTCGGAAGAGCAGTCTGTGTTTGCTTACAAAAATAAGCTTGGCAGTTCTTGTTTACCAGCACCCTTATCACGTGAAATTGAAGTACTGGAGCAACTTGAGCACCAGTTACCTTACACAAGGACACATTCATTTATTGGCAGGTACAGGCAGATTAACTGATATGCCCACAATAACAGGATATTGAGATGATGCTGAGATTGAACTGGTTTCCTCATCTCCAAAGTCAGCAGCTCTGGCCATTACGCCACACCCTCTTGGGTTCATATCTGCAATGCAAATATATTGTTTCTGGGATATTCCACTAAGCACGTGTATATTTTTCATCAATTCAAGGAGCAGGCTTTGACTTTCACACTAGGAAATAAGCTTTCCTTTTCTTGATGGGGAACATTAAAGTCCACGTTTTATGGGTGAGTACTCCAAAGAAGCCATTCACAATGCATGTTGCGTTTGCCATGCACTCTGGACACCAGTTCTTCCTTGTGAAGAACAACCTGTTTCACTGTGGCAAAGAAGCTCTATATACAATTTTACATGTAAAGAAAGCAAACCTTACCATCGTATTTCAAATGTGGTTCTTTTAATGCTCATCTGAACCATGTGACTTATATTTAACAAGTTTATTTGTACCTGGCACTTCCATTGCTTGGTTTGTCTTATAATAATTCATCAGCAATTTTTTTGCAGTCTGGAATATCAGTCACTATTCTTTGCCATTTCAAAACTGGCAATAAAGGTTGATTTTCGTGCAACCCAGGCTGACTATTCATTAACTGTTTTTTTTTTTCTCATTCTCAGATTTGATGTACACCAGCTATCTGCTCAGAATCTATTTTTTTAAGTAATTGCCCCTTTATTTGGTGAACACTTTTCACCAGTCCTTTTACCCTCCCATTCACCAACAACATGACTCCACATTTACCACCCACATCTGACCTCCTGTTCACCACCCCCAGCCACCCTCCCATTAACCACCCAACCGGCCCCCAATTCACCGCCCCCACTCACCCTGCCATTCATTGTCTCTACCCGAACTCCTGTTCACTGCTCCCACCCGATTGCCAAAGTCAATAGCTCACCCATAGGCAGTACCGCCAGCAAAGGCGTGAGTATTTAAATGTGTTCCTAGTTTTTTTGTTATTGCAGGAAGAGCATGCCAAAACTTGAATCCCGTTGCCCAGTCTTGTTCAAACCTGCAGGTGACAGAGGCAAACTCTTGTGCACAGACTAGTGCTCAGTGGGACTGACATCTGTCTTCTCAGTGCTTTGGGAAAGTGCAGTGATTTGGCTGCCTGCTCACTTGTATGGTGCATCATAAAACAAAGGAAGGAAACCAATTAAATCTGCCTTTGTACATCTTGTGGTGTTTTAACAGCAGACACAGTGCTCTACAATATAGATTCAAGACCTTGGCAAAGCCAATGGCTCTGGCTAAACACTTATAGGGTCCCAAAGCAAAGAACTAAAGGCACTGCCAATGCTTTGTGCACTGCTGTGTGCTGTATCTGCACTGTGTATGAGGGAAGCTTGCACTGCTAACTACTTTATGTGCACTGTGTGTGACGGAAGCTTGCACTGCTGCTTTTGCTGTATCTGATCGGTGTGAGAGAAACTTTGACTGTATCTGCGCTATGTGTGAGGGAATATTGCACTGCTGCTGTACTGTATCTGCTGTGTGTAAGGGAAGCTTGCACTGCTGTTGTGCTGTACCTGCACTGTGTGCGAGGGAAGGTTGCACTGCTGCCTGTGCGGTGTGTGAAGGAAGCTTTCACTGGTGCTGTGCTTTTTCTGTGCTGTGTGTGTGAGAGAAGGTTGCACTACTGCTGCCTGTGCTGTAGCTGCTATGTGTGAGTGAAGCTTACGCTGTGTTGTATCAGTGCTGTGGGTGAGGGAAGCTTGTACTGCTGCTGTGCTGTATTTGCTGTGTGTGAGGCAAGCTTAGACTGCTGATGTGCTGTATCTGCTGTGCCTGGGGAAGCTTGCACTGCTGCTGTGCTGTATCTGCCCTGTATGTGATGGAAGCTTGCACTGCTGCTGCCTGTGCTGTTATATGTGAGGGAAACTTGCACTGCTACTGTGCTGTATCTGCTGTGCGTGTGGAATGTTCGCACTGATGCTGCCTGTGCTGCATCTACTCTGTGAGGGAAGCTTGCACTGCTGCTGTGCTGTATCTACTATTTGTGAGGGAAGCTTTCACTGCTGCTGCCTGTGCTGTATCTGCTGTGTGTAAGGGAAGCTTTTACTGCTGCTGTCTGTGCTCTTATGTGTGAGGGAAGCTTGCACTGCTGCTGTGCTGTATCTGCTGTGTGTGAGGGAAGCTAGCACTCGTGCTGCCAATGCTGTATCTGCTCTGTGTGAGTGAAGCTTGCACTGCTGCTGCCTGTGGTGTATCTGCTTTGTGTGTGAGTGAAGCATGCACTGCTGCCTGTTCTGTATCTGCTGTGTGTGAGTTAAGCTTTCCCTGCTGCTGTCTGTGCTCTTATGTGTGTCGGAAGCTTGCACTGCTACTGTGCTGGATCTTCTGTGTATGAAGGAAGCTTGTACTGCTGCTGGCTGTGCTGTATCTGCTCTGTATGTGAGTGAAGTGTGCACTGCTGCTGCCTGTGCTGTATCTGCTTTGTGAGTGAAGCATGCACTGCTGCTGTCTGTGCTCTTAGGTGTGAGGGAAGCTTGCACTGCTGCTGTATCTGCTGTGTTTGAGGGAAGCTTGCACTGCTGCTGTGCTGTATCTGCACTGTGTGTGAAGGAAGCTTGCACTGCTGCTGCCACCTATGCAGATCTGGCGTGTGTAAGGGAAGCTTGCATTGCTGCTGTGGGGTATCTGCTGTGTGTGAGGGTGGCTTGCACTGCTGCTGCCTGTGCCGTATATGCTGTGTGTGAGGGAAGCTTGCTCTGCTGCTGTGCTGTATCTGTTGTGTGCGAGGGACGATTGAACTGCTGCTGTGTTATCTGTGTTGTGTGTGAGGGAAGCTTGCATTGTATCTTCTCAGTTAAGATATAAACTACCTATCCCTCTCTATCTTCCTTTCTATGTATTCTATGCAACTCTCACCCATAAATTTTAACCATGCCACATAATTGCACTACACAAATACACTCCGTACCATACAATTTCACACTGCACAATTCCACAAGTGACAATTCAAATACAAACCACAAATTTCAACTCCACACCACATACATCCCCTACACTACAAAGCAAAACACATAAATAAAAGACTTTGCCATTTACAACACCAATAGCTTGCACTCTTGCCAATGCAAGACCTATTGCATTGCAAATGCTTGTTATAGCTAATAGCTCTTTATCGCCAATGGTATAGTTTACTTCAGCTGGACTGAGCTTGTGTGAATAATAGGCAATTGGATGATGCTCTCCGGTCTCCTTTTCCCTTTGGGATAAGACCCCCCTTACTGCTACCTGAGAAGCATTGATTGTAAGATGGGGGCCTTCATGAACATAGGTTTTAAATGCTGGAAGTCTTGCTCTGCTGCCACAGACCACTGAAACACAACCCTTTTCTTTAGTAACTGAGTTATATGGGACACCATTGTAGAGAAATGGTCTATGAATCACCTATAAAAATTGGCAAAACCAAGAAAACTTTGTACTACCTTTACATTTTTTTTGGTGACTTCCAGTGCACTATAGCATCAACGTTTTGAGGGTCCATACCCACCCCTTGTGCATACAGAAGATACCCCAAAAAGAGAACTTTAGAAACATGCATTTCTCCAACTTGATAAAAAGCCTATTATCACATAGTTGTAACACGGCTCTAACATGCTTCTCATTTTCAGTCATGGAAGTAGAATAGACTAAATATCAACCAAATAGGATACAGCACACGCATACAAAAAGTCTCTTAATGCGTTGTTGATTACAAAAAAAACTGAATGGTGGCAGGGGCATTATATAGTCCTAACTGCATCACAAGATATTCTAATACACCTAACTTTGTACAGAATGCTGTTTTCATTTGTCACCTTCTCTCACCCTGACCAGATGATGAGCTCCTCTTAGATTAACTCGGTAAACACACTAGCATCTTTAACTTGGCTATGAGAGGCAGAGGATAATGATCTTTAACAGTGACTTCATTAAGGGCTCTATAATCAATGCAAGCGCATAACTCACTCCCCTTCTTGGGTACAAAAAAATAGAGACGAAGAAGCTGAGGAAAGAGTTGGCCTAATAAACCCAATCTTCTGCATTTCATCCAAATATTCCCTCAAATTAATGTTTTCCTTTTCAGTGAGTGCATAGATTCTACTAAATGGAATTCAAGCCCTAGCAATCAAATCAATTTGTCAGTCATAAGGGCGATGTGGAGGAAGAGAGGTGGCCTTTTTTTTTTTTTTTTTTTAATCAAACACTTCTGCCAGAGCATGAAAGAAGGAAGAATATTTTATTTTTTCCCAATAAAGAGCATGTTTGGTAGAACAACATACTTTCCCAATTGTTAGAAAATATATCTTCTTTCAACACTGAACTATGACCGCAACCTTTTGCATCCTGCACTTGTGAGAAAAACTATTGATGTCGTGCACATCCTAGATTATGCACTGTCAGCGCAAGTTGAACAGATAAATATCTCCGAGTTAGCAAAAATATGCAAGATGGACAAAGGATCATGTCAAAGGAATTCTTCTTGTACCTCTATCAGCTGGCCCACATTGTAAAGTACATTTTGAATAAGTATGGTTTTACAGGGCACAAGGCCCAACAAAAGAAGTGGGGGGACTAACCAAGTTAGACAGTATACAAGTGACCTCACAGCATGTGACATTCTACACAGCATCACAGGAAATGGCATCACAACCATGATTTTAGAGGAAGAGGCATCACAAGAAGTAACATCAGATCCTAAAATGCAATACATATGTTTAGCAGGTCTATCATGAGTACATTTGAGCACAGTAAGAGTATACATGCAAACACTTATCATTTGGGCAGAAGATTCACACTTTTGTAAGCTACACATAAAACAATATTGCCTTCTGTCAGCGTAAAGCTTCTTTTGCCCAAGGATTGAACAATCTAACTCAGCCGCCAGACTACTCCACCAGACATACTAAGCCATATGAGGCACATTTCCATGTAGATGTGATTGCTTTAGTTGCCTGTGCTCTCTAGAGGTGTAACTGTTCTCCTTTGCGAAGTATACTTACTCATTCCTACCCACTACTTAATGTGTCTGTGGTAGGCACCTGCACTGATTTAGGAGACTGGGCCTCATTGTTCACCAAAAGACCATAACCTGAAGTACAATAGAAAGCCAGAGAGGGAAGAAAGGGAGATGGGAAAAGAATGATGAAGGCAGAAAAGGGGATGAAAAATGGGCCTGCAAGAATAGGCAAATGTAGAGTAGTGAAAGAAAAAGGTTATGGCAACCTTGGCATTCAGCAATAGGACTCTAAGAAAACGTTTGGGGCTTTGCATTTATGTTTTTACAAACTACACACTGTACACCAAAATGTCACCTCCACATTTAGCAGCAGACAGCTCTTGTGTTCTTATGGTTGACATAACTATATCTAAACCACCCTCACATCCACCAGCACAATCTGATAGCTCACCCTGAAAGCAGTAAAACCAGAATACCCACACAGAATTATCCAAACATATAAAAGTAAAAGGTGTCAGCTCCACATTAAAATAAGTGTAAGACACCCAGTAGCCAAAGATGAGAAGGAAATATGACAAAGGTAACTCACAAGAAAAAGGCACATGCAATTCCACTCCCAACTAGCACTCTCAAGAAAATATTAGCCTTCAGAAGGAAATATTGCTAGTATACATAAACTATTCAAGAGGGGACATGTAGGAACAGTGAGAGACATCACAAACTATGGGCAGTAATCATAATCTACAGGAGACTACACTCACTAATAAGAACTTTGCATATCCTAGCCTTGTTACACTGCCAACATGGTTGTTGGAAATGGCCCTTTCTGCGGGCTCATCCCCAGACTTTTTGCATTCCTCTTTCTCTTTTTCTGACCCTGATTGTGTTGGCTTTATGACTCTGCATACTTTACCACTGCTATCCAGTGCTAAAGTGCATGTGCTCTGTGTCTTAAACATTGAAATGTTGTCTCCTCCATTATTGGCATATATGATTTACTAGTAAGTCCCCAGTAATTGCATTACGTGGGTCCAGGACCTGTAAATCAAATACATTTAGTGACTGGATCTGGTAAATAAATCACATAATTTCAAATGTCTGGAAATCATTTTTGTTGTGGTATGATAGATTTAAATACTTCTACACAAGCAGGATTATTCAATACATTATTTGAAGTGAAAGATTCACAGTTGCAGCATCTGCCTGCCATTTGCGCTCCAAACTCATGTGCCAAGAAATAAAGACAAAGCATTAACCTTTGATGTAAAACAGGAGAAACAGGATAAATAAAAATCAGCCATCTAATGGCTGAAATGAACAATTATGAAAGCAGAAAGTCTAGGATCTATTCTGGCCTCCCCGCTTGACAAAATTGTGTGATCCTAGGCAAATCTCTCTCTTGTGGTTGATTTAATAGCTTGTTATGTTGTGTCATGGATAATAAGAATCTAGGCCACTTATAATATGCACTTGACTTTCATGTGGCTTCTGTCTGCCAGCCACACTCTAACCTCATGCACCAAGAATTAAAGACAAACATTACCTTTGATGTGAAATAGGGGAAATGAGGAGATGTCCATTTAGTGGCTGAATTGCACAAAGTGAAAGAAGAAAACCTGTGTGAGGCTCATGACCTCTGTATGCCAGGTTGGGTCCACAGTAATGATTGAGAGCTGTCATCCTCATGCATTGCTCTATGAAGAAGAGGGCCCTGTACAATCCTGTGGGGGCCATTTCCCTCTGTGCTCTGTTACAAACCCCAACTGTGAAGGAGAAGCAAGGCATTACTCTTGGAGGAAGAACAACCATTCAACTACCCAACAATCCAGGAGGATCCAAAACTTGCTGCTGGATTCAGGTAGGCTTACTGCCTAGGAGGATGAGCTTGTGGACGCCTGCTGCCTTTACCATATCATCCATACTTCTGCTTACCTCCGGGCCGCAGGTGTGTGTCAAGGTACTCCAAACCTGCAATCCAATTACAGCGGGTAAGACTCGGCTGCCACGTCTTGAGGACAACTTGCTGTGATGATGCTTTGGTTTTGTCAACCCATCATGGCACTTCTGAGACTTGAAGTCACTATCAGGGACTAGCTGGAATGTTGCCTC
Organism: Pleurodeles waltl; assembly: GCF_031143425.1. NCBI lineage: Eukaryota > Metazoa > Chordata > Amphibia > Caudata > Salamandridae > Pleurodeles > Pleurodeles waltl. Next base: position 404,397,543 of record NC_090444.1, read on the forward strand.
ACGTAAGTCAAGAATATCAATGAACCTTTGACAGAGAAGTGGAACTCGAGAGCTGACCCAGGGAAAGCTAGGTGTCTGCCTTAAGCAGACTGTGTATATTACTTGTACACAAAATACATGGTTGGATGCTCAGGAACTCTCAGGCACCACCCAGGTAATGCCTGCATGATGCACGCTAATGCAAGGCAGGGCAATGCGCTGCCTTGCCTTTGTTTTTTGTTTTTTTTTCTTTGTTTTTTTTTCACAAAGCCACACAAAAATTATCCTATGAGGCCATTTCCTCTTTGTATGTGTGCTTCAGAATGCAGCATATACAAAATGAAGAAAAAATTAGGAGAAATAAAAGATATTTCTCCTTGTCACGCCAGCCTCAGGTTGTGACGCCGCGAAGACCGGCGGCGTCCCACTTGCAGGCCGCAGTTGGATTAGCAGTCCGCATTTCAGGCAGCCGTTCCTGCCGCAGGCTGCTTTTTGGTTCGCGACCTGGTTTTTGGGCCGCAGCGTGACCTGAAGCTTTCCCTTTAAGCTCTGTTTCAAGCTGTGCCCATCTTTTACCCCCCTAGTTTTACTTACCTGTTTCTTACTGTTTTTCTTCTTTTCTTCTTTTTTCTCTTTTTTTTGTTCCTTCTTGGCCATATTTTCTCTTTCCCAGGAGTCTGTTTCTCCTTCCCTGCATGCCTTGCTCCCTACCTTTTATACTACGGCTATTTTTCCATTTACTTTAATGTGGCTTTTCCCAATCCAAGATGGTGTCTTCATTGTTTACTACATGTCACTTCATGTTTGTCAGTATATAAGCACAATTGGTCTTCTATTCCTTGCGTTGCAAACTCTTCTGTTCCGGTTGTGCTCCTCGCTCCTGTATCCTGTGATATTAGACTTCACCTGCTTTTCCTTGTCTGCAGTTTTTGTTCCAGACTTTTTGCCTCATTTTTTTTCTTCTTTTCTTTATATCTTTTTCAGGAGTTCCTTGATCTGAGGTTTTTCCCACATTGGGTTTTTTCCTCTGGGACTCCTGGAGATTACGGCCTGTTTGGTGTTCTATTATCAGCAGCACCGTGGCTACTGGAAAGGGTCGACCCTTCCTTAGTCAATCCAGAATAAGCAAGAAACTTGGTGGTGCCCAGAGACTTGCAGATTACAGCGGTACAAAGCGTTCAGGTCGTGACACAGATAGACTTAGCAGTTTGGTGCAAACCTACGTTTACAAGTCTTTGTCAGTCTGGGTTTACGTTAAAATACAAGTGTGGATGTACGGAAACCCCCAAGCACCGCCCATGAAATACTGATGAGATTTATGGTATCATAAGGCAGGGTAAGGTGCTACCTTGCATTAGTTTTTTTTTTTTTCTTCTTCAAAGCCAGACAAACTGGATTTGTGTGGCACTGTAAATCCACAAAACAGATTTTGTGTCAGGGTTGTGCCAGAAAAGTGATGTAACCCCGAAGCACAATCTAGGCCTCAACATATACATTTAATTTTTAGAAACTCTCTCACTAAGAAATTGAAAACAAGGGAAAATGTGACAGTAAATCTGTTTTGCTTAGTTGGTTGGATAGTCTGAATTTTAAAATCTCTTATGGGGTTAAGGCACCTGCTGCAAATTTGTATATATTTGTATTCTCAGTAAATCTGAGGGAATAATAATAACAGTAAGATATCTCTGGTGGTTAACAAATGCTGGAAAGATCTGTGTTCTATCTAGTGCCAGTTTTGACTCAAGTAACATAGAGAATTAATGTGTCTCCTGAAAAGCACATCATCTAACCTGCAGGTGACTTTTTTTATTTTATGTAGCTAGGTAGCTGGGTTACTGCTTTCAACACAGAGATCCTTTTGTTACTTGCAGTTGCATTGTAATCCTTCTAATATATCACAGTGAGGTGTGAAGAATAATAAGTGACTGCTAGACCTTGTAACCCTCAACATCTTATGTACCATATCCTGTACATTGATGTACAAATGTGTATGATTTATTGTCAATATAACATGCAGGAGTGATGTACAGCACTTTGACACCCTGCATTGGGATGAGTATCGCTATGAAAGAAATACAAATTTGTGATATTTAAAATTTTATTTTGTGTGAATACTGGGACAGACCATCACACCTGACATTGTTACAGTGCATGCATATCTCTTACATACAGGGACTACACAAAGTCAAAACCATGCCTCTATTAAGTACCTGTCAAGTAATAAGCTGTGTGCCTGTGTTCGCCCCATTGCATTTGCATCGAGGTGTAAGGGTTTGGATAGCTCCCAGCCAGGACATGAACGTTGATTCACCAAAATGCCAGGAGTAGCGGAGGTGACATCACATGCCTTTTAACCTTTACTTTCACTCACAAACGCTTACTTACGCATACACACACATTTATGCATACACACTCATTCTCACGTAAGCACACACCCACCAGCAAGCGCACACACAACATACATTCATAATCATTTTTTACTTAACTCAACTGCCAGGGAGGGTCATATTCCAGCATATTGTAATTCATTCTGTATTGCATTAATTGTGGATTATAACATATTATTCATTATTAGTGTAATACAGAATTGACAAAATCAAGGAAAATGGGGCTCCCCTTGTGTACCTGGGACTGATTTTTACACCTTTCAGACCAGGGGTCTTAAAGGCAGTGCCAGGGGTTGCAAGGGGCAAGCAAGAGGTTGCAGCTGCGAACCCTAAATGACATGCATGAGGCAGGATACTTCAACATATGGAGGGCTGGTGGCCTCTTAAATTCAGCTTTTGTTTTGGGCGCAGCTGGAACTTCAAATAACAATCCCCCCCTCTCACGTGCAGGCACTGCTGAATGTGTACGGGTATTTGACAACTACAACAGAAAGAGTTCAGCATGTTTTATATTGGGGCACAACTTCTGGGCAGGGTGGTGAAAATAGCGGGTCGACGCCTTAACCTCAGAGTGTCCTAGACTTGTGCCCTGTATTTTAAAATCAGAAGTTGTCAAACACCTGATTCAAAATCGGTTTCCCGAAATGTATCATAAGAAAACTGCTCCATGTGGACTGCTGATGAAAAACTTACTTTTAGAACTCACGAAATCTCAGTGACTTAATTTGTTCAAATTGTTATTGTTTATCAGAGACAGCCACCACAGTACCATCTGTTTTCAGGCGGTTGTTTCATTGATTTAAAACTCCTCGTTCAGAGAAATACTCGGAGACCCTCCTCCCCTCACATCAGAGTTGTGGAATGCCCGTGTTTGACAGTCTGCAGCCTGGTACTATCTCCCACGGCCCTGCCTTCATTGCTCCTTCCTTATCTAGGAATGCAGCTCTCATCCTTCAAGTTCCAACTCCTGTGGGAGAGCCCGGGCAGAATGGAGATAGAAGAGAGACGCTGACTCGCGTCAGCAGACAGCTAACGGCGAATCAAACTCAGATTACAGCTGGCAAAGCACCCTTTTACACTTAAGTGAACAACTCTCACCATCGAGCTTACCGTAGCGAAGATGCCATGGTTTAAAACTGAACATTTTGTATGCAAGTGATCTTTAGAGCCATAATGCAAGACAAAAACGTTGGTATTTTTCACCTTTATTTGGGCGCGGCAGCACACATGAAATGCTTTTTATGCTATGATATTGGTCTATCGTCGACTTAAAACGTATAGTAACATTTAAAACCTCTACCGAAATACCATGTAGGGCGTTTATAGCAAATTGTAAAAAAAAAAAAAAAAAAAACATGCTTTTCCCCTATTCACTGGCGTACCCAAACATGAGGGGGGGCCCCCTGCGAAGTGGAAGTACAAGGAGCCCCCCACCCCAGACTCAGGAGCTCTCATGCCAAGTTACTGTGCTAAGGGGGGCTCTGGGGCAGCCTCCCCCCCACCACGCACCATGGGGGCTGCGAGGTCCTTTGTTACGCTCCTGGTCCAAATCTGTCTTTGTAGTCATGATTATGTTGAGGTGTCCTGCGCCTCTTTAGGTTTCATTAGCAGTCACATGTCCTCAGCATTGCTGTACATTTGCTTCTTGTTCCGATAACAATGTTTGGTTGTGAGATACCACCACCATAAATATATGTGGACAAGTAATGAATTATGTTATCAATGATTTGTTATTTGAATACCGTATCCATGCCCGTTGTCATCAGGATGCTGACGGTATTGTATTTTGTGTATTATTAAATTGAAATTAGTTATATCTGTCATTCGTCTACAAGGAGAGGGTGCAGGTGGAATTTTATGGGCTCACTATACGCCAACCCAAACAGAAGATGTAGCAACGCGATCTAATGAACCTGATTGTGGCAAAAATTGAAACCTCACCTACAGAAAAGAGCATCTGTCATTAGGACCCCAATCCTCCCTTAGAGCTGGTGGAAAGCCTGTGTGAATCTGAATGGGCTACATCTGGACGGAGCTCTTTTCGAGAGCTAGATCTTTGTTTTGAACTCCTAGGCCCTGATTAATACTTTTTGGTGCAAAACTGCACTAACGCAGTTTTGCACCAAAAAGTTTAGCACCGGCTTGCACCATTTCTGTGCATCAGCCGGGCACCATATTTGTGGAATGGTGCAAGCCTATGCAAAGGGAAGGCTAGCATTTTTAAAAAATGACGTTAGTTGGGTGGAGCTGGCTGTATGGAAGGAGGGGGGTTTGCACCAAAAAATGACTCTAGGCTGGTTAGAGTAAAACAAAATAATTCTAACCAGATTAGCATCATTTTATGGCGCTAAACCTACCATGCCACATGAGTCCTGCCTTAAAAAAGGCAGGAGTCATGCCCACCACCCCAATGGCCAGCACAGGGGACAAGGGTCCCCTGGGCAAGGCCATTGTACCCTGTGCCATGGATGGGGGCCCATTTCAGGGCCCCCATGGCACTTTAAAAAATAAAATTAAGGCCCAGATTTATACTTTTTGACGCAAAACTGCGCCAACGCAGTTTTGCGTCAAAAAAATTAGCGCCGGCTAACGCCATTCTGAAGCGCCATGCGGGCGCCGTATTTATTGAATGACGTTAGCCGGCGTTAGCCGCCGGCGCTGTCTGGTGTGCGTTAAAAAAACCAACGTACACCAGGCAGCGCCGGCGTAGGGGGAAAATGGCGTATGGGCGTCCACAAATGGTGCAAGTCAGGCTGAGGCAAAAAAATCGCCACAACCCGATTTGCGCCATTTTTTTCCGACGCCCATCCCCCATTGAAATGACTCCTGTCTTAGCAAAGACAGGAGTCATGCCCCCTTGCCCAATGGCCATGCCCAGGGGACCTCTGTCCCCTGGGCATGGTCATTGGGCATAGTGGCATGTAGGGGGCCACAAATCAGGCCCCCCTATGCCACAAAAAAAAAAAAAAAAAATACCTACCTGGACTTACCTTAATGTCCATGGGGTGGGTCCCTCCAGCCTTGGGTGTCCTCCTGGGGTGGGCAAGGGTGGCAGGGGGTGTCCCTGGGGGCAGGGGAGGGCACCTCTGGGCTCATTCTGAGCCCACAGGTCCCTTAACGCCTGCCCTGACCCAGGCGCTAAAATCCGGCGCAAATGCAGGTTTTTTAGACCCGCCCACTCCCGGGCGTCATTTTTGCCCGGGAGTATAAATCCGACGCAATAGCATCGGAGTCATTTTTTAAGACGGGAACGCCTACCTTGCATATCATTAATGCAAGGAAGGTGTTCACGCAAAAAAATGACGCTAACTCCATGAACTTTGGCGCTAGACGCGTCTAACGCCAAAGTATAAATATGCAGTTAGTTTTGCGTCGAAATTGCGTCGAAAAAAACGACGCAAATTCGGCGCAAATGGAGTATAAATATGCCCCTAAATACCTACCTATACTTACCTGGGATGGTGTCCCCCATCCTCCGCAGTCCCTCGGGTGGGGGTGTCCCTGGGGCCTTGGGAAGGCACCTGTGGGCTTATTTCATGGTGTTCCACCATGGAAATAGGCCCACAGGTCCCCTAACGCCTGCCCTGACCCAGGCGTTAAAAATGGGGCAAAGCAAACTTTGCACCATTTTTTTACCCCTCTTGCCTCCCGTCCACAATTTTTGTGCAGGAGTATAAATATGGCGTTAAAGCCATAGAGTCATTTTTTGCTTGGGAACGCCAACCTTGCATCTCATTAAGGCAAAGTAGGTTTCCACGTCCAAAAAAATAACTTCAACTCCATAAATTTGGCACTGGATGGGTCTAGCACCAAAGTATAAATATGGAGTTAGTTTTGCACTGAGTTAGAGTAAAAAAAAAAATGACGCTAATTCGGTGCAAACAGAGTAAAAATATGCCCCCTAGATTCATATGGCAGCTTAATTGTTAATCCCTACCTATTTCAAAGATTGTGGCGCTACTGCAGGGATTCAAATTGGATGGTGTGAATGTTTTTTCACTAAACTGCTCTTGTTGTTTGCAAGACCATCTGTGTAAGTGTACTCTGAAGTCTGAACTATAACTTAGTAGCTATAGGAGGAAAAGAAGAGTCTAGGACTAAAGGCCCATTATTATTACCACTAGCTTCTGCGTATTATACGCAATAAGACCCGTTTTTGTAATTTGTTTTGGCACAATTTCGTATGGATGGTTGATCCTTAAACTTTTTTTAGATTTTATCTGTTGAATTATTTGCTGCTGGTTTACAATAGAGGTATTTTATGACACACCTTTGCACTTTTTTCTTAAATAGTACACCACTATGTTGTTGTTATGTATGCTTGCAATGATAGGTGAACTAGTGTAAACTATTGAACCTGTCAATAAAAGCAATTTCTTTGATCAATTTACCCTTCAAGGCCTCCATAACTATTGTTTACTAAAAGCAGTGCTAGTGACAAATATTTTAGGTGGAGTCAAATGCTTTCTTTAGGATCCCTAAGTCTGAAATTTTTCTAGATAAATCTTGGGAGAATCCTTTATTTTTTCTAGCCATATATACCCATAAGTATTAATATTGAAATTGAATGTGGTCCTAAATGTTTCAGATAAAGTCATGCCCCATTGAATTTGGTGTTCCAGTGCATAGATGTGTGTGCATTGGTTAAAAGTTTTAGGAGACTTTATCCTGCTTAAGGGTTGCGCTTTTCACCTAGTAGGTGTTAGAAATGGCCCTTTTTTTTTTTTTTTTTTTTTTAGCTTCTTCCTCCTATTTGTTTCTGATCTGTTTTTGCTCGTTTTGGTACCTTGAGCACTTTACCACTGCTGACCAGTGCTAAAGTGCAAGTGCTGTCTGACTAAATTGGATCAGTGATTGGTTTATCCGTGACTGGCATATTTCAATTTCTGGTAATTCCCTTGTAAAGTGCACTACATGTGCCTAGGGCCTGTAAATCAAATGCTACTTGTGGGCCTGCAGCACTGATTGTGCCTTCCACATGAGTAGCCCTGTAAACCTGTCTCAGACCTGCCACTGTAGCGTCTGTGTGGGCAGTTTTGAATGGCTAGTTCAACCTGGCAAGTGCACCCACTATCCAGGCCCAAACCTTTTTTTTTCTACATGTAGGTCACCCCTAAAGTAGGCCCAAGGCAGCCTATTGGGCACGGTGCAGTGTATTTTAAAGGTAGGACATGTACTGGTGTGTTTTACATGTCCTGGTTGTGAAATACTGCTAAATTCTTTTTCACTATTGCAAGTCCTATCTCCCCCATAGGTTAACATTTAAATATCCTTTAGTGCAGTTTCCCATTGGGAGCAGATAGAGATGTGGAGTTTGGGATCTTTGAACTCACAATTTAAAAATATCCTGGTTGTGAAATACTGCTAAATTCTTTTTCACTATTGCAAGGCCTATCTCCCCCATAGGTTAACATTTAAATATCCTTTAGTGCAGTTTCCCATTGGGAGCAGATAGAGATGTGGAGTTTGGGATCTTTGAACTCACAATTTAAAAATATGTTTTTTTGGTAAAGTTGTTTTTTAGATTGTGAGTTTGAAAATGCCACTTTTAGAAAGTAGGCATTTCCTTGCTTAACCATTCTGTGCCTCTGCTTGGCTGCTGAACACACGCCTGGGCCAGACTGACAGTTGGGCTCTTTGTGAATTCACTCTATTCCTGCTGAGACCCTTGACTTGCCAAGTGGTGTCACATTCAGTCCCTGGGCCCCTGGAAGGAGGAGCTGGCAGAACCTGAGTGAAAATCCACGCACTGGAGCCAAGCAGCGGAAAAATCGACACAACACTCACCTCGCGGCTGTAAAATTGACACAGTGCCTGCCTCGAGTCTGCAGAAATTGGCGCTTTGCCAGCTCAGCACGACTTCACCATTGCTGTGCGTCCAGATTTTCCACACATCGTGCCAGGGCGTCAGTCTTCAACATCACTGCACGGACCAGAGGCTGCTTGTACAGAAAGCGACGCATCCCTTCCCTGCAAGAAAAGAATCAACAAGTCGATTACCCGGCAGAGAAGGAATTGACACATGGCCTCACTTACTAGTAAGGAATTGACGAATCGCGTGCTTTTCCGAAGCATGCGCACCCCTTCGGCTTTATTTTTGACACATACCAGGTACTTTGTGCCAAAACAATGCATACATTGATTCTTATGGACTAAGACTCTTTTTACTTTTAAAACTGATATCTTTTCTTGTGTATGTTGTATTTTTGTCGTTTTGGTCTTGTTTGATTTAGCTAAATATTGGATATTTTTCTAAACTGGTGTGGAGTCTTTTCGTTGTGTTTTCACTATGTTAAACTATGGGTTTGTGCAAATACTTTGCACATTGCCTTTGCAATATGCCTGACTGCTTGTGCCAACCTACCAAGGGGGTTAGCAGGGGTTGGGCTCCCTTACCCTGAATAGAGTGAGGGTCCCTACTTGGACAGGGTGTAAACTGCCTGCCATCTAGAGACCCAGTTTCTAACAACGGGGCTGTGTCCTCATCACAAACATTTTACATTGCCCACCCTGAGTGACATAGACTCTGTCAATGGAGTCTAAAAAGGTTATGGTGAAGTCTTAATTTTACATTAAAAAAGATGACTTTTCATTGAGACCGACCCTGATTCTCTTCCATCTATTACAACATTTTGCAATAGTTCATTCTGCAGAAATGTTCACTTATCAAACCTCGCACTTATGTTGGTATATAAAAATGTTTCCAGCAAATCCTTCTACTATCTCATTTCCTTCTGGGCAGCAAATTAATTTTGTTGATAGCTCGCACTCAAATATTGACAGGCGGCAGGGTTTTATTCTGATTTCGAACAGAGTTTCAAGTCAATTTGTAGTTCTGTAATAACAATGTGGAGTGGAACCCACAATGTGTGCATGATAAATGCTGATATAAGTCATAGTCTACCAGGGTTTAGACTGATTGGAGTCACATAGAGTTGTAGAACTGTAGATGCAGTATTTTACCTCTTTTGCCAATGATAAATGGTTGTTTTCACTTCAACATTATTGTAAGCTTTTGTGTGTGTCTGGAAACATTTGCTGGAGTCTGCAAAGGAAGTACATAGCACAATCGAAAACAATGATAATACACTAACACACAAACACACACTCGCATAAAATAATACAACCAAAACATGACAGAATAAAATGCAACAAAAGAATCACTACAGACAATAACACAACAAAAACACTATCACAATATAACACAATACCAACATGAAAGGAGTCTTATAACTCAACAATTAAACAAATACATCAACTCTACTACAAATCACAATATCAAAGCTCCACAAAAAGACAATACACCACTTCCACAACCCAAATACAGCAACACATCACACACTTGGGTACTTTTTCATTCTTCAGAATTAGATACTGCCACATAATTATACTGTCTTTGGTTGTGTTCTTCTTAACATTTTTTATAGTCTCTACTGTTTAGGGTTTGAGACACCTTGATTCATTGAACATAACCATTCTTTCCGTTTTAGGACACTATATGAGAATTCTAAACATTTACTGAATGATAGATTTTCTCTGGGTGATCTCTTTGATGTTGACTATTTGGGTTATGTCAGTCTGTCTTCCATAAGGTTTCTGTCAGAATGCACTAGCCTTGTGCTTGGAAACCAGTTGGAGCAATGCAGCCTTCTGTCTCTCACTGCCTCTAGTAATGACCAACTACACAGGAATATGAGGCCAGCAGTAGATACTGGAAAAGGGGTACAGGGGTACAGGAATCCAGAGAAAATACAGACACCAGTCTAACTTTTCCCGTCTGCTTGTCAAGGGTGTCTGCAGGATGTAGTAGATAACTAAAGGCAAAACATATCTTGAGTGACTCGCCATAAAGAGTTCTGCACTTAATTATAATAATTGCAAGATATTCTATAGCAATATCGCTGTATAAACAACTGTAGAAGATGAGTTATAGCTTCTAATTGACCATTATACACTTTGACATTCATACATAGCATGTTCAGTATTTTCTTGTCTGAAAATCCTTTCTGTTCCAGCACAGATTAATCCTTAGTAAAGGTAACTGCCCCCAGCCTTAGAAGTGTATTCAAATGTTCAAAAAATAGTTCCAAGATTGATTCCACAAGCAACGCCCTTAAATACTTTGCATTTCCCAACGTCCTTCTATACAAATCCACAGGACATCATTTGATTTCTGGCAAATCCACTATACATGTACCAGCAGTCCCAGCTGCTGCAACATTGTATCATGATTGCTAAAAAAAAAAAAAGGCAGATATCCAAAAATGGATGCTATCTTTCCAACCTCTTCAAGAGTTGCTAACCTGCAGGGAATTGTAGTGAACTGATGGTCCATCGCCATGTAGAGAGGTCTCATTGCATGCAAAGTGTCCGTCCAGATGCCACTTACAACCTGCTCTGTCTGCAGCCTTTTTTTCCATGTAAGAAACTCAATAACTATTTTTAGAGTACCACTCCCCGGCACTCGTGCAGTCCAAGCAGCAACCAATACCTCTAGCCCCACTTTCTGGCATTTCTTCCCAGCGGGGGCTCCTCCCCTAAGGCAGAGGAGCATCACCCCAATGTATTCAGTAAACGGAAACATAAAATGATAATAACTCTGTTATTATAATTTTATTTTTTCTGGGATCTAAGTTAGGGCAGGGTGGGGTTGACTGGAGAGGGCTGGAGGAGGAGTGATATGAGCACCATAAGTGCGCATGTCTATTCGGCCAGCCGAGTTGGGCCGACCAAACAGAAAGCGCACTTTGCATTTCTCCACCCAACTGTATTGAACAGCCGGGAGGAGAAAGTGCACAGCCCTTCACTCAATGTGTGAGCACCGAACTAGGCTGCTCACACCACTCACGATGCTGCTGTCATGTTGGTGACAACAGCGTCGTGATTGGCCGGGAGCCTGTGTGCTGCCGGGAAGAGAACGATGATGGAGGAGAGACGAACGCATCTCCCAAAGGAGCAGGTAAGTGTTTTTTTTTTTTAAACTTTTTTTTTAACCTGCCACAACCGCTCAGTGGCAGCTGCCAATGTTTCTTCCTCAGCCTGAAAAATTATGCAGCCATAGTTTCACAGCCACAACAGCAGTTATCATTGCTCAACACACCTCATAGAGTTATATAGGAATGGAATCGGAAGTTGAAGGGGCAGCGACACTCAAGGACCGGAATGCAAAGAGTCTCTTTTCCATACTTGGCCAAGCACAGCCTCTCTAACCATGGGCTGCTCCTCAGATTCCACCACGCCATTAATGTTACCCATTGCTAAATATGAGCAGGGCTTCTATTTAAAAAAAAAAAAGGGCTGATACTTTCTCCTAGTTTAAACCATGGATAATTTATTCATTTTACAATGTAAACGAAAAATTAAAATTTGACCAGTCCATGAACAGTAACTATAAACCTTGATTCTGGTTGCATAGCATGTTGTGGTAGAATTAAATCAGACTTTGACTCATTTAATTACCTTCACAGCGAGCATCACCCATACCAAATAATACTGATACAATATCTCCAACTGAAGACTATACTAGAATATAGTAAACATGCAGGGCTCATTAGTTGAAAAAATGCAATTCTTTCCAAATTGGAATGGAGTATGACTTAGGCCCATATTTATACTTTTTATCGCCGCATTTGCGCCACTTTTTGATGCAAAAACGGCGCAAATTTACAGAATACGGCACTAAAAAAGTATAAATATGGGCCTTAGTGTTCTATCTTACAGGCAAATATTAATATATCTAATCATGATGCAATTTCATGCACTGCCTTAATGTACCTAGATAATACGCTATTAATTGATAGAATTCCAGTTGTGTCTCACAATGAGATGATTGTTCTATCTTTTTTGAAGGGGCAACACACCAGAGATCAACTATTGAAAAATTGGGGGTATTGACCTTTATCATACAAAGTCTTTTTCTGTGGACCTTAGGGTAGTTTAAGGATTTTTACCCAACACTTGCAGCTGGAAGGACAACCAAGCACTGTCAAAAAGCGTGAGTACTGGTGTGTTCTGCTAACCAGGGCATTGGGTACACACCCTGTGATGGAAAGCTGGCCTCCCAAGCTGTCTTGACTCTCTAGAAAGTCATGGATAAGCACTCAAGAAATAGTTCAAAGGAGGTGCCACAGGGATGAGTTTAGGTACAGTGCAAAACAACTATCACAATTGCCTAAACTGTGTGACAGTCCAGCCAGAGATTACAGTTTTTGTTTTCAGAATACCAAACTCTTTAATAATGTTTCAAAATATATGAGCAGTAAGAATGAAGATCAAATGGTGTAAACCATTCAAATCATAATACATGATAAAAACACCAATATTACACAGTACAATGATAAAACAAGCGCCTCTAGATGTACGCACCAGTATCATTCGTGATTACTAGTGGATCACAAACAAGCAGGGACACTCCTGGACATAAGAAGCACAGCATAATACGGTGCATTTGCTGTAGAATGGATACAAGTTTAAATAATGTTTGCAATACGTGACGTGTGATCTCTAGCCAATAGTGAATACAGTACTGAAAACAGGGGGATAGCAAACCTCCCTCAAAAACTGGGTTACCTTGCTATGGGCTCTCTGCCATTAATATTTGCAAGAGTAATGATTGCAAGCACTAATACTGACAAAAAACAGACTAAAATATCCAAGCATATAAGCATCAACTTGTATTGGTCCCTTAAAATAAGGATATTGTATTATCTGGTGGCCCTAAAAGTTCTGGGGTTACGTTTTTTCTCTTGGTTTGGCCAACCTTGGCATTGAAGAGAGTAGATAGCATTGTGACTCACTATAACAATGGGCTACAAGCTCAAACAACACATAAGGCTCCCTCTGGACCACCTAAGTTCTTCTTGATCTACCTTGTACACAGGTAAACTGAATGCTGTACCTCTGCATACAAAGCAAGTTAAAGAATCAACAAAACTAATTAAAGGTAGTGCATGGAGAGTGTTAGACTTTTCATCCTTGGCGTGGTCTCCCTTAGCTTTTTGCCTCTGTTCCCCATGTTGTTGATGTGTGCTGGACTCTGATTTTACTGTTTTTGTTACTCTGGGCACTTTACCACTGCTAACCAGTGCTAAAGTGCAAGTGCTCCTTTACAAAATGTGTATGTAATTGGCTTATCCATGTTGGCATATTTGATTTATTAGTAAGTCCCTATTACATTGCACTAGAGGTGCACAGGGCCTGTAAATCAAATGCTACTAGTGGGCCTGCAGCACTGGTTGTGCCTCCCACACAAGTAGCTCTGTAATCATGTCTCAGACCTGCCACTGCAGTGTCTGTGTGTGCAGTTTTAACTGTAAATTCGACGTGGCAAGTGTACCCAATTGCCAGGCCTAAACCTTCCCTTTTCTTACATGTCAGACACCCCTACGGTAGGCCCTAGGTAGCCCCAAGGGCAGGGTGCGATGTATGGTTAAGGTAGGACATATAGTAATGTGGTTTATGTCCTGACAGTGAAATATTGCTACTGTTGCAAGGCCTGTCCCTCTCATAGGTTAACATGAGGGCTACCTTTAAATATGATTAAAGTGTAGATTCCCTTTGGGAGCTGATGGACACATGGAGTTTGGGGTCTCTGAGCTCCAATTTAAAAATACATCTTTTAGTAAAGTTGATTTTAAGATTGGGTGTTTGAAAATGCCACTTTTAGAAAGTGGGCATTTTCTTGCTTATACCATTTCTGTGACTCTGCCTGTTTGTGGATTCCCTGTCTGGGTCAGTTTGACAGTTGGGCTGGTTGCACCTCACACTAGACAGTGACACAAAGGGAGCTGGGCTGTAGCCTGCATATCCTGATGAACCATCTGTGCTAGGAGGGAGGGGAGGAGTGGTCACTCACACCTGAAAGGGCTGTGCCTGCCCTCACACAATGCAGTCTCTAACCCCCTGGTGAGTGTCTGTGGACTGGCCTGGGCAAGGCAGGATTTCACTTTCAAAAGAGACTTTACTTTGAGGTAGGCCTACTTCAAATGAGAAATTGGGTATAAGAAGGGCACTCAAAACCACAGATTTGAGAAAAACACTTCTGGAACCAAGAGGAACCTCTGCCTGGAGAAGAGCTGAATAGCTGAGGAAGAAGAGCGGCCCTGCTTGTGACTGTGCTTTGTAAAGCTATCCTGCAGTTGTTGCTTCTTCCAGAGTAAGAGGGCAAAGACTGGACTTTGTGTGCCTTCCATCTTGAGAAGAAATCTCCAAGGGCTTGAGCTAGAGCTTGCCTCCTGTTGTTTGAAGTCTCAGGGACAGCAAAGACTTTTCTCTGCCAGCACCTGGAGTCTCTGGGGAGACTCCTACTCTCCCCTGTGGTGCCCATCCAGTTCCTGGGACCCTGAAAGGAGAAGCTGGCAGTCTAAAGACAAGGAAATCCACGCACAGAGCGCTGTGTGGGGAAAAGATTGACGCAACTCTGATCTGCGGCTGAAAAAACGACACGCCTCCGGCTCCGCAGCTGAGAAACAACGCTCGCAGGAATCGCGACCGAAGAATCGACGCACGGAGCAGGAGAAACGACGCGCAGCATCGCTGACGGAGGCTGGGAGATCACAACCTGCGCTGCGGGGTTTTCGGATCATCGTGCGGCTGGATTTCCGACTTAAGTACCGCTGTGCTTGGAAAAACAACGCAAGGCCTGCCCGGACCTGAGAGTGCTGACTGGATTAACGCATCGCTTTCCTGTGGAGAGAAGAAACGACGCGCCCGACCCGGCGAAAGGAGAAATGACGCACGATCCCGCTCGTGAGTGCAATCAACGCCTCCGAAGCCCTTTTAGACGCACACTCGCCCGTGCAGGGTTATTTTTGACGCGCACCAGGTACGTTTTCACGCTAGCAGCGCTAGTGTGTGTTTAAAACTGCTTAAAGACTTTTTTTGATTTTTAATTGATAACTTGACTTGTATTGTGGATTCTTGTTGATTTGGTCTTGTTTTGTTTAGATAAATATTTCCTATTTTTCTAAACTGGTGTTGTTACATTTTTTATTAAGTTACTGTGTGTGTTGGTACAAATACTTTACACCTAGCACTCTGAAGTTAAGCCTACTGCTCTGCCAAGCTACCAAGGGGGTTAGCTGAGGGTGATTCTCTTTTACCCGGACTAGAGTGAGGGTCCTTTCGTGAACAAGGGGTAACCTGACTGTCAACTAAAGAGCCCATCTCTAACAGAGAGTGAGTGCTCAATAGGCAGAGTAACTCCTCAACTGATCTACACTTGTACAATTATACACAGAATCAGGGATCCCATCTCTGCTGAGGGGCAGTAAGGGATTCTTGGTGTTGTGTTCAAGCCTCTGGACTCTTTGTTAATTGCGGATGTACCACACGTAATATTAGCAGTGGCCTTGCTGGCCAGCAGAACTTGGGTACAGCTTTCAAACTTATTCTCAGCCAAGAGCCTGTGGGCAACATATTATGAAACCACCACAGCAACAGAGTAGGTACAGACTTGTGTTCAAGAAGGTATATATTAAGTTGGAAGGGAACGCCAACTTGATTCCAGGTCCTAACAGTTGTACAGAAGCAGACTACCAATAACATTTTATCAGAGGGCTTTTGGGGATGGGCATCATCACATAATGTGCTGTGGTGGCCCCTACCTAGGTTCAGCTCATTAGGTATATCCCAGAGAGGCCTGCTGTGGTGGGAAACAAAGGAATAGGAGAGAGATATGAAGAGAGGGATGTGTTGCCTTTGATGTTTATTGTGAGCAGTGTTCATTCTCCACCTACTCTCACACACATAAAAATGTTCACAATCAGTTATGGTTAAGCTGCTCTGCCAGGAATTGCCAACTACCTCCTGTGTGCTCATGATAAAAATGTGTGATCATTACTGCAAAATGCGCCCAATGTTCACAAACACATAAACACCAATATATATGAAGAAGACCCTAATCTCCTTGAGCTACTAGAACTAAAACTTATAGGTGTGCCACCTGCCAGGCTCTGTTCAAAGGGTGCTGGGTGAGACTGCCCCTCAATACTTCAAAGTGAGGAGGCCAATGAAGACCATGGGTGACGATCAGTAACACCAGCTATGTAGATTGTCAGGTCACACAGAATTGAGCACCCGAAAACAGTTGCCAAATGAAAAACAGCATTTGCAATGCAATAGGTCTCACATTTTCTTGAGTTAGAGCTATTGACATTGTAAATTCATAACTGGACTTTTCTTGCCACATAAATTGATCAACCCTACCTCATAATTTCATCTTTTCCTGCCATATAATTCCAGTGGCCCTCCATTTAACTAAAGCACTTCCATTTCCCTTCTTCTGCTATCTTAAAACATATACAATTATCATATAAACCTTAATCAGAAATAAACTTTTGGCATTAGAGTGTAATGTTCAAAACACCATAACAAAAATATAATTTGAGACGGATTGGAGGGTGAAAGAAAAGAGGGAGTCGGGAGTAAAGATGGAGAGGACAGGTGGCATAGTAACAGTGTCATGGGCCCTAGAGTAAGAAAGGTAAATGGTTGACTGCAATTTTGGTAGGAAAATACAGCAGTAATTAGAGTTGAGTGAGGTTCGTAAGTCTCTGGGCCGCGGTGCCACGACCACCTGTTGTGCCATTGATAACTAGGCCTCAGAAGAGAAAGCATGTGGGGCAGAAAAATAAGTAAATGGAATACAACAGATAAAAGGAAGAAAGAGAAAGGGTCGCAAAGAAATAAAAGAAGGGAAAGAAAGAACAAGAAAATGAAAACACAACCAAGAGAAGAATTTGAGGAAATGTGTAAGACAAAAGAAAAAAGGGAAGGAAGCTAGCGAACAAAAGATAAAGAGGAAAAAATAATGAAAGAAGTGTGAAAAGAAAGAGAAAAATGAGCATTAGAGAAAAAAGAGAGATGGTGGGAGAAACAAGCAGAGAAAGAACCAGGGCATGCCTGTACTGACACATTTCCCACAGACACAGGATGGGAAAACCACTTTGACATTTTGCGTCTTGACAAGTAACTTGTGGCTTCCACATACAGACGGGAAAAACAGGGATTTATAGTAAAACGTGAATTTATAGATCAAGATAAGAAAAACATCAGAGAAAGGAAGGAAGAAAGATCTAGGAAACAAAAGTGAAAAGACTCATATCAAGTCAAAGGAAAGAGCAAATAAAAAAGACAAAGAATGAATGAAGGGAAGTGAAAAAATAGTGAAAGAATGAATGCATGATGAAGAATAATGAGAGGAACGAAAGAAGGAAATAAATAATCAAGTTTTTGCAAATTTGAAAGAGCAGGTAGCAAAAGGAAGAGAGAAATAAAAAAAGGGAGAGGAGTAGAAATAAACAGTTGAAAAAAAGAGTGAAATTGTTAACATGTGGATTTTAAGAGCTGGAAAGAGATATGTGGGTCGGAAAGAAAACATTAGGGGACATATTTAAGAGCCCCTAACGCCACCTTAGTACTGTCAGAGCGTAATTTATTTTATGCTACTGTGGCGCTAAAGTGGCATTTTCCCCATGCCATATCTACAAAGGGGTGCAATGTGTGCATTGTAAACCCTTGCACCACTTTATGGCTCTGCCAGAGATTTCCTTGCGCCATTTTTTCCGGCACTTTTAACGCCTGCTAAAAGTGCGTGTATACGATTATTTATAATGGGCCCCTATGTGCCCTGCAGGAGTAGCGGCAACATTTTGGTGCTACTCCTGCAGAGTACATCAATAGCGTAACAAAATTACACTATTGCCCCCTACCCTGCTCCATGGTGCACCGTATTTTAAATACGGCGCACACATGGTGATAGTAGGGGGTACTAAAGGGTGAAAGGAAAGTGGAGCTGCACTAGGTGCAGCACCACTTTTCTTAAAACTGCCCCTAAGAGTAAATAGATTAAAGGAAAGAACAGAGTGAGATAGTTGAAACAGACCCTCCCAAACAAAGATGACAGCTAAGAAAAGACTTAGGGGCATATTTATACTCTGTTTGCGCCGGAATTGCGTCGTTATTTTTTACGCAAATTCGACGCAAAGTTAACTCCATATTTATACTTTGGCGTTAGACCCGTCTCGCGCCAAAGATCTTGGAGTTTGCGTCATTTTTTAGCGTGGACACCTACCTTGCGTTAATGATATGCAAGGTAGGCGTTCCCGTCTAAAAAATGACTCCAAGGCATGTGCGCCTTATTTAAACTCCCGTGCAAAAATGATGCACAGGAGTGGGCAGGTAAAAAAAAATGACGTCCAGCCGCTTTTGCGTCATCTTTTAACGCCTGGTCAGGGCAGGCGTTAAGGGACCTGTGGGCTCGGAAGGAGCCCAGAGGTGCCCTCCCATGCCCCCAGGGACACCCCCTGCCACCCTTGCCCACCCCAGGAGGACGCCCAAGGATGGAGGGACCCATCCCAGGGAACATAAGGTAAGTTCAGGTAAGTAATTTTTTTTTTTTTTTTTTTGTGGCATGGGGGCCTGATTTGTGCCCCCCTACATGCCACTATGCCCAATGACCATGCCCAGGGGACATAAGTCCCCTGGGCATGGCCATTGGGCAAGGGGGCATGACTCCTGTCTGTGCTAAGACAGGAGTCATTTCAATGGGGGTTGGGAGTAAAAAAAAATGGCGCAAATCGGGTTGAGGCAGATTTTTTGCCTCAGACCGACTTGCCCCATTTTTTTACGCCCAAGCTCCATTTTCCCCTACGCCGGCGCTGCCTGGTGTGGGTCATTTTTTTTGACGCACACCAGTCCGCAGCGCCGGCTAACATCATTCCATAAATAAGGCGCCTGCATGGCGCTTTGGAATGGCGTTAGCTGGCGTTAAATTTTTTGACGCACAACTGCGTTGGCGCAGTTGTGTGTCAAAAAGTATAAATATGGCCCTTAATTGGCTCTGCCATGTCCTTAAACAGAAGTCAGAGTGTGGTACAGTAGGGGCACTGCAGAACAGCAGGAGGTGCATTTGCAGAGTAGTATGTGAACCCCAGTACAGCAATATTGGGGCACTTCAGATCAGGATTGGGGGTATAGACAGAGTTGTGTCCCAACACAGTGCTGGAATAACAGAAATGCAGTAATTATACAGTAGTTGATCCCTGCTTCCACATAAAAAGAGGAAGGACAAAGAGGCATGGCTGAGCATTAGCAAGCGAGGATTTTTTAATGACCCTGAAATGAACAAATGAAATAGCTGGAAGCCCACAGAAGAAGTATACCTCATAGTATACAAGAAGTCGTATGCTTATGCTTGACCTAAAAACTAGAGCGGACCCTACGTATTGAGCTTTCACATAATAGAGGGTAACTTATCAAAGTTTTATATTGATATATAATTCCACATATATGTTACTGTTCTTAGTTATGAGAATATAATAGTGCACCAATTTAGAACTTAAATAAAACATATTTCTTGTAGTCATTCTAGATTGCCATTTGGAAATTTTGTTGAAGCTAAAATCATCATCGTGGTTTGCAAAGAGTGAGGATGTACGCATGTATAGTACAAATCATAACTTCGTTTCTTTTGAGGGGATGGTTTTGTATGGGGCGAGTGTCGAAATTTCAGTTTTAGTTGCATGCACTTGGTTTATGAAATTAAAGATACAGACAAGATCAACAACTGAGATGCTGCGTGGGAGTTAATTGGGTGGGGAGTGGGATGCTTTAAAGCAGTCAATTTCAAATCAGTTTCAAACGCACTTTTTAAAAGTAAGTGCAGTGAATGAATAAAGCAGACCTTCAGCAGTGATGTGGTAGACAAATCAGAGTTTCAACTTTTTGGAACACAGTTTTAACCTAGATGTGGAGTAAAAGCATTGGTGAATGTAATTTCCCAGATCAAGAGTCATAGAATCGGGATGGGTGTAGAATTACTCCAAAAAATGAACATTTTGTCTAAGGAAAATCGACTGACATAGACCATTTTCACAGTCGTATGTTTAGCGTTAGTAGCAACGCTGTGAATCTTGCAGAGGGTGGTCCTAGACATTTAGAGCAGCCACATTGTTAGAATACTGTAAGTATTAAGAAGTAATCTGCATGGTGGTTCCCACAAGGAAAAACACATATATAGACTTTATTGAAAGTTGGAGTAAGCGTGTTTCCAGGTTAAAAATAAAAAAGGAGCATCCTCAAAAGTCACAGTAGCGTGGGAGAAAGTGTTTTGCCACCAGAAAAAACATGATCCGGGTAAAGCGAAAATACAGCCTGAAGCACAAATAGAGGATACCAATATACTTACACCTGTGGAATGTCTGCTTCTCTCTGCAGACAGCACAGTCATAACTTTAGGGAGGAGGAAGTTCTGGTGGAAATCTGCAACTTATGTAGATTTACTTGAACCTTACTTGGAATTTTGGTGAATTCACAACAAGATTTAAAGTCACTGAAATCATAAAAATAAACCTCCCATTAGTACATTTTGGAATTTTGAAATTAAGTTTGTAAATTGGCTTCAGAAATAGGGCATGTATTCGAAAAGGACCAGGAGAAGCACAAGAACAAGCTCTGGTTAAGCATAGAGCAGTTGCAGATCCTGTAACGGTTAAAGGGAAGGCCAAAAAAGGGCAGACAAGAATTGGCCTGGCATGGCAGCCATTACCGGTTGTGCTGCCAATATCCATTTCCCTCAAACGAAACATGCAGACAAAAACAAAAGACAAGAGTACATACAACACAATTTAATGTGGAAGAAAACGGCATGATCAACATTAATAAGTTTATATCTGCCAAGACAGGACGTAAATCTTCTTCACATTATCTATCTTCCAGGCGGTCATAGGGATCTGTGAGTGTTTTACAAACTGGAAAAATAACAAATCCAGGCAAAATTTCAATATCAGGAAATAGAAGTTGCCAAGAGTCTGTCGGAAGTCAAATTGAATATTTTGAAAGTCATGAAAATGGAAGTGTGATGTCTATTTAAGCTATGCTATTCATAAAATGGTAATGTAAATATGTAATATATTATGTCATGCTGTATGCAGAGCACTTGTTGCACATTCTATTGCATTTCATTACATTAGAACGTTTTGGTATGCCACAAGGTGAGTACTTCTTACTTATATATGCTACTAATGTAGTCCAGAGGGTTGATTGTCTAATGCAGAGATCTACTTTTGACCTTCACTTCAATGTATGGATCCTGTGAAGGCCTCCTACACTGATGGATTGATCGAGCACCACTAAGCTTGTAGAGAACTATTATTGAAGTTTCAAGGGATATTTTTGTTTGATTTAATATTTGTTATCAGTGTATTATTGCGGGAAGAGACGGAGATTATTGTGTCAAACATAATATTAAAAGACTACTAAACAGTTACAAAGAAAATTGTCCTTCAGAATACACGTGAGATAAAGGTAAGAGAACGGTGAATGTTGCCGCCAGGGGACTAGTTCTCAATAGTGCTGTGGGTGCAGTGGCACCAAGGCCCAGAGCTGTAGAATCCCACTGCACCACAATTATGACTTTTACCACTCAACCAGCAGAGGGGAGGGCATAATCTTTAATCTCTGCATGTATTAGGAGGACTTGCCGAGCCACTGAATGTGGCAACTGTAATATTGCCCTCTGTTTTAAAGAGCTTTCAAGAGTTTTGTTTGTATGTATTTGTTGTTTTATAGAGCATGAACTTCACCAAAAAGAAGTTCAGAGCGCTCTACAGAGAGTGTGAAAACCAAGCATGAGGCATCCACGTGTTGACTGATAAAAAGCAAAGTACATGTATTATCTACAGTACTGTGTTTGTTACAGATTTTCAGCGAAATACAGTACAGACAGCGTGTAAGGTAGCAATGGATCACCATTTTAAAATATGTTCAATCCAATTAAGATGTATCTAAGCGAGGCAGGATCTAAGCGAGGCAGGATCTAAGCGAAGGAGGATTTGAGTCTGACAGCATCTGAGTGAGAGGGGATCTGACTGAGAGAGGATCTAAGTGAAGGAGGATCTAATGGTGGGAGGATCTAAGTGCAGCAGAATCTATGTGAGGGAGAATCTAAGTGAAGTGGAATCTAAGTGAGACATGATCTAAGTGAAGCGAGATAAATAACTGTGGAAAGTGCTAAAACCTGGTTTGCCAACAAAGTACAAGTGCATAATCACAAAAATGCAATTGGTCTCACAAGTAGATGTTTGAGAGCAATAGATGACCGAGTAGTGGAATGTTAAGGGCGGTGATTGGCAGTGGGAAATAGTAGAACATAGTATTTGGGGATGGGGGTAAGAATGCATTACATTATCAGAATTAGTTAATGATAAGGTAACTAATTCACATCGATGAGTGTGTTCTGTAGTTCTTCAGCCTCACCTCACCCAAGAATAGTTTGAACTTCCACTGAAACTGCTACATTCCTTGGGAGTTCCTACTGGGGAAAGAGAGAGCACTGGCTAGCCCTGAGGTGGTACCAATGTCTTCAGTGGCACTCAGTCTGGCTTTGCTATGGTTTACCTCTAGGCCAGTGTCTCAAAAGTTGGATGCCATGTTTGCATTAATTTCCTGTCAAATGGCCAGTGCTAGAAACTGTGTAGCCCACTGCTGGAATTGCACTTAACAGTAATGAAGAACATTCTCGAATCAGGGTTGTTAGGTACATGTCCTGCGTCCATAACCCCTCAGGTTTATAGTCTGCACACAGCCTTCTTGCTGGCTACATTGTGCCAACATTTACTTCATGTTTCAGCTTTCACTGTGCAGCAGTCCGTACGGCTCAGTATGGTTGGAATATATTTTTGTAAGATCAGTTCGTCCAGTAAGGTTGTGGAATTGAGCTCTTGGGATGTTCTGCGTCAGGACTTTTTTTTTTTTTTTTTTTTTTTTTTTTTTTTTTTACAATAGTGCTGGCAGTTAGCTCACATCACTTTGCGTCTTGGCACTTGAATTAATGATTACCAACATATATTCTGCCTACAGCGTGCAAAGTGTGTGACCAAGAACAGCCGAGGTGCTCAGCATCTACCACCTGTCCTGGGAGATCTTGAGAACTCTGGGGAGTCTGAGCTGCCACTTTAGGCGGTAATATAAATATAACGTCTTTGTATGCAGGCCCGGTTCTAGCGGGTGGGACAAGCCCACCCAAACATGACCTTTGGCCCACCCAGTAACTGCAAAAGAGGACACAGAAAAAGCACCTATTAAGTGGTTCCTCCATGTTGGCAAATGTGATTTTTTTTGTTTCACTTTTGTTTACTTTAATTATAAGTCAGGGGTCAATGAGAACTCTCTAGAATACATTTTATAGTGCACTGTTTTAATAATAGCTGTTTTACTTGTGTACTTATCTTGAGAAAAATACCGCCGGAGACAAAACTCTGGGCATGCCAGTAAAAAGATAACAGCCCGGTGGCGAGCTTAGCTGATGTCTGAGGCAAGCTGCAGTGGAGGTGTGTGTGATGGGGAAGACGAGACAGGGGTTTACCTGCCAACGATGCAGCAGGTGCCGTGGCATCAGAGCCCCGGTCGTAGGTTACCTCCAGAATTGTTGAACATTGGGCACACATTGGCCCACCAAACGCCCCCAGATATAAATTCCTGGAACCTGGCCTGTTTATATGCGAATATGTGGGCACTGCCCTTCCACAGAGCGAGTTCTATGCTATGAGGCATTGACAGTGCCTGGCACCTGCTAAAGGTGGGAGGGAGGCAGTGAAGACCGGAGGATGCTGGCTACCACCGTGGATTCCTCATCGTGCCGTTACGCACATCAGCCATCCCTATCCTGAACTTCCTGCGTTAGCGTATGTCTGGTGTATGTGCGTAAAGGAATTCTTCGTAGTAGCAGTCCAGCCGGAGCCCTTCTGATAAGTGGGCCACACAGTCTTCTCATGAGAGTCTAAAGCAGCGACTTTTCGATTCAATATTTGCTTTATTAAATATGTAGGTCACACCTGAGTAACCGGCGTGCCTTGCATGGGTAGTTTTTATGACGGGAACTTTCTTAGACAGCCCCGTCCGACCCTGCAGTTGGTGTGGGAGTCAGATCGAGCCCTGGGCAGCAGTGCAGAGGGGGTGGCAGACGGAGAGGAGCTCGCGCCAGGCCTGGCTTGTGTCAGTATCACTCGCCTCCACGCATAGCAGTTCGGGTTGAAGGAGACGCATTTTCTGTAAGTACCTGCATTTTTGCGCTGCAAGCAATGCGCTTCAAACAACCGTTTTAATACGGAGAGTTTCTGTTTGCTTACTTTTTTCTGCGTGAATGTGAAGCTGGGAAATGCGTTGTGACAGACGGGGATTCACACATCTCAGTAACTGATATCTGTGATTCCACCACCTCCTTCCTGTCCAGAGAAAGAAACGCGCGCAGCAATGAAAATACAAACGAGGTTCACAGATAAATAACTGGTAGAACATTTTAAGAAGCTCTTTTCATTTTAAGGTGTGCGCTCTATACATTGGACAACAGAGATGCTTTCCACTTCGTGGGTGATTTTGTTCGTTCACGTTCAAATCATTCAGCAGCCTGTTTCGTTTTACCTTGTGGCGCTGTGGTTAATTCGATTGAATCTGACTTGTAGGCTGCTGCTTTGGCAGTCTGAAGGTGGTTTAGGTTGGGATTTGGGCACCGAAGTTGCTGTTCCGCTGTTGAACTGATTATGGAGTGATGTGAAAACTCCACGCTGATAGATGTTTCTGCTGGAGGGCAGCAGAAAAGATGATTTCTGCGATTTTCATTTATTTATTGATTTCGGATTTATAAAACATATCCATATCTCCCGAGTGCTACAGAGCCATTTAAGCAATTTTCTCTGGTACACTTAGATTTTTTCCGAGTTTTGACCTTAGCAGCTAGATAACCGTACACTAAGATGACCACTTTGAAAATCAAATACACAACACAAAATTCTAGTATACACCTAGGGAGGGCCATCATGCTAGAGTATCTCACACAGGGGCAATCTATTGGCATGAGATAGAGGTATGCTTATCACAACAAGGTTCTTGGAGAGAAGTTAAAATAGTGCTCCCCACTTATGCTGGCACGCCCATGGAAGTCTTCTTCCCACCTCGAGTTCAGAAACCACAGGTGCGCGGGTGAGACACCATCAGTGCCATCATCTCACCCTCTGAGGCCGACCTACTCTTTGGACTTGGTGATGGGGGTAGTAGTCAGAAACATTCAATCACAAATCAATTACATTATGCCATAAACAATTTAGACATCATCAATAATTCAACTCTATTCCAAATTCCAAATCGAATAAAGTTTCAAAGCTTTATTACAATCCCAGAATCAATGTCACATAAATGGTACACAGGCTGACCGAAACGTCTGAAAAGATTCAACCTGCTAAACATCAATACTGTTAGACACTCCAAAAAAATTATGTAAATTAGTGACAACACAATATGCACATTATTATCAGATTTCGAAGCAGACAATGGTGACATCCGTAAATCATCAAAATCCAGTTTTAACAAACAGTTTCAGAGCTGGGTCGTTCCTAACACTAACCAGAATTGTTACTTGCCTGTGTGGGAACGGGCTAAGACATGCAAGCAAAAGCTAAAATAAAATAAGACAAAAATAATTTGAAAAACATCTAACTAAGAAAACTCACTATAAAAATATGCTGGTGTAAGTGACTAAGTTAAAAAAGGAAACAAGAAACCCAGTCGTGGCTCGCGGGAGGGAGAAGGGGCGGGGCAGCGAGGGGAGAGTAGGGGGAGAGGGAAGGAGAGCATCCAAAAAATTAATGAAAACAAACGTACCTGTTTCGCTGCACCACATCCAAACTGCTCCTCTTCTGCAGGGAGAGGCTCAGGTTCCCAGCCTGCCCTGCATCCAATCTGACCGCTGCTTTCATGCTGCCAGCAGCATGAAAGCAGTGGTAGAACTGGATGAAGTGCCCTGGATGGGCACTCTGAGACACAGTGGGAGCCTCTGCCTGCTCTCTCCAACCCAGCAACGCAGTGCCAGGTTGGAGAGAGCCTAGTGTGCATGTATGTTTGGCCGGCCCGAGACAGCCAGCCAAACATACATGCACTCCCCCTCTGTTCCTGTCACACCAGTGGCTCCGCCCCTTTTGCAGTAACAACATAAACATAGTTTATTATGTTTTTACTGTAAAAGGTTTGCAGCTGCTGCTTTGGGGTGGAGGGGGCACTTCTCTGCCATATCGGAGGAGCCACCCCTGAAGAAACCACATTTAGTTATACCGCTCCTCATAGCAGACAGCGTTGATCAAGACAGAGTAGTCGCAATCTTCTGGCTCCAGTTGACAGCAACATCAGGATAGTGCAGAGCACCAGCTGCACATAGGACAGATCAGCAGTTCAGAATAAGTTGGCCTTATTAGTACTGAGCCACATAACATAATAAGGCAGTTAAAACTATGATGAGAAAACTCATCAGGGGCTTAGAGAAGAGATGGGACAGCAGACTTAAGCAAACACAGGACTGGTTTTCAGGAAAGCTGACAATGGACTGACTCGAAGAAGGTTCAGAGGGGAACGGACTCTAATGGGGTCTCCAGACAAACTGGCCTCGGTTTCAAAGTTCTTCACTAATTAAAATAACCAAAATACATTCAATTGGTCCTTCATGTGGGCACATTCTGGCGTCAGTTTCAGTATCCAATCATTGTAGATTGCACCACCAAGTTCTGTTACATTTGGAAATCTTCCCAGCAAATTTCCATTGTTCCCATCATATTGTTCCACCGAAATATTACATTTTTTAATAATTTGAAACTTATGGTTCCTTTCCCATGGCACACATTAAACTAAGCTAATATTCGATCACATGAGTGCACTTGTTTCCTGCTCCAATTGACAGCTAGAACAAACATTGTTATGTTAACTAAACTTGAAACATACTCTTTTCTTAGAATACAGTAGAACATTCCACATTACATTTGCTACCTAGAGAAATAATTGAGGTCAGAGGAGGCATAATAAGTGAGTAAAATTTTCCATGACTGCTTGCAAAATGAACTTTCAGGCCTACTCAAGTTGAGAAAGCCCAATTCACATTAATACAATGAATACATTAACAAAACCTTTTGCGCACTTTAAATTCAAAAGAAATATGCAAAGCAAATTGTCTAAAACATCTTTCATGTTATGGCATCACAGTTTTTAAACGTGTATTTATTTCTCTTTAATTTGACATAATTGCATTTCATTCATTCATTTAATACTTGAGATACATTTCATTTCTACAGTTTCTACCTAAAAATAATACTCATTTAATATTCATTATTAATCCACACATTTATGAATGGGAAATGTTTTGTTTTAAACAAGAGGTAAAAATACGACTAGTAGGCACAAATATCCATCACAATTTAAATGGTGCACATTTTCTTTTCTACATTATTTTTCTGTTAAGCCTTTAAAACTGCAGATTTATTAGCTGCCATATGCTACTTCTATGCCACTAGTTAATTAACAAATGTTGCTCTCTCTCTCACTTATAACCAAACAAACAAAAATAAGCCCTAGACTCCCACCCTCCATGTAATGCACCTTCAATTCAACTCTTGAAATCAATTTCCATAAGGGCTAAAACCTGTATATTTCAAGGATCCTAAGTGGTGTCAATGTAGTGTTAACCGCAAATGGTGGTGATACTGTTCCAAAAAAGTAAGAGGCACCTCTATTAGGCAACAATAAACAATATGTGTCAATTGGTTAGCAAGTCCAAAAAGGCAGGGCATCTCATCCTTGGAGAACTCCTATGTCTGTAGAGATGCTTGCTCTGTCACACAGCCATGTGGCAAAAAGAACCCATAATGTGTCACTAACCCCGTCTCTACCACACTTGTGTATCAGGTCCTTTGCTTTGGTTCATTACAAAGAACTAGATGTAGTGACCACAGCACAAAAAATGTGTCAACCGGGATCTCTCCATACTTTATTAACATGGGCTCTGGGAACATGATTAAAAACATAATAACATACTCAGACGATTATTTCTAGAAAGGCCAAAATGTTTCAGTGCCACAAAAATTTCGGACATATTCACCAGCGCAAGAGGACCCAATGTTCACCCACTGATTCACCACGCCTTTAGCAGGAAAAAGAAAAGAAAACAAATATAGAGTAAGATCAAGGGAAAATCCCAAATTCACATGGCAATATGCTGAGACCTAATCCATATGATACTTGCATGTACAGTACACTTAAGAGTCCACAAGGAGATTCCCTACCAGTGGACAATCAATATGCCATCAGCAGTTCAAAGTGTACCACCTACAAAAGAAAGACATATATACAATAATGTTTTGTCACAAACTGAACATGAAGGAGAAGAGGCCCGTTACAATCTCCTAAAGCACCAGAGTGCGAGATCTATAATGTAGTATACCTGTCTATTTCATGGAAAGAATTAAAAGACAGAGAAGCCGAAATTAATTAATGTCATGAAATTGCTGCAGACGTCCTTTCTCATTCCTGGCTGGCTAGCCTAACCTCATGCCTCTAAAAGCATCCACATACATTCTGCAATTGTAAAGTGTGTATGTGAACAACCACACAACATCCCAGCACATAAAAATACCTCAATCACCCATGATATGAACTTCCATACGTCAGTGTTAGAAACTGGGTTTCTGGTTGGCAGAAGTATGCACCCTCTCCAAGTAGTAATCACAGTCTTGGTCAGGGAAACCAGATACACACCATCAATTAACCTGTGCTCATCCTCTGGTAGCTTGGCACAGAACAGGCAGGCTTAACTTAAGAGGCAATGTGTAAAGTATTTGTGCAACACTTGAAACAGTAAAACAGTGAAAACTCCACAAAAAGACTCCACACCAAGTTTGAAAAATTGATTATATTTATATAAATAAAACAAGACCAAAAGAACAAAAACCTAATAGGTAGAAGTCGAGAAATCAATTTTTAAAGAGTAAATGTGAAAATAGGGCTTATAAATAATAACCACTTATTGGGGCAACTGGTTGCACTGGACTGGGAAAAAAGTAAATAGTTCAGGCCACACATGATGGAGCACTGTCCGGCTACAGGACCCATGCAGGGCCCTCTGAGCAACAGTACCTTAATGCTTGCCACAGCATGAGATGTGTCAATAATCCCCAAGCAGTTGGGGTGTTGTGCCGAATTTCTCCACGCAACTTCAGTGATGCGTTGGTTCTACGTGCGATGTGCTGATTCTGAGTGCAGCAGTTCCGAATGCAATGCACCAGATTATTCCATGCTGGAGGAGTGATGCGACAATCCTCTAGTTCCAAGGGTCCTGGATTGGCACCACTTGGCAGAGCAAGACTTGCAGCAAGCAAAGTCCATGTGCTGTTTGTAGATGGAAGAGAAGTCTTTGACGTCCCTGAGACGTCAGATCAGGAGGGAAGAAAGCAAACCTTTGGAGTCACTTTGATTCTAGATATGTAGAGATGCAGGTCCAGTCCTTCTCATTCCAAGGCAACAAGGGCAGTAGGACAGGCACAACAGAGGAGGGGCCAGGTAAAGTCCAGCAGAGTGGCAGTCCCTTCAGCAGCACAGCAGTCCTTCTTCCAGGTACAATGTCCTCAGGTCCAGAAGTGTACTTATTTGGTGGGATCAGAAGTCCAGGTCTTATAGCCAGTGGTACCTTTGAAGTGGGGGAGACTTCAAACCAAGGCCTTTAAAGTGCACAGGGTCTCTGTCCTGGCCCCAGAGTCACTACAGGGTGGTATGCAGCTTTTTTGTGGGATCAGGACACATCCCATTCAGGTG
This sequence comes from Pleurodeles waltl, assembly GCF_031143425.1. Classification (NCBI taxonomy): domain Eukaryota; kingdom Metazoa; phylum Chordata; class Amphibia; order Caudata; family Salamandridae; genus Pleurodeles; species Pleurodeles waltl. The sequence continues at coordinate 404,427,530 of NC_090444.1, forward strand.
TAGGTGTCAACTCCTCCCGTCCATCCTACCCAGGATGGTCCATCATTCAGTCATACCTAAGCTCCCCTTGTGGGTTGCTCTCTATAGGAAATGCACAATAACCCACATGTAACCCACCCAGAAGTCCATTCAGGGACAGGCAGAAGGCACTAAGGGCCATATGTACGAACACATTTTCCCATAGACACAGAATGGATAAAACCCCTTGCTACATCTGGCCCTTAATGGTTAAAGTAAGAAAATACAAACTTTCTAAAAGTGGCATTTTCAGAATTACTATTTAAAATCCAATTTCACCATAAGTTGTGAATTTAAATTGTGATTCCATAGACATCAAACCCGGGGGTCCCTTCCCAATTGGAAATTACACTGATAAAATGTAATAAGGTAATCCCAATGGTAAACTATGGGAGAGTTAAGCCTTGCAGAATGAAACATACATTTGAGAGTTTTTCACTACCTGAACATGTCAAACTAAAGTTACCTATCCTACATTTTAAATACACTGCAGCCTGGCCTTGGGACTGCCCGGGGCCTATATTAGGGGTGATTTATACATATCTTAAAAAGGAAGGTTTTTGCCTAGCAAGTGGGTTAACTTGCCAGGTTGACATGGCGGTTTAAAACTGCACCCTCAGGCTCTGCATTGGCAGGCCTGAGATAAATCTAAGGGGCTGCTAAAGTGGGTGTCAATATCAGTGCTGCAGGCCCACCAGTAGCATTTAATTTACAGGCTCTGGGCACAGTCAGTGAACTTTACTAGGGACTTATATGTAAAAGAAATGTGTCAATTGTGGATAAGCCACCATGTTTTAAGCAGAGTGCACATGCACTTCAGCACTGGTTAGCAGTGATAAAGTGCCCAGAGTCCTAAAGCCAGCACAAATGAAGTCAGCAAACAGGTCAGAAGGCAAAAAAAGTCAGAAGAGACCATGCCATAGATGCCAGGTCTAATACTCAGGTAGCCAGAATCCTTTCAAATGGGAGCATTGCAAAGGCTAGCAAGGGAAAGCAGCATGTGTTGCACAGAACACCATTGAATAAAAAGAGCCCCACCAAGAAAAACATCATGAAAAACTCATACGTGTGATGGCAGTGGTCATATTGTAAAATCATCCACACACTAGCCACTGGCAGCTGCTGGCATTAAAAAGCCCCACCCAGCGAATGCAAGTCTCACTCCTAATGCACTGCAGGTCTTGTACAAAGCAAAGGATGGACACCATCTTGAGGAGGGGAAGAACAGCCCTGCAGTGTATAGATCTCAACAAGGAATGAGAGAGACACCAGCAGGAGTGTAGCTCCAGTGGGGGTTGTTTGGGGTACGATACCCCTATAATAAATTGATTGTGGTATGTGCAGTTGGGTCTAGGGGCCTTCAGCCTGGCTAGCAATGACTTTGGTTGGGTTTCCACTCAAATTAGCAGCCCTCATACTGTAGTGCAGGCACACGTCTCTAGGAAACTTTGCAGAGGTTGTATACTACTCCTCTTCCTTCACACCAAACAGGCGAAGAACCGGACTGGATGCCTCCTATGTGCTGCAGCGAAGTCTTTTAAATTAAGTACTATTTTCATCCCTTTTGCCATTTCAATGGCAGTAATGGATGAGAAATCACTGTTCCACTGTCTCCTGAATTTGGCTAAGCTACATCTATGACCACCAGAAGTAGTACATGGCTGTGAACACCAGACATCAAGGGTTGCATGAAAAGAGATTTTCCACCCACCATGGTGCATAAACGTGGAAGAACCACTAAGAATTATTAGTATTTAACGCGGACCAACAAATAATGTATGGGTAAATAGTATTACTTATTACCCCAAAAGCGGTGTCCATTTGTGAAGCGTATGCCACTCCACTAAATAATTTAGACAAGGTTTATCCGTCAGTTCAGAGAAACTCCAATGGGCCTCCTTTCTGAAAAAGGACTTCTGTGCTCCACCCAGTCTCAGGTACCTGCTGTAACAAGGTCCACTCAAAGCCCATTGGATTATTGGTGCTATTTAAAATGTAGCACAAGCATAGTGATCAGTTTTCCTGTTCTGATCATACTATTGTACTCCTGCATGGGTGTCTTCACTTTCCTAGTGGTAAGGCCAATATCAAAAAAGGTGACAAGGGCATCTTAGTTGATATATCACACAAAACTAGCGTTGCAGTTTGTCAGTTTGTTTTGGAACCCAAAAACGTATTTTGCAGAGCTGTACACTCTTGATTGTTTTTTTCTCAGCTTGCAGATGCTGCACTCCGCAGGGAAAATTACCTCTTTAAGGTGTCAATGAGATGTTGGTACTCATAGGTTTTGTCCTGGCTCTCATTTAAACCAATTCATCTCAAAGATTCATAGATTGACAAAAGGAAAATGAGGTGCAGGTACCACTTGTAAACCAACATTCAATAAGTGCTAATTACTGCTGCAAACAATATTGCACACTTTTGTAGACAGTGGGTCAAAAGTAATCAACAATTTGATACAATCTATTTTGGGTTTTTCATTCTTCATCAGCAGTGAGTGTTAAGTGCTCTCTCCCAAGCATGGTAGTTAACTCATCTTGGGTAGGCTCTTCGGACAAGTTTTTGCTCCAAATCCATGGACTGTCCATTAACATATCAGTGTCAGAACAGTTCCTGCAGGACTGAAGAAAACACCCAAAGAGCAGATTGTACTTCAGGCCACTGAGGTGAAAAGATGTATAGGGTAGCAAAGAGTTTATATCTACCGGTTCTGGATGTACAGATGTCACCAAACCACCACCACTAGCTACTATATCCAAGTCCAGATAGGAGATTTTCTACTGATGTTCCATGTGAGCTCAAATGTGGTTCAACACATCATCAGTGTATCTCTTCCATAATGTCACATGTCATCTGAAGCTCATATGTGAACAGCAAGTGAGGACATTAAAGAATGAAGTGAAGATGAAGTTGAGTACAAGCTTCAGATAATGCGTTATGGGAGTCGCGTACAAACTTCAGATGATGCATTATGAGAATACTCTGACTCCGCTTTCCGGTCTGTGAGTAATACCCTGAATTTTCGAATGCCCCTTCATCGCAAACTTTAATTGATTGATTCAATCTGGAATTTCATTTATTAGTACTTACTCCTACAGATGCTGTTCCTTGATTTTTTCCTGGAGCTGCCGTATTCCACTTCACTGCAGACTCTAATGGCAACAAACCCTTTTTCGCCTGTTCCTTTTTCAAAGGACAAAAAAGGAGAAAAATGTATTTCCCTACCCTTACTTGCAGTGCTGTAGAGGGACTCATGACTCCACACTCAATAGGGTTTACCCTATCTTTTTGAATTGAGGAGACAGCTTTTTGCAAACTACTGTGTTTATTCAAATTTCATTCTGTCCTGATAATGACCCAATAACTTAATAAGGGTCAAAACATTGCCAACAGATATTCGGCAGAAAAAGACAATTAGCTGTTTTTAACAATAAATCTTTTCAAACACCAATAAACTTTGAGTTTTCTGGAAATATCTTTATATTCTTTTCAAAGGGGATACTTAAGTTATTTTAACCATTCTCTTTTTTTCTTTATGATCAATTTTTGTGTCAATTGCACAATAACTTTGAACAATCTGGGGCATATTTAAGAAAAGTGGTTTTCTTGCGTCCCTTAGTGCCCCCTAATGTTGTCATGTGTGTGCTGTATTTAAAATACGGTGCACCATGGCAGTAGTTAGGGGACTCGCGTCAAAACCTTTTACACTAGTATGGTGCTTTGCAGGATTAGCGTAAAAAATGTTGATGCTAATCCTGCAAAGCACCCAGAGGCCCATTGCATCCAATGGAAGCCTCCTGTTAATGCCTGCTCTGAGCAGGCATTAAAAGTGGGAAAAATAATGCTAATGTGGCGTTGCAATGGTGCTAGGGCTCTTAAATGTGCCCCTGTGTGTGATATTTAGTTGCTCTGTGGTGCAGGATAGCGCAGCAAGTCACCTTGCTGCGCTGCCCTGCACCAAAGGGAAAGGGCAGTGATATGCTGTATCTACAAGATACAGGGGCCCATACTTATACTCTTTTTGCGCCACATTTGCATAATTTTTCTTTACGCAAATCCAGCGCAAACTTAACTCCATATCTATAGTTTGACGCTAGACATGTCTAGTGTCAAAAATATGGAGTTAACATCATTTTAAGGATGCGTGAAACCACTTTGCGTCAATGAGATGCAAGGTAGGCATTCCCGTCCAAAAAATGACTCAAACATCGTAGCACCATATTTATCCAACAGGGCAAAAATGACGCACGGGTGTGTGAGACAGACCCAAAAAATGACGCTAACTCTGATTTGCATCAAATTGTAACACCTGAGTCAGTGCAGGCGTTAAAATGAGGCAAACACACCACTACTTAAGGAAAACACACACAAGCAACATTACAGGCCAACAGGACAACATGGAGGTGCTACTGATGCAGCTTGCAAGACCACGCCGAGCACAGGACCAACGGCGGCAGCCACCACCACCCTAACACGGCCCACAAAGGCAACGCAGAAGGCAGAAGAGACTTTTCAGAAACAGGACAACCCTCCATGGCCTCAGGGAACAGGACATCATTCGGAGGTATCGACTCAACTGGCAAGCTATACAGCAGCTGCTGCGCCATATTGAGCCACAGCTAACAGCTAGCCTGCAGATACCACCTGTGACCAAGCTGCTAGCTGTCCTGCATATGTTGGCAAGTGGCTCCTTCCAGTCAACAGGTGCCCTGGTCGCTGGGGTATTACAGCCCTCATTCTTGGCTTTCCTGTCCAAGGTGTTAGATGTTATAATCTCCCTCACAACCCGCCACATCAGCTTCCCCAACATCCAGCAGAAGCAGCAGGAGATAAAACCGGGGTTTTTATCAAAACCATGGCTTCCCGCATGTGCTCTGTGCAATTGACTGCACCCATGTCCGGATCGTCCCACCTGCAGCAACAGAGCACCTATTCATGAACAGAAAGCACACGCATTCTATCAATGTGCAGGCCATAGTAGACCACCAGGGATTGTTCACAAACATGTTGGCCAAGTATCCTGGGAGTGTCCATGACTCATTCATATTCCGGCACAGCAGGATCAATCAGCACTTCCAGGATGGACAATATGGCAATGGCCTCCTTGTCATAAAGTGAATAAACCTAGCAATATACACACTGCACAACAATCCTGTATGACACACAAGACATACACCACTACATTGACACATGGGCAGGGTGACACTAAGGTGTGACACTGGTAGTTATGTTGTACACCCTGACACAATGGGATACACACCTCTGGACAAATGATGGTTGCCACAAACATTAGCTGCCATTCTAGAACACCAAGGGACCAATGTCAAAGCCCACAGTGACAATGACATGGTCTGCACTGTAAGTACAACTTGGAAGATGAACTATTTACATTTACATTAGGCCACATAGTCAATCGGCCACCCTCCCAAGCAGCATGTAGCGTGGAAGGGGTGTGCAATGTGTGTTGCACCAGGTCTAACACCATGAGGCACATAGCATGATGATGCTGACTCACATGTAGGTGACACAGAAATTCTGAGGCTGTCCCATCATCATACACCACTCCTGGGGTACCATTTGCAGGTTGCACTATGGAAGAGGACTGTGCTATGAACATATATTGATGTGCCACCAATGCAAACTGCGCACTGCTGCACACACTGAAAGAGCCAATTGTCCATAAATAGCATATGTACAGGGAGATGGTCCTTCCTGCACAGATACATCCATCTCCACAAAGCAGTTAGCCAGGTTCCCTGGAGCAAGTTTGGTAGTGTAGGTGCACGGTTGCACATGAGCTACTGGCAGAGGGAACAACAAAGGCTTGCCTAGAAACAAGTCACATATGGGACAATCGTGCATTGTCAATACTGAACAGCTCAGTGCTGCCAACTTATGGAGATGTGTTGTGCATTGTCACTTACCCAATTCAAAGGGCCTCAGTGTTGCATTTCATCTGCAATGTCACGTCTAAATGGATAGGATGTCCAGGCCATGTAGTGTAACCATGTTACCACCACATCTGAACCTATTGTGTGTGTGGATGTATCATCTCTCCTCCAGTGAAAGCACCCTGATACATATGGGACACTACACAACGCATGGTGAATACATACTGACCAACAGTTAGGAAACCAAATCATAGATCCCAGGCCCATGAGCCAAACACAAGTTGTCATGTCAAACAACCCAGTGCTGAGAAGACCTCACAGAAGCCCATGAACTCACACCATACCACAAACACATATGAGAAAATACAAGCTATCAACTGCCATGCTACGTGACATTCCTGTTGCAAGCTCGAACAAAATACTCACTCCTATTATCTTTTGCAGCGGATCAGGGTAATAGGATCCAGCCATGGATCATGACCCCATCCCCCAAGTACAGCAGCAGAGCATGCCTATAATGAGGCACATTGGAGGACACGCACCATTGTGGAAAGGACTTTTGGCATCCTGAAGTCCAGATTCAGGTGCCTGGACATCACAGAAGGCAGCCTCCTATATGCCCAACACATTGTGTGTAAAATTATACTGACCTGTGCTATCCTGCACAACATTCGTGTGAGGATGAACATCCCATTATATGAGCTGGACCAAGAACTGCCTGAGGAGGAGGAAGAGGAGGATGGTGGCAGGGAAAATGAGGGCGAACAGCAGAACACAGCTGCAGGAATGCGCTACAGATAGCAAATTGCACTCAACATTTTTACTTTATAGTCACTCTACACACCTTGTTAAGATATGTAAATAAACACCTTACTTGATCACACAATCCTGCTCTGGCGTCTTCATTCTCCATTACATGTACCTTAGTAAGGTGAGTATTGTCTCAGGGAGCATGTCACAAATAGAAATCTGACTACTTCTGATGCAACATCGCATGTGATGCGTATGATTGTACAGCAGCCATCACACACATAACAAAAAGACTCATCTCTTGAATGCCACAGATGAAGGACACAATCAATGGACCGCAACATACGAGTCACATCCACGTTGCCAACATGGTCAACTGTAGCACATGACACACAACTATGACATCTTCAATCATAAGGTAAATAAGGGCCCCATACATGAGGCAGTGGATGTGAAATATCAGAAGTACAGGAATGTATGAACAGACCCCTGACATTACTAAGTGTGACACTTGCAATGTCTGCAAGGAGCTTGTGTGACAAGGGGGGAGCGTCATTTGTGACAATGGATAGCATGATTGTCCCAGGTATGACAAGCAATGTTCACAACACTTGCCCTGCGCAGTCCATCCCTGAAAATCAGTCCTGCCACTGCCATGGAGCCCAATCCTGACACAGGGTATACATGCCCCCACACTTGGACTGGGCACTTCTGTGGAATGCACATCTGAAAATATGTGAACACTTGCAGCTAAGGCAGCAGGTCCACCACAGCAACACAAGTAACATAGCTAATTATAATGAGTCAAACTGACGTGTACAAAATATTTTATAGGTGGAATTTAGGCACAGTGTTTCAAACTCAGTACATACCAAACATGTACACATGTCAGACATTTGTGTAGTCCACACACAAGTCACCATGAACTCATAACCAACAATTAGTGACATATGAGGGGTAACATATCCTACATAGCACTCAACAACCATCCTCAATGATGCCTGAGTTGTGTTTGTTGTCTGAAATGTAAAGTCCTCTAAGTCAAACAACTACACACATCACATGAGTCAACACATTTCATAAACACATACCATGACTGTTGTAGATCACTGACTGCCACCAAATGTAGATACACATTTGGCACACATGCATACCTATGCATGATGTCCAAAGTATTGCATGCCGTTCCTTCAGAAACACACACATCGTTGTTACAGACCATTCCTACCCAAATAACAAAGTTGCATGCTCTACCACATGTGGCCATACATCATATTACACACTGCAGCCCATACCATCCTATTTGCACGTCACAGGGTGCATCCATGGGAAATATAATAAAATCACGCAATCACAGATAGAGTAAAAAATTTTGACACTTATGCGTCGAAAACACCTGCAAACTACCGATACATGGGCCATTAGCATGGATTCCACCTATGCACCACACTCATGTGGATATCCAGTGACATTGAAGTCTACAGGTAATGCATTGTATATTGCCGCACATGTAGGTAATGTGTCGAAAATAGTCACGCAAACATCTTATGCATCAAAAAAATACATGCATGACGTAAGAGATGTAATAGCAAATCCTGTTTACAGGCATGGTACAGTTGGCGTACTTTCACTTTCACTTTACAGTCTATGCATTTGTTGGCTGTGTGGCTGTGTCTCTGTGTTGCTGGTGTGTTGTATGCGAATATTGTATCTTGTGGTGTCTCTCTTGTTGTGTCCGTCGTGAAATCTGTTTGTTACTTGTACCAGTGTATGTGATTTTGTGTAGTTTAGTGTTTTTCATATTGTATCTCTGCTGTTGGGTGTCTGTCTGGGTGTTAGATTAGTTGAGTTAGTTGGGGATCTTAAGTTTGGGCAGTATGTTTCCTTTATTCTCATTTTTGTTTTCACTATTTACTGTTTGAAATTGTGGTTGAGGGTCATGTCAGGAAGGGTGAAGCTGACACGGATGGGGAGGAGCGTGGGGGCTTCATGTGGCTGGTGTGCCACTTCCTACTCATGATGTTTGAAATGGGTGGCAGGGTGATACAGGGATATCACACAGAGGCGAGAGGGCTGTAGTGGTGCAAGGTGCTCCACCACCTGAAGAGGGTGTACCATACCAGCCGTAATGAGCACCAGCTAAAGCATCGCTGGGCTGACCTGGTGGCCAGAGAGCAGGATCTGCTGGACCACCTGGATGTGGTGATCTTTGGCCCTGTTGGTGAGTATCACATTGACATGTGTACAGTAGAACGCTCCTGAGTGACCGTAGCAGATGTGTTGGTGTGCTGCATGCAATGTTTGTGGACAGGTTGAATGTAACCAGAACAAAGTGTTAGTGTCCCAGTACTGAGATGGAGTCCACATGTCTATACATGTTAACAATGCAAGTCACAGGTTTGTTGAGTCATGTATGACTATCACTTAGGGTTATGTGTACGAAGCTCTTTTTTATCATCGCAAATGGCCCAATTTGTACAATCGAGACGTTTGCAACGAGAAAAAAGCTTTTTCCAAATGCACAAATTCAATTTTGCCATTCGGTAATCAAATTACCAAATCGCAAAAAGGATTTGTGAGTCGCATTTAGGAAGGGGCGTTCCCTTCCTAATTGCGAGTCGCAGTCTGATGTATGATTGTTTTGTGACCGTGAATGCCATCACAAAACAATTGCAGTTAGCACCAGTTTCAAGCTGGTACTAACCCATTCGCAAAAGGGAAGGGGTCCCCCTCGAACCCCTTCCCATTTGTGAATGCTTGCAAAAACATTTGACTGAGGCGGGCAGTGGTTCCACGGACCACTGCCTGCTCTGAAAAAATGAAAAGAAAACTTCTAATTTTAGTTTTTTAAATGTATTCCATTTTCCTTTAATGAAAATGGGCTGCATTTCCAAAAATAAATACTGCTTTATTTAAACGCAGTCACAGGCATGGTGGTCTGCTGCCCCCAGCAGGCCACCATGCCTGTGAGTGCCACTATTTCCAATGGGTTTGCAAATTGAGACCTACCTCATGAATATTCATGAGGGGGGTCATTTGCTACCCCATTGCAAATCGCAAACAGTGTCATTCACAGTGTTGTACATACGGTTTTGCGACTCACAAAACTTGATCTTCATACATGTGGCCTTTAGTCACACATTTCAGGTGCCATGGCAACACCTGTGCCCATGCATTTTGTCAATGATGATCAGGCAATACATCGGCAGCGTACTATATTTCACTGGATCCTGACAGCAAAGTGGCAATCCATGTTTAACGCTACATTGTCATATTTACACACACATGATCCCTGCCATTGTGTTGGCAAAGGGGGCATACCTGCCTTAGGGGACACTGGCAATGGAGCATTTGTTACCAACATACAACTGTGCCACATCAGTCATGGACCACTGAACGCATGATAATTGCAGACTGATAATTGAGCCCCATGTCCATCAAACAGTTACTCAGTGTGCTTTGATGCACAATCCACAATACCTGAGTCACTTGTATTGCAGTGCACCAGGGAAGTGCCATGGATTTTTCACCCAAATACAAATCATGCCATGGAGTACCATCTTAAATGGATTAACCACATATGGTTGTTGTAGGGTTAGCACCACACGAGTGTTAGGCCCAGTGCATGTGTGCAGATGTGTGGCTCTCAATCACCGGAGTGTCAGTGTTAATGTGAGTTTGCAGTGGTATGTCTGTTGTACTGTCTTCAAGCAGGATCACTAGCTCACACATGTAAAATGTTGCACACTGTGAGATGTTGTCTACTCGTATGTACAGTGGTATGACATTGAACATATATTTCCATCCATGTCTTACAGGTGGACCTGCCCCCTACACCATCTGAGAAGTGGCAAGATTTCAGGACCCAGGTGTATCCAGTAAGTGTGATAATGTCTGTCATGTGTAGTGATTACGGCTTTTGTGTGAGTGACTCTTGTGTTGCACTCAATGCTAGATAAGATAAGCTGGCACGTGATCAGATATCAAAGTAGGCTGGATGGTGACATTGTGTCCTGTGCAAGGGTTACCCATTTACAAGCAGAGTCGTATCTTGGGAGTCTTGTGCTGTGAAATAGGCAGCAGCTTGTGAACAAGGTGATTAGTAGGCACATGTAGGCCCACATGTGACTTGGAAGTGCATTAGTGTCAGTATATTGGCACTGGGTCATATTGTCATTCTTACAACAGTGATGCACCAGTTTTCCACACAAATTGGTGCATCCTTGTATTATAATGTACATGTAGGACTGGGTGGGTAACTGTCCCCCAGCATGTAGCCCCATAAGTTATACTCCATTCACGTGACACTTGTATGGTATGTAATAGGCATGCATGCAGGTCAAGGCCAAACGTGTGCTGGCATCAATGTGGGTGTTTCGGGAATTGTGTTGGCAGATCAGGTGTTGATGGGTGTCCACACCTGGACACATGAATGTAGATGTGAATGACCTATGGATACCTGCTTCATAGGTGGCAGCCCTCCTCACATGTGTCCCACTCCCTAAATCCATGTATATGTGGACATGCCTTTGTGGTTGACCTTGACAGTTGTGATGATTAATTGCATGCCCATCCCCTCTGAAGCACAGGGGTAGGGCAACAACATATATGTAGGTAGATGTGATGGTCACAGTGTAGATGACAGTCATCTCATTCAGGCTTGCATGTGTCCCAATCAACACTGACTCCTTATGATTAGCAGCTGCATACCATACTCCCAATGAAATCTACTAGTTACTGGTGTTGGGTGCTTTAAACCTGACTCAGATGATGAAGATTAGTGGGCCTGGCACATGTGAAGTAGTTGTTTCCTTTACATTGTGACACATTGCACTAAATCAATGCGCAGGTTAGTTTATTTGGTTCCAACTCTTGTTGTGCATCGCCTTGGTGTCAAGGACTTGATGGGTAGGCAGCATTGCTGTTACATTCATCAGGGACATTGTATTATCTGGACTGTGATTCGGAGTGCATGTGCAAATTGAGGCACAGTGTTAAAGTATCATCTGTACATACATCGCACAATGATGACACTGATGGTTGCCTATCTCAATTTTACAGCTGCCAACATGGATGTTGCGGAACTCAGGGCGTTCCAGAAGAGGGCAGTGCGCTATCGCCACATGTTGGATGTGGAGTCTGGGTACAGCAAGATGGCACAACACTGTCGAAAATAGCGAGCCACTTGGGAATGGCAGGCATTTAGCCAAGGGGGACCTGGATTGGCCACAAAGAGTGGACCGAGCACCACAACTACACAGGGGGCCACAGCCGCCACCGTCACATCTGGCCCACCTGCAGCACCCTCAACATCGGCACCACAGCCCACCACGCCTGCTGCAATGGACATGTCAGCAATAAAGGACCTACAGAGGGACATGAAACAGGTCCTCAAGAAGCTGGACTGCCTAAAGAAGGAGGTGGATCGCAATACAAAGAGACTGAAGGCCACCAAGAGGACCCTCAAGAGGGCCAACCTCTGAACTGATCCCTCCCTTCACCCCTAGTTCAGTCCTCATTCCTTATCATGTTTTGTAGTGGGTTTAAGGGAGTTAGTGATAGGTTAGAGTAGGGTAGTTGTTTAGATAGGATAAGTAGTTTTGGGGTTGGGTTTTCATAATATTACATGTTAGTTTGTGGGTGGATGGGAGTTAATGTTGGGGCATTTGTGTTTAAAAAAATTAAAAATATAATACAATTAAAAAAATATATATATTTGTTTAGGCTTAGATAGTATATGTTTAGGTTAGTATATGTTGTCCTGCATGTGTCTCGTGATATGAGGGGGTTGGGGAGCCAATGTTTAGAGTGTGTTGTTAAATGTGGTGAGTAAGCTTAGCATAGGGTAGTTAAGGCCAGTTGTGGGTAATGTATAGGTAGGATAGGTTAGGTTAGGTTAGGTGTTTAACATAGTTTTCAGTACATATATAATAAAACTTTGGGTACTCCCTTACTGTATGTGTCATATGCTTGGGTGTCAGGGTCTTCGCATGAATGTACATTGCCAATTGTCTGTTGGCCTATGGATTCCGTCCTGCATCCAGATCCCTCTTTCGACATGTTCATTCCCACTTCCAACTGAGCTGTCACATTGGCAGCTACAACAAATCTACTTCTCAATGCATCTGCCATCCAATGTACCCACCAGTCAAGGTGACTATGGTTCCCATGTATTGGACTGATAGGTGTGGTTTTTAAGCTGTCATTGTTTGGGTCCTGTGTGGGAATATTGGGCACTGTGGGATGTCTGACTGCAGCCTGAAGTTCATGTCAATAGTGCTAAACTGAGCAGTGCCAAATTCAGATGAGGTCAAGTATAACTATTTCACACCAATGTGTTTCACTGGCACTCCCAGCTGACGTTATTGCCCGAGCACTCTTACACAGCCATTCCTGCTGTAGGTAGTGAGTGAGGCATACATGTGTCACATACACAGTATGTAGGGGATGTGGCCAGCATTGATGTTCATCATGTAGGTACCTTGTGCATAGATATGTGCCCAGAATATTTCTGCACTCTTGTACTGACACTATGGGCCTGATTCTAACTTTGGAGGACGGTGTTAAACCGTCCCAAAAGTGGCGGATATACCACCTACCGTATTACGAGTCCATTATATCCTATGGAACTCGTAATATGGTAGGTGGTATATCCGCCACTTTTGGGACGGTTTAACACCGTCCTCCAAAGTTAGAATCAGGCCCTATGTGACTATAGACATGTTACACGCATCACAAATCTACAGCAAAGTAGATGTGTCACATTACACAGCGACAAAGTGGTTGTGTAGGTGCTGCTTGTTTCAAAGTGCTGTAGTGCAATATTTACATTGTCCAGGTCTGTGACCCCATTAGGAAAAAACATTCTATTGTGACACATCACAAGTGCAGGGTTGAGGGACATGTCATTGGACATGCTGGGGTGAAGTGTTGTTCAGTGCAGTGGAACATGAATTGCCAGTGGAGTAGTGAGAGACAATTGCAATCTAATGTGGAAAGGTTAACAGTGTGTCGGTGAAGAGTGCATGTCACCAACTGTAGCAACACTGGCATGATGTCAAGCACAGGACAAAGGGAAATCAGTGCCCATGTGGCATGGGCTGGTGCTACCGGGTACTCCTACAGGTGAAGATGATTTGTTCCACATCTTCATCTTCATCCTCTGATGTGTGTGTTGTGTCCTCTGCCCTTGATGGTGGTGGTGGTGGGGTAGAGAGGGCCACACACACTTCAGTGATTGGAGAAGTGGACACCAAATTCCCGGTAGCAGCCATCTGTGGAACTATGTATGGCATCACTGCGGCAAGGAGGAGCTGCTGATAATTGAGTATAGCAGCAACATCCCTGTGGTAGGCAGCCATGTCTGCCCTGAGGGAGGCCAGTTCCCAGTGCATGAAGTCCTGCTTGTTGTCATGCATGCAGCAGCAAGATTGGGAGGGCAGGTGTTATGGCAACTCCCTCACAGCAATGGTTAGGTCCCTCACACACTGTTGGACTCCATGCAGTGGGGATTGTGTGCCTTGTTTGGCTGCTGTCTGTTCAGTGGCCGTTATGATGCACATGCGCATACCCTCAAGGCTGGCTGCCATAGTTTGCATCCCCACCCACACCTTCTTGGCCAGCTCCCGCTGGACTCCCACTACTGTCCTCTCAAATGTGGTCCCTGTGTCATCAGAGTCCTCAGCTGTGTTTGAGCTGGCAGGTTGTACTATTGGGGTAGTGGGTGGAGCATCTGGTATGGCTGCTACATGAATGCTCCTCCTTGCGACTGGAGGTGGTGTCTGGAGGGTTCCCAGGACACCTTGGAGGGTTTCCGGCTGATGGTTGTCAGCTGGTCATCCAGGTCATCAGGGTAGTCCAGGACAGGCAGATCCACAGGAGAGCCATCATCCTCTGCACACAGCACCAGACATGACAATATGGCCCTGTCCCAGTCTTTCATTTTTCACATACACCTATGCAGTGCTGAGACCTAGCATCACCCCATGCAGGGCATTGCCAGGAGACAATGCACTTGTTACCATTGGTAGTTCCTCATGTTGATGTTTGCGTATGTGTGCTATATTGCATTGCATTGATGGACCTAGCAGAGTTCAATTTCCTATTGTGACTGTGCGGGTGTGTTTACCTTCCTACATACACATGTCCTCCCGATCAATGCAGTTGTCTTTGCACTATGATACCTGAGATGGCGCATGGTGGCGCTGCAGCTAATGTGACACAGGCACAGGGTAAACCCATGGATGGCCAGCCTGGCTATGAGATTACTGCTGTGTACATCATTATGTATGTGGCAGTGCCTGATGGTTATTGAGTCTATGGACATGACCAGTTGACAGGAGTTGCACTTGGATAAGGATTGATGGAGATTGATCACGTAGTCATACTGAACTCTAATTTCGAGTGTGTTTGCTCTGTGGGCACCTAACTGCCATTTCCTAAATGACCAGCGCCAACAGCACAGCTGGTAGTGGCAACTGTTGTTAATGGGGATTGCCCCTTGGGCCAATAGCCTGACACTGGGCAGTTTCCTACAGCTTACATTCTAGCAATACCAGCTGTCCTGTGACACCAGACCAGTTTTACGTTCTACCCTACCCTCCTGGTCTGCTTCAGCATTTCCACCAGCCTTGGCATGGAGGTCTACCACCATGCAAAGGTTGTTGGTGTTGTGTTGTGCTATGCCCCTGCACAGCCCATGCACCTGGCATGGGTGCTGCAGGGGGTCCCATGCCCTGCTTCTTTGCCCTTTGCACTGCGTGATTTGCAGGGATAGCATGCATTGTGTAGTAGCTATGTGCCTCCCTCATCTTGTACTTGACATTTTGGCATTTTTGTCCCGCATGCAACTTACCCTGCATATGTGTTGTTTCCTGGTAGTCTGCACTGTCCTGTCCTGTGATACCAGTGACGATTTCTTCTGGGATGACCGCTGCAACCATTTCCTCCATCTCATCCAGGTACTCTTGGTGTGCTGGACTCCCACCTCCAGTCTGCAGTGCTGCCTTCCTGTTTCTTGCCATTTTGTCCTTTGTCCTCCACTTCTAGTCATGCCAGCATTTCTTGCACTCAGTGACAGTTCTCCTGACCTCTGCCACACTGTTAATCTTGTCTACAATCTGCTGCAAAATTGCCTCTCTCCTTCCAATTGGCAATTTACAGGTGATGAAGAGTTGATGTTGGTGCTCTGTCACCCCTCTCACTAGTATTCTATGCTTCTCTGCGCTGAAACAACACTTCCTCTTTTTCTTGTTTCTCCCCTGGGTCTTGTCAATGTCCTCCTAGCTGGTTCCTGGTTGTCTGGGGTCTCCCTGGAGGCTCTCCTGGCTTTGTGGGTCCATCTTCCTTCTCCTTTGCACTGTTTGCTCAGTTAGCTCACTTTTTGATACTATTGAGGGCAAAAATGGTGCATTTTCCGCTTTGCGACATGTTTAAACCGGACTAGAGCCATTTATCCTACATTAACGTCATTTTGCCTTATGACAAGGCGCAATGGTTAGTGCCAGAAAAAATTACTCTAACTTATTCTTAGCGCCACCCAGCGTCATATTATAAATATGACGCCTGGGTGGCATTAAAAAATGGTGCTAGCCAGTGCTAAACTTTTTGACGCAAAACTGCGTTTGCGCAGTTTTGCATCAAAAAGTAGAAATCTGGCCCTGTGTGTTTCTGTCCTCTTCTTGTGGTGCAAGGATGCCTGCGTCACAGACAGGATTGTTTCTGTGCAGGAAGGGGCACCTTCCTTCACTAAAGAATCCATGGAGGCTTTGCTTCTTTCTATGTGTGCTGCATTATGCAGCACACATAGAAAGAGGAAAAGATAAGGAGAAACAAAAATATTTCTCCTGATTGCACCTCCCCTTGGGAGGCGTACGATTTTGATGCATACCCAGGTGTGCCTTGTAAATCTGGGAATGTGCCAAAATCCCTAGTTGTTTTGTGGGAAAACCCACTGCAACACTCATGGAACACCTCCCTGACGCAGTGTAAGGCAACATAGTGTCTTGAGCTACGTTGCTTTACACCATATCTATAAGGCCATGAAATGCCATGCAAAGTGGTTTCACATGGCCTTGTAGATATAGGCCTGCACTATGCGCTGCCGATGCGTCACAAAAAGTGATGCACCAGTGGCACACAGGGCTTGTAAATAAGCCCCTGTGTGTTTAACACAATCACTAAGCACTTAGGGGCATATTTATACTCCGTTTGCACCAAATTTGCGACGTTTTTTTCAACGCAAATTCGACGCAAAACTAACTCCATATTTATACTTTGGCGTTAGACGCGTCTAGCGCCAAAGTTCATGGAGTTAGCGTCATTTTTTTGCGTGAACACCTTCCTTGCGTTAATGATATGCAAGGTAGGCGTTCCAGTCGTAAAAAATTACTCCGATGCATATGCGTCGTATTTATACTCCTGGGCAAAAATGACGCCCGGGAGTGGGCGGGTCTAAAAAACCCGCATTAGTGCCGGATTTTAGCGCCTGGGTCAGGGCAGGCGTTAAGGGACCTGTGGATTCAGAATGAGCCCAGAGGTGCCCTCCCCTGCCCCCAGGGACACCCCCTGCCACCCTTGCCCACCCCAGGAGGACACCCAAGGATGGAGGGACCCACCCCAGGGACATTAAGGTAAGTCCAGATAAGTATTTTTTTTTTTTTTTGGGGCATAGGGGGGCCTGATTTGTGCCCCCCTACATGCCACTATGCCCAATGACCATGCCCAGGGGACAGAAGTCCCCTGGGCATGGCCATTGGGCAAGGGGGCATGACTCCTGTCTTTGCTAAGACAGGAGTCATTTCAATGGGGGATGGGCGTCGTAAAAAAATGGCGCAAATCGGGTTGTGGCGATTTTTTTGCCTCAGCCTGACTTGCACCATTTGTGGACGCCCATACGCCATTTTCCCCCTACGCCGGCGCTGCCTGGTGTACGTCGTTTTTTTCAACGCACACCAGACAGCGCCGGCGGCTAACGCCGGCTAACGTCATTGAATAAATACGGCGCCCGCATGGCGCTTCAGAATGGCGTTAGCCGGCGCTAATGTTTTTGGCGCAAAACTGCGTTAGCGCAGTTTTGCGTCAAAAAGTATAAATATGGCCCTTAATGTATATATTTTACTAGTTTATCTTTTGGGTTGAATATATTGAATACTTGAGGATTAGCACTTTTGTAACATTTATAACCTTTGGTTATATTTTTCTTTGGCAATATGAGCTGCTTATAACTTTAATACACAATTTAGGTATTATGTTGAGTTGATTGATTTTTCCTCAAACAATTTCCTATTGGAATTTGTCTTCCTATACAACTCACTGCATTCAATGGCATTCATTACAGAAAATGTTTTCTAAACTCGAGCCTTGAAACATCCTTGACCCTTCCACCATCACATTTACAATGATCAGTTGTCATTTGTAACCTATATGTTGCGTAGGTTGTTATTATAGATGAAGCAAAATTACTGCCGCTTAAACGCATGCAATAGAGTTCTTTTGTACAGGATGGACCCTGAAGTGCATAGGCAAGTACAGAGCAGCGTGGCTGAGCATCCCTTCAGCTGTCGTGCACTACACTCCGTGTTTCATTCATATATCACATAATGTACAATGTGCTAATCAGGCACTATAGTCATGATATTAAGGTCAGTAACCTAGCAACCAAGGACCTTCTGGCATGCTGGTTTGCTTAAGCTTAACATCAAGCCTGCAGCAACATGACTGGAGCAGCTGTCAGGCTCTAACAAATCATACTCAACCTTTCCCATATAGGTCACATTGTAAAAGTGACCTCTCCCAACCAAGTATATGAGACAGGTTGTCTCTCTTTTAACAGGTACAATACATCCCTACACAAATAGTACAATACCATTTTTATTTGGATTCTCCTTAAAATGTTAATATTCATGTTTTTTAGGCCCTCATTATGAGTGAAGCATAAATATAGATAGGCCTAGTGACAAGAGTTAGCAGATCCATTAGAATTATTAGTTTTGTTCTTTCAGACACAAACCCTTGTGATTCTTTACGGGGAAACATTCAGGAATTGGCAATGTAACACAGATTTGATATTAGCCAAAAAGATGGAATCCCCCTATTTTCGTGCTTCTGAAATTACGAGGAACCTTGATAATTCCAGAGTGGAGAGGTTTTAACAGACCACTGGTAGTGAGGGCAATTGCAGGGCCACAACTATCAATAGTGCAGCAAGTGCAGGGGCACTGGGGATCATGGGGCAGCAGGGGCCTATTTGAGTCCAATTAGAGGTTGTTTTTTTACTACCAAACCAGGAATTGGGGGCAAATTTTCCTGTTTGCATTAGGGCCCACTGTGCCAGGGAACAAAATAATCCCATCCTTTTTGTTTCAATTATTGCTTGAGCACACAAACAGCTCTCGTAGCACGAACAGGAGATCTGGTAATGGACCCTTGGAGTCACGTCTGAGGTCCTGAGACCAACATAAGCACGTCCAGTCTTTCTTCAGGATCCAGGCAGCAGGGCAGTCCTTTTCTAAGTCTCCACAGATCCAGGGGTGTTCTCATGAGAGGTTCTGCAATTTCTGGACAGTGTTATTTGATAGGATATGCTTCAGAAACTCAATGCCTGCATTCCCTTCTTTGAAATTGACACTGCAGTATGTCCTCTTCACCAGAGCTCCAGTATTAGCATTTTTAGCACTTGCTATTGTGGTGCACCCCAGAGTTAAAGCACCTAGATTTACCTTAGAACTTCTGCTCCATTACCCTGGAAAAAAAACTTATTGGGGCAAAAATGAGAAAATCAGCAACATTTTTCTTTAAGACAATAATACTTTCTTATTTTCTTCTAATTTTATTTCCTTAATAATCAAAAACAAAATTCTGAAAAAGGTTCTCATTTTCTTTCTCAAAGGTTCAAAAGTTAATTTAAGTCTTTTTTGTTCAACAGCATTTACAAAACAAATTATATCTTAAAAAGCCTATTTAGTCTGTTCAAGGTGGTTCTATTTCACACTCTGATTCATACCGAAACTTGTACTGGCATTGATTCACTAATGTATACTGTTTCATCTTCTTCTTCTTCTGACTCTCTAGTTATGTACACCCATCCATGTGAGGCATATTTTGGATTTGGCACTTTCCTTCTCGTTGAGTTACCACTGGTGATTCTCTTGTACTACTTTCAGAATCTATGGCCCTAATTATGACAATGGCGGTCAATCCCACTTACCGCCACGCTGAAGGTCGCCAACTTACCGCCGCGGCGGAGATGGATATCCGTTCACCATATTATGACACTGTAGACGGGTGTCGTCCACCTCGTCTACAGATACCTTAGAATGGCGCCGATCGCGCGCCTCATCAGATCCCGTCCCGCGTCTCCAGGGAGACACGTGGAGGCGGGACGTCACATCGGCCCCGGATTTCCGGGTCGCCGAGAAGGAGAAAAAGAAGACGGACTTCGGGACCGGAGAGAGAGGAGCCGGAAGACAACGGAACAGAGAAGAGACGCGTCGGGAAAAGAACACTGCATTTTGGAGAGACGAGGAAGAGGCGACCAGCCCGAGCAGCGGAGCCGGAAAAGACTACGAGAGAGAGGACAAGCCCCGCCACGACCCAGGAGGGTCGTGGCTTCGCAAGGTACGGGCCCTGTTAAAGGGACATCGACATAAGGGGATTACAGGAGGCGAGGGCACAAAGGGAGGGGTAGGAGAGAAAAGGAACACCGGGGAGGAAATAGGGGAAGAGGGCAGGTTGGGCTGAGCACCGGGAACCTGGGAAAAACACTGACCGTACAACCTCCCTGCCACCAGCCTTACATAGTTATTATGGTACCCTCACCTATTCATGCTCTAACCTAAAACACCAACCCCAGTGTTTCCTTTCCTCACCCTCCCGCACATGCACTAACTTAAGGCGACAACCCCATACCTCACCACTTACCTGGCCTTGGCTTCTTGCTTTCCAAGACCCCACTGGAAAAGGAGCCGGGAAGACGTAGTCCGAAGACCGTCACAACCTAGGGAAAACAGAACATTAAGGATTATTAAAACCAGCAAGACCTTCGCGGAAGCACCTCCAATAAAAAGGACACGAATAGAAGAAAACTGTATTGCTACCCTGATTATTATCTTCACACTAAAACAAATAAAATTATTGATTTGCCCCTTTGGGGACTCCCTTAAAATACGAGTCAGAGTCCTCTGTATCGCCGAGCCTTCCACAGACACACACACACCAATCCGACAGAATACTGCCACATACACAAATCCGCCAGTCCAAAGGTCAGTGATAAAGTGGTGGTATCAAAACCTACACAGTTACACCAAAAGAACAATGCCCATCACATTATGACCCACGAATCACTACGGCTGACATTCAACGGCGGTAACCCATTGGCTTTACATACCGCCGCGCTCACAATGGACACCCACATACAAAACAACACCACATTGGACAATTCAAACAACACACACCTGGCACCCATACACACACCACACCCACACCACCATAAAACACCCACCCACAACCCTCTACGATTACAAAGCATTGCCAACAGAGAGACACCAAGACCACTGACACAACTAGAGCCACACGCTATACATCACTCACACACTCCACATCACACACCCCAACACATTACTGAACACACCCTCACCAACACACCACACATAACACCCATGGCACCACAAAGACACCCCCGTTTCACAGAGAAGGAGCTAAGGGTCATGGTGGAGGAAAGTTTCAGGGTAGAGCCACAGCTATTTGGAGCACAGGTTCAGCAGATAACAATAGCCTGGAAGATGGAGCTTTGGCGGAGAATCGTGGACAGGCTCAACGCCGTGGGACCGCACCCCAGAACTAGGGATGACATCAGGAAGAGGTGGAGTGACCTACGCGGGAAGGTACGTTCCATAGCAGCAAGACAACAGCTCGCTATCCAGAGGACTGGCCCCCACCTCCTCCCCCACAACTCACAGCATGGGAGGAGCAAGTTTTTGCAATACAGCATCCTGAGGGCCTGGCCAGAGTCAGAGGAGGACTGGACTCTGGTAAGGTAATTCTCAACTACTGTCACCCCCCTACCTGCATGCCATCACATACCCTCACCCTCACTCTATCCCACACACTCCACCATCACATCTCACTCATCCCAATGCCAAGCCCTGCAAGCTGTACTAATGCATGGACACCTCTCACAGCCCTGCATGGACACTCTTCACTAAAGCATGCATAGCATAGAGAACTAACAATCCCACCATACACTAACATACACAAGAAAAAGATGTCAGGGAAACTCCAACCATAGAGGGGAAGCCAGGGATGTACAATATGTCATACACATAAACCATATCATATCATTCACATTCCCACTGGTACCCCAGCCAATGTCATCTGAGAGGAGGTGCCAGCACTATCCAGTCCCCCAATTGAAGAGGCCCACAGTGATGACAGTAACTCTGGTCTTAAGGATCTGGACGAGCTTCCTGGCCCATCAGGGACCACTGGACAGCCGGTTACCCAAGCCCAGTTGCACACCACCGCCGTGCCTCCCCCATCTGGAAACACCACCACAGCACCCACCCAGCATACCCACACCTCTGTCCCCAGGATATGTCAATCAGCAGTGTGGCACCTCTACAGGGACCCCAGGCCACATCTCTCACACAAGACAGTCAGGGACCTAGGGTCAGTGGCAGTGGGCACACAGTTCAGGGGACGAAGGCACAGGCCAACAGGGAAACTGGGAGGAGTGCTGTGCGCCAGGGGGAGGACAGGCCCAGGGAACCGACTCTCCAGGAGGCACTCTCCGAGATCCTGGGAGCCTATCAACATTCCCAGGACACGATGGGCCAGATCCTGGACAACGTGCAGGAGAACAGGCGACTGCAGGAGGGACAGTACCAGGGGATCAGGAAGGACTTTCAGGCCATCAGAAACACCCTGGACTCCAGACATGGCCAATATTATGAGGGAGGCAGTCACACAACAGTGGCCCCTGCCACTGGCCAAACATCTGAACTGCCTTCCACCTCTTCTGCCGCTAATGGACAGGAGGCCCAACCACAGGACTCACAGGCCACCAGCACCCCTCCCCCTTCAGAAGGAGAACCACCCCGCAAACGTTCCCTGTGATCCAGGCAGAAGCCGGAGACACTTGCCAAGACCCCCGCCAGGAAATCAGACTCTCCTGTTTGTCACCCTTGTGTCCCACACAGTCTCCCTGTCCACCTTGAACTGCCTGTGCTACCAACAGACTGCAACAATACCCTGGACTTTCCTCCATCATCACCCCATCCCCCTATATATTAGAACTTCAATAAACACCCTTTGAAAGAAATGTATTTGGAGTATGTCATGTATATCAAATATGTATTCTTTGAAACAGGTACAAATATTGCTAATTAACTGTACATACAATGAGAATAGATTAAAGACCTGTAGCCGGCTGTAGTGATCACACCAGGAGTATTTGTCAAATCACCAACATCTGCAAAATGAATTGCCAGAGGGAACAGTAAGTGGGCATGGAAGTGGGAAATATCAGCATGCCATTGCCACACAGATTACAACCAAAGGCATTGAAATGTAAAGTTACACTGTCCTACCTGTGTGGCATTGGAAGTGCTGTCGTATAACTGATGTTCTGTTGTCCTCATCCTCATCCTCCCCATCCTCACTCTCCACAGGGTCTACTGATGCCACAGCGGCATCTCCATTCTCCTCCTGCAGAAAAGGGACATGGCGTCTGAGGGCCAGGTTGTGCAACATGCAGCATGCCACTACTATCTGGCAGACCTTCCTGGGTGAGTAGCACAGGGATCCACCTGTTGAAGGAGGCACCAGAACCTGGCCTTCAGCAGGCCAAAGGTCCTTTCAATTATCCTTCTGGTTTGCCCATGTGCCTCATTATAACGTTCTTCTGCCCTTGTCCTGGCATTCCTCACAGGGGTCAGCAGCCATGATGGGATTGGATAAGCAAAGTCACCTGCAAATATTGAGGGACAACATTTAGCCACACTCTATCCTGTGAGGTTAAAACGAGAGGCATACACTAACATACACTGGGTGGGGACCAATGCTCACCTATTAGCCACACCCTGTGCCTCTGTAGTTGGGCAATCACATTTGGGATGTTTCTATTCCACAGGACAAAGGCATCATGCACCAACCCAGGATATTTAGCTTTGTTGTGGGAGATGTACTGGTCCACCAAGCACACCATCTGAACATTCATGGAGTGGAAATTCTTACGATTCCTGAACACCTGTTCATTCAGGCGGGGGAGGGGACAAATGCAATATGTGTACCATCAATTGCCCCAATTATGTTGGGATTATGTCCCATTGAATAAAACTCGGCCTTCACTGTGGCCAAATCCTCCACTTGAGGGAAATCAATGTAGCTGCACATGTGTTTTATCAGGGCAGACAACACTCTTGTCAGCACTATTGAGAACATTGGCTGTGACATTCCTGCTGCCAAGCCCACTGTCACTTGAAAGAACCAGTTGCCAGGAAATCGAGTACAGATAGCACTTGGACAAGAGGGGGGAATCCCAGTGGGGTGACAGATAGCAGATATCAGGTCCGGCTCGAATTGGACACACAGCTCTATGATTGTGGCCCTGTCCAGTCTATGGGTGAGTATTATGTGCCTGTCCTCCAGTGTTGCCAAGTCCACCAGGGGTCTGTACACGGGGGTATGTCTCCATCTCCTATTCATCCGCAGCAGTAGGAATCTATGGGACAAAAGAGTGAGGAGCCTGTCACAAACTGAACAATGGAGCCACAACAGTAGTATGCATTCTGTGAACATGTAATGGGTCAGTGTGATTTGTCCAGCATGTGCCTATTTCTCCTGTGATGCAGCATTATTCCATAGGGCTGCCCCCCCCCGAAATGGCATCCTCCTGTCCTGTGTGGAGGGACAGGTGGAAGTGAGGTAATTCCCGCTGACGTTGTGCGCCGTGGCGGGAGGCGGTCGGGAACCACTGTGCACTCCTCATTGATTAATCTTGGACCCTATGGGTTACAATGGCCATTGGTGATCTACGCAGTTGGAGACGGCATGCACCGCCGCGAACTTGATTGCCATTTTCTAACATAACCCTCACTTGTTACCTGACCTTCCATAGGAGAGAACCTACACTGCATGTGCTGCTGTGACCTGTGTCTGGAACCTACCTTGGCCTGTGTGACTGGGGAAAGAGCCCCAGCCTTCACTTCAGAGGAGTTGGAGCGACTCGTTGATGGGGTCCTACCCCACTACAGACTGCTGTATGGGCCTCCAGACCAACAGGTGAGTATACTGTGGGCACTATGCATGTGGCATGAATGTATGGAGTTGTTTGTGAAGGCCTCGTGTAACAGGGGTGGGTGGATGTCCTCTTTGTGGTGTACCTGTTGTGTGCTGGGCCATGTGTGTGCCAATGGTGATGGAAACGGGTATGGTGGGCCATATGTGTAACTGGCTGGACTGGTTGTCTAATGGTGTTTTCCTGTGTGTATTGCCTCAGCACCCATCAAAAGAAGGGTATATGGCATGCCATCGCCAGGGACGTGCAGACCCTGGAGGTCTATGGCAGGCGGAGCACCCACTGTCGCAAACAGTGGGAGGACCTGAGACGCTGGGCACGGAAGATGGTGGAGGCCCAGCTGGGGATTGTCTCCCAACGAGGAAGGGGTGCCGGTCGAACCCTGACCCACCCTGATGGCCCGCATACTGGCGGTGGCCTATCCTGAGCTGGATCGGTGCTTGAGGGCATCACAGCAGCCTCAAGGGAGTGAGTACAGTGGCTATTATTACAACTTACGGCTGGTGGGGTGGTATCCGGGTGGTGGATGTGTGTTAGTGGGTGCTCCTAGGCCAGGCCTGACATAGCAGCATAGGTCCTCTGGTGAATAGAGTTCTGAAGGGATAATCCTGCCTACCCAGCTGATTAATAAGAATCTATTGGCCTGGCAACAGCAGGGATTATTGAATAAAGATGAATATTTATACCTGAAGGTACACCATCCTCGATATCCGTGTATGTATACTTTACCCAAAATACATAAGGGGTTACCTTTCCCACCAGGGAGACCTATTGTTTCGGGTATACTTGGTCCCACAGAAAGACTTTCAGAATTTGTAGACTGTTTCCTACAGCCACTGGTGCACAATCTTCCTTCATATATTCGAGATACCACACATATTTTGAGTTTTTTGAGTGATGTGGAATGGGACAGTAATATGCTATTAGTAACCTTAGACGTTGTATCACTCTACACTTGTATTGAACATGATCTAGGCTTAGAAGCTTTAAAATATTTTTTACACAAACGATCAGCAAATTTGTGGGATCACACTAAAATGATATTGGACATGATCAACATAATTACTAAGAACAATTTCTTTCTGTTCAACAATTTGTGGTTTCGACAGAAACAAGGTGTAGCTATGGGCTCTAAGTTCTCCCCATCCTATGCTAACTTATTCATGGGGTGGTTTGAACATATATGGGTTTGGGGCCCTGGTGCTGTTGCCTGGCAAACATATATTCTATTCTGGGGTCGTTACATAGACGATTGTCTAATGATTTGGACTGGTGGCGAAGGAAAACTTGTTGAATTCTGTAATTTCTTAAATTCTAACCATATGAATGTGAGATTCACATATCAATTTAGTGCCGTTAAGATAGAATTTTTAGATGTATAACTTTTTCCCATTGATGATAAAATCCATAGTAGACTTTTTCGGAAAACAACTGCTTGTAATTCTATTTTACATGCCGAAAGTGCTCATCCTAGATATCAGGTGGAAGCAATTCCTTTTGGTGAATTTTTGAGGGCACGACGCAATTGCAGTAGAGATGATTAATTTGCTGCCCAAATGGATGACTTGGAGAGGAGATTCACAACTCGCGGTTACTCAAAAAAGATTCTGAGGAAAGCTCGACACAGAGCAAGGTTTTTGGATAGAAATGTAACTTTGAAACCCAAAGAAATCAATGAGATCAAGGTGGGATCCAATTTGGTAAGACTCATAACTGATCATAACGATGCATCCTTGATTTTGAAAAAATTTATCATTAAACATTGGAATCTACTATTGCATGATGCATCACTCAAGGATGTGGTGTCTGGAACAGTAGTTACATCATTTCGTAGAGGTAAAACCCTCAAAACTTTATTAAGTCCTAGCTTTACCACAATCTCCCCAAACATAACTTGGCTATCCCAAAAAAGTGTTGGTTTCTTTAAATGTGGTTTTTGTGGGGTTTGTCGCTGGGCTTGTCATAAGATAAAGGAATACTCTCATGAGGGTAAATCATATGCAATCTGTTACACCATGGACTGTAATTCCAATTTTGTTGTGTATATAATACGCTGCAAATGCTCTAAAATTTATGTTGGAAGTACCATACGACCACTTAAAATTAGAATAGGAGAACATATGAGGGCACTCAAGAATGTTGATGTGAGATACCCTTTGGTGGCACATATAGTTTCCTGCAATGCACAACCTAATCAAAAAAGTTTTGAATTCTTTGGACTTGACCACATCCCTCGTGACTCTAGGGGTGGTAATAGGGAATTACGCTTACGTAGACAAGAAGCCCTATGGATCATGAGACTAAGAGCTGTAGAATCAGGTCTTAATTCCGACAGAGAATTGGAATTTTTCCTGGGTGATTAATTTCAGATTCAATGGTTGTTAGTATGTTTTCACTAATCATATTGTCAATGCTGCACATGTGTTCAAATGCTGTGTGTGGGGGCATCATTGTATAATTACTACATGATTTGCCTATATTTATGAGT
Source organism: Pleurodeles waltl (assembly GCF_031143425.1). Lineage (NCBI taxonomy): Eukaryota > Metazoa > Chordata > Amphibia > Caudata > Salamandridae > Pleurodeles > Pleurodeles waltl. Next base: position 404,454,972 of record NC_090444.1, read on the forward strand.
TCTGTACCAAGATTCTCAAAACGTCATAAATTCAATTAATTTGGGGGTTTCTATTCAATTCAATGGTCTTTTTCAATCTGCAGTGTCTCTAATAATTTGCCATGTGGTGATTGACAGTTTGGCCATAGGGTGAGTGACTCCAGTATAATTGGGTCCACTCAAAATATGGATTGTTAATTTAAGTCGTTGTATTGTTCTCCTTATTGTATTGAGTGATAAAAATAGGTAGTTGAATTGCAAGTATTCCATTTGGTGGCTTTTCAGTTAAACTAACGGGATTTAGCATGGCACGCGTGGTGCGGTTTATATTACGGCCAGCGATTGGTATAGTCAATGTGTACTGTGTGGTACGAAGCATGGTACCATCGTGAGGATATACGTACGAGTTGTTTTTGTTCAAGTAATTTCGGGGCTGATCTGTAGTCCATCTTTCATTTCCCTGCTCCAACACGGAATGGGGAAGAACCCGGAAGTATATTTAAACTTCCGAGTTCGTGCACGTTGCTAGCGCACTCGCTGGGCGTCCGAATACGGAGGCGCCGGTTTTCAAACATTGGGGATAACAACTAAAGAATTTTGGGGTAAGTGCACGGGCCGACTTGATCAGGTCGGTGAGGTCTATAACCTTGTTTAATAATTAACTTTACTTTAAAGATTATTGTGGGTGTCATTTTCATAAATAGTCCAAGCGATTTTAGAATCATGAGCATTATCATAGCTACATTACCAGACACCTACCTTGGATTTTGTACTATTGTTTTCTGGAGGATATGTACTACTATTGGTTGTTAAACTAGGGGTATATTTGTATGAAGCGCATTTTCCTGAGATTTATTTGTTTTTTCTGTTGACCGTATATTTGAATTTCTTTTCGGTGAATATTCATATTACAACATATCGATTTCGGATCATCTGACATTATTGTCTAGTGCTAATAGTGATATTGGATTTTTGAGGTATTGTTTATTAGAACAATTTTTATTTTGGTGGTCTTATAGCACTATGGGTGGCATGTTTTTGTTAGCTACTGATTATCGTTAATAATTTTTCACATATATATAGCATATGCTTAGCCTCTACTTGTTTAGTGATTGTGGATATCTGTGTAATGGCTCCTGAGGTTTCCTGAATGTGTGATTAACTGTCTTTTCACTAAATCCGGGTATATTTTCAACTATTATTTCACCTCCCTTTGGGCTCTGGTAAATTTCTATCATGAATTTGACGATTGAGCATATTGGTCTTAACTCGTGTATGTTATTTATGATTTCTAGCCCTGAAGAAGTCGTAAGGGATGTTAATTACTCCCAAAGACGAAACACGTGTTGTCTGGAAAGCTGGAAGTACACATTGTTTTGGATTGCTGACTGTCCAATATGAAGTCATATGTTCAATAAACTCTGGACTGATTTATTTTCCGTACTGATTCACTCCAAAATTTACTGGTGGCATCATGGACTGATTTTCGCAACAATATATATGTGAATTCTGTATTTTTTTGTTCTTCGTTTACTTCAGGGGCACCTCGTTGTGTATTTTCTGAGTTATGAGGTAGTTTGACCTCCAAGGGTTGGGTGTTTCCCTAGTGGGGTTCCCCGTTATATACTTGGGCGGATTGAGCACCCTGAGCGCCACATCTCCTCATTTTGCACCCGGTTCTTCTGAATGTATGGAGTTGTTTGTGAAGGCCTCGTGTAACGGGGGTGGGTGGATGTCCTCTTTGTGGTGTACCTGTTGTGTGCTGGGCCATGTGTGTGCCAATGGTGATGGAAACGGGTATGGTGGGCCATATGTGTAACTGGCTGGACTGGTTGTCTAATGGTGTTTTCCTGTGTGTATTGCCTCAGCACCCATCAAAAGAAGGGTATATGGCATGCCATCGCCAGGGACGTGCAGACCCTGGAGGTCTATGGCAGGCGGAGCACCCACTGTCGCAAACAGTGGGAGGACCTGAGACGCTGGGCACGGAAGATGGTGGAGGCCCAGCTGGGGATTGTCTCCCAACGAGGAAGGGGGTGCCGGTCGAACCCTGACCCACCCTGATGGCCCGCATACTGGCGGTGGCCTATCCTGAGCTGGATCGGTGCTTGAGTGCATCACAGCAGCCACAAGGGAGTGAGTACAGTGGCTATTATTACAACTTACGGCTGGTGGGGTGGTATCCGGGTGGTGGATGTGTGTTAGTGGGTGCTCCTAGGCCAGGCCTGACATAGCAGCATAGGTCCTCTGGTGAATAGAGTTCTGAAGGGATAATCCTGCCTACCCACTTGTATGCATCCACTACTGGTCAGGGCTGCGTGGGTCCCAGGTGTGTTGCAGTTGGCGGTGTGTGCCCCTCCTTATGCCTTGTTTGCTAGCAATATCGATGGTGATGCAATGCGTAGTGCATAGGCCTGTCCCCTATGTGTGAGGGTGCTGTGTACACCAACGGTGGTGTTGGTGCAGCCATTGACCCAGTGTATCCTTTGTCTCTCTCTCCCCCTTTCTTGTTTTGCCTTCCTGTCCTTATGTGCATTAGCATCATCTGGCAGAGAAGCAGAGGCACTGGCGACAGAGGGAGCTGCAACCCACAGGACCCAGGAGGCAGAGTCCACAGACGCTGAGGGCACCAGTGGGACGGGGGCGAGGGAAGCAACAAGGCGTAGACTGCAGGAGACAATTCAGACACAGATGCCTCCTCCGATGGAAGCTCCCTGGTGGTGGGGGACACTTCTGTGACCACCCCAGCTACAGCCGCCACCCCCCATACCAGCATCGCCCTCCAAGCAGCCCCTCAGCGAGTTGCCTGTGCCCACATACCCAGGAAGGAGGGCATCTCCTTCGCCCCAGCTACCTCAGGCCCTGCCCCAGTGAGCCCTGCTGCCATGAGTGAGGAGGCTATTGACCTCCCGAGATCCATCTTTGTGTGGCAGTCAACTATTGTGAATGCCATCCAGGGGCTGGCAGCCCAGATGCAACAATCTAATGCATTCCAGGAGGGCATTCACACTTGATTGGCGGCCCAAAAGAGATCGAACCAGGCTCTGGCCTCCTCTCTGATGGCAGCCATTGTCCCTGTTTCTACCACCCCCCTCCAACTACTACTTCCCAGTCCTATTCTCCTCAACCCTAACCAATTCCAAGCACACAGCCAGATGAGCATGCACACAGAACAACACCCAAGAGTTTCACAGGCAAACACAAGCACCGCACTTCATCCCACAGGTACCCATACAAACACTACCTAGTTGCAGACACAACAACATCCACTATTTCCACTGTCTCCCCCTCTTCCTCCTCCTCCACCTCCCACCCAGTTACATCCACACTCACACCTGCTTGCACTACATCATCATCAACTACCTGTATCATCGCAACACCAAGCAGGGCACACACCTCACTATCAGACACCTCCACAACTTCCATGCACATGTCCCCTGTGTCCTCTCCCACTGTGTCTGTCCCCCCTAAAGTTCACAAACGCAAGCACTCAGACACCCAACAGCCATCCACCTCACCACAGCATACAGCCCATGCACCTGCTCCCAAATCCAGCAGACAGACACCTCCAACAACCACTCCCTCATCCTCCACTCCCATTCCTTCTCCCTCTTCCTGCCCCAATGTCCCTAAGAAACTTTTCCTTTCCACCACTGACCTCTTCTCTACCCCTCCCCCTCCCATCCTGAACGTATGGCCACGGTAGGAAGAACCCAGCCAAGCACCTCAGCCACACAGTTCATGGGCCCACTTCCATCCCCACCTACTTGTGGTGGAAAGGATTCCAGGCTGCATATACTGAAGGGGAAGGGGAAGGGGAAGGAGCCTGCACCAGCCAGCCTAAAGGGGAAGGAGCCTGCATCTACCATCTGAAAGGGGAAGGAGCCTGCACTAGCAGGCAAGAAGGGCAAGGAGCCTACAACAGCAGGCAAGAAGGGGAAGGAGCCTGCACCTGCCACCCGAAAGGGGAAGGAGCCTGCACCAGCAGGCAAGGAGGGCAAGGAGCCTGCACTCGCCAGCCAGACAGGCAAGGAGCCAGCACCACCAGCCAGAAGGGCAAGAAGCCAGCACCAGCAGGTAAGAAGGGCAAGGAGCCTGCACCAGCAGGCAAGAAGGGCAAGGAGCATGCACCAGCAAGCAAGAAGGGCAAGGAGCCTGCACCAGCAGCTGTTACGGAGCCCCCACCACCAATCATGGGTGTGCAGCCATCGGAGGGGGCAGGGGCTGTGCAGGAGCCTCCCACCAGCACCACCACAGTGCAGTCATCCTAGGGTGCTGGGGCTGTGCAGGGGCCTCCCACCACCACCATCAGCACCCCCACAGTTCAGCCGTCACTGCCAGTAGACACAATCTGAGCCTGCCTCAATCGGCTGATGTGCGGTCTGTCCACTCAAGAACCAGTGGGGAAGACACCTACTCGAGAGACTGTGGCCTTGCACTCCCCAGGACCAAGAGCAATGGACATGCTGCCCCCTCCAGAACCAGTGGGCAAGACACCCACTCCAGAGACTGTGGCCTTGCACTCCCCAGGACCAAGAGCAATGGACATGTTGCCCCCTCTAGAACCAGTGGGAAAGACACCCACTCGAGAGTCTGTGGCCTTGCACTCCCCAGGATCAAGAGCAATGGGAATGTTGTCCCCTCCAGAACCAGTGGGGAAGACACCCACTCGAGAGACTGTGGCCTTGCACTCCCCAGGACCAAGCACTGGGCATGTTGCCCCCTCCAGAGCCAGTGGGCAAGACACCCATTCCAGAGACTGTGGCCTTGCACTTCCCAGGACCAAGCACAGGGCATGTTGCCTCCTCCAGAACCAAGAGTCTTGTTTCCGCTCCCGGCTGAGGTGCCCCCTCTGCCCCGGAGGGGCCTGCCTATTTGCCAACTGATACCCCTGCAGTGTTCTCTCCGTATTGATGCAGGTGATAAGTGGGGCCTTTGACTTTGCCATGTGGCCAACGAGAACGGAGGACTGGGCAATGTCCCTTTTTCTGTACATTTATAGATATCTGTAACACTGGCAAAAAGTTTTTTATACTGTGTTTATCTCATTACATTGACTTTAGTTCATTCGTGTTATCCTTGCATTATTCAGCCAATTATGTGGATTAACTTGCTTTCTTGTGAATCTGGTTGTGTGTATGGTGTGTGTGTATGGGGTGTGTGTTGTGCGTGTGTGTCACTCTCGTTTTCCTCCCCCCCTCCCTTGTGCGCTAGGCGGCTGTACTCACAGTCTTCGTCTTCGCCGGCATTGGTGTTCGTGGTGGAGCAGAACGTAGAATATCATTGGAAATACATGCAGTTCTGGTTCCATGGCGGCGTGGTTCTTTCCTGTGTCTCCAATGGTGAGTTCTTTCACTTCTGAGCTCTGTTTCCGCCAGGCTTTTGATGTCGTTGGTACTGCCCCGCAAAAGGTGGCGGATTGTCTGGTCATAATATGGTGGGTGGAACTTTGACTTCCACCTAGCTATAGGCGGCTACCGCCGTGGTGTCTGTTGTTGCCGCCCTGGCGGTCGGTGTGGTACATTGGCTGTCTTTTGGAGTTCTAACCTCCATGGTCATAATTTGGCTGTAGTTACCGCCGGCCTGTTGGCGGTATTACCGCCACTTTATCACCGACCCCCAGGGTTGTAATGAGGGCCTATATGTCTCTTAGGTTTCTTTTCTGGGGCACAGCGTTTTCTTTTGCAATAACTTTTCCCTGGAATATCTTCTTCAGCTGTTCTCAGTTTAGCTTCAGTCTTTTTCAAAGTAGGTTTGATTTTCAATTATCAATTGCAACTTTTCATTGTTTTGATCACAGACTTCTTGACCTTGCTGCCACTCATGCCTTTGTCATTTTCACTGTAATTGCTCTTCACGCTGATCCTTGTTTTGAATTGGACTTCAGAAAATTCAAGTTCTTTGTCAGAGCTTTCACTAACCTGGAACTTCACCATTTAATTTTGCTTTTGTCCGTTGTCTTCACTAGTTTAAAATTTTCTAAAGTTTAATTCCCCATTTGGATCCACACTGCAAACTTGAGCTTGCATTTAACCACTTTGCTTGTGGATTTGTCTCTTTCTTCAGTTGATTCTTTCACTGTTTCTGCCACTTTCACTCTCTTTGTATGAGCAGCATGGATCCACTGCTGTACACTAGCACTTTCACCTCAGTATTCCTCATCAATATCACTTGAAAAGGATCTCTCCAACACTCGTCTGGGCAATCCACACTCTCCTGGGTTGAGATCATGACAAGTTGTTCTTGTTTCTTTTGTTGCTACATTTACCTGGAAAGGGACAGATTTCACCATATCAGCCATTGCCATACGTTATTGACCCTAGTGTAGCTAAAGGACCAAATGCAAGTCTCATGTCTCCTCTTTCCATGATAATCTCATGGGGGAAGTAATTTCATGGGGCGATAACCCAGTTTTTCTGTCAGGAGAACATCTCATACTCATCAAAACAAGAGGAAGGACATCAGGCCACTTTAAATCAGCTGAAGCACAAACTTTCACCAGTTGATTCTTGAAAGTGCAAATGGCCAACTCCACAATCCCTGAAGGTTGTGGTTGATAACTACAATGGAAATTCTGGTTGGCCGCATCCCGCTGTATTTCCTGCTTCTCGGTACCTCTGCCTGCCTCCCCCTTATCTCCCCTGAACCCCTCCCACTCCAGGACCTACTTAATGGCAGTCGATGTGTGACCTTGCCACTGGCACGCTAAAAGCAAGCAAAAGGCAAGCCTGTCTGTGCCCATCCATGCCTGGACCCTGCCCAGTGCCAGGATCCCTGGATCTCCCTCCACCCGCTGATACCCTGCTGCCGAACTCCAGGCCTTGGCCCCCAGGAACCAAGACAGCAACTGGGACAACAACTGCTACATCTCCTTCCCCCAGACCACGGTGAGACCTTTCACCTGCCACCACTGCCTCTTCGCCTGCAACACCGAGACCAACACTGCATCAGCACAGCCTCCCTCCAAGCCCACAAAGCATCTCCAACGCATGCTGATCAACGCTCACTCACTCTGCAAACACGCCATGGAAATCTAAGACGCCATAGCCACGCTCCTGCCGGACCTGATGTTCATCACTCAGACCTGGCTCGGCACTGAACATCACCTGTGCCACTCTGAAAGGATACAAACCGATCCGCAAGGACCACCACAACCAGCTGGGAGGAGGCATCACCATCATGCACAAGGACAACATCCCATGCACCACCTTCGAAGAGGAGTCCCACCTCATGAAACAGCTAGACTTCAGAATCCAAACCGACGCCAGAAGAACCATAAAAGGAGTCCTCACACACCACCTGGCCTGCAAACCATGTTGTGCAGAGCCATTGCTGACCTCATCACCCCTTTATCCAACAACTTTAACAGACCACATATTCCTAGGAGATTTAAACTTCCTCCTGGATGACCACACTTTCTACAACACCAACCAGTCTTCTAGACAACCTTATCAATATTGGACTCAAACAATCAGTTACCAGGTCCACTCACACCCTGGGACACACCCTAGACTCCATCTTCACAGCCACTGAGAAAATCAAGTTTACCCACACAAAGGAGTTTACTTGGACTGACCACCACCTGGTACATTTCACCATATCCAGCAGACCGGAACTGTCCACCACACCTCCGCCTTCCCCCCTCTGTAGATGGGGGAAGGTCACAGAGGCACAAAAGACCACCACCCTCCAGTCCAATAAACCTAGCATCTTTAGCAACCTCAAATGAGGTGGCAGCAGCCTTTCTGAATGGATTATCAACAGTGCCAACAAAGTCACCCTGGCAAGGAGCTATGCCTCCAGAAGATCCAGTAAGCCAGCCAGGTGGTTTACCCCTAAACTATGCACACTCAAGAGAGAAGGCAAACGGTTAGAAAGATGGTGGTTTTGCACGAGGGACTACGTGGACTGCACCACCTTCAAAGATGCTCTGAATAAGTACCATCATGGCCTCAGCAAAGCAAAGAAGGCCGCCCTGCTCAGTTGCATTGAGGAAAGCACCACCCTCCTAACGGAACTCTTCAAGATCGTCAAAGAGTTCTCCCACCCAGCAGCCACAGAAAACCCGATCCAACCTTCCAAGACCCTCTGCAACTCTCTTGCTGACTATTTTCACGACAAGATCACAGCCATCTACAAAAACTGCCCTCTGCAGCCCACCAACGTATATCACTTTCTGACTGCGTCTGAGAATTCCCCCGGTCACCTCATCACAGACTGGATGACACAATCCATACTGGAAACAGCCGCCCTCCTTGACCTCAATCCACTCCTGTCCACACTACATCTTCAACCTTGGTCAGAAGGAGATCAGCAGCTTCGTCACTCACATTTGGAACACCTCCAACAAGACTGCCACCAACCCAGAGGCATGGAAACAAGCAGAGGTCAAACCGCTCCTGAAAAAACTTTCAACCAATCCCAGCGACCTCAAAAATTATTGCCCCATCTTTCTGCTTTTCTTGCTAGCCAAGCTCCTTGAAAAAGCCATCAACAAGCAACTCTCTAAACACCTTGAAAGAGACAACCTGCTAGACTCCTCCCAATGGGGTTTCCGCTCCAACCACAGAGAACACCTTCATCACTGCAACTGATAACATCAGGACCCTCCTGGACCACGGAGAGAAATTGGTCCTGATCCTCCTAGACCTCTGTTGCATTTAATACCATCTCCCTTTTCGCCCTCACCTCCAGACTCCACCACATCAGGATCTGAAACAACACCCTCAAATGGATCATGCTGCACCCAGAGGGTCTGCCTCCCACCTTTCACGTCAGAACCGAAGAACATCATTAGCGGCATCCTTCAGGGATCCCCTCTTGGCCCCACTCTCTTCATTGTCTACTTGATGCTGTTAGTTAAGCTCATCCACTCATCCACTATGGACTCAACATGCAAATAATACTCTCCCTCTCCGAAGACCACAGCAACCCCAGAGACAACTTCAGCTACACCATGATACACATTGCCGAATGGATGAGATCCAACTGCCTGAAACTGAACACCGACAAAATGGAGGTGATCGTCTTTGGAGGCAACGGCTCCCCCGGGGGGCCATCCATGCTCGGACAACCTCTGACCCCTACTGACCATACATGCAACCTTGGCATCATCATCATCATTGACAGCAAACTTACCTTCAAACAGCAGATAAACACAGTGGCCTTCTCCAGCTTCCATAACCTCCACATGCTACGTTCGATCTTCAAATGGATCCCCATCGAAACAAGAAAGACGGTCATCCAGGCCATCATCACCAGCACACTAGACTATGGAAACGCCCTGTATGTTGGACTCCCAATACAGCTCCACCACTGCCTCCAGACCATTCAGAACGCAGCCTACACATCCCCTGAAGGGCCCACATCACCCCCCACCTCAGAGAGCTACACTGTGGCTGCGGGTGCACGGGGTGCAAATTCAACGTTCTCACAGTCGCATACAAAGCCCTCCACAACCTCAAACCCAAGCTTATCAACCACAGACTCTCCTTCCACCAGCCTACCAGGGTGCTTAGCTTCACAACCCTTGCCCTCGTGCAGGTCCCAAGAATCTTCCTTCTCCTACCTTGCTGCTAAGTCCTGGGACGACCTTCCTCCCCCCGCCTGCGCACATCGTACATGCTCCTTGACTTACAGGAAAAAGCTCAAGACTTGGCTGTTTCAGGAGTATCCACTGGTGCACAAAAGGCTCCCCCAGTGCCTAGATACCCTCCCCGGGTGATAAGTCATGCTTTTCAAATAAATTGATTGATTTCAAACGCTATGAAAATTATTTACAATACCTCATTTCTAGAGTTCCGTGATCTGTCTCAATAGAAGAAGGAAAGCCAAAACGTGATGTCAACTCTCTCGACAACAATTTCGCAACTCTTATGTAGTCTGATCTCCTGGTGGAATAGACTTCAACCCATTAAGAAAACAAGCAGGTAATTACCAAGATTTACTTTCAACCATTACAATTCATCATAAAATCTGCTTGTAGTCTTGTAAAGGGGCCTTAGATTTATCAATATGGTTCTTGTCAGTAAGAGTCTTTTTCCCTTGATTATTCAAAGGACATGCAAACATCCTCAGCAACATTTTGAAATTTTGTAATCCTGTATTTCACAAGTATTTTTTCAATATTTGCATTAGGTTATGTCTCCCTGCATGAGACCTCTTAAGCCAAATTTGCACATTGTATACAACATGGAATCTAGTAACACATATTTGTTCTCAGCATTTACATACAAATCCTGATAATTCCTCTTTTAGCCTAATCTCACCTATTGCCTTCTCTCTTCTTCTGGGGAATCATCCTATACATCTCTCAATGCACTCAAAGAAATCTGTATTTAACTATTAAAGAAACAATTTCTGTTTCCTGCATTTAGTACTGCATTAATTCTCAATTTATCATTTTCTTCCACTTATAAAACTATTTCCTCCTGCATTGCTGAATATTTTGCCATCTGATCAGCACAACTCCAAAACCATACTGTCTATCTGTATAGATTATCACATCAGACTTCTCTGACAAACAGCAAGTTTTGTCAATGCAAACGCTTCTGCTACTTCTGCTAAAGTTACATTTGACAGAAAAGATACTTCTAAAGTTTCAGAAATGGAAAATAATGCACAGGCACCCCTCAAAGCCTCATATTGGTCCCTTAAAAAGAACCATTAACAAACAATATCAGAACAGCCATTTTCAAAGGTGTCGCTTTAATGCCTGGTCTTGGTTTTGTACATAATTCAGTAACTTCAATATAATTGTGGTCTGGTTCATCATCAATCTCATCATCTTCCCTGTATTCACATCATCTGTCTGAAATAGGAAGCAGAGTCGCTGGATTTTAGCTATTACACCTCCTAAAAGAGATTTTCTCTATTACAAGTATGGCTTGCCCATAACAAGTCAGTATGTTTTTGGTTAGAAGCTGTGTCCTTTTCTTGTTCATAAGAATGTCTACTTAATGGGGGACATTCACAATTAAAGAATGGCCCATCACAATTGCTTCACAATGTTCAATGGCAATGCAAACAGCTGCGACTGATTTCAAATAACCCGGAAGACTTACAGCTACTGGATCAAATCTAGCTGACAGGTAAGTGACTGGGCACATTAGGCCTCCATATTTCTGTGTATGAATCTAAAATGCACATCCGCATCTCCCATGGCAAAACAGACAAAACGTCAGACTTCAATCAGGCATTCAAGTGTGAGTGCATGACACAAACTCTCTTTCAATTTCTCAAATGCATCAGAGCATTCATTGTCAAATGGTCTCATATCTACATGTCAACCTTACTGAAGGATGTACAATTGCGGAAAAGCTTGAAATCAACTGAAAATAGTACCCAACAATTCCATGTCCAAACATTCAGCTATATGATTTAGCAAAGCAATGGTATCAAGATTTAGGTCCTCTTTGGTTTTAGATGCAACCAGTAGGTCACAATATAATAAACTAAGATTGAATTGCATGGTACCATCAAGCCCTCTGGATCTTTCTTCAGGATTTGGCTAAAAGTGAAGGACTTTCTGTACATGCTTGTGGAATTCTACACCACATGAGACCAAGATCTCCTATTCAAAAATTAAAATGCAAAAAGGAAGTATGATTTGTCATGCAAAGGAAATAAAAATAATGCCTTGCCTAAGCTGATAAGTGTACACCATTCTTTATCTGATGGAATTTGAAACAAATTCACTTGTGGATTCGGTACCACTGGACAACATAGAGCACCAATCATATTAAACTTTTTGGAGAGCTTGTAGGGCTCTCCACTTGCCATTCATCTTTTTGATTCCCATCATAAGAGACTTACAAGTACTATCAAGTACCTCTCTGAGGATTTCCTGCTCAATCATCTTTTCAATCACTGGTTTAAATCCTTCTTCTGCCTCCTTTGTAAGTATAAATTGTACAGTTTTAGGAAATATTGCATCTGGGTTCCTATTATTTTAACTGCCTATGCTCTTTTCATCAATCCAATCTTCCTTCCAGTAAAAACCCATACCTTATCTTTGTACTGTATGTCTTAAATGCAGATCTTCATTTGTTAAAACTGAGAATAAATCAACCAACTCTTGAATCTGGTGAGCTTATCTTTAACATTGAATCCTCATCTTGTGTTTCAATTACAATACCAGCCAGTGTGCAATAAATCACACAATAGGTTTTGCAAAACAAATCCCTTCCCAATGGGTTCACAGAACATGAATAACACAGAATCAATTGGTGCTTGTTCTCCAGCTGACCGATTGCACCTGGAACATCTGCTGTAACCTGATTAACAATTTGTTTATTACTGATCCATACTACTTGGGTTTCTGTTCCAGAAAGGGGAAGGTTTGGGACTTCCACAGAATTAAGTGTATAACAAGTAGCTCCTGTATTAGTCAAAAATTGAAACAGGATGGCCACTGACTTTGCCACAACAAATGAGGCATTTTGATCTACCTATAGAACTGCTCCGATTAAGCAATCTTCCTTCCCCCTCAGGCACCAGCATTGTGAATTACTCACTGCCAACTCATTATTCAGGATCAATAAATGATGCTGTTCATGGGACAACTGTAACACCATCTCTGCCAGCATCCTAATCTGCTACTCTGCTATTGTCACTTTACCCCCCCGGTATTGCTGTGTATGGAGGAGGTCTTTGCTTCTTTGTTGTGTTTGTCTCATCTTTATCATTTCTTTCCTTAACTATAGCAGGAAACGTCTATACACACTAAATTATATCCTTCCTCCAGCATTTCTGATGCTTGTCAGAATTACAGCAGTGATGTAAGTAGATGAGGTTATTATAAAAATAGTCCTGTGTATGTATTTTGAAAATATTGGGCCAAATTAATGAAAATGTAGTAAATCTACAAATATAGGTTTTTGTCTGCATGTAGGTCCAAATCTAGTATTCGTTGCGTTTCACAACCTGGTGCTGGTTACTAGGTGTAGTTCTAGGAATGCCATGTCACTATTCCTAAGGGTTCCTGCTCTCTCCTTAGTGGAGAAATGCTTTGAGGGGAAATGGAGCCCCCCCCCCTGTGGATAAGCACACTTTTTCTTTTTTTTTCTCCAGGGAAAATATTTTTCCATGGCAAACACTCTTCCACTGTACCCTCACTAAATCTGTGGTTATCCGTATTCCATTCCAATCTGGAAGGGCTATTAATACATCCTCTTGTGTGATATGAAACTGGAATTTGAGAATGGCCACATGTCCATGTTTGTGGATGCTCTGAAACTTCCTGGCAATGACAACCATCCCACTCCACCCACCACTTCACCAATCCCCCCTCACCTTCCTCCCCCATCCCTCCACCCCACTGGCTGAGATTCCTGAGTGTGGTTTTGTCTGCACTCATGGTTGACAAATCTGTTCTCGTAAATGCATCTCTGTGTACCAGGAACGTCTTTATGGAATCCTGGTAGGCATTAAAATGGTAGCTTTTTGTGTAAAATTACCTTTACAACCTCATTTACATTTCACATTCAGCCCTAATATTAAGTATTTAAATATGCATATTTCAGCTTGTTTGACTTCAAACTATTAGGCTTTTGCATCTTACCTTTAAATATAAACAAATCTGTATCACGAAGCATGAGGTACTGATGTTGGGTGATGGGCCTTGGAGATCAGTTTACATGTTTTATATCCATTGCCAGGAACCAGACCACAATGGCTTCTTCAAAGGGACGTAGATATGTGTTGCCTCGTGTTTGGTAAAAGAGACAACTCTTTTTGTTAGATCATTTAGAATCAATAACCTACGTGAAGCTTCTGTTCCTTAACACTTCAAGGACACCACTATTTAACAGGAATGCATATCCCGTGCATTAGAGTTATAAAAGGAATATGTGTGTGTGTGTGTTTGTGTGTGTGTGTGTTTTTGGCAATACTCTTCAGGGTCTCCTCTGGCTCAACATGTTGTGGAAAACAGTAGGGTCCCCTTGTGGCTCTATTGCAACTTTGTGAATGGTTTATTTCCTTTATATTATTGCTGAGGTTTCCACTCACCTAGTCTGGCGTATTGCCAATGCATTGTTGTACCAACTCAGATCTACCAAGCACCACAGTTATTTTGTTTCTGCTTTATATTAATGAGAATAACTATTTTATTCAAGTACTGGAATCCTTAAGCATATTTGAGGTAGTATCTATTGTTTTTGTATTGATAAAAAACAGTAATAATGTTTTATAAATGGGGTGTCAATTGCTATGTACACATTTATTATTTTATATTGTTTTTAGGTAAGCTGTCTCCTATTTTGAGCAGCTAGAATGTGTCCTTACGCAAAACCGCCCAGCACCAAAAACATTTGTACAGCCCTTGTTGGAGAGGTTTGTTCTCAAAACAACTGTGTGTGCGCCTGCATGCACACACACACTCGTGCACGCACGCACACACACACACACATACACATGCATGTCAGTGAAAATAAATATGGCCCAGTTTTTGAAAAAGTGTACTAATGTACCAGCAGCTTGAATTTTACCACCATGATACAATCTATATTGACCTTCTTCACGAAATGCACTTATGTAATGAAATTGAAATTCACTTATTTAATAAGGTTGAAAGGAGAACAGTTCTGGTTAAATATGTCTGTTTATAACTTCTAAAAAAATTAAAGTAGCATTACCTTTACTGCATGCGCACAGATGAATATGCTACTTGTCGTTGTTGAGGGGGAAGAGGCATCAGGACCCATGCCAGGCTTCACTTCTTGTGAGTAATGTTCCTTCCTCAACATACACAATTTTATGTTGAGTATTCAGTCAATGGCTTTCAAAATCAAAAAAGCCGGGCTGTCCCATTTCAGTATAGGTACAAATCTAGGTGTTTATTCCTTGTATACATTCAGCTTTCTGCAACCTCATTAGTCAACGTCGCACATCATTTTACATTGATTCACAAAATCCTTCCTCATCCATCTCCAAAAGAATCATTTTGTAAGAAATTAGTTCTGTTTTTGCTGCTCAATATGAACAATGAAGAACAGTATTTCAATATTTGTCCTCCATTAACTAAACCATAGCAGCACAATTAAGAAACATGGGCAACATTGGTACTCATCTTAAATGTCACAAACGTGGTTCTACTCGCATAACTGTATTACTCTTTTTTAAGCAATGTTCACTACAACATTTTAATTACATTTTTCTGCCTCTTCCAAACAGAGATCTGCATCCAGTAGAAAAAAAAACATGTTTTTTATCCTCCTGCCCGGGATGCTGATAGCCTGGAAACTAGTGCCAGCCTCAACTAATGTTGAATACTTACTGGGCAAAGATGAACGTGGCCTTATCTTCACGTTGCTCAAGTTGAACGATACTGACGTGAACAAAAATGAGTCCATCTGCCCTGAAATGAGTAATGGAAACTTGACCAAGCTGGCTGAGGTTCAGAAGGGTCTTTTGAAATTCCCCCCTTGCCTTCCCAGGACACTCACAAGTTTGGATCTCAGCCACAATAAGCTACGTGTGATAGAGGTCCAGAAGATTGTAGACCTCCCTGAGCTGCAGATTCTTGTGCTCAGCTACAACAATATAATGCAACTTAACTGGACAGGGGCTGTCTTTAATAACCTGCAGAGGCTAGACTTGGCATATAATCTGTTGTCATCTGTACCAGCATGCCACAACATGCCAGAACTCCAATGGCTATCACTGGCCGGAAACCCCTTGGTAAAAATTAGCCCGCTTGCTTTCTCATGTTTTCCATCTCTAAGATCCATAGACTTGTCTGGTTCTGTCTTGGGGGTTGAATCCGAAGGTGGTATTAAAGACTCAGCATTTGCAATAAAGGCAACAGATGGCATCACCATGAAAAAAATGGTTAGCCTCACCGAACTAGATCTGAGTGGTACCTTTCTTGAAAACAGTAAGTGTTACAAATGTTGACAATTTTGCAAAAGTAATAATACAAGTGTTTGACCACTTTCAATACAGTTCAACTATTATTGAGAGGTCCTTCATTCTAGTTACCCCCTTGCTGCTTCTCTGTCTCTGGTTATTTTTTTGGTTACTTTGTTACACTGCTTTGCCTTTTAATTTTGCTTGCTCACTTTACTGCTGTTTTACTTTGCTTTCTCCACAGTTTTTTCCTGTCTGTTGATTTCCCCTGCTGTCTACTCATTTCCTGCAGTTTTTTGTGCTCTTTTTTTCTCCTCCTGCCTCACCAGACCATCCCACCCCTCTGAGCGACCCTCCCTCCTCCCAGCACATACTTAATGGAGGGTGCAACACAGCTGCGCAGCAGGTGTGCCAAAGACAAGCCCATCTATGTATGTCCGCACCAGGACCACGCCCAGTGTGGGGACCCATGGCTCTCTTTCTACTTACAGATACACTGCCAATGAGCTCTGAGCCCTGGACCCCAGACTCTGCAATAACAAATGCTGCCACTCTTCCCCACAATCAACAGTAGGATCTTTCACCTGCCAGCACTGTCTATTATCCTGCAACACCAGAAGAACCGCTTGCACAATGACCACGCCAATCATGCCAACCACGACTGCTTCGGAACAACTCCATTGCCTCCTTCTTAATGCATGATTACTCTGCAAGCACACCACAGAGATCTGGGACACCATTGCCTTCCTCACCCCTGACATCTTCCTCACTCAAACCTGGCTCAACCCTACAGCCGCTCCTGGCAGCTTCAGCAACACCAGAAGACTAAAAGATAGCCCACTGGGACCACATCAATAAACACAGAGGTGGAATCGCTATTATCCACAAAGAAACCATCCACTGCATCACCGCCATAGATGACACCTCCCGGATGATAGAACACCTCAATTTCCAACTCCAAATCAACGACAAAACTATCATCAGAGGCATCCTCACCTACAGACCCCCAGGTCCACGCCCTAGTTTCTGCAACACAGTCGCCAAAATCATTTCCCCACTCGCCATCGACTCCAAACATTGCGTGTTCCTCAGAGACCTCATTTTCCACCTCCACTCCCTCAACAGCATCAACACCACCAGCCTCTTCAAAAGCACAAACAGCATCGGCCTCACCCAACTAGTCACTAACCCCACACTCTATGCAGGACACACGCTTGATCCCTATCTTCACAGCCAACGTCAGAATCACGTACAGCCATGCCATCAAGCTCCCTTGGACAGACCATGCTCTCATCCACTTCACCATTAAAGGATCACCTTACACTGCCACCAAGCTGCCCAGCACTTTACATTGCAGTTGGAACAAAGTATCAGAGGGCAAGTGGACCAACGTCCTCAACACCTCCCGCCCTGACACCGCAACCAATTTAGAACAGGCTGTCAAGTCCTTCTTTGCCTGGTTCACCGATTGCGCCGACAGAGTCGCCCCCAGTCAAGCCCACCATTCTCAAGAGACCCTCCAAACAGGCTATCTGGTATGCCACTGAACTGAGAAACATGAAACGCAAGCGACTAGAAAGGAGATGGCGCACCAGCAAGGAGCCCACAGACAGAGACAGGTTTAAGTCGTCCCCCTAACCAATACCACCAACTACTGAAAGAGATAAAAAGGAGCACCCTAGCTGACTCCATTGAAGCCAGCTCTAACCACAGCATAGAACTCTTCAACATCATCAAAGATTTCGCCAACACCTCAGCCACCAAAACATCATCACATCTCAGGAACACCGTTACAGCCTGGGGGTCTTCTTCCATGACAATATATCCACCATCTACAAAAGCTTAGAACACCAACCCACCTCAGCCAACACCCTCAGCCTACTCACTCCCACAGTTGCAAACTCCAATGCGATCTCTAACTACCTGCTCACCGCCTGGGACCAGCTCACCACACAAAACACCACAGCCATCATGAACTCTGTCCACCCAGGAGCACCCATGAACCCCTGCCCCCACCACATTTTCAACCTCGGAAGCAAGATGATCAGCAGCAAGATCACTGCCATTGTCAACTTATCTATAACCATGGGCACCTTCCCTGAAGTATGGAAACACACAGAAGTCAAACCTCTTCTCAAGAAACCCTCTGCTGACCCCAACAAACCCAAGAACTAATGTCCCATCTTGCTGCTTCCCTTCCCCACCAAAGTCCTTGAAAAGGCCATCAACCTCCAACTCCCAGAACACCTGGAGAACAACAATCTTCTGGACCCCTCCGAATCCAGATTCCGCACCAAAAACAGCATCACAAACCTCCCTGATAGCTGCCACTGATGACATTAGAACCCTCCTCTCCACAGGGGAGAAACAGCGACCCTGATCCTCCTCAACCTCTCAGCAGCATTCATCACTGTGTTCTACAACACACTTAACAGTCTTCATCTCATCGGAATCCAAGGAGACACCCTCAAATGGGTTGCCTCCTTCCTCACCGAAGACCCCAGGGAATCCGCCTACCACCTTTCTCCACAGAACCTAATTTTCAGAACCCATGGAATGAACATCATATCCTATGCAGATGATACCCACCTGATCCTCTCACTATCAGAAGACCCCCTCCACCATGAGGGCAACTTCCACAGGTGAATGAGAGGCATCGTCGGCTGGATGAAAAACAACTACTTAAAGCTCAACACAAAATGGAAGTGCTAATATTGAGGTACAACACTACCCCATGGAAAGACTCCTGGTGCCCTTCTGCATTAGGACCTGCACCCACTTCGATAGACCACGCAAGCTTGGCATCATCCTGGACTCCAAGCTCACCATGAAAAATCAGATCAATGCAGTCTCTTCTGCCTGCTTCCTCATTCTTCGTAGGATCTGTAAGATCTTCAAATGGCTCCCTGTCAACACCAGATGAACGGTCCCTCAAGCCCTTGTCACTAGCAGGCTGGACTGTGGAATCACCACGAACCTCCTGAAGAGACTACAGACCATACAGAATTCAGCGGCATTACTCATCCACAACCTCCCCAAATAGACCCACACCACCCCTACCTCAAAAAATTCCACTGGTTCCCCATTCAAAAAAGATGTAAATTCAAGATTCTGATCTACACTTCCAAGGCCCTTCACAATGGAGGACCACAAAACATCAACCACTGCCTGAACTTCCACCAACCCTACTGACACCTGCACTCTATGTCCCTCTCCCTCGCACACCTCCACCCACGCCTCAGCTGAAGCAACAGTGGAGGACACTCCTTCTCCAACCTTTGGACCTCATCCCCTCTTCTGCAATTCAGGAAAGGACTCAAGACCTGACTGTTCAACTGAACCCCTTAGCAGCTTTGTTCCTAATGCCTGGATACCCTTTGCAGGTGATCAGCCTTGCTCTATAAATCCTGATTGATTGATAGTAGTCAAACGCAAGACTATTGATTTCAGATTGTTGATTTACAGGAAATTTCAATTTTGAAATACAATGTAAACTTTATTTACAACTGCAAAGGCATAGAATTACAATTCACAGGGTCATACCTTACAAACCTGGTCTCATGCTTTCTGCTGGTGGCATTGTGTGTTATAGTTCCCTTCATTTAAATACTTCCCCACAAATTTAACAGCCTTGTTTAGAATCGAGCTGATGAGGGACACCTATCAAAGTCTGCTGTATTAGGAGTGCATTGATGCCAGTAGCACTCTTAATATGAGGAATTGTGATCCACCACTTTTTGGACAGAGGTTGTAGGCAATAAGACCCTGCATCTTCTAGAGTCCATTTCTCTCCTTCATAAGTCTCACTTTAATTTTTCACAAAGAGCACTACACACTCCGATTTTGCCTGCCATTGTTAGTCTTCCTACTGTCTCCATTATCTATTCCCTTCCTGCCTGCTACCCCCTCTTCATTTTCTGCCTCTGGTGATGCCGCAGGAGACTTCACTCTATTTTGTTGTTCATTAGGTACTGTTTTTTCAACTTTGAAGTTCTGCCTACTGCCGCTGAGTAACCTCTTATGCAGTGTGCAGTGTTTTTCTTTTCACATGGTCTGAGGTAGCCATTTCTTCCTTCACAAACACCAATGATGAGAAGTCTGCAGCCTTTCTATATGTGATCCTTGGTCCATCCTTTTGGTTGGTTCCTTGAGGTGTTCCAGACTGTTATTTCTCCAATTGGAGTGGAAATCTGGTTCTTTGGTACAAAAATGTAGTTTTATTTCATTGATACACAACAGTGGATATAATGTGAATTTTTCCCATTCCGTATTTCTACCCACTATACTATAGGAGATTCTCCAGGTCAGAAATCGTTGCATATTTCAATTTATGTTAATATGCAATTCTGCAGTTGCAAACTTTTCAACATAATTAAAGATATCCTGCACTTGCACATAATCTATAATTTGCTAAATAAATTGCAGATTAAAAAAATCTTCCTACCTCAAACAGATCAAAGTTATTAAAAACAGAGAGACATGAGTTGCTGCGTAGTGGAAGGCTATTCTGGTTACCTCTCAGTTGCTTATTATTGCACTTAGGTCTTAAAATGCTACTAATGAGGTGAAACCGTTACTCAGATACTCTTAACATGTAAACGTGACAAAATAATGAAGTACAAAGTTGACAAAATAATATCATATCACTTAGTGAATTCTCTGCATAATGTGGTCCTCCCCTGACACATAATTCCAGTGACCCTGGATATTGCTCCTTGGAACAGGCATTTTCATTTAACTCATGAGCTTTGGTCTGTGATAAAGCTCAAATGGTTAGTGGGAAAAAATGTTTAAGAGGCACCTAAATATTTGCGCAATTATGCCCATATATATACTTTTTGAGCACTGCATTTGCGCCACTTTTTGACGCAGAAATGGCACAAACTTACAAAATACTATTGTATTTTGTAAGTGTTAGACTTTTCATCCTTTGCGTGGTCTCCCTTAATTTTTTGCCTCTGTTCCCCAGGTTGTTGATTTGTGCTGGACTCTGATTTTACTGTTTTTGTTACTCTGGGCACTTTACCACTGCTAACCAGTGCTAAAGTGCAAGTGCACCTTTACAAAATGTGTATGTGATTGGTTTATCCATGATTACCATATTTGATTTATTAGTAAGTCCCTAGTACAGTGCAGGGCCGCCTGTAAATCAAATGCTACTAGTGGGCCTGCAGCACTGGTTGTGCCACCCACATAAGTAGCTCTGTAATCATGTCTCAGACCTGCCACTGCAGTGTCTGTGTGTGCAGTTTTAACTGTAAATTCGACTTGGCAAGTGTACCCACTTGCCAGGCCTAAACCTTCCATTTTCTTACATGTAAGACACACCTAAGGTAGGCCCTAGGTAGCCCCAAGGGCAGGGTGCAGTGTATGGTTAAAGTAGGACATACAGTAATGTGTTTTATATGTCCTGACAGTGAACTATTGCTAAATTCGTTTTTCACTGTTGCAAGACCTGTCCCTCTCATAGGTTAACATGGGGGCTACCTTTAAACCTGATTAAAGTGTAGATTCCCTTTGGGAGCGGATGGACATGTGGAGTTTGGGGTCTCTGAGATCACAATTTAAAAATACATCTTTTAGTAAAGTTGATTTTAAGATTGTGTGTTTGAAAATGCCACTTTTAGAAAGTGAGCATTTTCTTGCTTATACCATTTCTGTGACTCTGCCTGTTTGTGGATTCCCTGTCTGGGTCAGTTTGACAGTTGGGCTGGTTGCACCTCACACTAGACAGTGACACAAAGGGAGCTGGGGTGTAGCCTGCATATCCTGATGAGCCATCTGTGTTAGGAGGGAGGGGAGGAGTGGTCATTCACAACTGAAAGGGCTGTGCCTGCCCTCACACAATGCAGTCTCAACCCCCTGGTGAGTGTCTGGGGCCTGGCCTGGGCAAGGCAGGATTTCACATTCCAAAGAGACTTTACTTTGAAGTAGGCCTACTTCAAAGGAGAAATTGGGTATAAGAAGGGCACCCAAAACCACAGACTTTAGAAACACTTCTGGAACCAAGAGGAACCTCTGCCTGGAGAAGAGCTGAATAGCTGAGGAAGAAGAGCTGCCCTGCCTGTGGCTGTGCTTTGTGGAGCTATCCTGCAGTTGCTGCTTCTGCCAGAGTAAGAGGGCAAAGACTGGACTTTGTGTGCCTTCCATCTTGAGAAGAAATCTCCAAGGGTTTGATTTAGAGCTTGCCTCCTGTTGTTTGAAGTCTCAGGGACAGCAAAGACTTCTCTCTGGAGAGACTCCTACTCTGCCCTGTGGTGCCCATCCAGTTCCTGGGACCCTGAAAGGAGAAGCTGGCAGCCTAAAGACAAGAAAATCCACGCATAGAGCGCCGTGCGGGGAAAAGATTGACGCGAATCCGATCTGTGGCTGAAAAAATGACGCGCCGTTGGCTCCGCAGCTGAGAAACGACGATCACAGGAAACGTGACTGAAGAATCGACGCACGGAGCAGGAGACACGACGCGCAGCATCGCTGACGGAGGCTGGGAGATCACAACCTACGCTGCGGGATTTTCGGATCATCGTGTGGCTGGATTTTCGACTCGCGTCCCGCCGTGCAGAGTTATTTTTTACGCACACCCGCCTGTGCGGGGTTATTTTTGACGTGCACCAGGTACATTTCCACTCTAGCAGCGCTAGTGTGTTTTTAAAACTACTTAAAGACTCTTTTTGATTTTTAATTGATAACTTGACTTTTTGTGTGGTGGATTTTTGTCGTTTTGGTCTTGTTTTGTTTAGATAAATATTTCCTATTTTTCTAAACCTGTGTTGTGTCATTTTGTAGTGTTTTCATTAAGTTACTGTGTGTGTTGGTACAAATACTTTACACCTAGCACTCTGAAGTTAAGCCTACTGCTCTGCCAAGCTACCAAGGGGGTAAGCAGGGGTTAGCTGAGGGTGATTCTCTTTTACTCTGACTAGAGTGAGGGTCCTTGCTTGAACAGGGGGTAACCTGACTGTCAACCAAAGACCCCATTTCTAACATTGGTGATCAGCGGTTGGGATTTGGACTTGTATTTGTACTTAACATACAGTAATTACGTGTACACTACTGTTTTGAGTGCAGACCACTACGTGGCCACATACTACTTGTTTGGTGATCTTTAGATTTTTCTCTTTGGGACTGTTTTTATTCTACTCCATTTTTTTTCACTGATTCCTTGATTTTGGGAACTTGTTTTTCTGCCTTTGGAACTTTACACATGTTTTTGAATCTTCATCATGTCCCAAGCTGGAGATGCATCAGTTGGAGCTGACTTTGACCTTGAGAAATTGGAGGGTTATACCAAGGCTCAGTTGAAGCAGTTCTGTAAGAGTTTTGACTGTCCCATTAAGAGCTCATCCAGGAAGGAGGAGCTGCAAAAGGCGCTGAGGGCCTGGGTGACAGCCAAGAGCCAAGAGCACTGAAGGGCACACAGAGGATGAGGAAGATGAGGAGGAGGAGAAAGAGTGTTCAGTACACAATGGTATTGTGGGTGGGCCTGTTTTGTCCAAGGGGAAGGTCTCCAGGGCAGGTAGCAGTGTCTCATCCAAGGGTCTGACACCTGAAGAGTTGAGGGACAGGCAGGCAGAAAGGGAGTACCAATTGGAGCAGAGAAGGCTAGCTCTTGAGGAGAGGAAGATACAGATGGCTCATGAGCGTAGCTTGAAAGAGATGGATCATAGAAGCCAGTCCAGTAGAGATGGTGGCAGCAACCCTACAGTGCAGCCTGAGAGGAGGGTGCACATTCCTAAAGACCTTGTGAAAGATTATAAGGGGGAGGATGACATATACTTCTGGTTCAAGGGGTATGAGTCTGCTCTCCACATTAATCTGGTCCCTGAAGCTCATTGGGGGCGGCTCTGTGGAAGCACTTTGAGGCAGAGGGGAGGGATACACTGACAGCCTTAGGGGATACTCAGAATCTCACCTACTCTAAAATGAAGGATGGCTTGCTTACAAGGTATGGTCTTACCCCTGAGCAGTACAAGGATAAGTTTAGGTCCTACAAGAAGGAGGAATCCCAAACATGGTTGGAATGTGTTGATTCTTATTGCAGGTCACTGGATGGTTGGGTGAAGGGCAGTAAGGTAACTACGTATGAGGGGCCTTACAATCTGATTGCTTGGGAGCACTTGTACAGTTTATGTTTTCCAGAGCTGCGCCAGCACCTGATTGACAGCAAGCTGACTGACCCCAGGAAGCTTGCGCAGGAAGCGGACCGCTGGGAGAGCACCAGGGTCCAAAAGAGGTATGGGGGAGGCCACGCCAAGGGTGGGCAGGGTCCCTCTCAGAAGAAAGGGGGGGTAAGGGTAAATAGGGAGAGTTCTCTAAAGCGCCCCAAACTGATTCTCAGGGTAAGGATTCCCAACCCCCCAGTGAAAAGAAGCCATGGTTCTCCATAGGGAAGCCAGTGGCAGGTGGTCCCCCACGTAAGTGCTATGCATGTGACCAGGTGGGTCATGTGAGGGGGGACCCCAAATGCCCCAAAAGTACACCGGCACCCACTGGTGCGCCGTCCCATGGTTTGGCCAGTGTAGAGCTTGGGGAGGAGTTGGTTTCAGGTGGGTGGGAACCAGCTGAGATGACCCTTGTCTCACTAGGGGACACTGAGATGGTCCAGAGAACCCTAGTGCCTGAATACACTAAGAAGTACAGGCAGTGGGTGACCATTAATGGACAGAGGGTGGAGGCTCTGAGAGGCAGAGGAGCCAGTGTGACTACAGTGAGGAGTCAGCTGGTGTCTGAAGAGCAGATTGATCCCCGGGTACTTCACCAAGTAGTTGCAGTGGACAACTCATTGCGCCTGTGCAGAGTGGCGCAGGTTCCCTTTGAATGGGGTGGGGTCTCAGGTTCCTTGAAGGTAGCTGTGAGTCCAGCCATGCCTGTTGATTGTTTGCTAGGCAATGACCTGGAGGATTCCCCTTGGAAGGAGGTGGAACACGGGTCTCACTTGGAGATGTTGGGTCTGACTGGGTGGGTATGCGTATCCACCCGGTCAATGGCAGCCAATCAGGGTAGTCAAGAGCCCCTGGAGCCTGAAACAGTGGCCCCGGGGACCGCCAAGAAGAGGAAGGGCAGGGGGTGTGGGAAACCGGCCCCAGAAGTTCCCACGGTCTGGGAGGAGGCGGAGCCTGAGGGTGATGCCCCGGAGCCTACAGGGGAACAGGTGGCTGAACTGGGGGAGGTCCCTGGGCTGTCGCAGTGGCAGCAGGAAGGGGGGGGCCACCAGGGAAGCATTCTGTGCAGCACAGAAGTCATGCCCTACTTTGGAAGGTTTGCGGCAGCAGGCTGCAGACCAGGCGGCTGGCAAGGAGCCAGGATCACACCTGATTTATTGGGAGGATGACCTCCTGTATAGCGAGCCTAAGGTTCCTGAGCCTGGGTCAGCCCGTGTGCTGGTAGTACCCCAGTGCTTCAGGGCCTTCCTACCGGGGTTGGCTCATGATGTGCCTTTAGCTGGACATTTGGGGCAAGACAAGACCTTTGAGAGGCTTGTCACCCACTTTTACTGGCCCCTAATGCGCAGGCACTCAGATGCACATTGCAGGTCTTGTCAGACTTGTCAGGCAAGTGGCAAGAGTGGGAGGAAATGTAAAGCTCCCCTCCCCCCTTTGCCTGTTGTCAGTACTCCCTTTGAGAGGGTAGGCATTGACATTGTGGGGCCTCTGGATCCCACGACAGCCATGGGCAACAGGTTTATCCTGGTCTTGGTGGACCACGCCACCCAGTACCCAGGAGCCATTCCTTCCAGATCAGTCACTTCCCCTGTGGTGGGTCGTGCATTGATGGGGGGTTTTACCTGCATGGGGTTCCCCAAGGAAGTGGTATCTGATAGGGGTACCAACTTCATATCCACGTATTTGAAGCCTCTGTGGAAGGAGTGTGGGGTAACCTACAAGTTAACCACCCCTTACCACCCCCAAAGTAATGGTCTGGTTGAGAGATTCAACCGCACCTTAAAAGGCATGATCATGGGCCTGTCAGAGCCCTTGAGTTACATGCTGGCTTTGAGAAACCAAACTGCCCCCTTCAGGAGTCTCGCTCAGGAGAACCTGGAAGCAAGCCAGGAGGATATGAAACGGTGGTATGACCAGAATGCCACTCTGGTCGAGTTTCAACCTGGACAAAAAGTGTGGGTGATGGCACCAGTGGAGCCTAGGGCGCTCCAGGATAAGTGGACTGGGCCAGTTGAGGTGGTGGAGCGCAAGAGTGAAGTCACCTACCTGGTGGACTTGCGGTCTCCAAGGAACCCTTTAAGGGTCCTGCATGTCAACCGCCTCAAACCTCACTTTGAGCGGACTGAACTGTCCATGCTCCTTGCAACATATGATGGGGTAGAGGAGGAGAGTGAGCCTCTTCCTGAACTCCTGTCTGCAGGAGAAAAAGATGGGTCAGTGGAGGGAGTGATCCTCTCCCCCACCATGACTGAGGAACAGCAAGGTGACTTTCGCCACATGTTGGGACAGTTTTCCTCACTGTTTTCCCTGATCCCAGGAGTCACACATTGTGCACACATGATGTGGACACTGGGGACAGTACACCTATTAAACAGAAGTTTACAGGGTGACTGACAGGGTCAGGGCATGCATTAAGGATGAGGTATCCAAAATGCTTACTCTAGGGGTTATTGAGCACTCCAGCAGTCCTTGGGCCAGCCCAGTGGAATTGGTCCCAAAGGCTGCTGCACCTGGTGCCACCCCAGAACTCAGGTTCTGTGTGGACTACCGGGAACTCAATGCGGTCAGCAAGACTGACGCACACCCCATCCCCCAAGCTGATGAGCTCATTGACCGGTTAGGAGCTGCCAAGTACCTCAGTACGTTTGATTTAACATCTGGGTACTGGCAGATTGCCTTAACTGAGGGGGCCAAGGAGAGGTCAGCATTCTCTATACCAGATGGACACTTTCAATTTAAAATGATGCCATTTGGGATGAAGAATGCCCCAGCCACCTTTCAGAGGTTGGTCAACCAGGTGTTGGCAGGACTGGACGCGTTCAGTGCCGCCTACCTGGATGACATTGCTGTGTTTAGTTCCACATGGGAGGAACACCTGCAACACCTCTGGAGAGTGTTAGAGGCCCTGCAGAAGGCAGGCCTCACTATTAAGGCGGGCAAATGCCAAATAGGGCAGGGTTCTGTGGTGTACTTGGTACACTAGGTGGGGAGTGGCCAGGTGGCACCCCTACAGCCTAAGATTGACACGATTCTGGCTTGGGAGCCGCCCAAGACCCAGACTGAAGTGAGAGCCTTTTTAGGTCTCACAGGATATTACAGGAGGTTTGTTAAGGGTTATGGTACCATTGTTACCCCCTTAACTGAGTTGACTTCTAAGAAGCAACCCAGGAAAGTGATCTGGACAGAGGCTTGCCAAAACGCTTTTGATGCCCTGAAGGCTGTCATGTGCACAGCACCTGTGCTGAAGGCACCTGACTACTCCAAGGAATTTGTTGTGCAAACAGATGCCTCAGAGCATGGTATTGGAGCAGTACTCTCACAGCTTAATGAAGAGGGCCTAGATCAACCCGTAGCCTTCATTAGCAGGAGGTTACTACCCAGGGAATGTAGGTGGAGTGCCATAGAACGTGAAGCGTTTGCTGTGGTCTGGGCACTGAAGAAGCTAAGACCCTGCTGGTTTGGGACTCACTTCCGAGTTCAGACCGACCACAGGCCCCTCTGATGGTTAATGCAGATGAGGGGTGAGAATCCAAAACTGTTGAGGTGGTCCATTTCCCTACAGGGGATGGACTTTACGGTGGAACACCGTCCTGGTACAGAGCAAGCCAATGCTGATGGTCTGTCCAGGTTCTTCCGCCTTAGTGATGAGAACTCCCATGAGGTTGGGTAGTTGCTCCCCACTTTCTGCTGGGGGGACACGTGTTAGACTTTTCATCCTTGGCGTGGTCTCCCTTAACTTTTTGCCTCTGTTTCCCAGGTTGTTGATTTGTGCTGGACTCTGATTTTACTGTTTTTGTTACTCTGGGCACTTTACCACTGCTAACCAGTGCTAAAGTGCAAGTGCTCCTTTACAAAATGTGTATGTGATTGGTTTATCCATGATTGGCATATTTGATTTATTAGTAAGTCCCTAGTACAGTGCACTAGAGGTGCCCAGGGTCTGTAAATCAAATGCTACTAGTGGGCCTGCAGCACTGGTTGTGCCACCCACATAAGTAGCTCTGTAATCATGTCTCAGACCTGCCACTGCAGTGTCTGTGTGTGCAGTTTTAACTGTAAATTCGACTTGGCAAGTGTACCCACTTGCCAGGCCTAAACCTTCCCTTTTCTTACATGTAAGACACCCCTAAGGTAGGCCCTAGGTAACACCAAGGGCAGGGTGCAGTGTATGGTTAAGGTAGGACATATAGTAATGTGTTTTATATGTCCTGACAGTGAAATATTGCTAAATTCGTTTTTCACTGTTGCAAGGCCTGTCCCTCTCATAGGTTAACATGGGGGCTACCTTTAAATCTGATTAAAGTGTAGATTCCCTTTGGGAGCGGATGGAAATGTGGAGTTTGGGGTCTCTGAGCTCACAATTTAAAAATAAATCTTTTAGTAAAGTTGATTTTAAGATTGTGTGTTTGAAAATGCCACTTTTAGAAAGTGAGCATTTTCTTGCTTATACCATTTCTGTGACTCTGCCTGTTTGTGGATTCCCTGTCTGGGTCGGTTTGACAGTTGGGCTGGTTGCACCTCACACTAGACAGTGACACAAAGGGAGCTGGGGTGTAGCCTGCATATCCTGATGAGCCATCTGTGCTAGGAGAGAGGGGAGGAGTGGTCATTCACACCTGAAAGGGCTGTGCCTGCCCTCACACAATGCACACTCCAACCCCCTGGTGAGTGTCTGGGGCCTGGCCTGGGCAAGGCAGGATTTCACATTCCAAAGAGATTTTACTTTGAAGTAGGCCTACTTCAAAGGAGAAATTGGGTATAAGAAGGGCACCCAAAACCACAGACTTTAGAAACACTTCTGGAACCAAGAGGAACCTCAGCCTGGAGAAGAGCTGAATAGCTGAGGAAGAATAGCTGCCCTGCTTGTGACTGTGCTTTGTGGATCTATCCTGCAGTTGCTGCTTCTGCCAGAGTAAGAGGGCAAAGACTGGACTATGTCTGCCTTCCATCTTGAGAAGAAATCTCCAAGGGCTTGATTTAGAGCTTGCCTCCTGTTGTTTGAAGTCTCAGGGACAGCAAAGACTTCTCTCTGCCAGCACTGGAGTCTGTGGAGAGACTCCTACTCTGCCCTGTGGTGCCCATCCAGTTCCTGGGACCCTGAAAGGAGAAGCTGGCAGCCTAAAGACAAGAAAATCCACGCACAGAGCGCCGTGCGGGGAAAAGATTGACGCAAATCCGATCTGCGGCTGAAAAAACAACGCGCCACCGGCTCCGCAGCTGAGAAACGACGCTCGCAGGAAACGTGACCGAAGAATCGACGCACGGAGCAGTAGAAACGACGCGCAGCATCTCTGACGGAGGCTGGGAGAACACAACCTGCGCTGCGCTGCGGGATTTTCGGATCATCGTGCGGCTGGATTTTCGACTCGCGTACCGCCGTGCAGAGTTATTTTTGAGGCACACCCGCCCGTGCAGGGTTATTTTTGACGTGCACCGGGTACATTTTCACTCTAGCAGCGCTAGTGTGTATTTAAAACTACTTAAAGACTCTTTTTGATTTTTAATTGATAACTTGACTTGTGTATGGTGGATTTTTGTCGTTTTGGTCTTGTTTTGTTTAGATAAATATTTCCTATTTTTCTAAACCTGTGTTGTGTCATTTTGTAGTGTTTTCATTAAGTTACTGTGTGTGTTGGTACAAATACTTTACACCTAGCACTCTGAAGTTAAGCCTACTGCTCTGCCAAGCTACCAAGGGGGTAAGCAGGGGTTAGCTGAGGGTGATTCTCTTTTACCCTGACTAGAGTGAGGGTCCTTGCTTGAACAGGGTATAACCTGACTTTCAACCAAAGACCCCATTTCTAACAGTAAGTTTGCGCCGTTTTTGTGTCAAAAAGTGGCGCAAATGCGGTGCTAAAAAAGTATAAATATGGGCCTTACTTTTCTCAGTATTTTGGTGCCATTACAGATCATGGAGAGTGTAGAAATTTAAGTAGGCTTTTTTGTGTTTCATAAGTGCTTCGATACAGCTTTTCTTAGGAAAGTGCTATGACATGTTTTGAAATATTTGTTGCGTTTTAGCAGCTAGTTTATATTTGTATGTTAGGTAAAATGCAGCGAGAAGCTCATCACTGCATAGGCCATATCTCTTTCAGAGTTATGAAGGAACACTAAATCGGAACCCAGAAATACCAATACCACAAAGAATGGAATTATTGCAGCATTATGAATATGCTAACAGATTTCTACTTCAAAGGATGCCCTTTAAAAACTGAGCGTTTGTGGTAATACCACATGTAGAATTGCTGGACGACTTGGAGTATCAATTTGCCTCATAATTCCTGCAACCGGCCAAACTGGCAATTCTGTGAAGTTGTTAATGAGGGCCATAGAGTTTTTCTTCCTCACAGTTTCTCTACCACACCTTTGATTTACTGAACTACACTTGTTTTTTTTCTAGAGCTTCTCTTTCACCTTCTGTAGAGTATTATTAAGCTCTTCTAGAAGTATCTGTGCCTGACCTGAAGATTTCATAAAAGGATAAAAAAAACTAGATGTTGCAGAAGTCTTGCATATGCTGCTGACTGGTAACATCAACCTCTAGGGTTTTAAGCCTACTCATTTAACTTTAGGTACTTACTAGGCATCCTTCTGAATTATTTAGGTACATAAGTAGCTTAGATCTCTCTTTTCCCACTTAGAGGTGGTCTCTTCTCTTATACCTGTAACTCCACTATTTATTTGGATACATGAAAGCAAGAATCTGTGAAGTGGAGATACATCCTATCCATAAAGTGTCCTTCATTTTGATCTGAAATGAGGTTATGAGCATACCTTAAGACTGCTATGTTTAGCCACACATTAGCTCTATGGTACCCTTCATGTTATTATCCATGATATCTTTTGAGTCAGATTGTGATCATTAGTGAAAACATTTGTCACAGTCCTGTGAAGAGACCTCCGGTATTTCCACAAATTCTCATCAGTGAGTTATTTAATCAACTTTACCAAGTGGAACGCGCAGCAATTGTTTGCAGGTATTTACACACTTGTTTCTCTTATATTTGATTTGAAGTATATGTATGGTAGTCCCAAGTGCATGCGTCTTTAGTTCTCAAGCATACTTTGAAGCAATAGTGAAATATTCAGGGTCTGATTTAGAAGGTGGCAGAAGGAATACTCTGTCACAAACATGATGGATATCCCTTCTGCTGTATTACAATCCCCACAGGATAGAATGGGGTAGTAATACGGCTGAGAGGATATCCGTCACACTTGTGACAGAGTATTCCCCTATGCCGACTTCTAAATAAGGCCCTCAGTTTCTTATTTCTGTGCTGCTTTTTTATCTACAGATACTTCCTGTTGTATGATCTTACTTATTTCGTCCATCTATTGATTAAATAATGGTGGATTTACATTTATCTATCTTACGGCTACCATCAATCTTGCTATACTAGCATAGGCCACAAAGTGTTGCATTGCGGTAAGAAAAACTATAATGAATCATAGCTGTTATTGCCAGTTATAGTATAACTTACTTGTTTGAAATGGGCCCACACAACAAGGTTCTGCCAGGAGGCCACAGGTAAGGTGTACTTTGAAGGGTGTACACAGCACAACCCATCTAGAGCAATCCACCATCAACCATACACACTAAATTAGCAAATTGTCAACAGCCATGAGTTTCCCTGAGGTATCCAACATGATGAAGTATATGCTCATAATATCTTCAAGTCAATGTAGCATTGCTCAGTAGGCATGATTGTAGTGGGCTCCAGATATAGGTATGATTGTAGTGGGCCCCAGAAGTCTTTGGTTCTTCTTGCACAGGATAATAGTTCTTCATGTGCTCATTACAGTGCACCATGTTGGATATCCACATTGTAATGGTGTGGGATTTGTTCCACCCTCAACACAGACAACTCTTCAGTAGCAGAGGAATGGACATGAAATGGCGCACATGTAATGATAGGTGTACAGTATGCCCACACTAGTGAAATCATAAGTGCTGGGGGAATAACCATTCCTATCATCCTGAGATTCGACTAAATTTCCCACCCTAGTACTTAAATATCTGAGGGCAACTCCATGCTAAATGGACAAAATCAGTGTTTGATTCCTTACATTATGCAAAATAGTAGTCAGTAGTCATCTTACATTGCACCATTTCAACAGATGTAGTGTAATTTTGGTGCACAAGTTTAAAGTGTAGAAATCTTAATTGACTGTTTGGAGTAAGGAGTCCTGTTTGGGTACATACCTGTTATAGCACAATCCAAGGCCATCTTTCATTGCAGCTTCGCCTCAGGCAGTTTTATTGGTGTAGCAGTGTAAAATGTAGGTATTATACGTTTGTTGGAAGTAAGGGCAGCAGTCACTGTTAAGGCCCTACACAGCTTTGGGTTCATCTAAAAATGTTGGGTATCTAACCAAACATAATGCCCAAAGTTGGAAGTCTGCTAGCATTTCTACCATAGACCATTCATACTGCTCTACAACATGCTCCCTGGCAACTAATTGACCTTTAGTCATTAAATCACCAGCATTAGTTATAGCCCAACTCTGCAGCCGATGAGAAAACATTTTGTCCCTGGTAAGCTGGTATATCAAGTATTGAACAATTGATTGCTCAGGGGCATACAGTATAGGAAATAAGAATCATTTTAAAAAACGTCTTCCATGCCAACTGTATGGTAACAGAGGGGTCAATCTCTGAGTGGTAACATTGAATTGCTTGGCCATTCAATCAAATAGAAGAGTCAAGTATGCCACATCGTGTTCCTCCTCTTAGCTGACCATATATGAAGTTGGATGCATTCAGTAGTAGCAAAATGAGCCTGAGCACACATATAGTATAGTTGGAAACCAGGAGCTGCTAGCCCTCCATGTTCATATCGTATTGTTAGGATCTCCCATTGTATTGTGGATTGATTAATTACTCATGCCAGGGTAACCATATTAGATCTCAAGTCTTAGAAGAATTGTTTGGCTAATGGAACTGGAATTTTATAAAAGAGGTAAAGCAATTTGGTCATTATAATCATTTTCATCAATGCAAGAGTGGGAGCTATTCCAGTTTTGAACAAAGTTGTCAACTTTGGAAATGCCAACTCCGTAATTTTCAAATATAATTGTCTTAATATCATACTTAGTCAAAAACCCCAGGTATTTATGCAAGCACTTGCATCAAGGAAGGGGAAAGTCTAGTGTAATAGGTAGCGTTCCAGAGGTCAAGGGAAAAATCATAGATTTGTTCAAATTGATTCTTATCCCAGATATTGCTTTGAATGATGTGAATTCCTTGATGGCAGGGTTAATATTAGGTGCGGGATTACCCAGTTATAAGGTGATAGTGTCTACATATAGTCAGATAATACCACTGCAGTTAGTGAAGTACAGGTCCCTGTTTGTGTGTAGTTGTCTGATCACACATACTAATGGTTAAGATTCTATGGCATACAGGGGAGAAGAAAAGGGCATCCTTGCGGACTACCTTGGCATATGATTGGTTTTTAGAGAAGACCACTAATACCTATTTAAGTAGATGGTGCAGTATATAGAAGATGGACCTGTTTTGTAAAACTCAACGGGAGTCCCATTCTTCCTAACACTATGAACAGAATTGGCCATTCTAGAGAATTGAAGGCCTTAAGTGCATCTAAGAAGGCTGCCAAATCCTCCATATCCAGGTTTCACTGATGTGTTAGAGAGCACAACCTCTTCAGGCTATGAGTAGTCGATCCACCCAGAATAAACCCAGATTTGTCCAGTAAGACCAGATCAGGAAGTAATTATTTTGTTTTCTTTGCCAACGTTTTACCAAAGATCCTGGTGGCTATATTGACAAGAGATAGTGGTCTGTAGGACTCACATTGCTCTGGTGGCTTGCCCTGCTCCAGTAAAGTGATAAGGCCTTTCTAAGGGATGGGCGAGAATGCCTGACGTGATTGTCTCATTGTATACTTGCAGCGGTCTAGATGCCAGCAGATGGGAGTACATCTAATAAAACTCCATAGGGAGGCCATCATTACCCAGTACCTTGCACATGGGCAAACCAGAAATTGCAGTAGTGATCTCATTAAGTGTGTTGGGGTATCCAGAAATTGTAGGCATGCATTTCAGATACTTGTTTATTTATATTCAGTTAAATAAAATATTTTTAATACAGTAAGTGAGACAGTAGCCTTAAAAAAGAAAAAGTTAATCAAAGTCTAGAATAGAGTGACAGAGCTGGATTAGTATTCTCTTATCCACATAAAAAAGAGATCTCTAGATATTCAGGCTTCAATTAGAAGTCACATTTGATCCTGACTAAAAACGTAAAATGTTACACCTCAAATTCAAATTCTCTGTAAGTTAAAAAATATTCTTCAATGTAAATATCAGTTTTGAAAACTATGAGCCCGAAGAGCAGCATGTACAAACAGAGTTTATGGTTCTAAGTCTGCCATTCCAACTCAATTCTAGTCCAGTTATGTTACGTGTGAAACTTTATGGGCAAGCTGTTTTTCTTTTCTTATGTATTACATGAATCGTAGTAGTATCCAATTTCCATGGCAGCCCATGCATTTATTCGGTCAGAATTTATAATAGTTAAAGTGAGGGGGCTTACTACTTTCATATTGTAAAACCTCTGGGCCGGTCAAAGAGAGGGCTACTGGTTTGAGTTGGTTAAAAGCCATTCCAAATCAGGCAAATATTGGATGACCCTGGTCTCAAGCTGAGAGTGCTCACCACTAAGACAAAACATGACTTTGTGGTGGAAGTACAGGCATTGATCAAAGTGAATAAAGTTCATAGCCAATATCTGTGTTATGCTAAAAGTGTCGGCCAAGTACAGACCATATGTTTCAAAGTTCGTAGCTACAGAGCCTGCATTAATTTATGCTTGGTTTCAGTTTCCAGGAACATCCAATGTTGGAATATACCTAAGGAACAATTGCATTAACTTAAGCTTATAGTGGAAGGGATATATCTCATTTAAGTACTTATATAGTTGCAGTCATTTGTAGCAATTAATACTAAGTCAAGCATTCATTTTTCAGCTGAAGGCCAGTTTACCATTCAGCAGCATGAGATGGTTCATGTATTTATTTATAACTCTTCTGAAGCAAGCTTGTGTAACATTTTGGTCCCACAAGTTTTTAGTGTCTTTTGCGTGTAATGATGCTATTGCAGGGGTTAACGTAAGTGCCTTGTTCTGCACTAAGTTCTGGCAGTAAGTTCTTGATATTAATTATTTATCCAGGCAAGTGCAGTGCGACAGAAGTATTCTGCATATTCGATCTGGGAAGGGGTAACCTGTGAGGAGTAGAGGAGAGTATAGTGTGTGGTAAATTCTGACAGAATGTGCTCTGTCTCATATAGTTCAACTCCATTTGTCCCCTCTATCCACTTTATATCTTGTGTGTGGGCGAATCATCCGTCCATGCTAACACCTGAAGATCTTATGATGTGCAAGAGCAGCGCATCAGTGCCTGCAGAACTCTACCTGGTCTCTTCCTGTACACCCATGCTCTTGCGTATCTTTGCAG
Organism: Pleurodeles waltl; assembly: GCF_031143425.1. Taxonomy (NCBI): domain Eukaryota; kingdom Metazoa; phylum Chordata; class Amphibia; order Caudata; family Salamandridae; genus Pleurodeles; species Pleurodeles waltl. The sequence goes on from NC_090444.1 coordinate 404,490,439, forward strand.
ATGTTTTACTTCTTGATCTGAAGTCTCATTTAAATCTGATAGTTTGGTCTTAATGTCTGCCAGTACGTCAGTGGAGTTGTACTTCATACATTCTGTTTCCACTTCCTGTATTTCTTGTTCAAGTGTATCTAATCCATCTCAGAACACTCTTCACCGACCATATTGTTTGAGCATGCATGCCCCACATGTGTATGCCTTGAATCCTTTCATGTAAGTCTTGGATGCTTCCCAAGCATACCTATTGAGTTCAATGAAGACTTTTCAATCTGAAAAAAAGCTGTGATCTCTGACGTAACCTCCTCTATAAACACCATGTCTAGGAGAGCCGTGATAACCGCTATGTGGAAGCGCAGTGTTGTAAGGTAGGCACCTCATCAACCTGACTGGGGAGTGGTCTGAAAGGGTGCATGGTAAGTGGTTGATTGATTGTATCCATTTGCAAATGTCAAATGTGCCCACCTAGTAGCCCAGCTATGCCAATGAGCCACAGACTGAATCAATATCAGCTTTGAGTGCCATGTTAGCTCTTGGCCAGACATTTCCATAAAATATGTTGTAATTTGTAGCAAGAAAGTGTCTAAACTCGTCAGTTGATGAACATTTGATGATTGTGACATTTGCTTATGCAGGAACATTTGCACATGTATATACTTTATGTCCCAATATTTTTGTTAATTTCGCAACTGCATAAAATGTATGGTCAAGTGTCATCTAAAAATGGTGTCAGAAACTTACCAAGGTAAAGGTAAGGATATTAAATGTTAGGATCTTTCTCCATTCTCACACCTGTACAACCATACCTTCTTTCTCTCATTGTAGTGCCAGCTCAGGCTTGATCTCAAAAACGTCATGACAATAATTTTTGATAAAAGTGAATGAAAATGTACTTGCTACAATCCACATGATAAAGTGTATTTTAAAAGGATGGCTATTCTAAAATGTGCCACTGTCTTTCAAGTTTTGACATATGATTCTAATTTTTACCTACACTACAACAGTAAAGACATTTTGGCCCATATTTATACTTTTTGGCGCAAACCTGCACTAACGCAGGTTTGCGACAAAAGTATAGTGCTGGCTAGGGACATTCCTAGATGCCGGCCGGGCGCAATATTTATGGAATAGCGCTAAGGCCCTGTTAGCGTCCTTGAAAAGGACGCTAACAGGGCCGGGAAGGCGTAGAGGGAACCAGGGCTTGTGCGCCAAAATATGGCGCTACACTGTTTAGAGGCAAAAAAATCACCTCTAAGCAGTGTAGCGCCATTTTCTGGCGCACAACCCACATGGACATGATTCCTGTCTTACTAAAGACAGGAGCCATGCCCCCCACCCCAATGGCCATGCCCAGGGGACAAGTGTCCCCTGGCCATTGGGGCCAGCGCCATGCAGGGGGCCCCAAGTCAGGGCCCCGAGTGATGTTGGGAATAAAAAATAATTATACTCACCCGGACTTACCTGGGATTGGTCGTCCATCCTTAGGTGTCCTCCTGGTGTGGGTGGGGTGGGGTGGGGTGGGGGTGCCCTCGGGTCAGGGAAGGGTACCTGTGGGTAATTTCCATTGTCTCCGACCATGGAAGTCTGCCTACAGGTCCCCTTACACCTGCCCAGACCCAGGCGTTAAATAATGGCACTAAGCAAGCTTAGCACCATTATTTAAGGCCCCCATCCACCCATGCTGGATTTTAGCACCGGGGATAAATATGGCGCAGAGGCCATATCGTCCTTTTCTGGACGGGGAACGCCTACCTTGCATCTCATTGACGCAAGGTAGGTTTTTCCCCTCCAGAAAACAACGTAAACTCCATTACTTTGGCGCTAGACGTGTCTAGCGTCAAAGTATAAATAAGGAGTTAGGTTTGCACTGAATTATCGTTAAAAAAAGTACGCTAATTTAGCGCAAACCGAGTATAAATATGGGCTTTTGTGTTTCACATGGCAGCATGTGTAGGGAGTTTAAATTGCCCGTTGGTCTAACAAATCTCTGATTCATGTAATAATAGAATGTGAAGGGGGCTCTCTATAAATTTGTATTGTGAGAACATTTGGATTTTCCTGTATTGTGGAGAATACAGTTATCTGAGGAAATTGCAAACGTTTCCGAATATAGTGGCAGATCTTTGCAGTATCATGGAGAATTTTAAATGTGACCTTCTTGAAGATCTTCAGGTTATTGGACTTTTGAGGATATCTGCAATATCAGTTTCAGGGGCAACTAAAGCTTCCAAATATGCGAAACGTATTTTAACATCTGTTTAGAGCTAGTAAGAACTGAAGAGTAAAATAGTAATCTGTTTCTCTGGGGTGCATGAGTCCCGCTTCCTCCTCCCTGCAGCTCACCTTTTCTTTCTCCTTGAGATTCAGGATACCTTTTGTCATATAAAATAATCCATTCTTGATTCCATCTTTGTGAAGAAGCTGCCAAAAATATGCACAGCTAAGCACTGAAAGACAAATAGCAATTTGGGAAAGTAACCTTTTTACATAGCTTACTCTGCCAATTAGAGAGAGATAGATGAATATTGGTGTTGATCCAGCAGTTTGTTTATTTGTGCCCATAGTTATACTAGCAATTCAGCTCCAGATTCTGTAGAATATTGAATCCCATATATTTGTCTTGTTCTGTAATTATGAAATCTGGGTATGCAGGAAGGATCCAGGTAATTATTTTACTTTTTTCAAACCTCATTCTCTACCCTTTAAATCAACTCTGTTAAGCATACTTTTCACTTTTGTACAAACTAGTCTGTTGCTTGTGAAAACCAACAGGTCACCGGTGTACAATTTTATCTTCATACTGGCAGGACTCAATTGATACACTTTATGTCATGTTTTCTAGGTGCAGCCAACAGCTCTTTAAATAGAGGAAACAGCAGTGAAGAAAGCAGGTGTTCCTGTCTGGCTTCTTCCTTTATTCAAATGTGAACTGTTAGTATATTAGTTATTCACATCAAGGTATTTGGGCACTTACATAAATAAAGCCTTTATGGTTTGCACCATCACATGTTGAAATTAAAGATGGCACACTGAACCCAAAGGTTTTCCCACTGCTCTAAACTAAAAACATTTTCAACATCTATACGAACTGCCATGAGTGATGAGTAGATGGGGAATTAGAAAGGCAAAATCATTAACAGATAAAAATAATAAATATGTTTTCCTAGTTTTCAGTCAGCCAGAAAAACCTTATGATCTATGTGAATCAAAACAGACAAGGCTTATTATTTACCAAGAATTTATGAAAATGTTTTACTGTCTCAATTTGAAAGTGAGATCAACATATACTGAATAGGAGACATGCAGCTGCCTCTCAAAAGGAGATCACTAAGAAAAATGCAGAGCATGGCAATGGGTGACTAGAAACTACTACAGACCAGAGGCAGAGCACCTATAGCATATGCAATTTCAAATAACATTTATAACAGTCCTAGGACCACCTTCCAATCCTCTGCACCGCTGTGCCTGATAGCCTCCTTGCACTGCCGCCATGGCTGCCCCGATTCTAAAGAAATAAGTTCTGAACTCAAACAAGTCGAAACCCGCTGCAGACAGAGCACGCTTCAATATCCTAGAAAATTGTTCATACTGATTTCTGATTCTCTGAGTTCTCCAGCACATTAGTAACACAAAAGGATGATGGACAGAGTGATGACAATGCAAACACTCACCCCCAGTCACAGATCTGGGCTTAATCCATCGTTCTTTTGCTCACCATGCCACCCCAGTTCGGACCCAGCCATATGCAAATCAGTCTTGACCCTGTTCCTCATGGGAACAGTCCAGCCCGAACTGCCAGGCCAGGTCCTCCCTGGACCGGAAACAAGCATCCTGGGACCGGTTTCAGGATATCACCCTTCTTCAGCCAGGCTAGCTTGATTCCAGTGGCACAGTGAGCAAGGGTCCCACATCTGGGCATACCCTTCCCACTCAGGGCAACATAAGTAACACAAAAGGATGATGGACGGAGTGCTGACAATGCAAACACTCACCCCCAGTCACAGATCTGGGTTTAATCCATTGTTCTTTTGCTCACCATGCCACCCCAGTTCAGACCCAGCCATATGCAAATCAGTCTTGACCCTGTTCCTCATGGGAACAGTCCAGCCCGAACTGCCAGGCCAGGTCCTCCCTGGACCGGAAACAAGCATCCTGGGACCGGTTTCAGGGTATCACCCTTCTTCAGCCAGGCTAGCTTGATTCCAGTAGCACAGTGAGCAAGGGACCCACGTCTGGGCATACCCTTCCCACTCAGGGCAACATAAGTAACACAAAAGGATGATGGACGGAGTGCTGACAATGCAAACACTCACCCCCAGTCACAGATCTGGGTTTAATCCATCGTTCTTTTGCTCACCATGCCACCCCAGTTCGGACCCAGACATATGCAAATCAGCCTTGACCTTGTTGCTCATGGGAACAGTCCAGCCCGAACTGCCAGGCCAGGTCCTCCCTGGACCGGAAACAAGCCTCCTGGGACCGGTTTCAGGGTATCACCCTTCTTCAGCCAGGCTAGCTTGATTCCAGTGGCACAGTGAGCAAGGGACCCACGTCTGGGCATACCCTTCCCACTCAGGGCAACATAAGTAACACAAAAGGATGATGGACGGTGTGCTGACAATGCAAACACTCACCCCCAGTCACAGATCTGCGTTTAATCCATTGTTCTTTTGCTCACCATGCCACCCCAGTTCGGACCGGTCCCAGGATGCTTGTTTCCGGTCCCGGGAGAACCTGGCCTGGCAGTTCGGGCTGGACTGTTCCCATGAGGAACAGGGTCAAGACTGATTTGCATATGGCTGAGTTCAAACTGGGGTGGCATGGTGAGCAAAATAATGGATGGATGCTGGGGGTGAATGTTTGATTGGCTCCGCATTCCGTCCATCCAGTTACGCTATCCCACAGCGTTTGTGTTATGCTTTGCTTTTGCCGCCCTAAGTGCGCCGGGTATGCCCAGACGTGGGTCCCGGGCTCACTGTGCCACTGGATTCAAGCTAGCCTGGCTGATGAGGGGTGAAACCCCGAAACCGGTCCCAGGATGCTTGCTTCAAGTCCAGGGAGAACCTGGCCTGGCAGTTCGAGCTGGACTGTTCCCATGAGAAACAGGGTCAAGACTGATTTGCATATGGCTGGGTTCAAACTGGGGTGGCATGGTGAGCAAATTAATGGATGGATTAAACCCAGATCTGTGACTGGGGGTGAATGTTTGATTGGTTCCGCATTCCGTCCATCCAGTTGTTTTGCTTTGCTTTTGCCGCTCTAAGTGCGCCGGGTATGCCCAGACGTGGGTCCCGGGCTCACTGTGCCACTGGATTCAAGCTAGCCTGGCTGATGAGGGGTGAAACCCCGAAACCGGTCCCAGAATGCTTGTTTCCGGTCCAGGGAGAACCTGGCCTGGCAGTTCGGGCTGAACTGTTCCCATGAGGAACAGGGTCAAGACTGATTTGCATATGGCTGGGTTCAAACTGGGGTGGCATGGTGAGAAAAATAATGGATGGATTAAACCCAGATCTGTGACTGGGGGTGAATGTTTGATTGGTTCCGCATTCCGTCCATCCAGTTACACTATCCCACAGCGTTTGTGTTTTGCTTCTCCAGCACATTTAACAGCAGAATTCATGATTAAAATCACCTGGTAGGGGCCTTTTCACCTCGGGTCTAGACAGGACTTTCTTACATGGTTTTTTATCAGCACCCAATCACCAGGGCTGAGGTCCTGGCATTGACCTTGATGCAGAATTGCAGTGACAGGTTCAAAAAGTCAAGGAACAGAATGCACCACATTAGCCAATACTTTGCAGTATCATGTCATCTGTAATGTTCACAATTCGAAGGAACAGCAGGCAATCTCATTGTATGCCCCATCAATATTTCATGCTGTGATACTTCTGTTGCATTCAGGTGTACCTCGAAAGTCATCAACACCAATCGCAAAGCATCAGATCATTTCAGTGAAGTGGATGCACAGGCCTTTGCCTACTGGGACTTTTTAGCTCCATTGAGATGTTCAATATTCCTAGATGCCTCTAGTTACAGTGTAATTTCTGCTCCACTTGTAATGCTGCACACAACATCCCAAAGACCTCACTGTTGAAATGAGTCCCACGATTTGACTCCAGAGCAACCAGCATTCTGTGCATGGGTATTAACTCTCTCAACAGCAGTAGAGCTACAGTGAGACTGTAATTTCTCCGTTTTGGGTAGGATTCTATCAACAGAGAGAAAATACACAGTATAACCAGGACATATCTCAGCCCATTACAAACAGGCATCTCAATGAGGTCCATCTGCATTCTGTTGAAGGGACCACCTGATCGCCCTACATGACTGTGTGACTGTTGTTCTTTTCCCTACATTCATCTTTTGGCATGTTTCACAAAGGTGGCACAATTCTATATCAAGCATCTTGAATCTAGGGTTAAGCCGATTGTGTCTAAATATTCTCACCATTGCATTGCTTCCTAAATGTGTGGGGCCATGCCAATGTGTCATGGGGGACAATACACCTGTCTGGTAACACTGGCTTCCCATCTTTACCACAAACTGCATTGATCCAACCCTGCTGTTATGCTTTTGAAACATTTTCCTGCAGTCTTGTGAGCTCTCCCCATGTATCAGCTATAGCCATCAACATTGAAAAGACAGTGTTTTCTTCAGATTCACCATGTATATCATATTAAATGTGCAGGCTACAAGTGCACAATAAAGTGCAACTTTGTTAGCATATCTGTCTCCAATTTTCATATATCCACTGCCATTTCTGTGAGCTGCACATTTAACAACTCTAATTTCAGTTGGAAGCTGCACTGCTTCTAGCAATTTTTTTTACAAGTTTGCCATTTCTGATATGTGAGTTGGATGAAGTTATGAAACCCCTTTGTGACAACAACTGTCAAAAGTCATGAACCACAGTAAAGTCATACTGACTGTGAATATAGTCAATCTTGTTTGAGCTGTTAGACTGCAAGGTCTAGTAAGGGCAATCAGTTCTGCAACTTGTGTGGGACCATAGCAGTTAAAGAATGTCGCATCACTATGCTTTCACACCTATCTATGCTGACACCAACAGCTGCCATTGATTTTAGACAACCGGACAGTCCTGCGGCTACAGGGTCAAGAGTAATTGAAAAGTAGGCCACAGGTCTTCTTGAATCACCTAAGCACTGAGACAGCACAGCCCTCCCTCTCACTGCAAAACAATGTGAACATCCTACTGTAAGCTGGCATTCTTAGTGCTAGGCCATGACAGTGACTTTCTCTAACCTCTAGGAAAGCTTTCAAGCATTTGTCCTATAGAAGTGGATCAGGCACATCTTTGTGTGTCAGCCTCAGTAAATGCTTAGCCACAAGGGAAAAGTAAGGTTCAGTATCCACTGTCTACAGTAGCCAACCATTCCCAGAAACATTCTGCCTTCTCTCTGTGTTTTGATGGACTCATCCTCAAAATTGCCTCAAAGCTTTCGTGTGGCACCTTTCACACTCCTTTTTCAATGATATGTCCCACGTATTGTGCTTCTTTTTGACAGTATTGAAGTTTGCTCTGAGAAACTTTGGACCTCAGTTGCGAGGCCCTAGCGGCACACAGCGCAACCTGAGCATACTTTTTTGACGCTCTGGTGGAGCAGTGCACAAGTCCATATTTGCAAGGCCACACAAAGCCACTTTGTGTAGCATTTCACTGCCTTGTAAATATGGATCCCTTGCCCGCATAACACTGCATGCAAAGGGCATTCGCTGGGTTTTGCTTGGGGTGTTCCCATGCAACACCCCTGGAACCGGCATGAGTCTGATGCATTTCCAGATTTACAAGTCTCGGACCAGGCAGATTCCTACTCCACATCAGGGGTGGGGTAAGAATGATGCAACAGAGAGAAATATCTTTATTTCCTCTTTCTCTTTTATCCTCTTTCTTTTTTTCTTCTGCAGCACATATAGAAATAGGAAAAAACTCTTGTGAGTTGTTTTTTTTTGTGCAGGAAGGTGCACCTTCCTGCACAAAAACAATCACTCCCGCAACACATGGTGCAAGGGTGCCTGTGTTGGTGCTAGGCAGCAATTTGTGCGCCAGCACAGGTGGGAGGACAGAAATGAACCATATCTTGTAGATGTGGTGCATTTCTGCCCTTTCCTGGTGGTGCAGAGCGTTGCAGCAAGGCACTGCACCACAGGCTTCAGAAATTAGGACCTTTGTGTCTATTTTCAGCTAGATGATTGATCAAAGCAACGGTATACTGTTTGCCAGCTTTTCTAGTGATTGGTGCCACAAATAGATCATTGATATAAGGCACAAAAAATTAATCACATGGCATTTTGCAGATACTTAAGATTTTTCTTTAAAATTCGATTAAAAATAGAAGGCCTTTCAGTATACCGTTGTGGAACTTGGCGCCATGCCAAAACTCAGTCTCAAAACACGAAAGAAAACAATAATTGACTGTCTTTATGCAATGGGATAGAGGGAAAAGCTTGCCAAAGATCCACAATGGTAAACCATTCTACTGTGCATGGAATTTGGAAAAGGAGGGTGGCTGAATTTGGTACTACGGGACAACATGAAACAACAATGTCATTCATTTTTTTGGGGATCTTGGACAAGCCTATAATTCCCACTTGGTTTCTGCAAGCCCATGATTAGTGAGTTGCAAGGGCTCCCAACAATATCCCTCTAGATCCCTTTCTTCAGATAATCCTCAATTATTGGTGTTATTCCTGGCATTGTCGTTGGGGTTAAATTGTATGGTTGTGTTCTCAGAAAAACTTTGATAAGACTGGTTCCATACCTTCGGTTAGTCCGAAGTCTTGCTGTAAAGTTCCATACATCTGAGTTCATGGTTTCTCTCAAATCAGGGAGGAAACTCCTTTACTATTCCCATTGGATACCACCCTATAGCGTCTTGTGAGACCAACTTAAATTCCACAGCCTCATCATGTGTCTGGAATTCGACTCCATTCGGTGTGCAATAGATTGTGCAATTTAACTTACACAACAAATTTCTTCCTCGCAGAGTTACAGGATTCGAATCACACACACAACAAACTGGTGCGTCTCCTCAAATGAGCTTATTTTTACAAGAACTTCTTATGAAACTGGATTTGTGATCTGTTTATTTGTAACACCTACAACGTGGATCTTCTTTCCTAAGAGGGGTAGGTCTGGGACTTCCATTGTTCTAACAGTGGAACGGGTAGCTCCAATGTCAATAGCAAAATGTAACACCTGGTGACCATTACCCTCATCCTCTACCAATGGTATTGTCTTGTCTGCCTATAAGACAGCGCCATCTATGCAATCTTCCTCCCCCCTCAGGGGCCCTCATTGTGAATTGTCAGAGCCAAAGCTCTCACTGTCCAACATAGGGAACTGCTAAAATGGTTACTAGAATGGATTTATTTTACTCTGGGCATCTGGTTCATGTTAAAACTAGGGTTTCCCACATTTTGAAAGGCCATCCAAGCTTGTGGGACTTGCATCATTAGAACTTGTGTCTGCATTGGCACTTGCATTTGCTGAACGAGTACAGTCTAAACTTTACCTTATTTCCTCCTTGCATTTGGTTATTACCACTCGTTCTATTTGGATTCAGCCTGCATTCCCTCTCCCGAATGCCCAATCTTATTATAGAAATGGCAAGGAGTCATTTTCTTCACTGTTGCATCATCTTCACCAGAATTCAGATCAATTGAAACTTCTCGACCTCTGCTCTGTGAACCAACCATACCTCTTTGAACACCTTGAAGTCCAGCTTGAAACCCAACTCCTTGCTTTTCATTCTTGCATTGCACTGACATTTCCTGCAAATGACTTATTCTGAGAAGCTTTCTGTGCCATTTTCGTCTGCACTAACAAACATTTTTCCTTTAGCTTCCATTGCTTCTCCTCCTTTTCATCACTACAGTGCTTTGCATTTTTCAGAATTTCATTCAGCAATGTAGTCTGCCAGCAAAGCACATTCTGTTTTGTATGCAGACTAATCTCTGCTCTCAGTTTCATAACAAACTGTGAAATAAAGAATCCCATATCACTCAGCTTAAGTTGTGATTGGCCAGTGTGCTGCTGGAATGGTCTCAACAACCATTCATAATAGTTACACACTGACTCTTTCACTTCTTGAATTTTATATAGTTTCACATAATGCAGATCCTTTGACGAAGCTCTGCCCCTCAAGAAAGTAATCACCTCATTGTATGTATCCATCACAATAGGAGATGGTGCATTATTCTGAGCATTTCTCTGTGGCTCTGAGTTTTGCCAATGTACAGCAATTTTTAATTCCGCCCACAAATCATTTGGAGCAACAATGTCAAAGAATATATTCAAATCAGTCCACAGTATTTTTGAAGTTTTGACAAATCTTTCAACTTGCACATACCACTGCATAGGGTTCTCTCTCAATTCTGATGAACTGTTCATGAATTCTGCAAAATCTCTCCTGCTCCAAGGCATATATGAACATACCATCCACCTGATATCTCTCTCAATTGATAAGCTGAAGCTTCTCTTTCATCTGGGGCACTTGGAGGTGGCTTTCCTTCTATTTCAGCTGCCTCTCAATGTTTCTTTGCCCTTTGGCTGTCTAATTCCTCATAATCAATCCTTTTACAACTGCATTTTACTGTTTGAGTAATGCACAATTGCATTCCTGAAGAATGCACGGTCTCAGTTGCTTCATCATCTAATTGTACCCTGAAACATTTCAACAATAGGACACTTTTAGAAAGGTCAACTTAATATTTTCTGGCTCATTCAGTCCATTTATCATGTGTAGCTACAACTCGCCTAGTAATTTCTTTGCTCAAATAAGTGAATTCATTTCTTGGTATTGATTCACATTTCCAAGATCTAAACATCCTCTAATTATTTCTTCTAATTCAGTTTTTAGTCTTGGGAAATGTAATGGTCTTTTTTTCTCTGTAATATGATTGGGATCTAGACTTCCTGTGTTTTTTCTACTATTCTTGACAGTTTCTTTAAACCATGCGGGAAAAAGCCCATCTTCAAATAAATTTGTCTCGCCTTGTGTTGTTTGCGTCGTAAATACAATCCTTCTCCCTTCCCTCAATGGTTGAATAGTCTGTGGTGGTGCAACAATCTGTGAATTCTGTGAAGTCAGAATAAACTCTGTCACAGGGTCTCCTCCAATACCTCCTTGATCTACAATGTTTGGGACATAATTAATTGGAGCATTTGGAATGCAAATCTCTACTGGCTGTGCTATTATAACCATTGCAAAAGGTGCTAGTACAGTCACAAGAGAAACAGTAACACCTGGAGGCATCACTACTGGGGCAATCTCAACTCGGGCAGGAATATAATTAGGGATGACAGATTGTACAACAGGCTGTTTCATAATAGACTGTGTCATCTGTAATGGCCTCTCAATTTGAATTGCATTCAGGTCAAAAGGGACTGTAGCCACTGTCACATAAGAAGTTTTCATTCCCTCTGTATGTGCAACAGAAGCCACATAAGTTGGTGGGCATGCAGCCAATAATTCATCCTATATATCATCTCCTGAACCACTATCAGAGTCTGATTTATTTTTATTCTTTTCCCCCTCATTCTCTTGTAGTTGTTTTTTTTTTTTTTGGTTTCTCAAGTTTTTGTTAATAGTAATAGCTGGATATAGCCTAGCTCTTTCACTATACCTTTCCACCATCTCTGTTGTTGCTCATCCCATATTGCTTCTGCATAACCTTTCACTGTTCTCTTTGTTTGTTTTTCAAATTTCTCTCTTTCTCTAGATCAAGCCATTTTCTCCCAAACACTTAGTGCTTCTAATTGTGTAGGTCTAATGGGTGGCTTCATGTCATAAAGCTTGTCTGTTAGTCTGCCAATAATTCTTAATTCAAATGTATCCCATCTTGGAAAGATCAGTGGACCCTCTTTTCCAGTGATATGGCACCACTGACAAAGCCGTACACATGTATGTAACCCTTCCTCAATCATCATATGATAAGCAGGCGTACCCTCAGGAAGTGCCTCTTCACCTTCCCATACTGCAATTGTCACATCACCTCTAATTAAAATTATAATACCGTTGAAAAACATCATATTTTCAGATTAAATCAACAAATAACAAACAAAGTAATTAAATTCTTCAATGTTTTGATCCTGTTCCATAAATGTAAACTTCTCAGTAAGCCTGTCTCCCAATCTCAGTGCGGCCCTTCACACCAATCATCTAATCACTATGTGACTCTTCACACAGACCAGCCAAGCACTGCGAGGTGTTTCACACCAACCGACTAATCTCAGCACTACACAATATGACGTACCAGCTTACTCTCTACAACAGTTCACCCTCCTTTTATAATTTCTTCTTACCCACCCAATGCAATATAAAATAACAACTTTGTCTGCTCCTCTAAAGAAAACAAAAAGCACAATTCAACTATTGAAATGTTCAGGTTTTTACACCGTCTGACTTTTCACGCTCAAAAAGATTTTCGCAGATGTGAATAAAATCTCCACCGGTGGACAATTACCTTAATCAATGCACTGTCACCTTTGCGCATTAGGTTGCATTAACATTAATCAATATTAGTACATTCATAGCAAATTGTTACAGTTCCTATCTCAATTGTGCAGACACAACCAGCACCACAAATCTTTAGCAGACATGAAAACCATAAATTAACTCTTATTTATCCATCCCGGAATCTTGGACTACATCGTATTCCAATGACCTCTTTAACTTCTCGACAATAAGCACATAAGCATCAACAATTCAGTCAACATGCATGCACCAATACTTGAAAAAACACCACAGTAAACAAAAGAATTGTGACGCATAACCCTATTGATACTCACATATGCAATTGTGCAATGACCTTAGAAACTGCACTCCTACAATCTACAAAGTTTGGGCTTTGGGCTATAGGACATAGGTATCTCTCTATATCAGGACAATTTATTACAAGTCCTCTTTCTCCTGTGTAAACCATCCTCTCCTACCAACTTTGGTGGAGCAGGGATCTCAGTTAAATATCTGTTTTCAAAGTAAGACTTGCCAACTCATAAGGGAGAAATCCCTGCATCTCTGGTCGATGGAGCTTTGACGTAAAATGAAATTAACCAGGAGCTACACATCAATTAAATTGTCATTGCGATTTCAGGTATTATTTTCAGTCAATGATGAGAGCTACTGAGAGTTCAAAAGCTTTATTTATCAGTCTTTTCAGTAACTCAATATTTATTGATATCAGCATATAATGTGACAATATCAATCAATAGTTAATAAATCAAAATAATTAATCAATATCAGAAAAAAAAGCATTAAGCATGTTCCGCAAACTAAAGAGTCCCTAGTCTAAGGATCCAAATAGATTTAGGGAGAATGAGAAAAGGGTGTCAGTCAGAACCTCTAAAGACTTCCAAAAAGAGAGGTTAAAGCATAAAGCTTTAGAGTCATTAATCAATTATCAATTAAAAAGAAAGGTTCATAAAACTCAGTAGAATCTCGGAGTAGCATAGATTTGAGCAGAAAAGTGAATGAGGGCATTGAGCAATGAGGTAACCTACTCTAGGAAAACACGTTAACATAAACCCAGCAATCGAAACATTTTCAACATCTCGCTTCTTCTTCCTCCCATCAGCCAATCAGCTTTCAGTGTCTTAATGGGAACAAGAACATTAAGGGCCTGATTATGAGTTCGGCAGGAGCTTTACACTGTCCGCTGAACATCCGACAGGGGGTTGCCGCCATAATGGCTACCTCCCCGCAAGGCCCATTAAGAGTTTTCTGCTAGGTCAGCAGGCAGAAACCTGGGTTTCCGTCCACTGACCTAACAGGAAACAGCCTACAGCATTGTCTCTGGCTCGTAATCAAGCCAGCGGCAATGCTGTAGGTTGCAGGGTGCACCAGCACCCTCACAATGTTCACTGTCTGAAAAGCGAGGGTACTGACCAGGGGGAGCCCCTGCACTGTCCATGCCAAGTGCACCCGATCTCCTTCAGCCTTTTCATGTTGGTACTACTGCCATGAAATGGATGGCGGAGAGTGAGGTTATCCCCAGGGCAGTGCCGCTTGCAGCGCTGCTCTGGTGGATTAGGACCACCACCTACCGCCAGACTGCCGGGATCCCTGATCCTGGTGGAGCCGGCGGTCCCCTCGCAGCCACACAGCCAGGTTTGAAATATGGCGCTCGGACGACCACCATCCACGAGTCTGGTGGTCTAGTGACTGCCAGACTCGTAATGATGGCCTAAGTCATCTTCTCACCAGGTTAACAATGGTCCACAGATAGCAATGTTTAAATGAATCATTTTTATCAACTACTTCATATAAATCAACTAGGGTTCTCATTATTTACTTTTCTTAAGAAAACTGCAGTTTATGGTTAAGCTTCAACATCATTTTTATTAACACTCTCTCTACTGAGTCTTTGTATGATTAGAAATGTTTTGCAGAGTTAAACTAAAACATTTTAATCCATTATTGTATTCTATGAAAATTATGCCTATGGGAAGGTCAAAACTAACTTCTTTTACATTATGTCATCTTTTTCACAACATGTCAGCTTGTCAGAAATGTAACATTTCACATTGTTAGTCAGCCTTTCAGAAAACACAGTTTCAGCTACTCAAGCTGAAGACATGTAAATGCGACAGTCTACGGCTTTCTCTTGAATTACAAAGCATTGCTTTTTGTCCAAGGCCTACATGTTAATTCTACCTGTTTTTGCATTAATTTGCAATATCTAAAAATGCATCAGCATGGTCATTTTACAAAAAGATAGAGATGGCAGAAGTGTTGGTGCAATTTTTCAACTCTTTGCAATTCACCAATAAATAGGTAGCAGAGGCCCTTATGCAAGCTTTTACAGTAATCCAACAAGTGTTACATAAGGGTCAGCATCTGTTTTGCTCAGTGCTTAATTTGTAAAGAAAAAGGTGCCGGTGCCCAGAGCCCTCCTCTTAAACACACGGCTGCTGCAATTAAATGTGAGAACACGGAATACTGAGGCAGCGTAATCTCAAAGCCATCTCGGGCCTCTTCAATCCATATAAAGCCACTCGCTGCCCCTTCAGCTCACTATAGCAGCTTTCTACTTTCTGCCTTTGTGATGCTTTTTCATTTTTCCCTTCCTCCGTCTGTACCATATGTGTCTTTCGCTCACAACAAATGCTTGAGGCAGATGAATAAGCCCCGGCCCTCAAAAATAAGTGCTGGTGCTCAGCACCGGAAACAACAAGCACAAATTAAGCACTGTTTTTGCTGTGTCCCACAAGGGCAGTGATTGAAGGATTCCTTATAATATGCAGACATGAGAAACACAAGCCAAAGTGAGTCGAATGAGGATGAGTGAGGATGGTTAAGGTCGAAGTCAAAGGGGGAAAGGGCATAAGAATAGAGGCCAAAGTAAATGCTGCTGTAGGTTGAGGCACAAATTCCAGATTTCTGTGAGTACTCACATGCATGCAATGTCCTTATGTGGAACTGCATCAAGGAGGAAATTCTACATTTGTAAATAAAATGCATATAATGCATTGGCACCTATATGTCTTGTGGAGAAACACCTTCCCCACTGAATATATGGGTATCCCTTCCCGATTCCAGTCCTAGAAATACACTTACTTCTGCCTTTGGCTGAGGCATTTTGCAAGTGTATTCAGGGTGGGAAAGACCCGCCAAAAGTTCTGAATACCCACCAGGGTGTGATTTTAATGTGCTCGCTAGATTGTTTAGGGCTACTTCATACTGAACTCCAATACTGGCATTTCTAGCCCTAAGGTTTCTATTGCCACAATCCAACCATCCTGTCAGAATTTCTCTTTCCTAGCTGCCATTTAAGACAAGACAGGCCTAGCGTTCTTGATTCTGTGTGTTAGGACTCAAATTTTACATTCATGAAGCACTGTTTTTATGCACTTTTGGTTTAATAACCTTCTTTTCATTATTTACTTAGCTACGTATAAAACATGTTAGAATTGGGTAAATAAAGCAAGCACAGATAAGAGACATATTTGCATTTGTAGATATAAACCTGATATGCTAATATTGCAGGCAAATACATTTGTGATTATCCAGGCTTCAAAACAATTGAAAAAACAGTGCTTAGGGCCAGATGTAGGTAGCAAAAAAATTGCGAGTCAGAAATTGCGAGTCTTTGCGACTCGCAATTTCCGACTCGCAAACAGGTATCCAACAAGAAGAAGCGACTTCATTTTGCGACTCGCAAATGAAGTCGCACCGCAGATTGCGAGTCTGCTGTTTGCGAGGTCGCTTTTTGCGACCTCGCTAAAAACAAACACGCAAATTGTGAGTGGGTGTCGCAAATTGCGACTGTGCCACACATTGCATGCAGGTGCAGCAGAACACTCTGGAAAACACTTCCTGGCTCTTGATGATGACATCACAGCCAGGAAGTTTACAAATACACCTGGGAGGAGGGAGGACCACACCCATTTCCAACTGCTGAACAACCACCAGTAGGAACAGCAGCAACAATGGAGAAATCAGGCAGGAAGAGGAAAATCAAATTTTCTGAAAAGTGACTGGAGGTGCTGACAGATGAATGCTGCCAGCACCATGATCAACTTTTTGGAAGAGCAGCCTTCAGTGTGCCTGAGTCAGATAAAAGGAGGATTTGGACAGACATCCAGGAGAAGGTGAATGCAATTGGGGTGAGCCACAGGAGCATAGACGAACTGAAAAAAAGATAGTACGACCTGGGCTCCAGGACCAAGGAGAGGGTGGCAGAATGCCTCCGGGAGATGAGGGGCACAGGAGGAGGCCCATCTACCGTCCCACCACCCACACCCATTGAGGAACGAGTGCAAGAGACCCTGGAGCCAGAGGCAGTGGCTGGAATAGGAGAGCTGGACACGTCACAGCAGCATGCACAACCAAATTAGCTCCATTTCAGAGTAGCAACCACCAGAATGCTGCATTATGGGCAATGTAGTCCAGTAGGCAGCTGATAGGCAACAGTTTATTAGGAAGCATACAACAGATGGTAGATAGTGACAGTGTGTTCCCTATGTCCCACAGGTCTCCCACAAGACACCACCACCAGCCACACCGTCCAGGGTGCAGAGGTCAGCCAACAGACAGCACAGGACCCAGGAGCAGCCACCACAGGGCCCTGCACCACCCGACTACAGTCCCCTCCAGATGCACCAGTGGCCATTGTGGAGATTGACCCAGCACCCAGTCCCAGCCACAGTGCCAGCCAACAGGACCCTGATGCTCCACCGCGTCGCAGACGACGTGTCCATGTCCCTGCAGTGTCCCAGGGAGATGTAGGGGACTCCTCCATGTCCGCCGCCGAGGCAGCACTCATCGAAGGTCAGCGCCTGCAGACAAGGCAAATGAGACTGATATCAGGGGCCATGCGGCGAATGGAGAGGAATCACACAACAGGGCTGGCACAGGTCCACACAGACCTTCAAAACCTCAACAGTCATGTAGGTGACCTTGCACTCTCCATCAGGCAACTAGTGACTGAACTTGTTACAGAGAGAGAGAGTGCAAGGCGCCGTGAACGCCAACTAATCCACCGTTTAGACCGCATGGCTGCCTCCATCGTCCGCCTGGCTGTAAATACTACAGGGCTGTCACGCCGCACAGTCAGTTTACAAGTCGACATGGGCCACTTTGCCAGCGATGTGGCTCGTGGCCTGGGACGGATAAGCCACGCTGTGGACATGATGGAGGCAAGACAGGTGGCTAGGGGCGCGGCAGACACGCCGCAAGATAGTGAGGAGGGCTCTACTATCAGTAGTGCATCTGCCACAGACACCAGGGTCTTGCCGAGTAGCAGTGCACAGCAGGGATCTGCAGAGGCTCCAGGCACTAGCCATGCTGGGCATCCCAGGCATAGGATTTGAGCTACGCACTTACGAAAAATTGAGGCACATGAGGTTAATGTGTCCTCATAGCAGGTGGACATTTACAGCCCCTGACCAATAGTTCAGTTCTATAGTTTTTTTGGTTCACTTCATTAAATTTCTTGTTTGTTCCACTTCACACCTGGGCTCTTTGTGTGTGACATTCGTGTGTGTGGTGACAGGCAGCACATACCTTCCAAAGTATTGGTTTGAAATGTGGTCCCGTCTCTGTCTGCCTTGATTTGCAATGCTTCTATCCTCATGATGGCGATGTGGTAGCTCTTGCTCGTCATCCTCCGAATCTGGGTCTTCAGGGATGAGATGTAGTCCACGTCTGCTGGCAATGTTGTGCAGTATAGCGCATGCGCCAACAATCTTCAATGCTGTTATTGGGGCATAATGGAGGGCACCTCCACTTCTATGGAGGCATCTGAATCTTGCCTTCAACAGTCCAAAGGTCCTCTCTATAACATTTCGGGTCCTCCTATGTGCACTGTTGTATCGCCTCTCTGTCTCATTGCTGGGTGTTAAGCACGGGGTAAGTATCCATGGTTGTAGTGCATATGCACTGTCACATGTTTGGCAAAAATGAACAATGTTAGCAGGGCATGGATGGGTTCCACATTGACCTGTGTGTATGTCTGCAAGGTGTATTCAGCTATACCTAGGAGATATCCGTCTCCAAACTCCCCACGTTCTAGGCGTTGGTGTATCCCACTGTGCCTAAAAATGTAAGAGTCATGTGTACTCCCTGGAAATTTGGCTACCATGTCAGTGATAACATAATGGGCGTCACATACTACCTGGATGTTCAGTGAGTGGGTACACTTCCGGTTGCGGAACAGATATTCCAGATTTGCAGGAGGGCATATTTGTATATGTGTCCCATCTACACACCCTATTACATGCGGGAAGTTGGCAATCCCGTAGAATTCCAACTTGGTGCTGTTGATTTCTGCCTCATTCCTGGGTAGGTATATGTATCTGGACATGTGTGTGAGTATGGCATCTAGGAATGATCTGAAGAACCGTGAGAGTGCACTTTGAGATACCCCACCTGCCACAGCAATGACCCCCTGATAGCTACCCGAGGCCAAGAGGTGCAGTGAGCATAGCACTTGCACATGTGTGGGGATGGCGCTGCCGCGCATAGTCTGGCGTTGAAGCTGCGGATTGAGTAGATCTATTAATTCTAATATTGCTGCACTGCTGAGTCTGTATTTATCATATATCTCCTTCTCAGTTTGTTGGAAAAGTGTCTGTCTGGTTCTGTATATCTTCTCCTGTCTCTGGCTCCTCCTCCTCATCTGCTGTGCGGCGTGGGCTCTCCTCCTCCTTGCTATCACATATATCTCCACCATCTTGAGTAACCCAGGTGCCTTCTGGGTCTACTTTTATACTTTGGTTCTGGTTACCACCTGCTCTGAGTTAGTGGTAAATTGGGTCTGCAAAATGGGCTTTTTGCGACTAGTCGCAATTTGCGAGTGGCTTTTTCATATGGTTTGCGACTCGCAAATTGCGACTTCTTATTTGCGGGTCGCACAATGGGGTCGCAATTTTTGCGAGTCGGTACTGGCTTGCGGCACAATTTGGGATTCGGAAATGGGGTTTTCCGATTTTGCGGGGTCGCAAATTGCGATTCGGGCCATTTGCGACTCGCAAAATTTTGCTACATCTGGCCCTTAGTTTCATCACTTAATACTAATTAGCATTACTGGGAAACACAAAAGGCACCAAAATATTAGGCAGAGCGCTGTCCCCATGACCACCAATTTTCTCTGCGGAAAAAGTGCACCCTCTAAACCTTCAACTTTTAACATTAAGATTGAACAACTTTTTATAATAAAATGTCTGCCATTGAATCTGGTATTGTAAATGTGAAGGTATTGTATCAGATGACCAAAGCACAAGAAATGTTCATTGAAATTAAATCTATTGTGTGAATAAAAAAACATGTCACTTGTTGATGTTTTTTTGATTTTCACCTCATTGTCCTCCTCGTTTCAGTTCAGCCAGAGTGGACCAAAGATTTGTCGAACCTCCGAAAACTTACAATTTCACATATGCCACACTTGGAAAGTCTCAAAATAGAAGCTTTCAAGAATATGCCAATGTTAAAGGAACTAATCTGCAAAGGATCATTTGCTCTCAGTTGGACAGACCCAAAAATATTTCAGCACACTCCACAGTTAGAAATTCTGGACTTTCAGAAGTAAGTTTTACATTAGTTATTTTGGATTGCTGATTTTTTTTATTTGGCTATTAATGTATAAATAAAGTACAAGCCTCCAACGTACACCAACCACTTTGCGATCCGACCTTCTGTATGCTCTGCGATTGGTTTACAAATTAGTTGCAATGCAAAATAAGGGGCATATTTACAAGCAGGTTGAGCAGAGCATAGCAGCAAGTCACCTTACTGTACTGCCCTGCGCCACAGGGAAAGGGCAGAAATGCACCATACTAACAAAATACGATGCACTTCTGACATCTCCCCCTGTGCTAGCGTCCTTTTGGCTGCCTAGTCCAATGCTGGCATACTTACACCATGGTACAAGGGTGCCTGCCTTACATGCAGGATTGTTTTTGTGCAGAATGCAGCACACATAGAAAGAGGAAAAAACAAGGAGAAATAAACATCTCTCTCCTCTTTATGCCTCCCCTGGGGAGGTGCACAGTTTTTACACATTCCCAGGTTCACATATCCTTGTAAATCTGGGAATGTGTCAAAACCCATGGATGCAGCGAGGGAAAATCTACAGCAAAACCCATGGAATGCCCCCCTGATGAAGAGTAAAGCAACACAGTGACTTGCTCAGCCTTGCCTTCATCTATATCTACTAGGCCATGGAAAGTCACGCAAAGTGGCGTTGCGTGGCCTCATTTGTATGGGTCTGCACTCTGTACCACTGGAGCATCAAAAAAATGAGCAACCGATGGCACATCCTGTTTGTAAATATGCCCTTAAGTATTCACAACAAGCGCAAAAACTCCTGTCTATGTAATATTTAGATGCAGGTGTCCTTTTATGACTCCCTACAAATGGCTGTGACATGGAGGACAGAGGACACTGTCATAAATAAAAGTTGTAATTCAGTGAATGGCATTATGGGTTCATGCTGCAGTACACCAGACAGCTGCAGCGGATGTATGACGTAATAACTGTGCATACCATTACAACCCATTCCTTTACACGCGTCCATCACCATGCAATGCCTTTACCATGTAATGCCTTTATCATGCATTGCCTTTATCATGCATTGCCTTTGTCACGCAAGTCTTTAGCTCACATATGCCTTTACCACACATGCTCTTACCACCCATACCTTCACATCAAAGTTGTAAGTATATCCTTATGTATAGTCATTGATTTATTTGTATATACTGTGTGTGCATAGACATCCCATAATTGGCCCCTTGCCCCGTAACTCGGCCACCCCTAAATCTTAAAAACACCCTCACCACCCAAATACCCTTACCCACATGTAAACTTTAAAAACACCCTCACCATCACAATACCCTTAAGCTCTCTAAATGCAAAAACTCCCTTACCACCCAATTACCCTTACCCACTCTAAATCCCAAAACACCCTTCCCACCCAAATACCCTTACCCACTCTAACCCGTGCCACCTAAATACCCCTATCCACCACTACAAACACACTTTCTTCACCTACACCTTTACCCACCATAAACCCTAAAAATACCCTTACCACCCAAATGCCCTTGCCCACCCTAAACCCTAAAAAATACCTTTACCACCCAAATGCCGTTCCCACCCTGAAAATACCCTTACCATCCAATTGCCCTTACACACCCTAAGCCCTAAAACACCATTTAAACCCAAATACCCTCACCCACACTAAACTCAAAAATACCCTTACCTCCAAAATGCCCTTGCCCACCCTAAACCCTAAAAATCAAATCAAATCAAATCATTAACATTTATAAAGCGCGCTACTCACCCGTGCGGGTCTCAAGGTGCTAGGGGGGAAAGGGGGGGTTATCGCTGCTCGAACACCCAAGTCTTTAGGAGTCTCCGGAAAGCGGAGTGGTCCTGGGTGGTCCTGAGGCTGGTGGGGAGGGAGTTCCAGGTCTTGGCCGCCAGGAAGGAGAAAGATCTCCCACCCGCCGTGGAGCGGCGGGTACGAGGGACGGCAGCAAGTGCGAGGCCAGCGGAGCGGAGGGTGCGGGTGGGGACGTAGAAGCTGAGGCGTCTGTTGAGGTATTCCGGTCCCTTGTTGTGGAGGGCTTTGTGTGCGTGGGTGAGAAGACGGAAGGTGATCCTTTTGCTGACTGGGAGCCAATGCAGGTGTCTCAGGTGTGCGGAGATGTGGCTGTTGCGGGGTACGTCGAGGATGAGGCGGGCCGAGGCGTTTTGGATGCGTTGCAGGCAGTTTTGGAGTTTGGCGGTGGTCCCGGCGTAGAGGGTGTTGCCGTAGTCCAGGCGACTCGTGACAAGGGCGTGGGTCACGGTTTTTCTGGTGTCGGCGGGGATCCAGCGGAAGATCTTGCGGAGCATGCGGAGAGTGAGGAAGCAGGCGGAGGACACGGCGTTGACTTGCTTGGTCATGGTGAGAAGAGGATCCAAGATGAAGCCGAGGTTGCGGGCGTGGTCTGCGGGGGTCGGTGCGGTGCCGAGGGCCGTGGGCCACCAGGAGTCGTCCCAGGCGGACGGGGTGTTGCCGAGGATGAGGACTTCCGTTTTTTCAGAGTTCAGCTTTAGGCGGCTGAGCCTCATCCAATCTGCTACGTCCTTCATACCCTCTTGTAGGTTGGTCTTGGCGCTGGCGGGGTCCTTGGTGAGGGAGAGTACAAGTTGGGTGTCGTCGGCGTAGGAGGTGATGATGATGTCGTGCTTGCGTACGATGTCGGCGAGGGGGCTCATGTAGACATTGAAGAGTGTCGGGCTGAGCGATGAGCCTTGAGGTACGCCGCAGATGATCTTGGTGGGTTCTGAGCGAAACGGAGGGAGGTAAACTCTTTGGGAGCGGTTAGCGAGGAAGGAGGCGATCCAGTCCAGGGCCTGGCCTTGGATCCCGGTGGAGCGTAGGCGGGTGATTAGGGTGCGGTGACAGACGGTGTCAAAGGCAGCCGAGAGGTCGAGGAGAATGAGGGCGACTGTTTCACCGTTGTCCATCAGGGTTCTGATGTCGTCTGTGACTGAGATGAGGGCTACTTTGTTGCCCCGCACCCATCCATTCAGTGCCTTACTGGAGAAGTCAAAGAAATCCGGGACGCCGTCACCTATACCGAGCACGCCAAGAGAAAGACCGTCACCCTTACCATTTAAATGCCCTTGCCCGCCCTAAAAATACCTATACGAGCCAAATACCATTACTCACCTTACACATACCTTTGCCACCCAAATGCCCTTTCCCGCCCTAAACCAAAAGAATACTCTCTACCCATATACCCTCACCCACCCAAAGAGGTTTCTTTTCCTAGCTTCTTTCTCTGGATCCTCTTTATTTCCTAGACGTTCTTTTCTGTTTCCATTATCCATAATAGCCAATTTAATCGACACTTTAACTCCCACAAATAAGTCAGTTAATCAATAACCTCATACCACTTGGGAGAATCATGTGCAATCTTTATTAGAGTGGTAGTATCATAAAGTGTTTCACCGATAGTTAACACGCATAGGAAACATCAAGTAACAAAAAAACACAATTATTTTTCCCACCGAACCCTAGGGTGAGACTTACAATATTTACTGCAAGACACAGTCCTTGCTTTGCAGGCAGCTCACACAGTGTTGTGCTCCCAACTGACTCTGACAAGAAAGATAGAAGTTGGAGGAACCGCGCTACAAAGTATCCAGCCTAGCACCGTGCTATGACCTGCCACTTGCAAAAACAAAATGACTAAGAAAGAGGGCATCGGGTTTACAAAGCGCGCATTTCGTTACAAAGTATTCCTCATTCGTACAAGACAGAAACAACACTAGTGCTTCGCCAGCGCATAACTCCAACATTTAAAGCTTAAACAAACAAACAGGACCACGCTCCTTCCATAAATCTAAGAACCTTTTGTCCATCCGCAAAAAAACTCAACTCTTAGCAGCTAGAAAACAGGAAGTCGTATGTGATTGGCATTATTTATATTATGAATTGAGTATTTCTTTGAATGTCACATCTTGCCCAAGGGAGCAGATTTGTGGGTATGGTAGTGTGTTTAAGTATGTAAGATAAACAGTGAGGAAAGAGACTGCATAATATGAGCCTCTGGTGTTGTAATAAAATTCCAGTCACAGAGGATTAATACATCACATAGCTAATCACTGAGGACAGGAGGAAGACCTTTACATGGCCTCTTTGTTTCCCTTGGGATTTTGTATGAATTGCAGCATGCACTTTTTGAGTTAGAAAAACATGTCCTACTTGAAATATGGCATTTGATGATTTTGTTCTGCTGTTTTTTAGCAGCTGAAAAGCCTGTAGATTTGCCAATCACAGCAATTGTGACAGCTTTTCGAAAAAGATTGGCTTGTCATCTTTCACTCTCGGTACTTTCTGTCTTTCCTCATCTATCAGGAGAGTGAGTGGATTGCCTATGTGTGTTTATTAGTTGTTAAATACTTAATTTCATTAGTTCTTCAAAAATCTACAGTACGAAGTACACAGAGCGAATGGGCTTATGATCAGTCCCCTTTAGCAATTGTTTTTCATCTGTTTTTATGATTTGTCATTGCTGGGATGGGCACGGTATTTTGGGGATGTTTACATTGTCCCATTTATGTTTCCTTTAACTTTTCACGATGGGACTCAAGAAGTCTTTTTGTTAGACTATAGCCCGTGTGTGCTCTTTGAGGTATTTACTTTACTCTAACAGAATGACAATTTAATTGCTGGGTTATGACCTTTTTCATTTAGGAACTGCTAGAATTTGTTATTATGATAAAGTTGCTGGATTTACAGTTGTTTGTGATCACAAATTAAAGATGTGTATGTAGAGTTTCCTAAAGATGAAATGAAAATACTGGCCACTTGTCAAAAGTATCTACTATTTAAAATATATTTCTGTCCGTGCCTTTGAAGTTCACCCCTTGCAAAACAAACTTCACCTTTATACCCCTCTTCTTAATACCTTTCTTCGAGGGAACAGAATTCAAGCTTCCATATGTTATAGCCCAAAATGTTGTTCATTACGCGATTTGGTTTCTAAAACACCAATGGGTGATGCACACTAAGGTGGTAATTCAGAGTTTGGCAGTAACTGAACCGCAACGCCGGCGGTGGTGCAGACCGCCATATAACGAGTAAGGCGGTGGACCCAACGCAACACAGACAACCTACCGCCTGCACCGCCGCTGCTGACGAGCAGCATCCAGCGGCAGAAGCCAACTTCATGCAGGTGGAAGCCAATGTTCCGTCCTCCATGCTCCGAGTAACTACTCCGCCAGGATATCCTGTGCAACATTGCTGCCAAGAAATACCTGGTGGAAACAAAGTGTAAAAGGAAACACCCTCCTCCAGGCACAGAGGCGCTTCCGTGGCTGCTATGATAAAACGAACTGCTAGTCTTCCCAGCGTTGTATCTCACCACACACCTTCAGGACCATGGACAACGATGAAGACGACAACTAGTATACCTAGTACAGAGGGGAGGAAATGGGAGTGATACACTCCCACACATAACACACATACTTCACACAGACATCGAAGGTCACACACAGGCACACACAAATACGTTTATGCCAAGTATCCAGTACACACAAAGCCAAGCAGATACATGCCTAATATACAGCACAATGCATACTAACACCACCAACACACCCCATAAGCACACAACGACAACTAGACCACAAACACCTCAACGCTGGCACAGACAGGCACGTTGTGCGACACCACACATACACACACAAAATAAACTCCATGTAGCACTGACACACAATCAATAGCTGTGAACACACATCCAAACAATGATACAGGTGACACAACACGTACAACCAACATACAAGGAAATCCACACATGCAACACTATACACACGGATGCACACAACACCCATACAATCACACAAGCAAGCAGTCACACACATCACAACATCCCCATGGCCCAAACCATCTACCCAGCACATGCAACAACACAGATACAATCCACACACAGACCTCACACACCTATGCACACAGATGGCACACCACCATGTAGAAGGAAACCAGGACAAGCATCTCATCTTGCCAACCACAGCAATGTGGCAGTTGTATTCAACAACAAAAGAAAAAAAACTATATACAAAATGTGCCAATGGCAAATCCAATGTCCACAACTGTAGGACACATTGTCCATTAAACATGGGCTCAACTTGACTCATGACTGCAAATAGGCCTCCATGTCATATGGGCACCAGTGGAACAGCCAGGCGCCTCATGGGTGTGGGGGTGGTTGGGGAGGCTTGGATGTGGAAGGGAAACTTTTCAGTTTGGGCTTGGGAGGGGTGACTTTGGCACTGGGAGGGCTGGAATCCTTGCTAGGTGGAGGAGCAGGGGAAATACCAGAGGGGGCACCCAAGGAATGTGAGGTGGAAGGGCCTGAGAGGGGCAGGGGGACACACCGTTTATGGGAAAGACAGGGTGGGAGAGTAGTAGGAAAGAGGTCAAGGGTGGCAAGGAAAACTTTCTTAGGTTCACGGAGGCGGTCACATGATTGAGGGTTGGGAGTGGAGGTAGAGGAAGTGCTTGTCTGATGTGTCTGTGTGCTGTACGTGGATGCTGGAGTGTGCAATGTGTGGTGGTTGAATGTTGGGTGGGTGAGCGGGTAGGAATGCATTTTTTGGGAGGAGGGGGGCAGTGATGCAGGGAGAGGGAATGGGAGATGTGTGAGTGAATGTGGTGGTGTGTGCAAGTGAGGTGGATGTGCTCCAGGTGGCAGAGACAGCGGTCAGTGCAGATGTGGTGTGTGGGATGTGTGTCTGTGAGTCTGCTGTTGTGGTGATTGAGGGTATGACAGTAATGGTAGTAGGACCAGGGTGTGATGATGCAGTGCTCGCAGGTGTGAGTGGAGATGTGACTGCAAGGAAGGAGGTGGTGGGGGAAGTGTCTGTTGTGTCTGCAGATGTGTGTTGTATGTGTGCATGCCTGTGTGAACGTTTATGATGCCTATGACTGTCTTTGCACACCCTGTCTGTTGTAGTGGGTGTATGCTGATCTGTAGGTGTGCTTTGGACGGGTGTAGAGAGAGGGGTTGCGGATTGGGGTAGCTGGAGGGGGGACGGAAGGTGAAGGGACACTGTCTTCCATCAATGAGGAGGCCAGAGCCTGCAATGATCTCTGGAGGCCAGACAAGGCACTGTGAATGCCTACCAGGAACGCATTTGTCTGCTGCATCTGGGATGCCAGTCCCTGGATGGCATTCACCATCGTTGTCTGCCCACAGAGATGGACCTCAGGAGGTCAATAGCCTCCTCATTGAGGGCAGCAGAGCTGACTGGGGCAGGGGCAGAGGTGCCTGCATCGAAGGAGACACCCAATTTCAGTGAGGGGGCACGGGCAACTGGGTGGGGTGCTACATGGAGGGAGGTGCTGATACAGGGGGTGGAGGACAAGGATGGTGTTGGTGTGGTCCCAGAGGTGTTCACTACTGCCAGGGAGCCGCCATCAGAGGAGGAATCTGAATCAGATGTGTTGGTAGCTCCAGTCTCCCCCATGGTGCTTCCCTCGCCCTCTGTCCCACTGGTCCCCTCGGCTTCACTGGTGTCCGCCTCCTGGGTCCCGTGGGCTGCTGCATCCCCTCTCGCCGGTGCCCTTCCTCCTTCACCAGATGATGCTAATGCACACATAGACAGAGGCAGAGATGAAAAAGGAGTTTGGGAGAAACAGAAAGGGAGGAAATGATGAGAACTCATATGTCCTCTTCACATACAAACAATGCAGATAACAGTCCCTGCCTGCGAAACAAGAGACCATTTAGCAATCATTTCCAAATAAAGTCATGCAAGTGATGTCCAAACTCATCACAAGCCTGCAGCCTAAACATCTGAATGAAGACAACTAAATACCTATCAACTGCCAAAATTACTAACCCAAAAATCCAGCCCAGGAACATACCCAAACACATGTCATCCATTACAGGATGATATTAATCTTAGCATAGAGGGACTGAGGACACTAACTAACTGACAGGAATGTGTGGAGTACATGTGGTACAGAGGTCCATTGATGTAGGATGTGAAGCAATTGTAATTTTCACATAACATGCCAGTCATTACCCATATACAGTGCCAATATGACCACCTCATACTACAATACATGCAGAGATGGAGGACACAGCCAGTGACATGATAGCATATTTGAGAGACCCATACCTACAGGTCAACATGTGTCCCAGTACCACCACTTCTTATTCTGCATGGCTCAACATAGCGACTGTTACACACTCCTGCTTGATGGGTGTGACAACCAGGACTATACATTCCCTAACTCACATCTGACTATGTTATTTCCAGGTCCAAGGAGGGTGACAGTGCACAACCATGCAGTAGTCACCTGACAGTCAACACTTACCCCCTTGTGGCTGCTGTGCTGCCTTCAAGCGCCCATCTGACTCTGGGTACGCCACCGCCAGTATGCAGGCCATTAGGGGGGTCAGGGACCGACGTGCACCCCTCCCACATTGGGAGGCTGTCCCCAGCTGGGCCTCTGCGGTCTTCCGGACCCAGCGTTGCAGGTCCTTCCTGCAGTGGGTGCTCCGCCGGCGATGGACCCCCAGGGTCCGCACTTCCTTGGCGATGGCTTGCCATAACCCTTTCATCTGGTTGGTGCTGACCTGCATGGGAAACATTGAGAAAAGGGAGGACATGATGTAAATAATCCCAATACAGCAGTAAGCTTTGGCAACACACAACAAACACGGACCATGCACACTGCCAATATCCCACATATATCATATGCATGCTACTCACCTGATCAGTCTTGACATGTCAATGTGCACACACATACATCGTCATACACCACCCAACATGTCCGACAAAGGACTTTGTACTGACCTGTTGCCCTGGAACACCATACAACTGCTCATGCAGGGGTAGGACCCCTTCCACCAGTTTCTCTAGTTCCTACGTTGAGGAGGCTGGGGCCCTTTCACTGCACTGCGTGCCATTGTTGCTCCAAGGGACAGGACACAGCAGCACACAAAGTGGAGGTCTGTCTTGCCCGAATGCCAGAAGTCATGTCAGCTGGCCCACACAAAATGGCAGTTAGGACCACAGCAGTCATGACCATCACCGCTGGCAGTGATCGTCATTGGTCCCAGTCTCGTATAGACATCAATGTTAACTAATTAGGAGTTGCACGGCGGTTCAGACTGCACTCTGCCCTGACGACCTCCCCCGGCGGAACAAAGTCACTTCCAGCTGTCCAATGCATGCCGGACATGCAGATACCATATTAGTCTGTGACATTACTGTCCTGAGTTCACATAGTGTAACTACATGTATGTCGTCACAAATACATACTTTAGGTCACACATTGTGGATATTGACACATGTAGTGCGTGTCTGGTGACATTACCACACTTGTCACAAAATTTGTCAGCATATATGATCAGAATAGTGGAACACATGGAAGGTGTACATGTACATGTCCTGTATACGTCCATTCCCACAGGAATTATGTGCCATCACCTGGTTAGGAATGGAGGGTGGAGTGATGTGTATTCCCACAACATGACAGGCAACGTTCATGACTAAAACCTCATGACTGTCATGTGTCATACTTGGTAGCCTACATTGTGGGAGGTTCACAGAGTGTTGTTTGTGTCTGCACAGATATCGCCACAATGGAGTGATGATGAATGCACCAATTTACCGGCCACTAGTAGATCTTGAAACCATGGAAGAGCGCCACATCATCATGACCTATCGACTAAACAGTTTGTACATCAAGAAACTCCAGACCTCCTGTCGGGTTTGAGGAATCCCTATGCCATTCCTTCAACAGTCCGGGAGTTGTCAGCCCTGCATTTTCTGGCGAATGGCTATTTTCCGGTCACAGTGGGACTGGCTGCAGGGTTTTCACAGCCCCAGTTCTGTAAGGTGTTGCAGGATGTGCTGGATGCCCTATTCAAGCATGTGCACAGGTACATTAGGTTCCCACTAACTCCAGAATTTCCCACAGTAAAAGCAGCCTTCTACAACATATCAAATGTCCCACCTGTAATTGGGGCCATTGATGGTACTCACATTGCCTTGGTACCTCCGAGGATCAATGAACAGGTCTACAGAAACCGGAAGAGTACATATTCGCTCAATGCATAAGTGGTGTGTTTTGCAGACGAATACATTACAAATGTGAACGCTAAATTTCCTGGATCAGTACATGATTCCTACATCCTGAGGAACAGCAGTGTCCCTGCAATGATGTCACAGTTACAGGGAGAAAGGGCCTGGCTCATAGGTATGTGTACTGCTCTCCATGTCAGAGGTTTGTACCCCTCATAACACAGTCAGCACTTCGCCTAGCATTGTTAGTTATGGTCATGTTCCCTTTTCCACACAGGTGACTCTGGATGACTCACAGGTGTTAGAA
This sequence comes from Pleurodeles waltl, assembly GCF_031143425.1. Taxonomy (NCBI): domain Eukaryota; kingdom Metazoa; phylum Chordata; class Amphibia; order Caudata; family Salamandridae; genus Pleurodeles; species Pleurodeles waltl. Next base: position 404,520,790 of record NC_090444.1, read on the forward strand.
GCCAGGGCAGGTTGTGGTATCCAACTACATTAGTGGAGAACAGGTACAATGAGGCACATGGCTGGACGAGGCATGTGATTCAGCAGACCTTTAGTCTCTTGAAAGCTATATTTGTTGTCTTCATGTGGCTGGTGGTGACCTACAGTACAAACCAGGGAAAGTCTGAAGATCATTGTTGCATGCTGCATGATCCATAATCTGGCCCTCAGAAGGCACATTCCACTGTTGGCAAAGGGGGACATTAATGCTGGAGCAGTGTTTTTGGCTGGTGACTCTGATGCTGAGGGGGAGGCTGACGAGGATGAGGCACATGACAACAGGACTGACATGATTCATCACTACTTTCATTGATGTACATGTATGTCTACATTGAATATTATCTGCACATGGGAGGTGTATTGCTGAAGCCAATCTGTAGCCAGTATTTGCATGCATCAAGGTATGTGTGGGGACTAGAGCCTTACATGTTGGTTAACAACCTTGAAGGGTAGGTGACTTAAAATTCCTCGGGATCTGTGCGTTGCTGAATAGAGGCCCACCTCCAGGCAGCACCAACTCAGTGGTTAAAACAACACTGATAATTGGAGAGGCCAGGCAGGGAGAAGGGTAAGCAGGATAGGAACGGCTTGGAGGAAGATCTGAAAAGGAAAAAGGTTAAAGGCAAGAAAAAACACCAGGAGCATTAGTCATTAATCAAACGTGTCATGCTTCTGTATATTGCATTCTTTCCACATAGTAAACGAAATTGAATTTCTCAAATGTCACAAAGAATCCACAAGAATGTCACTCCAGACCAAAACGTTACCAGCGAGCATATGCCAGGAGCTCAAGGTATAAAAACTGACTTTCGTAACTCAAATATCCATCAAAACGAGTAACACAGTTCCGTGCTGACTTGACTCGATTTTTCTTTAAAGACTCTTCAAACTTGCAAACATTAAAAGAAAATAATGTTACCAAAGTTTCTCACACTAGCAATGTAACATATTCATTCAAAACAAAATAATGTCATGTTCGATCTTTCTTTCACCAAAGCAGCATTAATCTTTTCACAATTCCTCAGCAAAATTTTGAAACATTACAATGTATCAAAAAGGATTCTTCAGAATGCGCTGCCGGGAGGAAATGAGCCGGTTACCATAGAAACAAGCAACCGCTCGATTCCAGCTGGCTGGAACAAGAAACAAAATAAAAAAAATTGCACAAATAAACACTGGCGGGGGAAAGCCCAGTCGGAACGAGCTTACCAGGAGCGAGTTTGACTACTTGCTTTAAAAGCTCCTCATGCCTCAAGGTTGGGAGACTTCAGGAAGGAAGCTGCTCGAATGTTGGTTCCAAAATAGGGAGCACTGGAACCTGGGTGTGGCTGGCTTTTATAGAGTGGCCACACCCTAAAGATGGCTGTCACTGGAGGTTGCTGGGACATGAAGTCCCAGGGAACAAAGTATGTGTAGGATGAGGGCAATGAAGCCACCATCGGGTGCTGCCTCCAGGCAGATGAACCTTACCGCAAAGAGGGCGAGAGGAAAGTGATCCAGCATAAGAGGGTGTATAATGGGGACTCCAAAAGGCGTGATTGAGACCGCGCCAAGGCTTAACAGTACGTCGCTTCCAAAGTCTGACAGTACACCCCCTACCGGAGCACGGTCGAAGTCCGGGCGTAGAGGGGTGAAAAAGATGAAACCGCCGTATCAAACGGGGGGCGCGTACGTGTGCAGCGGGCTCCCAGGAATTTTCTTCGGGCCCATATCCCTTCCATGCCACCAAGTACCACAACAAAGAGCACCGAAAACGAGAATCTAAGATGGCCTGCACCTCATATTCCCATTGTCCTTGCACCAATAACGGGGGCGGCCGAGATGTACTAGAAGAGGTAGCGGGTTTCAGCAAGGAAGTATGAAATACTGGATGTATTTTCAAAGAAGAGGGTAACTTCAACTTGTCCGTTACCGGATTGATTTGGCGGAGAACCTCGTACGGTCCGATGAATTTAGGATTAAACGTGTTGTGGTCTTTAAACTTGAAATTCTTAGTAGAGAGCCAGACCTTGTCTTTCTCTTTATAGATCGGACCGGTTTGATGTTTTTTATCGTAATGTAATTTGTAATCTGTTTTTGCCTTTTGTAAATTAGTCTGTAACCGTGCGTGTATCTTTTGCATGTGAGAGAGTTTATCTTGGACCGCTGGTAACCTTTGGGTTGTGATTGGCAGAGTAACTGGCAACATTTCTGGATGTCGACCATATAACCAATAGAAAGGGGTTTCCTTAATGGATGAGTGGTACAAATTATTGTTTGCCAGTTCAGCGAGCCAAAGAAGATCGGCTCATGTGGTTGGGGTGTCGGAGGCGTAACATCTCAGATACTGTTTTAAGGACTGGTTGAGTCTCTCCGTTTGACCATCAGTTTGTGGATGGTAACTGGTGGATAAGGCAGAGTATATCTGTAAGGCTTGACACCATGTTTGCTAAAAACGGGCAGAGAATTGTGTTCCTCTGTCCGATAGAATGGTTTTTGGGAGTCCATGAAGACGGACGATATTTTGAAGGATAAGAATGGCTAATGCACTAGACGTTGGTAATCCCTTACAGGTGATAAAGTGTGCATATTTCGTGAGGCTATCAATGACTACTAAAATGGAATTCAGATGGCCAACTTTTGGGAGTCCAGTAATGAAGTCCATACTAATGAGCTCCCAAGGGTAGTTTGGTGTTGGTAAGGGAATTAGTAGTCCTTTTGGTTTGCTGTGTGTGTTTTTGCAACGAGCACAGACCTCGCATGCTTGTATGAAAGATTTAACATCTTTAGAGAAAGAGGGCCACCAAAAGTATCTTTTCATAAGGTCTATAGTCTTTTGAGGACCTGGGTGTCCTGCTATTGGATGTGTATGCAACCAATGGAAGGCTGTTCGTCTTAAATCTATAGTTGGTAAGAAAACCATAGATTCATACAATGGTAAGCCTTGTTGGATAGTATGCTTGGTGCTTTGTTTCAACCATTTTTGCCACTCCGTAATATGGAAGTGAGAACGAATGATGTCTAGGAAGTTTTCAGCGTCTACTAGGCATAAATCCTTCATAAGATATATGATTGGTTGTGGTTTCGTTTCCTCGTGTGAGAGAGAAAAATCTTGTCTTGTCAACGCATCTGCCTTTCTATTCTCTGTGCCAGGCCTGAAAGTGACAACAAAGTCATATTCCGCAAAAAACAACATCCATCGCAGTTGTCGGGGGGTTAACACTCTAGCTGAACTCATGAACTGTAAGTTTCGATGATAAGTATATACTGTGATTTTATGTTGAGTTCCTGATAGATAGTGTCTCCATTCCTTAAAGGCGTCTCGGATGGCTAATAGTTCTTTTTCAGCAATGGTGTAGTTTTGTTCAGCGGCACTCAACTTCCTTGACATGTAGGCGACTGGATGTAATTGCCCATTGCAAGGGGGACGCTGTAATAGTATGGCTCCTACTGCTACGTCAGAAGCAGCTGCTTCTACAGTAAACGGTTCTGTAACCCTTGGGTGGGCTAAGATAGGAGCAGTAGTGAAGGCTCTTTTGAGTGTGATAAAGGCTTCATCGGCTTCTGTAGACCAATGGAAGGGAACGTTTTTTCATAACAGTCTGGTGATAGGAGCTACCTTTTGGGAGAAATGATCTATGAATCGCCTATATAAGTTTGCGAAGCCCAGGAAACATTGCACGTCTCGTACTGATTTGGGAGTGGGCCAGTCAACCACTACTTGGATCTTTCGTTCAGTCATCTGCATCCCACCCAGAGTTAGAGTGACTCCTATAAATTCTACCATTTGAACATGGAACTCACATTTACTCAGTTTACAGAAAAAACGATGACTTCGTAAGATACGTAATACTCGTATGACATGTTCCTTGTGAAGTTTCTCCAAGTCAGAGTAAATCAGGATATCGTCTACATAGACAATTACAAAAATATCGAGATATTCCCTTAATACATCACTAAGGAAGTATTGGAAGGCAGCAGGGGCGTTACACAGTCCGAAGGGCATTACCTGATATTCGAAGAGCCCATAGCGGGTCTTAAAAGCTGTTTTCCACTCGTCTCCTTCCCGTATTCGCACTAGATGATAGGTCCAGCGTAAGTCACGTTTCGTATAAATCACTGCGTTCTTAACTTGATCCAATAATACTGGGATTAGTGGCAATGGATATTTATTTTTGACAGTGATCTTATTCATTGCTCTGTAGTCTATGCATGGTCTTAACTCGCAGTTCGCCATGTACAAAGAATAGCGGAGCAGCTGCTGGAGAGCGTGAGGGGCGAATCAAATCATTCTCTAAACATTGATCAAGATATTCTCTCAGATATAAGTTTTCTTTTTCCGACAGAGCATAAATCCTGCAGTTAGGTATGGCAGCTCCAGGTAGACTGTTACTATTTGACAGTCGTACGGCCTATGAGGGGGTAGAGTGCTTGCAGCTTGATCACTGAAGACATTGGCATATTCAGAATATATGTCAGGCAAGGTAATGGCTTTTTCTGCTGCAGTAGCTATGCATTGAGACAATGTCTTTTGTTTGAGGACTAAACAATTCTTTAAACAAAACGCTGAAGAGAATTTTGAAGTCTTTTTTCGCCAATCTATGTGTGGATTGTGCAACATCAACCAAGGCATGCCGAATATAAAGCCATATTGGGGGGCCTGAATAATATCAAATGAAAGCTTCTCTGAATGTTTATGACCATCGATATCCTGACATATCATAAGAATGGGTGAGGTACACATGGTAACCGGACTGCCAGATAACTCATTCCCCTCCACAGCTTGAACAATTTCTGGTATTCTTTTCTTTATGCCTATGAGTTGTAATTTTTGGGCCGTTTGTGCATCCACAAAATTTCCGGTTGCACCAGAATCTATTAAGGCTTGAACCTTTTGCCACTTTCCCAAAACCATAATTTGTATGGAGAGCCGAAGGTGTCTGATATGTTGCCTTGAATCAGAGTGTACTGAAGGGATCTTTAAGATACCCAAGAGGTCCCCTTCCTTGATTCTTGGGTCTTCTAGTTTTCCTCAGGATTATCCAGCATGGCTATTTGCCTTTTTTGGGTGGTTGTAAAAGCCATTTTATTCTTCGGTTTGGCTAAGCAATCTCTTACAAAATGTTCTTTCTTTCCATAATAAAGACATTGCCCCTTGCAACGACGGAGATCCTTTTCTTCTTTGGTTAATGGTTATCGAAGAGTTCCTATCTCCATAGGTTCACCTGCAGTTTCCGAAGACACAGAAGGTAAGAGATTTCAATATCTGTCTGGACGCCAAGAACTGCGCTCAGGGCGTTTTTTGTCTCCTTTTCTTTCAGTAAGTCTGTGGTCTAACCTTAAAGTGAGGTTAATCAAGTCTGTACAGTTTTTTGACTGCAGGTCTATTTGTGCCAGAATATCTTTCAATTCCTCCTTAAGTCCTTGGTAGAAAAGGGCTGGTCTTTTCTCTTCTGGCCAAGAAGTTTCCACTACCAGACGGTTGAAATGGGACAGGTAGGAAATTAGGTCTTTATTACCTTGTCGTAACTCTAAAAGTTCTTTGTCAGCTGACATGGTAACGGGGCGTCGATCTAACACCTTTTCGAATTCTTCAACGAAAAGATGCCAATTATACAATAACCGGCTGTCTTGACGTACCAAAGGAACGGCCCAAGTAGCAGCATCGCTAGATAGATACGAGATGAGAAAGGCTATTCTAGATTGTGGGTCTGGAAAAGCGGACGGTCGGCATGTGAAATGCAACTCCACCTGTGTAAGAAATATTTGCACTTTCGAGGGGTCTCCGGAGATTCGTTCGGGGGCTGCAAGAGGAATCTGCGTGGGAACGGTCACAGATATGTTACTGGGAAGAGGAGATGAACGTGGTTGGGGCATGGCTCCTTGTTGCATGGCTGCTGTGCCATCAACCTTGGCTTGTAATTGAGTTACTTTTGTAACTAGCGCAGCTGTCGTGTGTTTTTAATCTTGGAGTTTCTTTTGTAACTGTGTAATGGCTTGCATAACAGTATCTAAGGTGGCCATCTTGAGCAACGACCACACAGACCGAGAGGAATATAAAACTCGTGGGCTCACTATTCTGTCACGGCCCAATTCCTCGGGATCTGTGCTTGGAGAGGCCTAGCAGGGGGAAGGGTAAGCAGGATAGGAACGGCTTGGAGGGCGATCTGAAAAGGAAAAAGGTTAAAGGCAAGAAAAAACAACAGGAGCATAAGTCATTAATCAAACGTGTCATGCTACTGTATATTGCATTCTTTCCACATTGTAAACGAAATTGAATTTCTCAAATGTCACAAAGAATCCACAAGAATGGCACTCCAGACCAAAACCAAAACGTTACCAGCGAGCATATGCCAGGAGCTCAAGGTATAACAAAGTGAGAACTGACTTTCGTAACTCAAATATCCATCAAAACGAGTGAGACAGTTCCGTGCTGACTTGACTCGATTTTCCTTTTAAGACTCTTCAAATCTTGCAAATAGTGAGCACTGGAACCTGGGTGTGGCTGGCTTTTATAGAGTGGCCACACCCTAAAGATGGCTGTCACTGGAGGTTGCTGGGACATGAGGTCCCAGGGATCAAAGTATGTGTAGGATGAGGGCAATGAAGCCACCATCAGGCGCTGCCTCCAGGCAGATGGACCTTACTGCAAAGAGGGTGGGAGGAAAGTGATCCAGCATAAGAGAGTGTATAACGGGGACTCCAAAAGGCGTGATTGAGACCGCGCCAAGGCTTAACAGTACGTCGCTTCCAAAGTCTGACACTCAGTCTGCATGTGTGGGGATATGTTAGGGGGACTTATCAGTCTTGTCCTGCTGCGTAGGCATTTGATGCTGCATTGTCATCTGTTGTGTGGCAAGTACATGTTCCTGACTACTCAGGGAGGTGTACAATAGAGGATGTTACCTATGTTACATCTTTCCTGTCCCACACGTGTGTGAATGCGTAAGCAGGCCCTTACATATGGTGTATCATAGCTGCTGGGACACTCATCCTGTGTTTGTGTGCAACTGCTATTGATGTATGACTGTGGATTACATTCCTTACAACATTGTACCTCATTCCATTTATTTTCCCCTCTCCAGGGGACATCTCTGTTTGCAATCTGCTTGCTGAGTTGCCAATTGGCATAGTTGACAGTGGATGTTGCAACAATATGGATGTACCTACACACCTGCTGGAATATCCCAGTACATCTGTAACTTTTATATTATTGTTGTGTAGACATGTGTATTGTTTTGCTGTTCTGTAACAAAATTTCCAGTACAAACAATGAAGAGACATGCACCATGACTTGTGATAGTTGGTGTTTATTAAGCGTTGACTATCACAGTCCTGAGGAGTGAGGTAATGTTCTAGGTGATGATCAGAGTGAGTGGTACAGCTGTTTGGTTCACAGGTCCTTTATCCATTTGCCTCAGAAAGATGTGGCCTTGGTACTGGACAGCCAACAGGGTTTAACAGTGGCACACAAGGGTGACAGTTCAGAAGGGAGATCACTTCCTGGTGGGGGATTGGTCTTGGACTGAGGTCCTGCAGGATGTCTGAATGGGCAACCTCTTTTGCAGGGGGGTTCTTCAGCTGCAGGGGCAGGGGTGCTGGTGTCCTGTGGGTCCTCCTGCTGGGCCCCCATTCCAGTAGCAGGTGCTGATGTGGATGGTAGTGGTGTTGACTGACTACTGGTTGGGGTCTGCTGTTGGGTGGAGAATGTCCGCAGGATGTTATTGAGTTCCTTGAACTTCCCTAATATAGAGGCCATGGTGTCATTGTGTGCCTGCCACTGCTGCCTGGCCTCCTGGTGGTATTCCCCCTGCAGCCTTTGGGTGTCCTGCAAGGTTGTGAGTATCTGGTCCATCTTGTCCTGGGTTTGCTGGTAGGCTCCCAGGTCTCTGGAGACGGTCTTCTGGCCAGTCGTGTACTGTACCTGCCTCGTCCCTGGGCCTACGATTGGCCTCCCACTGACCCTTGCCCCCTGTGCCCCTGGTGCACTGTGCCCCCTTTGACTGACACCAGGACCGTAATTGTCTTGAGTTTGCACCATAGACTCCTACCCATGTCCTGTGGGGCACACTGATGATTGATGTGATCTTGGGACACAGGTATGGGAATGTGGGCTCTGCTGTGCACTGGCTGCCACAGGAGAGATGGTTTGAGTTGTGGGCAGGGTGAGGCTGGTGGTGGTGGACTGACCACTCATGCCTGATGGGCCAGGTTTGTCGTCCGAATCCAGACATCCAGGGGGGTCCTCCCCCATTGGACCTGCTTCCAGGCCTGGGCTTTCTGTCACTGGGCTCCTCTGCTGGGTGTCAGTACTTGGGAGACCTGTGTAATGAGAGGTATTGTGTCAGATGATGGTATTGTAGCAGTGATACACATGGTTGTATGCCGTCATTAACTGTATTTTCAGGGCAGTAATGGCATTGACAGTTACCAGTCTACGGCCTGTGTTACCATGAGTGGAAAGTTGCAATGGGCCTAATTTCGAGTACATTTAATATTTGTCTTGCTAATGTCATTGCCATGTACTCATGTGTATTCCTACTACTTATTGGTGATGGGGAGTGACATGGTTTAACGTGCAATTTCAGAGATGTGATCTGGATGTAGCAGTCAGGCAAGGGTAGGGACTATTGCATTGTGGTACTTGCTGCTGTGTGAGGCATACATGCACTAGGTGGGGCTGTGAGGGACTGGTGTCAGTGGGGAACTGTGGCATGCAAGGGCGGGTAGAGGGTCCATGGTGGGTTTGTGCACGTTAGGGTGGTATTAGGGGGTGAGAAGGTGGTGGGGGTACATGCTGTGCAAGGGGACATGTTGGCCAGTGAGTACAGCAGACTTACCAGTGTCCTGTCCAGTATCTATTCCCATCAACCCTACCAGGTGTAGTATGGCCAGGACCATCTCCTCCCACTGTGACATTTCTGGGGGAGGTGGTGGGAGTCCTCCACCAGTCCTCATGATGGCTACTTGATGCCTGGAAGCCATGGCCCGTACCTTCCTCCTAAGGCTGTTCCACCTCTTTCTTATGTCCACCCTTGTACGTGGATGCTTCGATGCTGCATTCATCATGTTGACTATCCTCTGCCATAAGTCGTCTTCCGGGCTATGGATGTCTGCTGGACCTGTGCTCCAAACAGTCGCAGCTTCAATTTGACAATTTCTTCCACCATTACCCTGAGCTCCTCTTCTGTGAATGTGTTTTTTTTTTGTGGTGCCATGGTGGTTGTGTTTTGGGTGGGGGTGTATATTCTGGGTGTGCTGTTTGGGTTGTGAATTGTGTAGTGTTATGTGCATGTGCTCTGTGGTGTTTGTGTACAGTGGTGTGTTGTGTAATGCGTGCTCAGTATGATGGTGCCTGTGGTATTTAGGTGCAGTGCCTTCTTTCAGTGTGCTCTTCTCTCGCTCTGTCACGCTTTCTAGTTGCAATGGGTTCTGGGAATGTGTGGGGGAGTGTTTTGTAGTGCTTTGTACAGGTGTGTGTATGTGTCCCAGGTGTTGGGTATTGGTGTTGTCCAATCTGGTGCAGTGTTAATGTGGTGGTGCCTTTTTTTTCCCGTGGCGATTTGGACCACCAGTGGTTTGCCGCTGTGTTGAGATGCTGATTTGGTGGGCGGTATATTCTCATTGTGGTGGTGGTGGTGCAGCCGCCTCCTTCACACCGTTGTTTGGGCCGACGGTGTGGTTTTTTCAGTCTATTTTTGGTGGTGTTGTGTGGGTTACTCCTTATGCGACGGTCTTCACTCTGCCATCGCTGGTGGTGGTTTTCGGCCATTTGCACGCGGTCTTAGGTAATGACGGCCAAATTCAGAATGACCACCTAAGTCACTACACTATTACCAAACACTTCAACTACCATATTGCCTGACCTTTTGGCTTTGTCATAGTTTTTGGTTTGTTTCACAATGCATCCATAAATGTAATTGCAGTAGAAAATAAGCTATTGAATACGTTTAGGGTTTATCAGTGGTTCAAGGGAATCTACTACATTGACAGTCCAGTAAAAAAGTTTTTAAGGGACGTTTAGTGTGATAACTTAGGTTTTTGTTATGTATGTTATTTATTAAGTCTATATGTTCATTCCAAGTTTAGTCCACTAATTAAGACACATAATATTTGCATGGAAATTGTAGGGGTTTGAAATCAATACACTATATTAAAAAAAGCTATATGATACAAAAAATATAGACACATTTATTTCTAGAATTGTTTCATATATAAGCATCAGACATTTCCTAACTATTTAGACACTGCAGAATTTTAAAGATATTTTCTGAGTGGTGTTGCATAAATGAGTTGCTTGTGTTAAGCTTTCTTTGCCAGAGCAGTTTAACATAAGCTCCTGTCATAGGTTTAAGAGTTCATCTTGCAGTGGGTACAAAAGAGGAGTGAAATAAAGTCTCCATTTCAGATATACAATCTAACCAAAACTTATTAGCAGTGTAGCTACAGCTACGCTAATTATTATTAATACAAATGTCTAGAGGAGCATTTCCTAATTTAAATTCCAAGGGCTCCAGTCCCAAAGATAAATATGTATAGTGAATGTATGAGTGGAGATGTACATCTGCAAACATGCTTACATTTACGAATATTCAGAATTCACAAAGAATGTTATTGTAAAAATAAGCACACATAGGCATGCTGTGATGTGCTCTCAAATAAGTATGCAAATGATGGGCTTATTAGTGGATACCTGAATGCGTAAGCATAAAGTTCTAAACCTTTGTTTATAAATCCTGCGAACCTGGGTAGCAGTCCTCTCAATAATCTGCATATTAACCAAACCGCAGAGTAGGAAGTACCCTCACCATACCACATCTGAACATAACAGGCACCAATAAACATCAAAAATACATATAGACACAACTCTCTAATCCATACCCTCTTTCCCTTGTGCCTCCTATCATTGGGAGCAATACAAATTGTGTAGAGGCAGCCCACCTATCTCAAGAGGAAGATGAAGCACATTAAAGAGGAAGCAGACATGTGGTTAACCAATATGGAGAGCTCAAGTGGTCTGCCTCCTTCAGTAGAGCACAGAAGCAAGTCATGTGGAAGGAAGGTACTGATATTATTTTTGTAATAAGAAAGGAATCAACATACATTTTTATTTTGTAGAGTTGATGCATTTTTGCAAGTGAATGGTGTATTTTCTAAATATACAAAGAAATTTAAATCTACTATTTTGGGGCGTACTCTCTAAAGCATATTTCAGAATTAAATTAGTACTCCTCTAGTGCTATACATACAAATGTTATCTACTTATGATCTCTGCCTACTCCTACCCTATAACTTACATGCAGTGTTCTTCCATGAGTGCATAGAACTCAACATGCAGACATCTCTATATGTGGTGCAAATGTGGAAGGAGCAAAGACAGGCTTTTGGAAAAAGAGGAATAACTACTACTAAATGAGAGGAGTGCAGGGAAATCAAGGAGTAGCATGAAGAGATACATTGCAATACTGAAACACACCCATAAAAGAGCAAGACCATTTCTATTCACCACACCACCCACATCTACTCCACTAGTACTACAGACCAAAAAGGCACAAATTTGCTCCAGCCAAGATTTGGAGCATGTAACACACCATTGGTTGGTGCTGTAGGGTATTCTCATAAAAATCAATGAATGCGGAGAATAACACTGCCACCAAATGCAATGTGTCTTGGGTTTGCTCGAGTTAGAGCTATTAGCGTTGCAAATTCCTAACTGGACTTTTCTTGCCACATAAATTGAAAATGAAAAGTAAAACAGTTGACATAAGCAATCCGATCGAAGCGCCACAGCCTCTATGTGCATGAACGCGAAGGAGAGACACAAAAAGAAAAAGAAGTTAGCTTTCAGTCAACCGTATCGGCAACTGGGAAATTATCCATGTAGCAGGGTCGATGGCCAAGGCAAACAAAACTGCCCCAAGGAGAGACAAACGTAAAGCAGTTACCAATGATAACAAAGGATTTTTTAAAGGCAAGCCTGTGAATGAGTGATAGTGATGGGCGTGCGCTGGGTGTGGTTAAAAGCCCATAGATAGATTACAACAGGCCAGAGCGCTTGCGCGCTCAACCTAAAAAATAGAGAAAAATAAAAAAAAGTTTGTGTCAAAAATGATGTTACACTTTAATACATTTTGGGGGGTCATTACAACCCTGGCGGACGGTGTTAAAGCGGCGGCTTTTTTTTAGTATTATGACCATGGCGGTTACCGCCATGTTCATCCGCCGCTGGGTCTCCAGCCCGGCGGCCATGACAATACCGCCGCCGGTATTGTGACCCGGCTTACCGCCGTGGATTTCCAGCGGTAGGAACCGCCATGAAATCCATGGCGGTAAGCACTATCAGTGCCAGGGAATTCCTTCCCTGGCACTGATAGGGGGTCTCAGCCACCCCCCACCCCCACCCCAACTCCCTCCCCTACCCCCCCACCACCCCTGCCACCCCCCCAAAGGTCACCAAGACCCCCGACATTACCTTACACTGACACACCCGACACGCACGCAGGCACCACCAACACACATACACGCACACACACCGACATACCTGCCAACATCCACACACACAGTCAGACACGCACACCCACATTCAAACATACACGCACACATCCATACAGACATACATACAGACACGCACCCATTTCCGAAACACGCAACACCCCGCAAGCATACACACACTCACACACCCCCCCTACATACACAGACGCACACCCCCATGCACCCACACAACACACAACTCCCCCTCCCCTAATGGGCGATCGACTTATCTGTTCCGTCGATCCTCCGGGAGAGGACGGGAGCCATGGGGGCAGCTCCACCTCCACCACACCGCCAACAGAACACCGCCGCGCAGAATCACAGGATGTGATTAGCTCGGCGGTGTTCTGTTGGTGTGGCGGTGGAGCAACCACCACTTCCCCGCCGCCCGCAAGTATGGCTGTTGGCGGCTCTCTGTCGGAAAAACGACGGAGGGCAGCCAACGGTCATAATACGCCGAGCGGCAAACCGCCACTACTGGCGGTCTTCCGCACGGCGGTCCCTCAGCGGTCTTCTTAAAAGACCGCTGAGGTTGTAATGACCCCCTTTATCTTTAAAAAATATGTATTGCAACCAACTTTCAACACCTTTCAACACACCTGCTACTAAAGAGCAGGAGTAAACAGTCAGAACTCCACCAGTCCTTTAACAATTGAAGTTCACATCAACCAATCAACCCAAGGGTTTCAGACTGTCTTCTGTCATCTTCCACCTCTATATGGAGCCCCTTGGGGCTATACTCCCAGACAACAATATCAAGATTCACCAGTATGCTGATAATATACAACTCCACCTAAAAGTCTCCTCTAACTCAAACATACAAGCCTGCCTGCACCTCATCTAAACCTGGATGTCCGTTGCCTACCTGAAGCCCAACCCAGACATAATTCCTGTTATTTGTCAAGAACAACAGGCAAAACATAGTATTAACCTGGCCATATGACATGAACCTTTACAGCTTTGAACCCCAACTTTCACTGAATGCCAAGTCACTTGGATTCACCTTGGATACCAACCTCACTTTTAAAAAGCACATTGTCACAAAAACAAAGACACTATGCTACCTGCCCTTTCTTCTTAAGAAAGTAAAACCTTTTCTTCCAGAAAGCATTGTCAGAACTGCTGTTGTAGCCCTCGTACTCAGTCCTGATGGTGGTAATACCTCTGCTACATGGCCTCCCAGATGCTACAGTGACACCCCTTACAGACATTCTACACACCATGTCTTATCAAAGAAAAGAAGAAATAGGACTGCATCACTCACATTCTGATTGAACTTCCAATGGCTCACATTGCCAGTAAACACCATCTTCAAAACCCGCTGCATAATTTATTTATTTTTATTACTAGTTACACAAAAAACGTATACAAAACGCAAAACCACAAATTATTATTAAGATATATTATTAAATAGGTAAGTAACAAATGTTTTTTAGAATTAAATAAATATTATAAAATAGTAGTTAATGACAATACACACAATAGGTGCATTAGGTGGCATAAGGGTAAAAGCTGTAGTTAAAACGGGGAGAAAGGAAATTTCATTTTGACAATGTATGTGACCGAGAAATTAATGGCTCCTAAATTAACTTTGAATGTTGGTGTTTATTATTATTTTTTATTGTTGCCATATCAAGTCTTCTAAAACCTATGAATTGCTTTCACCATTCCCTCCTAGTAATCAACTACTATCTAAACAAAATTTGGCATTCTGTAGTTTCTCCACGATAATGGCTAGATTTGCAGAGGGAAGGAAAGTAATATAGAGAAAAGTACCCATCTCTTGGAAAATTTATTTCCAGTAAGTCTGGATTAGGGTACACCTTATAAATAGATGAGCTGTATCATTTAGATAGTATGACAGCAGGAGCAAATTGTATTAATGCAGCACCTCCAAGTCTACACACTTTGAGGTGAATTATATGTCTTGGATCGATTTATAATGGTGAATTTTAAGGCAAAATACATTTATTACTCGGGCAATCATGCATTTATATTTTAAAGAGGCCAACAAATCAATCAATATTATCTAGTTCAAATGTAAGCCAGACCTGGGTCTCTTCATAAAGCAATCACATAGCTGTAAATATAAAAAGAATTTAGAATTGAATATGAAGAAAATAGTAGCAAGAAAGAATGAAAAACAGATCCTTCATGTAGTTGTCCTAGAAATGGCAGATTGGTGTGTGACCAGACTTGTACCAGAGAGTTGTGAGAGAAGTTGTGAGTTGTGAGAGAAGCTAGGTAGACATGAGTTACACCAGAAAGGGATATTGTGAGTAAATCTAGAAATCTGACACTTTCATGAGGTCAATAATTCTATTTGTGAATAGAACTATTGACTAATCAGAGCAGTAAGCCACTCAGGACACTGCTCCTCCCCTTTGCCCCATATGTGTATTACCAGTATGGTCCTACTATGTACATCAAACCATGACACCTGCTGCACCCAGATGAGACCCCAGGGTCAAATTGAATCCAGTCTTTATAGATGGCAGTGCACCAATAGATTATAATCCATTCAAACAGAAGTCAAATTCCAAATTGTATATATTCCAAATTGTCTTGTATTTTCTTTGTTGCTATAAAACGAGACAGCCAAACAGTTTCATTCACCACATGTGAACTTCCTAAGGGCTGTAAGAAAACACATAATGTAACATTTGTCCATATACCCATGTAAAAAACATATAACATTTTTGAACATTTAAAAATACAAACAGACCATTTCACATACAGGATAAAAACACACAAATGACTATATACAAGCCACAAAAAGACAGTAGAAAACCTTTCAACATACTCCATTTGTACCCCTCCCCCCACATTTGAGCCCATTTTTAACACGTATTTACAAATACACTTAAAAATAAAATAAACAATTCCAACACCTACGAAAGTAGGGAAAAGAGTGATGTTCATGGTATAAAAGGAAAATTGCAACAGATCCAACCCCAGGTAAAAGCACATATAACAATCATTTTCCATACCTTGTTTCTCGTCAATATTATGACAATTGCTGTAATACATTACAGTGTGTAATATCAGCCATGCGTGTGTCATTCATGTTGAAATCACCATGTACAATGAGGCAAGCACAAATTGGGCAACTCATTAGTGATACTATATCCCAATGCCCCAGTATCCACTGAATACTATAGGCCCCTTGGGAACTGGAAAAGAAGCATGAGAATATAAGCCTGGGTATATTATAGGTGGAAAGTAATTTTACATAACGGCCAAATAAATATCCACTCCAAAAAGTATCCCACAATACATCACATAATCCATAATATGCACTGCATACCACTTAAAATTCAATATCCACCAATGGAACAACGTATTCATTACTTCGTCAAATTGTAGACTCAATTCTGATACTGCACATGGTCCTCATATTTTCAACCGGTCCAAATAACCACATCAAATTTAGGCTGTTACACCATTGTAGTTGACACCTAAGATTAGATGATGTACATATGCTCATTCTATTTGAAGGAAAATACACCAGAAAAATACATCGCTTTAACCCAAGTTCATTTGGGTACAGGAATGGAGTAATACACCACCTAATCTCAACCTCCTCTAAGTGTATTACATCCTATGCTCCACATTAGTCAATCCTGCACACCAAAATAAGAACAATATCAGTAATATTGCAGTTATTTAATGCCACAATTTCTTATCTACCTTTGACAGGGTGCCCTCTCGCATTTATCAGGATACTATGCTTCAAAAACCCAATTTGAGGCAAGAGTGGAAATCCTCCAACACTAATCACCACCTGTTCCTTAGCATCCTAAAACTATGTAATTGTAAAATTGTATACGTATGTGCCCCCCACAAACAGGACCTCTCCCAACACTACGTTGTACAAACCCCCTTGCACATAGTTCCAAACTCCATTATGCTTGACCAAAATGGTGTTGACAAAATTACCTGTATCTATGCCAAAACCAATGCAATCTGCACGGGGTAACACCTGCACCAGCTATTGGGGTCCACCATCCAACAATAGCATTCCAAAAAATTTGCTTTGTCTCCTACCTCAAAGTGTGTCTTTAAAGCACCAAACTGCTGTAACGTGTGGCCCGACAAACACTGTGGTATACCCTCCTTCCTCCCCACACATGCATCTCCTTATACATTATCTGGTGGTCGCATGGCCCGAGGGGCAAGAACCACATCTTGAAGTGAGCCAATCCTTATTCTATCACTATGGGTTATAAGCTCCTTCTGTGTACGTTCATCTGACTGTACGCCCATCTTATCTTTAATAATGTGCTCGTAACTTCAGCCCAATCTACCAAACACCTGCAATACATTGTTTCTAATATTCTGACTCTATTTCATTGTTCGTTACTGACCACACGGCAGTCATATAATGGCATAATGGTAACAAAGTTCATCCACAGAATAACTTACAGAGTTCCTAGGCATGCATTAATTGTATTGGACCAAACAGCAATCATACAAAATGAAAACAAAACTCATCCCCACAAAATCTTGTGGAGTACATTGGGGTATAGACCATACCATGTATAGAAAGAGAGCATGGATAGATCACCTTTATCCAGTGGTAAGCGAATAAACCATAACAACAATATCAAAACAAAAGCCTCAGTGAGCAAGAATCAATCCCCACAAACACCTTTGTGAAAGAAAAACACAAGAGGACCAGAATTACCCCTGACCTCTCCTACCAGGGAGTCCTAATTATCAACTATAACAGGGCAAGTTTCTTAAACAGCTTACAGATAGGCCCTCTCATTTACAGTGAATTACCAAAAGTAAAATACTAGACAATATTCCGTACAGAATGCCACTGATCAACCCATAATGTCTCATTGTCCTCAAATCAGAAATCCCCCTGACTTCTCCTGTCAGGAACACCTAATTATCAACCATATAAGGCAAGTTTTTCAAACAGCTTATAGCCCCATCCTCTCATGTACAGTGAATTACCAAAGGTTTAAAAAGTGGGGCAGTATCCAGGTGCGGCTGCTGCCAGGAAGGGGTGGGAGATGAGGGGGCACTGCATAGAGCAAGAGGTGTGGGGGGAAGTAAAAAAAAAAAAAACTTGCTTGCTCCTCCATGATCCGCCGCTCCAACCGCCTCTCGTCTTCTTCCCTCCCCAACCAATCCCAACGTTTCTCTCATGCTGTTACACAGCATGAAAGAAGTGCTACGATTGTCCTGAGCAGGCAGAAATGTCAGTTTGGCTGGCCACAGACATGCGCACTTAGAGGCACATCACCACTCCTCCTCCACTTGACGTGGAGGAGGCTGACCCCACCACACCCTAGGAAAGCAGAAAAATAAAGGGATAACAAAATACTTTAACTATCCCTTTGCTTTTCTGCTTTCAGCAGCAGGGCAACGCTCCTCCATAGTATTCCCTACAGAGTACCACAGATCAACCTATCATGTCTCATAGTCCTCAATTCAAAGAACCATAAGGGTCACAACGGAATCACAAAATACAATTGAACACCTCATCTGTGTTGTGACCCATCTCAATGTAAAGCAAGTGACAGATCTATCCTGCTCCATTGTGTCTCAACATTAGCTCTCCGTCTTCTGACATTCAGGGAGTCATGATCAATACCATGGAACCAAATATCCAGAGTACCTCCTCTCATTGCTCCGTATGGCTCGAGCATGCTCCTGTAACCGTGATTTGAGTGTCCTCACCATGCTGCCGACATATATTAAATTAAATTTCTAACCAATGAAATATGTAACAAACATCTTTCTGCAATTGATGTAATGAAGTATATTATAAGTACATTGAGTGTTATAATAAAACTGTTTGGTCTTATACCTGCCATACCTACAGATATCGCATGTGTTTGTCACTTTAGATGATGTTACATAACTCAGATACAGCCAATCCTTAATTGTTCTGCCATTACGATATGTTAATTTAGGTTTAATAGAAATGTCATCCTTGAACCTAGGTATATCCAGTAATAAATGCCAATGTTTCCATAAGATCTTGTAGATATCCTTACTGTGTTTGATGTACTTGGTAATAAATGCGAACTGACACTGTTTCCCCTTATTTTGTCTGACTCTTTTACTCAGTATATCTTTCCTATGCACACGCTGTATCCTGTCCTCAGGCTTCTGTATAATCCTGTCCTTGTAACCTATAGACCTAAATCGCTGTTTTACACCCTTTATGTTCTCTACAATGGTCTCTGTTTAATTACAACTGTGCATTATGCACATCATTTCCCCACAGGGTATGTTGTTACTTTTCAACCTAGGGTGGGCTCTGGTAGCATGAAGGACACTATTACAAGGTGTTGCATTTCTGAAAATGGTATTGTGTATTCAACCATGCTTGACATAACAATGAAGATCCAAGAAATCAATCATGTCACTATTGTGAGCCATGGTAAGTTCTACACTGGATGGGTTACCATTAAGATACTAAAAATACTCAGTCAGTTGATCAACTGATCCCTTCCAGAGCACAATGATATCATTGATATACCTCCCCCAAAAACAATGTCATCAGTCCAGGAGGAGGCACATCAGACCCACTCATGCTCCCTCTCCCACCAGCACATATATAGGCCAGCGTACGAGGGAGCAAACCTGGGACCTATTGCTGTCCTTTAACTTTGGCGATACTAGTGTCCACTGTGTAGAAAGAAGTTCTTGGTCTAAATAATATCAATCATTCCCATGATCATTTTGTTATGTTCCAACCAGTTCACAGTTTTTGTCCGTATAAACGATTCAACCCCGTGGGTGCCAAATGTTTTTTGTATAGAGGTATAAAACTTGTGAAGTCAAACATCACAAACATGAGGTCCTCCGACCAAGTCACTTCCTCAAATTTGCTGAGGATGTCCTTACTATCCTGAAAACGGGCCAGAAAATTACAGACCAAAGGTTTTAGAAACTTGTCCACATACTCAGACAGGCATTGAGTCGCGGAAGCAACCCCAGAAATAATTGGCCTTCCCTGGGGGGAATTCCCCCCTTTAATGGATTTTTGGTAAGATGTAGGTACAAGGGAAGTGGGGGTTCCTAACCAACAAGTACCGATATTCCTCATCTGAAATTAGACATCTCTACAACCAGTCGCCAAGTCTCATGTTCATAAAGAAAGATACTTCCTTCATGGGGTTATAGGTGACTAATTTGCAACAATCATTGTCCAATAGTTGTCTATTGATTTCTTGAATATAGTCTGTCTTATTCATAACAATGGTGCCGCCCTTGTCAGCCTCTCTCATCACAATTGTCATTTTTCTGTAATTTGGATGATACCTCTCTCTCCTCTTGTGCCAGATTGTAGGGACCATTTTGTCTCCTGTCTAAACCATCATCTAGGAGTTCTCTTGTCACCCTTTCTCTAAAGGTATCTATGTTTCGATGTGTGCCAGAGGGCACAAATTTAGATCTTGGCTTAAGGCGACTGTCAATATTTAAGTTTTCGAAAATGTCTACATTGCCTGTCAACCTTTCCAATGATATTGGTTCATTTTCTGTTATCGAAAGTAACAGTTGCAAATCACATAGATCAGATACAGTATGTTTGGGGGAGGCCGCTCCAGAGATGGCACACGTAGTATAGGAGTTGTATGAAAATCATTTCAACAGATGTGTGAATTTATACAGATTCAAAAATACATCCACAGCGTCCCCCACTTGTGTGGGGCAAAAACCCAACCCCTTACTCAAAACCCTTCATTCACTTTCATCAAGCACATGATCTGATAAGTTGACAATTTCTAATTCATTAGATAGCATATCACTTTGTGCAGTCCTATTCCTCACCACCACGTCATCCAACTACCCACAGCATGTGATTATAGAGGGTTCTATTTTGTCCTGGAGTGTGTCTATACCCCTGGGCCTACCGGTACCTTTGGTTTTCCTCCATCTCCTCCCACCCCTTTGAGTTCTTGATCTTTTCTTGCCTGTTTGTTCCATAATCATATTTGTGAATATACTACAAATGGAGTAACTGCATACCCGCGGGCTCTCAGAAGACTCCATCATCCAGCAGACAGGGAGACATAGCCACATCGCATTAAGCCCTAAAAGTGATCTTGCACCCGGTGGTGGGACACACGCTGGACATGACCAGGCAAAGCCCAGGCCAAGGGTGGGCCCGTTCTTGCCCGTCAGAGCCCAGAGGAGGCTGGGCCAGGCCACCCCTCTTGGCCCTATACTCAAGGTTCTTTGATATCCATATGCACTGGTTTGCTGGCTGGTCTTCTACTTTTACTGTATTCCCTCAGGTAATACGCAAATTTATTGTCCATTGTTTTGCCCTGGTCTCTTAATATCACCTTGGACTAACCGCTTTGAGAAAGAAGAAAATTGCTGAGTGCTGCTTGGCTCACCACTCACAGAAGGTACTTCCATTTATCAGATGTTAGTCAGGTCTATTATGGGTTATCAAAATTGAAGTTTCCCTCACTGAGAGAAGACTCTTGTTGGGAATGGGGAAGACAGGTCTGGTCCTTAATCTCGAGGATCCTGCAGTTTCTGTTCCTGGTGAACAGGCATCTAGCTCACCTCCAACTGCTTTTTGGGGGCTGACCACTAACACAGATGCTTCTGATGCATCATTTGCCAAGCCTAGTTTGACACATCCTCAGTCTCAACCAGTCTCTACTAAACCAAGCGGGGCCTGCAGAGCAGAGGTAAAGCTCCTATGAACAAATAATCTCAGGCAACTCAGGCCACCCAGACTGCACAAAACCTGCCTGTAGAGTCAGCTACTCATGCAATACATCCTTCTTCTTCGACACTCATGGTGGGAGCTTCTGGGACTTACCTATTAGACCAAGTTAGGACTAATTTTTGCAAATTTGTTGTGAGAAGTTCAAGGGCATGCTCAAAGATGAGTTTTCCCTACTTATGGAGTGGCTTCATAAATTGGAGCAGCAAACTGAAACACTCCAGGCAGCAAGGTAAACATGGCCAAACTGATTCCGTTAGTCATGGGTTATAATCTGCGAGATCAACAATTCCACCCCAGACTGGCTGTGCTGCTAACTTTGGTGCTCCGAGCACCACTCTAGATGGCTTTTTGCAGAGAGCAGTTGGTGTCATAAATAAGGAGACTGAGTTGGTGGAGCATCGTCTGTCGCTTTTTTCAACACCTTAAATTTTCATGCAACAGTTTGGAACCTATAAATGATGCCACTATTATTGATTTGAGTCCTGATGAGGATAATCAAACCGGGGAGGTAGGGCCTACCAATAGCTTATGTAGTGCCTTAGAGGAAGACCGCAATAAGGTGTTTTAGGGGTTGAAATCCCAAGACCATTGATGTGGAGCTAAAACAAGGGGCAAAGGGGGCAATAGGAAGAGAGATGAAGGTGGGTCAAATCCTAAGAAGCCGTGTTTGTCCCCCTCTTCCATTTCTTTGGGTAATGGAATTGAAGAAAGGGATAAATTCACAGATGATAGGGAAGTGCTATATAACAAAGTCTTAGACCTAAGGAATGGTAAGCTCGAACCCATTTGGGAAAGTTTGTAGAAAAGTGAGTGCAAACTTTCTAAGCTGAGCTCCTCTTTGTTTGTTCAGCTGACCACAGCAGCTCCACCTGTTGTTTCTCCTGCAGGGTCTGTGAATTCTAGTTTTCTATTTTCCTCATCAGAGCCTCCTGTCCCACCTAGCACAGAAATATCGGCAATAGCGCATTTGATGGGGTGCAGGAATCAAAGCTGTTAGTGCACAGGAAAGACCATAGGGGAGGGGTGGAGAGAGAAGCTCTGGATTAGTGAACAGAGCCCCTACCAATACAGAAAATTCCTTTTCACAGCTTCCACAGGAGTGCACCCCACATGTGGTGGTTCTGATTAACGCTCCAGTTTTTAAACCATCTGCAAGAGAAGATTGATCTCCTTTGAAAAACAGAGTAACCTACTGGATATGGAAAAGCACTGAATGGTCTTTTGATTTTGTAAATGAGATTTTAATGGTTAGAAGGTCTCCCTGGATTGGGCCTGGATGAAAGGACGTGTGCAGAAACTGTTTAATTATTAGTTTTAAGTCACCCAATATGGCCAGCTCACAATTGAGGTTCTTCTATAATCGTCATCAAGCACCCAGCCCCATTCAGGTTTTACCTTTAGGTTGTTTTTATAGGCCGGAGGGGCTCTCTACAAGACTTGGGGGAGTAAAGGAACTTCATCATAGGGCTGATAAACACTCCTACAATGTGGCGGTATGGGACTCCTTTAATGATATTAAAACTGGATGATTTAGACTGACTTCGTACCAACTTGAGTTTAGGATTACAGAACTGTCAAAGTAGTGCTTCAAGAGGGTGTATAGGACAAGAGTACCTGGTGCAGGAAGGGCCCTTAGAGGGGGGTTCTACAAGGGGTCCTGCTGGCTATGAGTCTATCATGGGGTGTGAGGGGATTGGATGGAGAAGTTAAAAATGCAAATATTGCTTTACTGCAAGAGACATGGGCTTTCGAGAACTTTAGCATAAATGTTTTTTATACAAAATGCAGAGCTACTACTCCATCTCATGTGGTCAGAGCTAAGGGGGGAATAGGTATTTTGTGCTCTGTTAAATCTAGCAGATCTCTTTATTAGGAGAAGATATTCTAGGCCGAATTATCAGGCGGTATTATCACAGATCCCATACTGTTTTGATGTTATTTTGGTCAACTTGTATTACAATATCTTTGATTCATGTTGATTATGTGGAGAGTGATCTAGTGAGTTTTTTGGAAAGTTACAACAAGGAGACATTAATAGTCTGTGCAGGGGATTTCAACATGAGGTTGTGTGGGAGAAGTGATCCCTCCGCTTGTGGTTTGGAAGTTCTGGAAGGGGGTTTACATATATTTCCAACACACAGTTGGAGAATCTGGCACTCTTACATTCACGCAATAAGGGTATTCATATTAAATGGGACAGCGTGGGTAGGAAGGCCTTCTTGTATAAGCTTGTGAGGGAGAAAAGGAAAGCTATCTCAGTTGGTAGAGGACTCCCCAGGAAATATCTCCATTACCTTAAGTATTATCTGCTATGCCTAGTGTAAGGGACAGAGGCTTCATAAAGCTAAAAAAATCCACCACCTATAGGTTGGTTCAATCATGTCTGCACATTGGCCCTTAATAAGCTGAAAAAAAACTTCTGAGCTACACCTCGATCTAGGGATAATATATCGAGGTCCTCATTTACAAGGGCATTGCGCCACCGGAATGTCACTTTTAAAAATGTTCTGGTGGCACAGTGCCTTGCCCCATATTTACAAAGTGGCGTTAAGCCACTTTTTGTGGCTTAACCTCCTTTTGTAAATACGGCACCTTTACATGCAACACTTTGTTTGCAATGTGTGAGCAATGGGTGTTTCTGTGGTCATTCCACTGCAAAATCCATAGCATTTTGATGCTGCCCCAGATTTACGAGGATTTGTAAACCTGAGGCAGCTCCAGAAACTAACACCATCCAAGGGGCATTCTGCAAAACACATTGGTAGAGCAAAACGCCAATAATGATTGTTTATGTCCACGAAGGTGCCCCTTCCTGCACATAAACAATCATTTCCTGCAACGCAGGCACCCTTGCACTATGGTGGGGATATGCAGCTAATTTTAGCAGCAGCGCTTGGGAAAACACATGGGCGTGCTGTATTGTATTAAATATGGTGCATACCTGCATTTCTGAAGTGAAGCAGTGCGGCACTGCCAAATTTGGCTGAGCCATTTCTTAGTAAGTGAGGCTCTGAGTGCTAGAAGAAACTATAAATCTACCTTGAAGGCCAGAAGAACTAAGCTAAGGGAGAAACCTTGGAATGAGCTGGAAAGGGCTTCCAATGTGAAGGACTCTACAGCGTTCTAAAAGGTTGCCAATCAGCCCTTTTTCTCTTGGTATGAGAAACCCTCACAGGACACTGTTATTCCTCTGGAAGCCTGGGTATATCATTATAATAGAATCCTTGATTCTGACAATAGGGAGATCAGTATAGTTATTGGAGAGGCCATCAGGAGAGGTAACCTGGAGCTGTTCTCTACCTCTGTGAACTGATTGAAGTTAAAGATGTAATTGCTGTTATTTACCAAAGTCCTGCAGGAAAAGCCACAGGACCTGATGGAGTTCCACTAGATTTCTTTAAGGATAAAATTGCACTTTGGACCCTGATTTTAACCAATGTTTTTAAAGCTTATATTAGGGGGGAACGTATCCGAACTGAAGCTGTAGTAGTCCCTATTTTCAACAAAGATGACAGACATTCTCCATGCTATTACCACCTAATTTCTCGTCTTGACAGCTCCCTCTAAGTACTTGCCAGAATTATTGCAGGTAAACTTGAAAATATGGGGGAGGAAACACAGGCCCTCATTATGACATTGGCGGTAAATCCCACTTACCGCCACGTTGACTGCCGCCAACTTACCACCACTGCGGCGGATATCCGTTCACCATATTATAACACACACACAAATCCGTTAGTATTCAGCCACATACACAAATCCGTCAGCCCAAAGGTCAGTGATAAACTGTCGGTATCAAAACCCACACCGTTACGCCAACAGAACAGCGCCCATCACATTATGACCCTTGAATCACCACAGCAGACATTCAACGGCGGTAAACCATTGGCAGTGACCCCCTGACCTGCTTTGGGCCAGGAGTACACTTTGGCTCCACCAGCCTGCCTCCATGCCCCTGACCCCCCTGTTACTGCAAGCAGAAGAAGTTTGAGGCCCTCCACCACCCGCAGGCACCCGCCTGCACCTTATCCCTGGTGCCTAGTGGTAGGCGTGTCTGGTATTTCATTCCGCAGATTGTATTTCGTTTTCTGTATTTAATTTCCGTTTTTAGAATTGTTTTTTTACCTGGACTGTGCCCTTTTTGTGCCCGCTTTGTTTTCGTGCCCCAATTGTGCCCATTTTCTTTTCCGGCTCTCACCGGTTCCTGTAAAACCCAGCTGCTGCGTTCCCTGCAGCCCTGCCCCCTCGTGCCGCCATTGGACACTCCCTCCCGCCTCCCAGCTGCTCCTCCCTCCCACCTCCCCTCCTTAATGCCAGCCCCTGCACTGAGCCTAGTGTGACCCCCTGACCTGCTTTGGGCCAGGAGTACACTTCGGCTCCACCAGCCTGCCTCTGTGCTCCTGACCCCACCGTTACTGCAAACAGAAGAAGTTCGAGGCCCTCCACCACCCGCAGGCACCCGCCTGCACCTCATCCCTGGTGCCTAGTGGTAGGCGTGTCTGGTATTTCGTTCCGCAGATTGTATTTCGTTTTCTGTATTTAATTTTCATTTTAGAATTGTTTTTTTACCTGGACTGGGCCCTTTTTGTGCCCTGCTTTGTTTTCGCGCTCCAATTGTGCCTGTTTACTTTTCCGGCTCTTGCCGGTTCCTGTAAAACCCAGCCGCTGCATCCCATGCGACCCCGCTCCCCTCGCGCCTCCCACCTCCTCTTCTTAATGGCGGCAAGCCCATCTGCACCCGTCCGCGCCTGGACCGTGCCCAGCGCCCGTCCCCCTGGTCCCACGCTCCTCCAACCCCCCAAAGCACCACTACTCCTCCACAGAACTCCTTCTCTCAACCCAGGCCCACATCCCGCTTGCGCCCAGGCCAACCCCAAACACACACACGGACCTTTCACATGCCACTCATGCCATTTCTCCTGCACTTACACCAACACCAGCAACACCAACAAGCACCGCAACAACACCAAACCCTGCAATCACCCCAACTGCATCCTCCTTAACACCCGCTCCATCCACAAGCACGCCATCGAGCTTTGGGACCTGCTCACCACAAACTCCCCTGACATCGCCTTCCTCACTGAATCATGGATGAACTCCTCATCAGAACCCGACATTGCCATAGCCATCCCAGAGGGTTACAAAATCACCCGTAGAGATCGCACCAACAAATCAGGAGGAGGTATCGCTATAATACACAAAAACTCCATCAAAATCTCCACCAACACCAACGACACCCCAGACAACGTTGAGCACCTACCACTTTCAAATACACATCAACACCAACACCACCCTTAGAGGAACCCTCATTTACAGACCACCAGGACCCCGCCCCCCATTCTGTGACACCATCTCCGATACCATCAGCTCCCACGCCCTCACCTCCACAGACTACATACTCCTAGGTGACCTCAACTTTCACCTGGAAAGCACCCACAACTGCAACACCACACCCTGCTGGACAACCTCACAAACCT
Source organism: Pleurodeles waltl (assembly GCF_031143425.1). NCBI lineage: Eukaryota > Metazoa > Chordata > Amphibia > Caudata > Salamandridae > Pleurodeles > Pleurodeles waltl. The sequence goes on from NC_090444.1 coordinate 404,547,528, forward strand.
CGGCCTCAAGCAACTGGTCACCTCACCCACCCACTCAGCGGGACACACGCTAGACGCTATCTTCACCTTCAGCAGCCACATCACCTTCACTCACACCACCGAAATCCACTGGATTGACCACCACTGCGTCCACTACTCCTTCATGAAACCCACCACCAACAACACACTATACCCTACCGCAAGTGGAACAAGATCTCCAAGGAACACCTGATCTCCAACCTCGCACTAGCTCCACCTCCCAATACCAACGACCCCAATATTGCTGCCCACAACCTCACACGATGGCTAGAAACCTGCGTTGACTCCCTCACCCCTTTGAAAACAAACAACAACACCCGCCCCATCAAGACTGCGCCCTGGTTCACCATAGAACTTCAATCTTCCAAACGAGAATGCCGAAAAATTGAGAAAGCCTGGCGCCAAGAACCCTCAATGAGCAAGTTCTCCTCTCTCAAAACAGGCATACGCAAACACCACCAACTGATCCGGACTACCAAACGGTCCTTCTACAAAGAACGCATAGACAACAACACGCACAACAGCAAGGAACTCTTTGCCATCATCAAAGAACTCACCAAACCCAAATCCTGCACCATTGACCCTCCACACTCCCATGACGTCTGCAACTCCCTCTCCAACTACTTCCACTGCAAAATCGCAGACATACACGACAGCTTCACATCATCACCACCTACCAACACCAACACAACCAACACTACAACACCCTGCTGCACCAACCTGGACCCCCACCAACAACGAAGAAATTGGCAAAACCATGAACTCCATCCACTCAGGCTCCCCATCAGACCCGTGACCCCACCACATTTTCAACAAAGCCAGCCAAATCATCGCTGCCCAGCTCCGTGCTGTCATCAGCAGTTCCTTTGACACCGCAACCTTCCCAGATATTTGGAAGCATGCCGAAGTCAACGCTTTTCTCAAAACACCCAAAGCAGACCCGGAAGACCTCACAAACTACTGACCCATTTCTCTTCTCCTCGTCCCCGCAAAGGTCACTGAGAAGATAGTTAACACACGACTCTTTCGCTTCCTAGAAGAAAACAACATACTCAGCGCCTCACAGTATGGATTCCGCAAGAACCACAGCAATGAGACCGCCCTCATCACCTGCACAGATGATATCAGGACCAGAGTGGACAAGGGCGAGACCTCTCTGTAGCTTTTGACACGGTATGCCACCAAACCCTCCGCGCACGCCTTATTGACACCGGAATTCGCCACAGGGCCCTAGACTGGCTCACCTCCTTCCTCTCCGAAAGAACCCAAAGAGTTTGCCTCCCTCCTTTCCGGTCTACAGCCACCAAGATCATCTGTGGGGTCCCCCAAGGATCCTCCCTCAGCCCCACCCTCTTCAACATCTACTTGGCTCCTCTTGCCAACATCCTCCGTCCCCACGGCATCAGCATCATTTTATACGCTGACGACACCCAGCTCATCATCTCCCTCACCAGGAACCCAGTCACCGACAAGATTAACCTGCACGCCGGACTCCTCGACATCGCCAAACGGATGACAACAAGCCACTTCAAACTGAACTCAAACAAAACAGAGATCATCATCTTCGACCCCAACAAGACAGCATGGAATGACTCCTGGTGGCCCACCACCCTCGGACCACCCCCAACACCCACCACCCAAGCATGCAATCTTGGCGTCATACTGGACTCATCCCTCTCCATGACCCAGAAAATCAACGCCATATCATCCTCCTGCTTCAACACCCTTCGCATGCTACGCAAGACGTTCAAATGGATACCTTTAGAAACAAGAAGAACAGTCACCCACGCCCTCATTAGCAGTAGACTATGGCAATGCCCTCTATGCAGGGACCACAGCTAAGCTTCAAAGAAAACTCCAGTGAATCCAGAACGCAGCCGCACGTCTTATCCTCAACCTCCCTCGCCACAAACACATATCCACCCACATCAGATCCCTACACTGGTTGCCCATCAACAAAAGGATCATTTTTAAAGTCCTTGTCCACGCTCACAAAGCCCTCCACGACACTGGAGCGGCCTACCTCAACGAACGAGTAAACTTCCATATACCAACTCGCCAGCTCCGCTCCGTCGACCTCGCCATCGCTACAGTCCCCCGCATCCAACGCACCACCTCCGGCGGCAGATCCTTCTTCCACCTCACCGCCAAGACCTGGAACTCCCTCCCCACCAACCTACGCAAGACCCAGGACCTCCTAACCTTCAGAAAGCACCTAAAAACGTGGCTTTTTGAGTAGTAACCGCCCCCCCCCCCCTCCCAGCGCCTTCAGACCCTAGCGGGTGAGTAGTGCGCTTAAGAAATTATTTATTTGATTTGATTTGATTTGATTTACACACTGTCGTGCTCAAAATGAACACACATAAACAAAACAACACCACATTGGACAATTGAAAAAACACACCCCTGACACCCCTATACATACCACACCCACAGACCCACACCACTATAAAACACACACCAACATTACCCACAACCCTTTACCATTTAAAACCATTGCCGTCAGAAGGACATCAAGACCACTGACACAACTAGAACCACACACTATTCACACCTATACATCACTCATGCACCCCACATCACACACCCCAACACATTACCCAATACACCCTCACCTACACACCTCACACAACACCCATGGCTCCACAAAGACACCCCCGTTTCACAGAGGAGGAGCTAAGGGTCATGGTGAAGGAAATTATCGAGGTAGAGTCAGTTATTTGGAGCACAGGTGCAGCCAATATCATTAGCTAGGAAGTTGGAGCTATGGCAGAGAATCGTGGACAGGGTCAATACTGTGGGACAGCACCCAAGAACTAGGGATGACATCAGGAAGAGGTGGAACAACCTACGAGGGAAGGTATGTTCCATTGTAGCAAGACACCAGCTCGCTGTACAGAGGACTGGCGATGGACCCTCACCTGCTCCCCCACAACTAACAGCATGGGAGGAGCAAGTCTTGGCAAGACTGCATCCTGAGGGCCTGGCTGGATTAGGAGGAGGACTGGGCTCTGGTAAGTCAACTCTATACTACTACTACCCCCCTACCTGCATGCCATCACATACCCCCACCCTCACTCCCATCACTCCACTCCATCCCACAGCCACACACCACCACAGAGGCTCCCCCATCAGGAAACCACCACCGCACCCACCCAGGGTACCCACACCTCTGTACCCAGGACATGTCAATCAGCAGTGTGTCCACCTCTACAGGGACCCCAGGCTACACCTCATACCCAAGACAATCAGGGACCTGTGGTCAGTGGCAGTGGGCACATGGTTCAGGAGACAGAAGCACAGGCCAACAGGGAAACTGGGAGGAGTGCTGTGCGCCAGGGGTAGGACAGGCCCAGGGAACCGACTCTCCAGGAGGCACTTGCAGAGATCCTGGGAGCCTACAACATTCCCAGGACACGATGGGCCAGATCCTGGACAATGTGCAGGAGAACAGGCGGCTGCAGGAGGGACAGTAACAGGGGATCAGGGAGGACTTACAGGCCATCAACAACACCCTGATCGTTGATGGCGCACCGACAGCCACAGACCACGCCCGCAACCTCGGCTTCATCTTGGACCCCCTTCTCACCATGACCAAGCAAGTCAACGCCGTGTCCTCCGCCTGCTTCCTCACCCTCCGCATGCTCCGCAAGATCTTCCGCTGGATCCCCGCCGACACTCGAAAAACCGTGACCCACGCCCTCGTCACAAGCCGCCTGGACTACGGCAACACCCTCTACGCTGGGACCACCGCCAAACTCCAAAATCGCCTGCAACGCATTCAAAACGCCTCGGCCCGCCTCATCCTCGACGTACCCCGCAACAGCCACATCTCCGCACACCTGAGACACCTGCATTGGCTCCCAGTCAGCAAAAGGATCACCTTTCGACTTCTCACCCACGCACACAAAGCCCTCCACAACAAGGGACCGGAATACCTCAACCGACGCCTCAGCTTCTACGTCCCCACCGCCTCCTCCGTTCCTCTGGCCTCGCGCTCGCTGCCATCCCTCGCATCCGCCGCTCCACGGCGGGTGGGAGGTCTTTCTCCTTCCTGGCAGCCAAGACCTGGAACTCCCTCCCCACCAGCCTCAGGATCACCCAGGACCACTCCGCATTCCGGAGACTCCTAAAAACCTGGCTTTTCGAGCAGCAGTAATCCCCCCCCCTTTCCCCTAGCGCCTTGAGACCCGCACGGGTGAGTAGCGCACTATATAAATGTTAATGATTTGATTTGATTTGATCTCCATAGCAGGGGTGATGGCAGACATGGCCAATATTATGAGGGAGGCAGTCACACAACAGCGGGCCCCTGCCACTAGCCAGACCTCTGAACAGCTTTCCACTTCTGCTGCCGCTAGTGGACAGGAGGCCCCGCCACAGGACTCACAGGCCACCAGCACCCCTCCCCCTACAGAAGAAGAACCACCCCGCAAATGTTCCCTGCGATCCAGACAGAAGCCAGAGACCCTTTCCAAGACCCCTGCCAGGTAATGAGACTCTCCTGATTGTCACACTTGTGTCCCACCCTGTCACCCTGTCCAGCCTTGAACTGCCATTGCTCCCCTTGCTATGTCCCCTTGGGGAATGCACATGTGCTACAAACAGACTGGAACAATACCCTGGACTTTCCTCCATCATCACCCTATCCCATTGCACTTGCCCCTCAATATTTTAGCACTTCAATGAAAACCCTTGGAAAAAATAGAAGTTTGGAGTATGTCATGTATATCAAATATGTATTCATTTAAACAGGTACAAACATTGCAAATCAAATGTACAGAGAATGAGCATAGATTAATGACCTGAAGCTGGCTGCAGTGATCACACCAGGAGTATATGTGAGGTCACCAACATCTGCAAAATGAATTGCCAGAGGGAACAGTAAGTGGGCATATAAGTGGGAAATATCAGTATGCCATTGCCTCAGAAATTCAAACAAATGTCATTGAAATGTGAAGTAACAGTGTCCCACCTAAATGTCATTGGAAGTATTGTCTGATCACAGATGTTCTGTTGTCCTCATCCTCATCCTCTGCCTCCTCATCCTCACTGTCCACAGGCTCCACTGCTGGCACACAGGCATCTCCAGCCTCCTCCTCCTGCAGGAATGGGACATGGCATCTGAGGGCCAGGTTATGCAACATGCAGCATGCCACCACTATCTGGCAGACCTTCTTGGGTGATTAGCACAGAGATCCACCTTTCAAATGGAGGCACCGGAACTTGGCCTTCAGGAGGCCAAAAGTTCCTTTCAATTATCCTTCTGGTTCGCCCATGTGCCTCATTATAACGTTCTTCTGCCCTTGTCCTGGCATTCCTCACAGAGGTCAGGAAGCCATCATAGGTTGGGGTAACCAGAGTCACCTGAAATATTGATGGACAACATTTAGCCGCACACTATCCCATATGGCCCACACCATACCCATACACCAACATATACTGGGTGGGAACCAGGGCTCACCTATTAGCCACACCCTGTGCCTCTGTAGTTGGGCCATCACATTTGGGATGCTGCCATTCCTCAGGACAGAGGCATCATGCACCGACCCAGAATACTTGAAGTTGACGTGGGAGATGTAATGGTCCGCAAGGCACACCATCCGTACATTCATAGAGTGGAAACTCTTCTGATACCTGAACACCTGTTCATTCTTGCGGGGGGGGGGACAAATGCAATATGTGTTTCATCAATTGCCCCAATTATGTTGGGGATATGTCCAATTGCATAGAACTCGGCCTTCACTTTGGCCAAATTTTCAACCTGGGGGAAAACAATGTAGCTGCACATGTGTTTAATCAGAGCAGACAACACTCTTGAGAACATTGGCTGTGACATTCCTGTTGCCAAGCCCACTGTCACTTGGAAAGAACCAGTTGCCAGGAAATGGAGCACTGATAGCACTTGCACAAGCGGGGGGATCCCAGTGGGGTGACGGATAGCAGACATCAGGTCAGGCTCCAATTGGGCACACAGCTCTGTGATTGTGGCCTTGTCCAGTCTATAGATGAGGATAATGTGCCTATCCTCCAGTGTTGCCAAGTCCACCAGGGGTCTGTACACGGGGGTATGTCTCCATCTTCTATTCATCTGCAGGGGTAGGAATCTAAGGGACACAAGAGTGAGGAGCCAGTCACAAACTGAACAATGGAGCTTCCACAGAACTTTGCATCCTGTAAACTTGTAATGGGTCATTGTGATTTGTCCAGTATTTCCTAATACCTCTTGTGATGCAGCATTATTCCAGGGCCTGCCCCCCCTGAAATGGCGTCCGCCTGTCCTGTGTGGAGCGACAGGTGGAAGTGAGGTAATTCCGCTGATGTTGTGCACCATTGGGGAAGGCAGTCGGGAACCGCCGTGCAACTCCTCGTTGGTTATAATTGAGCCTTATGGACTACAGTGGCCAATGGTGATCTATGCCGGCAGTGACGGTATGCACCGCCGCAGACGTGACTGCCATTTTCTATCCGATTCCTCACTTGCTACCTGACCTTCCAGAGGAGAGGACCTACACTGCATGTGGTGCTGTGACCTGTGTCTGGAACCTACCTTGGCCCGTGTGACTAGGGGGAGGAGTTGGAGAGACTGGTGGATGGGGTCCTACCCCAGTACACTGTGGGCACGATGCATGTGGCATGAATGCATGGAGTTGTGTGTGTGAAGGCCTCGTGTAAGGGGGTGGGTGGATGTCCTCTGGGTGGCATCCAGATGTGTACTGGGCCATGTGTGCGTAAATGGTGATGGAAACAGGTATGGTGGGCCATATGTTTAAGAGGCAGGACTGTTTGCCTAAATCTATTTTCCTGTGTGTATTGCTTCCGCAGCGCCCATCAAAAGAAGGGTATATGGCGTGCCATCACCAAGGAGGTACGGACCCTGGGGGTCTATGGCAGGCAGAGCATCCACTGTCGCAAACGGTGGGAGGAACTGAGATGCTGGGAATGGAAGACGGCAGAGACCCAGCTGGGGATGGCCTCCCACTGAGGAAGGGGCAGCCATCGAACCCTGGCCCCCCTGATGGCCCGCATACTGGTGGTGGCCTATCCTGAGCTGGATGGGCGCTTGAGGGCATCACAGCAGCCACAAGTGGGTGAGTACAGTGCCCATCATTACAACTTACGCATGATAGGGTGGTATCCGGGTGGGAGGTGTGTTAGTGGCCTGGTCAGACCTGACATTGTAGCGTAGGTCTCCTGGTGGCTAGGATTCAGAAGGGAAAATCTTGCAACCTAGCTCGTAGGCATCCACTACTGGTCAAGGCTGCGTGGGTCCCAGGTGAGCTGCATTTGGCGGTGTGTGCCCCTCCCCATGCCTTGGACGCTAACTATTTCTCTGGTAGTGCAATGCCATATTGTGTAGGCCTCTTCCCTGTGTGTGAGGGTGCTGTGTACCCCAACAGTGATGTTGGTGCAGCCATTAAGCAAGTATATCCTTTGTTTCTCTCCACTGTTTTTGTTTGGTCATTCTGTCCTTATGTGCATTAGCATCATCTGGCGGAGGAACAGAGGCACCGGCAATGGAGGGAGCTGCATCCCACAGGACCCAGGAGGCAGAGTCCACCGACAGTGAGGGCACCAGTGGGACAGGAGGCGAGGGGAGCACCATGGCGGAGATTGTAGAGGACAGTTCTGACACAGATACCTCCTCTGATGGAAGCTCCCTGGTGGTGGTCGACACTTCTGTAACCACCCCAGCGACATGTACAGCCGCCAGCCCTGTACCAGCACCACCCTTCCAGCAGCCCTTCGTTGAGTTGCCCGTGCCCGCTCACCCAGGAGGGTGGGCATCTCCTTCGCCCCAGGCACATCAGGCTCTGCCCCAGTGAGCTCTGCTGCCCTGAGTGAGGAGGCTATTGACCACCTGATATCCATCTCTGTTGGGTAGTCAACCATTGTGAATGCCATCCAGGGGCTGGCAGCCCAGATTCAACAATCTAATGCATTCCTGGAGGGCATTCATACTGGATTGGTGGCCCAACAGAGATCGATTCATGCTCTGGCCTCTTCTCTGATGGCAACCATTGTCCCTGTTTCTACCGCCCCTCCTCCAACTTCCACTTCCCAGTCCCATTCTCCTCATGCCTAACTTATCCCAAGCACACAGGCAGACGAGCATGCACACAAGACAACACCCAAGAGTGGCACAGGCACCATACTTCATCCCACATGCACTCAGACAAACACCATCCAGGTGCAGACACACCAACATCCACTATTTCCACTGTCTCCCCCTCCTCCTCCTCCACCACTTCCCACCCAGTTCCGTCCACACTCACACCTGCATGCACTACATCATCATCCACTACCAGCATCACTACACCAAGCAGAATACACACCTCACTGGCCGACACCTCCACAACAGCCATGCACACGTCCCCTGTGTCCTCTCCCACTGTGTCTGTCTCCCCCTCCTAAAATACACAAATTCAAGCACTCAGACACCCAATAGCCATCCACCTCTCAACAGCATACAGCCCATCCACCTGCACCCAAAAGCAGCAGACAGACACCTCCTACGTCCACTCCCTCATCCTCCACTCCCAATCCGACTCCCTCTTCCCACCCCAATGTCCCTAAAAAATTGTTCTTATCCACCATTGACCTCTTCCCTACCCCCCCCCCATCCTGCACGTATAGGCAGGGCAGGAAGAACCCAGCCAAGCACCTCAGCCACACAGTCCACGGGCCCAGTCGTCACCACACCCACTTGTGGTGGAAAGGGATCCAGGCCACATGTCCTGAAGGTGAAGGAGCCTGCACCAGGCAGCCTATAGGGAAAGGAGCCTGCACGAGCAGCTGGCACCAAGCAGCCTAAAGAGAAAGGAGCCAGCACCAGCAGGCAGAAAGACCAAGGAGCCTGCCCCATCAGGCAAGAAGGGAAAGGAGCCTGCCCCAGCAGCCAGGAAGACAAAGGAGCCTCCCCCCACCAGCAGCACCACCACTGTGCAGCCGTTCGAGGTTGCAGGGGATGTGCAGGATCCAGCCCCCACCTGCAGCACCACCACTGTGCAGCTGTCTGAAGTTGCAGGGGATGGGCAGGAGCCTCCCCCCCACCAACAGCACCACCAATGTGCAGCCGCCACCGCCGGTGGACGGTATGTAATCCTGCCTCCATGGGCTGCTGTGCAGCCTGTCCCCTCCAAAGCCAGTGTGTATGACACCCAGCTGAGAGACTGTGGCTTTGCACACCCCAGGATCAAGCACAGGGCAGGTTGCCCCCTCCAGAACCAGTGGGTATGACACCCACCTGAGAGACTGTGGCCCATCACTCCCCAGGATCAAGCACAAGACATGTAGCCCCCTCCAGAACCAGTGGGTATGACACCCACCTGACAGACTGTGGCCCATCACTCCTCAAGATCAAGCAGAGGGCAGGTTGCCCCCTCCAGAACCAGTGGGTATTGCATCCAGCTGAGAGACTATGGCCCATCACTCCCCATAATCAAGCACAGGGCAGGTTGCCCCTCCAGAACCAGTTGGTATGACACCCACCTGAGAGATTGTGGCCCATCACTCCCCAGGATCAAGCACAGGGCATGTTGCTCCCTCCAGAACCAGTGGGTATGACATCCAGCTGAGAGACTGTGGCCTTGCACTCCCCAAGATCAAGCACAGGGCAGGTTGTTCCCTCTAGAACCAGTGGGTATCACACCCAGCTGAGAGACTGTGGCCCATCTCCCCTGAGGATCAAGCACAGTGCATGTTGCCCCCTCCAGAGTCAGTGGGTATAACACCCACCTGAGAGACTGTGGCCTTCCAGAACCAGTGGTCTTGTTACATCTCCCGGCTGAGGTGCGCCTCCGTCCTCCGTCCCCCTGAGGTGCCTGCCTATTTACCAACTGATGCCCCTGCAGTGTTCTCTCCATGTTGAAGCAGGTGACATGTGTGGCATTGGACTTTGGCCTGTGGCCATGTTGCCTACGCAAATTTTGGACTGGGCTGTGTCCCTTTTTCTGTACATATGTATATATCTATTATCTTGCCAAACTTATTTTTCATTCTGTGTTGATCTCATTACATTCACTTTTGCGAAATCATTTTGTCCTTTCATTATTCAGCCGAGTGATGGTGTAAAATTGTTTTTATAATGCATCTGGGTGTGTGTATGGTGTGTGTGTGTAGGGGGGGTGTTGTGCGTGTGTGTGTCACTCTCTTTTTCTTCCCACCTGTGTTAGGCGGCTGTACTCACTGTCGTCGTCTTTGCCGGGGTTAGTGTTCGTGGTGGAGCAGAACACAGAAGATCATCGGGAAGACATGCGGTTCAGGTTCCATGGTGGCATGGTTCTTCCTTGTGTCTCCAATGGTGAGTCCTTTCCCTTCTAAGCTCAGTTTCTGCCAGGCTTTGGTTGGCATTGGTACTGCCCCGAAAAAGGTGGCGGTTTGCATGTCATAATATGGTGTGCGTAACATTGACTTCCGCCTGGCTGTAGGCGGCTATCGCCATGGTGGCTGTTGTTTCTGCCCTGGCGGTCAGAATGGTACATTAGCTGTCTATCGTAGATCTTCCCGTCATGTTCATAATTTGGCAGTAGTTACTGCCGGCCTGTTGGCGGCATTACCGCCACTTTATCACCAACCACCAGGGTCGTAATGAGGACCACAGTCTTTGGCAAGAGTACAATAAGGGTTTTGACTCGGGTTAAGCACTGTAGAAAATCATCAAAAAGAGGGGGACAGGGAGATTAGCTGGTCCAGTGCACGTTCTCCCAAAACTCAATAGGACAAAAAATATTAGGTGCACTGTTTCAAGTTAGAGGACACAAAAAACACCTCTCACAGGCATGCAGTGGTTTTATAGCAGGGCCCCTCATGTATCATCATTGGGCTATGCTCCATGTCAGACTGGCGCTACAATTTTCGACGGGCCCCCACAGAGGGCCACCTACCCTCATAAATCGTACAAATCTCAGTACAAAGAGTCTGAGGTTACTGAGAAACAACTGAAGATATACAAATTAAAATTGGCTTGGGCACCTCCTCCCTGTAGAATTTTTTTTAATAGATGAGCAAGGGCCCGGTCAAGGGTAAAAAACACAGGTAGAGTGAAAGGGAAAACAATGGTCCCACACTTTACATAATAACAGGTAAAAAGCACAATGATTTGAACCACAAAAGTCAACATGTTTCGCGCCTAAAGTCGTCCACAAGGATCCACTGGTGCTTCTTCAGGACTCAAACATAAACTTTCTCCAGACCATCAGGTGTATAAATAGACTATTCATTCAATGATGAGTATGTACAAAGGAGTAAAACTTTACTCACTAAAGTTCTGTGGATACTAGCACAAAACTACAGGGACCTGTGGAGACAAAAAAGACATGTGTGCCAAATAATTACTGGATAATATGCAAACACAACATACAATCTGTGGTGACATGCACGTGGCTGGAAGTGCAATACTAAAGCAAAACTGTGCTCCGTGTTAATGGCACAATAGAAAAATGCTTACCGGCCATACTCAAAAGAGGAGCTCCCAAGGAAGACATATGTCAAGAATCATTTGAAGAATCTATAATGATGTATTAAAGCAAATACGTATCCAAATATATATATATTTTTAAAACTATTAAAGTAAGCCATAGCATTGTACTTATACATTGACAAATGGGCGAGTGTTCATTATCATGTAGTAAGAACTATATAGATATCTATACTATTTGTCTTTTATTGGTCTACACTGCAAAGAGAAAGCGGATGGCGCAAAATGCAGTTACACTCCATGAAACATAATCCAATCTGTAGAGCTCTGTGAAACACCCAGGCTATATAAATTGTGGGGAAGCTCGAAAATCGAGTGACTGTGTCTCATGAAAACAAAAAACAAAACAAAACAAACTAGGTAGATGGCCTGAAACTTACAAGGACGCCATCACTGTTGTAAACAAACTCGTAGTTTGGTAAATCTTCCCGTAAATAAGGGAAGATATACGAGTCAGAGACAAACTGTGAAAAGATGACAGCTTACTCACAATAGCGCTGTGACAAGCGATAATCTGGGGCGCGTTCCCAAACTGTAGGAAATGCACGCGGACCCAGAAAAATAAGAGGTGAAGGATGCGAGGCAGGGAGCCAATCGGAAAAGGGCTGACCGGGACTTCCCGGTCACGCCCACCTCCATCCTTTGTCAAAAAGAGAAGACGGACACAGAACTGTGTGCCCGTCTTCCATCGTGAAACACAGATAGAAAGTACCGGTGTTAACCGGAAGTCGGACGATTGCTAAAAGATAAACACAGCAATAGTTCAATAATTCCTAGTCCAATATTCACATTTAGCCAAGATTTGTCCACCAAAGAATAACAAAAAATAAATTAAGAATAAATGAAAAAAGAACTGTGGTAGAATCACCACGAGTATAAATAAATCCAAAATCCCAAAAATATAGGATTACAATGACAATAAATATCCAATAAAGATCCAAAGTGGTGAAGAAAAAATGAAAGGAAGACCGAACCTACTCAAAATGAAAAATATTCACTCAAGTGCCCATTATCTAGTACAGATAAAGAAATCATAAGAAACTTGGATTCACAAAAATAAATAGTAATGCCACCGTATGAGGATAAATACCTCACACTCCCCAATGTGGATGAAAATGTGATAACAACTTATCTCATGCAGGCTGCCACACTCATCCATGGAATGTCATCATTCAGTCGGTGGATATGAGTGCCCAACTTGAACACCCAGCGTTGTTCAGCTTCTAATAGAGACCTGTTCGGGGACTTCAAAATTTCTAGTACAATCCACCACATGTCATCAGGGATATGTTGAACCTCATGGTAATGAATACTCAATTTTGTTGTCAATCACCCACATCTAATGTTGCTCCGATGCTCGTTAATCCTTATTTTCACCGTTCTTGATGCCATGCCTATGTACCGTAAGTCACAAGAACAACAGATCATGTAGATACAATTACGGGAGTTGCAGTTGGTATGGCTTGATAAACACCAAAGGCCAATTGGTTCAAGAGAAATGGTGGTCATACGTTTAGTGAGAGGACATACATTGCAATTGCCACATGGAAAATGGCCAATCACATAAGGAAGACCCCAAAGTGTTTTTAGGTCAGATTCAGAAATAGACTTCAATGGTCTGGTGTAAACAACTATGTCTTTGATATTGGAAGATCTTTTAAAAGCAAATAGAGGCTTAGGGATGGTCACACCCCCACTTTGGAGAATCGACCAACGTTTGTTAATAAGTTTCTTATGAGTGTTTGATACTGGGGTGAAGGTGGTAACACAAGTAAATCGAGGTGTGGCTTCCTTAGGTGTACAAGTCAGTAAGGCATCCCTATTATTGTTCCAAGCTCGTTTACTAGCTGAGTTGATGATCTTTGGTGGATAATGTCTTGCATGGAGTTTCCAAACTAAGTCATTCGCTTGAATTTCAAAGGAGGAAACATCACTGCAATTCCAACGTAATAGCAAGAATTGCCCATATGGTAAGTTGTCTTTTAGGGCTTTCGGATGATTACTGTCATATAGTAAAAGACTATTGCGATCGGTCGTTTTGTGATGAGTACAGGTATAGAGTTTACCTTTATTAACAGTAATAGTAAGGTCCTGAAAGGTGATACTGGTTGTGGTTACTATTGAGGTAAACTTTAAAAAAGGATCAAGAGTGTTGATCCAACTAGTGAAAAAATCAACTTGCTGCATCTCTCCCTGCCAGATGACAAGAATGTTGTCAATGGATCATTGCCATAATTTAATGTTATCAGAAAAGGGGTTAGTATTGTTAAGAATGAAACATTGTTCAAAATGGTACACATACAAATAAGCCAGACTCGGTGCAGAGGTGCTCCCCATTGATGTCCCTTGAATCTGATGATATAGCTGATCTTCGAATTTAAAAAAAAATTCAGTTAAAGCCAGTGAGGCACATTGCATAACAAAATGAACAGGAGTAGGTGTACTTGATGGTTTGTTCATTAGCACAGTCTCAATTACTCTAAGTGTTGCTTCCTGTGGGATGTTCGTATAGAATGATTCACCATCAAGGGTAATCAAAGCCTGTACTGTGTCTGTATCCTTGATAGACTGTACCAGGTTCAGGACATCCTTAGTGTCCTTCAAAAAGGTGGAAGATTCTATAACGATAGGTTGAAGGAAATGATCACAAAAAGCGGACAAAGGTTTCAGCACTGATCCTATGCCTGAAACTATAGGGCGACCTGGCGGGGGATGTATTAAACATTTTTCTACATGGAGGAGGTGCCCGAGCCAATTTTAATTTGTATCTCTCCGGTTGTTTCTCAGTAACCTCAGAATCTTTGTACTGAGATTCATATGATTTATAAGGCTAGGTGGCCCTCTGTAGGGCCCGTCTGACATTGCAGCACCAGTCTGACATGGAGCATAGCCCAGTGATGATACATGAGGGCACCTGCTTCAGTACTATTGCATGCCTGTGAGAGGTGTTTTGTGTGTCGTCTAACTTGGAACAGTGCGCCTAATATTTTTTGTCACTGTAGAATAATGCCTGAATTTACAGTTGATTATAGGTAAATATGTCAAGGTGAGGAGAGGTTCCATGCACTTAGCGTTTATGGACCTCTCATCTGCCTTTGACATGGTGAATATAGCCAAGCATTGTGATATTATGACAAGGAAGGGAATTGACCAGGCCATAATTGAGTTGCTACAGAGGATGCACTGGGGCTGTCTGGTTAGGGTCAGTTATGGTACTGAAGGCAAACTCTCCCCTGCAATTAAATCTTCTACGTGGATGGACAAGGTTGTATGATGGCCCCTTTATTGATCCTTATATAAATTAATGACCTAGAGTCTTGTCTAAGTAAAGCAAGGAAAGAGGTGCTCAAAGTGACGTCTAGTCCCCTACCAGTTTTATTATATTCAGCTGATGCAGTCTTAATATCAAGAACCCCAAATGGATTACAACTCCTTTTAGATGCTTTTCATAGTTTTACTGGGGGGAGGGGGGTCTAGACCTCAAAACAAATCTCAGCAAATCTTTTGCCATTAGTATTGGACCACAAAAAGTTAATACCAGAGCATTCCATCTGGGAGGGTAAGAGATCTGCATGGTTATCACCTTCAATTATCTTGGCATTCCCTTGGACTGAAATTTAAACTGGCATAGTCTTTACACTAATAGGGTAACTCAATGCCAAAGAGTTGTTGAGGCAGTTTTCACCTTTGGGTGAAGGTTAGGGCATAAACCGGTGCAAGAAATTATTAATATTTCTAAAAGTAAGTGTATTGCTGTAGCATCATACAGAGCAGGTGTTTGGGGGGTATGAGGATGCTGGTCCACTACAGAAGGTTAAGAATATTTGTTTTTCAAAGAATTTTGGTAGTCTCCCAATCTACCCCCCCATTTATGTGTCACTCAGATGAGGATCTGTCTCCCATGCAGGATAAGATCAAGCTGGAACCCCTGAACCTCTGGATTAGAATCTGGGGTAATGCAGGAGCTCACCTCTCAAAACATGAGATGGAAATCCTTATCCCAGGATAGTACCCTGGCGATCCCTTGGATTAGTAACTTCAAAGGTTTTTTAAAGACCTAGGTTTCCCAGGGTTATTTTTTAATCCACTGAAATGTGAGGAAAACGTGTTTTTTTAGCCACGTTTTGAGGTTTGCAAAGGATTCTGGGTAACAGAATCTAGTCAGAGCCCCACAAGTCACCCCATCTTGGATTCCCCTCGGTTTCTAGTTTTCAAAAATGCACAGGTTTGGTGGGTTTCCTTATGTGCCGGCTGAGCTAGAGGCCAAAATCTACAGGTAGGCACTTGAAAAAAACAGCTCTGTTTTCTGTCAAAAAATGGGATGTGTCCACGTTGTGTTTTGGGGCCTTTCCTGACGCGGGCGCTAAGCCTACCCACACAAGTGAGGTATCATTTTTATTGGGAGTCTTGGGGGAACGCTGGGTGGAAGGAAATTTGTGGCTCCTCTCAGATTTAGAACTTTCTGTCACTGAAATGTGAGGAAAACGTGTTTTTTTAGCCACGTTTTGAGGTTTGCAAAGGATTCTGGGTAACAGAACCTGGTCAGAGCCCCACAAGTCACCCCATCTTGGATTCCCCTAGGTCTCTAGTTTTCAAAAATGCACAGGTTTGGTAGGTTTCCTTATGTGCCGGCTGAGCTAGAGGTCAAAATCTACAGGTAGGCACTTCGAAAAAAACAGCTCTGTTTTCTGTCAAAAAATGGGATGTGTCCACGTTGGGTTTTGGGGCATTTCCTGTCGCGGGGGCTAGGCCTACCCACCCAAGTGAGGTATCATTTTTATCGGGAGACTTGGAGGAACATAGAATAGCAAAACAAGTGTTATTGCCCCTTATCTTTCTCTACATTTTTTCCTTCCAAATATAAGAGAGTGTGTAAAAAAGACGTCTATTTGAGGAATGCCCTGCAATTCACATGCTAGTATGGGCACCCCAGAATTCAGAGATGTGCAAATAACCACTGCTCCTCAAAACCTTATCTTGAGCCCATTTTGGAAATGCAAAGGTTTTCTTGATACCTATTTTTCACTCTTCATATTTCAGCAAATGAATTGCTGTATACCCAGTATAGAATGAAAACCAACTGCAGGGTGCAGCTCATTTATTGGCTCTGGGTACCTAGGGTTCTTGATGAACCTACAAGCCCTTTATATCCCCACAACCAGAAGAGTCCAGCAGACAAAACGGTATATTGCTTTCAGAAATCTGACATCGCAGGAAAAAGTTACAGAGTAAAACATAAAGAAAAAAGGCTGTTGTTTTCAGCTCAATTTCAATATTTCTTTTTTATTTCAGCTGTTATTTTCTGTAGGAAAACCTTGTAGGATCTACACAAATGACCCCTTGCTGAATTCAGAATTTTGTCTTGGTTTCAGAAATGTTTAGCTTTCCGGGATCCAGAATTGGTTTCACACCCATTCCTGTCACTAACTGGAAGGAGGCTGAAAGCACCAAAAATAGTAAAAATGGGGTATGTCCCAGTAAAATGCCAAATTTGTGTTGAAAAATGTGGTTTTTTGATTCAAGTCTGCCCGTTCCTGAAAGGTGGTAAGATGGAGATTTCAGCACCAGAAACCCTTTGTTGATGGCATTTTCAGGGAAAAAACCACAAGCCTTTTTCGGCAGCCCTTTTTTCCAATTTTTTTGGAAAAAACGAAATTTTCACTGTATTTTGGCTAATTTCTTGGTCTCCTCCAGGGGAAAACACAAACTCTGGGTACCATTAGAATCCCTAGGATGTTGGAAAAAAGGACGCAAATTTGGCGTGGATAGCTTATGTGGACAAAAAGTTATGAAGGCCTAAGCGCGAACTACCCCAAATAGCCAAAAAAGGGCTCAGCACTGGGGGGGGGGAAAGGCCCAGCAGCTAAGAGGTTAAGTCATCAGAGTCATCCACTGTTAAAAGTGGCAGTAACTTTGCATGTCAAAGTGGAGTGGCTAATGTGACTTTGTTACATTTAATATTCTAATATGGAACACTTTTTTATTTACCTGATTTAGTTGATATATACACAAATTCGTTTTTCTTTGCTCAATTTGCCTTTTTGGTGAATAGTCAAGTATAAAGCAGGGAATAGCAAAACAAAGGATGAAGTCAAAGCAGGACCCCCAGCCTCTAAGAAAGAACAGGAAGAGGAGCCAACCAAAGCACAGATCAAGGTGTTCATTAGCACAGAGGTTGCACCACTTGGAGAGTGACTCCTTCACAGTCAGAGACTCCGTGGGCTGAGGCTCTGGAGACACCCAGCGATGTGGTCAGTTTGGAATACACATGCTAGGAGGAGGCAGACAATGAGGGTTCCACTCTGGCAACAACAAGTTGCATCTGTGGAGTTCCAGGAGCAGCCCTTTCAGTCATCTGGACCTGAAACTGTCCCTCCACTCATCAAGAGATACCACAACACAGGGCCTCCAGTTGCACCCTCTGTAATCTCTTTTCCTACTCCAAGTCCTGCATGGAAGATCAGAAGCCAAGGGTGAGATTTGCCTTTGTTCATGGACTTCATTTAGGGGTCGCCAGGTGTCTCACACTCCATCTTCATCAGGCACCTATATGAGATTGGCATCCAAGGACCTGCTATCTGCTAAATCTGCTCCTTCTTAACAGATATAACACAACCTCTCAGCCTAATTCCTCTGAAGCCTGAAAACTCATTTAAAGAGCGCCTCAAGGTTAATAGCTCAGCCCTGCTTTCTTCATTGCAAACATGATGTCTCTGACCACTGTCATCCTCATCCACAACATCAACATCCTCCCCTACATTTACTACACACAACTCATACTCTTCCTCTCAGACAAGACCTCCATCACAAGAAACAATTATACCGCCTGCATGACCGAAGTCGCTAACTGATGAAATCCACCTCTCTCAAGCTCAACACTGAAAAAACAGCAGTAGTGATCTTCAGCAAGAAGATCTCACAATGGGACTCCAATTGGTGGCCGGACGAACTCGGATCCACACCCAGCACCCATGCCAGGATCATCGACAACAAATTGGACATGAACACATAAGTCAACTCCGCCAATGTATCCTGCTTCCACACCCGGAATGACTCCCAAGCAACAGTAGAAAAACTGTCACTCACACTGAAGTCACTTGCAAGTTGGAACACCTTCCACCCCAGAATCAGCAAGCAACTCATTAGAAGACTAAAAACCATCCAGAACTCAGCAGCCAGACTCATCCTCAACCTCCCACACAAAATGCACAAACACCACAAATCTGGGAGCTCCACTGGCTTCCAATACACAAACACACTAATGTCAAACTCCTCACACACACATTCAAGACACTACACAATGTAGGCCCCACCTACCGGAACAGTCACATCTCCTTCCAAAAACCACCGACAGACCTACACTCCAAAGGATTCCTGCTAGCACACATCCCACGCATAGGCAGAACCAAATCAGGAGGACAAATGTTCTGTTACATTGCTCCTAAAATGTGCAATGGTCTCCCACTCCACATCAGAGCTTCCTTCTCCCTTCTTGAACTCTGCAAAAAGCTAAAGACTGGGCTTTTCAATTACCCAGCCTACCATAGGCAGGGTTAAGGTCCTATGCTCTGCAAAGGGATACCCTCACAGGTGATAGTGTTCTTTACAAGTATACATAACATAACTGTACAAATACATGTAACAAAAATTGATCTTCCCAGAGGACAGGGTTTGCCCATGCCAACCTCCACATGCGTGGCCATCTGACAATGAAAGAAAGTTAGCATATAGGAGGCTGTAGGATGGAGATTGGTGGCTAGAAGAGAGGTCCTATTCACCAGTGTTTTTTTCTCCCTCAGAAGAATGAGGGAAATCCCTGCATTACAGTGTGGAAGAGGGACTCTACTGAGGTATCTGGTGGCTGAGGACTGGGTTCAGGAGAGTCCTGCATAGCCGGTATGAGCAGCTGTAGATTTGTAGTTTTGTAGCTGTAACATATACTTTTACAATCAAGATATAGTAGTGTCTTAATTACTCCTGCCACAGATGTGTCTTTTGTGTGTTGATGTCAGCTGCTGAACTTGTGCACTTGGAGAAGGTGGTGAGAATGTGCCACTAGACCAGGCAGGTTGTGAAAAAAATATAGACTAATTTCGCAGTTGTGATAGTGGGGCTGAGGAGAACTGTGATAGATGACACAAATGGTATCAAGGCTGAAAGAAGTTACACATATATATAAGGCTTTCTATTTTTAGGTAGAGATGTTGGTCAGTGGGTAGACATTCTTTAGAAATGAGAAAGGGCAAAAATAAGTTACAAGTGCATTCATGTGCATGTATTGTGGTCACAGACGTACCTGACAGATAGAAAAGGCCTGAGTTGCTGCTTGTAGGTTATTCCCGTATTTCATCTTAGAGGGCATAGAGTGCACATAGGGGCAATTTAACAACGACATGGGGACCACTGAAACCGTAGAGAAAGACATATAGAATAAGGGACTATCCCTACTCAAATGGCAGTTGTGTATTGGAAGATATTATTGATAAACTGTACCTAAAAAACACCTAAATGTTTCCTGGATTGCAACTAATGGAGTAAAGTTATTATATTTAGGCATACGTTGATATGAACTCCTGGGCAGTGTGACAATGTTTCACTCAACGCTTTTATGTAATGGGCACATGTATGGATAGAGTGGCTGAAAAAGGACATATAGATATACTTAGCAATGAAGCTGTACACTGGAACAATGTATTTCATGACAGGGATCAGACATATACCCATTTGAAAATGCATTTGACAAATGCTGAACATGGGCTTCATACTATGGTATGAAATAATATGTTACATATTGTGGCACTTATGCAGAGAGCAATTTAGTTATAGAAATTACATTTCATGTTGCTAAACAATTACAAGGCCCTGCTGTCTGTTTGGTGTCTGTGGCCAGTACATATGTCAGTCCAGTGGCAGGTGGTGATTGGACACAGGTCCAGAACCTTCAAAGTACAACATGATACAATAATGGATGTGCACATTTGATACCAATTAATTTACAATATATGAATGTATTGAGTACATTTAGTGTAACATATATATAAAGATACATTTATGTTAATGTTGAGAAACAACATAGACAAACAGTTCTGTAGAGTGCAGTAGAGGCATTGACATCAGTATAGTATACCTGCATAGGTGGCAGGGATGTGTTTAAGTGTGGTGCCAAATTTGAGGCTACTACTGCTCCAGCTGTGCTTTTGCAATCTGTTTTCATTGTTGTTTGACAACCTCAACGACATAATCTTTCTAACCTGACTCACTTTGGATTAATTGAGTCAGTCCTTATAAAGACAAGATCACTTTTGAAGGACAGGTAGTACTTTATCTCAGTATTCCCCTATAGATCCATGGAATACAAGTTCTGTTGAGAACATCCACAAGGTGCTTAACTATTGCACATCCTTTTTAATATTTGCCTTTATTCTCTGGCTAATTTTATTTACCCCTGTGTCTTTCTCCTTAATGAATTATGTAAAGGATATTGCATAGCCCCCTAAGCGAGCCTATGCAGTAACCACAAATTAGAGAATCTCCTGAGGGTAGATGAGAGTAGGATCCAAAACAAGATTGCCAAGGATCCTAAGAAATCCTACCATGCCTTGCTGATGTTTACCATTAGATGATCTAAGATCTATATTGACACAATAGAGCAAAAACCTAAATAATGATTTCTATTTCTGAAACTCTTCTCTACAGTGAACTACATGGTCTTCTTAGGTTGGGAGCTACTGTATCACTCCATACACCAAGGCCAGAAACCTAGGAGTTAATCTTCCAATCTGACTTGTTCTTTATTACACAGCATACAACATATTCACAAAGGTCATCCATCACCAAACAATGCATCCACAGCATTCTCTACTTTCTGCAAATTCATCAGATTGACCCATATATGCCAAACACCATGTTTTAGTTTTAGACCTGGACTCTAGGCATTAGGATTAGTCAGAAAAGTAGCCTTTGTGTTTCATATGTCTTTACTAATATATACAGATAAGAACATGCAGTGTGATTATACCAAAGAGGCCAAGGATGGAAGGGAAATGTACAGTATACTGTATTTTTGCCTAAACATCATCATTGCAGAATTTTATGACAATGGAGAAAGACATATTCCATTTCAATCTCTCGCCACGCCAAGGAGAGACCAGGCATTGAATGTGTTTGGACACTCCAAATTCTTCAAATGCAGTGGGGGTTACAGAATTAGGGGTTCAGAACCATACATCAACAAAGTGCTTGTTGACATGCCGGCAGAAGGTAAGATCAGCATTGTTGATAACACCAACTTTTTGGTCATTCGACCACAAGGTGAGAGTGTATGAAGAGGCAGTGACTATCAAATGTCTAAGAACGATTCTCATCTCAATTTCATGTGCATTCAGCTTTAAAAGGTTATTAGTCACAAAATATGACTGAAGTAACCGATTTCCAAAGTTTAAGAGGAAAGTCAGAGTTACTACCACTTTATCGAAAATTTAATATCAACAAAGAACTTTTAAATAAAGGTGTAAAAGTAAATGTTAAAGAAATACACAAAGTGCAAAATAATTTTTGATTATGCAAGGTACACTGTTTTTACTTTTAAAAAAAAGTACTTTAATTCACAAGCAACTAAATACTAAACATAAAATTACAAGTGGGCACAATGAAATTGAGACCTCTATAGTATCATCTGACTCAGAGGTCTGTTTAAAAAAGGTCTCTTAATGTTAAACAATGAATAGCCCCTCACTATGGTGGTGATCAAGGAGTTCATAAAAAAATGTTATTCATATTGCAGTTGTCAAAGTGTTTTCAGCATAAAACCGTTTATCCTTGCAATTGTCAAAGAATTCACAATGTAAAAAGTGAACCCCAGGTTATTAAAGCTGAGTCAGTCAAAGACTGACTCAGCTAGGTTTGGTGACCTAGAATCTCAGAACTGAGCAACACACCAAAATAACACAATAAATCAATTGACAAACAATGTTTTTTCTTTAACAGGCACGACACTTTAATGCACACACAATTAAACACTATACTCATAATACAGTAATAATGTGTTTGAAAGATTGCAGGTGAAATAAAAAATTTGAATCCCTCCTTTAGGGACCTCTCAGACTAACCAAGGTGCAAATTGTACCTTAAATACATATCACAGGAAGCAACTAACCCTCTAAATGTAGGTCTCTGTATTTTCCATGAGGTTCCATTTGGCAATTTACACACCAGCAGACCTTAATGCTAAAAAACAACAACAGTGCTATTTGGGACTAATGGAAAACATGAGGCTTTTCACAATCAAAAGGTTTTGTGAAGTTTTTTAAAATATAGAATAAGAGTGCTAATGTCTTCAACAAATATGTATCAATAAAGCAAACTGTGGATTGTAATGTGAAAATAAATTCAGATGGCCATGCTTTCTATGCTTAGGAAGGCCCATCGAACATTTTAGGAAGACATTTGGTATACTTTGACATGAACATTATGGGGGTCATTCTGACCCCGGCGGGCGGCGGGAGCCGCCCGCCTGGAGGGAACCGCCAGAAGACCGTACCGCGGTCAAAAGACCGTACCGCGGTCAAAAGACCGCGGCGGTCATTCTGGGTTTCCCACTGGGCTGGCGGGCGGCCGCCAAAAGGCCGCCCGCCAGCCCAGTGGGAAACAGCCCTCCATGAGGATGCCGGCTCCGAATGGAGCCGGCGGAGTGGAGGGTGTGCGACGGGTGCAGTGGCACCCGTCGCGTATTTCAGTGTCTGCAATGCAGACACTGAAATACAAAGTGGGGCCCTCTTACGGGGGCCCCTGCAGTGCCCATGCCATTGGCATGCCAATGGCATGGGCACTGCAGGGGCCCCCAGGGGCCCCACGACACCCCTCCCCGCCATCTTGTTTCTGGCGGGCGGAACCGCCAGGAACAGGATGGCGGTGAGGGGGTCGGAATCCCCCATGGCGGCGCATGGGATTCCCAGGGCAGTGGAAAACCGGCGGGAGACCGCCGGTTTTCCTCTTCTGACCGCGGCCGAACCGCCGCGGTCAGAATGCCCAAGGGAGCACTGCCAGCCTGTTGGCGGTGCTCCCGCGGTCCCCGGCCCTGGCGGTATTTACCGCCAGGGTCGGAATGACCCCCTAAATCTCTATCTACCTTATGGAGAGTTCACAATGTAAATTTCCTTCCTATTGTGCTTGTCAGACAGCCAAAAAGCAAAGCCCTCCCTATAGTGTTTGTTTTAATGCAACAAAGAACCCCTTCTTGTATTTACCAGAGGATTTACTATGTAAAGCCGCGTTCTGTTGATTTTGAAAAAGTTCAAAATGTAATACCATTCCTATTCTATTTTTCAGTGAGTCCACATAGTAAAATCCCTTTCCTGTTGTATTTGCTCCAGAGTTCTCAATGTGAATGCCCTTCATGTTGCATTTGTTAGAGAGTCTGCAAAGTAATATCTCTTCCTAATGAAGTTGTCAGAGTTCACACTGTAAAACCCTTACCATTGTACTTGTTAGAGTTGACAACCCCCTTCTTACTGCTTTTGCAATGTAAAACCTCTTCCTATTGTATTTGTCAGTCGGGTCACAGTATAATTCTTCTTCTTAGTGTTTGGAAAGGTGTTCACAATAAAACATATTTTCCTATTGTATTCAACAGAGAGTTCACTAAACCTTTCCTATTGTACTTGAGAACTCCTTCTTGAGTTATAAAAGGACAGTGGGTCTTTACTTGGCCCCAGATCTTTCTTCTTTGGTGTCCTTGAGTCTCTATACTTCGGCCTCTCAAACTGGAGAGTAAATTCCCCATTATTACTTGGATGTCAGGAAATATGCAAAGCAGTCTGGAGTGAGCCCACAGAAGAGATGTAGGTTACAAAATCAAAACTCAGAAACTCACCCCATGTTTCTTTAAAAAGGGCAAGCACTGTAATGACATACACGTAAATAGTATGCATGAAATTACAAATATTTACAACATTTTAAGCGAAATTGCAATTGAAGACTCTCCTAGAGAGGCTTCCCAGAATCACACAGAGTTAAACAGGTACCTCAAAGAAATATCACAGGAGACAGCTAACCCAGCACATCAATCAACACACCAAAAGGCTCTGACCCCAAAAGCCAGCAATGCTGCAATATGGGCCTGATGTAACACATGAACCCTTCAATGATCAGCAAGGGGTTAACATCGGTTTTGTCTTTTGATCAATCAATACACACAACAAAATGCCTTTATACATAAATGATACATTTTCATAGAAGAAAAAAGTCACATCATCCCTGTTAGATTCCCCCGACATTAACTTCCCGTCAACCCCAGCACATAGGTACGTGGTCAGATGGGCATTGCGGCCCAGGCCAGAAGGGTAATGAGTGATAGGTCACAGGTGGGGTAACACTTAGCCAAAAGCCAAACACACCCGCTCAGATCAAATCCCACAGGTAGGCAGCAACACTACAATGGTCACTTGAGATTGGCCCCAGTAAAGTACAAATGTCTACATGGAAACATGCATTCCCTAAACAGCATAAAGTCAGATGCCACACATACTTAGGTACACTCAGCCAATCAAGACACAACACACACATCACACGCAGTGACCACGCGCCCCTCAGGCTGGACATCTGGACGTGTGCTCACTGACCCACATGGTGTCCATGCCAGATCGAGGCCTACCTGCATGCCTTATCTGGAAATTGTATCTGTGACTCCTTGTCAATAGTTCGCATATGCACCAGGAGAAGGATGTTTATGTGTTTATTGCTCTCAAAAAATGCATAAAACATGGGTCATTTTGATGTTCTACAAGAGTCTCAGAGTCCTCAGACCCCTGTGCTGTAACCACTCTCCCAGCCATGATGTTTAATTAACAAACCGTTTCCTATTTTGCCAGATGCTTCTTGTTGCTTGTTTTTTAAGGTAAAATCTCATTCAAGCAACTAAGGTTAAACTTACTTTGTTAGGCTTTGTCATATGATTCACAATATAAAATCAGAGGCCTATTGCCTTTGTTGTCATATGTAAATATCAATAAAGGAAGCCTATCAAATTTAACATGAACAGAAGCATATCTATGTAGTGTTTTGCCTATAGTGACCTATCCAGCAAGTTAGGCAGACTCAAAGTATACTCCACATGAACATTAACTCTCATTCTAACATATCAAGCATTTACAGTGCCCAGATCTAAAAAAGGATACATGTACTAACTATTTCCTATTTGTCAGGGAGATAGAAATGTAAAACCCATTCCTATTGTATTTTTCAAATAGCTCAAAATGTAAAGCTTCTCTCTCTTGTGTTTTTCATGAAGTTCACAATGTAAAAACCCTTCATATTGCATTTGTCAGAGTGCACAACATTGACCCCTTCACAGTGCATTTGTCAGCATTCACTATGTATATCCCGGACCTATTCAATCTGCCAGAGGGTTCACAATGTAATCCCCCTACCTATTGTATTTAGCAAAGGAGATCACAATGTAAATCCCCTTCCTATCGTACTTGCAAGAGTTCACAGCGTAAAGCCGCTTGGTATGTTTTTTTGGCAAACACTTCCATAAAGGGTAATTTGACTTCATATATGCTTTTCACAATGTAAATTCAATTTATATGGCAGTTGTCAGAGTTTACAATATAAAACCTCAACTGTTAGACCTGTCAGCCTTAGGGTGGTCTTTCCCCTGACTTTTTGCCTCTCCCCCTCTGTTGTGCTGGACCTATTTTTATTGGCCTTAGGACTCTCAGCACTTTACCACTTTTACTGTAACCAGTGGTAAAGTGTAAGTGCTAACCTTTTAAATCATGGTAATGTTGGTTTATTCCCCAATTGGTATTTTTAATTTACCAGTAAGTCAGTGATAAAGTGGACTACATATGCCCAGTGCCTGTAAATTATATGCTCCTAGTGGGCGCGCAGCAATGATTGTGCCACCCACTTAAGTAGCCCCTTCAAACGTGTATCAGGCCTGCCATTGGAGAATCTGTGTGTGCTGTTTACACTGCCATGTCGACCTGACAAAATAAACCTTTTTGCCAGGCCCGAACCTTCCTTTTCAATACATATGTCACATGTAGGACATGGGCTTTGTATCATGCTCCAAGGCATTCACACATGGGCTTAGGTGTGACTTAATGGATCATCCTGGGCAGGATGGGACGGTGGAGCTGGACACAGTCTCACTTACACCTAAATAGTCAGTGTCCTGTGCACACACAGAGGGCTTAATGACCCTGTATTGTCACGCGAGCTAGCTTGGAGACAGGCCTGGGAGAAAAGGGATTCCTTGCACTTCAAAAACACTGTCTAGAAGTGTCTGCCACCTTCCAGAACCAGGACACCAAAGTATAAATACTGGACCTCAGACACCACCACTTCAGTACACTTCTGTAAGTGTAGATACTCTTCCATGAAGAAGGACTGCTGTGCTGCTGAAGGCCTGCCTCTCGGCTGACTGCTGTCTTGCTGGACTTCTGTTTTGCTGTCCTGACCTGTGCCTGCTGCTGTTTTGCCTGGGAGTGGGAAGGACTGGCATCTCTCCATCCCAGAACCCAGAGTGACTCCAAAGGCTGGTTGGCTGGCCTTTTGATCTGAAGTCTCAGGGACAGAAAAGACTTCAAATCACCCTGCTCCTGGACTCTGCTCACTGTGAGTTTAACCAGCCAGGTGGTGCCACTCCAGTCCTGGATCCTTCTAAGTGGGCCTGAGGTGTTTTTCTCCTGCCGAGTGAATGCATCCTTTGCTGTGGGATCAGAACCGATGCATTACTGCTGGTGTTTGGAGAAAATTGATGCATCACCATTTCTTCATGAGTCTAAACCGGTGCAACCAGACTTGCATCGCCGCTCTGGCATCTCAAAAGCAGCGCATCTCCTTCAGAACTGGCACTTCAGCGTTTTTATTGGTGCAAGGTCGTCACATCCTTGCCGATGACGCAACTCTGCATTTCAGCCACTGTGCTCATAGGAGCCGACGCATCGCCTTGACTGCCCAACACATTGTCGATGTTGATGCATCAGGAACTCGCAACACAGCCTCATTGCATCTCAGAACTGACATATCACTGCTGTTCTGTAGAGAAAAGCAACCCATCACCTCTACGGTGTGGTTCAGAACCAACGCATCACTTCACAACCCAGATTTAAGGTACTTTGGTTCAGCAAGCTCAACTGGGTCCCTGTAGCCAGCCCACGCTCCATTACGGTCAGCCAGAACCTTTTAACTTTGTCCCGATCTGGTGCAACCAGATATCCTGGTTGGCGTTTTTGCTTCTAAGAGCTATTTTACAGTTTAATCTTAAAAAATGTATAACACAAGTTCAGCTTATTGGATTTTTGTCATTTTGATCTTGTTTTATTCATTAAAATAAGTGCTGTTTTTCTAACCTGGTGTGGGATCCTTTTTCTGTGGTGTTTCACTGTTCCACTGTTTGAAGTGTTGCACAAATACTTTACACATTGCCTCTAAGTTAAGCAGAACTGCTCTTTGCCAAGCTATTAGGAGGTAAGCACAGGTTAATTTGGGGTTGTGGTGCCTTACCCTGATTAGGATGATGGTCTCTGCTCGGCCAGGGCTCACCCCAGTCAACAAACAACCTAATTTCTGACATCAACCTATGCCATTTATCATTGGGTTCACAATGTAAAGGCACTAAGGGCCATATTTATACTTTTCGACGCACAACTGCGCCAACGCAGTTGTGCGTCAAAAAATTTAACGCCGGCTATCGCCATTCTGAAGCACCATGCGGGCGCCGTATTTATTCAATGACGTTAGCCGGCATTAGCCGGCGGAGCTGCCTGGTGTGCGTGAAAAAAAAATGACTTACACCAGGCAGCGCCGGCGTAGGGGAAAATGGAGCTTGGGCGTCAAAAAATGGGGCAAGTCAGGCTGAGGCAAAACTTTCGCCTCAACCCGATTTGCGCCATTTTTTTTTACTCCCAACCCCCATTGAAATGACTCCTGTCTTAGCAAAGACAGGAGTCATGCCCCCTTGCCCAATGGCCATGCCCAGGGGACTTATGTCCCCTGGGCATGGCCATTGGGCATAGTGGCATGTAGGGGGGCACAAATCAGGCCCCCCTATGCCCCAAAAAAAAAATATAATAATACTTACCAGCATTTACCTTAATGTTCCAGGGGTGGGTCCCTCCATCCTTGGGCATCCTCCTGGGGTGGGCAAGGGTGGCAGGGGTGTCCCTGGGGGCATGGGAGGGCACCTCTGGGCTCCTTCCGAGCCCACAGGTCCCTTAACGCCTGCCCTGACCAGGCGCTAAAAAATGACGCAAAAGCGGCTGGACGTCATTTTTTTTGACCCGCCCACTCCCGGGCGTCATTTTTGCCCGGGAGTATAAATACGGCGCACATGCCTCGGAGTCATTTTTTAGACGGGAACGCCTACCTTGCATATCATTAACGCAAGGAAGGTGTCCACGCTAAAAAATGACGCAAACTCCATGAACTTTGGCGCTAGATGCGTCTAACGCCAAAGTATAAATATGGAGTTTGTTTTGCGTCAAATTTGCGTTAAAAAAAACAACGCAAATCCGGCGCAAACAGAGTATAAATATGGCCCTAAGTATGGTATTTGGCAAAATGGATTCTTCATAAAGTAAACCACTTTGTATTCTTTTTTTTGTTGGCAAGCAGCTCCATAAAGACCTCTTGGATTTGAACTGTTCTTTTCACAAAAAATAAACCAGGCCTACTGCCATTTTCATAGCTTTTCATATCACACAGATCAAGTCTATGGAATGGGACATTACATTTTTTTAATGATCCAACCAGGTCTATAGCCTTGACCATTTGCCTCTCACCATAATCATACCACGACTATTGTATTGAGTATAATCTGTGTAATACAAGTACTCTTTTTCACTGGAAGCACACAACGTCTGCCAAATCAAATCCTACAGGGACGAAGATCAACATGTCGGCAAAACAAACGTTTTTTAAAAGTTTATCACGTAAGATCTGATGACAGCTGTGTCTTCAAACTTGACCCAAAAAAAACACACACAAGCATCTGAGGTCCAGGATGTTGAGCAATGTAAGATCTGTAAAACAAAGACTAGCCGGGCTCAGGCCACCCCCAATTACCTATGTTTAGCAGAATTTCACAAACAAATTAAAATGTTACAGCCTGCACCCCCACCACCCAAAACAATCTAGATATGTAAACATATAAGGTTAATGTTATGGCATAGCTACACTGTTACTAAACATTGTTACAGCCATTTTTTGTTTACAAGTGTAGCCCCAGTCAAATCAATTTGATATAATTTTTTATTCAATGGGTTTACAACTGTTTGCAAAGACTGTTTGTTGCCAAATATATATTAAGCAGAGCCTAGACAGGTGTGTTTTCATGCAAGAAATGCTCAATTTTGTGCGACAGCGATTCATCAGGGGCATAGCTTAGTCAGTGAGATCCGGGGAGGGGGTTAAGGGGATTTTTAATCTCAAATTTCCCAACTAAAAAAGCAGTGGGCTACAGGGTGAGGAGTTGACCAAGGTTTGGGATTGACTTTTTAAAAGACAAATAGGTACTGATTTTCATTAGATGGGCCTCTGTCTAGAGTGGAAGATGGGCCAAAACATGGTGGGTTGATTGCCAATGGTTAGACTATTAGCAAGAATTCATCTCACCAAGTCTTGGGTGTCTGATATCCAGCAGTATACATACTGGTGCAGCTTTCCATGACTACTGCTGCCAATGTTTGTGAGTTACAAAAAAAGTAGTAAATTTCTATCCATTCAAGGAATACTTGGATTGGTGCAGATTTACTACTTTTTTGGCAAACCGATCACTGTATATGTTCAAGAGCCTGATCTAAAAAATGAATAAGTTAAAACCTCTTAGTGAAATGGGAACAATGAGAAAAACGGACACAGACATAGCAGACAGAACTCAAGGTCCCCTGACACAACTCCCAAACTAAGAATGTATTATAGGATTGTCACACCCCAAACACCTCTGCTAAAGTTAGGCCCCTTCTTATTCCCCTGGACTTGGTAGTTCTCCCTGTCAACTCATGACTGTGGTCATGCACAACAGAATGGCCTAGAGTCCCTGTCATGTGCTCACTTTAAAAAAAAAGTATTTTGACTGCACATACAGTTCTTTGTCTCTGCTGTAAGAAGCCATGATGGTAGAGCTGTCAAGTAGGTCCATGTGTTCAGGGTTCCATGTTTCTAGTTCTCACCTTAAACAAAGCATCTTATAAGTGACTGAATGTCCCATATACTAAGTGCAAGTCGCAAATAGAAGAGGGTGCATAGGCAAATTATTAGGGCAAGTCAAGCCAGAGACAATGCATGGGTCTGGCTCATCTCTAAAAGTCTGCACATGAGCAAAGCCGTGAAAATGTTTGCCATTGTATCATGGAAAAAATGTAATGTAAAAATATGATGCAATCTCTTCACAATTCAAAAAAGTGCATTTCTTTAACATATTGAAGAGTTTCACCTAAGTACGTCAGATTATATCACTGCGTACTTAGACATTTATTAAGAGTGAATCAAATATAAGATGTGCTTGAAAAGTGCACATTGGTAAGTCAATTATTTTATATGTGATAATGAAAAAAGGAGGCTATGTGAAATAAAATGTTTGGCCAGGATCACGCAGTTTATATAAGCAGGGAAGCTGGTATTGATTCCAGGTTATCTTGTTTCACAGTTTGAAATTCAGCCACCTGGTGGACATCTCTGTCTCTCTACTTCGCTCCCCCTTGCACTCTTTCGTTTACATCAGACAACAATGTTTTTTTTTTTTATTCTTGGCTCATGACAAGAAAATCCACCATAGAGATAGCAGACCCAACTCAGGGGCCTTAGGCCCAACTGCCAAGATGCAAACAGATCCCCCCTACCCCTGCCAAACCCTAACCATACCCTCCCCATCCCCTGAAGCTACACCCCTGGCATTCATGCACTCTTGCTTGTGAGAGGTATTGTTTACAATAAGGGGCTTGGGACCTGCCCATTGCTTAAAATTCATTGACTTCATTATCACTCTTCTTTACTGCCTCCTAATTAGCCAGCACACGCCTGAAGTAACTTCCTTTCTTTTCTGTTGAGAATGGGCCAAACAGAGATTGCTTTCTCTTGATTAGTGTCCGTCCTCTGATCGTGCAGGTTGAGGTAATATGTTTTCACTGCTGCATTTTTTTGTAAATTTGCCAAAATATGTTTATATTGCTTATTACTGTACATGTACATGTACATGTTTCAGAACAATTCCTCTGTTTCCAGTTTTTGTGCTGCTTTTCTATTCATCTTTATGCCTCATAAATTTGCATTGAATTTAATTTAGGTTCCTTATTCAAGTTACTTACGCCCACAATTGTACTACTCTGTGCCATTCTACTCTTTGCTACTCCACTATATGCTACTCTGCCCTTTGCTATACACTCCACTATACTCCACTCTAGAGCATTTTATGCTCTCCTTTCCATGCCACTCTACTCTATGCCACTCCACTCCACTCTAAACCACTTACACCGCTCTCGGCCAAACCACTCCACTCTATGCCACTCCATTACTTTCTATCCATGCTACTCTACGCCACTCTACTCCATTCCATTTCACTCTATGCCACTGTATTCTTCACTACTGCTTGCCACTCCATTCTATGCCACTCTACTTCAGTCTACTCTACGTCAATCCTCGCCACACAGTACCACTCTACAGCATTGCACTCTATGCAATTTCACTCCACTGCATGTCACTCCACTCTACCACAGTCCACCCCATGCCACTCCACGGTATGCCACTCCACTTTACCCTACTCTGCTCTATGCCACTCCCCACCACTGCACTCTACGCCACTCCACTCTGTACCGCTCTACTCTATGCCATTCTACGCCACCCTGCTTCATGATGCACCACTCCACTCTACACTGCTCCATGCCCCTCTACTCCACTCTACACCACTCCACACCATTCTATTCCACTCCACTCTATGCCTCTCTACTCTATTTCACTCCACTCAGTGCCACTCCGCACTATGCCACTCCACTCTGCACCACTCCACTCCATTCTATGTTATTCTACGCCACTCCGCTTTCCTTTAAGCCACTCTCCTCTATGCCATACCACAAACTTTTAGGGATGCTGAACAGCAGCAATGGTTCTGTACAACATAGCTAAAATACATTGGCAAAGCCAACAGCTCTTACATAGGCAAGGCCTATTGGCTCTGAGAAACCCTTGGGCCATCAGACGCGACATCACTGAACTACTACTCACTGACAAGTGCTATTTATTTGTTGGAGTATTACAGCGATCATTGAAAAATGTGCACTCCCTCAGGGTCTTCAAGAGAAAACAAAATCATCCACTCAGAGCAATGTGAGACTGAAACGTTCCTGGGCTGGAAAGTACAAGAATAGGGAAGGCACTGAATCAAGAGCGGACTGAGAAAGACAACAAAGGCATCTAATTATGAACAAGGGTCTGACCCCTAAAAATATTACAGTTTTGACTCACTTCCACCCATGCTTTT
The DNA here is from genome assembly GCF_031143425.1 of Pleurodeles waltl. Classification (NCBI taxonomy): domain Eukaryota; kingdom Metazoa; phylum Chordata; class Amphibia; order Caudata; family Salamandridae; genus Pleurodeles; species Pleurodeles waltl. The sequence continues at coordinate 404,580,506 of NC_090444.1, forward strand.
AGCATAAACGTCTCTTTGGGAAATTGATGTTTCACTTTTGTCCTTCTTTATTCCTGTTTTTGTTCTGTAAAAACCAGCCCTATTGCTGCCTTTACTTAATCATAATATTTGTCTTCATATTTGTTAAGAAATCTGCATTGTTTCTTAATTGTGTATGAATTCTATAGATCTCAATTAGCAAATAACCTGTTTGTTCACCCTTTGATTTGTTAGTAGCCCATTTTGGGTCTGATTCACAAACATTTCTATGTGGTGTTACGTACCACCAACCTGCACGTATAGTTTTTAATTAATAAAATCTCTGATTCAAAATCGCAAACCTTTGTGTACTGAGGAGTAATAGATGTCTAAAACATAATCAATTCTATACTGTTTTATAGCTGTAATTTGAGCAACTTCGATCGCTGGCACGTGAATTCATCAACCGTTCCACGCATCATTCTTACTGGAAATCCTTTAAAATGCAGTTGTGAGCTTTCTTGGCTCCTTTCCGAGACAGAGCGCGTCACACTGATAAGGTAATGTTATTATCATTTCAACAGCCGACTTTAAGTTAAAGCACATGGTAAAATACAGGATATTGCTAAATTCGTTAAAAAAAAGATGTGTAGCAAAATGCCTTTACTTCACACTATGTAACTTATCAAACAACCCTGTGTCACTAAAGAACGAGTTGACGTTATGTTTCAAGTTGTAGAGATAGCCCCAAATCTTACAGGAGGAATACCCGTGGTGTGTGTCAATCACAGACAAAGTGAGGTGATCACTGCTGCTGAACACCACTTAAAGAGTGTTTCCCCCAAATGCAACTTCGACACCGAGGTGGGAGACAGGAAAACTCCCCAAATTAATATTTATCTAGGTTTTCGCCTGGATAGAACTATACGCCTCATAATGACTTTGGCGGATGGAAAAGGCCATCCGCCGAAGTCCGCGGTCGGGTTGCGGCCAGTGCAGTACCCTTCCTGCAGCCCCTTAAGAGTTTTCCACTGGGTCAGCGCACGGAAGCAGAGTTTCCGCCCGCTGGCACGGCGGGAAGCAGCCCACAATATTGATGCTGGCTCATAATAAAGCCAGCGGCAATGTTGCGTTGCGTAGGGTGCACCACCACTCATCGCACTTTTCACTGTCCAAATCGCAATGGGCCGGTCATGGGGGCCCCTGCACTGCCCATGACAAGTAAATGGGCAGTGCAGGGGCCCCATGAGGCGCCTTCACCCAGTCTCCGTCAGCCTTTACATGGCGGTGCTACCACCATGCAAAATCTGGCAGAGAAGGGACTCAATCCCCAGGGCAGCGCTGCTTGCAGCACTACCCTGGCAGATTGGGACCGCCAGCACTGCCTGCTCCTTCAGTGGAGAGAAGTGGAGGTGCTGGAGGCCTGACCCGCGGCCCTGTCGTAATGAGGGACTATATGTCGTGCTAAACTGAATGAAATGTTTCAGTTGAATTAATTGCACTCATGTTATATGTTGAGTTGACTTTTTTCTTATGCAATCAATTAAGATTAGTATACAGATCAGCAAGACTTCACTTCTGTTTCAATTCAGTGCATCAAAGGGAGTCCAGATATTGCTAACAAATTAAATATACATAATAGGTTTGAGGGCATATTTACTAGAGGCTTTTGCAGCCAGAGCGTCACTTTTTTTTACCCTCCGGCGGCGCACGCCTCTCAACCATATCTATGAGGCCACGCAAAGCTGCTTTGCGAGGCTTTTCATGGCCTAATGGATATGGAGTAAGACAAAGCAGCGCAAGTCTCTGCATTGTCTTACTCTGCACCAGGGAGGAATTCCATGGGCGTTGCGGTGGGTTCTTCGATACAAAACCCATGGATTTTGATGCTGCCCTAGATTTACTTAATCACATAAACTTGGGGCAACGCCAAAACCTTACGCCTCCCCAGAACAGGCGTAACAGGGAGAAATGTTCTCCTTGTTTTTTCCTCTTTCTATGTGTGCTGCATTCTGTAAGATAAATATAAAGATGAAAACGCCTCTCTGGATTGTTTTTGTGCAAGAAGGCCCCCATTCCTGCACAAAAACAATAATGCATGTAATGCAGGCACCCTTGCCAGCATTGGCACTAAGCAGCCAATTGTGCACCAGCGCAGGGAGAAAGGACAGGAATGCACCATATTCCATGCTGCATTGCTGCCCTTTCACATTGGCGTAGTGCAGTGAAGCAAGAACACTTCCCTACGCCAATTCCCCATAAATGTGCCCCTTGGTTTGTAAAAGTACTAGGGGCCAGGTTCACAATTGTTGGTGTTTGAACAGGCGTGACTTGCTCTTGTAGTACTCTCATTTGATTCTAAATGACATATGTAAGCCAGGAGTACTAAAAGGCACTAAGGGCCTCATTACAAGTGTGGCAGTCTGAGGACCTCCAGATTCACGTTGACAGTTAGACCGCTCCAACTTTGGCAGTCCGAACGCCCAATTACAACCCTGGCAGGTGGACCTGCCAGAGGACTGCCATCCCTACTGGGAACATGACTCCCGACGGCATGACAGCGGTCGGGCTTGTAACAAGCCAGGGCGGCACTGAACTCAGTGCAGCCTGGCTGATTGCAACTCCTCTTTCCGCCAGCCTTTTCATGACGGGGACCCCGCCATGAAAGGGTTGGCAGAAGGCCAGTGCCGGGGGCCACAGTTGGCCCCAGCCATGGGCAAGGGCAGTGCAGACCCCGCCCCACCAAGCACCATCGGAATGTGCTCTGTCTGCTTTGCAGACAGTGCTCATTCGGACGGTGCTGGAGTGTTAGGATATTGGCCATGGCTCCCTTAAAGGGGATGAGACCAATATCCTAACACTGTTCCCGACGGTCAGCCCAGCGGGAACGTGTATTTCAGTGATCCCACTGGTCAGCCCAGCGAAAACATTGTAATATGCTCGGGGGGGACAGTCACCGCTATGGCGGTGGCATCCTCTCAGTGACTTTGGCGGTCCTGGTGGGAACACCAAACTCATAATGAGGCCCTAAGTCATAGCAACATTTTGTTTCAATCTGGCTGTATGTATCTAAATGCCAAGCATTTAGCAATGTGAATAAAATGACCTTGGCGGCAAAGCCTAGTGAATTAACAAATTAGCAGAATTCCAGTAGGCCACATCCTTTTAATTGGCACGTCTGTTTCTATAAAGTGAAGTAAAACTTGATTTCACAACTTGACCGGTAAGGTTCCTCTACCAAAACCCCATCCAACATCCTCCTTTTCTCCCACAGTGCTAATCCATTTTTTCGATGTTTAGGCAGACTCCCCACCACATTGTGGCATAAATTAGCAAGTTTAGTGGTAGACAAACAGGAATGTAGCAGCACAAAAATTGAAATTTTGCAACTTTTTAGCAGGAAATTATTTTGCATTCCATTTTTTTAAATATTGCCCTAGCAGGTCCCACCTCAAGCCCACAGGTGGCAGGCCTGAATCCTTTCCTAAAAAACAGAAATGTTGCCCTCACCGGATCTCGCCGCATGCCCATGGGCAGCAGGCCCTAATTCTTTCTTTTTGTAAAATAATATTTCCCCCAGTAGGACTCCCCACATGTCCATGGCAGGGACAAAACTTACCTGCTCTTTGGTGTCCCAGTCTGAGCAGGATCAGTGTTCTCTTTTTCTTCTTCTCTCTTATTTCTTCCCTTCCATCTTCTCTCCTTGTTCCTCCTTCTTCATCTGTCCTTATGTCTTCTTCTGGTCTTCTTCTTCCTCTGTCAGGCAGGTAAGTAAACAAATGCCTCCGCTGCCTGCTGACGCCCCCCTATTTGGCTCAACAGCCAACGTTGGACCAGTGTAAGGAGCAATTGCATTCCTTGAATTTTGCAGGACTTTTGTAAAGAAATGTGGGCTTTTTACAAAGCTGCCAATTTAGCTATTGTTTTGCAAATCTTTGAAGTGCAAAATCCTGGAGAGACTGTTTAAGGTATTCTGTGTTTAAACCTTTCACATTTCTTTCCACAAAGGAAATTCAGACCAAATTTATGTACTTGTTTTCCGAGATACTTGGCAGTTTTAAAGGTGACCAGGGTTTGTAGGTTTGTAGGTTTGTAGAAAACAGCCAAAATATATCTACATTTTTTTGGGCCGATATGAAAAAGTGCTGTGCAAAAAAACATGTTTTTTCCCCTAAAAATGTTATCAACATAAGGTTTGCTGTGCTAACAGCACCATCTTCCCAGCTTTCAGCAAAATGCAGAGTTTTATCATAAAACTTTTTTTGGACAGTTTTTACATTTTTCTGAGTGGTTGTCCATTTTTACGAATTTTTGTGGTTTCAACCTACTTACAGGTTAGATTGAAAACAAGTGTGACACCTTTGGGTGATCCTCGAAAGCTATACATTTCTGAAAAGTAGACAACATTTTTAAATCAGCAAGAGATCTCTTGTGTAGATAACAGCACACTTTCCCTAATAAAACTAATTGTTCAAATTGAAAAAAATGAAAATACATAGGAATATATAACAATTGGGGACCATGTTTTAATCTGTAATTTTGCCACAATGGACGATTTAAAAAAACATTATAGGGTTACATCTGTCAGACCCTTCTGGTCCCAAGGGTAACAGCGCTTGTAAATGTTCGAAAACAACATATAATATACACACCAGGCAAAAGAGCTGCACTTTATAACTACTCTTCTTCATGTACCGACCATGCAGCAATTCATATAGTAAAATCTAATTAATTAAAAATGAGTAGAAAGAAACCTCTATATTTCTGAAATGCGGATAAGATACTGATTTTAAAAACATTGGTTATTTGTACACATCTGTTCACCTCTGAATTTGATGTTATCCATACTATCAGGTGAGTTAAAGGGCATTTTGCAAAACGTGCTCTTTCTTGCACACTGGCTTACATTTGGAAGCCAAAAATGTACTCTCCAATTGGTAATACATTTTCTACTATTCTCTTTTCCCACGTCTCTTGATAAATCAACAGCCCTCATTTCCCCATTAAGGTTATAATCTGGTACCTCCCCAAATGATGCTGGCAGTGTAATTAACTTACAAAGTGCACTATCGGGGTCGGAGGTGATTATTAATGCTTTGGTTGTAGGAGAGAGAGTTTTGACTCTGTGGTTGGAACATGGTTGAATCGATTTTCTCAGGAGCCTTAAAATGTGTTAAGATTGGCTCCACATATAGAGTGTATAATGTGGGGGACAAAGGATATCTCTGTTTTGTTCCTCTCTGAATAACCCTCGCATTTAATTGCGTAATAAACCATGGCGGCACAGACAACGCATACAGTAAAATATAAATTACAGCTTTACCACAACCTATTTGATTTTGAGATTTCACAACATAATATTATTGAATGACAACCTCAAATACCCAGAAGCTGTCCCAGTTGTCAAGAACCATTGGAATATCACATCCATATGTCCTTCAAGATGTCCCAGAATTATGGCGTACTGGGAGCATTTCTCGAGCATTCAGATGTAGGGTTCACCAAGATACAAAACTGAATACACTAGGTCTTATAGACAACTTCAAGACCAAATTTGTATTTTTAACAATACTATTAGTTAGACCAGTAATAGTCTCACTTTCGAAGAACTGAATTAGTCTGGAATTACAACATTAGAAGCAACATTAGAAGCATCCATCCAAACCCATAAAATGCTGATGAATAACACTTTGTGAGCTAAACATCTACTTGATATGGGGTCAGTTCAACCACGTAGTATTTATGACATAGTTAGCCTCATAAATTACATAGGCCCTCATTACAACATTGGCGATAAATCCCGCTTATCGCCGTGCAGAAGACCACCAACACACCTCCGCGGCTGCGGAATTCCGCTACAGCTATTACGACCCACAGCTCGGAATCCACCAAAATCCAGACACCTACACAAGTCTGCCACACCAAAGGTCAGTGATAAACTGGCGATAACAAAACCTCCACCGTCACGCCAACAGGAATACGCCCACACTATCACGACCCACGAATCCACGCAGCGGCCTTTCAACCGCGGTAAACCATTGGCGGTACACACCGCTGCGCTCAAAATACACACACATTTACAAAACACAACCACATTGGACAATTCGAAATACACGCACCTGTTACACATACACACACCACTCCCACACACCCAATACAATATAAAACACACACACACATCACCTACAATCCCTTACGACCAGAATTGCGACAGAAGGCCAGAGAGAGACACCACCATCAACAAACTAGCATCCACAGGCACTCAACACCATCACCCACACAACATCCACGCACCTCACACAACGCACACAAACAAATCCCCTCACACATCACAACACACACCACCTCACACATCACCCACACCACCCCATGGCACCGCAAAGATTCCCCAGGTTTTCTGAGGAGGAGCTCAGGGTCATGGTTGAGGAAATCATCCGGGTAGAGCCACAGCTATTCAGATCACAGATGCAGCACACCTCCATAGCTAGGAAGATGGAGCTATGGCGCAGAATCGTGGACAGGGTCAACGCAGTGGGACAGCATCCAAGAACAGGGGATGGCATCAGGAAGAGGTGGAATGACCTACGGGGGAAGGTGCGCTCCGTGGTCTCAAGACAACACATTGCAGTTCAGAGGACTAGCGGCAGACCCCCACCTCCTCCCCCACAACTAACAACATGGGAGGAGAATGTCTTGGATACACTGCATCCTGAGGGCCTCGCAGGAGTAGCTGGAGGAATGGACTCTGGTAAGTCAAATCTTTAACTACCATATCCCCCACCCTACCTGCATGCCAACACATACCCCCACCCTCGCCCTCACCCCATCACTCCAACTCCTCACATATGTCCTATTATTACAAACCACACATCCCAACATAAAGCCATGCATGCAGCAACAATTCATGGACACCCATCACCAAAGCATGTCCACTACACATATCCACACAGACCCCAAAACAATTATCACACAAGGTCCTACACAAGAATGTAAGCACTGGGGTACAGGGTCACCCACCCATTGCACACCATGGCACACACAGATGCAATAATCATGCCTTTACAGTCCTGCAGGACCCCTACCCAACGTCACCGGACAAGGAGGTTCCAGACATGTCCACCCTCTCACAGAAGAGGCCCACAGTGATGACAGCAGCTCTGTCCAACTGGATCTAGATGACCAGCCCGGCCCATCTGGGACCTCAGGGCAGTCGGTTCCCCTGACACAGTCACAGGCCACCACAGAGCCTCCCCTCTCAGGAAACACCAGCACAGCACCCATTCAGCAGACCCATATCTCTGTCCCCAGGACACATCAAGCAGCAGTGTGTCCACCACTACAGGGAACCCAGGCAATCCCACAAACCCAAGAACAGCAGGGACCTGGGGGCAGTGGCAGTGGGCACACGGTTCAGGGGACAAAGGCCCAGGAAAACCGGGGAACTGGGAGGTCTGCTGTGCGACAGGGGGAGGACAGGCCCAGGAAACCCACTCTCCACGAGGCCCTCTCCAACATCATGGGAGCGTACCATCATTTCCAGGAGACGATGGCAACGGTACTGGCCACGTTTCAGGAGACCCAGCGGCTGCAGGAGGAACAGTATTTGGGGTTCAGGGAGGAACTCAAGTCCATCAATACCACCCTGGGCACCATTGTAGGGGTGCTGAAGGGCCTTGTGAACACCAGGAGGAACACTGTGGCACAACAAGGGGCCCCTGACACTAGCCTGGACAATGAGCTTCCCACCACATCCGCCAGCGCTAGTGGACAGGAGGCACCGCCAAAGGACCACAACACCAGCACCCCAGCCCCTGCAGATGGAGAACCACCCCGCAAGCTGTCCCTGAGATCCAGGACAAAGACAGAGAACAATGCCAAGAGCCCCGCCAAGAAATGAGACCACCCTGAATGTCATCCTCTGTCCCACTTTGACACCCTGTCCATCCTTAAACTGCCCTAGCTCCACTTCCTATGCCCCTTTGGACAATGCACCTGTGAGACAAATAACTGGACTCTGCCATGGACATTCCTCCACTATCACCCATGACCATTTTACAACCCCCTCCACTATTTAGCACTTAAATAAACACCCTTGAATCACAAAACAATCTGGAGTCAGTCTGGGCTTTCACAAATGTGTATTTGCAATAACTGAGGAAAATAGCAATGTCCATTCTATTGTCAACATACCAATGTCACACAGCTCTACTCCATGAGGTAACATAGCAGAGGTCACACAGTGGGAGCCACATCTGTGAAATGGAAAGGCAAAGTGACAATTCAGCAACAACAAACAGCTGTCAGGGCACTCATGAAAGTAAATTTCTCGGTGACTGGGAACGCCGTGAGATGATTTGACCACGGCTTCGATGTTCCCGCTGATAATACTAGCACATTGAAATTAAGATTGTTCATACCAGGAAAAGTGTACTTTTGATCACAGGACGTACCTGATTTCAAGCCCTGATGAAGTCCGTGAGAGGGAACTCTCATTGGACGAAACACGTGTTGGCTGTGGTGGCTAATTGTATATGAATCTCGAGGACGTTGTTTAATTATGAACGAACTGCTTCAAGAAATAAATTTATCCTGAACCAATCTTGCCGTGATTGCTTCCCATACTGAAGATCTGTTACATCGCTAAACTCCGAAATTTACTTTCATGAGTGCCCTGACAGCTGTTTGTTGTTGCTGTTAGTTTCCCTTGAAACATTGGAGGAGTAAGGAAGATCCTCCTGTCAGGAGCACCGTGACATATTTGATATGTGGACTTTACTATATGGACTCACTGTGAGCGCCCATTGCCTATGACCTACCTCCTAGTTGCTTTTTTCTGTCAAAGTGACAATTCAGGGTCCATACACTGGGTGAAAGTGAAAGACAGGTGATAGGTCTAACAATTTTATCAGATGTAGGAGGCAGTGATGTCTTATTACCTGTGTCTCACTGGAAGTATTGCTGGATCACGTTGTTTCTGTTGTCTATGTCCTCTTCTTCTGCCTCGTCTTCTTCACTGTCTACAGGCTCCACAGCTGCCACAAGACCTCCTTCTGGACCATTGTCCTGCAGAAAAGGCACCTGTCGTCGCAAAGCCAAGTTGTGCAGCATACAGCAGGCCACGATGATCTGGCACACCTTCTTTGGTGAGTAGTATAGGGAACCACCTGACATATGGAGGCACCGGAACCTGGCCTTCAGGAGGCCGAAGGTCCTTTCTATCACTCTCCTAGTTCGCCCATGTGCCTCATTGTAGCGTTCCTCTGCCCTTGTCCTGGGATTTCTCACTGGGGACAGTAGCCATGACAGGTTGGGGTAACCAGAGTGACCTGCAAATGTCGAGGGAAATCTGTTAGACACACACTAACCCTTAGGGACAACCCCCAGACCCGGACAACTATTCACAGGGTATAGGGTCCTTGTCCTCACCTATTGGCCACACACGGTGCCTTTGGACTTGCCCCATCATGTAAGGGATGCTGCTATTCCTCAGAATGTAAGCGTCATGCACTGAGCCAGGAAACTTGGCGTTCACATGGGAGATGTACTGGTTGGCCAAACACACCATCTGCACATTCATTGAATGGTAGCTCTTCCGGTTTCTGTACACCTCTTCACTCCTGCGGGGGGGACCAAGGCCACATGTGTCCCATCAATGGCACCTATGATGTTGGGGATATGTCCCAGGGCATAGAAGTCGCCTTTCACTGTAGGCAAATCCTCCACCTGAAGGAACACGATGTAGCTGCGCATGTGTTTCAGCAGGCCAGATAACACTCTGGACAACACGTTGGAGAACATAGGCTGGGACATTCTTGATGCTATGGCCACTGTTGTTTGAAAAGACCCACTTGCCAGGAAATGGAGCACTGACCTGACCTGCACTAGAGGGGGGATTCCTGTGAGATGGCGGATAGCTGACATCAGGTCTGGCTCCAACTGGGCACACAGTTCCTGGATTGTGGCACAATCAAGTCTGTAGGTGACTATTACATGTCTCTCTTCCATTGTCAACAGGTCCACCAGCGGTCTGTACACCGGAGGATGCCGCCATCTCCTCACCTGCCCCAGCGGACGTGCCCTATGGATGAGAACAGCGAGCACAGAGTCAGCCAACACTGAGGTAGTAAAAAAATAATTTTATTGCACACCTTTGTCAATACGCTATGTGCCTGTCTCTGTGTATTTGCAAGGCCTATATATGTGTGAAACATAAAAAATTGATGCCATGTGGCCCCCTGAAATGGCGGTCGTCTGACCTTTAATGTGGGACAAGGGATATGAGGTAACTGCGCTGGAGTTGAACACCATCGCGGTAGGCGGTCGAAGACCAGGGTGCAATCCTGCATTGGTTAACATTGGGCCCTATGGGTTCCAGGAGCCAATGATGATGTTTGCCGGCGGTGACGGTACGCACCGCCACGGATGTGACCGCCATTTTCTCTCTGTTCACTCACTTGATACCTGATCTTTGACAGGAGAGGACCTACACTGCAAGTGCTGCTGTGCCCTCAGTCTGGAAGCGACGATGGCTCATGTGTCTGGGGAAAGGGCCCCTACCTTCACATCGGAGGAGTTGGATAAACTAGTGGATGGGGTCCTCCCCCAGTACACGCTACTCTAATGTCCTCCAGACAAACAGGTAAGTACACTGTGAGCATGCTGTATGGGCAATGCCTGTTTGGAGAGGTGTGGATGGAAGATACGGGGGGGAGATGAGGCCTGCATGATCGGACGGTGAGTGTATGTGCGTCGGGGCAAGGGTGGGTACGTGGGACAATGACTGTGATGGTCCGGACGGTAAAAGTTTTACATTTTCCCCTGTACTATTCCTCTAGGTCAGCGCCCACCAGAAGAAGGATATTTGGCGTGCCATCGCCAAGGACGTCCGGACCCTGGGGGTCCACCACAGACAGAGCACCCACTGCCGTAAAAGATGGGAGGACCTTCGCTGCTAGAGCAAGAAGACAGCGGAGGCCCACCTGGGGATGGCCTCCCAACATGGGAGGGGTGCCCGTCGTACCATGACCCCCCTGATGTTCCGGATCCTGGTGGTGGCGTATCTGGAGTCGGATGGGCGCTTGAGGGCATCACAGCAGACACAAGGGGGTGAGTACACTCTCATTCAGCTGACTCTGCGCGCATTGGAGGTGTCTGGGTGGGGGAGGTGGGCAGTGGGTTCCCCTAGGCTAGGGCGAGCTTTGTAGGCAATGACCCTTTGTGAGGTAGGCTAAATAGCACCCATCCCCACCAGTGGTAAGAGCCATCTACACCTAGTCAGGCTCCTGTGACTTCCATGTGTGCAGCAATCGGGCATAGGCCATGTACCCCATGTCCCTGTGATTAATTAGGGAACTCTAAGTGCATGGTGTAGTGCAGAGGGCTGCTGTGTCTGTAGTGTCCGCTGATGGTAGCGATATTTTATGCACTGAACATGTTTTTCTTCTTTCTTCCACCCCCCTTTTTGTGGTCTCCCTGTTGTTGTGTGCATTAGCATCATCAGGTGGAGGAGCTGTGCCACCGGAGCAGGAGGGAGCTGCATCCCACATGGCCCTGGAGGGCCAGACAACGGAGTCTCAATTCACCAGTGGGACGGAGGGCGAGGGGAGCTCAACGGCGGGGACAGGAGCTGAGACCAGCGACACCGACTCTTCCTCTGATGGGAGCTCCCTTGCGGTGGCGGGCCCCTCTGTGCCCACCACATCTACAGGTACAGTCGCCACCCCCCCACCAGCACCGCCCTCCCAGCAGCCCCTCAGCGTGTGTCCCGTGGCCGCTCGCCCAGGAGGGTGGGCATCTCCTTTGCCCCAGGCACCTCAGGCCCTGCCCCAGTCAGCCCTGCTGCCCTCAGTGAGGAGGCTATTGACCTCCTGAGATCCCTCACTATTGGTCAGTCTACCATTCTGAATGCCATCCAGGGTGTAGAGAGGCAGTTGCAACAGACAAATGCATACCTGGAGGGCATTCATTCTGGCCAGGCAGCCCAACAGCGAGCATTTCATGCTGTGGTCTCTGCACTGATGGCAGCCATTGTCCCTGTGTCCAGCCTCCCCACTCCAACTTCCTCCACCCAGACCCAATCCCCTGTACCTCAACCTATCCCAAGCACACCATCAGACCAGCATGCACACACCTCAAGACACAAGGGTGGCTCTGGCAAACTTAAGCACCACACATCCCACAAGCACTCACACAAGCATCATTCCCATGCACACATACCAACATCCACTGCCTCCACTGTGTCCCCCTCCTCCACGTCTCCCTCCTCCCTCCCTGTCACGTCTCCACTCACACCTGCATGCACTACATCTTCAGCCACTACATCTTCAGCCACTACCTCCATCACCAGCACACCCATCACCTCACACCGCTCACCTGCACTCACCACCCGCATTACCATTCACACATCCCCTGTGTCCTCTCCCAGTGTGTCTGTGAGCCCTCCTCCCAAACGACACAAACGCAGTCAGACACACACCCAACAGCCATCCACCTCACAACAGCCTCCAGCCCATGCACCTTCTCCCAAAGTCAGCATACGAACACCTCCTACAACCACTACCTCTTCCTCCACCCCCTAACCCCCTCCATCTACCCGTCCCAGTGAGTCAAAAAAGCTTTTCCTCTCAAATGTTGACCTCTTCCATACACCTCCCCCGTCCGTCCCGTAGGGCCCGCCTTTCCAGGTCCCAACCCAGCACCTCAGCCACCACATCACCAGGCACAGTGATGCCAGCAATATCCGGATTCTGTCCCAAGGAGCGAGTCCAAGGACATTGCCCCACCTCCAAAACAGAAGAAGTTGCCCACATCCCGGAGGGAGAAGGCCAAAACACCTGCCACCAAGGGCTCAGCCAAGACAACAGTTGGGAGTGGCAAGACAGCTGCGCCACCATCCAAGGTGGGGAAGGGCCTGAAAAAGAAAGGCAAGTCAACGTCGCCGCCAACCTGCACAGCGGACAAGACCGCCACCGGCACCGCCACATGCACCGCCACCACGGACACCGCCGCCGGCACCCTAGATACTGAGCCCTTCACCAGCACCGCAGACACTGTGCCCTTCAGCAGCACCGCGGTCAGTGAGCCTGCCACCAGCACCGCCGCTACTCACACCGCCACCAGCACTGCAGTCTGTGAGCCCGCCACCAGCACCGCCGCTACTGACACTGCCGCCAGCACGGCAGTCAGTGAGCCAGCCACCAGCACCGCAGTAAGTGAGGCCGCCACCGGCACTGCCCGCCAAATGACCGCCGCTACTGACCCCGCCGCATGCACCACCAGCAGCCACGTGACATCCTGAGCCAGTGGCACCACCGCAGACATGGCTGCCATCCCCAGTGGTAATTCGTACAAGGCTGGTGGTCAGTTCCAGGGGCCTGGGCAGCTTCGATGTTGCCCCACAATCAGTGGAGTGTCACATCCACTACCTCAGTCCTTGGTAGGATGAAGCACTCTGGGCACAAGGCCCCCTCCAGAACCAGTGGAGATTCACATCCACTACCTCAGTCCTTGGCAGGATGAAGCACTCTGGGCACCAAGCCCCCTCCAGAACCAGTGGAGAATCACATCCACTACCTTAGTCCTTGGCAGGATGAAGCACTCTGGGCACAAGGCCCCCTCCAGAACCCATGGAGAATCACATCCACTACCTCAGTCCTTGGCAGGATGAAGCACTCCTGGCACAAGGCCCCCTCCAGAACCAGTGGAGAATCACATCCTCTACCTTGGCAGGATCAAGCACTCTGGGCACAAGGCCCCCTCCAGAACCAGTGGAGATTCACATACACTACCTCAGTCCTTGGCAGGATGAAGCACTCTGGGTCCCAGTGGCGGCTGGTGACATTTGAATGTTTTGAAAAAAGATTAGGAAAATCACACATTTTTAAGAAAATTTGATGAAGCATGACGGTTTATAAAGCAATTATGATAGTATGGACTTTAAATTTTTAAATACATGAAAAATACTCCATATTTTACAGAATGAAAATTGTTCCCTTACTGTAGTGTGAAAATTTTACAGTGCAACAAGCAATGTTATTTATTATGTTACCTGTACGCATCGGAAGATTCACAGCCCTTTGTATGGGTGCATACTAATAAAAAAAGTAGTTGAAAGACCAGTGAGAGACTATAAAGTACATAACTTGAGTCTTCAAGTGCACGGCCATTGTAAAAATGTAACTAAACAAAATCAATGCTAACTGAAAGACAAAGTCTGAGCTTTTGAATACAACCATCACTGCACCTCATTGCATTTGCATTCCATCTGGGAAACAGCGTCACTGTTTACTTTTTAACTGGTTTCGGTGAGCCCTCTTAGAAATAGCCCTCTGAACCACAAACAAGCCCCTTTAACCGACCTTAGCAGAGCAGAGATGCCAGAGAACAACCACCATGCTCAAGAGGCCCCGTCAGAAAGGAATAGTATACATGTCCGGCTCCCACCTTTATGTATTCTTCCTGGATATGCCCCGCTTCATAAACACGCATTCAGAGGCACCACAGTTGTCTGAGGCACACTGGCGGTCACCCATGGAAACAACTACCAAACACGACAGAAGGACAAGTTGTCGCCCCACATGGGCAGACACAGGAATAACTAAGAATGTGGACGCGCCGCACTGAACACAATACATTTGAAATGAGATGAGTGTCACTGGCACCAAGAGGTATATCGTACTTCCAGACAGGAGCTTTGCGCTTGCTTCCAATGTCTTATAAAACACATTTAGCCTGAAGGCTGCAAAAGAAAGAAACGTGCCCGTAGCTCAAAATAACAAAGAAAACTATGATTTGAAAGCCTCTGTGTATTACCCCAGTCAGAAGTATAGAAGGATATGTGATTACAGCAAATTCACATCTATTCGATAACTTCACAAAACGGCCATTCCAACGTGCAGTGCTGAGCACAATACATTTGAAAAGGGGGCCTCTTAGAAAGTTGTGTCCTGAACAACTACACGCTTTTCCGAAGCAGCATTAAAACTTCTCTCCCTGTGTATGAGCAATTCATACATATCAGCCAGGCCATACTTTACAGCAAACTGAAGCAACGCCATGCAGGCAAGGGATTTCCAGCTTATGAATTCTTACCCTATTTCATTTCAAAGGGTATTCTGGAGATGGCTAGAGTAAAATATTTTACTTACATTTATTAAACAGGATGATCAGTCCTTGCACGCTGCGGAGTAGGCATCACAAACAGAAAGATGCAGGTGTGGCTCTGCCGTAGTACATAGACATGAGGCCCAGCATTCTGCAAGCGGCCATGAACACAATGCATTCGCCAACAAAGAGCAAGCTTTTCCAATTGGAATTCAATAACTTTGTTACAGTGAAGTTTGCGCAAACCTGTAACCCCACCCCAGCATTATTTCAACAAAAGGGGCAGAGGCAGACTGATTACCAGGGGCGACGCAGCGTCTTCTGCCCCCAGGGGCTCCTCCGGGTCCCGGCTACCCACAGAAGGAGTCGCGGAAGGCCGGGGGGCAGGCAGGTGCCATCCTGTCTCATCCACCTGGTCCTCTGGGGGGAGAGGAGCAGAAAGGCGAGGGCGGCAGTGGTGCCGGAGCCCACGAGGCACCTGGAAGCCGTGCGCAAAGCGCCTGGAAGCCGTGCGGCAAGGCCGGGGTGCTGCTGATTCTGAGCCCAGGTGGAGGGAGCGCACACGTGCTGCTGCTGGTGCGGGCTGGGCTGCTCAGGAGCAGCAGGAGGCCTGCCACGCACCTGGCATGTGGCTGGGAGTCCGACACCGACTCCCAACCGCAGCACTGGAAGCAAACACCTCGTGGTGTTTGCTAACAGTGCACAAACTGCGCAGACTCTATTTTGAGCTTGCTGCCAGCAGCCCCGCCCACCATTTCCCAACTTGTCACAGGGCTAGACCCACCCTCCGTGACGAATTGGCAAAGGGTGGGGGTGACCATCCTCCACTTCCTGACTGACGTGAAGCCCCTAGCGCTACAGGGCTTCAGCCTGAAGCGCCCGGGGCTAACTTTATCCACACGTCAATAGGGGGTGGAGACTGGTCCTCGGAGCTATGTCTTTGCCGAGCTGATGACCTCACAGGCCTCAGGCTGTGAGCTTGTGAGCCCGGCAAACATAGACTCAGTCAGGGGAGGGCCTGATCCTGCCAGTCTCATGTCATGTGACACAGTAGCCCCGAGCCAGACCCCAGCCCCAAGCAAGAAAGAGGTGTGTACATTTGTTTTAGGGAGGGAGTTGGGGGAGTTTGTTTTCACTTTTTGTTTTGTTACGGTTACGAAGGTTTCTTTTTTTTTTTTCTTACGGTTACGAGGGCGGAGCCCCGACGCCCTCATGAAGAAACTGCCACTGCTCAGTCCTTGGCAGGATGAAGTACTCTGGGCACCAAGCCCCCTCCAGAACCAGTGGAGAAAGGCATCCACCTGAGAGACCGTGGCTTTGCACTCCCCAGGATGAAGCAGTGGGAAACCCACCCACTGGAGAGACTTGAGAGACTGGATTTGCACTCCCCAGGATAAAGCAGTGGACAAACCACCCACTGGAGAGACTTGAGAGACTGTGGTTTGCACTCCCCAGGATAAGGCAGTGGGCAAACCACCCACTGGAGAGACTTGAGAGACTGTGGCTTTGCACTCCCCAGGATAAAGATAAAGCAGTGGGCAACCCACCCACTGGAGAGACTTTAGAGACTGTGGCTTTGCACTCCCCAGGATAAAGCAGTGGGCATACCACCCACTGGAGAGATTTGAGAGACTGTGGCTTTGCACTCCCCAGGATAAAGCAGTGGGCAAACCACCCACTGGAGAGACCTGAAAGACTGTGGCTTTGCACTCCCCAGGATAAAGCAGTGGGAAACCCACCCACTGGAGAGACTTCAGAGACTGTGGCTTTGCACTCCCCAGGATAAAGCAGTGGGAAACCCACCCACTGGAGAGACTTGAGAGACTGTGGCTTTGTACTCCCCAGGATACATCAATGGGCATGGAGCCCCCTCATGGTGCTGGCGTTGTGCACTCATCCGGCTGAGGTGCCCCCCTTCCCTTCCCCCTGAGGTGCCTGTTTCATTTCGATCTGTTGCCCCTGCAGTGATCTCTCAGTTGCGATCGGGTATCGAGTGTGGGCCTCGCCCATGCATTTTGGGCCCAGTGGTCCACGGACTATATAGGTGCAGTACCTGGACTTGAATACATATTTGTTTATAGTGTATATAAAGTTTTGACTAATGGATTTTACATGATTACAATCGTTCAAATCATTCCTTTTGTCATTGCGTTCTGCCGGGGGGGTTGAGGATGTAAATGTAATGTTTCAGCATGTATGCGTGTGTGTGTTGTGGGTGAAAGTGGGGGTGTTGCGTGTTGTGTGTGTGTGTCACTCTCTTTTCCCTCCCCTCTCCCCTGTGTTCTAGGTGCAGTACTCACCGTGGTCGTGGCCGCCGTCGGTTGTGCTCCTGGTAGAGGAGCAGGAGGACTATCGCAGGGAGTATTTGGAGTTCAGGCTCCATGGCGTCCGGGTTCCTCGTGGGGTGTGTAGAAGTGAGTGTTTTCCCTTCCAAGTCCTGTTTCCACTGTGTTTTTGTTTGCGTTGAATCCGCCCCAGAAAAGGTGGCGGATTGGCCTGTCATAATAGTGTGGGCGGTACATTGTCTTCCGCCTGTCTGTTTGTTTGTACCGCCGTGGCGATCGGAGTGTTAAAGTGGCTGTCTATGTTGGAGGTTTCCACCATGGTCATGATTCCATTTTTGTTTCCGCCGGCCTGTTGGCGGTTTTACCGCCGCTTTACCACCGACCGCCAGGGATGTAATGAGGGCCATAATGTCTTGCAATGGTAGAGAAACTACGCTGAAAATATTATCTCTGCCTCAATTTGTATTCTATACTTTTTTTTTTGTTCTCTGTGTTTTCCTCAATAAAAACACAGCAGGTCTCTTGTGTAGCTGGGCCTTGCATCCAGAGCACAGAGCAACCCATAATGCTGCATAGAGACATCACATTTCACCCAGCAAAATCAACAGGTGTTTTTTACAATGTGGGTAGTTGTGGAATTAGGCTCCTAGCTGAGCCGTCTCCCACAAAAACTTACCAAACCCAGAAATTTGTGGAAACTAGAGTTACGGGCATCCGCAAAATTCCAACGAAAATGTTCACACTTCTCCTAATAAAAAAAAGTACCTCACTTATGTAGCGGGCCTAGAGGCTGCAGCACAAAACACCTTAAAACACAACAAGGACATCATAAAATCTGAGAGAAAAGCAACCTGGTTTGGCAATGTAGGTATCTGCCTCATTTGCTGCCACCCAGGAAAACCTACCAAACATTTCTTAAAACTAGACTCTGAGGGGAGTCCAGGGTGTTCTGGCTTGTGTGAATCCCGCTACCTTTTTGTACCTCAAATTCCCTTCAATCTTAAATTGTGGCAAAAGAAACCATTTTTTAATAGTTCTGGAATCTGCAGGTATTTAGAGAAATCTCACCACCCAGCATTTCCACAATGTGGGAAGCCGAGGAGTTTAGGAAAGGGGGGTTTGAGGTCGTCTGCCTTGTGTGGAGACTATGATGAGGACACCTATTGTGCCTGGTTTGACCCATTTCTGTCCTGGGCACTAGGACCAGCCACACAACTGGGGTAGCATTTTTATCGAGCCAATGTTGGAATGCTAGGTGGTAGGAATGTGTGGATCACTGAAGGTTCTAGAAGTATCTTTTACAGAACTGTAAGAACAATGGATGATTTTGGGCAAGGTCTGAAGTTTTGAGTAAGAAAACAGTGAGATACATGCAAGTCACACCATTGTGGGTAAGAAAACATTGTGGACTTCACACAGCACATAGCACCCTGGACTTCCCTTAGAGTGTAGCTTTCAGAAATGTTCGATTTCCTCTCATTTGTCATAGTTGTGAGGATGCTTTACTTTCCAGGGGAGCAGGAAAACTGTTGAGGTTGAAGGGATATGGTTTGCCCTAATGTTAGGATGGGCCAGGCCATATCCCATTATTTTATAGAAAATGTTCCTGCTACCTAGTGGGATTTTATCCCCCCTCCCGCCCCATTGGGTAAAACACAATCCCCCAAATCTGGACAAACTTCCAATCCATCCACAGGGGACAAAAAGAGTCTGCTGTTCCTTTTGGGGTAGGTGTATAGAGCCATTTTGAAATCCTTGGTGTCCAGTGAGCTGTCTGCCTCACACAGACAAATAATTACATGCCCCATGTGCACCCATGGGGGGGGGGGGGCAGTAAAAATATAAGATGGGTGTTAGAAATTGGGTCTCTAGTTGGCAGACATATACAGCCTTGTCCAAGTAGGAACCACAGTCCTAGTCAGAGTAAGTCACAACACAATCCAAATTATCTTGTGCTCACCCACTGGTAGCTTGGCACAGAGCAGGCAAGCTTAACTAAAAAGGCAATGTGTAAAGTAATTGTGCTATAACTGATACAATAACACAGTGAAAACAATAAAAATACACCACACAGGTTTAGAAAAATAGATAATTTTTATCTGAATAAAATAAGATCAAAACGACATAAATCCAATATTCACAAGTCGAGATATCACTTTTTGAAGGTTTAAGTGAGTCTCAATCCTTATGAGTGGGTATATCCTTCTAACACACAGTGCCTGGGATGTGTCAAAAATAACTATGCACGGGGCCGCAGAGGAGGAGATGCGTTGAAAAATAAGGTGCTGCATTGGATTTTCCAGCGAGGCACAGACGATGCGTCATTTCTTTCCATGCAGCAAGGTGATGCAACATTTTTAGGAGCGCATCCTTGGTTCCTCTCTGCGTGGTGGGGATATCTTGATGGCCATGGACAAGGCGTTGAAAATCTTTGACTCCCTGGTAGAAAGGAGCAGGTGCTGTGTCGATCCGGTAGGTGCTGAGGTGATTTTTCAGTCGCGAGGCAGGCACTACGTCAGATTTCCAGTTCTGAGTCCAGTGCTGCGTCATTCTGGTCGGTGGTACTATGATCTTCCACCTACAATGCAGGTGTTGGGTCAGTTTTCCGACGCACTATTTATTCTTTTTTAGTGCCGCATTTGTGCCACTTTTTAACGCAAAAGCGGCGCAAATGTACAAAATCCAATTGTATTTTGTACGTTTGCGCCGCTTTTGCGTCATAAAGCGGTGCAAATGCGGCGGTAAAAAAGTATAAATATAGGCCTAAGTTTTCCTGAAGAGTTGAAGTCTTTGTTGGCCATGAGACTTCAGAAACAGGAGGTAAGTTCAATCCAAGCCCTTGGAGAGCACTTTTGGAGGAATGCAGAGTCCTTCCAGCAGAGTCAGGAGCACCAGGCAGCAGAGTAGCAAGCAGGAAAGCAGTCCTTCAGCAAAGCAGTCCAGATGAGTCTTTATGGCAGCCAGGCAGTCTCTCTGACAGAGTTATGGTGTAGGTCCAGAAATGTCTGATTTGGTGGGGTCAGAGACCCAGTTTATATACCCACAAATGCCTTTGAAGTTGGGGACATTTCAAAGAGTGGTTTTAATGTTCACAAGTTCCCTTTTCAGCCCAGTCCTGTCTGCCAAGATCTCTGTGGGGGGTTATCAGTTCTTTGTGTGAGGGCAGGCCAATGGCCTTTGAAGTGTAAGAGAGAGCCCCTCCACCCTTCCTGCCCATGGAGACTCATCGAGTATGCAGATGAATGCAGGTGTGACTGAGTGTCCTGATTTGTCTGGGTGGAATGCACATTGGGAGCTTTCAACCAGCGAAAACCAGACATGGATTGGAGACATGGCTGTGAGGCACAGATGGTTGTAAGTGCAGAGAAATGCCCATTTTCTAAAAGTGGCATTTCTAAAATAGTAATATTAAATCCAAGCAGGATTTTCTATTACCATTCTGGCAATATTAAACATGACAGGGCTACTCCTTCCAGATCAGAATCTAGCACTTAAAAGTATACAAGGGCAGTTCTAATACTAGTCTATGAGAGGAGCAGGCTTCACAGAAGTGGAAAACAAATTGGTGACTTTTTCACTACCAGGACACGTCAAGCACATAGGTACATTTCTTTTACTTACATTACACCCTGCCCTATGGGTTATCTAGGGCCTACCTTAGGGGTGACTTATATGTAGAAAAAGGGCAGTTTAAGGCTTGGCAAGTAGTTTTAAATGCCAAGGCGAAGTGGCAGTTAAACTGCACACACTGGCCTTGCAATGGCAGGTCTGAGACACGGTTAAGGGGCTACTCATGTGGGTGGCACAATCAGTGCTGCAGGCCCAATAGTAGCATTTAATGTACAGGCCCTGGGCACAGGTAGTGCATTTTACTAGGGACTTAGAGGCAAATTAAATATGCCAATTTAGTAGGAGCGAGTGTTACCATGTTTAGGGGAGAGAGCACATGCACTTTAGCACTGGTTAGCAGTGGTAAAGTGTGCAGAGACCAAAAACCAGCAACAACAGGGTCAGTATAATGGAGGGAGACAGGCAAAAAGTTGGGGGATGACCAACCTAAGGCTGCCGGGTCTAACAATGGGGTTATGGTCCAATATTAGAATGGGATAACCCCACTCCTTTGTTTTGCCCAATTGTAAAATCTTTTGTGTCTAGTGGGCTTTCTCTCCTACTAGGAGCAGATTAGAGGCAAGCCCCCCCAATTGGGATAAACCTATCTGCCCCACATAAAGGCAACCCTCATGCTTTTGTTTGTTTTAGTGCCATTTTCAAATCCTTGTTGTCAAGTGGGATTTCTGCCCACAGAAGAGAAAACTGGGGCATCTGCCTCCAGGGGACACAAAGACTGTGTTTTCCCTTTTGGGATGAAGGATGGCCCAATGCCACTGTGAAGCACCCCACCCCTTTTTGCCACCCCAGTGTAAAATCCTTTGTGTGTAGTGGGCTTCTAATACCCAGGGCCAGATTAGGGTGGATAGGTCCCACCCCTTTATTTTTTTAACACAAAGAGAAATCTATGTTGTTGAGTGGGCTCTCTGCTCTCTCCCACTTTAGATGGGCAGGTTGGGGTTAAACTCTCTAATATTCCTCCCAGAGCGGACAGAAAGTCTGTATTTCTGCTTCTGGGCTGGGGGCATGACTCTGTGCCAGGGTGGGCAGTCCAGATCACTTGATTTGTTTTAATAGCAACACCCTAGTGGCTTGTGGGATTTGTGTCCCCCTTTCATGCCCCCCTTGGGGGCAGATTAGGGGTAACAACCCCACCCCCAATTGGCCTTCCAGGGTGGAGATGACTGAAAGACTGTATTGCCCCTTTGGGGTGGGACATGGCCCTGTGCCAGGATAAGTCACTCCCACCCTTTCTCTTTTGAAAATCCTGGTGTCTTCTGGGCTTTTTATCCCCACTGGGGCAGATTCGGGGAAAACCTCCCAATTTGGCTCCCGGGGGTAAGAAAGACTGTACCAGTTTTTGGTGTAAGGGCATGGGCATCACCACCCCTTTTCATATTAAATTCTCTGGTGACTTGGGGGGGTAGATTGAATGTAAACACATCCATCCACCTCTCAATGAGGGCAAGACATTTGGCTCCTCACAGGCAGCTCCTCCTCCACCAAAAATAATCCCTTATGACTAGTGGTATGGATCCCTGTCTGGGACTCAACCTGTAAGTAGGAGCCCCAGGCAGGGATCCACTAGTAAGGCACATTACTGAAAAGCAGTGATTCTCTCCTTTCCAATGATACCTCTCCCATTGAAATCTGTACTCATAGGACTGGGAGATGCCCCCCAAGGACTGATGGAAGTTAAAGTGAAATTACCCAGTTGGTTAATTTAACTTTCACTTTGAAGTTCATGACGTCAGAAGGCCATGTATGCTGATCAACATTGAAAAAACAGCCTGGGTCTTCTGAGGGAGCTCTATCCCAGCAGTCTGAACTCAAGTGGAAAAAAATGGAATCCCTCTGCTGACAGCACTAGAGGGGTTCCCTTCTCTGGATGATTTGAGCTGACCTCATCAATAGAGGCGACTGCGAGCACTCTTGATTTGGAGGTCATGTAAATTGCACCTGAACGGTTAAAATGTTGCATTTTTTACTTTAATAAAACATGTTATTTTGACTAACTGTTGGATTCACAAATGTAATCCCAGTGCTCCAATGGAGCTCGCAGACTGATTATATACAGTGAAGCAATCTTGGCATGGTATTCAACATACTGTTTTACCATTCCAAGGTGGTTGCTGCATTTATATTCAGGTGGTGAGAGGGTAACAGATCTAAGGAGCAAGGGCTAGCAAGCAAATACAAAAAATGAACACTACTGAAATCAAAGTACGCCTTTATTGTGTAGCATCCATTTTCAAATGCTTTTGCCTATTCGAGCCCCTAGTCCACAAACAAGCATTTAAAAAGCCAACAGATTTGATGTTTTTCAGGCATATGCTTGCCAGATACAACCCTCAAGCCTATTGGCTTTGCACATGCTTTGCACACTGCATTGTTGAACGTATATATTTTATAAAATTTATAATGTGATGTCCTTTCCTCTGTGGAAGCTGCAGAAAGCAAACAGTGATCATCAAGACACTGGTTACCTTCTGTTCTTGCAGTGGTGGTCGTGACCTTTAAAATTGGGGGGGAGTAATACTTGCCCTAAAATGTAGGAAAGCGAGTTAGCCCAGCTTCTTCTAAGGAAGGTCCAAGAGGTTTTCCCCCTGTGAAGATCTGGAAAGAAATAGGATCAAATAGTGCATTTTGAAGCACCATTTTCACATAAATGTACAAAAAAGCTATAGGTTGTGAAAATGCACTCATTTGAATATTCAAACGCTTTCATGATATGCCAAGCCAATGAACATTGATACTCCCCAAGAGTGAACCCCATTTGTTTTTCAAAATGTTCTATTGGTGCCCTCCTTATCAAAATGATCAATTTACCAGGACTAGCATTTGGCCATGAGTGCCCCCCATATGCTACAGTGCACTCTTAGGTCAAACCTTACCTCTAGTATGTCAGGGCCAGCATTTTGTGATGGTGAACCCCTCCCTTATGCCACTGATGCTCTTTGTTATGTCAAAAAATATCTCAAATGTGCCAGCAGCAGTATTTTATTATGGGTGCCCCTATGCCAAGAATTACCTCCACTATGTATTTACCAGCATTTTCCTATGGGTGTCAATTATGCCTCTAGTTGCCCTCACTCTTACTTTCCTTGAACACTATTTTTACTTAGGCTAACTTCTCACTCACTCTGTCACTCATAACCAATCACAGTCATTCATTCTCTATCACTCTCCCACACTCATTCTTAGCCATTCTCACTCAATCTCAGTTACGTGCCACCACTGTTTCTCTCACTCACGCCCACTGATTGACAATCTCTTTATTCTCAAACAATACCTGTCACTTTCATTCACACACACTTGGACCCACATGCTCAAACATACACACATTCTCTCACTCAAACACACTTTCACCTACACGCGCACAACATACATCAAAAGCAGTTTATTTTACTTACCTCAGCTGGCAGTGAAGGTACAGCTCAAGCTCCCGATGCTTATTAGTTTATTACACGAATACCGAATAGAGTATTAGTCAATATTAGCATATTTAAAAAATGGGCAGGAAACAAGGAAAGTAGAGCCCTGACTTCCATAGGATCAAGATGTGTCTGCGTTCTTGGCACTGGTTTTGCCACCACTAAGGCCAGGCTTCCCAAAATTATTGCCAGGGTTTACAAGGGGCAAGCCAAAGGGTTGCACCTGCAACCCCTAGCAATCCCTAAATGACATAATTCTGTCATTTGCCCTTCCACCTGAGAGGAATGTTTTTTTTTCTCTCATAATTTCCTTGGTTAACATTCATTGAAGGGGAGTAGTGCATCAAGTTCCTCCAGCAAACCAGTAGCTACAGTGGCCCTTTGAACCCTAAATGCCTAGTGTAGTTATCCATTTTATTGAGGAAACACACAACACTAATGTTTGCATCCACAGGGGAACAAGAGACAATTTAGCAGGGCTTATCTACTGAGTTCTAGCAGTATGGGCATGGAAAGAATGTGCTCCAATGTAAGAATGTGCCAGGTTTAACTTTAGCAAAGACGGTAGAACAGCAGTGGATAAAGGGGCAACATAGACAAGGCAAAAGTACTTAGTTGATCAGCAAAAAATGGTTACCACCTCCCCACCATTTTCACAGCATGCTTTGCAGTGGTGAAGTTGTAAAGCAAAAGCAATACAAGAAGATATTGGTTGTCCTGGCCACTAGTAGTTCAGACTGCCAATGATGTTCTAGTTCTCGAGAGAGGAAAACCACATGAGAGGCATGAAGCCAAGGAACCAGCTCTCTTGTTCTTGTCAGGTTTAACCGATAATGGAAAATAAGGATTCTTCATCGGCAAATCATGATGAATGAAGTGCCTTGGAGCTGGCATGGATGACCTAAAGAACAATGAACTCAGACTGATTGTTTCTGTTGTTTATGGAGGTAGCCATCACTTGCCACAGAAACTCATTTCATAATGGCTCAGTGGTTTCAGTTTAATTGTTCCAGTTCTTAAGGACATAGTTGCCACTGTGGGATGAATCAGTGTAGAAATTAGGACCAGCGGTTCTCGTTTTCAGAGCTGCTCTCAGGACTGGAAATGTTGTGCCCACTCAGATCATCTTCTGGCCACTTTCCTTTGACCCAGTGGCCTAACAATAACATGCACCTATCACTCTGCTGACATGCTTCAGTATTGCATCATTTGATTTAAGGGGACTGTCCCTGGATACACCACTCAAAAAAGGGGATCAGAACAGAGGCACTGGTTCGAAGTTCAGGTGCCCCACATACACAGCTGTGGACTACATAGCTCCATTAGGGCAAAACTGTTCATGTCATGATGCATTCTGAAAATGCTAGTTCACCAATTTGCAGTGTCAATGTTTCAAGACATCCCAGAACACTATGGCCCTCATTTTGACATTGGCTGTAAAAACTGCCTACCGCTGTGGCGACAGCGACCAAAAGACCATTGCCGCGGCTACCATCCCTCTGCCATACTATGACCACAGCCGGATTTCTGCCACAAGAAGGGTGGAAATTCCAGCTGTGGCCATACTAGCAGATGGTGGTAAGGTGGCGCTGCTACCACCAGTAGCGCCACAGCAGTAGACCGCCACCAGCCATATTATGACAAATAACATGACCTGGCGGTGTTCTGCTGGCAGGTGCTGCTGGCAGTAGCAGTGCCACGTCCCGCTCCCTGCCGGAAGGCCCCCTGAATCCAGGTAAGTCGTGTCTCTGACAGGGGAGGGGGGTGTTGTGTGTGTGTGCATGTTTGTGTGAGTGTGTGCGTGAATGCGAGTGTGTGTGTAGTGTAGTTTACATGCGTGTATGAATGTGTGTGAGTGTGTGTATGAATGTGTGAATGCGTGGATGAATGTGTGTGTGTGTGTATGTATGGTAATGTGTATGCGTGTCGGCGTGTATGTTATGATGTGTGTGCGTGAATGAATGTATGCATGTGTGTATGTATGTGTGGATGAGTGTGTGTCTGCGCGCGTGTATGTGTCTTTTGCGGGTGCGTGGATGTACTGGGGGTGGAGGGATGTCTGGGGAGGTTTGGGGGGATGGGACCTCCTATCAGTGACAGGGAAGGAATTCCTCGGGCCTACCACCATGGTTTTCGTGGTATTACGAACACCACGAAAACCATGGCAGTATGCAGGGACATAATACCGCCACTGGCACAATGGCGGCCGCCGGGCTTGAGATTCTCATCTTCAGGCCGGTGGCAGCTACCACCATGGCGGTCGGAATGGTATATTGGCGAGTTGGCTTCAGCCAACCTGCCATTGAAGCCAACCCGCCAATGTCATAATGTGGCAGTAAGTACCACCAGTCTTGTTGGTGGTGCTACTGCCACATTAGCACAACCGCCAGGGTCATAATGACCCCCTATGTTAGTGTGTTAGTACAGCCACTGTAGTCTCTATTATGATCAATATGCAACTGCCAATTCAGTGTTTCCCAAGCAGTGTCGGTGTGGTGCTCATTTTAAGTGCAGTGCCCATGCAGCACACTGGTCTGATCAGAGTGGATAAGCAAAATTCCAGGGCCTTTGAGTCATCACTAAAAGGCCCTGCCGGACATTAGCATTGTCAGTCCCAATGTGCATTAGGCAAATATCAGTTCAGTGTTTTATGATCCACTGATCATGCAATTCGTGATGTTTCATTGGGAAAAATTAGGTTTCCAGCTAGTACAACTATGCGTCATATATATTCGTTTGCAAGTTTATTTAGCAGACTATCTTATATATTTCAGTTAAATACAATGTACATATGTGGGACTTGGCCCTCTCCGCAGGGTCACCCCGAACCTTTTTGCCTTCACCCCTCTTGTTTTCTGCATCCCTTTGTGTTGGCTTTTAAGACTCTGTGCACCTTACCACTGCTAACCCTTTAAAGATGATAAAATTGTCTTACACCCAATTGGTACATTTTATTTACTCATAAGTCCTTAGTAAGCTGATACTACATGTACACAGGGCCTGCTAGCAGCGGGCCTGCAGCTCTCATTGTGCCACCCACTTTCGTATTCCCTTAAAACATGCCCAGGCCTTCCATTGCAGCTTGTGTGCAGTTCTAAACTGCCATTTCGACATGGAAAAATACACTTTTTGCAAGGACCAAACCTTGATTCTGAAAACATATATTACCCCCTTGGATGGGCCCTAAAAAGCCCACAGGGCAGAGTGCACTGTATTTAAATCATTGGACATGTATTTTTATGTTTTACTTGTCCTAGTAAGTAGTGAAAGACTCCTAAATGTGTATTTTACTAATGTAAGCCCTATCTTTCCCATTGGATAACATTTGGTTACCTTAAATATGTTTAATAAGTGATAACATTTGATTGGGAGCAGCTAAGAATGTCATTCTTGCACTAAAATGAACTGTGCTTTAAAACCCTCTTTAACACAAAAGTCGGATCTTAAGTCGAAAGTCTGAAAAGACACTTTTAGAAAGTTGTCCTCACCACTTGGTGCTTGAGCCTGTGTCCTAGGTCACATGACTAAGTGTAGTTGTCATTTGACCCTTGTGTATTCCTCTTAGACAGTGTAACAAAGGGGGTTCTAGGTGCTGAAAGGACAAGCCATCCTGAGGCAAGGAGCCTCACATGAAAAAATATGTGTTCAGCTGAAGAGGATAGAGTATCACAAAACACACAACAGCACTGGGACTCTACATTTTTTATACTACAAACTGTCATTATTTCATGTATTATGGTCTACTGTATGCCTAACCCTCGCCTACCTCCTCCAATAATGCCTACTTGGAGCTGTTCATTCTGGTTTTTCCATGGGAAACTCTTTGATACTCATGGGGGTTTGGCCCACTGCCCCTAATTACATGCAAACCAGTTTTTGAGAAAGTATCTGTTTTCCTTAGTCAATGTTTGCAGTTTTCTGGAGTTAATAAATTCATAACCACTTGCATGTGTTGTGTATTTATTGGGGGGTTTCTCCTGTGAGTTATACAAACGATTCAGAAAGTTCATATTCAGAATTTATTTTGCCCAAAAATGTTGCACAGTTTTTTCAATTATAACTCTAGCAAACTTGAAAACCTGACCTAAGGAAAACAGATACTCTCTCAAAAACTGTCATTATTTCAAAGTTTCCCAACTGGATACTGCAATGAAAAATGTATTGATAGATCATAGGGAGAGAAAAAAAAAAGAGATTTAAATAAAACAATAGGAGTTATGTCCACATCTATTAATTGATGTAAAGCTAACCGTATACTAAAGATAAACTATGTTATTGGTTTAAATTATTATTTACTTTTAATACATTTTGATATCAGATCATCTGCAAGGTTTTATTACTTATGTAAAGCACAGAGGTGAAGGTTTTTTTCCCAAACCCTTCATTTTTCCTGTATTCACAATAACGAAAAAAAAAAATTAAAAGTATGTTCTTTGGTTCAAGAGAGTGTGCATTGCACTGCTGAATGTATTAATTTAACAAAATCTAATGTGTAATAGCCCAGTCCCAGCCCCCATGCAAGCTGCAAAAAGTAAACAGTGTTCATGAAGATGATGTTTGCCAGCTGTTCTTGAAGTCACAGCTGGTCATTTTTGAAAGTGGTGAGCCTGTAATACTTGCCCTGAATTGTAGAGAGTGAATAGAGTGAGCCTGACATCTTCTATAGAGGATTCTGGGGGTCTCCCCTGGTGGACATTTGGACAAAAATGGGACTGATAGCGCATTTCAAAGCTAAAAAGCCACATGCTCTGCTCTCATTAAATAATAAAATCTTTCATGATGTGCCAGGCAACCTGATGCTCCTAAAAGTATACCCCACCTTTAACAAAATGTGCTAGAGGTGCTCCCATACAACAAAGAGTACTTCCATTGTGCCAGATACAGTTTATTGTCATGGGTGCGCCACATATGCCATAAGTGACCCCTAAGTCCAGATATTACACTATCCGAATTGTGACATTAGTGCCACCCATAAAACGTGGGTGATCTTAATGTCAAACATTATGGGGGTCATTCTGACCCCGGCGGGCGGCGGTTGCCGCCCGCCTGGAGGGAACCGCCATTTGGCCGCCCCGCGGGAAAGGGGCCTGCAACACTGAAGCCGGCTCCAAATGGAGCCGGCGGTGTTGCAGGTGTGCGGCGGGTGCAGTTGCACCCATTGCGCTTTTCAGAAAAGCATGCTGGGGCCCTGTTATGGGGCCCCTGCACTGCCCATGCCATTGGCACCCGTTCCTGCCAGGACACCCGTTCCCGCCATCCTGTTCCTGGCGGTAAAGACCGCCAGAAACAGGCTGGCGGTAAGGGGGTCAGAATCCCCATGGCGGCGCTGCTTGCAGCGCCGCCATGGCGGATTCGCCCAGCCGGGGGAAATCCCGCGGGAAACCGCCGGACCCGGTTTTCTGACCTCGGCTTTACCGCTGCGGTCAGAATAGGCAAGGAAGCACCGCCAGCCTGTTGGCGGTGCTTCCGTCACCCGCGGAGGGTCGGAATGAGGGCCTATATCTAGTATGTCAGGGCCAGCACTTTGTCATAATTTAACCCTTCCCATATACCATGGTTGCCCTCACTGACTCATGCATACACACTGATACTTTGGGGCATATTTACTAAACAAAATAGCAACATGTAGCACAGCAACCACAGCCGTTATGCTGCACTGCACTGGGGAAGATGGCATTGTAGAGCCATATGTACAAAGAAATGGCACTTATGCTCTCTTCTCCAGCACTCGTTCACAAACAGGCTGCCTAGCAGCATGCATGCATTCCTTTGCCCCATGGTGCAAAAGTATGTGCATGAAATCTAGCATACGTTTTGTACTTTCCAGTACAAAGTACAAAATACTGTACCTAGGTTTAAAGCATTTCACATATTGGATGTGTGCTGTATAGTGCTGAACAGATGTAGTGTGTAAAAGGTTAGAACAAGTTAAAACATTTCCCAAACTCAACACCTGCTTCAAGAATGTGTTAAGGTTATGTTTTGGTGCAAAGCCCTAATTAACATTTTTGGTCGACAGGACTTTGCATCAAAAACCCCCAGTTGTAGAGTGGGAATGCCCATATAGCACCCATGTCATGGTCACATGGTGCAAAGTAGTGCAAAGCGGCACAAATGATTATTTGTGCTACTTTGAGGCTGCTTTCCAATGAAAAAAATGTTTTGCACTGGAATGCAAATAGTTTATCAAGAATTTGCACCAGTTTGTATCACTTTGCACGACTTCTCCCAGAACCCCTACTCAGAACAGACATTATAGAGGTTCAGAAGGACGCTCACAGCCCGGGGCCCTGATGCGACTACACTTGCTTCATTATCGGCAGTTCACACCCTGTCCCTACTCCCCTAATACACACTGCTCAACTGCAGGTTTGCCTCAGACACGAGATAGTTTTGTCACAGGGCCATTTCAGTAAATACTTAAAAAAGTATTTATAGAAACAATGCACTTTAAAATGTGTTCTAGAGGTTCCTTAATGATCCCTGACTAGGATTGCAACCTGGCAGGACTTCTAACTGCACCACCCGTATTTTAATGTCCCGGACGGTATGTTTAGCCCTTATCTGTACATACTTCAAACAGCAAAAATAAATAGAAAACATTTTTAAGTGTGTTCTAGAGTTGCAAAGTTTCCTGGCTAATAAATAGAGTAAATACAGACAGAAAAGTCATGTTACAAATGAATACATTCAATTTTATTCATAGTCCTATTTAGGACTATGCACACTCTTGAAACTACAACAAATGTCTGCCATTTTTTTTTTTTTTTTGGAACTTTGGCAACCCTACCCCTGACTGATTACTAATGTAAACTAACTGAAAAACATTACAAAGTTTAGCCGTCCACAAGGAGGAAGCATTTCACAGGTGCGTTCCCCATTGCCACTTCTGCCAACTCGGAGGGCCAAAGGTTATGTTTGGGTGGGCTTGGCCCACCGCTAGAACCGGGCCTTGGGGAAACCATGGCAGTTGAGAGGTAAAATAGAATAGATGTCAGCATGACAGCAGGCCCAACGCTTGTAGCCTGTTAGGGCAAGGAAGGCTTCTGTTATCTTTGCTGAGATACTCTAGTATTGGATCCACCATCACATAAAACTTATCCGATTCATTTTGAAGATCATGGGCAAACTTCTTGTATGCTAACAAATCCTATGCAGCCTCATTGTGGTATTTGGGATGAGGTCCTGTCCCCAGAGGCTCAGTATGGTCTGCTTTGCTGCTTCAAGGAAATGGGAGATCCTCTTCCCCTGGAGGAGTGGAGGGGATATGAACTCTTTTAGGGTAAGCCAAGTAGGACTAATGTAGGGTCCCTGGCAAGAGGCTTTCTTCCCCCTACACCTCAGCAGCCAGCACATCACTTTGGAATTGATACAAGCATGGACAAGACCAAACGATATGACAGATGATCCACGGCATTCCACACCTCCCACTCTCCCCCCAGCATGCCCTGGGTCTGCTAGTGTCTATCCTGTGATAAGCTGAAGTGTAATGCCATCAGTATATGATCTTATAGAGCACTTCCGTGCCTTGTGCTGTAGTGAGGCCCCCTTAGACTTAAATTGGGTTTTAATTGGCTCCTTTTTAATTCAGCTTGTTGAAGTTAGCATTTTATTCCTTTGATTATATGGGTTCCTTTAGAATCTGTGAGCCAGATGTATCATCTAACCATTTGGCGATTCGGTAATAGCGATTTTTAAGAAATCACTATTTCTGAGTCGCAAAATGGTATGTATCATATTTGCGATTTAGTAATAGCAATTTCTTAAAAATCACAAATGCTATTGCCAAATCGCAAATTGCAATAGAGACCCTATTCGCACCTATAGGCCTGTAGGCCCATATTTGCTAATTTTTTGCATTTCCCAAATTGCGAATTCCTAACTAGAATTCATAATTTAGGAAATGCTAAACACCAGGGTGCTGGGGGCATAAGGCCCCCTCTGCTGCACCCCAAAAAAATATTTTAGGAAATATAAGGTGCACACATGCCAGGGGGGCATGTGTGCGCTACATGTCAATTTTACAAAATGCATTTTAATGCATTTTAAAAATTAGCAAATGGTTACCTCCAAGTAATTGCGATTCCTTAATGCCCAATTCGCATTAAGGAAAAGCATCATACATGTGCTTAAGAAATCGCAAATAAGGATTCCTTATTTGCGATTTCTTATTTAGAGAATCGCAATTTGCAATTCTCTAAATGGGCTCGCAATTTTAAGGAATCGATATTTTAGCGATTCCTTGAAATTGCATTGCCAATGCCTTTCATTGGCAATGCAATGCCATGCGAATGCAAAAAGGCTTGATACATTTGGCCCTGTATTTTCTCGGCCTAGGAGAGGGTATAGTGAGGTCCTCCTTGACCTAAGTTGGTTCCCCATTTTAGCTTTGTTTTATATTTAATATTTTACACGTTTTAGTTGCAGTGATTTTTAGCAGTGACATTTTATACACTTTGCTTGCATTATATTCTCCAAATGTTTTGTACAAGTTGCTTGTTTTAGTTGGCCTTTTATTGACATATAATCAGTACATTCTGTTTAAAGCTAGGAACAGTACACACTATGCTAATGCTTGCGTTGCCTGTTCAGAGACAGCTTCTCATAGTTAGGCATATCATTGCATCAGAGCTGTGCTTCTACCACATTGTCTCTTTGATTATATGAATGATGTACTGACCCGGAAGGAGCAGAGGGCACTCCAGCCACAATCGTCGTGAGACGAATGCTGTGATCGACATACAGCTCTGCTGGTGCTAGTCTACCAGCTTCCTGAAGGGATTGCAATCCATTTTACAGGCTAATTCTTGATGCTGTTCCACAGATATCGTGCTAAGGCTAAACTCTTAGATCGGGCAAAGGGTACGCCTACTATGCTCTCAGTATTCGCTTAGGGTTATGTAGGAATATCTAAAAATAATATACCATGGTTGGATTGTTCATTCTCTTTACCATGTTCATAATGCTGGTTACTTTGCTTTGTTTCATCTGCCAAATCATCGCAGCTCATTCTCTCTATGCAAGACTATGATTGTTTCAATAAATGTATTGAAAATGTATCTTGTATCGCTCTTGTGTTTCGCCTGAGCATGAATGAGTAATACAATGAAAAAGTAAGATCTGTTTCCATGACTTCCTTGGGAGTCATATTCAGGTTGCCACAATCACCTTCCACCCCGGTAGGTTTAGGGGTTTAGGTGAGGCACTGTGAGCTAGCCAGGAATTGGGGTGACAGCTCCTGATGGTGTGGATGGACTTACTCCCCCACATTTTAAAGGTCTGGTGTCCTAAATATGCAGTTTTATTATCCTAGTAGTGACTGTATAACAGTGCATATTTAGCGAAATTGGTTGTTTGCATGTGAATGACCTCCCATTGTCTGTCATCTAAGGCAATGCCTGTGAGCATTTGGGGTATTCTATATGGTATGCCTATATAGCCCTACCCTCCAGGACATTCAGAAATACTGACTTGTGTCCAGTTAGGTCAGTTTACTGAACCTTAAGCTCAACCTTGGGTTGCTGTGCCTGCGAGCACTATGGTTTAGCAAAGGATCAATGTGTAAAGCATTTAACAACACCAAACAACAGAATAAGAAAATTACACGACACGAAAGAAACAAGACACCAGGTTGGAACAATAGATTATGTTTGTATATATTTTTAGAAACCTTGATCATACAAATCCACCAGACTGTTCCTGAGATATAGATTTTTAAAGGAAAAAATAACTTTAGCATCAACTGCAAACTACCATTGGTCAACAAAAACTTTAGAAACTTTTGAAATGTTTGGAAAAGTGAGTTTGTCAACTCGGGCACAAGCTGGCCGGCCAAGTCCAGCAGGGCAGAGGTTCAGGGGCCCAGAAAAGATACTTTGGGCAGTTACCTGGCCACCAGAGCATTTTTAGAGCAAGATCCAAACTTTACTGGATGACTCCCATAGACAATAATGGAGTGGTCCTGCTGCTGAGGGATGCAGGCTCAAAAATGGTCGGGGTGCTGTGCAGTCTATGGGTGTGAAGTCTGGTCATGTCCACGGCCCACAAGGGGATTCGGGGCGACTCTGCCTATGGATTTTGGGATCCCACAAAGTCCTCTTTGCAGGGTTTCAAGGGCTGCCGATGCAGACTATGAGGGTCATTCTGACCCCGCCGCCAGCCTGGCGGGAACCGCCGAATGACCGCACCGCGGTCAAAAGACCGCGGCGGCCATTCTGGCTTTCCTGCTGGGCCGGCGGGCGACCGCCAAAAGGCTGCCCGCCGGCCCAGCAGGAAACCCCCTGCAACAATGAAGCCGGCTCCGAATGGAGCCGGCGGAGTTGTAGGGGTGCGACGGGTGCAGTGGCACCCGTCGCGATTTTCACTGTCTGCATAGCAGACAGTGAAAATCTTTGTGGGGCCCTGTTAGGGGGGCCCCTGCACTGCCCATGCCAGTGGCATGGGCAGTGCAGGGGCCCCCAGGGGCCCCACGACACCCGTTCCCGCCATCCTGTTCCTGGCGGTAAAACCCACCAGAAACAGGGTGGCAGGAAGGGGGTCGGAATCCCCATGGCGGCGCTGCAAGCAGCGCTGCCATGGAGGATTCCCTGGGCCAGGGGAAAACCAGCGGGAAACCGGCGGTTCCTCTTTTCTGACCGTGGCTTTACCGCCGCGGTCAGAATGGCCCAGGAAGCACCGCCAGCCTGTTGGCGGTGCTTCCGTGGTCGTAGACCCTGGCGGTCGGTGACCGCCAGGGTCAGAATGACCCCCTATATGCTTTTGCAACACATCAGTCAAGGTGCAAATCTTTGGTGGTGGCTGGTGTCCCTCATGAGTGATGGATCCAGTCACAACTAACACCCAGGGGTCCAGCAGACACAGGTGCAACTTTTGGTTATCTCCAAATTGTCCTTAGGGGTGCCCGGCATCCGGTACTGGCAAGACTGCTGCAGTGGCTACCAGAGAAGTGACTTGGGCTTCCTCAGCTTTAATGACTCCAGTGCTGTTCTGGGGGGGCAGCCATTGACCCTTGGAGTCTCCTTCAGACTTGGGCCAGGAATCAGAATTTCCCCAAGCTAGGCATGCAGAACAGTGTCCAAACGCCACTGGCCCAAAGTGCAGCAGGTGTAGTCGCTCCAGCGTCCCAGGCTTTCTTTGTGTACTTCCAACGGGTGAAGAGTGGTCTTCTTCTCGTCCTCTTTCCTGATCCAGTGAGTACTGAGGGTCAGCTTGCCAGGGGTGTCATATTTATTCCAGGTAAGTGCCCTTAGGGGACCCACAGTCACTAGCCAATGGGCTGCTAGTCCCCTCCCACCTAGAGATGAAGTTCCTGGATTGTGTGGCATTATCTATCCCAGAATGCCACATTCTTGCGCCCTTCAAGATGGCACAATCCTTCCTCGTTGTAAGGAGTAAGGTAGCCCACCCTAGAGGTGTGGCTACCTGAGGATAACGCACCCACCGTAGAACCAGTTTTGGGGCAAGTTTCTCGCCTCTGGCACTGTCGCCATACTGTCAGCAATAACAAAAGGCATCCTGCCCAAGGGTGTTGGACCAGGCGGCCCATCAAAGTAGGCTCTCCTTTGAAGCACACTTCCATGTTAAGCCCTTGAGTGGCCATCCAGGCAGAGGGGGTGATATCTCACTACTGTGGCCCTGTTCCTGACCCTGAGAGTAATTCCCATGTCTCTCTAGGTGGTCAGAAAGCTGTCTGTATTTGTGTGTACCTTTGTGAGGCCACTGGATGAGCGGAATACAAAGTGATCACTTTTCTAAAAGTGACCAACTATCAACTGTGACATTAATTCCAACCTGAGCATTAGATCGCAATTAATGTCACAATTAATTTGATACATTACATGACCCAGTTTGGTAGTTCTAATCAATAGTTAGTTGGGTGGGGATGTACCCCGGTAACCTCTTATTAGCCAGTGGGCCTACCAACGTTTCCCATAGCAAGACGAGAATTTGGAAATGTTGCTGTTGAGACATATCGAAATATATATGACTAACTTAACAAAATATAGCTCCCTGTCATAGGGCTTTCTAGGACTTCCTTAGGGGAGACTTACATATACTGTTAAGGGGCATGATGGCTGTGCCATTAGTTTAAATGGCAAAGTCGAACTGACAATGAAAACACTGTCCTTCCAGGCTGCAGTGGCAGGCTGGGAGCCATTCTATGTCTTGTCACATGAAAAGTGGGACAAATAGTGCTGCAGCCCTGAGTGGACACTCTTCCTTACTATTAGACCTGACATCCTTGGTGTGGTCTCCCCTGTCTCTTTTTGCCTCTGCTTCCCATGTTTTGACTGTGTGCTTGACTTTCTTTTTGCCGTTTTTGGTACTCTGGGCACTTTACCACTGGTGACCAGTGCTAAAGTGCAAGTGCTCCCTATGTGAATTGAATGTGTAATTGACTTTTTCCTGATTGGTGTATTTGATTTAGTAGTAGGTCCATATAAAATGCACTAGAGGTGCACAGGGCCTGTAAATCAAATACTACTAGTGGGCCTGCAGCACTGGTTGTGCCACCCACATGAGTAGCCCTGTAAACATGGCTCAGAGTCGCCACTGCAGTATCTGTGTGTGCAGTTTAACATGCCAGTTCGACCTGGCAAGCATATCCCACTTGCCAAGCCCACACCTTCCCTTTTTATAGATGTAAGGCACCTCAAAGGAAGGCCCTAGGTAGCCCCATGGGCACGGTGCAGTATATGTTAATGGTGGGACATGTACTGGTGTGTTTTACATGTCCTAACAGTGAAATACTGCCAAATTAGTTTTTCACTGTTGCAAGGCCTATCTCTCTCATAGGTTAACATAGGGGCTCCCTTTAAATATCCTTTAAGTGCAATTTCCCTTTAGGAGTAGATAGAGACATGGCGTTTGGAGCCTCTGAACTCACAATTTAAAAATACATATTTTGGTAAAGTTGTTTTTTAGATTGTCAGTTTGGAAATGCCACTTTTAGAAAGTGGGCATTTTCTTGCTTAAAGCAATCAGTGACTCTGCCTGCTTGTCTGTTCCCTGTCTGGGTCAGACTGACAGTTGGGCTGTTTGTGAATCTTCACTAGACAGTGACACAAAGGGAGCTGGGGTGTAGCCTGCATATCCTGATGGGCCATCTGAGCTACAGTGGAGGGAGGAGTATTCACGTACACCTGAATGGACTGCACCTGCCCTCACACAATGCAGTCTCCAACCCCCTGGTGTGAACCTGGAGCCAGGCCTGGGCAAGGCAGGATCTTGTGAACAACAGAGACTTTCCTTTGAAGTTTGCCACTTCAAAGGCAGAAAGGGGTAGAAGTAGTGGACCCAAAACCCCAGATTTTCAGATTACTTCTGGAAACAAGAGGAACATCTGCAAAGGAGAAGAGCTGAAGAGCTGGAGGAGGAGTGCTGCCCCTTTGTCTGTGACTGTGCTTGTTGGGTTGGCCTGCAGTTGTTGATTCTGCCTGAAAGAGGACAAAGACTGAATTGTTGGTATATTCCTGCTTGTGAAGAATCTCAAAGGGCTTGGACTGAGCTTGCCTCTTGTTTTGAAGCCTCAGGGCCATTAAGGACTTCCTCTGCCAGCACCTGGACTCTCTGCTGAGACTCCTGCCCCACCAGTGGTGCCCTATCCAGTCCCTGGGCCTTTGAAAGGTGACGCTGGTAGAAAAAGGCTGAAATCGACACACAAGATGCCGTGCTGGGAACATTTTGATGCACCAGTTGCAACGCAGCTGTAAAAACAATGTACCACCCACCTCGCAGCGGGAATAGATGTACCACCTGAATCACGCCTGGAAAATCAACGCGTCACCTGCATTGCGGCTTGAGAAACAGTGCAAATACCTACTTGCGGCTGCTGAAAAAGACACACACCCCATGCAGCGTGGTTTTCCATCACTGTGCGGCCAGATTTCTCATGCATCATTGCTGGCCGTCAAAATCAACATGAACCTGCGTGTATCCAAGGTGCCCTGTCTGGAAATCCACACATTGCACTCTTACGGGAGAGAAAAACGATGCATCACCTACCAGACTGGAGAACAATGCACTGTGTCACTTGCAATTAAGGAATCTACGCATCACTGACTTTTCCAACGCATGTTCACCCATGTGGCTTTTTTTTTAACGTAAACCAGGTACTTTGTGTAACAACAACGTTTCCATTGTTTTCTATGGAGTAAGACTGTTTTTACTTTAAACATTCATATCGTGACTTGTGTATGTTGGATTTTTTGTGGTTTTGGTCTTGTTTGATTTAGGTGAATATTGGCTACTCTTCTAAACTGGTGTGTTGTCCATTTTGTAGTGTTTTCACTGTGTGAGTTTTGGTACAAATACTTTACACATTGCCTTTGAGATAAGTCTGACTGCTTGTGCCAAGCTACCAAGGGGGTGAGCAGGGGTTATCTTAAGTGTGTACCTCCATTACCCTAACTAGAGGGTCCCTTCTTGGACAGAGTGCAAACTGACTGCCAACCAGAGACCCCATTTCGAACACTTATATGCCCCGGTTACTATATACTAGGGTTTCATAAGTAAGTCAGACCTTGCCTATTGGGTGTATCCAATTCAACATATCATTGCATGGGGTCAGAACACTTGCACTGAGGTCTGGTGAACAGGCATCAGTGCACTTGCAGCATCCATCCTAAGAGTTAACATGCAAAAAGAGGTATATCCTTACAATGCCTAAATCCTACTCCCAAGCCCTTGGGGGACCTTGGCGAGTAGAGTGCTATAAATCTGGAAGATCAAGTGGTGAGTTGTTAGGCCCTGAAGGAACTTTTCTAGATATGTGAGGGGTCTTGTAAATGCCACCTTAAGTGGAGGGTGAAGGACCCAGTGCCTGATTTGCAAATAATAAAACCTCTCCATCGCTGATATATGGTATGTTTGTTTCACGTCCTCCAAGGACCGGATTGAGCCCTCATGGAACAGATCCTGGAGTCAATAACAGCCATTTGTAAATCCAAGTCTGGAATCTGGATCTCTCCAGGTTGCTGGAAAAATCTCAGTTCCTATGTACGGGAGTTAAGGAGGATGTATAGGTGGTTGCACTTTTGTAACTGGAAAGGTAGTCTCAGGTTTTGAAAGTGGCGATCATAACTATGGAGATGTAAAGATTGCTGCAACTCTAGTTTTTAGTAAGCCAGAGGACGTTGGCAAGAGCCTGGCTGTCATATTCTGATCTATTAAGCTCATCCACGCTAAATCTATGACATGAAGGGCAGGTTTGGTGCTATCAAGTAGACCGGGACAAGGCAAATCCCGTCTGATCGGTGTGAATTAAGTTAGGAAGGTACACTTCAAGATGAGTTGCAAGGATTTTGCCCATTAGTTTTGCATCGATGTTAATCAGGGGTTTGGAGGCATAGGATTGACACAGGGTTGGGTCCTTCCAATTTATTTTTATGTAAAATGATATTATGTCTGACCAGCTCAGTGACATCACAAATAATTCATTTGTGGTCTGCCTCTTGTGAATGCTCTACCTCACGAAATCTATTGCTGTTCAGGGGAGTGGTGTGATGCTTGTAACATTTGTGAAGTTATTACTCTGTGGATATCCACAAAACGTTTTTCTTTCCTTCACGCCCTTGTAAAATGATACCTGGATAATCAAGGCACTAGTGGTGGAGTACATGAGGATAAGGAACAAAAAAATCCCCCTTTTAACAGGAGGCATGGAGGAAGGAAATAATTTTACATGCACAGGAAATAGAGCAACAAAAAAAATTGTTTCTCAACAGTAGACATACATGCGGAGTGGGGAATAAATCCCTTAATTTGGATATAAATTATCGAAAAAGGATATTTGTGACTTTTTGCAAATAATTTAACCCTACAACTGTGTATTTCCATAATGCATATATCTGCAGTTATATAGTAAAATGGCCAAGGTGAATGCCAGGAAGAATATGACATTTCTAACTTTACTTGGAGCACGCTTGGCCTGCTAACCATACGAGTCGCAATTTTTTTGTGAGTCGCGCTCAATATGTTTTTATTCCAAGAATGGCTGATCATTCTCTAATCTGACAAGCTGCAAAGTTTTATTCTACCAAAGATGTGTCAAATATTTTCTGGTTTGAACTGCGATAAGTCTACGCCTTTTAAAAAGGTAAAAATGGAAATGTCATCAACTATTGATACATACTGTCAAACCAAATTTCATATACTGAATAAAAACAGCCTTATCAGAGTTTTCTCGACTAGTAACTTCAGTTATTGAGGATGATTAAATGTATTATTTTCTCTGTTCCTCTTAAACCCTAAAAGATCTTTGCCAAATCTGGCACGATCACAGATCATTGGCAATGGATCGAGTTTGCCTAGTTTGAAGGTAGTTAGGAAGTTAAAAGCTTCAATAGTTATGGAGAAATGAAAAAGTCAAATGCATATGGGAGTGAGAACCAACCTTAACTATGAAGTTTTCACCAGAATACTTCATGCTCTACATGTGTATGGATATAAGGATGTTTGTTTCTGTGTGTGCATGTGAATGCCACCTTACATGTTTAGTAGAAATTGAGAGATCAGATTCTGTTTTTGTGAATAGTTTTATAATTCAAAGATAACATTTGTATTACAGAGCAAATGAAACAACTTGCAACAGAATAGAGAGAAGAACATTATCCTTGCTTTCATTGCCAGAACTATATAAAGAATGCCAAACCATTGGGAACTCAACACGCCCTGCAACCGAATACGAATCCTACACAAGCACGTTCTATGACACTGGTGTTAATAGTACTGATACCTCAACTCAGGGGTCAATTACAATCCAAGAAGACCCCATTGCATCTACAACTGATGTTACTGTTCCCTCCACAGCAATAAACTTTCAAGCCCATCACAGCACCATTGGAGATCAAAATATTTCAGTTTCTGAAGGCCCTTCCAGTGCTTTTGTACCAGTTAATCCTGAACGAACTCCACTTACTTTTGAAGGCACCTCGTTTGTCCCGAGTACCATAAGCTCTTCTATAATGGGACCAACCAAGCAACATGTCACCACTCAAGTTAACACTATCAAGAAGCGCACAACGATCCCTCACATACCAAGAGAGTATGTGTCAGACATTGACTATGAGGAAGAAGAGGAAGAAAAAACTACGGCCCCTCATAAGATCATTGTGTGTGATTATCATCCTTGTCGACATCTTCAAAAGCCTTGTCATGAAATCCAAAAAGCGTCAATGTGTTACTGCCCTGGACTCTCAGCAGACAATGTTGCACCAGACCCACCAAGGCTTAGAAAAGTGTCCGAAATCACAGACACCTCAGTACAGATTCAGTGGTGTGCTCCAAATTCTGTAGTGCAGCGATATCAACTTGTCTACCAACCAGTTGGCAGTGAGAACCTAACCATTATCGATAACATTTACATTACATCAAGAGAGTACACACTGTATAACCTTTTGCCAGCAACAACTTACCAAGTCTGTGTGATCAGCATCAATAAAGCAGGACCAAGTCAAACAGTGCCAAAACTTGTCTCAAGAATACCATGCACCAAATTCCAGACCAGACCAAGTTACATTGTCATTTTGACTACACTGTGTGTAACAAGTGGGGTTTTCTTACTTGCCATCATTATATTGTCTGCCTGTCTCTACAAGCAACGGAAAAATACTTTTGTTGAGAAATATGATACTCATTTGGTATCGTACAAAAATCCTGCTTTTGATTACAGCATGAAACTGCAAACATTCAATTAGTTCATTTTGCAATATTGGAAGCCACCACCCGTGACTACGAATGTAGAACTGAGCTACATCCTGCTCTACTATCACCATTGTGTGACACATAATGGCATGCACTTTTCAAAATGTGTGTGTGTTTTCCTAAGAGAGTAAGTTCACACCAGACGGGAAGGTAATGTTATGTTATGTTTCGGATGCTTAATAAATCATAGAGCTACCACTGGTTTCTTCGCGCTGAAAATATGATCTGTATGAACAACTGAAGAGGAGAGTCACTCATCGGTGTTAAAATCAACAAAGATAGGCTTGTCTAAACAGCCATATTTTGAAAACTTTTTTGAAGCATTTAAAATCTGTTTCTGTTCATATATAAGGTGGCAGAGAATTCCATTGTGCAGATAGTAACACAAAAATACTAGAGACGCCTCTATTGTTTAGCATGTGGAGAAGATGAGCGGAAGGCACATTTAGGTAATTACTGAGAGACATGTTTAGCCACAATTAGTGGTGCCATTCCATGTAATGCTCCAAAGATCAGACTGCATGTTTTACACTGGGAAGGATATTTACTAACATTTCA
This sequence comes from Pleurodeles waltl, assembly GCF_031143425.1. Taxonomy (NCBI): domain Eukaryota; kingdom Metazoa; phylum Chordata; class Amphibia; order Caudata; family Salamandridae; genus Pleurodeles; species Pleurodeles waltl. Next base: position 404,623,155 of record NC_090444.1, read on the forward strand.
CACAACGTAGCTCACACTGTATTTAATTTAATAGCACGAAAAGAGAGAAAGCAGAACAAAGTCATATTTTCGAAGATATGGTGTAGTTCTGCTCTCTTCTAGCACAGCACCCTTGTGGCTACCTAGCACCAATACAGGAACCTTTGCATCATGATGCAAGGGTGCCTGCATCGTGGTCAGCTTAGTATTTGTGTAGAAAGGGATACCTTCTGCCACAAAAAGTTATCCTTTGGGGCTATTTCCTTTTTGCATATGTGCTGCATTCTGAGAATGTAGCACACATGCAAAGAGTAAATAAGAAGGAGAAATAAAGGTATTTCTCCTAGTTACTCCGGCCTCATGTAGGCACACAAGTTTGGTGTAAACACATGGGGGTATATTTAAGAGCTCCTTGCGCCACATTAGCGTCATTGTTTTATGCTTATGTGGCCCAACGAGGCCAAAATCCCTGGGCCAAATTTACAAAATGGCACAATGCATGCATTATGCCACTTTGTAACCCTTTGCGCTACATTATGCCTGCGCCAGGCATAATGTATGCAAAGGGGCCGTTCCCCTATTGGGGGGGGGGGGGGCGTAAACTGGCACAAAGAAATCTAACAGATTTCTTTGCATCATTTTTTTTGCCACTTTTAACACCTGCTCAAAGCAGGCGTTAAAAGGAGGCACACCATTGAATACAATGGGCCTCAATGGGCTTTGCAGGATTTGTGTCAACATTTTTGATGCTAATCCTGCAAACCGTAGTTCCCTAACCACCCCCATGGTGCGCCGTATTTTAAATATGGTGCACACATGGTATCGTTAGGGAGGCGCTAAGGGGTGCAAGAAAAGTGGCACTGCACAGTGTGCAGCACCACTTTTCTTAAATATGCCCCATGCTTTTGTAAATATGGGTGTGTGTCTAAATACATAGGTGGATGCACAGGAATGTCCATGTAATTCCTACCCGTTACAAGGTAAAGCAAGGCATTGCCTTGCACTGTTTTTTTTTTTTTTTTTTACAAAGCAGCACAAATTGGGATTTGCATAGCTTTCGAAATCCCAAAATGGATTTTTTGTATCTTGCTGCACCAAAAATAAGTGAGGCAACTCAGTGCAAAATCTTAGTAAATCTAGGGCTGGATTCTTTGCTTCACCCTCAGCTAAGGTAGTGGTTTCAGTAAAGGTGTCGCCTTATCTCTTTTAGATGCTTTGAAAATTGTTTTTTCTACCGCATTCTGCACCACCTGCAATGGACGTCCTTGATAGGTAATGTTCATATAATCTAGTCTTGAGCCAATAATAGCTACCACTAAGGTTTTAAAGCCCTTCACAGAGAAATAGGGCATTAACTACCTTGTTGCTTCCAGCAGGAATATGCATTTAGAGACCACAAAATCTATCTGGGATTTCATTGAAAGGCTTCTACATATTATCACACCCAAACTTTTTTCTGCTTCCTTGTGTAGGGAAAGGTCCTTTTAGAGGGCTTATAGATCAACATTATTATTCATGATTACTACCTCTGCTTTTCAGCATTTAGCTTCAGATGATTGTTACGTATGGAGCCCCAGAAAAAACACATTGTATTTTGGTAGGTTTATTTAGAGGAAATTTACCATCTAGGCAGAGCAGTATCTGCAAATCATCTCCATAATTATGTGGCAGTCGTCCTCTCACAGATATTGCATTTATCAATGGTCTGACTTACATATTGAACAGAAGAGAGGACTACACGAAGCCTCGAGGGACTCTACACCTCACAGCTGACAGCTAGAAAATGTAATAATTGTAGTGTTTTTACCTTGTACTCTAAAATTGATTTTGCCCAGTTTACAGGGGGAATATTTTTGGCCACTTCCCTAGCATGGCCCAACACGATTTCAAGATCGACTGTGTCAAAGGCGGCTGTCCAGTAATGTAAGTGCTGACACTAAGCCCTTGTCTATGCAAATAATCTATGGCTGATTTTATCATAGTCTCTGTATTACGAGCTGGACAGAAATCAGCATTCTATGGTTCAAGGTAATTAGATGTCTGGAGATGATTACCTTGTGCAATTAGTGCTTCCAATAATTTCGCACTGTGCGGATGCGAAGAGATGCATTGGTTGTTTTTCTGTATGAGGGTATCCAAACCTTGTGTTAGCGCGCCTAGTCCTTATTAAGTAAACTTACAAGGGAACGCGTATAGGTCGATGAACCTTTTGGATCGCATGGAGTATCCTAGTCACCCGGTAACCAATGGATCATCAATAAACATTATAATCAACAATGTAACACCAAGGAAAACCCTATCTAATGAGAAAAAAACATTGTTTTTATTCCCTATTAGTTACAATTCTAATCAAAACCTTTATTCAACTTTATTTGTTAATCAAACTTTATTAACACCATAAGCAACTATTCATCATGAATTATTGATAATCAAAAACAAGCATTAACTTAAGTCAGCAAATTCTTTAACATTTTGAATAATTCAGCAATGCAAGTTAGTCAGTCAACCGTCACCGTTAAGTCACCCTCGTCAGCATACCTAACTCAAATTAGCATCAGCATGTGGGTCTGAATGCAAAAACAAATTAGGCAAAAATCATTAATTTGGAAAAATCTATCTAAGAGAGAAAAACATTTTAAAACAGCGCAGTTGGTACCTAGAAGAAAAAGCACACGTTAGACAGTCTCATTTTTATAACTACCTATCCAAGATAAATCAGCATCGAGTCAGTCTTCGTCTCCAGGGCATCAGTCATCAGCAAGTATCGGCTCACAGAGCGTAAGCCCAATTATCAGCACTTCGGACAGCGTCCCCTGATGTCATCAACTTTCGCCTCGCCGCTCTGAATTTCCTTCCATTGTCATGACTTTTTATTAGGGTTTCTCAGTCCGTCCCACAAATTGCTAATGGGTCAACCTCATCAGGGGTTATGATTCTAACCTATAGTTTTTGTTTACCACTTGTTTGCGTCGGGTCAGGCATCAAGTTCCATTAAAATGATTGGTCCTTCTTTTCGATGAGAGCATCATCTGGCTCTTCAGATAAAACAATTATTGCCCACAGTCTTTTAGTCAGTGCTTCTATTGTTCAAGTCCTGGGAAAGTACATTTAGCCTACCCTACACATAATTGTATCAATTTGTTCTGATCATCTCCTGTCCTCTGGTACATTTGCAGAAATTTCTAGCAGAGCCCGTCTGAACTCTGTGCAGTTCAAGGTCCTTTTCTCCAGTTCCAGTCCTCGGCAGCTCATCGCATCTCCACGTTTAAGCAAGCAAGGCCCAGCGCCAACCAGGCCTCTAGTTTGGAGAATATAAAGCATCAAAAAACATGGATTATAAAATCAAATATGACATATACATTTTTAATATTTCACATTATTTTAGCATTAACACACATGGTGAGCACTCCCCGTGGGCACATTTTGCTCATTACACGTTTTTTTTTAATTATTAGTTTCTTTTATTAATATTTCTCTTTAGTATGTATACGCAAATCATTAGAAATGTCTAAATATGTCATCACACCTTTCCCTTGCCAATCCTTTTACAAATTAATTTCAGCTACATTTTGATCTCTTCTCCTTACATTTTCCCTATCGATTCTTCTTCTGGGTTGTTCTTCATTTTTAACCCTATTTATTTTAATTTTCTGCCATAATTTACATGCCCCCAATAATCCTAATATAGCAATAATCACAATTAATATTCCTTGGACAATTTTGCACAATATCTCACCCCAAATTTGACTAAACCAATTTCCCACAGTAACAAATACATTTCCAATCTTTTCCCAAACTCCTGGTTCCCTTCAGTTCTTTCAAATCCTTACTTGCATTAGTTAAATTAGTAAGCAAATCTTTTATCTCTCTCTCGTTTTCAGGTATATATGAACATCAGTGCCTTCCATTAATCATTTTACAGACTCCTCCGTCCTTCTCCAATATTATGTCTAAAGCAAGCCTATTTTGAAGCGTCATAGCTCTATCTGCAGCTAATTCAGTGTTTAGTAAAAGTATAGCTCCTGTAAAATTGGTTAACATATTATCTACTATAGTTGATAGTTTTTGTATCTTATTTGCATTCAATATAACTCCTACTGAAGGAATTATAGCTCCAAAAATATCCCTTACAATTGCAGAGGCTGTCTCTCTCCTTTGTCTCATTTGGTGTAACTCAGTCATTTTCGGTATCCTTTTCAAATCATCTATTTGATAAATCTTAGGAAAAACTATTCCCAAGTAACATGTCCCATACCATCCTCTAGGAAGTCAGTAATAAGCATTAAGTCCACAAATATAATACATTTCAGGAATCACAGGGTCTGCACCATTCAGCATAAATGTCCACTTGCTCTGAAACAAAAACACATGCCTACATTCACTCGTTCCCACAAATAAAGTGTCAGTGCGTGACTCTGGCCTATATATACAAAGCTTCCCTACTTGCAATGCATCTAAGGCTAATTTCCCTTGTCTTTTAATAGCAGTGTAAGCATAATCATTCTTGTAAGTTCTTTTCTCTAATTCTTTCTCTAGTTTCTCTTTTAGTGCTTTTCTCCTGTCATCAGTATGCCCAATAAAGCTCTTTTCTATAGGTGTTAATAAGCAAGTTAAATTATTACGATGCGCGTAAGCCGTGCCAAAGGTCAGTGTTGGCTCAAAGAATCCTCTAACCAATACTATATCATGATCCTTAACTATCTTACTCAAACATCTAATTGTAGGAACAAAAGAAAATACCATGTCATAATTTTAATAAAAGTACTGTATATACTCCTGGGTATAGAATTGAGTTAGTAGCAAACTACAAGTTATACCGTAAGTCAGTGGTAGACTATGGTAAGTGATCCTCCTTCCACAGAGGAAGGTATTTGCGTACACACAAGACAATACTTCGCATCCATTGTTTCCACATACTCACTCAATAGACAATAAAAGACGTTAGAAGACAGTTTTCCCTTTGCGTTAGTATAATCATGCAAATATTGCACATCCAACTTAAACCTCTCTATTGCTGTTAGTGTAGTAGTCTCAAGTACAGGCCTCTCCCATCTCATGAATTGACATTCCCACAATCATTATTATAAACAATATTCCACACACAATCGCCATTCCTACACTCAAATATCTACAATACCTAATGTGCTTGATTTTACTATCTAATCTAGCCATGATCTGTAAAGAATCAGAAAGCAGAATTGAACTCTTAATTAATATGCAACACGAAAAAAACAAAAAAATATACTTCTTTTTCACGCTTCAGCTCCATACAACAAGAACCATTTTCTTCCTTCGTCAAAAATTGTTTTGCAGCTAGTCATCTCTGGGATTCTAAGTGTCATAGCAGGCTATCAGTGTCTTTTTCTGTAAAATCAATAATCTCAGTTTCTTTTCCTTTTGCTCAACGACTCAGTCTACTGATTTTCTCCTTCAGGTTGCATCAAAATACTGATCCGGAACTTCTCTGTCGAAGCAAAAGGACATACACCTGTTTTGCCAATCACTTGTTGCGGCATATGCCCACTCTGGTCCTGCGTATCTTCGACTTGCTACTCCCTTTCTTTTCAACTTTCTTTCTCCTGTCAGTTCTCCATCACTCAATTTGTCTTTCTTTGTGGTGTCTATTTCTTCCTCTGTTGTCTCATTTATAACCAAGTCCTTTTTCTTGCCTACTTGGGATTCAGGCCAATGGTCTCCTTTTCTTGCCCCTTCTGTAAACAATCTCATCAAGATCGGACTCTTCTCCTTCACCTTATTTATAGTGCCTTCTCTTGATGGACCTGCAACGGGCTCAGGAGGAGTCAGATCACTTTGGCTTTGACCTGTCTCAACTCTTTCCCCCTCAGGCTCTGGCACTTGGTCTCTTTGTGATTCAGCACTCTTTGTTTCTGTGAGAACCTCTCCTGTGCATGGATCTCTTGTCACTTCTGCCGGGTTAATCTCTTGTTCTGTCTCCTGAATTTCTTCACCCTCGTCTCTTACTGGGGTGATCGATCCTTCTTCCGCCAATTCTGGATCTACTTCTGGTTCGACCTGCTCCGATTCTGGTTCAGGTAGAATTGTTTGCTTTGCTGCTGTTGGCATCCTCAACAACACTTCTTCATGATCCTGAAGCCTCACCACTTTCTTTGTATGGTTCGCATGTATCCAGTTAGGCAAACCCTCACACTTCACAGCTGTTGTAGTTGTCAGCACCACTTGATATGGACCTCTCCAACGCGGCTCTAGGCAAGTCTTTCGCACATGTTTTTGGATCACAACCCAATCCTGTTCTTAGATTGTGACCTGGGTCATGGATAGGTGGCAGGGTAACGGCTTCTACCTGCTGAGAAAAAGATCAAACCACATCATCTAGACCCTTGCAGTAGTCCAACACCATATCATCTGTAATACTGACAAGAGCATTGGCTGGTATTGCTGGCAACCTCATTGCTCTTCCCATAAGAATCTCATGTGGGGACAGCCATGTCTTTCTGTCAGGTATATTTCTCATTGACATCAACACTAAAGGCAATGCATCCGGCCATTTCAGATTTGTGGTGGCGCACATTTTGGCAATTCTTGATTTCGGAGTACCATTCATTTGCTCTACAAGTCCTGACACCTCTGGACGATAGCTGCAGTGGAGCTTCTGTTCAATGTTTAGTGCTGCACATAAGAGCTTAATCACTTAGTTCCCCTATCTGATTCTAAAGAGATCGGAAATCTGAACCTTGGTATCAATTCTCTAAGTAGCAATTTTGCAACTGTAAGACTATCATTTCTGCGTGTGGGTACGCTTCAATCCAATGACTAAACACACACACACTCACCAACACATACTTCAATCCACCACATGCAGGCATCTCAATGAAATCCAATTGCATTCTGCTTAATGGTCCACCTGCTCTTCCAATGTGGCTCAGATTTACCACTGTCCTTTTTCCCATGTTTAACTGCTGACAGATCCCACATCTGTGACACACTGCTTCAGCTGCTTGCCTAAATTTTGGATTGAACCAATCAACCTTGAACAGCCTAATCATGGCATCTCTTCCAATGTGTGCCTGGCCATGGTAATACTGAGCCATCTGAGTCAGCAGACAATTTGGCAATACCATCTGACCCTCCTCAGATACCCAGATCTCATCTGGTCTCTGTACACACTTCAGCTTTTCCCACAACTTTTTCTCTTCCTTGTCTGCATTTCCTTGCAATGTTTTTAATTCTTCTAAAGTATCAATTATTTTCAATGCAAAACTTGTACAACTGGGCTCTTCTTCTGACATCAATTCCCACTTGTCTTTAAACGATATACAGTTCAGGGCACAAAGCCTTGCAACCTGATCCGCATACCCATTTCCCAAGGAAATGTAATCTTGCGTTTTTTGATGTGCACTTCATTTTACCACAGCAATCTCTTCAGGCAATTGAATTGCATACAGTAATTCTTTTATCCTGTCACCATTTCGTACTGGGGTTCCACTTGAGGTCATAAAACCTCTTTTCGACCACAATTGACCAAAATCATGAACAATTCCAAATCCGTACTGACTATCAGTACATATTGTCACTCGCAGCCTGGTGGAAACATACCAAGCTCTAGTAAGAGCCACCAGTTCTGCTACTTGTGCTGAATATACACCAGGAAGCCAAGATGCTTCTAGGGTTCCTGTAATAGTACATACAGCATATCCTGCTCTCAAAGTGCCTGTTCCATCTCTAAGGCATGAACCATCAACAAAGACAATTTGGTCATTTTCTTCTAATCAAGTATCTCTGATATCAGGTCTAGGCTTTGTACATAACTCAGTCACTTCAAGACAATCATGTTCTATATCCTCCTCCTTTTCAATTTCAACAGTATCACTTGGCAATAATGTTGCTGGATTCGACACTGTACATCTTTTCAAAGTTATATTTGGAGCTCCGAATATGCTTGTCTCATACCTTGTCAGTCTGGCCTCCGTCAAATGTTGTGTTTTCGTCCTTGTCAGTAAAATTTCAACAGAATGTGGTACCATTACCATCACTGGGTATCCCATAACCACCCCTTCACATTGGGAAAGACTTTGACCAACTGCGGCTACTGCTCGCTGACAACCTGGTAAAGCTGCTGCAACCGGGTCCAAGGTAGCTGAAAAATAAGCTACTGGGCGATAAGCACCTCCATGGACTTGTGTCAAAACAGACAAAGAACAAGCATCACGTTCATGACAAAACAATGTAAAAGGCTTTCTGTAATCAGGCATTCCTAACGCTGGAGCTCTGCACAAACCCTCTCTCAATTGAGTTAACGCCCTCATCTGATCCTCATCTAGGCTAATGGGATCTGTAACTCCTTTGTGTGTCAACTGCTTTAGGTGTTTTGCTGTCTCAGCAAAATTTGGAATCCATTGTCTACAGTACCCTACCATTCCCAAAAACATGCACACATCCTTCTGGGAAGTCGAGGGATTTCTCTGCAAAATCATTGTAATCCTTTCTCGGGAAATTCTTCTGAACCCTTTCTCAATTTGATGACCCAAGTATTTGATAGACTTCTGGCAATACTGCAATTTCGCAGGTGAGACCTTGTGTCCAAACTCTCCCAAATGATTTAACAGGGTAATCGAGTTGTGCTTACACTCGTCCCTTGTTCTGGATGCAATCAATAAGTCGTCAATGTACTGCACAAGAGTCGATTGGCAGGGTAATTCCAATGACTCCAAATTCTTCTTCATAATCTGATTGAACAAAGATGGTGACTCCGTATACCCTAGTGGAAGCCTGCACCAGCTATAGACTTTATCTAGGAATTTGAAACTGAAAAGAAACTGACTATCCTCATGAAGTGGCACCGAAAAGAAAGCTTGTGACAAGTCAACCACCTTGAACCACTCTGCCTCACAAGGAATCTGAAACAGTATCACTGCTGGATTGGGTACAATCGGACAGCACTTAACCACCATGTCATTCACTTTTCGCAAGTCCTGCACAACCTGTACCTTCCCACATGGCTATTTCAGTCCCATTATCGGTGAATTACATGGGCTGCTCAACACTTCCTTTAGAACTCCCTGTTTCAGGAAATCTCCAATTATCTGTGCTACTTTCATCATCACATCTTGTGCCATGTTGTACTGTGGAAGTTCCGGAAACTCAACATTCGGCTTCAAAGTGATTTTAATAGGTTCCACTCCTTTGATCAATCCCACTTCCTTTCCTGTCAAATTCCAAACCTTCTCCTTTACTGTTCCCTGAAGGTCTGCATGCAACTCCTTTATACTGAACATCGGAAACATTTCAATCAATGAGTATTCTTCATAAGCATTATTAAGTACCATGGCTGACGCCTGTTCCTCCTCATTTTCACTATGGGCCAGATGTAGCAAAATATACTTTTGTGACTCGGAAATTGTGAGTTGGTGCGACTCGCAATTTCCGAGTCGCAAAAGCATTTGCAGAATGGGGTCTCAGACACCTCCTGTGAATCGCAAGGGGGTCGCAAAGACCCACCTCATTAATATTAATGAGATGGGTCGCAATTTGCGACCCCCTTACGATTCCCTGCACTCACAGGGATGGTGGCCTGCTGGAGACAGCAGACCTCCATGTCTGTGACTGCTTTTTCAATAAAGCAGTTTTTTTTTTTTTGTATTGCAGCCCGTTTTCCTTAAAGGAAAACGAGTTGCAATACAAAATAAAAAATGAAACCATTTGGTTTCATTTCTTCAGAGTAGGCAGTGGTCCATTAGACCACTGCCTGCTCTGAAAAAATATTTTTTGCCCCATTCACAAAGGGGAAGGAGTCCCATGGGGACCCCTTCCCTTTTGCGAATGAGTTAGCACCCACTTCAAGTGGATGCTAACTGCGAATTGCTTTGCGACCGCTTTCGTGGTCACAAAGCAATTCTGCATCGCGGTGCGAGACGCAAATAGGAAGGGAACACCCCTTCCTATTTGCGAGTCGCATTCCCATTTTGCGAGTCGGTACCGACTCGCAAAATGGGGATGTGCATTGCGATGGCCGTTTAGCATGGCGCAAACTGCGATTTTCGCAGTTTGCGCCATGCAAAACGGTTCGTACATCTGGCCACAATTTGTCTGGACTTCTATCCCTGCATCTGTGCAATTTATGGAACATTTGGTCTTGCACAATAAATCTCTGCCTAACAAAAACACAGGACTTGAGTCACACGCCACAAATCTATGCAGTCCCAAATAATTTCCAATTTCAACTTGCACTGGTTCTGTGATAGGGTTCGTTAATTGCCTATTCTCCACTCCCACAACGTGAACTGTCCTACCGGAGAGGGGTAAGTTCGGTACTTCCACACTCCTCACTGTGGAGCGCGTAGCTCCAATGTCGACCAAGAACGAGACGTTATGTCCCATTACTTTTCCCTTCACAAAAGGCCCTCTCTGATCTACCTCTAGGGACGCAGCAAGAATGCAAGCTACTTCGTCTGAACTGTCACTCATTCATTCATTGTTTATTTCATCCTCACTGTGAAATGGGAACTGGTGTACTGTATTGTTACTATTGTCTGGTCTCTGACCTGTGACCTGTTGAGTAAGCATAACTTGTTGCTGCTTCATTGGTGCTTGGGTTATGTGCATTTGCTGTCTAGGCACCATAGAAACCTGCTCCTGTACTGGTGTTAAAGAAGTAAATTGTGCTCGAGGCACCTGCAACTGTTGTACAGGCAAGAAATTCTGACCTCGATTTTGAGCATTTGCAACTATGCCCCTCATTCTTGGGACCCTTACATTTTGAGCTGCATCAACATCACTTTGCTGAACCATTCCTTCTTGCACCATCAATGGGCACTCGCGCTTCCAGTGTCCCATGTTTCCGCACAAATGACATGGCAACATCCTTTTCATGCCCTGCATGTCATTCTGAACAACCACAGTGCTTAGATCCGGACCACACAACATATCCATCCCACGCCCTCTACCCTTCCCTTGAGGTTGAAACATGACAGCTCTCTGTTGCGGCGGCATCGGCGGCACAAAAGCTCCTTGTACTCCTGATTGTGCTGCCTTAATCTGCATCACCATTGCCTTTTCTTTCAACTTCTTTTGTTTCAATTCGATCTCATCACTACAATATTTAGCATACTGAAACACCTCATCAATCGGCTTTGCCTGCCAGCAAATCAAATGATTCTTAGTCATCTGCCCTACTTCAGGTCTCAACCCTTCAACAAATCTAAACACGAAATGTCTTTTGGTTCGACCGCTTCCTTGTCACTGTACTCCTTGAAAGCCTTTAACAACCTTTCATAATAAGTATGTATTGACCCTTTAGTTTCCTGGACTGTCCTGTCAATCCTCTGCCAATCAATGTTTTTAGGAGAAATCCTAGTCTTCAGGAACTCAATCACCGTATAATAATTTTTCATTACCTCAGGTGATGGCGCGCCTGTAATCTTGTTCCTTTCAGGTTCACTCGTTGGCCAGTCTATTGCCGTCTTACATTCGACCCATAAGTCGGCTGGCACAACTATCTCGAATAAGGTATTCAAGACTTCCCACAAACACTTAGAGAGTTTCACAAACTTCTCAGTCTGCTGATACCATTCAACTGGTTTCTCTCTGAATCTGGGATAGTCATTTGTAAAAGACAATATGTCACTTCTGTGCCATGGGACATGAACAAACTGACTCCCTGGAATCTCTCTTATCGGAAGCATTTTAACTGATTCCCCTTTTTCTGCTCCCTCTGTTTCTTCTTGGGAATCTCGTTTTCGTTTCTCCTTTTTCCATGCCCATCTGCCTTCCCACTTCTCTAATGTTCCCCAAATGTGCACACTCTGCAGCAAGTCCCTCAAATGTGCTTTTATTCCAGCTGATCTCATGTGTTCAAAATCTTTTGCCTCGAAATCTAATCTGTAACTTCGTCTCAAATGCTTCATTGTTTTAAGGTCAATGTCATGCTTCTCAGCTACTTCTGCTAATTTCTGGTGTATTTTCCCTACCTCTTTTGTGATCCTTGGAAATAAACACCTCAGTTCTTCTTCAGTGTAGGATTCTAACCTATTCAATCCCATTGTTCCCTCGACTAACTCATTTGCCTCGATATTTAGTCCCACTCTGTTCAGCTGATCTTCCCCTTTTGATGCACCTTGCAAAGAATTTAAACTATCCAGCCAACTGGTTAACTGCTGAGCTGTTAACCCTTGTAATGAGATATTACTTGCATTTGTGACTGGCAGCTGCTGTGCCACTGTACCCAAGGCTTGCGGTGTCAGGAGTCTCAAGCTGTGATTTGCATTAGAGACAATTGCCCCATTCAGCAATGTTACAAGAGGACTAAAACCCATAGGAGATCTAAGCTCACCAGGACAGGGTCTTGCAGATGGGGTTGATTGTATTGAATCTCCCGCTCCCCTTCTCACCAAACTCTGTGACATCTCAGTCTGTTCCCCTGCTTCCGTTTTCTTCTGTGCATAGTACCACTGGACCAACAGTGATTGGTAGTGATATCGCATCTGGGGCTGTCCTAGCACCTGCACCCTGTGTGAGTGGTACTCCCATTGCCTGATTCATAACTAGTGTGAAATCCACCGAAGTCTGTGTCAACGGGGTAAACTTTTTCATACCCTGCGTCTGTGCTGGGGGTAATAACGTTGGTGTCGGGTCTGTCTGAACCAACATTGGCTTCGGAAGCACCTGCTCTCTCAGCACTACGATATTTGAAACAGTCTCAAGAACAGGCACATCTGGATAAACCCTTAGTAACGAAGGTGTATGTACCTGCGCCTGAGCTACAGCACCAGTTCCTGTGACAGGTGTACTCTGTACTGCCCCTGGCAACTGTCCTCCCCCTGCTTGTACAGCTCCCGTGGCTCCCTGGGATGTTCCAGGAGTAGCAGGAGGGGCTGTAGCACTAGTTCCCGGACCCCCTGCATAGGTCGTCATAGGTGGAGGTCTGTCTCTCAGCAACTGCGTAATGAGATCCTCGACATCAGAGTCATCATCATCCATATAGGACTTCTTCCTTTTCTTTTTCTCCTCACTCTTCTCTTCCTTGGTACTATCCCCTTTATCTGAGTCATCACCCTCTGTGATTGCTGGGAACATCTTAATCTCTTTCATAGTTGCTATTCTCCATCTCTTTTGCTCCCAAACCCATCTAGCTTCTGCTAGTGACTTTTCTACCTTCTTCATTCTTCTATTGAACTTCAGCTCTTGCTGCTGTCTGGCCACTAACTCCCAAACTGCTAAAGCCTCAAACTGTGCCGGTTTCGGAAACGGCCTCATGTCATACAATGATAATCGCAACTGGTCCAAAATTCTCAAATTAAACGTTCCATGCTCCGGAAAAGCTAAAGTCCCTTGCTTCTTAGTCAATTTACTCCATTGCTTTAACCACTGACACAAAGCTATGCCTTTCTCTGTCATCACAAGATGTGCTGGAGTATCCTCCGGGGGGTTGGCTCCCCCACTGATGCCTTGATGTAAGAATCACCCTTCATTGCACTCTTAAATGCCTTGAAAAACTTCATTTTGCCGGTTTTGTGAACTACAAATTCAATAAATAAAATGACTTTTACTTCCAAGATTCCCTTCACCCATTTACTCAACCAATTGCCTCTTACGGACGGCTGCCAATCCGGTTGCAGCTATTCTCACTAACCGACCTATCCCAGCGCGGCACACACTGACGTCACACTGACACACAGCGGCTGACAAAGTCTTGCGCTTGTCCTCCTGCACTCAACTAATGCAAATTTATTGCGAGCGCCTTCACCAAATAATAACTAAAACAAACCTGCTGGTTTACTACAGGAAGGGCCTCAATTGCTTCAGGGACCTCATGGATTTTCACTAATGGCTCTTTTTGGCTCTTTAGCTATTCCTCTTTTTCAGTCCCTCACATTCGCAAGTAAAATTCGACCCGCAAACTTTACTCTTAACTGATCAATGGGTCTGTCCTGGTGCACATAGGACACGCCAAATCTCAGTTAAAACTTCTTTTATGTGTCTAACATTCACTCCGACTTGTTGACCACGCCCGATCAACCTACTAAACCAGACAGATTACAACATATAAACAAGTGTCTCCTACACTTGTCAATATACTCCGGAATCTTAGACCACGCAGGGTCCGTACATCACCAACAACCACGTGGACAATAATAGAGCACAAAACGCCACACACATATGAAGTTCGACGATTTCCCTAAATTCACACTTTGGAGTACACACACTCCTACTAGCCCTTAACTGGAGTACGCAGACTCCCTACTTTTACCTCACATACATCACAATTCACCTGCGATTTGCTTAAGCTTGTGCAAGCGCAATCTACTATTCTCATACTATCTCAAAATATACGCCGAGAACATACTCAATCTTACTAACGGGATCCAGGATCTGGGAAAGTCATTTCTGGGTTGAAGGGGACATCATCTTTGCTACCATTGCCATTTCAGAAAAACAAAATTCAAATCTCATAAAAAGGTTCAAACAACTGTACCTAACCTAAACTACTACCATAACCAGTAGTCACCAGTTAACTAGTTACCCAAGGAAACTAACAATCAAGGTAAAGTACATTTAGCCTACGCTACACATAACTGTATCAATTTGTTCTGATCATCTTCTGTCCTCTGGTACATTTGCATAAATTTCTAGCAGAGCCTGTCTGAACTCTGTGCTGTTCAAGGTCCTTTTCTCGAGTTCCAGTCCTCGGCAGCTCATCGCGTCTCCATGTTTAAGCAAGCAAGGCCCAGCGCCGACCAGGCCTCTAGTTCGGCTAAATTAAGAATATGAAGCATCATAAAACATAGATTATACAATCAAATATGACATATTAATACATAATTTTTATTATTTCACATTATTTTAGCATTGTTAACACACATGGTGACCACTCCCCGTGGGCACATTTTACTCATTACACGTTATTTTCAATTATTAGTTTCTTTTATTAATATTTCTCATTACTATGTATACGCAAATCATTAGAAATTTCTCATTTTAGCATATCTGCTCCAACACTTGTGTCTTCAAACATGGGGATTACAAAGGACTTTTTAAAACATTCAGACACTTTGCCATGTGAGAGTGAAGGTTCCATAATTACTGGTGCCATCATTATCATAATTTGAGGAGGGCAGGTGTCAATGGGAGACTATGGGCCTGATTTAGATATTGGTGAAGGGGAATATCCTGTCCGTATATTACAATCCCATTATATCCTATGGGGATCGTAATACGGCAGACGGGATATCTGTCACATTTGTGACATGGTATTCCCCTCCGCAAGATCGAAATCAGGCCCTATGGCTTGACATTTGTCATTAAACATTTTAGCATAGCCATATCCATTCATTTAAATTTGGATAGCATTATTTGATTGAATTCATTGTTAGAAGGATCAGCTTTAGTTTAGGTTCCTTTGAGGTACTTTCTCTAATCACTGTACTTTTATCAATAAAAAATTATCCACTTTATTTCAAAATTCTTGTGAGGGAGTTTGCCTTTATAAGTTGATGAGAGTTCATGCATGATTTTAAAAATCTCTTTTTGAATGTTGGAAGTTTCACGAACCTTATTAGCATTATGTGCAATGTTTACTCTCAGTTATTTACAGTTATATAGTCCATCATGCCTTTTTTAAATTTGGTCTTATTTTATCTCCATTAGTTCTTCTGTAATTTGTTTCCAAGTTTGCGTAGCTCTAATTTAGCTTCTAGTGGTTCTTGAGCGTACCACTGAACTGATGTGGCTCGTTTTGTTATGTGGCTTTTTATCCTCCGAGTATGGTGGTTACCTGCTTCATTAATCCATGAGGTAAATTCTCTCTCTCCATCTAATGAGGGACTCAATATAGGCTGAGTATTTTTAAGTGTTATTATCATGAATTCACTTTCTGACATTTACAGATAGTTTTGAATTCTGTTTGACTTGCATGTTCTGGTTCCGTGATTGGCAGGTCAAATTTAACTAAAAAGTAGTCCGACAAGATAAATGGGGAGATATTCGTATTAAATATCTTTATACTAAAGGGCCTATTTATGAGCTGGTTTGTGCCGCTCTTACATCACGCAACATGGTGCAAGAGCGACGCAGACCTTACATGTGATTTATGAAGCCATGCAAAGCTACTTTTTGTGGCCCTGAGTGGCTCCATAAATCTGGAGTAAGGCATTGCTGTGCATCTCTGTGCATTGCCTTACTCTGCCCTGGGAAGCATTGCATGAGGATTGGGTGGGTATTCCCATGCAACTACCATGATTTTTTAATGGTAGACCTGGGAATGCACCAAAAGGAGATGCCTTCTCTGGTGAGGTGTAACGAGGAGCAATATCTTTTTCTCCTCGTTACTTCCTCTTTCTATGTGTGTTGCATTCTGAGGCACACTTAGAAAGAGGAATATGCCCTCTCAGGATTGTTTTTGTGCAGGAAGATGTCCCTTCCTGCACAAAACCAATCTTGCATGCAATGTAGTCACCCTTGCACTATTGTTTTAGGGTGTCTGCGTTGGCGCTAGGCTGCCAAAAGGGCATCAACATAAGGGTAAAGGCAGGAATGCAGTATTGCCTTAAATACGGCGCATTACTGCCCTTTACCTGTCATGCAGTGTAGCACAGCAAAATGACTGGCTGCTCTGCACTTCATGACAAACTCGTAAATAGGCCTCTAAATGTCCAAATTTAGTGTAAAATATGATCTTTGCCATGTCACTATCCCCTTGGGTCCTGCCCTTGGATCATTTACCTACTAATAGAAGTCACCAGTTATCATTAATTGCATTACATCAATTGACCAATAGCAAACATAAAGTTTCATAAAATTATGTTAAATACCTAAGCTGGCAACATTCAACAAGTCAATATTTCAATGTTATGTTTTATTGGAGAATGCAGGTGTAATTAAGCCATTTTAATGCATTTGTGTGCCTCTATGTAGCTTTGACTAGAGAGTAAAAGTAATACACAGCAAATTCCATGTTTTAAAAGGGTGGTATTTAACTCTAAGGTTATCAGGGTACTTGCATGCCTCAGAGCATTGAGTTCATTGGATAAATACCCTCTTTTTCCAGCATAAAGACTACTCCCTGGTCGAGATGGGCGCACATGGGTTTGCTTTCAACACACCCACTGTCGCATACACTGCATGAATGGGCATTGAGTTTGTTTAAATAATCCCCTGATACCTGGTACATCTGGAGAGCTGACTCTCTAATGTGGTTCTAGAAAATGGCAACCAGGATACCTCCTATTCCCCACAAAGGGGAATGTGAGTTGAAGAGAGCCTTGACTTACATATTTTAAATCCACCAGCACGGTCCCAAGGTGGAAAGCAAACTAAATCAGCAGTAAGCTTCCAGTTCAGTACTCAATATCTTTCTGAAGCCCACATAAACACACACACACATACTCGTAACACAAAAAGCACCACTGTGTTTTACATCGACAAATGAAAAAAGTGCGAAGTGATAAAATTGAGTTAAAAATATAAGAGCAACAATATAACTCCAAGAGGGTGCTCTGATTCCGCCTCAGTACAAGCACACGGTCAGAGATGGGTTTAGAGCACTGTTGAGACAATCTACTCACACCTGATTCTCTAGATGCTACTTGCCACCCACTTGATAACTCCTCTTACATACTAGGAGAAAATGAGGCTTCAAAGGGTTATTTTGTACATTTAAAAATACATCTTAGGAGTACTCTGAGTAAACTGAGGTCCTAAGGGTGATTTTATATATTGATAATTATTTTGCAGGTAACTGTATCAAAATAATTGATCTGAAAAATTCAAATAACGCCTTATATCAGGCTGTTTTTGTGCCCTCATTAGAGAAGTAATTAAAAACAAGTATTAGCAAAGAGATTCAGTCCGGCATTGGCCCTCAGCCTTTTGACTTTGTCAGTGCTAGTTTTGTTTTGCCATGGACTTTAGCAAAGAACATTGTTGAAGAAACAGCAAGCCCTTTGCCAATATTTAAAAAATACATGGAGAAAGGCAACAATATTTTGCTTTCAAAAAGCACAAATTGCTATGGTACTCAGTGGTACTGAAAGGATCTATTTTGTGTGCGGATGTGCTTCTTGTGAACAGCAGAAAGCTGACACTCACAGAGCAAGGACGCCAACAGATGAAGTTGGCTCCTATTACTCCATGATGTATGCTGCAGTGGATGGAAGCAAAATATGAATGATACAAGAGGCCAATGTATGAAGAGAGCTGTCCGAAAGCACTACTGACATACTTGAATAACAGCATCAGGGATAACAAACACCACCAACCCCAAACCGCTCTAAAGCATCTTCATTGCCTCTGAGGAAAAGTTGACATTGCTATACAAAGGTCCAAATTTGCGCCACGTATCCAGAGCTAAAAAAATGAACAACAGGCACTTAAACCTGTTTAACCCTTATGTATTTCATTTACAAGTATTTTGTTAAGCTAGAGAAAGTGTGATGAAATATTTTCAGGGTTCTGTTTTAAAAAAGCACATATTTTGAAGTTGTGTTGTTAACCTGTAACGCTGAGTTAAGCCAGAAGCAAACGGCAAGGTAATGTCATTTATTTGTAGAGAATAAAGTCCATGGAGCTATTTGCTGAATTTTTAATGTGAGTGCACATTTGCAATGCACCCCAATCAGGAGTAGACAAGGCTGGCTTCTACTACCCATAGCATCACCCTTGCGAAGCCTGATCTCAGGTGTCATGAAGGGTTCAGCAGCAAGAGAAAGTAAACCAGGAGATCTGATAATTCCAAGTAACTGTTATTTCTGATATACAAACAGCATCATGAATTTAGTGGAAGGCAATTTGTTGCTCTTTAATGATAATCCTAAAAAATAATTTATTCTTATACATTGCACAGTTATGTTGTTTTTGGGTGTTGTTAAGAACATCTCTTATTATTACAGAAATTGAAAGGATGCAGTTGATCTACTTCAGAATGAAAGGGTAAATTGGTCCTCCCATAACTCATGTGTGTGACTTGCACATATTCCAGATTTAAGTGACAAATTCTGAATTTACAGTACAAGCAGCTACAATTTTCACTTTTTAACAGAACACTTTAGTTAAAGATCCTAGATTCTATTGCTTGTTGCCTATCTTTAAATTCGCTAAATTGGACAGGCAGTTTAAGAAGATATATTTATAAGCAAATAAACCAAGGGCCAGATTTACTATCACTTTGTGTCAGGTTTGTGTGACACAAACCAGTGCTATGTATTAAATTGGGATTTGCTTTACAGCACAAAATGTGTTTTGCGTTGGAAAGTAGCCCTCAAGTAAAGCAATTCTGGGGCATAGTGACTCGGGATAGCTGAAGTATAAATGACATTTTCAAGATCTACAATCCTTAAATGCTAAAGACAGTTAAACCCTATCATCTGCCACAGTCCTTTATGCTACTGTGCATCAGGGAGGTGTGGCATAGATGGTTTAGGGTTGTTCCCATACAACCACCTTCGTTTTTTTACACAAAGCCCTATCTACTAAGAAGGTTCAACAGGGCTTTGTGCCCAAAAAAATGATGCACCTTTAAGGCAGCTGTAACACTGAAAAAAAATGTCTCCAAACCTTTCTGAAATTGCATGTGTGCTGTACAATATGGTACATATTTAAACTTGGAAGCACTTTAAACTCTAAGAGTAGTATTTTGTACTAGAAGGGTACTCTTCTATTAGAAAACCTATGCTAGACCTCACGCACATACCACTGCAGTATGGATCAATGGGGTTTGCTTAGCATAAGGTAGCCTAAAGTGTACCAGCAGAGTGGTAGAGAAATACAGTGCCTTTTCTTGGAAGTGTTCTGCTCTCTCTCCTTCACACAAGGTTGTTCAAGTTTTTGTGCATCATTAACAATGGGCTGAATCGGTTCTATTCTTGATTTTACATGTATACATTGGTTCGATGGCATATGCAGCTGCACATTCTTTGCATAAGTCC
This sequence comes from Pleurodeles waltl, assembly GCF_031143425.1. Classification (NCBI taxonomy): domain Eukaryota; kingdom Metazoa; phylum Chordata; class Amphibia; order Caudata; family Salamandridae; genus Pleurodeles; species Pleurodeles waltl. The sequence continues at coordinate 404,643,029 of NC_090444.1, forward strand.
AGCATCTAGTGTTGGGCTCGGAGTGTTACAAGTTATTTTTCTTCAAAGAAGCTTTTTTGAGTCACAAAATCGAGTGACTCCTCTTCTCAGTGAGATTGCGCATGGACATCGAGTCCTTTTTTTAGATTGTTTTCTTTCTGCCATCGTGTTCAGACATGTTCCCTCTCGTTCCGGTAGATCTCGGTTCGGTAGTATGTGAACTTCTCTATCTTTCCTTTAAATATCAGTATCGTTTTTGAACGGGATCGATTAAACGCCTTTTTGGGCGACTGCACCCTTCTCAGGCCTACTGCGATACAGGCTCATGGATCGGACTCTGTTTTGATTCTGCCCTCGGTGCCACGCCAAGTTCCCCTACACTGACCAACACTCGGTGTGCAACCTCTGCCTCTCTCCCGATCACAAGGAAGAAACCTTTGAGGCATGTCGATGCTTCTGCTCCAAAAAGACTCTGTGGTAACGAAGAGCGCATTAGCTAGAGATGGCATTCAAGTCGACCAAACAAACGCCCAACATTTTCAGTGAGGATCAAGCGCACACAGCAGTTTCCATTGCAGATTCTGATTCCAACTGTGACTCCGATGGGGACAGCCAAGAGATTCCAGCTGCGCAGTACGTGAGTACGTCGGTCCCTTCCCATCACCAAAAACCATCCAAAAAATCAGCACAACTGATCTTGGTTCCACCACTGCTTGCCGGCCATGGTCGGACCCGAAAGTTACATCGTAGTTTGGACACTTGCTCTAGGCAAGACTGCTGGTTAAAGGATGACAGTACTTTTGTTTGTAGGCAACTATGTCTTCTCCTACAACAAGTCGCAACTGTTGTCCCAACCTTATCGGCTCACTAGCAGCACCTCACCAGAAACACAATAATAAAAGGTGATTTGTGGCAGCCTTTACGCGTGGACTCAAGAGTAAGACATCTCAGGGAGTGTCGTGGTTAAACGGAGATTACCCCTTTCTCATAGATATATCATGTCTCATACAAACGCAGGCAATGACAAAGGTGCAGTAAAGTTTCAATAGTTTTTATTCAACATAACTGCAATTTGTGATATGTTGCATGGGCTGCAATGATTAGGATAATGAATTATGCAAGCAACAGAATTGTGAAGACGAGAGTCATTATTACAAAGACCCCCACCATCTTGCAATGCATAAAAAAGACATACAGAATGTAATATGCCCTAATACCCTAGTGCGGAAGACCTAACCTCCTACCTAAAGGAGGGCTGGGTTTGTTAAACCTAATCTGCCAATGCCATGTCCATGAAAGGAGCCCCCAACCCTCGTTACCTTGGAATGAGGTCTCTATCTCAGACTCCGTAGGGACACGAAGACTGGGTCAGCGTCAAGACGACTTGCAGCATCGATATCAACGATGTTGGTGATGCCCTCTGGTCGGAATCCCTCTGATTATCTGTCTAAAGTGCGATATATTTATACAGATCTTCAAGGACCCCTGACGTAGGTGTGTTCCCAAACAATAGATAACAGACATGCTTGGGACGGCAATTATCCCTTGAAAGTATAGAGAGGGAAAATCCCTAAGTGTGAAGGCCTACTGTTTGTTTGTCTTTGGTGCTAGATCTTGACGCCTTAGCGCAGTGACACTGATAATGTAACCCATAACAAGTGGCCTAACTCTAAACAAGGCAGCCATCTTAGAAGAAATAAATAATTAAATGTGCTAAGACAGAGCAAGCTAAGTAGGTTAAAAGTCACTAGGTGACGGGGGCACGAGTCTGCAAGCCAAAGGCTAAGCTAACTCATTAAAACGAAGTAGGATTCACTACAGATGACCAGCCCTCGGGTTCGGCGTTGAAAAATATCAAAATGCATTCAACTGCACTCAGATCCCATAGAGGATGATTTTTCATTTAACACGCTGTCCTCCACACACAAAGAGTACCATTGCCTACCAGTGCTTCCAGGCATGCTCAAACATGCTGATGACATATTTTTAAAGAGCCAGTAAAGGCTGGGGTACTGACACCAAGGGTGGACAAAAAAAACAAAGCTGCACCATCAGATCCACTCTTCATCATTCAACAATTGCCACCTGATTCTATTGTTGTTAGTGCAGCAAGAAAGAGGGCAAATAGTCAGTTCCGTGAGGATGCTCCTACCCGATAAGAAAAGCCGGAAATTTGATGCAGCATGCACAAGAGTGGCAACTCAAGCTGCAAATTATTGGAGAATTGCCAACTCCCAGGCTCTTTTAGCCAGGTACATTAGGGCCCATTGGGACGAGATGCAGGAGTTCCAGCAATATCTCCCATCGGAACGCCAAAAAAGGGCATAGCAGGTAGTTGCAGAAAGATACAACCAGATTAGAGCTGCCATAGATGCATCAGACACCACAGCTGATGAGTATAAACACTAGTGTAGTAATCAGGAGGCATGCTAGGTTGCGATCTCCAGGGTTCAAAACTGAAATACAGCAAGCGGTCCTTTATATGCCCTTTAACAGACAGCGGTTATTTGGACCAGAGGTGGATACCACCATAGAAAAATTAAACAAGGGCTCTGACAAAGTATAGCAACGGGTGCCCTTTACGCAACACCTGTTCGGGGTACTTTTCGCAGGCCCCACTTCAAAAATGGTTTTAAACCCTCAACATCAGAGGCCTCTACGTCCCAACAAAAACAGGGACAACAATATTACTCTAGAGGGTCCTTCAAAGGAACCTATAGAGGAAACAACTTTAGAGTTGGGGGAAATCCACTGCCACAAGAGGTGCCTCCACCTTGTCAAAACAATGACTTTCTCAGCATCCCCATACAGTACACATCTCCTGTGGGAGGAAGACTGCAACATTTCTACCATCAATGGCACAACATTATATCAGACCAATGGGTACTGTCAATTATCCACAATGGTTATTGCCTAGAACTCCTCTCCACTTCACCAAATGTTCCCCCACACACACACAGACTTTCTCCACAACACCTTGTTTTGTTAAAACAAGAGGTACAATCACTTCTACTCAAAGTTGCAGTAGAGATAGTACGTATAACTCAACAAGGGACAGGGGTATATTCTCTATACTTCCTCATAGCCAAGAAGGATGGCACTCTCAGACCAATCCTCGATCTCCGACCCCTCAATTAATACATTCTCTCAGAGCATTTCCACATGGTCACACTTCAGGATGTCATTCCCTTACTACAAAAACAGGACTACATGACAGCATTAGATATAAAATATGCTTACTTCCATATTCCCATATATCCAGCACATCTCAAATGCTTAAGGTTTGTAATAGCAGGCAATCACTACCAATTCAAAGTGCTACCCTTTGGAGTAAGAACATCACCAGGGGTATCTACCAACAGCATACCTCAGAAGACAACATATACATGTCTTTACCTATCTGGATGATTGGCTCATAAAAGCCAGCACCATTCAAACCTGTCAACAACACACACAATACACAATCAATACCCCACACAGTCTAGGGTTCACAATCAATTACCAGAAATCTCACCTTCAACCAGCGCAAATACAATCATATCTGGGAGCAATTCTAAACACTCAGTCAGCATTAGCTTACTCAAACCCACAGCAAATTCAAGAGTTTCACAATCTCATATCTCGGCTACAAGACAATCAAACTTACACAGTAAGGTTTATTATGAAACTCTTGGGAATTATGGCATTGTGCATAACAATAGTACCCAATGCACGTCTAAACATGGGACCTCTACAACAGTGTCTTTCACAACAATGGTCTCAAGCACAGGGTCAACTTCACGATCTAGTGTTGTTAGACAGCCAGACTTACAACTCTCTGCAATAGGGGAATCACAACAACTTATCAAAAGGGCACCCATTTCACGACCCTGTGCCACAGACTATAATCACCACAGATGCATCAATGACAGATTGGGGAGCCATTCTCAACAATCTTACTTTACAAGGACAATGGGACTCAGTCCAGCACCCTTACCACATAAACCACTTGGAATTGCTAGCGGTGTTCTTAGCACTCAAAGCATTCCAGCCACAGATCACACACAAGACAGTGTTAATAAGGACAGACAACATGACAACAATGTATTAGTATAACGGGGGGCACTCATCCCAATTGTCCCTTCTAGCACAGACAATTTGGAAATGGGCAATTCACAATTGCATTCAACTACTAGCAGAGTATGTCCCAGGGATACACAACCAACCAGCATACCTCTTAAGCCGGACGCAGCAACAAAATACACAAATGGGAGATTCACCCACAAGTAATTCAACAGTACTTTCACATGTGGGGAACACAGACATAGACCTTTTTGCAACAAATGAAAATGCAAAATGCCAAAACTTCACATCCAGGTACCCACACCCTCGATCCAAGGGCAATGCTCTATGGATCAATTGGTCAGGAATATTTGCTTACGCTTTTCCCCCCTCCCACTAATTCCATTTCTGGTCAAGAAGACCTGTCACACCTCCCTCACTATGGGACTCATAGCTCCCACGTGGGCCCGTCAACACTGGTACACAACACTGATAGTTCTATCTGTAGTACAACATCACAAGCTCCCAAACAGACCAGACCTATTGATTCAAAACAAAGGTCAAATCAGGCATCCCAAACCCAGTATGCTCAACCTGGCGATTTGGCTCCTGAGGTCACAGAGTTTTGGATATCTACAGCTTCCATCAGAGTGTATGGACATTCTAAAGGAAGCATGTAAACCTACAACCAGTGCTATGCAGCTAAATGGAAATGTTTTATATATTACTGTCAACCCCAAAATATTGATCCACTTAAAGCATCAGTACAGGATATTGTCTGTTATTTGCTTCACTTACAAAAAGCAAATCTTGCCTACTCATCTATTAAAATTCTTTTAACAGCAATATCAGCTTACCTCCAAAACAGACAGCATACTTCTCCGTTTAAAATTCCTGTAATAAAAGCTTTTATGGAAAGCCTTAAAAGAGTTATTCCACCTCGAGTACCAGCAGCTCCTGCCTGGAATCTTAACATCGTGCTCACAAAGCTTATGGGTCCACCATTTGAACCCATGCATTCTTGCGCTCTTCAATTTCTCTCATGGAAGGTTGCTTTCCTAGTAGCAATTATTTCCTTAAGATGAGTTAGTGAAATTCAAGTATTCACTTTAGAAGAACCTTTCTTTCAAATTCACAAACATAAAATAGTACTTAGGACAAACCCAAAATTCCTACCCAAAGAGTTTTCAAGATTTCACATCAATCAGTCAATAATATTGCCTGTCTCCTTTCCACAGCCAGATTCACACTCTTGAAGTCAAAAGAGCTCTAATGTATTACATAGATAGAACAAAAGATTTCAGAAATTCTAAACAACTTTTTGTGGCTTTCAGCAACCTCTTAAGGGTAATCCTATTTCAAAACAAGGGTTAGCTAGATGGATAGTAAAGTGTATTCAAACGTGCTATCTTAAAGCTAAAATACAGCTGTTAGTAACTCCTAAAGCACATTCTACTAGAAAAAATTAGCTTCTGTGGCACTCTTAGGAAATATACCAATGGCAGACATATGTAAAGCAGCCACATGGTCCATACCACCCACATTTGCTAAGCACTACTGTATGGATGTGTTATCTCGCCAACATTGGTTAAGCAGTGCCTAAAACATTATTTCAAGCTACTCCAACTCCTACAGGTTAGCCACCACTTACCTTAGGAAGGGACTGCTTTTCAGTCTATGTAAAGCATGTGAATCTGCAGCTACACATGCTATTGAACGGAAAATCTCACTTACCCAGTAGACATCTATTTGTGGCGTATTGTGCTGCAGATTCACATGCGCCGTCTTTTCTCCCCGGAAGCCTGTAGCCGTTGTAGTACTTTCTTTTTGTAAATGTGTATATGCATTGCATGGACATCTTCTTTTCTTACTATATATATGTACGTATAGATTTTTTCACTCCTTACTTTACCCTCCTACTGTCATGCCGCGTGCTTCCACTGCATCTTCCAAACCAAGGCTGCACACCATCCCCATCTGGTCTGGACGGTAAGCCTAAGGTAAATCGTGACAGATTGCAACGCCCAAAACTCCAGTCGTGGTCCAGGATCATGGAGAATCCCTCGACAGACATGGAACCAACCAGCCAAACATTGCTCCCAACTATCCAACAACAAGCCCAGGAACTACCACAGTTACAAAACGAAAATGCGGCCTTACGACAGGCCTTAGTCTCCAGGACCACTGATGTTCCCTCCTTCTCTGCTACTACACCCTGTTTTTCAGGGGATCCTAACAAACTGAGAGAATTCTTGGGTGCCCTGACAGTTTACTTTGCGTTCAGACCTTCACAATTCGTGCAAGACAAGACCAAGGTCGGATATCTGATTAGTGCCCTGCCTGGCCTAGTCTTAGCCTGGGCAACTACTCTGGTAACCTCCAATGATTCCCGCCTGTCTAATTTTTCATTCTTTGTTGCTGCCTTTAAACAAATGTTTGAGCGTCCTGGTCTTGAATCCTCGACAGAAGAAGCCCTGTGCGACATCCAACAAGGGAGTCAGGACGTCTTACAATATATCACATGGTTTAGACAATTGGCAGCTGAAACCTCTTGGGTAGAACATACCCTTGTTACTCTTTATCGAAAAGGACTCCGGGATGAAATCAAAGACGAACTAGTACATTCCGTTAGAGTAGAGGACCTTAAGAGTTTGATGGACTTGACTCTCTCCATAGAGTATCGTCTTAATGAACGTAGGATGGAGAAGAAAAAGAACCGTATACCATCACATTCAGGAACCTCACGTGTCATTTCTCATCGTTCTGAGGAGACCCGTTCTGAATCTAAAGGAACTACCGATGAGCAACCTATGCAGATTGGCATGGCCCCAGGACCATTATCGACTAGTGAGCGTGAAACTAGACGAAGGAAAGAACTATGGTGGTCATTATGAACATGGCGGTAAACACCGCTGACCGCCGTGGCGACGGTGAACAGAAGACCGCCATAATGATTATGATCCAAAAATCTGATTCTGACAAAAATCACCAACCCACCAGTCTTCGTCAGGACCTTGTCGGCGGAAATGCTGGACATCCCACCCTGCCACCGCCGAGCACACCCAGATCCTGCCCTCCAAATAATGATGCACAAATCACCTTGGCGGTCAGTGGAAGCCAAACGACCATTGGCGGTGCAGACCGCCACGGGCGGCAAGTGGACCCAACAGTAAGAAGTGCACTCATTGGATAAGTTAGAAACCTACACACCTGACACATAACCACAACACCATAAAACACTCACAGACACACCCCACACTCCTTTGCAACGAAAGTAGGCCAATGAAGACAGAGATTACCAGAAGCAGACACTGAATGCCACAATCCACGATACTTACACCCAACCACATGAAGAGCACCCTCACCGAGATCCACACCAGACACCATTCATGACACTCACCATGGCACCCCCCAAACATGGTGGACGAGATCCTGAAGGTCGAGCCACAACTATTCGGGGCTCAGGTGCAGCACACACCCATCGCCAGGAAGATGGAGCTATGGCAGACGATTGTCAACAGGGTCAATGCAGTGGGACACCATCCACGCACCAGGGACAACATCCGCAAGAGATGGAACGACCTGTGTGGGAAGGTTAGGGCCATGACATCCAGGCACCACATTGCAGTCCAGAAGACTGGGGGAGGACCTCCACCAACACCACCCGACTACACTGACTGGGAGGAAAAGGTACTGGCCATCCTGTACCCTGAGGGCCTCACTGGACTCACTGGAGGAATGGACTCGGATAAGTTGTCTACATTTACCCCATATCCATCACACCTGTAATGCATGCACCACCCACCCCTCCAGCACCCACCAGGACCACTACCCCACCCAGCCCACAAGCACTGAATCCACTACCCCTGCATGCCCATAAACCCACTAACAGGCCCACATCCCTCCCCCTGTGCACAGCCACCCACCCCTGCAAGAAAACACAATGGCCTATAACATCCACAATGCACCTCCACATCCTAAGCTAAAAGCAATGCTAACCCCACTAAAGCATCCTGCCTGGCCCCAAAGTGTGTAAGCTGCACAAACCCGCCCAGGCGACCATGCAAATGTAACAGACATGTCCATTTCCCCCAACAGGCACCACCACCCATGCCACCCTGATGGACAGGACAAGGAGTGGCAGTGCCCCCACAGAGACAGAGGCACCTCACAGGACACTGGGGATGGAACCCTGGACACTGATGAGCAGGCTGGCCTCTCACACAGTCCTGGACTGTCACCAATCAGCAGCCCCACCCAGGATATCACTGACACCCCTACCACCCAGCCAATAACATCAGCCGAGGGCAACCGTCCCCACACCTGTGTATCCAGGCCACAGACTGGTGGAACACAGGTACAGAGGCCACAGTCACCCCTTACCAACAGGCAGGAAGACAATGGTCCCAGTACAAGTGGTACCGCCAGACCTGTGCAGGGGACACAGGCACAGGGGGCTAGGCCCAGTGGGAGGGCATCACTGGCCTGGGGGGTCGACAGGATGGATGCTGCAGCCCAGGACATGATCTCTGAGGTCCTGGGAGCCTACCACCATACCCAGGACAGATTGGCCCACATAGTATCCACCCTGAAGCAGAGTCAGAGGATGCAGCAAGCACACCAATAAGAGGCCATGGAGCAGTGGAAACTGCACAATGCCACAATGGCCAGCATAGCAGGTGCGCTGCAGCAGCTTGTCCAAACACAGCCTGAGGCCCACATAGAACAGGAAGCTCCCACTACAGCACAGGAGACAGACCGGACAATAAGAGCATCAGCAGCAACTTCACATGTTCTACCCTCTGAGGAAACACAGGGGACATCTATCTCATCCCCTACAGCCCAACAACAGGCACCCAAACGGACCGTCAGGCCCAGATATGGGACAGGAACACCTGCCAAGAACAAGGCCCCCTCTAAGAAGTGACTCTGCAAAAAACTTTCTACCAACTATCCCACTCAATCAACCACCAAACAGTGCTACCAATAATTGAAAACTCATGTAAGCATTGATGGACCTACCAATACTGACAACAGTGCTGCCACCATGTTGCCATTTTGTATAACCACCATTGACCCACTGCCATTACTGTAATTTGCACGATTTTATCCCTGCACCAAATAAAACACATATTACACCTGTTACAATGTCCCCTGTCGTTATGTGTGAACAAAGTGAAGTATGCATGCAACTGGTTGATAACTCCTTTATTTGTACCTGCATAGCATGAAATGCACCACTCACCTTACATGTTGTTGTGCCTATTTTTGTTTAGGAAAAATACACTAAATTGTATTCTGTCCTATGCAGACCTGGACACAGTGGCAATTAGTATATTCCACCCCCCCAGATGACAAGGCACACTGACAGTATGATGCACAAACACCAGTCTCATCCAATTGTCCCACATAGTTACTGGAAGTAGAGTTGTACCAGTTGGGTCCTGGAATTTACATCTTCCCCTTCCTCATCATCACCATTACTCTCGTCTCCACTCTGAGGAAGCTGGTCTGGATATACAGCACCCTCCTCCTCCAAGAGGGGGATAGAATTTCTTACAGCCACGTTGTGCAGAATGCAGCAGGCCACCACTATTCTACACACCTTTACAGGCCCATAGGCCAGGGAACCGCCAGAGATATGTAGAGAACGAAATCTAGACTTCAGGAGACCTATTGTCCGCTCTATCACGCTCCTAGTACATCCATGGACCTCATTGTAATTCCTCTCTGAATCTGTTCCAGGATTCCTCACTGGTGTCAGGAGCCAACACAAGTTGGGATAGCCAGAATCACCTAGAAAAAGGTTAGCAACACAACTTAAAATGACAAGCCTTAGAGGCAGACAGGCTGGCTTTCTGCAGGGTGGCAATAAGTGACAGACACACCTACCTATGATCAACCCTCTGTCCTCTTGTAGTTATTCCATCTTCTTTGGCACACTACTGTTCCTCAGCACAAACGAATCATGGACTGAACGGGGGAACATGGCATTCACATGTGTGAGGTACTGGTCTGCAGTACACACAAACTGAATGTTCATGGAGTGTAAGTTCTTCCGGTTTCTATACACCTGTTCACTTACTCTTGGGGGAATTATAGGTATGTGGGTGCCATCGATGGCACCTATCACATGGGGTATGTTGGCAAAGGCATAGTTGATGGCAGGGAGGTCAGTACTTTGGGGAAACCTCACATAGGACTGCAGGTGTCGTACAAATGCATTCAGGCATCTTGTCAGTATAATGCTAAACATTGGCTGTGAAAAACCTGCACCCATGCCCACTGTCACTTGAAATGAGCCTGTGGCCAGGAAATGGAGTTCAGAAAGCACCTGCACTTCAGTAGGGATGGCATGCTGATTACAATTTGCTTGGAGAAAGTGCGGGATCCAGTAATGCACAAAGTTCAAGAATAGTTGCACTGGTGAGTCTGTAATTGATAATGATGTTACGCTCCACCATGGTCCGCAAATCCACAAATGGTCTGTACACCGATGGGGCCCTTCCTTGCCACAAGGGTCTGTACATAGGAGAAGTTGGAAACATGTGTGAGGAACACACATACATGGGCACACATTGTCAGTCATTGAGCACTGCTGGCTTAATTGTCGCGACACAAGTACATAATGTGTATGACATAACATCAACTTGACCACAATGATAGATCATGGCTTGTCAGGTGAGGTAATGTTAATTGTCACATGCCTATGTGTGTTTGGGGAACAGTAGGGCCTGCATTGTGCAGATGGGAGTTTTATAAATGCGTAGCTTTTGCCAAAATGTCTGCCCCATGTAATCCAAAACTGTCGTTGTGGAAGTGACCTCAGACCGCTAGCGGTTGACGTACCAGCGTAAGGCGGTGTTTACCGTGGTGCGCAAATTCATTGGTTAACATGGATGTCAATGGGGAATCCTAGCGTATCATGATCGCCACCAGGGTACGCGAAGTCGTCACCCCAACTTCACTTGACTCCCTGATCTTGTGCAAGCAGGTACTCCACTGAGTGTACTGCTGTGTCCTGCCTCTGGTCATGGAAGTAGCACGTGTTGCAGAGGAAAGGGCCCCGGCCCTCACCCAAGAGGAATTGGAGAGGCTTGTGGACGGGGTCCTGCTCCTGTATGCCAAGCTCTACGGACAGCCAGAGGTACAGGTGAGTAGGACGATTGTGGGCCATGGATGTGTGTAATGTTTGGTGTTGGCCAGGGTTCCTGACATGCTGCATGTGCTGTTACTCCGTTTGTACTGTACTATAGCCAGCTGTGTATGTTTGGCCAGTGCCTGACCTCTGTGTTAAATTTATATGTGTCCCTTTTAGGTATGCGCCCACCAGAAGAGGGCACTTTGGCATGCCATCACCAAGGAGGTGCGGACCCTCTGGGTCTACAACTGGCGGAGCACCCACTGCAGGAAGAGGTGGGAGGGCTATGTTCACTCCATTCAGCTATTTAGAAATGTCTCTGCTTTTTTGTCTCCCCATCCCTGTTCTCTTGTGTTGTCTGTGTACATCAGCATCATCTGGCGAGGGAGCTGAGGCACCAGTGAGTGGGGATGCAGCAGCCCAAGGATCCTCGGAGGCAGAGTCGTCCGACGTCAAGAGGACCAGTGGGTTGGAGAGCGAGGGGAGTACCACAGGGGAGGCTACTACCACTGAAGGTAGTGACTCCGATACCTCCTCCAATAGGGGCTCCCTGGCGGTGGCGGACCCTAGTGGGCCCACACCTACTGTGTTATCTTCCGCCACCCCCCATACCATCACTGCCCTCACATTTGCTCCCCACTGAGTTGCCCGTGCCCGCTCACCCAGAAGAGTGGGCGTCTCCTTTGCCCCAGGCACCTCTTCCCCTGCCTCAGTCAGCCCTGCTGCCCTCATGGAGAAGGCTATTGACCTCCTAAGAACCATCTCTGTAATGCAGACAACCATCGTTAATGCCATCCAGGGACTAGCATCAGAGATGCAGCAGACCAATGCCTATCTGGATGGCATTCACGGTGCTGTGTCTGGCCTACAGAGATCTTTTCAGGTTCTGGCCTCCTCTTTGACGGCAGCCAGTGACCCTGGTCATTCCGTCCCCCCTCCAGCCCCTCACTCCCTTCACCTATCCAAAGCACACATTCTGACACGCAGGCACACACCTCAACACACAAGAAGCACACTTCAGAACACAAGCACCACACCTCCTACCACAAGCATTCACACAACCAACATACACATGCACACAGAAACATCCACTTCCCCCAGTGTGTCCTCCTCTTCCGCCTCACTGTCTGTCCCCTCTACATACACACCCCCAGGCACTGCACCTTCATTCACTGTTGCTGATACTATTCCTGCAGTCACCACAATAGCACACATCCATACATGCACCCCAGACACCACACCTACACTCACCACAACTACTTTAGTTGGCACATGCAGCACACTCAACAGACTTGCAGACACCCAAACAACATACATTCACACTGGCAGCCTGTCTTGTCCCACTGTGTCCATCCCCCCTCCTCCAAAAACACACAAACGCACCAAAACACCCACCCATCACACATCCACCACACCTCAGCATACTGTCCATTCACCTGCACCCACAACACGCACACCTACACCACTTACGAGCACACCCTCTACCTCCACTCCCACGCCTTCCTCCAGGCCCAACCCAATTGCACCAAAGAAACTTTTCCTCTCCTGTGCTAATCTATTCCAACCCACTGGCCCTCCCCGCCTCGTCCCTAAACGTGCACACCTCCTTGTCCTTTCCACTCCTTCTACATCGCAGCCAGCCCCTGTCTGCCCTTCACATTCCTGTGCCCGTTCCCCAGAGAGGAAGAAGCCCCGTGCTAAGCCTATTCCATCTGGCTCCACCCGGTCCAAGCACACTCCCTCACCTTCCAAGGCCAAACCCAAACCCCCTCCACCTTCTGAACCAAATCCAAGCCCCACCCGTCGTAAATCTCCACCCCCACCACCCCCTGCCCCTGTTCCCTGAGGTGCCTGGATGCCCCATTGTTGCCCCTATGAGGTGGAGTACCGTAGCACTTGTGGGAGTCAGGTTCGGGCCATTGTGGCCCATGGGACTTCGATCACTATGGACTGGCCATTGGCCTTATTTACAAATCGTTTGCTCAGAGAGCTGAATTAAACGTTAATGAGTGGCCTGTGTTTTGGCTGCACACTCTGGATCCCTGGTCTCTTGTTTCATTGTTTGTGTGTGTGGGGCACATGTATGTACTTTGGACAGGTTGGATTTGCCTTGTGTGGGGTAAGCCCCTCTGTGTGGGGTGTATGGCTTGTGCTGCTGTGAAGGGTTGTGGGTGTGTTGTGGGGTGGAGAGGGTGGGTATGTAACTGTGCCCTTTCTTCCCTTGTTTTGTAGGTTGCAGTACTTACCGTTGTCTTCGTCTGCGGTCTCGGTCGTGGAGGTATATGGAAAGGAGAAGGGCTGGCATGATCTGTAGCTCTCTATCCAGGTCTGCTTTGGCTTTGGCGTGTTGTGTTAGTCTCCGGTGAGTGTTTCCTTATATTTGGTTCGTTTCTGTCTGGCATTGCGTGGTGGTGGTTCCTGCCCCGGAACTGACGGCAGTCTAGTGGTTCATTATTTGATGGGCGGGTTGGGCTTTCCATCGGCCTGTGAGCAGGCTCTGCCATTGTTGTCGGTACTCCTCTGCTGGCGGTGGGTGGTTTTCAGGATGCCTGCGTTTCAGCTGGTTAATTATTTGGCGGTCCAGACCGCTCCTCTGTTGGCGGTTTTTACCGCCGGCGGTGCGGTGTTTACCGCTGTGTTCATAATGAGGGCCAAAGTCTTTACTGTGGTGCTTTCGGTCATCTAATCCGTACCTGCCCCCATTCGCCCGTCAAAACCCTTGGGAAACGCCAAGTCCATTCCTCTGTGATAAGGGATAGGACGGGATGTTCCGAGATACCTTCCATTTGTTCCTCGAGAGAAGAAGTAACAGCTCTTTTCCTTTTACCCATCACCTTAAAGTTAGCCAATGGCCGAGAAGAAAGAGCATTAGCCTTGTTGCATTGTGGGGCCAGTGGTATTTAATTTAAATGAAACATGGGCTCTGGAAAGAAAAATCCCTTGGGTACCAAAGGATATACCAGAGCAAGTTCATACGGTGCATGGTTCTCTTCTAGCCTCCGGACCTGTCATTAATACCACTCCCACCTTGTGTCTACAATTCAGGAAACATAAGTAATAGGTCTCTTTTGATCGGATATCTTCACTAAATCACGTCATGATTCTAGGTATTCCATGGCTAACCCAGCACAATCCCTATATTAATTGGGAAAATAGAACCATTTCACTTTCTTCCCAATTTTGTCAACAACACTGTTATTTATCGGGAACTTATTGGTCCCCGAAGAAAATGTTATTAACACCACCAAAAGTAAGTTGTTCCGTCAACCTCCTCCATGGAGTACCAAGTCATTATCTGGAATATGCAGACGTATTTTAGAAACCTGAAAAAACAGTACTTCCACCTCATAGAGAATATGATTGTGCCATTCCTTTGGAACCTGATGCTGTAGTCCCCTTTGGGAGAATGTATTCTCTTAACAGGCCTGAGAAAAAGATTCTCAAAGAATATCTAGAGGAGAACATACAGAGTGGTCTGATTGCCCCTTTCTCTTAACCTGCAGGGGCTCCCCTCTTTTTCATACCGAAGAAGACGAAAGATTTATGTCCTTGCATACACTTTCGTGGATTAAATAAGATCACTATTAAAGATCCCTATCCTCTGCCCCTCATTAAAGATATTTAAGAAGCCGTCAGAGGAGCAAAGAGATTCACCAAATTAGATCTTAGGGGAGCCTACCATTTTTTAAGGATAAAAGAGGGTGATGAATGAAAGACTGCCTTCAGAACTCCTTTTAGTCATTATGAATATCATGCAATGCTCTTTGGGCTAACCAACGCTCCCTCCATATTTCAGAGATTTATGGACGCTGTCTTTTCTGATCTTTTACACCAAACAGTGGTAGTCTATTTGAATGATATTCTTATATTCTCCACTCGTCCAGAACATCACACTAAACATGTACTCCAAGTGCTAGAAAGGCTTAGGCAACATCATCTATTCTGCAATCCATAAAAATTTGAATTTGATCAGACTGAAGTGAAATACTTGGGGTATCATATCAACCAAGTAGGTGTTGCCATTCTGGATTGGCCATCTCCCTCCTCCATCAAGGATACCCAATGTTTTCTGGGATTGGCCAATTTCTATCGTCAATTCATAGCTGATTTCGCCCAGCAGACCAGTCATATCACGCAAACTCTTAAGAAAGAAAACCTACGGAAATGTTTTTATTGGACCAAAGATGCGGAAACTGCTTTCCAAGCACTAAAACATGCCTTCACACAAGCTCCAATTTTACGGCATCCAGATACCACCAAACAGTTCATTGTTGTCACAGATGCCTCAGAAAAGGCAATAGGAGCCGCTTTACTGCAAAAACAAAGTGATGATTGTTTAGAACATCCCATATTTTACTTTTCCCACATAGTATCTGACTTGGTGTTAGAACAAGAACTGCTCACCTTGAAGACGGCGTGTACGGAATGGAGACAATTTCTTATGGGATCTAAAGCACCCTCTGAAGTGAGAACAGATCACCGGAATTTGCAGTGTTTAACCCCTTCGCTGCCAGGCCTTTTCCCC
This sequence comes from Pleurodeles waltl, assembly GCF_031143425.1. Classification (NCBI taxonomy): domain Eukaryota; kingdom Metazoa; phylum Chordata; class Amphibia; order Caudata; family Salamandridae; genus Pleurodeles; species Pleurodeles waltl. Next base: position 404,658,715 of record NC_090444.1, read on the forward strand.
CTCCTGTGCCAGGCCTTTTTTTGGGCTATTCAGGGCAGTTCGCGCTTAGGCCCTCATAACTTTTTGTCCACATAAGCTAGCCAAGCCAAATTTGCGTCCTTTTTTCCAACATCTTAGGGATTCTAGAGGTACCCAGACTTTGTGGGTTCCCCTGAAGGAGGCCAAGAAATTAGCCAAAATACAGTGAAAATTTTGTTTTTTTCAAAACAATTGGAAAAAGTGGCTGCAGAAGAAGGCTTGTGTTTTTTTCCCCTGAAAATGGCATCAACAAAGGGTTTGTGGTGCTAAAATCACCAGCTTCCCAGCTTTCAGGAACAGGCAGACTTGAATCAGAAAACCCAATTTTTCAACACAAATTTGGCATTTTACTGGGACATACCCCATTTTTACAATTTTTTGTGCTTTCAGCCTCATTCCAGTCAGTGACAGAAATGGGCATGAAACCAATGCTGGATCCCAGAAACCTAAACATTTCTGTAAAGTAGACAAAATTCTGAATTCAGCAAGGGGTCATTTGTGTAGATCCTACAAGGGTTTCCTACAGAAAATAACAACTGAAAAAGAAAAATATTGAAATTGAGGTGAAAAAAACATCAATCTTTCTCTACGTTTTACTCTGTAACTTTTTCCTGCAATGTCAGATTTTCGAAAGCAATATACCGTTACGTCTGCTGGACTCCTCTGGTTGCGGGAATATATAGGGCTTGTAGGTTCATCAAGAACCCTAGGTACCCAGAGCCAATAAATGAGCTGCACCCTTCAGTGCGTTTTCACTCTATACCGGGTATACAGCAATTCATTTGCTGAAATATAAAGAGTGAAAAATAGCTATCAAGAAAACCTTTGTACTTCCAAAATGGGCACAAGATAAGGTGTTGAGGAGCAGTGGTTATTTGCACATCTCTGAATTCCGGGATGACCATACTAGCATGTGAATTACAGGGCATTTCTCAAATAGATGTCTTTTTTACACACTCTCTTATATTTGGAAGGAAAAAATGTAGAGAAAGACAAGGGGCAATAACACTTGTTTTGCTAATCTATGTTCCCCCAAGTCTCCCGATAAAAATTATACCTCACTTGTGGGGGTAGGCCTAGCGCCCGCGACAGGAAACGCCCTAAAACGCAACGTGGACACATCACATTTTTTGAAAGAAAACAGAGGTGTTTTTTGCAAAATTCCTACCTGTAGATTTTGGCCTCTAGCTCAGCCGGCACCTAGGGAAACCTGCCAAACCTGTGCATTTCTGAAAACTAGACACCTAGGGGAATCCAAGATGGGGTGACTTGTGGGGCTCTGACTAGGTTCTGTTACCCAGAATCCTTTGCAAACCTCAAAATTTGGCAAAAAAAACACATTTTCCTCACATTTTGGTGACAGAAAGTTCCGGAATCAGAGAGGAGCCACGAATTTCCTTCCACCCAGCGTTCCCAAGTCTCCCGATAAAAATGATACCTCACTTGTGTGGGTAGGCCTAGCGCCCACGACAGGAAATGCCCCAAAACGCAACGTGGACACATCACATTTTTTTAAAGAAAACAGAGGTGTTTTTTGCAAAGTGCCTACCTGTAGATTTTGGCCTCTAGCTCAGCCGGCACCTAGGGAAACCTACCAAACCTGTGCATTTCTGAAAACTAGAGACCAAGGGGAATCCAAGATGGGGTGACTTGTGGGGCTCTGACCAGGTTCTGTTACCCAGAATCCTTTGCAAACCTCAAAATTTTACTAAAAAAAAACACGTTTTCCTCACATTTTGGTGACAGAAAGTTCCGGAATCAGAGAGGAGCCACAAATTTCCTTCCACCCAGCGTTCCCCCAAGTCTCCCGATAAAAATGATACCTCACTTGTGTGGGTAGGCCTAGCGCCCGCGACAGGAAATGCCCCAAAATGCAACGTGGACACATCAATTTTTTTTAAAGAAAACAGAGGTGTTTTTTGGAAAGTGCCTACCTGTAGATTTTGGCCTCTAGCTCAGCCGGCACCTAGGGAAACCTACCAAACCTGTGCATTTTTTAAAACTAGAGATCTAGGGGAATCCAAGATGGGGTGACTTGTGGGGCTCTGACCAGGTTCTGTTACCCAGAATCCTTTGCAAACCTCAAAATGTGGCTAAAAAAACATGTTTTCCTCACATTTTGGTGACAGAAAGTTCTGGAATCAGATAGGAGCCACAAATTTCCTTCCACCCAGCGTTCCCCTAAGTCTCCCGATAACAATGATACCTCACTTGTGTGGGTGGGCCAGGTGCCTGCAACAGAATAAGGCCAAAAACTTGTAGAGATAGAGGGGATAGCAAAGCGAGTTGATAAGGACATATTCTTCTTTTATACATCTTTAGGCTGACTCTGCTTTGGGGACCCACACAAGTGAGGTGTCATTTTACTTGGGAGACTGAGGGGAACGCTGGGGAGTAGGAATTTTGTGCTGGAGCGGTGATCGTACAAACAAAAGTCAGGAAAATATGCTTTTTTAAGCAAATTTTGCGGTTTGCAAAGGCGTCTGGGTAAGGAAATGTTGGGGGATCCACGCAAGCCACATCTCCCTGCACTCCTTGGGGTGTCTAGTTTAAAAAAAAATATGGGTTTGGTAGGTTTCCCTAGATGAAGGCCGCACCCAGGACCAAAAACATAGGTGGCCCCTCCCCCCCAAACACAGGTAGTTTTGTAATATATCATTTTGATGTGTCCACATACGTCTGTGATGTGCCAAACACTAAAATTGTGAAAAGAAACGCACTTAGGTTATGTGAAAAAGACCCCTCACCCACCAACCAAGTTGGTGGCATGCTTCATCATCGGAGTCCCACTTGAGACACCTAGCGTGTCTCAAGTGTGCTGCAACGCCTGATTACAGCGGAGCAGGTTCTGTCATTTGTACCACACATACTGGTTGGATTTGGCACAAGGGTGAGTGATGGTTCAGTAGATCAAATTTTATTAACAAGAGATTTCACAAAAGTGAAATGCACTGGTAATAACTGAAAGGCCAAAAAACGGAACCAATGACTCACAGCTCGTGAGCTGTAAAGCCACAACAAGGCACCAACCGCATTACAGTCCATTCACACACCTTTCATACATGACATGCACAAGACCATTCACGCCGCCAGCCACGGGCCCAGCACATTACAAGACTCGCATCGACAGACAGCGCCAGTCAAGGGCCCTTCACTTTCATACGCCCACATGCCTGATACAGCAATCACACCAGCTGATGAGTGTGTGGACTGGCGTTTGGCTGGCACTGCCAGCCAAGCGCCACCCCACCCACACTGCCAGCCAAGCCCCACCCCATGCACACCGCCAGCCAAGCGCCACCCCACGCACACCGCCAGCCAAGCGCCACCCCACGCACACCGCCAGCCAAGCGCCACCCCACGCACACCGCCAGCCAAGCGCCACCCCACGCATAACGCCAGCCAAGCGCCATCCCAAGAACACCGCCAGCCAAGCACCACCCCAAGCACACCGCCAGCCAAGCGCCATCCCACCCACACCGCCAGCCAAGCCCCACCCCATGCACACCGCCAGCCAAGCGCCACCCCACGCACACCGCCAGCCAAGCGCCACCCCACCCACACCGCCAGCTAAGCCCCACCCCACGCACACCGCCAGCCAAGCGCCACCCCACGCACACCGCCAGCCAAGCGCCACCCCAAGCACACCGCCAACCAAGTGCCACCCCACGCACACCGCCATCACTTTTGTTTTGTTTATAAACAACAAAGAAACCACTAATTATAAAATAAGCACAAAACTACGAACACAAAAGCTCTAACTAAATAAATGACAGTGATGCCGACCGTGAAACATATGAAAATATAAAACAGACAGTTTACGCTCACGGTATTTCCCAAAAGTTTTTCCTTGTGTGGTAACTTCTAAAACAGCTGGGCACACACAGCCCAGGCTTTGAAGGGCATTCGGGGCAGTACATCCGGCTCGCCCTCCGGATTAATCTCCGGTCACATACTCTACATTTCTTTGTGGGCAAGTCTTTTTTGGGAGTGGGAGCAATGTGATCTGGAAAGTGCCGATCTTTCAATCTAGCCACATCCTCCACCACTTCTACTCTAGGAACTCTTGCCTGTTCCACCACAATAAGGCTTTCTATCACCGACTCCTGAAATTTAACAAATGTCATCCTTGACTCAGGTGAACAATCCTTGAATACAATAAAAGCATTAAAAGTTGCCAAATGAAATAAATGTAGGGCCAACTTTTTATACCACACGTAAGACTTACGAAGAGCAGTGTAAGGTTCCAACCTCTGATCTACTCTATCAACACCACCCATGAGCTAGCAGCTCATTATTCCGCAAGGCACTGCACTGTCCCCTCTCAAGTTTTTTACAGAAAGCTCCCTTGGATAGCCTTTCCGGTTAGAACGGATTGTGCCACAAGCAACAGTGTCCACTCTAAACAACTCCTTGAACAACTGCACTCCAGTGTAGAAATTATCTGCGTACAAATGGTGACCTTTGTTAAACAGCCGTCTACCAAGTTCCCACACAATTTTTTTGCTAACTCCAAAAGTGGCCGGACAACCAGGAGGGTCAATACTGGCATCCCTACCAGTGTAGACCCGGAAATTATACACATATCCTGTACTGCTTTCTGACAGCATTTACAATTTAATCCCATACCGTGCCCTCTTACTAGGAATGTACTGCTTAAAAACTAAACGCCCCTTGAAAAGGACCAAAGACTCGTCCACACTTATCTCTTTGCCTGAAACATAGACCTCTGCAAACCGATCTACAAAATGATCAAGGACAGGCCTAATCTTAAAAAGACGGTCACAATCAGGGTGATCTTGTGGCAAGGCTAAAGCATTGTCTACAAAATGCAGCATACGAAGAAGAAGCAAATACCGATTACGTGTCATAGTTGCAGGAAATATAGCCGTTGCCATCAAGGGACTAGTAGACCAATAAGAAGCCAGTGATGGCTTCCTGACCAACCCCATCAAAAAAGTCAAACCTAAAAACTTTGTCATCTCTTCCAGATATGTGGGAACCCACTGAGTAGCTCTAGACTGAGGCTTAAGTCTGGCAGCGTTGTCCGTCAAATATTGCTCTGCATACAAATTAGCCTGCTCCACAATCTCTTCCAAAAATACATCGTCCATAAACAAGTGAAAGAAATGGACAGGCATAACGTTTTCCGTATTAACTCTGCACCCTGGGAGACCAGTAAATGCAGGTAACTGTGGCTGCTCCATGTTTGGGGCAATCCAGGTGTCAGGTCTTCTAATGGGAAACCCTTCAGCCCCAGGCTGCTGCACTCTTGGCACATCAATGTCCTCCTCTACAACAGGCCCTTCATCTGCACTGAGAGTAGCTTCCTCATCAGAAGAATACTCCGGACAGAAAACTCACTTCCAGAATCTCCCGCTTCCTCCTCTGCCTCAGATGCAGAGTCAGTCTCGTAATCATGGTCTGAAGACGACTCAAAGAGCATGCCAACAACTTGCTGAGCGGTCACTCTGCGGCTAGCCATGATCCACACCAACAACAAATGGATTGCCAATAACAACTAGCACTAAAATAAGTAATAAACAAAGTGTAGCTTTATCACAAAGAGTTATGTACTAAAAAACTATACCACTCACTTGCCTGAAAAAGCTACTCACCAAGCAACTACTCTGCACAGACACAGCAATCACCAATGATATCCCACTAAAAAGAAAAAAGCAAATTAGACATATGACAACACAAATATCATTGTGCTCAAATCTAAGGACAATTTCACACACAATACTGCATTTAGTACACCACCTACAAACATGTCATTCATGCATGTCAACAATACTCCTTTGGAGTGAATTGCTTTCACTTACCTAAAACATGCAACTATGCAAACCGCAGGACAACTACTGCCAAAGCCGCAAGGATCCACAGCAAAGGAAGCAAAAGCGTTGAACTAGAAGAAAAAGAAGAAATAAATTGTTATAATCACAAATACAAATACTTCGCCAGTTGACAAACACCCCACCACCATGAACTTAGAAATTGTCCCTGGTACCTAAGTGGATTCTGCCCCCCTTGGGGGCAGATGGGCGTACAAAAAATTGGCCGATCTGCCCCCAAGGGGGGCGGAAATGGGCAACAGCTCTGTGCCCCCTTTAGGGGGTGACCCTTCTCAAAGGGGGCACCCCCAGCACAAAACAAAAAAAAGGGAAAAAAAATAAATAAATCCCTGGCGTATTGGTGGTTTCTGCCCTCCTTTGGCGCAGATGGGCCTACAAAAATAGGCTCATCTGCCCCCAAAAGGGACTTTCCCCACATTAGGGGGGCGACCCTTGCCCAAGGGGTGCCCCCAAACACACACCACACACACCACACAATCCCTGGCGCCTGATGTGCTTCGCCCCCCCCTCGGGGGCCAGATCATCCAAAAACATGGCTGATCTGCCCCCGGGGGGCCGAAACAGAAAAAAGGGGGGCGACCCTTGCCCAAGGGGTTGCCCCCAAAATAAACATATCCTAAAAAAATCCCTGGTGTCTAGTGGATATTCCTGGGCCCGCGATAGTGGAGCAGGAATCTAGTGAAAACAGGCACAGGGGGAAAGGAAAAACCCTTTCCTTTCCCCGTGTCTGTTTTCCCCCCCCAAAACCCCTAAAAAGGGAAGGACTTACCTTGGGAAGTCCTCTTCCCTCGATGCGCTGGAAGCAAATGGCTTCCAGCGCGTCCCGGCAACACTTGATGACGTCGGCACGCTGTGCGCACGCTGACGTCATCAGATTGCCGGGGGAGGGTCGGGGTGGAAGGGGAAGGGCTTCCCCTTCCATCCCCGCCTTGGGGGGGTGGGTGGGGTGCACAGGGGTTAGCGCTAGCGCTAGCGCTCCCCCCAGTTCCCATGCCTTGGACGAGGTGACCTCGTCCAAGGCACACGGGAACCGCTGCCTTGGACGAGGTGACCTCGTCCAAGGCACTCAAGTGGTTAAGAAACTTCCAATGCCAAAATAGTCATCAAGCCCGATAGGCTTTCTTTTTCAGTCAATACGACTTCTACATAAAGTACATCCCTGGTTCTCAAAACATTCTGGCAGATGCCCTGTCTCGACGCTATCCTGAATGTATTGATACTACTACGCAAAACTTAATTGAACCTGATAGAATCATCGGATTAGTACAATCCTTTCTTGACAAAGTCAAATCTGAGTATTCTAATCTCGATAAGACCGAAATTAATAAATTCCATCCACAGTTACATAAAGACAAGGAATACTATTATCACAAGAAAGCATTGTCCCTGCCTACTAAAACAGTCCAAACAGAGGCACTACGAATGTGCCATGATTCCCCTATCGCAGGTCATTGCGGTATTAAAACCACCCAAGTCTTTGCTCCTTTTGGTGGCCCACACTTAAAACAGACACTGAAAGTTATGTGACTTATTTTCCCATCTGTGCTCAAGCAAAGACAGCTTGTAATAGACCAGCAGGGTTGCTCCGTCCTTTACCTGTTTCACCGGCTCCGTGGCATACTATATCTACTGACTTCATGTGTTCTCTGCCTCCCTCAGCTGGGAATCGAGTAGTAATGGTGACGGTTGACTCATTCACTAAATTGGCTCATTTCACTGCATTAAAGAAGTTACCCACTGCAAAAGAATTAAGGCAAATCTTTATTCAGGCGATCTTTTGGCTTCACGCCTCCCTCAAGTCATCGTCTCAGATCGGGGTTCCCAAATACATCTCTCGCTTTTGGAAACAGTTCTGTAAAACACTCAAAATCTACATGGCTCTGTCCTCTGGCTTCCATCCTCAAACAAATGGACAGACAGAACGCCTGAATCCAGGTCTTGAACAATACCTACGCAGTTTCTACAATGCTACGCAAAGTAATTGGTCTATGTACTTGCCACTTGCTGAGTTCTCGTATAATAATGCAGTGCATAGTGCTAAGGTCTCTCCATTTTATTGTTCTTTTGGGTTCCATCCTAAGGCTTTTCCTATTACTCTCAGAGAGTCATCTACAATCCCTGCCATCACAACATTTGTCTGATGACTACGCAGTATCCAACGTATCATACATGCTAATCTTCAAGCCACCAAGATACGCATGAAAAGGATGGCTGATAGAAGACGTTGTGATGCCCCGTCTTATCACATCAATGATAAAGTCTGGCTTTCCTCTAAATTCTTACCTCTCCGATTATCCCAGAATAAGTTCAAACCTCGGTATTATGGTCCATTTTTGATCCTTCAAAAGATCAATTCTTTTTCTGTTCGTCTTCGTTTGCCTCAGACTTGGAAAATACATTCTGTGTTTCATGTGTCTCCGCTAACGCCCTATGTACCTGATCATTTTCACAGACAATTCTCCTGTTCTCGTCCTCAATTGGTTGATGATGTGCCTGAATACGAGGTCCAGGAGATCTGTGACTCTCTGTTATTTCGTGGAAACTCCAGTTTCTCATCCACTGGAAGGGCTATCCTATGAGTGAATGCTCCTGGGAGGACACCTCTTCGGTTCATGCCCCTCTTCTGGTCCGTCATTTTTTCTGTCTTTTCTTTTTTTCTTCTTATTCTTAGAGGAGCCATGATTTCTCTTTCCCAGCATACCATCTTCCCTGCATGCATCTGTTTCGCTTACTACTATGGTGCATTTTCCTATCTGGTTCTATAACCCCTTTCCCAATCCAAGATGGCAGTCCTACATCTTCCTGCACCTCACTTCCTGTCTAGCAGTATATAAGGGGATAGATTCTTCTTCTCTTTGCGTTGCAACATTTCTCCTGCTGTGGTAACGCTCCGGCTGGTTTTCTTTTGGACTCCAGTTTTTGCTCCCGTTTTTCCTGTCCTTCCAGTGTATTCCAGGCATCGAAGTTCTGATTTTCTTGTGTCCTCCTTCTATTCCAGGGAGTTCCTGTGGGACTCTTTCTGGAGGCCACAGACTGTGGTGGCGTACTACTGTCAGCAGCACCGTGGCTACCAGAAGGGGTCGTCCCTACCTCAGCCAGAGTAGGACTTGCAAGAACTAAGGCTGCACGCCATCCCCATCTGGTCTGGATGGTAAGCTAAAGGTAAATGAGGACACCTACGGGAAAACTACAGAAAGAAAACAATCTAACAAAGGACTCGATGCCCATGCGCACTATCACCGAGAGGAGGAGTCACTCGATTTCGTAACTCGAAAAAGCTTCTTTGAAGAAAAAAGCCTTGTAACACTCCGAGCCCAACACTAGATGGCGGACTTATGCAAAGCATGTGAATCTGCATCACTACATGCCATGAACAGATATCCACTGGGTACGTGACATTTTCCATATTTTTGTATTGTATTTAAAACAAATTTCCTATGACATGCAGAAGTGTGTTTTCCTAATTATTATTTTTATTATGAATCTTTTTGTTGATTTTTGCAGCAGTAAATTTATACAAGCTGAGCGAGAAGAATCTCTGACTGGCACAATAGAAAACAGTACAATCAATCATATTACGAAGCACAGTTACAATAATAATGTAGTTGTGACAACCAGGCCAGTCATGTGTACTTGACAAAGAATATCTGCGTTAGAGACTTCCTGTGCAATAGTTCTTCCATGAAGTCCATATTCTTGTGTGTTTTTTTGGTGCCCCACAGGCCTTGTAAAGCAGTTCCTCCATCATGGCACCAAAGTCCATACCTTTGTTCCATTCCCCCTGCTAGGGAGGGTCCACATTGCACCAGTGGTGAGCCAAGTCTGTTTTGGCAATCAGGAGGGCAATAGAAATTAGGGAGCAGGAATGCCACCCAAATGACCCATAATTCCTAGCATCACAACCTTAGGATCTAGAGTGAGTGGCCTCCCCACCACTACCTCCTACTCTGCGCCAGTAGCCCTTTATTCAGGGAGTATTGCCATATCATATTGAAGTAGGCACAAACGGGCTGAAATGGCTACCAGCCAAGGTGCCATAACTGCCTCAATCCAGACGTTGTCATCAAACTTTCCTAGACTGAGATCCCACATTTCCCTAGGCTTCGAACTGGGGCTGGGGGGAATTAATGAGGAGCTAACAGTATAGTCATGAGACATCCTTTGCTCATAGGTTCTCAGTAGTGAGTTTGGCCTGTAGGAGACTAAAGTCCAAGAGTACCATCAATTCATCCCCATAGCTCTCAAGTGCATGCCTCTGTTGAAGATCCTTGAGAAACTGGGTTTTATTAGAAGTCTCCTATGAGATCTTGAAAGGGCCGGACACTGGTGGTCTGTCACACATTGCCCGGGGATTTAATGCCTATCATGTCCCCCTTCCAGAAGTCTGATTGGCCATCTCTGCAAGCCAGGTTCTTTGCCATACTGGAGTCATCACGGGGGTTTTAGTACCACTGAATGTGCAGTAGTGCATCTTGCCAGTACAGCACTAGTTACTGCTGGGAGCTTTTTGTGGATTGTTTTACCATATAAGACACAGAACAGGTCAGACTTGTCTAGGAGGTCTAATTCCTCAAATAGCCAATCTTTAACACAGACAAGCTAGGAAGCCCAGTAATAAAATGGAGAGCCACAACTTCCAACCTGCCATCACAGAATGGCTGCACTTTGCGAAGGAAACTCTTGCAGGACTGCCAATCCCTAGAGGAAGGCATTGATTTTGGACTGAAAGTCTGTGAACAAACTGTGTGAGAGTTGCAACGGGTAATTCTGTAGGATTCAGAAGAAGCACTGGAGTAAGATCAATGTGAACAATCCGCTCTGGCCCCTGATCGAGAGGGGGAGAAAGACCAAGAGGTCAGTTGCTATTTAGCTTTTTCAGGAGCAGAACTATGTTTAACTCCCAACTCTGCTGCTGGTTCGCAGAAATTACTATGCACAAGTATTTGAAGTGTAGGTCTGTGGCCTATGAAGGTATTGAGGCTGACAGTGAGAGATGGCCTGTGCTGATTGGCACGTAGACAGATTTTCCCCAATTTACCCGGAGAACAGAGGTCTCGCTGTATACTCTGAGGACGTCCATGAGATGGGCAATGGAACTCCTGGGACTCTAGAAGCATATTGGAAGATTCCTTCCCTCGTGTGCCCACCGGATTCCCTTCTATCTAAGTGCCTAACTTAATACGGCCTGCTAGAGGTCAACAACTAAGGCAAACAAGAGCAGGGACAGAAGGCACCCCTGACAAGTGTGCCCCGCCCCACTCCAACTGGCACGGACATAACTCTGTTCACTCTGACCTGCACCCAAGGCTCGGTGTAAGGGACTTCAACAAGCTTGCGAAAATGTTTCCCAAAATTCATTTTCTCTAGCATTTGGTGCAGGAAGGGCCAGTGAACCAAGTCAAATGCCTTTTCCATGTCCAGCACTACTAGTGTGCCCTTGCCTGAGATCTCATGCACCTGTGCAAAGACTAAATGGAGGAGTCACAGACTGCTGTTTTCCCCAAGTCTTCTTATTTAGGTCTTCATATCGGAATAATAGCCATGTTGTCCAATATGGATGTGGTCCCTGCATATTTCACAGTTCATTGTTTCTGCTGCACACAGTCAAGCATAGTACTGTCTGATTATTCCTGCTGTCTTTAATGAAAAATGTCTAGATAGGTCACAATAATGAGACATTCCTCAAAGACTTTTCGCAAGTTCACAGTACACTATTCATTTATAACAGCGTGCTGTTTTTCATGTAACCACATTGTTCTACCATCTATGGATGATATTTGCAAAGAGTGGGCAGAATCAATATTCATGTAGAGGCCTAGTGCTTAGGTGGTAAGGCAATATGCAGTTTAATAAAACTATACTCTGATCCGCTGAGAATGTAACATATTTGATCAAACCACAATGACTTTGCAGTTTTAGTGAGTTAATATGTGAAAATAGTGTACATAAGCCCTCGAATTAGGGAGTGAGCCAGAAAACTTTTGTGAAGATCTAGATGCTGCTAGGGATACTGTCTTTTTCTCACTTTATTTTGCTGCCTACCTGGACCTTAGTACATTTCTGATTTTGCACTGTGGTGTAATGATCTATTTGCTAAGAGGCTTCATGGACATGAATCTGTACTGCATCTCCTATGAATATTTGTAATAAATCCTTTAAATTATTCCGCTGATCTAGAACTCAGTTATTGAGTGGGGCCCGTCCATAAATGACTGCAATTTTGAATATTTTGATGTGTTGGGAGATGCCTTATCGCAGGGGCAAATTGCCTCATGAAATTGAGGTTTAACACCATCTCTGATGGATAAATCTATGGGTGTTTTGTTAAGGCAATATTTGTGGGTGCAAAAATTTTGGAAACCTCATGCCTGCAAATTATAGTAATAGAGGATGGTTGCAAGTTAAGAACACTTCCTTTCTGCTTTAGAAAATTTGTGTTTTGTGAGGTGTGGTGTACATATGGGTAGGGATTTTCTCCTATCTAGGTTGAGGAGACATGATTTATTTTGGTTTATTTAATGAGCATACATTGAGGAAGGATGTGCAATTGTTTTGCTATTTGCAAAGAAGCTGTGTTTTACCTTCAGATAGTCAGTTAAGGAATCGCATTGGGATTGGTAAGACATCACCAGAGAGTCCCACTGTCATTGATTGGTTGGTGTCAAAGCCGCACTATTATTGGTTGGCCTTTGGCATAGCCACACTGGGATAGGTTGTTATTTGCTAATTTGTGTTTTTGATTATTTTCAGCTAGAATAATGTTTGCTGTGTTGTAAAAGCCTAAAGCCCCTACTGTACCTGCTATGGAGGGACAGTGTGTATGAAATGATGACTAGCACTGAATTCTATACGTGTACCTGGATTTGCATCTGGCATGAATATACCTCTTCTGACAAGTATTTTCAGTTTCCTTTAGAGGGTGAGGCACTGAATAAATGGGGTCAGAGAAGAGAGAGAAAAAATGAAGAAGCAAGTGAAGGGTTCTTTTTTACAGTTGCTTGAAGGCAAGTGTGACAATCAGGATAGATGCTGAGGAGATAATATGGTAGAGGGAGTAAAAATGTTCCCTTCGATAGTCAAACAAATGACAATATTTGGATGAGGATAACATTTTAAATTATCTCTGCATTTCAGATCTCCTCCATATGGTGATGGGGTACAGAGACAGCCATGGGTCTCCACAGTAACTGGTACGGGTGTAGTAGGAAATGGGACGAGTATACAGCCACAAGGATTGACTGCTGTTCCAGTTTCAGTTGCAGGTGTCTCAGTATGTGCCCAACCTGAAAATGCATTGACAATTTTACAGAGTGCTAGCAGGAATAATACTGTTGGCTCTCCGGTTTCCAACGACATGTATGATAATGTTCTCTTTGAACCTCCTGCAGGGGGAGAGACCTTAATATTGGGCTTTTAAAGGTTGAATTTGGAAGTATTTTACAGGAGACAATTGATTTAAATAGAGAGATGTATTATAATGTGGATCATTTACAGTATGATCTCATATACAAATGACAAAGGCAGTATACGTTTTATATAATGTTTTAATAAAATGACTGCATTTTAGATAATAAGGCGTGAGCCGCAATAACCAGAACCATACAACACAGTAGGATTGAAATAGTCACGAGGAGAGTAAAACATAAGAATAACGCTATCATGGTGTTTAACAATTTCTACTCTCCCTCAGCTAGTTCTATTTCGAGCACAGCATGTTAAGCTTCTAACTTGCCTTTCTGAATCCCTTGGGAGACATCAGCCCTCATACCTGAGCAAAGGCCTGGGATCTGGTTCAACATCTGCAAAGAGGCAGTCAGCGTCTAGTTGTGGTTCCCTGGTCGGAATCTCCCTCTTGCGTGTATTGGGACAAGGAAGTGTTTTTATAACTAACATGTCAGCGTGATCACAAAATGTCCCTACGCAGGAATGCCAAAGACTAAACTCCTACCACGTCTATCGGCAATGTACCAGACTTTATCCTTGACTGAAGCACAGAGTGAACAAGAATGTGTTATGGAGAACTCCAGTGCTGAAGTAGGCTAAACAGTGTGATATGAATATAAAACAAGACCGTAGAACTGGCTATTTAAAAAATAACAGTACGAAGCCTAAGAAAAAGCATTTAGGGCAAAGTGCACAGAGGCTCTAAGCTTGCAAGCAAATGAATAAAACACATCCAGGGCAAAGTGCACGAAGGCCTAAAGCCTGAAGCTAATGCGCAAAGGATACGTAAAACTAACCACACTACACCCTCCTCTTGTCGGTAGCAAGTGGTTCCAATAATATAAAAGTATGCCCCAGATATAAACAATACCTAAAAATATATATTTCGACAAGGTCAGAGGACAACAAAGTCATAAATTGAGGAAGCATTTGACGATAAAGCCAAAATCAATATAACGTCAATTTTAGAAAAATCCAATTGTCAGACAGAAGCAATAGAAAGCAGGAGCTCCTCCACTTTGATATATGTCAATATCGGAAGATCCACGCCAAAAAGTACCATGGAGCAGGTGTGTTCCAAAGCCCCAAAACCATTCAGGGTGGCACCCCATGCAGGGCCTATGAACGAGACAATACCATCTTCCTCCAGGAAGGGAATCTCATAAACTGCCTCACGAAGCAAACGCAACCGTAGTGCACAAGTCTGGGAATGAGCCCTAATCGGGAACATCAACAGATCAGTATCGACCACTGGAGGGCGCTGCAGTGAGAGACAGAGAGCCAGTGCATGTTCAAACGAGCACCAAAGGCACCGAAACAAAGGTTGCACACAATCCAAAACTGGTCGGAATGACAGAGACCAGTCACACTCCAAATGTCCCAGGAGTGTTGCTCCAAAATGCTGCATCATGCGTTCACGACACAGCTGCGCTGACGGGAGCATCAATATAGGATCTCGGCGTGGCGGGACAGCCATTACGGAAGAACAGCAGCAATAGCAAGACTCCAGCCAATAAAGCCAAAGTAATCGGGAAACCCCCAAAAATGCTTCCGAAAATAGAGTGTATAGCCAAAGGTATTAAACCGAATATGGAAGAGAAGGTGTGAGCAAAACAAACACCAACGGCTTTGAAAAAATGTGCAATTCCAGCAGTGCTGGACGCATTAAATATACGTCTCACAAGTTCACCAAAGTGACTCGGAAAGTTCGTATTCAAAAGGGACTGTATTTCCGCCGATGACCTTGCCACCTGAACTGCGTAGGTCTCGCTAGCAGATGTAAGGGCCACATGCTTTTGAAACAATAAAGCCTTTAGTCGACTCAACTTGTCGAAATTTACCTTGGAAGTAGCAATATGAGGCCAGATGTCTGCTACCTCCCTAATTTGAGTGGGGGGAAACAACACATTCCCACAGCACGTAACGGCCTTGGTGACAACGACCACGTAAACTATTCCGGCACGCATGCCACAGCAGCGTTCGCTGTTAAGAACAATGTAACTGCCGTTAGAAAGCACCTGGAAAGTGTTTTTAATAACCGGGACTGGAACTCCCTTCAGATAACAAGCTAAGTTAGCAATCGAAGCGTTACATGCCCCGTGCAAGGACAGCTGTTTACAAACCATGGAATGGCTGACTGAAGTTTCGCATTCACTACCGCTAAGAAAAACCTCCCTCAAACCATTAATACATCTGTATAGAAAGGGAAGCTCCCACACCTCGTGTATGTAACTTTATGAATAAAGTGGTGTCCATAATAGTTGTAGCAAAACATGTCACCATGATTATCTCTAAATAGGTAAGCATCTTCATTGTCATAGACAGTATAATATTGCAAGTCTGTCAGCATAGAATCTACTGTCTTCACATCCCAATCATCAGAAACAATGCCTGGTGTAACGATATCATTCATAGATAATTTGAGACATACGGTATTTGAATCAATTCAGTAGGACCATATATATCAAACATTACTTTATCCCACACAATCCCATCCGGAATCGGTATTGCAGAAATGTTTACATTGGACAAGTCTCTTCGAACCATATGAGATGAAAAATGTGGTTTTAACACTGTCTCGACGTGCTCAATGTCAGATCGTTCAGGAAGAAAATGACCATGTATTACTAGAAAAAAAGTAACCACAAATCCCAACCACAAAAAAAAGAGTCAACACAGCCATAATAAGCCACAAATAGTTCCAAGGAAAAACAAAATATGTGCGTTTAAGCCAACACAGCAGCTTACGTGGACCCCGGATTGAAGATAGTGAGGACGAGGAGTCGGACACGGCATCATCAGTGTCGTTGAAACAGCCAGAGGCAGTTCTTGCAAAAGGTGCAACTGTGAACAAAGAAGCAGATGGAGGCTCTCGCCTTGGCACACTGTAAACCACATGTTCAGAAACATCAGTAGAACATACAGCCACTTGATCAAAAGATTCCAAATTAATCGTTGTCTGTGAAACAATCGCAAGATCAGCTTCCACCCTCCCCAAGCTCGGAGAGGAAATAGCATCGGTGCAAATCACCTGCAGCGGGATTTCTTCCCCAGTAGTGAGAGGGATTCCGGAACTACTGGGTGTCCCTCTTGGTCTGCTGTGCAGAATCGGCCACATGTTGTAACTTGACATTATCAATGGAAACAAAGCGATTTCCTTTGGCCCCGTGCAGCGGCGGTAAAATTACAGTTCTCGTGCCGCTAACCCCTAATACAGGGACTGGTGCTCGATAAGAAGGACCAAATTCTTTCTTTACTGCGACCTTTTCACGCACTAGATCCCCAATCCTGGGTATCCAACCAGTAGGCGTTACTGGCTCACCTTAATTCCTGAGGAGGCAGCACTTGCAGAAGAGTTATCTTCACAGAATTGTTGTAAATCCTGCAAAACAGTGACACGATCATTTATGTCAAAGGGCGTATCTGCCGCCTCCACACCAGGACCATCTAGATCAGGAACATACATTTGTGTTCCAAACAGGCACTCATATGAAGTACGACCCCCCCAGGGACCTTCTAGGCAAGTTATTAAGTGCTCTCTGTACTCCATACAGGTGGGCTAGCCAACTACGACCCGTACCTATAACTCTGGCCGTCAAGGATTGCTTTAAATCACAATTTAAACGCTCCACAACAGAATTTCCCTCGGGATGAAATGGAGACGAGAATTGGAGTTGGACCCCCAACGAAGCCATGGTGTCCCTGAATGCCTTAGAGGCAAAAGCAGAGCTCTGGTCCGAATGAAAAGCCGCAACTGCAAATGTATCGACAAAGATGCGCAAATCTTTAATAACAGTCCGAGCGTCAGCCGAGCACTGTGGCCAGACCCACACAAATCTGGAGCACGAATCTACAGCAACCAAAATATATTTGTATGCACTATCAGGCGTCAGTGGACCACAATGATCCAAGTATACACACCGTAAAGGTTTATTTGAAATCAGAAGGGGCGTCTGCTGCGGGCGTCTAGCCGACGAAGCTTTAATTTGTTGACAAACGTCACAACAAAGGACATACTGCTTTGTCTCCTTATAGAGACCAGGCCACCAGTAACGAGCCTGTAAAAGTGAAATCGTGGCAGCCACACCAGCATGTGCAGATGCCGCCCCCTCTTGTGCTGCAGAAATTAATCGAGGTCTCTCAATTTTATTGGGCATTTCACGTACACCAATGCCAGGAATGTTAACAACAGCATTTAGCGCACTACTCAAGCAGTAACTATATTTAGAAGGAAATCCTTTAGGAAAGGGCGTGCCATCAGCCGTAGCCTTTATGGCAGCCTAAATCTCTGTGTCTGGTTTGGAACTCGAACGAGTTACTGCGGCCACAGTGGCGACAGCCACTGCCGACTTCGCGGCTTAATCAGCCAAAGTATTCCCAGCAACGTGTATTCCAACACTGGTGTCCAAGTGTATGTACAACATGGACTTTAGGAAGTGTTTCCTTCAGATCCGCAACCTTACCCCACAGCAATTTGTGTTTAATGGTGTTGCCTTTAGAATCTCTGAACCCATTCAACTTCCAATAGTGTAAATATTCATTGAAAGACTGAACACAGTAGTAGGAGTCACAGACCAGCAAGGTCAAAGTCGCCGGATCCGCGTGTTCCAATGCTAACAATAAAGCTTTGAGCTCAGCCAGCTGTGCCATACAATCTCCCAAAGTTTGTGTATAGGTATGTCGGGGGAAGAACACTTCCCCCTCCATATTGCCGCTCACCACCGCACATGCAGCAGAATATTGTTGTTTAGTCCCAACCGCTGGTTGCGCAGAGCCATCAGTATACATGACCACCTGATATTGGTCAATAGGCAATGTGCCAGCAGGAACAGGGTATTTCATTTCATATTGAAGAAATTCTTGAGTCTGCAGTTTAGGGTCAAATATGTAATCTACATCAGTGGCTGTCAAAGACATAGCCCATTGTATCCATCGCGGGTGTAAAGCTTTCGAATTAGGAACACTCGCTTTTGTAACAGCCTCTAAGGCTGGAATCGGGGAAATGACAATGATGCGTTGGCCCTGGGCTAGAGGTCTTTCTTTAATCACAGCCATCTGTACTGCAGTGAGTATTTTCTCAGTTTGTGCAAATCGTTGCTCTGCAGCAGAATACAAGTGGGACTTGTATGCACTCAGGACTGTCTCACCCTCATTAAAGGTGACATATGTAAACCCAACAGCCCCAGGTATCACCCTGATGACTAAATGCATTTTATTGTCCCGTGTGTGTAAATGTTGAACTGCTAAGAGATCATTTCGTAAATCTCGTAGTATAGTTGTATGCTCAATCGTCCAAAATCTTTTCGAAAAATTCAGTCACATCAACTCCTATAAAGGTTTTATACGCGTAGCATATTCAGGAATGTAAGTTCTGCCAAAATTCAGAAACCCCAACAATGACTGGAGCTACCGAACCGTATTAGGAGGCTGCAATAAAGCACATTTCTCCAAAAAATGTGGCGCTAAGCTCTTGCCCTCACTCGACAACTCATATCCCAGGAAAATGACACTGAGGAAGGCAATCTTCGATTTCTTAAAATTAAACTTATAGCCAATTTCAGCAAACCCCACAACAATGCGTGCTACACGCCTGAGATGTTGCAGAATCTCATCGTCTGTCAAATATATATCATCAACATATGATAACGCTTCAGGGTCCAACTCGTGCAGAATTTCAGTAACACAAGCCGAAAATAATCCCGGGCTATTCTTATACCCCTGAGGCAAACAACAAAACTTTTTCTGAGAGCCAAACGCACTGAAACTGGTATAGTCCCGACTTTCGGGCGCTATATTTTGGCTGAAAAATCCATTCGAGATATCTAACGTTGTTTTGTATTTTTTACGCACTATATTATTCATAAGCGCTGCGCTATGTGAATTCTGTATTGCATATGTGCGTGTATGTCCATTTAAATGTCTGTAATCCACCACTATCCTATATGAATGGTCCGGTTTAGCAACTGGAAATAAGTGATTATTCATCTGCGAGACACAGGGTTCAATTACACCCTGGTACTCCAATTGTGTAAGAATTTTCCTAACCGATGCCCTTGCCTCAAATTTGATAGGTTACTGCGGCTGCGGCTGAGGTTCGCCCTTTATTGGAATGACATGATAAGGTGATTGTCTATCCCACCCCACGTTATTTCTATATAGGGCGGGGGCTTGTGCTAGAGCCCATGTTTTACTATAGGACTCCGCAAGTTCTCTCGGAACAAGTGGTGAGAAGGAAGGTGTAATAACCTCCTCCCCAACCGGACAGTCGCGTACAAAGTCAGGCGGCCAATCTTGTTCGGCCAGCAGAACGTCATATGATTTTACCACATGGTCCCAAAAGATGGCGTGTACAATGCGGTCAATGTCCCCTTCTAATTGCAGAGTCACGTTATATACTCTATCAGGATCAGAGACTCGCATATCCGCCGTTTCGACTTGTATGAAGTCATCAGTTGCTTTCACCTCCAGATGCTCTAGAAGACTCCGGCGAACTATTGTGACCTCTGCCGCGCTGTCTAACAGTGCCAACGCCCATGTCTTGTTTGTCAAGAGAACTCTCTTCTTGAGCGGCATGTCTAACTGAGACTGCTGCCACTTTCTTCTTTTTAAATTGTTGTTTTTGTTGTAGTGGTTTCTCTTCTTGTTTAATAGAAACCTCCGTTGAGCGTTGTGAGTCCTGTCTCGGTTTCACGTACTCATTTCTCCGCTCTGACCGCCCACCTCTCTCACTTCTCTTGTCCGAGGAGTCCTGAAAGGAACGAGATTGGCGTGTACCAGTATATTGATATCTATCAGGCGTCTTCAAATTATCCCTATTCCTGAGATTATACCTATTCTGCGGGGTCTCCGGTTGCGGAGACTGTCCCCCATCTTTCTTAGGTGTTTGCTGTTGTTTCTTTTCCCAGCGCTTTTTAGTACCCTCAGGTTGCTGTTGTTTAGCATTGTCTTTATTATTTTTACCCTGTAATTGGGGTTTTTGTGGTCTAGCCCCTAGGCTATCGCGACCAATACTAGAATATGTTTCTGCAATTATTCTCGGGAGTTCCCGCTCTTGATTAATCTGCAGAACGTTCCAAAGACGCATTCGCACTGCTAGTGCTACTCCCTCTCCCTTGAGATTGCTCAAAATAATAGAAGAAACAGCGGCAAAATTGCCCATCAACTGCATGCCCAAATCTAAGGCAGGGGCAGCCCCATATTCATCTTGAATTTGTTTAAGCACTTCCGGTAAATTAGCTAATGTCGGTGTGCCGTGGTGTAGAGCGCGGCAAATACCGTGCCCCAAGTATTACAAAGGTCCACCGAAGGAACCATCCCATACGGCAAACACATCATTAATATTCTATGTTTATCCTGAGGTCCCGTATGGGAAAATACTGCTTCCAGCGTATGAATTTTTTGCACCAGCCAAAATGGAGTTCCCTCACGTTTAGCCGGTACTATACCCATAACCGAGTGTACAGTGGCCGGATTAATACCCGGAACCACTGCTTGTGGGTGTGCCGGAGCAGCACGCGCTGCATTAGTATTTAATGCCTGCATGACAAACTGAACCAGTCTTCTGTATGTAGCTGCCAAATCCATATATAAAAGACGCACGTCAGCCACTACCAGATTAGCAACCGCAGGATATGGTGTGTAAGTAGCCAATAAAGGCCAGGTAGGACCTTCATTACTTAAGGGACCTAACCTAACCGGTGCTACTGTGTGTGGGAGGGCGCCATCAAGCCAATTATGGTGTTCTTGATAAGATAAAGGTATCTCTAAGTATGCATAAGCCCTGTACTGTCCAGGTACATTCGCAACAGTGTATTCGTGAAAAGTGTTTGTACCCCCATCAACTGCTGGAAACACGACTCAAGAATAAAAAAGTTATGTTCTATAGGCTGCATGGGCGTCCACCACAAAAGTTACCGGACCCCCCTGGACCGTCAGTCCATGTGCTATCAGATGTCCTGTGAGCGGTTGACGCATATTAAGCGCTATATTCACTATATTAGGATTCGCCATTTGTAAAAAACAGCGCTAGGTCAGAGATTCGGGGTTTTCCTTTCAAAGTTCAAGCTTGAACAACCAACCACTAAGTAATAGGATGTACCTATCCCGTGGTGGCGGAAATCCTCAGCCCCACGGACGTCTCCGCTTACGGAACCGAGGAGTCAATATATATGTGAGACCGAGAGAGTCAGCTGGACCTAAAAATTAGAGCCAGACCAATCGTTGGCGGCGCCATGTTGCGTGGGCTCTCATTATCCTAAATGAGACTACTGGATTTCTAGGCACTAGGATCGATCACGGTGTGGGGGACTGAGTCTGACCCACGTGTAAGGAACTCTGTCACCCTAAATCCGGTTTTTGCTCCAGCTAACTAGCAGTTCCTCATTTCTCCCACGGGGAAGAGATGATTGGGCAGCCGAGCGCATGACATCTTTGGAACTTCTCAGGGAAGTCGTGGTCACTCAGATCCAAACCAACTCTCTCTTTTACAGTATGATCTCATATACAAATGACAAAGGCAGTATACGTTTTATATAATGTTTTAATAAAACAACTGCATTTTAGATAATAAGGCGTGAGCCGCAATAACCAGAACCATACAACACAGTAGGACTGAAATAGTCACGAGGAGAGTAAAACATAAGAATAACGCTATCATGGTGTTTAACAATTTCTACTCTCCCTCAATAAGTTCTATTTCGAGCACAGCATGTTAAGCTTCTAACTTGCCTTTCTGAATCCCTTGGGAGACATCAGCCCTCATACCTGAGCAAAGGCCTGTGATCTGGTTCAGCATCTGCAACGAGGCAGTCAGCGTCTAGTTGTGGTTCCCTGGTCGGAATCTCCCTCTTGCGTGTATTGGGACAAGGAAGTGTTTTTATAACTAACATGTCAGCGTGATCACAAAATGTCCCTACGCAGGAATGCCAAAGACTAAACTCCTACCACGTCTATCGGCAATGTACCAGACTGTATCCTTGACTGAAGCACAGAGTGAACAAGAATGTGTTATGGAGAACTCCAGTGCTGAAGTAGGCTAAACAGTGTGATATGACTATAAAACAAGACCGTAGAACTGGCTATTTAAAAAATAACAGTACGAAGCCTAAGAAAAAGCATTTAGAGCAAAGTGCACAGAGGCTCTGAACTTGCAAGCAAATGAATAAAACACATCCAGGGCAAAGTGCACAAAGGCCTAAAGCCTGAAGCTAATGCGCAAAGGATACGTAAAACTAACCACACTACACTCTGTCCTGGCTCCAAGCTGACTGAATGAACAATGCAGGGGTGACAAGTCCCTTGTTTGTAGGTAGAGCACAGCCTATTCAGTTGCAAGTGGGGCTGTGCCCAGCTCCAACCTACCCCACCCTGCAAGTTGGCAGCCCATCCAGGCACACCTAATCCCTCTATTATGTGGCTGAGTTGGAGGAATAAACAAAGTCCAACTGCTAACTACACCCAGTCATGTGACGCAGATAGGCAGCAGGCACCAAATAGTTACGGACGGGAAAATGGCATCTTTCTAAAAGTAGAATGTTCAAATATTTTATTTAAAATCCTTCTTTACCATTAAAGAACATTTTAATTACAGTTTCAAACATGAAAGGTTTACCTGTTTCCAATCCAACGTTAGCACTGATAAAACGTAATAAGGGAATCCAATGTTATCCCATGGAAGAAGTTGGCCTCACAGAACTGAAAATGAATTTGGGAGTTTTCCACTACCAGGGCAGGTAAAACTTAAAAAGAACATGCCCAACATATTAATTACAATGCACTCTGCCTTATGGGCTACCTGGGGCCTACATTAGGTATGACATATATGCAATACAAGAGGAGTTTAAGGCTTGGCAAGGGGGTTATACTGCCAAGTTGGACTGCCATTTCAAAGCTGCATTGTCTGTCCTGGGACATGTTTTAAGGGGCTAAGTGAGTGGCACAATAAGTGCTGCAGGCCAACTAGTAGCATATAATTTACAGGCTTTTGGTATATGGTATAGCACTCTAAAAGGGACATCGAAGGACATTAAACATGCCAATCAGGTGTAAGCCAGTTTTACCACGTTTTAGGCAGTGACCACAAGCACTTTAGCACTGGTTAGCAGGCAGTGGAAAAGGGCACAGAGTCCGAAGGCCAAAAAATGAATTCAGCAAAAATAGGGGTGAAGGCAAAACGTTTGGGAGAAGAACACCCTAAGACTGACAGGTCTAACAGGCTCTGGTTTGGGTTTTGTGTTGCCTGACAATTCTGGAATAAATGAAGCACATCAAATGCAAGGTGTCAGAATGGGAAATGAGATGGTGCAGATGCAAGGTCGTGGATGAAGAGCTGTGAGGAAATGCAAATACTAAAGCAAATATTGAGTGAACACAAATATTGGTTTGCAGAAGAGGAGTGCCGCTTGTCATTTCTCTGGTAAAATCAACCATTGGAAGTAGGTGCGTAGGCAGAATGATTTTGTTCTCTAGACTCAGTGGAAAATACATCAAATGCAGACACATTCAGTAGCCCCAGCCCAACCAGCTACTGTGCAGACGGTTCAAATTCTAGAGCAGTTTGGCATTAATATGCATCCCCCTCACCCCAGTGTTGCTACAAAACACAAGAAACAGGTTGCCTTAATGCCCAGGGTACATCAGAATCCATTGATTCTGAATGATTTTCCTTAGTTTTCCACAGGGACTAATTCATAATGGCTGTGGCTTGGGGGGTGGGGGTCATGATTGCTTATTTGGAGCAGTCCTGGAGGTAGACCAAAGTGAGCCTTATGTAGATAGTGAGGTGAATGGCCATCCTTTATCATTTCTGATAAACACTGGAGATACCTGCTCTAAAGTTTGTTCTGTGGTGGTTCCAAACCTACCCCTCTCAGGAGGAGAAGTCCAAGTTGTAGACAGTAGCAATAAACAGATGGTTAGACAGGTTACAGGAGATGGCCTTATTAAATTAGGATCAATGGAGAACAATCATCAGTTCATAGTGTGTGATTTGAGTCCTGTTTATTTGTTGGGCAAATACTTGCAAACTGAACTGTCTGATTTATTGTACTTTGGATGGTATTGCATTAGGAACCCCAGATAAAGACTCACTATTTAAAAATAAATCACCAGATTTAAGAGTTCAAACTAAAGATAATTTGCCTCTGGATTTAAGACATACTGTCAAGGAAGAGGTGTAGGATTTTAAAGGAAAAGATATAAGATTGATAAAAAGTGCAAAGCCTGTCAAGATTAATGTTAAAACAAATTCAGTCTTACCTAAAATTAGACAATACAGACTTTCAAAACAGGCAGAAGAATTGAATCCGATGACTGAAAAAATGATTGAACAAGGTATTCTGCTGTAAGTGCTTGGTAGTCCTTTCAATTCTCCAATGATGGGCAATAAAAAAAAAAACAAGTGGTAAGTGGAGGATAGTGCAGGGCCTTTGAAAAATAAAGAAAATGGTGATTCCATGTTGTCCAGTGGTAACGAATCCAGCAGTAATTTTGTTCCAGTTTCCATCAGATGCAGAATGGTATAGAGTCATCAGCATATGCAAAGCCGCCTTCTCTATTCCTCTGCACGAGGATAGGGAGTTTCTTTTTGCATTTCAGTACCAGAATACAGTTCTCATTTGGTGTTGAATTCGATAGGGGTATACAGAAAGACCTCAAGTTTTAAACATAATCTAACTGATGATTTGGAAAGCTTGCAGTTGCCCTGTGACTCAGTCCTGGTGTAATTTACAGATTACCTATTGGTGGTATTTGAGGCAAAAGAAGATTTTAAACTTGATACACTTGTTTTACTGGATCACTTAGCTGACAATGGTCACAAGTTATACCCACAAAGATGCAGTTTTGTAAGAAAGAAGTGATTTAAGTTGGTCATCACATTGAGAAAGGAGCAAGGAAAGTCTCAAAAGAACATAGTTCTGACGATGGGTCTGAATGATGAATGTTTAGAGGCCTTCTGATAACTGAGGTAGAGATTATGCAAAACACCCACCTTAAGAATTCCTGATTAAACAGAGCGTTATTTTGCTCTTATCATGAGAAGCAGGTGTGTTATATTGATTTCGACCCAAAAACCTTAGGCTATTAGCCTTTTTGTCAGCTGTGTTGGATCCAGTAAAAGTAGCTCTTCCTGGTTGTCTGAAATAGCTGCAGCTGTTTGCATTGCAATTGAACAACGTGAGGAAATTGTCATGGGAAATACATTAATTGTGTTTGTTGCACATTTAAATTTTGCGTACTCAGACTCAGCACATGACAGTCGTCTGATCAAATATGCACAAGTCTTATTGGCAGCTGAGAACACCTCTGTCAGAACATGTAATTCTCTGAATCCTGCAACACTGCTTCCTGTTTCAGAAAGCAATAGAGACTGAGACAGGAGTGAGGATGATTAAGACAGTGAACCTGAGCATGACTGTTAATGTTAATGAGTTATGTACCATACCAAGACAAGACCAAAGAAACTCCTCTTGAAATGACTGATCTAATTTTGTTTGTAGATGGCTCTTGTTTGAGAGACTAACATGGAGCATTGAAGGCTGCCTATTTCATATGCTCCATTTCTGAAATTCTTGAGGTGTCATAGTCGACTAATGTAACTTAAGCACAAATTACAGTTGATTGCATTGACAATGGCTTTTTGCCTTACAGAAGACTTGAATGTGACAATTTATACAGACCGGCAGTATGGTTTTGGAATGTTGCAGGACTTTGATCAGCTGTGGCATTCTCTGGAACTCCCATCAAGAATACTTTCTATATTCTTGATTTGTAGGAAGTGATATAAATGCCAAAAGAAGTTGCTGTGGCAAAGTGTACTGCCCATAAAGCTGGAAGAGAAATGTACACACTTCTAAATAAGTATGCGGAACAGGTAGCAAAATATTGTGCACTTGAGAATGAAACTGTGAGATGACATGGGCAAATTACGATACAATAGACAGACCACAATGAATCAAGCGAGAGCTCTGCTGAAAGTGCTGAAAATGTAAGCGGTTTCTTATTGAATCCAATACAGGCTCCTTTGAGTGAATTGAGGGATCGCCAGTAGGAAGCACCAGAGGGTGAGAAAAGAAGGTGGGAAATGCTGAGTTTCAAAAAGAATTTCCAAGATGTGTGGTTCACTCCAGAGTATAAATATATCCAACTCAACTCAATGCTGAATTGCATGGTGCAGTATTATTATAATCAGTCAGATGTTGGGAGGGATGATATGACCAGCATTTTCAATAAGTATTGGTCTAATTCTAAATTCAGAAATGTTCAGAGATGATTTTGCCACAGGGGTGTTGCTTGTCAGAAAAATAATCAGGTAAAGAGAACTATGGTCCTTATGTCCCACAATGGCACATCGGACGATCCATGTATGATACTTCGTTGAGATGCCAGTTTGCAGTGGCCTTAAGTACATCGTCCTGATTGTCAGTTCATTTTCTAAATGGCACGACAGTAGTCAAAGTTTTGTTGAGGGAGTTAATACCTTGTTTTGGCCCCCAAACTTCTATTGAGACAGATTGTGGCTAGCATTTAAAAAAAATAAAAAGATTTTGAAATTGAGTACAGCTCTCCAGCTTTATCAAAGGTCCCATTGCAGTTATCATCCTAAATCATCTGGTATTGTGGCAAGGATGAATTGGACCATCAAAATAAGCTGGCTAACTTGGGTGCATCCTCTGGTTTGTAATAGCCAAACACTCTTCCTCTTATCCTGAGCACTCAGTACAGCAGACAGAAAGACTGGTCTCTTACCTCATGAAGTGTCAATGGGCAGTCATGAGATTGGCATATATTCCTTTAGCTACACTTGTTTCAATAACAGACACTCAGATTACTGCAAAGGTCAGGTTGATATGGTGCAATCTGTCTACCATCAAGTGAATTTAGTAACAGAATCATTAAAGAAACCCAATGACATCCCCTGAACTCTGTTGACTGGGTTTTCATAATGAAACATGTCCACAAACGTTGCTTTCAAAGAAAGCTGAATAGGCCCTTTGCAGGTTGTGCTTGTGACCAACACTGTTGTAAAGTGGGCCGGAGTCCTGCAGTGGATCCACACCCCTCACATGAGAAGAGTGGAGGCAGTGAATAAAGAAGTAAATCTGGGGAAGGAGGGATTTGAAACTGGCAAGGTGGCTGCATGCAGAAGTGAAGGTGAAGATCCTGGTAAAGGCACAAGTGGCCAGTTTCAATACAAGGGTCAGAGTGAAGACCTAAGTCACAAGTGAAAACAAAAATAAATGGTTTCTGATCCGACCAGTGAAAGGCTCTAGTTGAAAATTTGAGCATTGAGAATTCCTAGAGGAATAAAGCAGTACACAGTGAATTGAGTTGCAGATGAAGATCAAAGCACAACTTCAACAGTGAGTGAAGAAGAAAGAAGACTCAACAGTAGTCACAAGTGAAGATGTAAGAGTCAAAACGAAGGGAAAAAAAAAAAAAAAAATAGCTAAATTAAGCACTGACAGAATGAAAAGTTCAGGTTGATCAAAAAAGAACCAGAAACAACTGAACTCGATTCAAACAGTACTGAAAGTCAGTCATCTGTTGCTAAAGGACCAGCAAGAAAAAGAATTACGAACATAAATTATTCTTCAACTGAAGGGGCATATCTTGCATCTGTGTCTGAAGAAGATACAGTTCTGTAGTTCAATAAACTGTTGAAAATCATTTTTAAAACATGCTAGAAGAGCCACAATGATCCCCCTTAGTGAAATCTGAGTGGTGAAATAAGTACTGAACATTGCAAAAGAATCCAGATGAAGAAAAGAGTTAGAACTTTATGAACTGAACAAAGAGCTGAAGAAAAAAAAAATGCGGTCTGCTACTTTGATTTTTTTATTAGTTTAAAAAAATGAAGTTGTATATTTGTTTTGAGAAAAAGTTTTGCTGAGTTTTGAAGTTCCACGCTTCCTTTTTGTTTCTGATCTCGTTCGAAACGGCATACAGATAATGCTGTAAAATTGCTAGCTTGATCTATTTGATAATGGTACTAAAACCTTTTGTTGCTTTGTTGTTGTTATTTCTCCAGTGGGATATTGCTCCACAGAGGTTGAACTAACTACAGTATAAAATGGAGTTGAATCTAATACATTGACACATAGTGAAAGTTTTGTTAGTGGATTTCATTATCCTTCTTTCTTGCAGTGGAACGCAGCAAGCCACCTTGCTGTGCTGCATAAACCAGAAAGGGCAGTAGTGCACTGTATTTACCATTACACAGCACATTCCTGTCCTTCTCTAACACTGGAGCACTTTTGGCTGCCTAGCACCAATGCAGACACCCTTGCGTCATATTGAAAGGCACCTGCACTGCAGGCAGGATTGTTTTTGTGCAGAAAGGTAAAGGTACCAATCCTGAAAGATATTTTCCTCTTTCTACGTGTGCTGCATTCTGCAGCACATGAAGAAAGAGATAAAAAAAAAAAAAAAACAAGGAGAAATTAAAGATATTTGCCCTCATTACTCCTCACCTGGAGAGGTGTAGCATTTTTATGCAGTCCCAGGTCTACCACAAATGGTAAATCTGGAAATGTGCCAATAATCCATAGGTGGATGTGTGGAAACACCCACAATCCAACCGTGGAACCCCCTCCCTGCTGCAGATTAAACCAAGGCAGCAGTAAGTGCTGCCTTCCGTTTCTCTAGATTTATCAAGCCATGCAGGGCAATGCATGGTGGCCTTGCATGGCTGGATGAATCTCACTTAGAATTATGTCATCCTTGCTCCCCCTTGCACAAGATCAATGTAAAAACTTGACAAATAGGGGCCAATATCTATACCAATTCGTTGGGAGAGTATGTAGACATTATGGTGGTTAAGAATTGCTTGGTATTTACCTTGTTCTCTTCTGCAGATGAAGGTGTGGCCTACGTACAGCTTCTAATTTCTTATTGATTGTCTTGTAATGTGTCTGTTAGTGTGCTAAGTAAGCATGAATTTCTATCACCTTAACGGTCAGATTTCAGTGTTTCACTAGAGAATCTTCCTGTTTACGAAGACGCTAGTAATGGAGTAAAATGAAATAAGGAAAACATTTGAATATAGATGATCAAACTAAACATATTAATCAAAAGACTGAATTGGAGTATACACATACCTTGAGTAAAGAGGAGTGTACATTTTCTAAAGAAAATCATCAGAGAGTGAATATTTTGAGAGATTGGAAAGATGAAAAAATAGATTAAGGCTGAAGAAGATTTTAGTCTTTCGAATTTGCATCCAAGATTGAACATTGAGCTTGAGAGAAAGTGAGTGTTGTGTACGGTGCATTATGAACCTACAGGAGCTAAGTTAATAGAATATGTGGGCGAGAATGAATGTGAAAGAAGTTATGTAGTTGATGGTGATTTTCTGGATGAAGAACCAATTCAGAGAGGGATTTATTATGTGTATGATCAGACTGCTTATTACAACCTGCCTGATAATTGGGTGGGTTCTTGATACCTAGCTTCACTGTTTCCTAGCGTCTATCATGTGAATAGAAAGAATGATGCTGTTGTTTAAAGCAGAATGAAAAGGGTTTTTGGGAAATGAATACAAGATATATTAGGAATGAAAATGTCACTTACCCAGTGTACATCTGTTCGTGGCATCAGTCGCAGTAGATTCGCATGTTCTGCAATAGCTCGCCATCTGGTGTTGGGCCGGAGTGTTACAAGTTGTTTTTCTTCGAAGAAGTCTTTCGAGACACGGGACCGAGTGACTCCTCCTTTTGTCTCCATTGCGCATGGGCGTCGACTCCATCTTCGATTGTTTTTCCCCGCAGAGGGTGAGGTAGGAGTTGAATTGTAGTAATAGTGCCCATGCAATGGAGTGACTAAGTATGCACCTATTTAAGGTTGAGATGATACATATATAAATAATTGAAGGTAACTTCCAAACTGCTACAGGCTCCCGGGGAGGCGGGTGGGCACATGCGAATCTACTGCGACTGATGCCACGAACAGATGTACACTGGGTAAGTGACATTTTCAGTTCGATGGCATCTGTCGCTGTAGATACGCATGTTCTGCATAGACTAGTAAGCAGTTATTTTCCCAAAAGCGGTGGATCAGCCTGTAGGAGTGGAAGTAGTCTGAAATAATGTCCTTAATACAGCTTGACCTACTGTGGCTTGTTGTGCGGATAACACGTCTACACAGTAGTGCTTGGTGAATGTGTGAGGCGTAGACCATGTGGCTGCCTTACATATTTCTTGCATTGGGATGTTTCCTAGAAAGGCCATGGTAGCACCTTTCTTTCTGGTTGAGTGTGCCCTTGGTGTAATGGGCAGCTGTCGTTTAGCTTTAAGGTAGCAGATTTGGATGCATTTAACTATCCATCTGGCTATACCTTGTTTTGAAATTGGGTTTCCTGCATGAGGTTTTTGAAATGCAATAAAGAGTTGTTTAGTCTTTCTGATGTTCTTTGTTCTGTCAATGTAATACATTAATGCTCTTTTGACATCTAATGTATGTAGTGCCCTTTCAGCTACGGTATCTGGCTGTGGAAAGAACACTGGAAGTTCCACTGTTTGATTTAGATGGAACGGTGAAATAACCTTTGGCAAAAATTTAGGATTGGTCCTTAGGACGACTTTATTTTTGTGTAGTTGTATAAAAGGTTCCTGTATAGTAAACGCCTGAATCTCGCTTACTCTTCTCAGGGAAGTAATGGCGATGAGAAATGCCACCTTCCAAGTTAGGAACTGTATGTCGCAGGAGTGCATGGGTTCAAAAGGTGGACCCATAAGTCTAGTTAGGACAACATTTAGGTTCCATGAAGGAACAGGTAGTGTTCTTGGTGGTATAATTCTCCTAAGGCCCTCCATGAATGCTTTAATTACTGGTATTTTATATAGGGAAGTTGAATAGGTAGTCTGCAGGTATGCAGATATTGCTGCAAGGTGAATCTTAATGGAAGAGAAAGCTAGGTTAGATTTTTGTAAGTGAAGCAAGTAACCCACTACATGTTCTGGAGTTGTGTGTAATGGTTGTATTTGATTAATATGGCAGTAGCAAACAAACCTCTTCCATTTACTTGCATAGCAGTGCCTGGTGGATGGCCTTCTTGCTTGTTTTATGACTTCCATACATTCTTGGGTAAGTTGTAAGTGCCCGAATTCTAGGATTTCAGGAGCCAGATTGCTAGATTCAGCGATGCTGGATCTGGGTGTCTGATCTTTTGGTTGTGCTGTGTCAACAGATCTGGCCTGTTGGGCAATTTGATGCAGGGTACCACTGATAGGTCTAGCAGCGTTGTGTACCAGGGTTGCCTTGCCCAAGTTGGTGCTATCAATATGAGTTTGAGTTTGCTTTGACTGAGTTTGTTTACCAGGTAAGGAAGGAGAGGGAGAGGAGGAAAAGCGTAAGCAAATATCCCTGACCAGTTCATCCATAGGGCATTGCCTTGGGATTGTTTGTGTGGGTATCTGGATGCGAAGTTTTGGCATTTTGCGTTCTCCCTTGTCGCAAACAAGTCTATCTGAGGTGTTCCCCAGAGTTTGAAATAAGTGTTCAGTATTTGGGGGTGAATTTCCCATTCGTGGACCTGTTGGTGATCTCGAGAGAGATTGTCTGCGAGTTGATTTTGTATCCCTGGTATAAACTGTGCAATTAGGCGAATTTGGTTGTGAATTGCCCAATGCCAAATTTTTTGTGCTAGCAGGCTTAACTGCGTGGAGTGCGTCCCTCCCTGCTTGTTTAGATAATACATTGTTGTCATGTTGTCTGTTTTGACGAGAATGTATTTGTGAACTATTATTGGTTGGAAAGCTTTTAGTGCTTGAAAAACTGCTAGAAGTTCTAGGTGATTGATATGCAGTTTTGTTTGATGTACGTTCCATTGTCCTTGTATGCTGTGTTGATTGAGGTGTGCTCCCCACCCTGTCATGGAAGCATCTGTTGTTATTACGTATTGTGGCACTGGGTCTTGGAAAGGCCGCCCCTTGTTTAAATTTATGTTGTTCCACCACAGAAGCGAGAGGTAAGTTTGGCGGTCTATTAACACCAGATCTAGAAGGTGACCCTGTGCTTGAGACCACTGTGATGCTAGGCATTGTTGTAAGGGCCTCATGTGCAGTCTTGCGTTTGGGACAATGGCTATGCATGATGACATCATGCCTAGGAGTTGTAATACCATCTTTGCCTGTATCTTTTGTGTTGGATACATGCGTTGTATGATGGTGTTGAAATTTTGAATTCTTTGTGGACTTGGAGTGGCTACTCCTTTTGATGTGTCTATTATGTCTCCCAGGTATTGTTGTACCTTGCGTGGCAGAATTTTGGATTTAGTGAAATTGACGGTGAACCCTAGTTTGAAGAGGGTTTGTATGATATGATTTGTGTGATTTGAGCACTCTATTAACGAATGGGCCTTGATTAGCCAGTCGTCTAGATATGGGAACACATGTATTTGCTGCCTTCTTATGTGTGCTGCGACTACTGCTAGACATTTGGTAAAGACTCTTGGTGCGGTTGTTAATCCGAAAGGCAGTACCTTGAATTGGTAATGTATTCCTTTGAATACAAACCTTAGGTATTTCCTGTGCGATGGGTGTATTGGTATATGGAAATAAGCATCCTTGAGGTCTAAAGTTGCCATGTAGTCGTGCAGTTTTAGCAATGGCAATACTTCTTGTAGTGTGACCATGTGGAAGTGGTCTGATTTGATGAAAGTGTTCACTACTCTGAGGTCTAGGATTGGTCTCAGCGTTTTGTCCTTCTTTGGTATCAGAAAGTACAGTGAGTAAACTCCTGTGTTTATTTGTGTGTTTGGCACTAATTCGATTGCATTCTTTTGCAATAGTGCCTGCACTTCTATCTCCAGGAGATTGGAATGGTGTGTTGTTAAATTTTGTGCTTTTGGTGGTATGTTTGGAGGGAATTGTAGAAATTCTATGCAATAACCATGTTGGATAATTGCTAGAACCCAAGTGTCTGTAGTGATTTCCTCCCATGCTTTGTAATAATGACCTATTCTTCCCCCCACTGGTGTTGTGTGGAGGGGGTGAGTGACATGTGAGTCATTGTTTAGTAGTAGGGGTTTTGGGGCTTTGAAATCTCCCTCTATTTCTAGGGAATTGCCCTCCTCTATATTGTCCCCGAAAACCTCCTCTATACTGTCCCTGGTAAGTGGACGGTGTTGCTTGTGAGGTGCTGGCTTGTGTGCTTTGACCCCGAAACCCCCCTCGAAAGGGCGTTTTACGGAATGTGCTGTAATTCCCTCTGCTCTGCGGGGAGTAGAGTGCGCCCATGGCTTTGGCAGTGTCCGTATCTTTTTTGAGTTTCTCAATCGCTGTGTCCACTTCTGGACCGAACAGTTCTTTTTCATTAAAAGGCATATTGAGAACTGCTTGTTGAATCTCTGGTTTAAATCCAGACGTTCGGAGCCATGCATGCCTTCTGATAGTTACAGATGTATTAATTGTCCGTGCAGCTGTATCTGCAGCGTCCATGGAGGAACGTATCTGGTTGTTGGAGATGGTCTGTCCCTCCTCAACCACTTGTTTTGCCCTATTTTGGAAGTCTTTGGGCAGATGTTCAATGAGATGTTGCATCTCGTCCCAGTGGGCTCTGTCATAGCGCGCAAGTAGTGCCTGGGAGTTCGCGATGCGCCACTGGTTTGCAGCTTGTGCTGCGACTCTCTTACCAGCTGCATCGAACTTGCGGCTTTCTTTATCTGGGGGTGGTGCATCTCCAGATGTGTGAGAGTTGGCCCTTTTCCTAGCTGCTCCTACAACAACAGAGTCTGGTGGCAGCTGTGTTGTGATGAAAACCGGGTCCGTAGGAGGCGGCTTATACTTTTTTTCCACCCTTGGTGTGATTGCCCTACTTTTGACCGGGTCCTTAAATATGTCTTTTGCGTGCCGGAGCATACCAGGGAGCATAGGCAGGCTTTGGTAGGAGCTGTGGGTGGAGGAGAGTGTGTTGAACAAGAAATCATCCTCGACCTGTTCTGAGTGGAGGCTTACGTTGTGAAATTGTGCTGCTCTAGCCACCACCTGAGAGTACGCGGTGCTGTCTTCTGGTGGAGATGGTTTTGTAGGGTATGCCTCCGGGCTGTTATCTGACACTGGGGCGTCGTATAGGTCCCATGCGTCCTGATCTTGGTCACCCTGGCTCATGGTGGTGTGAGCTGGGGAGTGTGATGGCGTTTGTGCTGGTGAAACGTTAATCACGGGCGGAGGAGAGGGTGGTGGTGTAACTCTTTTCACCACTTTTGGTTGTGGTGCTTGTTCCGTCTGGAACTCCAACCTTCTCTTTCTCCTAATGGGGGGAAGGGTGCTTATTTTTCCTGTCCCCTGCTGAATGAAGATACGCTTTTGCGTATGGTCCACATCAGTTGCTTGTAGCTCTTCCTCAAACCTATGCTTTTGCATTTGGGAGGTTAGCGAGTGCTCTTCTGTATAAGAGCCTGAAGCTGGGTCGCTTGCAGTTTGTTTCGGCATCAAAACTTTGTCTGCGTGTTTTTTCGGCTCCGAGGTGACTTTTTTCCTTTTCGGGGCCGAAACCTCTCGGCGTCGATCTGTTTCGGTGCCGCTGTCTCGGCGTCGAGCCGTGTCCACACCGGCATCTCGGTGTCGAGGCTTGTCTCCAGCACTTTCTCGGTCCCGAAAAGGCTGCGTGCCGGTGTCTCGACCGGAGTCGGACGATCTCGGCACTGTTTGGGCCTT
This sequence comes from Pleurodeles waltl, assembly GCF_031143425.1. NCBI lineage: Eukaryota > Metazoa > Chordata > Amphibia > Caudata > Salamandridae > Pleurodeles > Pleurodeles waltl. The sequence continues at coordinate 404,693,684 of NC_090444.1, forward strand.
TTTCGGTGCCGACGGTCGGTCACCGAATTTATGGGTCGAGCCATGGCCTGGTGGCAGTGGCGTCCCCTGGGCCTTGTAAATGTTTCTTTGTGTGGTTTTCGACGTCTTACTCACGGTTTGTGTATCGTCGAATCCTTCGGAGTCTGAGTCTTGGATCGAGAAGGTACCTTCCTCTTCTTGTTCCTCGAACTCCCGTTGGGCTGTCGGTGCGGACGCCATTTGAAGTCTTCTGGCTCGACGGTCTCGGAGTGTTTTTCGGGACCGGAACGCACGACAGGCCTCGCAGGTGTCTTCGCTGTGCTCAGGTGACAGGCACAGGTTGCAGACCAAGTGTTGGTCTGTGTAGGGGTATTTATTGTGGCATTTGGGGCAGAAACGGAACGGGGTCCGTTCCATCGGCGTTCTTCAGCACGCGGTCGGGCCGACCAGGCCCCGACAGAGGATCGAAAAACTACCCCGAAGGGCACCGGAGCTCTTCGATCTTCGATGCGGTGTGGAATCTAAGTACGCCGATCCCGAACGCAACAATACCGACGAAAATCTTCCGAAATTAACTATTTTTTCCGTTCCGAAACTCGGAGCGACAGGAACACGTCCGAACCCGATGGCGGAAAAAAAACAATCGAAGATGGAGTCGACGCCCATGCGCAATGGAGACAAAAGGAGGAGTCACTCGGTCCCGTGACTCGAAAGACTTCTTCGAAGAAAAACAACTTGTAACACTCCGGCCCAACACCAGATGGCGAGCTATTGCAGAACATGCGTATCTACAGCGACAGATGCCATCGAACCTATGATTATATGAAGTCGTGATTATAATCAGCTGAAATTGATGGAAGAATAAATTCCAAAGGAGCAGAAAGTGATGCAGTCTGTATTATAACTGTTAAACCGAGTAGATTGTTCTCTAATCACTAAAAAACTAAATTAGAGGGGAGAAATTGTTTTTGTGCATTTATGTTTCAGTAAATCATTAATAACAAGAAGAATATGTTTTTTATTCATGATTTTACATGAATACAGGTATATAGTGCTCGTTTAAAAAAAAAATCCTATGACATGCAGAAGTGTGTGTGTTCCTGACCCTTCTTAGCTAGGCGCCTATTTGGGCTAGTAGCCATGTTTTCCAATATGGATGTCTTTCCTGCACACCTCACTGTTTCTGCAGCACACAGTCAACTAGTTTTGTGTATTTCTAATGATATTTTTCCTGCTAGATTTGATGAAAACGTGTGAAAATTATCACAATAATGTAACATTTCCCGAGTACCTTCTTCTAGCTCACTATACCTGTTCATTCATAATAGTTTGCTGTGGCTCATGTAACTGGGAATTGTTGGGAATTCTCATATATCGCCGGGTGCCCCAACTCAGTTTATACAAGCACTACAACTTATGCAGAAGGCAAATTATTTAGTACTGGGAAATCTTAATCTCCATTTTGAAAACATCAAATGCTAATTATTTATCTCAAGACTTAGAGACCATTCAGCTCACACAGGGAGTGATGCAACCCACATAAAAATAAGGGCACCTCCTCGATCTTATATTCTCAAACATATCTGAATCAAGGGCAAGCACCCCTCTCCCTCTGTGTTGGTCGCACCATTACTTGATCCATTTTTACCTCAATGAGATTGGAGGCAAACCTACTTCTACCCAGCAACCTAGGTTTTCCCAAAGCTGGTCTAAACTAGACAAAGACAACTAGGACTGTATCCTTTCCAGCTCTGCTCCAACTTTAACAAGAGACATGGCCCAAATACACTCTACATTTGAAGACTGGATAGAAAACTGAGAGCACATAATCCCAAAGAGAATTCAGAAAGACTGTTGCATGCAAGCTCAGGCCCCTTGGTTCACTAATGAGTTACTCATTTAAAAACAATTATGTTAGAGAAAGGTGAGAATTTGGAAAAAATACGACACATTCAGTACAAAAAAAACTGCAAGGGCACAGTAAAAAAAAAAATATATATATATATATATATATACACATATATATATATTATTTCGCTTTTAGGAAAGCCAGAATGGCTTTTCTCAGTACAAAGATTGGAAATTCGTCCAATTCAGCAAAATAAATTTTTAAAATTGTAAATTCATTTATGAAGCATACCACTTCACTAGCAGGTCCAACAGCATCTGAAGTCAGATGCAACATGCTTGCTACTTACTTTCTGGTGAAAGTTAATAAAGTTTGTGCAACTCTTCTAGAAATGGTATCACAAACCCTAATGATACCTCATCACCCCAGTTAGAGAAGGCTAAGGTGCATTTGGCCTCCTTTTCAAATATTAAAACAGAAGATATTGTAAGTTTACTCACATCAATTAGGTCAGGAGCCCCTTTAGGCTCTGCACCTCCCAATATTCTCCTGAAAGGTGGAAAGGTTATTTACCAGTTTTGGCAAATATAGTCAATCAGTCTTTAGAAAGCGTGAAGTTCTGGAAACATGCCATGCTGAAGCCACTTTAAAAAAATAAAAAAATAAACGCTCACTAACCTCCTTAGTCCCTAAATGTTACAGCTATCATTAAAATTGCAGCGAAATGTGCTAACAAAAACCTATACTCATTTCTGGAGGATCAAGTAATTCTACATTTCACCCAAACAGATTTCAAAGCAGGCAACAGCACTTAGAAGGCTGCACTAGCCATTATTGATGAACTTAAAGCAATTTTAGACACAAATGGGTAGCCAGCCGTTGTAGTCCTGAACTTACGTGCCCCATTTGATACAGTGTCTCATTTGACACTCGCCAGGAGACTCAAAAGATGCTGGAATAGCTGGCAATGCCCTTAAATGGTTAACCTCAGTTCATAAATACACCATTTAAATAATGTATTTTTTTTGTTATAAAGACGTTTTCATGTTTGGGAGGAAATGTTTTGCTTGAATACTCTAACCTTGGACGACAGGGTGCCACAAGGCCCACACTTTTTAATATCTATGTTCAACCATTGGCAGACATCATAAAGGGACATGGCTTTTAAGTGGTATCATATGTAGATGATGCTCGGAGAACCATCCCACTAACACCTGACATAACAGCCCTTTCCACCCAGCTTGCCTAAGAGATATCACAGATTGGATGTTCAGCAACAGCTTGAACCTTAATGGAGATAAGACTGAGGGTTTGGTGGTTGGTAACAATTCCTCCCTCTGGACTGAATTACAACGGCCCAGTCATATAGGAGTTATTCTACCCTCCCCTTCCCCCAACCTAAAAAAAAAAAAAGAAAAAACTGGATGAAAAAGTCTGGGGTTCTAGATCGACCACCTTACCGTGGAAGTCCAAGTTAAGAAATTAGCCGCCAGCTACTTTGGACTACTTAGGACCTTAAAGAAGGTATTGAGTTGGCTATCTCAGGCTAATCGAAGAACAATAGTGCTGGACCTAGTGCTTTCCTGACTTGATTATGGCAACTCAGTTTACCGGGAAGCCCCCTGTATGTGATCAAGTACCTTCAAACAGTTCAGGATGCTGCAGTCCACATTCTCCTAAAGATTCCCAAGCATCACTCTGTCTCTTCATCTTTGACAGGGTTACATTGGTTGCCAGTTCTCAAGAGAATTAAATGTAAATGTCTGGTCCACCGAGTGATATACAATGAAAGTTTTCCTTTAATTCAGCGGTTAACCCCCTACAACCCCAAAAGATAATTTCACTCTGCAGATCAAAGAGTCCTCACAGTGCCAAAAATAAAGAAAGATAGGAGTGGAGGACCTCTGTTAGCCTATTTGGCACCAAAGCTCTGGAACTTACAGCCTTTACCACAGAGTGAGGAAGGGAAAGAAATAATTCAGGAAGCTACTTAAAACGAATCTCTTTCAATGATTGGCTTGCTTTTATCACTATGTGACGGACTTGACCTTCAGGGCTGGGAGGCCTGTTAGGTAGCCATTCACTTTACAAAACCCTAGCATAGCATAGCATAATTATTTTGTTCTACCATCTCCGGATGACATTTGCATAGAGTGGGCAGAATCAAAATTCATGTAGTGGGATAGTGCTTCGGTGATAAGGCAATGCTATTTATTAAAATGGTGCTGTGATCTGCTGAAAATGTAACACATTTGATCATACCAGAATGATTTTGCTGGTTTCATTATTTAATCTGCAGCAATAGTGTATATAAACTCTTGATTCTGGGGGTGAGCCAGAATACTTTCCTGAAGCATTAGGGCCAGATGTATAAACATTAGAATTACAATTTCTAAACTGGGATTCTTACTGAATTGCAATGTGGAAATCGCAATAACAAATGTATGACATTTTTATTTTTAAAATAGCAATTTCAAGTCGGTCAAAAATTGACTATTATTAACGTTAATGAGATAGGTCGTAATCTGCGACCCACTAGCAATTGCAGCCATCACAGGGATGGTGGCCTATGATTGCCATAAAAAAAAAAAAATGCTTTATTAAAGAACAACCTTTCTCCCAAAAAGAAAATGTTTAACGTTTGTTTAATTTTTTAAGAATAAGCAGTGGTCCATGTGATCACTGCCTGCTTTAAAAAAATATTTTGTTTAACATTCTCAAAGGGGGGAAGGGTCCCAAAGGGATCCCTTACCATTTGTAAATAGATTATCACCAATTTTGAACTGATGGGAAAGTATTACTATTTTGCAGCCGGAATTCGATCACAACATTAATACATACCTACTGCAATTTAGTATTTGAAAGGGATCCCTAAACACACCCCTTCCAAATACTGAATCAGAATTGGGTAGCAAACTGCGATTATGTAAATCAGGCCATTTGAAACTTCAAAAAATCTTGATACACCTGGCCTTCAAATGCTGCCTGTTTCTCCAGTGGTTTTGCTGTCTACTTGCTAAGAGCCTTCATGACAATGCTTCTGTACCGCATCTCTACTGAATTTTGGTCATCAGTTAAATTTATTCCTCTGATCTAGAAATCAGTTGAGTGGGCCTTTATTGAACTAACTGTAATTTTGATGATTTCGATGTTTCAGGAACTGCCTTACCTCAGGGACACGTTGCCTCATGAAATTGAGGATTAACACTGCCTTAGATTCATCAGTCCTTGGGCGTTTTGTTAAGGTAATATTTTGCGGTGCAAGAATTGCAGGGGAACTCACCCCAACAATGCAGCACAGCAACCTTTGTTGCTGCGCTGCACTGTGGGAACATTTTGTATATTAGGCCACAAATGTTTATTAATTTGGAAAGGCGAGGTAAACAGAAACTTCAAGGCAGTAACTAAAATCTGATAAATAGACTTACTGAAGTCAGCCAAAATCCTAAATTGGCTCCAACAGTCTTATTCTTCATCATTTGAGTTGTTAAAGGAGAAAAAAATATGCTAATGTGCTTCCACTAGCAAAACAAATTTGCATACAGTTGAATGCTTTTTAGTTGAGATTTCACAGTTCTCTATCAATTAAGCAACCACAGTATATTGGGGCTCAATGAGCAGGAAGTTAGGCTGTAACTAACAGCTTCATTGGCTCATTATTTAGGAGGCTAATTTAGCTCAATACATTATGCATAATTTACCCGAGCCGAGCATCGTCCTGAGATTATGGTTAAGTGGGTGTACAATGGACACTACAAGCATGTGACAACACCCCTATGTGGAAATCTGTACAAGGACTGTGTGTTAATTTTAATTCATGAATCCTGAAATATATCTCCATCCTATGCATTATGTGAAATTAAATTATAGTGTTTCTGACTGATTCTCATAGTACTATCTTGCCCCCTGGCTATCTTCCCGATTAAACATACAGCACTATTGTTACTGTCAACAGATACCTGCATCAACCATATATAATAAGTATGTTGTGCCAGCTATTTTGTTGCAATCTTTCAATAATGACTGAACCATTATTGTTGATTGAAAACCCTACTTGGTCATTTTGTTCCTATTGAGAGCCCATTGTTTTCAAGGTTAATTGTTGTTTAAGTCTATCTGTGCTCTAACTGACAACCTATAATTGTTCGGGAGAAAGATAAAAATGTGCTGTATCCTAATAAATATAGAGCAGTTTTCGGCTCTCCCTTTGACGCAAGACAATGCAGCAAAGTTGGTTGTTGTGCCAAGTTGCATGAAATAATAATAAATATGCGCCTAATTTAGATCCACCTACACAAGATGACAAGGGACACAGATCGTACTGCATTAAGTGCCTTCTCATTCATGTCCCTAAAACACACAAGACACAACAAAACAATCTGAGATAAAATCTGTATTTTAGTATCTCCCTCTGGTTTGAACCACTTTCAAGTAATCCAGCAATGGATTGCGTACCAAGGAGATTGTGACTCAAACAGATGCCACTTAGCCACAGTTATAGCCACAGTTCTTGAAAGTGGTAGGTCATATATCTATGACTCACTTGATGGGCGACCATGGAAAATACTACTTTTAAATTCTGCTTTAGTTGTAGTACTAAATAAAGACCTGTGGGCTGACCTTAATTGGTTGTGCAAATTGTTTGCCAAAGAGGATAATTTTAAAACCGTTTGAAGCAAAAACAACATTCATCACTGTTTTGACATATTGTGGCAACATAATGCATTACTTTAAAAACAGTGCTCTACGAAGTCCCTTTAGGGTGCGTTCCAGGAACAATACGAGAGCCACTAAAATGGGGAAGAATTGGGGGATAGTGAACATTTGCTGTTGAAGTGGAAAACAAATGGCCCATATTCAAAGAGTGTCTAAGCTCTAGAGAGTGGGGCTCTGAAGAACCCTTGCACAAATTCACACCCCGAGGACAAAGGCTCCACCTAAAAAGGGTAAGACATGATCCACACTGGTGGACAAAGGCAACCGAACTGACCTCAAGAGGATAGGCACTGACAGTAGTATCAGCACAATCAAAAGGAACAGCCTCCAAAGAAGCACACCCCTATGAAACAATGCCAAAAGAGGATAGACTTCAAGACAAACTATAGCATCATCAACATACCTAAGTGCAAAATAATCTCTACCATAAAAAACGTGTCTTGTGCAGCAACGACATGAAACCCTGAAAGAGAATTTTAACACCAGAAAAATGTAAGGTCTAACCACTTCTTCGACACCGAAAGAAGATAGGCTTTGAATGCAAAAAGACACGTACTGCAGAACATCAACCATTTGATATAAATCCGTGCAAAGTTCACATTTACCCACACACAGGCCACATTGTGGGAAAGTCTTCAGACAGAATGGCTTTAGATCCCTTTGCGCCAAAGACAAACATGACTCTGCTTTTTGAGGAGGTTATACTTTCAGGGATCAGAACCTTTCCCATACTAAAAATAAAGCGGACACCACTAGCAGTACACACACAGCCACCAATGCACTCACCTCAAAGGGACACACACTCAGATTCTAAAGGAGATATAGATTCAGATCAGCCACAACAGAATCCAGTGGAAGGTGGGGAACAAGATGATGAATGGAACAGATACTGCATAGAATCTTTATCCTAAAATGACCTCTACACCACATGAGACAAGATCTTTATAATGCAGTAATCCAGAAGGCAGCATTACATCCATGAAGCTACCTTGCAGGTAAAGGAAGAGGAGGAAGGCTCTCACATGGAATGGGTCACATGAAATAATAACGATATCTTCCTATGTAGAAAACTGTACACAAAGCACACATGAAAATTTCAAAGTCACATCCAAGATCAATGACCACACAAAAGGAAATGGGGGAGTTGAAGCCTGCATTACTAAACTGATGGGTCATAAAGGGACACATATTCACCCGCTTGACTCACTGGTGATATACTGTATATAATAAAAAAATGAAAAAAAAGAGAGGGGGCATTTTAAGCATGGTACTGCCCCTGACAAGAAAATCAAATAGATAATCATAGCACACACAAGGAAACAACAATTACGAGCTCAGAAGATTGCACAAGAAGGAAATCTACTTCCAATGCGCACGCAAGATGTGGATTAGATGCGGTGGTAACAGCCACTAGAAAAGTAAATACTATAATGTTAATATCCAGATGCGCATGTCAGGCTTTGTCCTGAAGTATAGTAGCGTCTAGTTGAACTTGTCTTTGGTTCCCAAGGTCGCCAAAACTCTAGAAAATATATTGTCTTTTTTTAAATAAAGGGGAAAAAAAAGGATAAATGCACAGTGTGGGAGGGAGGTGGGGGTGTGGGTGGTTTTCTGCTACCACAGACCAAATCGCCCAAGTTCAGACCCTAAACAATCCTTCCACTGACAGCAACAATATAAACAAGCATTAGCAATGCAATAGGTCTTGCATTAGCGAGAGTTTGAGCCATTGGCGCTGTAAATGATAATAACAACCTCACATTTGGGATCTTATAAATATTTAGCCATGCAGCACATTAACCTTTATCAGAAATAAACTGTGTTTATGCATTCCTTCATACACTTGGCTTTAGCCTGTAATGGTCTGAACAGCCCCTACCGAGCACCACAGTAAAAAAAAATAGCGTTTGGAAGAAATATGGTCATGCAACCATATATTCAGCCCCTAGATGGCATAATCACATAAAAAAGAATGGTAAAGAACATTGCAGTCTAACCTTATAATCATCCCCTTGAGGGCATAGTGTATTACACATTTTCAGTCCGAGCAGGCATTTTAAATATCATTTATCTGTGAAGTCAGTGGCCCAAGGGTGCAGTTTCGCAGGTCGTTACTAGAAGTTCCTGTTGAGTCAATAGCAGAAGGTGCAGTACCACTGCTCGTGGCTAGATGCCCCTGTAAAGTCAACAGCAGAAGGTACAGTACCACTGGTGGTGGCTAGATGTCCTGGTGGAGCCAAAAGCATTCATAGGGTGTAACAGAACACTGCCAGAACTACTTCTGACATCAGAAGCTCAGGATGTCCCCCAAACCCAGAAACTGCTGGAGAAGTACCAGGTCCTCAGTGAAAAGGCTGGAATATTTAGCCATGCTGTACATTAAACCTTTATCAGAAATAAACTGTGTTTGTGCATTAGCGAAGGGTGCAATACCACTGGTCGTGACTAGAAGTCCCTGTAGAGCCAACTGAGTTAGTAGTGCCTTTGGGCAATTATCATTCTTCAGCACCTGGAGAGCATGGTGCATTACACATTTGCAGGCAGAGCAAGGCTGCCAGAATATTGTTACAAACAAGGCCGTTATAACACAAACTCCTCTCAGCTGTAAAAACAGAAGTTCCAGCTACAAGAGAGTTTAAATATGCACTGAATTGTAGAAGAGGTTATGAATTTTGAGACCCCTCTAACCTAGTGTGAACCACAAGATGGCCTGGACAGAAAGCATATAAGTCTGAATGGTTTGGTGGTGGACCCATTGCCCTAGGACCACCACAGGCTGAGTTATGGGCAAAAATGTGTTGTAAAAGGAATGCCTGTAAAGGATTATGGGGTGAGTTTCCCCGAGTGTAGTGAATATTATAGTATTGGCTCTCCCACTGTGCAGGGAGAGCCGCTATTGAGGATTCATTCCTGGGTTGATTTCATGCTATAAAAAGCCACAAAAAATGTACAAAACACATGCACGACACAACTACTTGTAATTACTGATTATGTAAAGTAAGGAGGTAGTGAAGGGCAAACGAGATAAACGAACTGCGCGCGTGAACACAAGCGCTTACTGACAAACATGAGAGACAGCAAACAAAGAAAACAACTCCATCCACACAGAAAAACATTCCAGGCGTAATTAAACTGTATGTGGCTTGTGCTCCCCAGCCAAGTACAGGAAGTGATGTATCGGCTGTCAAACCAGTTAGGAGGGAGCAAATCAAGAGCGACACTGCCTTCAACCTACGGGTAAGCGGCAGGCGGGAGCAAAGTCCTATACTTCATCCAACAGGTCTTGCAAACGCTGTCTAGGCTCGACCTAAAAAGACCCACAGCAGCAATTATTGTTTGAGAGTTACAAGTTCTAGAGACAGAAAGGGCCTCTTAACAAAGAAGGACTCAGGAGATATTCCCTACCAATCTCGCTACACCCGTAAAGAGCAGACTGAGGTTGTGCCAAGAAAAATGACCTCAAGTAACCTCGGACCAATGGATTCAAACTACTATGATACACACCTACTGCATGGCATTCCAGACTACTGGATAGTAAAGTGGACACACAGCATTTGGGATGCCATCAGTCACGTATGCGATGTCCTGAGAAGGGGAGGAAGCTTTAGTTGTAGAGCCAGCCTAAGGAGATACTTGCAGTGGATTGTTAACATTTTTATCATAAACAACTCACATTTTTGGATGTTATGATTTTGGTTAATAGTAATAAAAACAGACTACGTTGAAGAAAATCATCGTAGGGTGATGAAACAAAAACAACAATAGCAACATATCATCTCCTAATACACTTTCAAACATAGAAACTTAAATGCTTTCAAACACAAAAACGCCTTCCCGTATATAAATGCCAAGTTCATACGGGATAGTATGCGTTTATATCATTCTCAGACATGGTTCTTTTTTCCCCAAAATATTCACTTTATCATTTTTTTATATATATTCCTAGAAAAGGTAACGGTACAGACGAGTGCTTCGGATTTTCAGTTTATGCCAAAGAAAGTATATCACTGTTTGTTTGTAAGAACACCCCATTTTCTCCAGAAGCATGTCCTTCATTGGTTATTTCACAGTACGGGTATTTTATGAATGCGTTACCATAGCGTACATCCTTTTGCCAACACACTTGAGGTGCTTAAAATTCACAATATGATAAATGCAAAGTGCATGTTAAAAATACCAGTAATTTTTTATTGAAAATATTCAAAAATCTGGTGAAAAATCATTGTTTCTACGGAGCATGATCAAAGGGATAAGTGCTAGCTTGGAATCCATAGTTCCAGTGTGACCGCGTGTAATCCACCATGTTGCCTTCATCTGGAAGCAGGCGCACGCCACTGTATTCTCGCGCTACTGTCGCTAATTGGACATTATGCCATTCTTCAAATCTTCACTTCTTTAAAACGTTCACAGTTTCTCGTCCATAATGGTAATAACTGTATGCAGATGCGGCGGTGGTGAACGCAGTGATGCACCTGTTGACATACAATAGGTGTAATTAATCGAGTAGCAGAGCAAAATAGGTGAAATAATTAACAAAATATTTATCTCCATTATTTATTCGGACAGATTGTACTTCTTAAGCTTTGAAGGAATCATACATTAAGATATGTTCAAGGGTTAGTGTAGTAACCACAGAGGAGTCCAGCAGTTCACTGTAGTTTATGTGTGTGGTACAGAGCGGCCACCAAGCGCATACACCTCCGCTTCACATTCCCGCTCCACGACTCACGTTCCTTACAGAACATGCACCAACCTCCATACTCCAGAACCTACTCAAGGCGCCACATAACACAGGACACTTCAATAAAAAGTGCATATAACAGCAATGTCACAAACCAGAAACAATAGCAAGTTATAATAAACAGCTTTCTCAAGGAATTATGTATTGCATAAGTGATCCTGAAAATTCACAGGTGGTTTAATAACCCACATATGGGGTGTAGAAATTCCACTGGCACTGCGTCATCCTATCTTCTGGTGTCATGCTCCTCAGTCTCTCTCTCTCGCAGCATTACTGCCAGCATGACTAATTCCAACTGGCAGATCATCACTAACATGAACTTGACTTCCTGGAAGAGCACTTGCACCAATTTCACCATAGACTCAGCATCCTTGTCTCGTAACTAATCATACTTCCGTCTGGCATTAGCAGCTGTTGCACTACTATTCAACATCTTCACTCCGTCTTGCTATCAGAAAACAATTCAAACGCCAGGCTTTGGCATCACTTACCCTAACATCTTGTATCATACGTGTGACTTCTCTACATTGGTTTTTAATGTTTTCATGATTCCACAAGAATACCCTTGCTCGTTCTAACCATCTAGGGCACACTCTAGTGTTTGGTAAGCACCTTTTTATTACACAACAGCTTATTCACTTTGATCTCTAAAGGCATGATATGATTTGCACACATCGTTTCCAATTCATGTCAAAATTACCACTTGCAAAAGCTAACTGTACAGTACCTTTAACAGCACTATAAAAATGCTCACTGACATTGTTCCCTCTAGGGATTTGGTCCTATGTTGAAAACCATGTGCATTTCAGAATTTGTCATTGGGTCAGGATTCAGTTGAGTACCACTAAATATTAGAATATAAGTGGGAAACACTTTCCTGAGGAAAACCTGGACAGTGTCCATATCAACTGTGGCCGTGATCTGATGCTCAGTCCGCTTTGCGAACCTGCCCACCAAAACTAGGATGAATTTAGTTTTGTGCACTCCTAAACATAGAGGGCTCATGATGTCCAGGCTCACACATTCCCAATGGCATATTAAGATAAACAATTGGTTAAAGAGCGATTGAAGGTTTTGTAGAGCTTATCTGTACTTCCACACTCGCAAGAACTCCTTACGCACCTTTCCACTGAGGTTCTGCATGACTTAACTGCACTACCACGCTCCACACAACTCTTGTGGTACCGCTCTACTTCCATCTCGAGCCAAGTATAATAATAAACACACACTGTTTTCTTGGTTTTCACAATTCTCATACAACCCTCTTGGAACAAATTGATCATCAAGAGTCTCACAGGCAATAGTGGAATGATTTTGCTCTTTTTATTAGGTGCAGTGCCTCATCACTCAATTCACTGCATACTTCTCACAGGGCAATCTCATGAGACTCCAACTGTGATTTATTTGACCAACCAACTCAAATCGATTCTTTCCCACTCTCAAGGACAATATCCTCCCTATCTGCTTGTTTTTTTTCCATTAATTTTCAGTAAAATCAATTTGCTCACATTCCGCGAAATCCAAAACTCTAGCAATGGAACACTCATTCCATTGATAAGTCACACTTCAATCTACTTAATCTGCATAGTGTTTTTGCTACCCAGAACAGATTGTCTGGCAATTCAGGGCAACGTTTTCTGTACCCCTCCGGTGGTTAGGAGTCTTGTATGTTGCTTGTGGCCACTTCTTAAACTATAATCACCACCCAAAATGTTTCCCAAAGTGTTCCAGACCCCACAGACAAGAGTCTCTTTTGTCAATCGTAGAATACTTCTCTGCAAACGAATGTGATCTTTGAGCATACGATTTTATTCTCCATTTCCTTTGTGACAGAACCTCCCCTAAAACTCTCCCACTTGCATCATTGGTAGCAATGTTTGTCGTCATATGGCCACAACTTTCAAAAGAGTAGACCTCACATAACAAGTGTTTAGTTAAAGAAAATGCCTGCACACATTCCATTGTCCACGCAAATCTAGATTTGTTTCTGAGAAGTTATATAAGACATATGTCAACACTAAAAAAACTCTCGTACAAACTTCGTACATAACTGGTAGTGAATACCTGGGTTGATTGAGCGCATAACTGGTCTCTGATAAAAGTCCTCCTGTAATGCATCAAAACGACAGGATTTCTGTCTGGGACATGGTCAATAGTTTCAGTTTTATGCTAGGCACAATGAAAACAACTGTATCGAGGTTTAACGAGACAAACTGGGGGAACATAACAGACATGCTCCAACCTCACATGACTTCTTTAGTGAGCTGACGGTAAATGCGAAGCCCTTCCGAGCCTAAAGAATGTAACAATATTTTCCTTTTCGTATCTGGACCATGTGTGGGTGGTATCCTCATACGTGGAAATGTAGTTTAAAAAAACTGCCTTGCATTCGGCCCGACTCATTACAGATATCAAACTGAGGTAAAAGCATAGTTTTTATGACACATTAACCAATGCAGATGCATAAATGTACATCAGTTGTATAGTAACCTGTTAAGGTAGACAAAACAATGTGAATACGATTGAATACGAGTAGAATAATGGTGCTGGGGCGCTCGTTGCAAACATTCTCGGAGACCGGCAAGTTCAACGTAGCTTATTGGTGTACTACACAGCCCCTGCAACATGAAATTCGGCATCAAGCACTAGCGCATCCACCTCGGACCTCTGCTCCACAACACCTACCCAACTCGTGCTCCTCCTAGAACACACACAAACCTCCACATTTCAGAGCCTACTGAAGAAGTCACTTAATATACATAACAGAGGACTTCAGAATCAGCAATACTCATTCCAAGGTGAGGGAGTGATGATAATGTTCATTTTGACACTCACTAAGTCCTGAAGAGTTATTCAAATCTTTACACCTAATGACACCCAGGGGTCAATCCTCTATGTCAACTTACGCAGCAAAAGGCTTAATGTACGAGCACAAGGTATTCGTAAAAGTTTAACTTGCATTCCTAAACTGATTTAATCATGCATAGCTCCACCTGAACAACGGTGTAAAAGTATGCATGTGTAAATTCTACTCAAGGCATTTGGAGTGGCAACCCTGGAAGGTTTTGTAGCACTTTCGAGGGATTAATACGTGTTTTTCTGCCAGTCCCAGCCTGAAAAATTATTAGAGATTTCCATCTTTCTGTTTCCTTCCAATTCCTACCTTGTGAAGGGTGGGAACGAAAGCACTCAAAAGTAGCCGGGGCTTAGGGCAAGAGGTTTCTTCAAGGAGAAACATACGCCCCATGTAGAGAGAAAAATTGCAGCTGCACACATGGGAAGGCATTTCCCCATGTGCAATTATGTCTATGAAAAGCCATGCTCTTAATTGGAATTTCATGCATCTTTCCTGAAGTGTGCCAGAGAAGCATGAATTCCACAAATTCATAAAACTGCTTTCATGGCGAGAGTCTGAGTGAGTGTGTGCGCGCATAGGAATCATTTTAAGAATCTGCCCAGAATGTTTAACGAAGGTGCAGCACCTGACAGAAGGCTACCATTTCACATCTTGCCTAGTACTCAAGACAGCACTCAATCCAAACATTTGCCAGTGCAACTTCCACATTCCCTTCTTTCATTTCCCATAGTGTTCTAAAGTCTGTGGAAGCTAAACATCTGTTCGGGACTGACAATGTATCCTGTCTGCCAAGAGAGGGGCAAAAGCAAATCATTTTACCTTAACAACAAAATCATACCTCTTCAGAGCCACAGCCTATTTGTTGCTTCCCTCATCCAAGATGCCCCTCCCTGAACATTCTTCACCCACCTTTTTACCATGCCATTCTCCCTTCCTCAGAGCATACCCATGTCTATTTTTAAAGGCCCTCCATATAGGCGCAGTGCTGCTATGGATCACTCCCATTTTTAGTATTTACCCTTAATACTGAAACCTTGACCCTCAATCTCAAAACTACTGCCCTATGTATACATTTTACTAGAAGGGCTAACACAGATGAAAGTTTCTTTGTAATAGTAGTACAAAGTGATAAAGGCCTTGTAATTTGCTTAACATGGACCTATTCACAAGCCCTCATCCTCGATTTTTTTAACAGTAGTCCTTATTTTCTTTTCTTTCACATACCTGGGAGGCCTGGAACCAGAAAACTGGAAGGCAGTCCCACACTTTTTATCCAGCACTTAAAGGGATAATTTGAAAGCACCGGTGCCAATGTTTTGCGGCCACGTTTATCATCATAAATCCCAGACTGGTTCCCAAAACATCTCTCTTCTTTCTCAGTTCAGACCGTTATATACAAAAAGAGGACCTGAAGGGTGGGTAGCTCAGAACAGGGTGTGGTTGTAGGAATAAAGTCAGAACCTAGTATATCAAAGTGTTCCGTCATCCAGAGTAATGGGAATACTAAATCGATATATATATATATATATATATATACACACACACACATATATATATATATATACACACATATATATATATATATATATATATATATATATATATATTTATAAAGGTTGGCTGTAGCAGCTCAAAGGGAACAAGTTCTTCAGCAAGTCCCTAACAAACTAGGAATTTGATCTGCTCTCTGTGACAGTCTTTGTGAAAAGCATGCAAGTAGCCGAAAGCTACAGTGTTTTAACATAACATTCATATTCACCTGAAGGCCTCCGAAGCAGCACCTGAGCCTTTCAACTGGGACATGCCTAACCTTCATTAAAAAAAATACAGCTTTCACACCTACAGTACTCCAGAGTGCTAGGTAACATTACAAAGACCAACGAAAACGTTCATTAACTGCTTGGACATTGATGAGCTGCAATAGGTGACAAAAAGCCTGTCTAACTTTCTCAAGGCTATAACCCTATCCAATAAGTATCCAAGTGTGCTTTCGACGCCGCAACAATATTAACATTTCCTCCTATAGTTTTGCATCCTAAGAGTGCATGCTATCTCAAAAATGTACTGCATGATCCTAAAACCCTGCACGAAAATGGTAACCTTGACTTAAAAGGTTACCAACTGTCGCCTCTCCTTTTTTAGGTCAAGCCTAGGCAGCACGAATGCACTTTCTGCAAGATATGCTGTATTCAGTCTACGGGCTTTAACAATGCCCACTATTGCCATTCGTTCTTTGCTGTGCTTGTCTTAAATGCTTCCATTTTACTGGTGCATTTTTCTAAATGTCCCTCCTTTGTATGCTTAATTCACCCCCGGCGATTTCAATAAGTGAACATTTTTGTTGGTCATTACACCAGCGTTCACTCGTGTTCACGCTGCCTCATGTTAAAGCACAATGGCCCCTCCTCCCCCTGGGCATTGCAGCCTTACTGTTCTTTTGGTTGTCCCCAGCAATGTGTTCACAGCACACCAATAAAAACACCACTGAAAGGCACCAAAGTTTTCAGGTTTCGTTTGTTCTTGTGCCTCTGCTCGCGTATATTTAATTGATGTTTTCCAAGCCACTTTTCCCTCCACTGCAGTTTTTGAAATAATTGGCTCTGTGTGTCCTCTGGCAGACACATACTCATCCACTTTCAGTATTCCTCTGAACATTGCTGCTTCTCCGGTCCCAGTGATAATCCTCATTTTAAGTCCTCTAGACAGTACTGCAGCTGCTTCTCTCATCCTAGTGGTAATTCCTCATTCTAAGTCCTATAGACAGTGCTGCTAGCTGCTTCTCTGGGCTTGTCGGTAATTCCTCATTCCAAGTCCTCTAGGCAGTGCTGTTAGCTGCTTCACTGGTCTAAGTGGTAAATCCTCATTCTTTGTCCTGTAGACAATGCTGCAGCTGCTTCTCTGGTCCCAGTGGCAATTCCTCATTCTTAGTCCTGCAGACAGTCTTGCAGATGCTTCTCTGTTCCCGTCGGTAATTCCTCAGTCTAAGCCCTCTAGACCGGTGAGGGTCCTGGGGATCCAGTAATGATCAAGTTCGGGGTGCCCAGATGTCAAAAGGTTGGGAACCATTGCTCTAAGCAATGCTGCTAGCTGCTTCTCTGGCACCAGTAGTAATTGCTCATGCTTACTCCTGTAGACAATGCTACAGCTGCTTCTATGGTCCTGTTGACAAATTCCTCATTCTAAGTCCTCTAGACAGTGCTACAGCTGCTTCTCTGGTCCCAGTGGTAATTCTTTATTCTTAGTTCTCTAGGAAGGGATGCTAGCTGCTTCTCTGGTCCTGCCAGTAATTCCTCATTCTAAGTCCTCTAGACAGTGCTGCAGCTACTTCTCTGGTCCCATCTGTAATTAATTATTCTTAGTCCTCTAGGAAGTGATGCTAGCTGCTTCTCTGGTCCTGTCAGTAATTCCTCATTCTATGTCCTCTAGGAAATGCTGCTTGCTGCTTCTCTGGTCCCAGTGGTAATTCCTAATTTTAAGTCCTCTAGACCGTGCTGCAGCTGCTTCTCTGGTCCCAGTGGTAATTCGTTATTCTTTGTCCTCTAGGAAGTGATGCTAGCTGCTTCTCTGGTCCTGTCAGTAACTCCCTCATTTTAAGTCCTCTAGGGAGTTCAGCAGCTGTGTCTTTGGTCACAGTGGCAATTCCTCATTCTTATCCCTCTAGCTAGTGCTGCTAGCTGCTCTGTGGTCCCGTCAGGAACTCCTCCATTTTAAATCATTGAGGCAGTGCTGCAGCTGTCTCTCTGTTCCCAGAGCTAATTCCACATTCTTCGCCCTCTAGACAGTGCTGCTAGCTGGTTCTCTGGTTCCATCAGTAACTCCACCATTCTAAATCCTCTAACTAGTACTGCAGCTGGGTCTCTGGTCCCAGTGGTAATTCTTTATTCTTAATCCTCTACTAAGTGCTGCTAGCTGCTTCTCTGGTCCTGTCAGTAATTCCTCATTCTAAGTCCTCTAGACAGTGCTGCAAGCTGTTTCTCTGGTCCCAGTGGTAATTCCTCCTTCTATGTCCTCTAGACAGTGCCTCAGTTGCTTCTCTGGTCCCATTAGTAATTACTCATTCTAAGTCCTCTAGGCAATGCTGCTAGCTGCTTCTCTGATCCCAGTGGTTATTCCTCATTCTACGTTCTCTATACAATGCTGCAGCTGCTTCTCTGGTCCCAGTGGCAATTCCTCATTCTTAGTCCTGCAGACAGTCTTGCAGATGCTTCTCTGTTCCCGTCGGTAATTCCTCAGTCTAAGCCCTCTAGACCGGTGGTTCCCAATATGTGGTCCAGGGAGCCCTAGGGGTCCACGAAACCTCCTCAGGAGGTCTGCGACTTCATAAAAAAATATATATATATTAACAGATTAGGTCCCAGGCCTTCAGTAATGACTCAGTGGGGGGTCCCTGGATTCCAATTATGATTCAGTAGGGGTCCCCGGATTCCAGTAATGATAAAGTAGGGGTCCACAGAAGTCAAAAGGTTGGGAACCACTGCTCTAGACAGTGCTGTTCGCTGTTCTCTGATCCCAGTAGTAATTCCTCAATCTTAGGCCTGTAGACAATGCTGCATCTGATTCCCTGGTCCCAATGGTAATTCCTCACTCAAAATCCTCTAGACAATGCTGCAAGCTGCTTCTCTGGTCCTGTCGGTAATTCCTCATTCTTAGTCACGTAGACAATGCTGCAGCTGCTTCTATGGTCCCAGTGGCAATTCCTCATTCTTAGTCCTGTAGACAAGCTTGCAGCTGCTTTTCTGGTCCTGCCAGTAATTCCTCATTCTAAGTCCTCTAGGGGTCTGTGAAGCCTCCTCAGGGGGTCCACGGCTACTTAGAATATTAAATAATATTAAGTCCCCAGCTTTCAGTTATGACTCAGTAGGGGGGGGGGCCCGGGACGCCAATAATGATTCAGTGAGGGTCCTGGGGATCCAGTAATGATCAAGTTCGGGGTGCCCAGATGTCAAAAGGTTGGGAACCATTGCTCTAAGCAATGATGCTAGCTGCTTCTCTGGCACCAGTAGTAATTGCTCATGCTTACTCCTGTAGACAATGCTACAGCTGCTTCTCTGGTCCTGTTGACAAATCCCTCATTCTAAGTCCTCTAGACAGTGCTACAGCTGCTTCTCTGGTCCCAGTGGTAATTCTTTATTCTTAGTTCTCTAGGAAGGGATGCTAGCTGCTTCTCTGGTCCTGCCAGTAATTCCTCATTCTAAGTCCTCTAGACAGTGCTCCAGCTACTTCTCTGGTCCCATCTGTAATTAATTATTCTTAGTCCTCTAGGAAGTGATGCTAGCTGCTTCTCTGGTCCTGTCAGTAATTCCTCATTCTAAGTCCTCTAGACAGTGCTGCAGTTGCTTCTCTGGTCCCAGTGGTAATACCCCATTTTATGTCCTCTAGGAAATGCTGCTTGCTGCTGCTCTGGTCCCAGTGGTAATTCCTCATTTTAAGTCCTCTAGACCGTGCTGCAGCTGCTTCTCTGGTCCCAGTGGTAATTCGTTATTCTTAGTCCTCTAGGAAGTGATGCTAGCTGCTTCTCTGGTCCCGTCAGTAACTCCCTCATTTTAAGTCCTCTAGGGAGTTCAGCAGCTGTGTCTTTGGTCACAGTGGCAATTCCTCATTCTTATTCCTCTAGCTAGTGCTGCTAGCTGCTTTGTGGTCCCGTCAGGAACTCCTCCATTTTAAATCATCGAGGCAGTGCTGCAGCTGTCTCTCTGTTCCCAGAGCTAATTTCACATTCTTCGCCCTCTAGACAGTGCTGCTAGCTGGTTCTCTGGTTCCATCAGTAACTCCACCATTCTAAATCCTCTAACTAGTACTGCAGCTGGGTCTCTGGTCCCAGTGGTAATTCTTTATTCTTAATCCTCTAGTAAGTGCTGCTAGCTGCTTCTCTGGTCCTGTCAGTAATTCCTCATTCTAAGTCCTCTAGACAGTGCTGCAAGCTGTTTCTCTGGTCCCAGTGGTAATTCCTCCTTCTATGTCCTCTAGACAGTGCCTCAGTTGCTTCTCTGGTCCCATTAGTAATTACTCATTCTAAGTCCTCTAGGCAATGCTGCTAGCTGCTTCTCTGATCCCAGTGGTTATTCCTCATTCTACGTTCTCTATACAGTGCTGCTAGCTGCTTCTCCGATCCCAGTGGTAATTCATCATTCTTGGCCCTGTAGACAGTGCTGCAGCTGCTTCTCTGGTCCCAGTGTTAATTCCTCATCTTCAGTCCTCTAGGCAATGCTGCTTCTCTGATCCCAGTGGTAATTCTTTATTCTTAGACCTCTAGGAAGTGCTGCTAGCTGCTTCTCCGATCCCAGTGGTAATTCATCATTCTTGGCCCTGTAGACAGTGCTACAGCTGCTTCTCTGGTCCCAGTGTTAATTCCTCATCTTCAGTCCTCTAGGCAATGCTGCTTCTCTGATCCCAGTGGTAATTCTTTATTCTTAGACCTCTAGGAAGTGATGCTAGCTGCTTCTCTGGTCCCAGTGGTAATTCCTCCTTCTATGTCCTCTAGACAGTGCTGCAGTTGCTTCTCTGACCCCAGTGGTAATTCCTCATTCTTAGTCCTGTAAACAGTGCTGCAAGCTGCTTCTCTGGTCACAATGGTAATTTCTCATTCAAAGTCCTCTAGACAGTGCTGCCAGCTGCTTCTAGTCAGTGACTACCTCATTCTAAGTCCTCTAGGGAGTTCAGCAGCTCTGTCTTTGGTCACAGTGGTAATTCTTCATTCTTATTCCTCTAGCTAGTGCTGCTAGCTGCTTTGTGGTCCCGTCAGGAACTCCTCCATTTTAAATCCTCTAGGCAGTGCTGCAGCCGTCTCTCTGTTCCCAGAGGTAATTCCACATTCTTCGCCCTCTTGACAGTGCTGCTAGCTGGTGCTCTAGTTCCGTCAGTAACTCCACCATTCTAAATCCTCTAACCAGTGCTGCAGCTGGGTCTCTGGTCACAGTGGAAAATCCTCATTCTAAGTCCTCTAGACAATGCTGCAGCTGTTTCTCGGTTCCGGTCAGTAATGCCCTCATTCTAAGTCCCCTAGGCAGTGCTGCAGCTGTGTCTCTTTTCCCAGTGGTAATCTCTCACTTTCAGTCCCCTAGACAGTTCTGCAGCTGATTCTCTAGTCCAGTTAGTAACTCCACCATTGTAAGTTCTCTAAGCAGTCCTGCAGCTGTGGTGTATCTGGCCACAGTGGAAAATCCTCATTCTAAGTCCTCTAGACAATGCTGCAGCTGCTTCTTTGTTCTTTTCAATAACTCCCCCATTCTAAGACCTATAGGCAGTGTTGCAGCTGTCCCTGTTCCTAGTGGTAATTCCTCATTCTTAGTCCTGTAGACAATGCTGCACCTGCTTTTCTGGTCCCAGTGGTAATACCTCATTCTGCTAGCTGCTTCTCTAGTCCAATCTATAGGCCCTCATTCTAAGTCCTGTAAACAATGCTGCAAGCTGCTTCTATGATCCCAGTGGCAATTCCTCATTCTTAGTCCTGCAGACAAGCTTGCAGGTGCTTCTCTGGTTCTGTCGGTAATTCCTCATTCGAAGTCCTCTAGGCAATGCTGCTAGCTGGTCCTCTGGTCCCGGTAGTAATTCCTCATGCTTGGTCCTGTAGACAATGCTGCTTCTCTGGTCCTGTCTGTAATTCCTCATTCTAAGCCCTATTGACAGTGTTGCTAGCTGGTTCTCTGGTTCCGTCAGTAACTCCACCATTCTAAATCCTCTAACCAGGGCTGCAGCTGGGTCTCTGGTCACAGTGGAAAATCCTCATTCTAAGTCCTCTAGACAATGCTGCAGCTGCTCCTCTGTTACTGACAGTAACTCCCTCATTCTAAGTCCTCTAGGCAGTGCTGCATCTGCTTCTCTGGTCCCAGTGGTAATTCCTCATTATTAGTCCTCTAGACAGTGCTGCAAGCTGTTTCTCTAGTCCCAGTACTAAACCCTCATTCTAAGTCCTCTAGGAAGTGCTGCTAGCTGCTTCTCTGGTACCACCTGTAATTCCTCATTTTAAGTCCTCTAGACAGTGTTGCAAGCTGCTTCTATGGTCCCAGTGGCAATTCCTCATACTTAGTCCTGCAGACACGCAGCTGCTTTTCTGGGCCTGTTAGTAAATACTCATTCCAAGTCCTCTAGGCTACGCTGCTAGCTGCTTCTCTGGTCTCCAGTAGTAATTCCACATTCTTAGTACTGTAGACAATGATGCAGCTGCTTCGTGGTCCCATCAGTAATTACTCATTCTAAGTCCTCTAGGCAGTGCTGCTAGCTGCTTCTCTGGTCTCAGAAGGTAATTCCACATTCTTTGCCCTCTAGACAGTGCTGCTGGCTGTATCTCTGGTCCCGTCAGTAACTCCACCATTCTAAATCCTCTAACCAGTGCTGCAGCTGGGTCTCCGGTCGTTGTGGAAAATCCTCATTCTAAGTCCTCTAGACAATGCTGCAGCTGATTCTCTGTTCCTGTCAATAACACCCCAATTCTAGGTCCTCTAGGCAACGCTGCAGCTGTGTCTCTGTTCCCCATGGTAATTCCTCATTCTTAGTTCTGTAGAACATGCTGCAGCTGCTTCTCCTCTAGTCCCATAGGTTATTTCTCTTTCTAATTCCTCTAGATAGTGCTGCAGCTGTTTCTCTGGTCTCAGTAGTAATTCCTCATTCTTGGCCATGTAGACAATATTGCAGCTGCTTCGCTGGTCCCAATGGTAATTCCTCATTCTTATTCCTCTAGTTAGTGCTGCTAGCTGCTTCTCTGGTCCCGTCAGGAACTCCTCCATTCTAAATCCTCTAGGCAATGCTGCAGCTGTGTGTCTGTTCCCAAAGGGAAGTCGACATTTTTAGCCCTCTAGACAGTGCTGCTAGCTGTTTCTCTGGTCCCGTCAGTAACACCACCATTGTAAATCCTCTAAGCAGTCCTGCAGCTGTGGTGTATCTGGTCACAGTGGAAAATCCTCATTCTATGTCATGGCTCCTTTCCCATTCTAAGTCCTCGAGCCAGTGCTGAAACTGCTTCTATGTTCATACATCCACTACACTCCAAACCAAAACACATAAGTAAAAGACATTGGTGGTCATTACAACCTCCGCTGTCTTTTTACAGGACCGCCGAGGGACCGCCGTGCGGAACACCGCCAGTAGTGGCGGCTTGCCGCTCGGCGTATTATGACTGTTGGCTGCTCTCTGTCCTTTTTCCGACGGAGAGCGCCAACAGCCATTCTGGCAGGGAAGTGGAGGTTGCTCCACCTTCACCGCCACGCCAACAGAACACCGCCCACCGAATCACGTCCTGTGATTCGGCGTGGCAGTGTTCTGTTGGCGGAGCAGCCCCCATGGCTCCCATCCCCTCCCGGAGGATCGACAGAACAGGTAAGTCGATCGTCCGTTAGGGGAGGGGGGTGGGGGAGTGTGGTGTGGGTGCATGGTGGTGTGCGTCTGTGTATGTAGAGGGGGGGGTGGTAAGTCGATCGTCCGTTAGGGGAGGGGGTTGGGGGGGGTGGTGTGGGTGCATGGGGGTGTGCGTCTGTGTATGTAGAGGGGGGGTGTGAGTGCGTGTATGCTTGCGGGGGTGTTGCGTGTATTGGGAATGCATGTGTGTATGTCTGTGGGTATGTCTGTATGGATGTGTGCGTGTATGTTTGTATGTGGGTGTGCGTGTGACTGTGTGTGGATGTAGGCATGTATGTCGGTGTGTGTGTGTGTTGGTGGTGCCTGCGTGCATGTCGTATGTGTGTGAGTTCTGTGATGTTGGGGGTCGGGGTGGGGAGGGGGCCCTGCCACCTTTGGGGGGTGGCAGGGGTGTTGGGGAGGGAGTCGGAGTGGGGGAGACCCCTATCAGTGCCAGGGAAGGAATTCCCTGGCACTGATAGTGCTTACCGCCATGGATTTCATGGCGGTTCCAACTGCAGGAAATCCACGGCGGTAAGCCGGGTCAAAATACCACCAGCGGTATAGTGATGGCTGCCGGGCTGGAGACCCAGGTCTCCAGCCCGGCGGTCGTCTTCGCCCTGGCAGGCGGAACGGAGAACCGGCGGATGACCATGGTGGTAACCACCATGGTCATAATACAAAAAAAAAAAGACCACCAGCCTGTTGGCAGTCTTACCTCCGCCTTCCGCCAGGGTCATAATGACCCCCATTGTCATTTACAACACCAATAGCTGTAACTCTCACAAATTCGAGACCTATTGCATTGCAAATGCTTGTTCTTTGAATGGCTCTCTGCTTACATTCCCTTCTCTGCTTTTTCCACTCTACTTGTGCAACCTGATTCAAGTTATATGCATGTTTGCATTAATCTTCGTTATTGTATTTCGGCAAACTGCCTACACCATCTTAAAAATCACAAACTGTCCTCTGAAAGTCGAACCCTTCAAACTAGAAATACCCAATCTCCTCTAGCTCATCTGCTAATCCCACTAACCAAGTGCATGAACTCACATACCCCACACTAATGGTCACACCTACCTCTTAATGATGTAATTCACCAAAAATACACTGGAATGCAGGAAATGATCTCATTGTGAGTAAAAAACTAATGACCACAACCAACAATCACCAATAACCACTGGATTAACCTTGGGTTCTGGCGCAACGTGCTGCCAACGTAAAGCAGTGCAATGCCTCATCAGTGTAGTAAGGACTAAATCAATGCAACTACAATATTAAATTCTAAACCACCAGGGAGGGTGGGGCCATTGAGTCGAAGGCTTGACCTAAGGAATCTATGGCACCTGGCAACCTCTTTTTTCACTGGAGGGCAAGAACACAGCTTTTCCTAAGTGCTTATCAATTTGTCAATAAGGGCTTTGTTGAAAGGTAACAAAGACTCAAAAGAAGCCTGCCTCTGCTTTAAAACCTCTGAAGACATTAGTCTTTACCTACACAAGACACAGTTTTAAGTCCAAAACATCAGCTGCACATACAATTATCACAACCAGTGAAGCACTATCCTCCGCTGGGGGCATAAGGGGCTAAATTAACCCATAATCAAGGTGAGAATACAGACCACTGTCTCCTGCAAGTCATGTAGAGACTGTCATCATCATAAGAGGAGGGCAGGTCATCGCCTCCATCTCAAATGTAGTCCTCAAAGGCCGTCTCCAACTGATCAGAGTTGGAACCAAAAGGTTGGTGGAGCACTTCAGGGCAGCTCCATGGCAAAAGCTGTGGTCTACCTGAATGTGACTGAACGGGGACAGTGCATGTGAAAGTGGATTCAGGGCATGTCCTTGGTCGAGGCAGAGTCCAATTCAGCTCAGTCTGACATCAGTATAGGGACCTCTTCTGGCATTGGGGCCAGTGTCGAAGTAAAAGGGACTGGCGTATATGTTTTGGCGTCTGAGTGGAAGCTGGCAATGAAGCCAGTGCAGAACCCAAACTGGGGTTTAGAGGCACACATGGCACGGAGGATAGATCTGCATGCAGTAATCAGACTGGAGGACCTTGCAGATGCTTAGAGCCTGAAGCTATACCAGAGGGAACTGGAAGAGTGCCAAAGATGCTCAAAATGGCCTCCCTAAATATATCAATTTATTGTGGTAGAGAAGATGGCCCAGGGAACTTGGGGTGCATTGGGTCAGCTGTGGATCGGCTACTAAATAGATTGGGTGTGAGACCAAGAAGCATGTTGACACCCTTGAAACTTCTCTGGAGACAGAGAGTGACGAGAAGGGGATAAATCCTGCTTCGCTTTATTGCATTTCTTCTTTGACTTCAATTTGAACTTTACCCAAAGACTTTGCAAAAACGACCTCACAAGAGGGTCCTCACTCTCTACTTCCAACAAGAGTGGAACTGCATCCACTAAAAGCTATTCTCCATGTTAGGTGGATGCACAGTGATGGACACTGGAATCATATTTCTACTTTTCATAGGAGGTTGCACTTTATGGGTCTTAGAAAAGTCAGTACAATGCTTTAATTTTTGGCAACATTTCAGAATTTAAAGAGTAAGGCTGGCTAACAACAACTGAGAAGATACAATTCAACAAAACAAGTTGTATATTACTGAAATCTGAGAACAACACAAATGATGAAGTAAGAAGGGCTCCCAGATTTGCAAAGGGCACAAGTGTGCTGGTAACTGCAAAGTATGTAAATGCTCACCAGGTGTAAGGCCAGATATTATGTTATCCAGTGTCAGACCCCGTTAAGGGGGCCACAAGGCAGATGGGCTACTGGGCCTCAACTGCAGCAGGTGAGTTAGTTTGCCATGGGTTTCTTAGGGCCTGTTCTACTATGGTTCTGCAACATGAAGCAAATACAATCCTTTCTTCTGTGGAATCTCAGGGTAACAAGAGTAAGCAGTCACAGGCTTCTTAGAAAGGTAATGTGAGGGGTGTTAGCTTGTGAAATTGCTAATAAAATTGCACGATTAACTGAAAGAAAAACGTTGAGTTTAAAAGTGCAAGGCTGAAATGAAAATGAGGCCTACAATGATAATTGACACAAATATTTCAAAAATGAAAATAAATCACTGCCTAATTAAATGTATTTTATGTTTTACTAACAGAGTAATGGAAAAATAATAATTACACGTTTAGAAATAAATAGTTTGAGTTTTATGAAATGCTGTACTGCACACATTTAACTGTGTTTTTAAACAGGCCTTGTTAAGCTAATTCAGAATGAATTAATGTGATGCTTCGAGAATGATGATGGCAGTGGAAAGTTTCTGCTCTTTTCTGAAACATCCTGTGTCATGACCTAATGTCCGAGAGAAATGTTCTTATGCTGTAACATTTATAACATTTGATAATGTTCCACAGAAAACAAGGTCTTTCAGTAGTTTTATGCAGTTGAAACATTTTATCTGTGCAACAGAAACTAGCGATAACGGTAGAAGAAGCTGAACTAATGAGAAAGAAAAATGAAAACAAGAATGCAACAGATAGAAAGTTTTTAATGTAATTGGTTCTGTCCTAAGCACCACATAGCCTGATAAATGATAGAGTAGCTAGTTTGTTTCTGGGGCTTTAATATAGCAATGTTTAGGTGATGTCAGATTCAGACTTATTTTCTTCTGGCCCAAGTGCAGATTTTATTATTTCTTGCCCAAGGGCAGACTTATACTTTCTTGCTCAAACTCACTTATTTTTAGCTGCAGTTACTGTCTCTGCTCTATTAAAATGTACATTTATTTCTGCTAGAAATAATGTGCTAAGTGCCACTTACAGTTCAGATGCATTAAGGCCAAACTTTACTAACTGTTTCCCCATATGTCAATGTCCACTGAAGATGACTAGAAGATACTCAACTGAAGAAGGCTTCGCTGCCTGCTGAATCCATTAAGGAGAGGTGTAACAAACATATGTGCATTTGTCTTTCTTGCAGGTTTTACACGTTTTTGTCTTCTAGAAACCCAAATGCTATATTTTTGCTAGAGCCAGAGATAGATGTTTTCCAAATTAGTTTTTGTCTTCTTTTTTCTTTTGATGAAGCCCAACATGCTTAATCTGATTAGGGTAATAAAATGTCACATTCTGAATTTGGCTGCGCACAATAACTGATTGCGAATAATACACTTGTGTTAACGCAATGCATTCAATCTCAACTGTGCATCTGATATTGCTGTTATTCTGTATGGTAATTGAGTGCCTAATAATTCATATTCTCACAAAGCTGAGATTCTTTAGAAAGTTTGGCCAACCTTTGTTACCCATATATCTTTATAATTTGGTTTTGCGCTTGATTTACGTGATCTTAGCATTGTTAATCTAAAGGCAATAAATGTTTGAACTTTACTAAACTGATGTGGTGATTCATGGCCAAATAGGCCATGGTGCGTATAAATGACTGGTTTCGTTTGGTTTTATTTATTGCGACGTTGTTTTGTTCAGAGCCAAACACTCACACCCATCGGAGTCCAAAGGTTCATTTGACCTCATGAGGGTAGATGTTTATTTACCCTTACGTGTCCCCTTAAAAATGAATTATCAAAATGAATATAAGGTAGGACATGTTAACAGAATTTGGTTATCACAGAGGATGGTTATATCTCAATAAGGAAAGGTTTGGCTATGTCCCAGTAGGAGGAGATTCATTATATGTCATTTGGACAAATTTAGTTTTGTCAATGTTTGTTTAAATGGCATTTGATTTTGCCGATTCTTGTTTGAAGATGTTCTCAGAAGCCCTACTGTGATCTGTGATTAAGTTAGGGTTTTTTGCGCTTGCACTGCTTAAGCAAATCGCAGGTGAATTGTGATGTTTGTGAGAATTAAGGAGTTGGCATACTCCAATGTAGTTCGTTATGGAGTATGCGTACTCCAAAGGGTGCATGTAGGGAAGTCGAACTTCAATTGTGTGTGGCGCTTTGTGCTCAAAAATTGCCCACGTGGTTGTTGATGTACGGACCGTGCGTGGTCTAAAATTTCAGAGCGTTGATACAAGTATATGCGATACTTTTTTTGTAGTTGTTGTAACTTGTCTGTTTTAGTAGGTCGATCGGGAGTGATTGACAAAATTCCTGGAGTCTGTGTTAAAAGAGAGTGTTAGTTTGACCAGTATTGGTGATTCTTGAGTGCACAGGGAGGATCTAGTATTTGCTCAAGGGTAGAATTTGCTGGTCGAATTTTACTTGAGAGTCAGAGAAAGCCAAAGCTGAATGAGTAGCTGTCAGAGCTAAATGCCGTAATCAAAAACTCCTTGAGGCTTCCGAAGTGTTTGTGTCCTCTACCTGTAGAAATCAGACAAGTTGGTGATGATTTTTTATTTGTGCTCGCAATATTGTGCATTAGTCTTGCGAGATTTGAGTTTCAGGAGGACAAGCCACAATACTTTGTCAGCTCATGTACGGAAGAGTGACGTCACATAGGTCCGCACTGAGATAGTTCGATTGGCGAAAGGGAACTTTTCAACAGACCGGTGGACAACTGTGAAGGGCTATTGGTTGAGAGAGGCAAGCAAAAAAGATTTTGGGATTGAATTACTTCCTGTTTTAACTTTAATTGCAGTTTGGGGTCAAATTTGAGCAAAAAATGAAAAGTTTCACACTGTTAAAGAGTGCGCTAAGGGGAGATGAATATATTCCAGCTAGAGTAGGAGAAATTTGCCCACCAGAAGGTACTGCAGCATTTATCATAATTGAGGAGAAAGTTATAGGAGCATTTCTTTGGTTAAAAAAATGGCGCAAAATACAGAGAAGGAAGGGTGTTTAGCGTTTCTTGTCCATGGAACTTTTAGTATGAGAATTTAAAAAAAATTGAGAAAAGTGCTGTACGATTTAAAACCTCCTCCGAAACCAGCTCAATTTGAATGGGAATTAGTGGCCAGGCAACAAGAGAAATTAAAATTTCAGAGAAGAATGAGAAAAACAGATGACATTAGCAGAAGCTAGATGGGACAATGAGCTAAAATGTTTAGAGAACTGAGACTTTACAGGGAATGAAAATGCTTCCTGCAATTACACAAGAGAAAGAAAGCAGTGTCAAACAAAAAACTAAAAAGAAAAAATAAAGACTCGTCCGAAGAAGATGCGTCGAAGTCATTTAGGGATAGAAAATCATTGAATTATGATGATGAATCAGATGAGGAATTTATAATGCAGTTACTGAGAAGTTGTCCTCCACAACATGCACACAAGAGTAAGTACTAGTACTGATCCAAGTGCTCCAGTTACAGTAACACAGAGTCAAATACAGGTCGCAACCAATGTTTCTGCTATTACTGTTACTCAGACACCTATGATTCAGACTGTCCCGCCTGTAGTCTATCCTACTGTTCCTGTTGTGAGTTCTGCACCGAGTATAACAGGGCCTCTTGTACAGTCATCACAGATATCACAGGCTTACCAGAAACAAGTGATGGTCCAGATGGAGTCTACACCCTGTTTACGGTCTCCGGTACAGGTTCAGAATATTCAGGGGTACACACCTGTTGTAAGTTCACAGACGAGTTCCTCAATTTTGAAAGGTCAGAATTCAGGAGTAATATACTCAAGAAATCAGAATGTTCAGACAGGTCCAGAAGCATACGACAGTACCTGTTAGTATTGGGCCTGTGGTACCATTGTTTACCCAGGGAAATAATGAGAATGATGTACAGAATGTTTTCAATTCCAATGCAGAAATGGAGAGATTAAATGTTCACACGGGAGTCATGTCTCCAAAGAACCAGACCTTTGACAAGACAGGTCCACTAATTGATTTGAGTTGTTCTAGAACTTCACAGATTCCAGAGCCTCCATGTATTACTCCACAGGGCATACCAAACATAAATAATTATGCACCCAATATAAATAATAATAATGTTTCATTACAAGGTTTCACAGCTCGGCAGTTAACAGAATTGCTAGAAAAGAGGAGTGGAAGGAAGACAAAGGTAAATACTGAGAGGGAAAATTCCCTGAACCTGGCAATTCTTAAATTAGAAATAAATGCAAAAATTGAGGGAACAATTGATGTAAGTAGAATGGATTTGTATAATGAGGATGAGTTACTCTTCACATTGTTACACACAGAGCAGAACTGGTACACCAGAAATTGGCAGACCTTACAGAGAAATATCACACAGATCTTGAGAAAACACAGCAACTGAATAGAAGTTACAGATTAGAATTTGATTCAAAAGATTTTGAGAACATGAGAATACCAGGAATGAAGATTCATAATAAAGAATTAATTCAGAATATCCAAATATGGGGAGCATTAGATAAACGGGAAGGCAGAAGGGTGATGAAAAAAGAGATCAGAAGAAAAAGGAGTCTGCAAATTTGAATACTAATGTACAGCAGACTGATAATACAGTAAAAGTATTTCCAATAAGAGAAATTCCAGCTGGGAATTTTGTACATGTCCCTTGGAGCAGAAGTGATATTTTGACATTTACAAATGACTACCCGAGATTGAGAGAGAAACTAGTGGAATGGTACCAGCAAACAGATAGGTTTGTGACGCTTGCAATATGCCTGTGGGAAGACCTGAATACCCTGTTAGAAATAGTGGTTCCAGCTTATTTATGGGTTGAATGCAAGAGGAGTGTAGACTGGCCAACAAGAGAGCCTCCACGAGATCCAGATACTGGTGCACCATCACCTGATGTAATAGAGTACTATTACAAAGTGATTGATTTTTTGAAAACAAGAATTTCACCCAAAAGTATAGATTGGCAGAGAATTGATAGGACAGCACAAGAACCAAAAAAGTAAATACATGCATACTATGAGAGATTGCTACAAGTGTTTAAACATTACAGTGCTGCAGAAACAATTAAGCTGAAAGACATGATTCATGGTGGGTTTAGATTTGTTGAAGGTTTGAGACCTGATATTGGACAAATGCTAAAGAGTCATTTGATTTGTTGGCAAAAAAAACGGTTGATGAAGTTTGCGAAATACGGTAGTGAAGTGATAGAAATAAAGCAGAAGAAATTGAAGGAAAAGGCGATGGTGGTGCAGATTAAAGCGGCACAATCAGGGATGCAGGGAAATTATCCACAGCAAAAGGGAAAATTGTTGTTTCAGAATCAAGCAAGAGGTAGAGGTCGGGGTGGAAATGGAGTTTGGTGATCGCGTCAATTCGAATGTGATGGTCAATTCAGGTGATATGCAAGCAATGAAAAGGATGTTACCTTGTCACAGTTGTGGTTTTTGGGGCACTGGAAGCGTGAGTTTCCAATGTTGGTACAAGACGGCATGGTTACACAGATGAATGAAAACAATCAGTTTCCAAATTTAAGAGGTCTGAGAATGAGGGGTCCAAATTTAATTGTCCAAAATAATCAGATGCAGATTCCTCAGCAAATGCAAAGTTCTCAACAAATGCAGCAAATACAAATGCCACATTTCCAGGTGCCACAGTCGCAGTTAATTCGGCCTCAGGTACAAATGGTACCAAAGCAACTAATGCAAATACCTCAAGCTTCAATAGTGCAGTAGTATATGATGCTTCCTCAGCGGAACACAGGTCAAACGTTAAATCACAGTAATTATACAGTTCAACAGTTATCACTTCACAGTGAGAATGAATTGAATGATGAAGTGATGAGTGATGGAATGATGGGTGAGTGTGAAATGCTCAGATGAAGAAGAATGTGTTAGCAGCTTCATTAGAAGTGGATCAAAAGGGTCCTTATGTAAATGGAAAGGTAATGGGTCATGATGGCTCATTCCTAGTTGATATAGAGCTACACGCTCTACAGTAAGAACAGCAGAAGTTCCTAATGTGCCACTTTCTGGGAAAACAAACCAGATTTTAGGATTTGCAAATTAGTTTCCGACAAACCCGATTACTGAACCAGTCCCTGTTAATATTGGAAACTTTGAAGGACTACATAAATTTATGGTTTGCAAATTGAGTCTAGTTTCCTTGTTAGGAAGAGAACTATTGTGAAAAACAAAATGTTTGATTAACTGTTCAAATGATGGACCTGCTATACAGGCGAATATCGATGATGATGATTCATCTATGCAAACTGAATGTGATTCAGTGAATGAAGAGTTTCCACTGATTAGTTCCTACCCTGCTTTCACAGTAAAAGACCTGCCAACTGATTTACAGGATACAGTTAATTTAAAGGTTTGGGATTTATCTAGAAAAGATATTGGTCTGATCAAAGGAGTTGATCCAGTTATGCAGATACTGCAATATCACATGGCACCAGATGTGATTGAAGGAGTAATTCCTGTAATTGAAGATTTTGTGAAGCAGTGAGTTCTAAAAAAAAAAAAAAAAGTGCTGAGCGGCCCATGTTATTCTCCAATTATGGGTTTGCGAAAACCAAGTGGCAAATTTAGAATTGTCCA
Organism: Pleurodeles waltl; assembly: GCF_031143425.1. Taxonomy (NCBI): domain Eukaryota; kingdom Metazoa; phylum Chordata; class Amphibia; order Caudata; family Salamandridae; genus Pleurodeles; species Pleurodeles waltl. The sequence goes on from NC_090444.1 coordinate 404,726,513, forward strand.
AGATTTGAGGAAAATTAATGATATAGTGGTAAAATGTTGTCCAGTGGTACCGACGCCATCAGGGATTTTGTTTCAGATTCCATGTAATGCAGAATGGTTCACAGTGGTAGATCTTTCACAGGCATTTTTCTCTGTGTCTCTTCATGAGGATAGTCAGTTACTTTTCTGTTTAAAAATTCTGTAATAAGGTCTACAGTTGGTGCAGAATTCCACAAGGTTTTTCAGAGTCACCGTCAATAGTTAATCAGGTGTTGAAAAAGAATCTGGAACCACTGGAAATGCCTTTCAAATCAGTTCAGTACACTGATGATCTCTTGGTTGCTTTGATGACAAAAGAAGCATGCATGCAAGATACAATTGCTTTCTTGAATCATTTGGGAGAGAATGGACATAAAGTGTCCCCAGCAAAATTACAGTACTGTCAGAAAAAGTGAAATATTTGGGACACCAAATTGAAAAGGGTGCGAGAAAAGTTTCCAAAGAGAGGGTTACAGCTATTTTGCAGATGAATCCTCCAGTCACACAAAGAGATGTCAGGATGTTTCTGGGAATGGTGAGTTATTGTTGCAAATGGATTCGCAATTTTTCTGTTATTTCAAAGCCATTACAGATATTGACCCACAAGGACATAACAGATCCAGTACCCTTTGATGAAGATTGCATGAAAGCTTTTACCGAGCTGAGAGACAGTTTGTGCAGAGCACCAGCTATGGGAATGCCTGACTACGCAAAAACATTTATATTGTTTTGTCACGAAAAAGATTTATGTGCACTGTCTGTTCTTACACAGGTACATGGTAGAGTAAAACGCCCTGTAGCATATTTTTCTACTACTTTGGATCCAGTCGCAGCAGCTTTACCTGGCTGTTTGCCAGCTGTGGTAGCAGTTGGTACTTCTGTATCACAATGTGAAGCTATTGTGATGGGACATCTTTTAACTGTTTTGTTCCCTCACTCTGTTGAAGTCCTTCTTACCCGTACGAAAACCCAGTACTTAAAAAACGCAAGGCTTGCTAAGTATAAGCTGATAATATTAGGTTCTCCAAAAATTACCTTGAAAAGATGTACAGTGCTTAACCCAGCAACCTTACTGTGGCAGTACAAACGGTATAAAGGCAACAGAGAGGCGTTGATATTGCTCAGGTAAGTGTTTTATTTAAATAAACGGGTTAACTGATCGTTTTCAGGGAGTATGGGGTTTTCCTTTTTAGCTTTAGATAGGGATCTCCGTCTTTGCCTGATGGTTTCTTCTGTCTTTCTTTTCTCTTCCCTTCCAGGTTACTGTTCCGGTGGTCTTCCGGCTGCTTTCAGGCTCGGGGTACCGGAAACATAAAGGACAGAAAACGCTACGGTAAGTGGGGTGGATAACTACCTCTATTTCTCTCTAAATTATGTCAGACTGGGGAAAATTAGGGAACAAACAAAAGGGGGGTTGTGCAAGTGAAGAGTGGAGGGGGACCAAGTGCTCACTGTCTGGGGTTTTAGTGCCAGTAAAGTGTTTCACACGTGGAGTCCCGGTGTCATAAAGCAGTCCTCCCACTCAGCCCTTTTTACCACCCCTCCCCAGTCCTTTTCCCCGTAGTGTCCCGTTTGTGAGCCCACAAGGACCGTACCTCGTGGTCCGCTAGTAGGTCTCCTTCGCCAGGGTTACCCGGTTCCGACACCGCGGTAAACACAGGATCTCTTCTGTCGGATGGTTCCGGACAGTCGTCTCGGGAGATCTCCTCCTCGTCCTCGGGTTTCTCTCTTTCTTGTGCCGCTGCTCTCTCCTCTCGCACCTCCTCCAGCTTCTCCTCCCCTTTCTCCGTGCTCCCGGGGCTCTTCAGCGTCCCGGCCCGGAAACCCTCCAAGGTTACCCTGACAACCTCGGGACGCCTGCCTCTCTCTGGTCGCGTTCCCGTGGAAACGCCGGGACGCGGAAAGGACGTATCGGAGGAGTCCGATACGTCATTTTCAGGACTTTCTGCCTTTGTGAACGGGAACGCCCGGTCACACACCTCTTCCCATGAACGGTCCTGTTCGAGGACCGTGGTAGAGTCCGGAAATCGAGACAGATAATCAGCAGGGGCCTGCTGTGATCCTGGGATGTGGCGTACCTGAAAGGAAAATGGCTGCAGTTCAAGGAACCATCTCAGAATCCGAGAATTAGTATCTTTATGCGCGGCCAACCACGTGAGAGGGGCATGATCCGTAAAAAGAATAAAAGGTCGACCCAACAGATAATACTGTAAAGTGTCCACGGCCCATTTGATGGCCAAACACTCCCTTTCAATGATGGGAAAATGACGTTCCCGTGGAAACAGTTTTCTACTGATATATATTACCGGGTGATCACGACCCTCCCCGTCGGGTTGAGCTAGAACCCCCCCTAGACCTACGTCGGAGGCATCCGTGTATAGATGGAAGGGTTTCGAGAAGTCGGGGCACCGCAATATGGGCTCTTTGGTCAGATAGGTTTTCAGTTGTTCAAAACTAGCCCTCTGGGAAGCTGAAAAGGGTACTAATTGGTTGGGGTGTGCTTTAGACAGTAAATCCGTGAGGGGAGCTGCAAGGGTGGAATACTCAGGTATGAATCTTCGATAGTAGCCGACTAATCCCAAAAACGAGCGTAAGTCTTTTTTAGTTTTTGGGCTAGGGGCGTGGAGAATGGCTTCTACTTTCTTGGTTTGAGGTTGCAGAGTTCCCTGGCAGATTTTGTATCCCAGGTATGAAATGTCTGGTTTTCCGACAACGCATTTTTTTGGGTTAGCAGTTAGCCCTGCTCTTGCGAGAGTGTGGCATATCTGATGTAAATGGTTTAGATGATCTTCCCAGGTTTCGCTAAATATAACTATATCGTCTAGGTAGGCCGCAGTAAAGGTATGAAATGGGTTTAATAGCCTATCCATTAACCTTTGAAACGTGGCAGGTGCTCCGTGTAATCCAAATGGTAGTACTGTGAAATGATACAGACGGGACTGGGTCGCAAAAGCCGTTTTTTCTTTATCTTCTGGGTCTAAAGGGATCTGCCAATACCCTTTGGTTAAGTCTATTGTGGACATATATTTGGCCTTTCCAAGTTTTTCGAGGACGTCGTCTACTCTAGGGATTGGATAGGTGTCAAACCTGGAACTTTCGTTAAGCTTCCGGAAGTCGATACAGAATCTGATCGTACCGTCCGGTTTTGGTACCAGCACGACTGGGGAGCACCAGGGACTATTCGATGGTTCTACTACTCCTAGTTCTAACATTTTCTGTATCTCGTGCTCCATCATCTGTTTCCGTGCCTCGGGAATACGATACGGACGTAACCTAATGATTTTCCCTGGTGTTGTTCTTATCTTATGGTGTATCAAGGTGGTTTTAGCCGGTGTTTCTGAAAAGAAATGTTGGAAGTGTTTCAGTAAACTATACACTTGCCCCTTTTCTAGATTCGTCAAAGCTTCATTTACCAAGGGTAACCCTTTTCCCTCGAGGGATTCGGTGGGACAGAACTCAATATTCAACTCTTTACTGGGACATAGGAACCTATTCACTCTTACGGAACCGTCAGGGTTGTTGGGTTCTTCCCATTTTTTTAAGAGATTTATGTGATAAATCTGGGTTTTCTTAGGATTGGCCGAGATTTCAATTAAATACGTAACAGGAGAAACTGATCGAATTACCCTATAAGGGCCCTGCCATCTTGCTAGGAGTTTGTGTTCTGAGGTGGGACGCATTATTAATACCTGGTCTTCAGGTTGTAAAACCCTCAGCTTACTCCCTCTGTCGTAATACTGTTTTTGGGTTCTTTGGGCCTGTTCCATATTCACTCGGACCTCTTCCCATACAGTTTGTAGGTGGGACCGCAGGTTGTGGGCATATTCTAATAGGGGCCTTCCCCCGCCTTCTGCCTCCTCTTCCCATGTTTCAACTGCCATGTCTATAAGGGAACGGGGTTGTCGGCCGAACACTAACTCAAAGGGACTATAGCCGGTTGAGGCCTGCTCATGGGTTCGGATAGCGTACAAGACCAGTGGCAATTTCTGATCCCAGTCTCTCCCTGAGTCCTGCACTACTTTTCTCAGTAAGGTTTTTATTGTTCGGTTGTATCGTTCTACCAATCCAGCCGTCTGTGGATGGTAAACCGAGGTTCGGATTTGTGTAACACCTAATGTTTTACACACCTGTCTCATTAGATTAGACATAAAGGGGGTCCCCTGGTCGGTAAGTATTTCATGGGGAAACCCAATTCTAGAAAAGACAGTTATCATCGCTTGGGCTACTGTCTTGGTAGTTATGCTTGTCAGCGGAATAGCCTCGGGGTATCGTGTGGCGTAATCAACTATAACTAGGATATATGTGTGGCCTTTGGTTGAGGGTACTAGGGGCCCAATCAGATCCATTCCTATCCTGCTAAAAGGAATGTCTATGATGGGTAGGGGCATCAGCTGTGCTTTTTTTGGTTTACCTGGTTCCGTCAGCTGACACCTGGGACACTGAGAACAATATTTTCTTATGTGTGCAAACACCCCCGGCCAGTAAAATCGTCTGAGGAGGTATTCTTCGGTTTTCTCTCTTCCATAATGACCCCCACCTGGTTGATTATGGGCCAAGGTCAGGACATAGTCTCTAAACTGTGCTGGTACCAATAGTTGTTGTTTACGTTCCCCCGCACGTGTAGTGGTTATTCTGTATAAGAGGTTTTTTTTAATTAGGAAGTAAGCACCCACCTCCTCGGTTTCTTCTGACTTTGCGGATCCCCAAGCCTGAGTGAGGGATGGATCTTCCCTCTGGGTTCGTTGGAAACTGATAGGTGCTTTGTGTATTTCTGCTACAAGTCTTTGGGCTTGTTCTGGCCCCTTCTGATCCCTGAACTGTCCTTTCCCCTCCCTTTTCTCTCGACGTGAAAGTTTCCGACGTGTGACAGGGCACTCAATAGCATCGTCCGAAAAAGGTGCTTCCTTCCACCAGTCCTGCGTCTCCCTGGGGTTTCTAACCTGATCCAGGAGTTCTTGGAAATGTTCATAGTCAGTCCCGATGATACATTAACCTTGTTAAGCCACGACCCTCCAGGGTCGTGGCTGGTGTTCTCGTGGTCCGCTAGTAGGTCTCCTTCGCCAGGGTTACCCGGTTCCGACACCGCGGTAAACACAGGATCTCTTCTGTCGGATGGTTCCGGACAGTCGTCTCGGGAGATCTCCTCCTCGGGTTTCTCTCTTTCTTGTGCCGCTGCTCTCTCCTCTCGCACCTCCTCCAGCTTCTCCTCCCCTTTCTCCGTGCTCCCGGGGCTCTTCAGCGTACCGGCCCGGAAACCCTCCAAGGTTACCCTGACAACCTCGGGACGCCTGCCTCTCTCTGGTCGCGTTCCCGTGGAAACTCCGGGACGCGGAAATGACGTATCGGAGGAGTCCGATACGTCATTTTCAGGACGGTCTGCCTTTGTGAACGGGAACGCCCGGTCACACTTACTCCCGATAGCCAATGCTGAAATTGAGAATCTGAAAGAAGTTGAACATGATTGTCTGGTGGTTACTGAATTGTGAACAAAACCCATACCTGATATTAAAGATACCCGCTAGAAGAGAATGATGAAATCATTTTTGTTGATGGTTCCTATTTAAGAGATAATGTGGGAATATTGAAAGCTGGCTATACTGTGTGCACAATTTCTGGTAACTCAAAGCTTTGTGGCTTCAAAGAGCATTTTTTGCACATGTTGCTGAATTAGTTGCCCTTACAAGAGACTGTTTTATTACTGCACGGCTTAAACTTACAATTTTTACAGATAGCCAGTATGGATTTGGAATTGTCCATGAATGTGGCCAGTTGTGGTCAGAGAGGTTTCATTATCTCTTCTGGTTCACCAATTAGAAATGGTGATAGGATTCATGATTTGGTACAAGCTCTACAATTACCTGAGAAGATTGCTGTGGTCAAATGCAGTAATCAAATGCCAGATACTATGCTTTGAATTCCATTGCAATTAATGAAGAATGTCAGAAATCAGAAAATGATGAAACAAATGCAAATTACTTGTTAACCACTAATGATACGTGGGATGACATTAAATCTCTCCAACAAAATGTGTCTGATGAAGAAAAGAGAGACTGGACCAAATTACAATGTGTTCAAAGATATACAGATAATCTTTGGTCACTAATGAAGGACAGGAAGTCTTACCAAAATGTCTACTGACACAAATGGCAAAACATTATCATGGTCAAGCACATAGTGCCAGAGATGCAATGATTCAAACTTTGATTTTTTTTTTTGTTAAATCCTAAGTTTAGATTGGTTGCCAAAGCAATTCGCCACAAATGTGTCAGCTGAATAACGTGGGAAAAAGAGCAGTTGTCAATTTGAGTCACATTGGAAGAGCAGGAGGGCCATTTAGCAGAATGCAAATGGATCTCAGAGATGACTGCGTGTGGTGGTTTGAGGTACGTGTTGGTGATTGTATTTTTAGTCACTGGATTGAAGCTTACCCTACATGTAGAAATTATAGTCTCACAGTAGCAAAGCTTTTGCTTAGAGAATTGATACCAAAGTTTGGATTTCCAGCCTGTTTAGAATCGGATAGAAGAAGCCACTTCCATAACGAAGTGATAAAATTACTATGTTCAGTCTTAAACATTGAGCAGAAGTTGCACTGTAGCTATCAACGTGAAGCATCTGGATTGGCAGAGAAAATGAATGGCACACTGAAAGCACGTCTTGCAAAGATGTGTGCCTCTACGAATCCGAAATGGCCAGATGTGTTACCTTTGGTTTTGATGAGCATGAGAAACACACCTGATAGGAAGACAGGACTGTTTCCCCATGAAATCCTCATGGGTAGAGCAATGAATTTGCCAGATGTTCCTGCAAATGCTTTTGTGAATATAACAAATGATATGGTGCTGGATTACTGAAGAATCTAGCTGATGTGGTTCGCTCTTTCTCTCATCAGGTGAAAATGATAAGTATGCAGCCATTCCAGAACCAGTGTCACAGTCTGCGGGCTGGTGACTGGGTGGTGGTCAAGAAGCACGTGAGGAAAGCATTCCTGGAACGTAGGTGGAAGGGTCCGTATCAAGTCGTACTTCTAACTACGACAGCTGTGAAGTGTGCTGGGATCCCGAACTGGATTCATGCCAGCCATACTAGGAAAGTGCCCCATCCACTAGAAGAAGAAAATAAGTTGTTGAGAGTACCGACAACTATTGAGCAGTTTCAAGAAGCAAGAAGAGAGACTGTGGAAACAGAAACAGAGACAGTGCAAACTGGTAAAGATCCAGGAACACCTCTGAAAGATGAAATAAAGGTCCATGAAGCTGCTCAAGATTCAACAAATCAAGCAGGAGAGTTAAGTCAGAGGAGAACTCTCCCAGAAACAGACGAGTGGGTAGATCAGTTGAAACAAATTACGTTTCCTGAAGAAGCAACTGATGAGGGAGTTGAGTTGGATCAAAGTCATACAGATTTGACTCATCCTGAATTGGCAAATGGTGCAAGTACATCAAGTAAAAGTGAAAATCCTGCCGAAGCAAGAAGCGCTATAAGTCCAGTTTTGCAAAAGACACTGTCAAAGAAAACTGTGGAAGGAGACAAGGGGTTTGAATTACAGACAAGTGAAAAAGTTCCAGATGTACTGCAGACAATAAATAAGGAGACAGACAAAACAACAAGAGCAAACACAGATGAAGATCTGAGTGAAGGAGACATAAGTGCAAATCAAACATTGAAAAGAAAAAGAGTTGCAAGTCGAGGATACTCTGGTCCTGAATGGGCATACTGTGCAGCAGATGAGTGGCTACAAGAATTTTTTCATTTTGTTTTGATCTTGAATTTCCAGATCAAGATTTTGGAACATGAATTTGTTTTTTAATTGAAATTTGAAACTTAAGTGCCAGCTGAACAAGAAGAATATTACATGCTACAAGGGCAAATGAAAATTGTTGTTTAATAGACTATGATACTGAAAGAGATTTTGAATCTGATTTTTGACAAACTGAACCGATTTTGATAAGCTGCTAAAACCAATTTTTGTCAACAGTGCTGTAAAAGAGTCCGAAATCTGTAAATAACTACAAAGAAAATTATTTCTGTTTTTGATTTTTGGCTGCATAGTTAAATATTTTTCTTCTACTTTCGGATTCTTTACAGGATGGATAATCACAATAGAGTAAAAACTAATAGCTGTTGTAAGTGAATATGTATTGTTTTGGGAGTTGGATGTGTGCTAGTGTGCTTTTTGTTCATAGTAATCATAAGTATTCATCACACACCTGGAAATAGCTATATTAGTTCTTTAGAGGCTACTACACTTTCAAAGTTAGAAATGTTTTTAATAGGAATGAGAAATACTTACATTTAGACCACTCACAAGGAGATCTTTCATCTAACGTTTTCAATAGTTTATTGTATAAGTATGTTGAGACGATGAATGTGAGAGAATGTTTGCACGCAAATTCCTTCATCAGTGCTAAAAGGAATAACTTAGCATAGCTTGCCTATCACGTATGAAATTAGTTGTAGTCTTCTGCTAACAAGGCTTTGTAATCAGGAATGTATTCAGTATTTCTACTCTAACCTAGACATTGTGTTTTCTTTTGTTCTGATTAATCAGCATTTGAGTAACACTGCCAAAAAAAGGAATATTGACATTGTGGGAGGCTTCTTTGAGCCTGCGTTAAGTTTATGGACTGACTATGCACATCGGAATAATCGGCCATGCTTGCTTTCACCAGCAGAACAGTCCTTTTTTGATCAATCTGATGACAGGAGAAAAGCTTTGAAGGAGAAGATAGAGGGTTAGTGAAGAGGACATTTAGAAATGACTACGCATTTAGTGAAACTAAAGCACAAAGGAAGTTAGCTTTAGGTGTGCATCATGTAGGAAAGCTTTGCATTTATAGTCCTCAATTCAGAACTGATACTTATGTTGGAACAAGTGAATGCAGACAAGTATTTCTTTTCAAGAATACATGGGACTTTATGCTAAATGGCCAGGACCCTGTTATTCCAGAAGTTTGTTACATCTGTGGAAAAAATGCTTATTATTGTCTCCCAAGGGGATGGTATGGGACTTGCTATTTGGGAGTTGTATTCCTGAAAATTTACCAAACTGACAACACAGATGACGCACATCATTCGAATGGATTACAACAACCAAGAATAAAAAGAGAAACCTATTCTCAACTAATTGGGGATATATTTGGAGCAATTATTCTTTCTGTAGTAGTTGTTCTGAATACTCTGAAAATTAGAAAGTTGTCTTCTATTGTGGATAACATGCTAACTGATATTTCTGGAGCTGTACTTTTAATGGACACTGGAATGGCTGCGGTCCGTTCAATGGTTCTTCAGAACTTTCTTGCCTTAGATATAATTTTGGCAAAAGAAGGCAGAGTCTGCCAGATGCTGAAATCAAAATATTGCTGTACATATATCCCTGACAATAGTAAGGGGATTAGACATTTTATTAAGAAACTCACAGATTCAAATTCAGACTTAAAAGATCTGAAAGAACCAGGGTTATGGGAAAATGTTGGCAAAAGTGTGAGAAATTGGCTATGTAACATTGGTAAAGGGCTTGTGGGGAAAATTCTGAGACCATTATTGATCGTAATTACTTGTGTCATTTGTACTATCGGATTTCACAAACTGTATTAACTGATTGAGAGAAAACAAATGAAAAATGATCAAAGGAGGAAAGAATTGAGGCTTGAGTAACTGGTAAGCACTTTTGAGATTTAAGACAAACTGAAAATTGCAGAAATACAAGAAAGAATAGATGTATTAGGGAGACTAAGTTTTAGGCTAACAAATTAATGGATAAATTAATTTATATTGTTTTGTGCCGACATATATAGTCATCAGAGGATTGTTAGAATGTGAAATTGCAAATAAAATTGCATGATTAGCTGAAAGAAAAACGTGCGTTTAAAAGTACAAGGCTGAAATGAAAATGAGGCCTACACTGATAATTGACACAAATATTTAGAAAATGAAAATAAATCACTGCCTAATTAAATGTATTTTATGTTTACTGAGAGTAATGGAAAATGAATAATTAAATGTTTAGAAATAATAGTTTTTTGGAATGCTGTACTGCACATTTAACTGTGTTTTTTTAACAGGCCTTGTTAAGCTAATTCAGAATTAAATAATGTGATGCTTAAAGAATGTTGATGGCAGTGGAAAGTTTCTACTCTTTTCTGAAACATCCTGTGTGATGATCTAACAACTCTGAGAGAAATGTTCTTATGCTGTAACATTTATAACATTTTATTTAACCTCCGATAAATAATGTTTCACAGAAAATAATGGCTTTCAGTAGTTTTATGTAGTTGAAACATTTTATCTGTGCAACGGAAACTGGCGATGACGGCAAAAGAAGATGAACCAATCAGAGAGAAAAGTGAAAACAAGAATGCAACAGATCGAAGTATTCTTTTAATGTAATTGGTTTCGTCCTAACCACCTCATAACCTGACCAATGGTACAGTAGCTAGTTATTTTTCTGGGCTTCAATATTGCAATGTTTAGGTGATGTCAGATTCAGACTTATTTTCTTCTTGCCAAAGTGCAGATTTTATTCTTTCTTGCCCAAGAGCAGACTTATCCTTCCTTGCTCAAGCTCAGACTTAGTTTTAGCTGCAGGTACTGTCTCTGCTCTATTAAAATGTACATTTATTTCTGCTAGAACTAATGTGCTATGTGCCACTTACAGTTCAGATGCATTAAGGCCAAACTTTATTGAAATGTTTCCCCATATGTCACTGTCCACTGGAGATGACTATAAGATGTTCAACTGAAGACTTCACTGCCTGCTGTATCCATTAAGTAAAGGTATAGCAAAGATATGTGCATTTGTCTTTCTTGCAGGTTTACATGTTTTCATGTTTTTCTTTTCTAGACACCCAACTGCTATATTTTTGCTAGCGCCAAAGACAGATGTTTTCCTAATAAGTTTGTCTTCTTTTTTCTTTTTCCATGAAGCCCAACATGCTTAATCTGATTAAGGTAATAGTTAGAATGTCACATTGTGAATTTGGCTGCGCACTATAACTGATTTGTTAATGATACATGTATGTTAACTCAATGCATTCAATCTCAACTGTGCATCCGATATTGCTGTTATTCTGTATGGTAATTATTGAGTGCCTAATAATTCATATTCTCACAAAGCTGAGATTCTTTAGAAAGTTTGGTCAACCTGTGTTATTCGTGTATCTTTATAATTTGATTTTGCGCTTGATTTATGTGAGCTTATCATTGTTATTCTAAAGGGCAATAAATGTTTGAACTTTATTAAACTGGTGTGGTGATTCATGCCCAAATAGGTCATGGTGAGTACAAATTACTGACTTTAACCCCTTCTGTGCCGGGGACATAATGGTTACCAAGGTCTTCCCCTTCCACATCCGCCCCGCACCCCTCTTGATGATGTCAGCGTGCGATTGCGCGCTGACATAATTACAGGTTGCCAGTCATACTGGAAGCCATTTGCTTCCAGATTGCGATCAGAGAAACAGGTACGTTTCTCCTCCTGCGGGTTGGGGGTTTGAAAGAAAGAGGCAATGGGGGGGGGAAAGGAAAGGGTTTTCCTTTCCCCCGATGTCTCTTTGACCATTCCTGCTGCCCGATCGCATTGCAATCGGGCAGCACGAATGCTCACTAGACGCAAGGGATTTTCTTATTTTGTTTCACTTTGTTTCTGTGTCGGTGAGCAGCCCCTTTGGGGAAGTGACACTCCCCTTTGGGAGCATGTGTTTTAAGGCCATTTCATTATTGTTAGGCTGATCTGCCCCATGGAGGGCAGAAACCACTGGAATGCCAGGGATGTTTTTTTTATTTGTTTATTTATTGGGGGGCTCCCCCTTGGGCAAAGGGCGCCCCCCCCCCAAGGGGGGCATAGAACTGTTGGACATTTCTGCTCCCCTTGGGGGCAGATCGGCCTATTATTTTTAGGCCCACCTGGCAGAAGCCACTTTGGCACCAGGGCCAGTGTGTGTGCTTAGTGGAAGAGGGGGCGGCCCTTAGGGGGGGGGGCATTATTTATGGCCATTTCTGCCTCCCTTGGGGGCAGAGCAGCCTATTATTTTTGGGGGGCAGAAACCACTGGAACACCGGGGATGTTTTTTTTATTTGTTTATTTATGTGGGGGGGGTATAGAACTTTTGGCCATTTCTGCCCCCCCTTGGGGGCAGATCGGCCTATTTTATTTTAGGCCCAGGGGCAGAAGCCACTTAGGCACCAGGGATAAAGTGTGTGTGTGGTTAGTGGATTGGGGGGTGGCCCCTTGGGCAAGGGTCGCGCCTCCAAGGGGGCATAGAACTGTTGGCCATCGCCCATTGCCCCCAAGGGGGCAGAAGCCACTTAGGCACCAGGGACAGTGTGTGTGTGTTTAGTGGAAGGGGGGCGGCCCTTAGGGGGGACATTATTTATGGCCATTTCTGCCTCCCTTGGGGGCAGAGCGGCCTATTATTTTTAGGCTGATCTGCCCCCAGAGGGGCCAGAAACCACTGGAACACCGGGGATGTTCTTTTTATTTGTTTATTTATGTGCGGGAGGGGTAATAGAACTGTTGGCCATTTCTGCCCCCCCCTGGGGGCAGATCGGCCTATTTTATTTTAGGCCCAGGGGCAGAAGCCACTTAGGCACCAGGGATAAAGTGTGTGTGTGGTTAGTGGAAGGGGGGGTGCCCCTTTGGGCAAGGGTCGCACCTCCAAGGGGGGCATAGAACTGTTGGCCATCGCCCATTGCCCCCAAGGGGGGCAGAAGCCACTTAGGCACCAGGGATAGTGTGTGTGTTTTTTGTTTAGGGGTGGCCCCTTGGGCAAGGGTCGCTTCCCCATGGGGATGCACTACTAAAGGTATTTTCTGCCCCCCCTTGGGGCAGATAGGCCTGTTTTTTAGTAGGCCCATCTGCCCCTATGGGGGGCAGAATCCACTTACGCACCAATTTCTAAATGCTTGATGGTGGGGTGTTTGTCAACTGGTGAAGTATTTGCATTTGTGATAAAAAAAAGTTTCTCCTTTTTGTTCTAGTTCAAAGCTTTTGCTTTCTTTGCTGTGGCTCCTTGCTGTTTTGGCGGTGGTTGACCTGCGGTTTGTACAGTTGCACGTTTTAGGTAAATTAAAACGATTTACTCCAAAGGAGTATTGTTGCCATGCATGAATGACATGTTTGTAGGTGGTGTACTAAATGCAGGATTGTGTGTGAAATTGTCCTTCGATTTGTGCACAATGATATTTGTGTTGTCTTATTTCTAATTTGCTTTTCTTTCTTTCTTTTCAGTGGGATATCATTGGTGATTGCTGTGTCTGTGCACAGTAGTTGCTGGTGAGTCAAGCTTTTTCAGGAAAGTGAGCTGTATAGTTTTTGAGTTTATAACTCAGTGATAAAGCTAGACTTTATTACTTATCTTACACAGTGCTTGTTGTTGGTCGTGCATTTGTCCAGTTATTTTTCGTAGGAAAGATCATGGCTAGCCGCAGGATGACCGCTCAGCAGGTTGTTGGTATGTTTTTGAGTCATTGTTGGATCATGATTATAAGACCGACTCTGCATCTGAGGCAGAGGGGGAAGTGAGAGATTCTGGCAGTGAAGTGTCTGTCGGAGAGGAATCTTCTGATGAGGAAGCCACTCTCAGTGCAGATGAAGGGCCTGTTTTAGAGGAGGACACTGATGTGCCATTAGTGCAGCAACCTGCGGCTGAAAGGTTTCCCGTTAGAAGACCTGAACTCTGGGTTGCCCTAAACATGGAGGATCCAGAGTTGCCTGCCTTTACTGGTCTCCCGGGGTGTAGAGTCAATACAGATAACTTTTTGCCTGTCATATTTGAGTTATTTATGGATGATGTGTTTTTGGAAGAGATTGTTGAGCAGACTAATTTGTATGCAGAGCAGTATTTGAGCGGCAACGCTGCTGGGCTTAGGCCACACTCTAGAGCTACCCAGTATATTCCCACAAATTTGGAGGAGATGAAATGTTTTTTGGGTTTGACTCTTTTGATGGGTTTGATAAGGAAGCCGTCACTGGCTTCTTATTGGTCCACTAGTCCCTTGATGGCAACAGCTATATTTCCTGCAACCATGAGTCGTAATCGGTATTTGCTTCTTCTTGGGAGGCTGCACTTTGTTGACAATGCTTTAGCCTTGCCACGAGATCACCCTGATTCTGACTGTGTTTTTAAGATTAGGCCTGTCCTTGATCATTTTGTAGATCGGTTTTCAGAGGTCTATGTTCCAGACAAAGAAATAGCTATGGACGAGTCTTTGGTCCTCTTCAAGGGTCGTTTGGTTTTTAGGCAGTACATTCCTAGCAAGAGGGCACAATATGGAATTAAATTGTGTATGCTGTCTGAAAGTAGTACAGGATATGTGTATAGTTTCCGTGTCTACACTGGTAAGGATTCCAGTATTGACCCCCTTGGTTGTCCTCCCACTTTTGGAGTTACTTAGAAAATTGTGTGGGAACTTGGTAGATGACTGTTCAACAAAGGTCACCATTTGTATGTAGATAACTTCTACGCTGGAGTGCAGTTGTTCAAGGAATTGTTTAGAGTGGACACTTTTGCTTGTGGCACAATTCGTTGTAACCGGAATCTGCTATTCGTAAGTCTTACGTTTGGTATAAGAAGTTAGCAATTCACCTCTTCCACTTGGCAACTTTTAGTGCTTTTATTGCGTTTAAGGATAGGTCTCCAGAGTCAAAGAGAGTCAGTGATAGAGAGCCTTATTGTGGTGGAACAGGCAAGAGTTCCTAGAAAAGCAGTGGTGGAGTATGTGGCTAGATTTAAAGATCGCCACTTTGCTGAGCACATTCCTCCCACGCCCAAAAAAGACTTTCCAGATAAGAAATGTAAAGTCTGTGCTCAAAGAGGTATCCGGAGGGAGACTCGAATGCAGTGCCCAGATTGTCCTTCAAAGCCTGGGCTGTGTGTGGGTGGTTGTTTCAGGAATTACCACACCCAGAAGAATTACTGGGAACTACCATGACTGTAAACTGCCTGTTTTATATTTTCATGTGTTCAGTTTCATGGTTGGCATTTCTGTCATGTACTTAGTTAGAGCTTTTGAGTTTGTAGTTTTGTAATTATTTCTAATTAGTTAGTGGTTTCTTTGTTTTGAAAACAAAACAAAAAAGGTGATGCCCTTGTGTGTGGAGTGGTGCTTGGCTGACGGTGTAAATATTGACTTGCTGTTGGCTACTGCAACACACTGCCAGTCAAACACCTGTCCACACGCTTCCATCAGCTGGTGTGACTGATGTTTCAGGCATGTGGGCGTAAGTAAGTGATGGTCCCTTGAGTGGCACTCTCTCTCTGTCGATGCGATTGTTGTAATGTGCTGAACCCATGGCTGGCGGCGTGAATGGTCTTCTGCATGCCATGTATGAAAGGTGTGTGAATGGACTGTAAAGCGGTTGGTGCCTTGTTTTGACTTTACAGCTCACGAGTTGTGAGTCATTGGTTCAGTTTTTTGGCCTTTCAGTTATTAAAAGTGCATTTCATTTTTGTGAAATCTCATGTTAATAAAATTTGATCCACTGAACCATCACTCACCCTTGTGCCAAATCCAAACAGTATGTGTGGTAAAAATGACAAACCCTGCTCCACTGTAATTAGGCATCACAGCACACCTGTGACCCGCTAGGTGTCTTGGGTGGGACCTCGATGATGAAGCATGCCACCAACTAATTGGTGGGTGAGGGGTCTTTTTAACATAACCTAAGTGCGTTTCTTTTCACAATTTTAGTGTTTGGAACATCACATAAGTATGTGGACACACCAAAATGATCTATTGCAAAACGACCTGTGTTTGGGGCAGGGGGGTACCTATGTTTTTGGTCCGGGGTGTGGCCTTCATCTAGGGAAACCTACCAAACCCAGACATGCTTTAAAAATAGACGCCCTAAGGAGGCCGAGGTGTGGTTTGACTGCATCACCCAACATTTTCTTACCCAGACTCCTCTGCAAACCTCAAAATTTGCTAAAAAAAGCATATTTTCCTCACTTTTCTTTGTAGGATCACCGCTCCGGCACAAATTTCCTACCACCCAGCGTTCCCCTCAGTCTCCCAACTAAAATGATACCTCACTTGTGTGGGTCCCCAAAGCAGAGTCAGCCTAAAAGATGTATAAAAGAAAAATATGTGCTTATCAAGTCGCTGTGCAATCCCCTCAGTCTCTACAGGTTTCTGGCATTTTTCTGTTGCAGGCACCTGGGCCACCCACACAAGTGAAGTATAATTTTTATCAGGAGACTTGGGGGAACGCTGGGTGGAAGGAAATTTGTGGCTCCTCTCAGATTCCAGAACTTTCTGTCACCGAAATGAGAGGAAAATGTGTTTTTTTGGGCCAAATTTTGAGGTTTGCAAAGGATTCTGGGTAACACAGCCTCGTCAGATCCCCACAAGTCTCCACATCTTGGAGTCCCCTAGGTGTCTAGTTTTCAAAAATGCGCACGTTTGGTAGGTTTCCCTAGGTGTCGGCTAAGCTAGAGGCCAAAATCCACAGCTAGGCACTTTGTAAAAAGCAGCTCTGTTTTCTTTGTGAATATGTGATGTGTCCACGTTGTGTTTTGGGGCATTACCTGTTGCGGGTGCTAGACCTACCCACACAAGTGAGGTACCATTTTTATTGGGAGGCTTGGGGGGGAACGCTGGGTGGAAGGACATTTGTGGCTCCTCTCAGATTCCAGAACTTTCTGTCACCAAAATGAGGAAAAAGTGATTAATTTTTTTTACCTAATTGTGAGGTTTGCAAAGGATTCTGGGTAACAGAACCTGGTCAGAGCCCCACGAGTCACCCCATCTTAGATTTCCCTAGGTGTCTTGTTTTAAAAAATGCGCAGGTTTGGTAGGTTTCCCTACATGCCGGCTCAGCTAAAGGCCAAAATCTACAGCTTGGCACTTTGCAAATAACATGTCAGATTTCAATGTAAAAATGTGATGTGTCCATTTTGCTTCTCCTGTTACAAGCATTAGGCCTAACCATGCAAGTGAGGTACCATTTCTATTGGGAGACTTGGGAGAACACAGAATTGCAAAACAAGTGTTATTGCCCCTTATCTTTTGCTACATTTTTTCCTTCCAAATGTAAGACAGTGTGTTAAAAAGATATCTATTTGAGAAATGCCCTGTAATTCACATGCTAGTATGGGCACCCCGGAATTCAGAGATGTGCAAATAACCACTGCTTCTCAACACCTTAACTTGTGCCCATTTTGGAAATACAAAGGTTTTCTTGATACCTATTTTTCACTTTTTATATTTCAGCAAATTAATTGCTGTATACCTCGTACAGAATGAAAACCCATTGCAAGGTGCGGCTCATATATTGGCTCTGGGTACCTAGGGTTCTTGAGGAACCTACAAGCCCTGTATATCCCCGCAACCAGAAGAGTCCAGCAGACGTAACAGCATATTGCTTTACAAAATCTGACATCGCAGGAAAAAGTTAGAGTAAAACGTGGAGAAAAATGGCTGTTTTTAGCACCTCAACTTCAATGTTATTTTATTTCAGCTGTTATTTTCTGTAGGAAACAATTGTTGGATCTACACAAACGACCCCTTGCTGAATTCAGAATTTGGTCTACTTTTTACAAACGTTTAGCTGTCTGGGACCCATTGGTTTCTCACCCATTTCTGCCACTAACTGGAAGGAGGCTGAAAGCAAAAAAAATAGTAAAAATGGGGTATCTCCCAGTAAAATGTCAAAATTGTGTTGAAAAATTGGGTTGTCTAGTTCAAGTCTGCCTGTTCCTGAAAGTTGGGAAGCTGGTGATTTTACCACTGCAAACCCTTTGTTGATGCCAGTTTCAGGTAAAAAAAAAAAAGCCACAAGCCTTCTTCTGCAGCCCTTTATTTCCCATTTTGTTTTTTAAAAAACAATATTTTTGCTGTATTTTGGCTAATTTCTTGGTCTCCTTCAGGGGAAACCGCAAAGTCTGGGTTCCCTTTAGAATCCCTAGGATGTTGGAGAAAAAGGACGCAAATTTGGCATGGGTAGCTTATGTGGAAATAAAGTTATGGGGCTTAAGCGCGAACTGCCCCAAATAGCCAAAAAAAGGCTCGGCACAGGAGGGGAAAAGGCCTGGCAGCAAAGGGGTTAATTTTGATTAATGATGGTATTGTTTTGTTTTGTTTATTGTTGACGTCGTTTTGTTCAGAGACAAACACTCACACCTATCTGAGTCCAAAGGTTCATTCGACCTCATGAGGGTAGATGGTTATTTATCCTTGTGTGTCCCCTTATAAATGAATTATCAAAACAAATATAAGGTAGGACGCGCTAATAGGGGCAATCACTCAGAACGAAACAATAAACCAACAGAAACAATAGGTAAATCTTCAGCCCAGTGCTTATCTTTATGAAAATGAAAGTACTTTTACTCTCTCAGCAAAACTAAATACTGTACACATAAAGTGATACAACATACAGGGCTGCAGAGTGCTGCATTGTATCAGTGAAGCACTACAACCTCTTCCATTCCTGCTAATTGTCATCCTTCCCACCACAGCCAAGGTACCCGCTATTAACATTCCCCATACTTCTACAGGCTTAGGCAGGATTAGCCTCAGGTGCAGTTAGCTCATTTGTTCTCACTCTAAGTATGCAGCTCAGTTCAACAGTTTATTTTTCCTATAGCATCACAGAACAGTGTCTAGCATACACAGCAAATTCACCTGCATGCTTTAATTTCCCATGACCATACACAGGTAAGCCCTGGAGTTTACCTGCAAGTTGCTATCAGGAGTCCCAAGTGTGCAGCAGATACAGTCACACCCTCCTACCTTTGCAGTGTGAGCTCTTCATTATGGGGCTGCAGTGGAAGACTTTATGAATGGCACAGACAGACTCAGGAAGGTAGAACTTTGAAGTAGAGCCAGACTCGGCAGCAGCAGCACACATGGTCAGCAGAAGGAAGGTGCTCAGCAGAGTCAGTTGAGGCCTACGAGCCCAATTGTCTTGTGGAAATATCTTCGGTGATTCGCAGTCTGTGTGCAGATCAGGCTCTCTACTTAGGGTGATTCACTCTTTTGCTCTGTTTCTGGTGCAACTCACTTTATGACCTGTAAAGAGAGGTTGGGGGCTGGGCCCTTTTTCCTAGCACACTCTATAGATTCATTTGTGTCTCTGGAGTTACCCACAACACATGGGACTCTCATCCTGGACTGCCTCTCATCCTGCAGAGCCAGACACATAGCTGTTTCCTTCTATCAGCAGATATCTAGACTTAAAGCAGTGCATCAGCTCCTCCAGCAAAAAGTGCTGACTTCAAGTAACTCTAACTCAGATCTAGGAAATGGGCTAGCAGCAGAACCTAGCCATGGTTACACATCCACTCAGAGTACACTGTGAAGTATTATCTCTCCACCAAGTGGAACACAGGGCTGGAAAAATGTGTGGGTAGTTTGGATCTCTCGTTTGAAAGTTTCCAGACAGGGGATGTGGATCCAATTTCTCAAGCTTCAGAACTGTTTGTTTTTCTTTTCAAGTGTCCTTCTCAAGCTGCTCCCTAGGGACAGTCTTTGTGTAAAGTGATGCTTCTCACAGCAGGTAGGACTAGGGCTAGCTCAAAGTAAGGGCACCCACAACAAGTACAATGCCATGTGCGTTTTCTGCCCCTGTCATCAGCCTTCCTGAAGCAGTAATGGGAGATGGACAAAAGGGCCGGTCTGGTCTAGAAACTTCCACACTTTGTACAACAGAAACTGCAGGCCACACCTTAACACTATCTTCTACCAAATGGCAATGCTCACGAAGAACTAATTAACAGCTCCTTGCTAACAAAATGCTCATGTAATTTCTAAAGATAGCACTCGCTCAATCCAACTAACTTCAGTGTAGGGGTGTTAACCCTCTAGCCACAGTAATCAAGACACTACACTTCCAATGTCTGGGGAAGCTGTCATCATCTATTATCCTGTGCTGGGGCATTTAAAATGGATCCCATTTGTTTCCTTACTCAGTCTCCTACACATAGACTACTACTACGACCCATTTGTCACAGACTCACTACACAGACAGAGACTCAACATGAAAAGAGGGTGTCCGCACAAGGTTCTGGGTTTTCCATAAATGCTGAACTTTCCATCAGAGGTGTCAGAAGATCAGACACACTGAAACAGATAAAAAGGTCTGGTCACACTACAGAATTACTTAACTAGGCTGCCACCTCCGGTTCATATGCTACACTGAGAGAAAGGTGATTAGTCCACTGTATACTATGAGGGCATGCTTGGCGCAACCTTCCTGTAGGTCACACTACACATCCTGGATCTCGCATTGACTGGGGCAGGCCAATGACATGCAAACGTTGTAACAGGACACTAGGGTCAAAAATAAAAGTTTGGATACCACTTTCATATGAAGCCAGGAATAGGCTACACCCACTTACCCTGCAAGGGACATTCCCATCACAACACCTAGAGAGAACTAAAGTAACAAAAGTGACAGAAAAATCGAATGTAAAAATGTTACAAAACTGTGTGCAGGATGAATACTGTAAGGCAGAAAAGTGGACTTTGAATTTAAATTCATCATGCTGGAAATGTTGCAGTGAATAACATTGAGACCTACTGGCTAAAAGCTTGAACATTTAGGCCCTCATTATGAACATGACGGTAATGACCGCCACTCCGACAGTCATTACCGCAAACGGCATGGCGGGTCAGACCGCCATATGATAAACACAGTAGTGAACTGACTGCAAGGCAAAGCAGCCAGTTCACTACTGCCCACCGCCAGGCCAGAATCGGCCGCCAGGCAGACAGTAGGCACTTTCGACCCGGCGGGAGGCCAGACCGGTGGTGGGATAATGATCCCATTTCCACCAGGTAATCCCTGGAGGAAAGCACACGGGTGACAGGAATTCTCATTCCTGTCACCTGTATGTGACATGCCAGTCCCACCCCTTGCCACAACCCCCATCCACCCCCCCAAGCACCAAGAACCGGCCCCCCAACCCGAACCCTGAAAAATGACTTCCCATCCCTCCTCCCTTCAATCTCCCTGTAGGCCTCCCCAAACCCCTCCTCACTATCCCCCCCACTTCCATA
This sequence comes from Pleurodeles waltl, assembly GCF_031143425.1. Lineage (NCBI taxonomy): Eukaryota > Metazoa > Chordata > Amphibia > Caudata > Salamandridae > Pleurodeles > Pleurodeles waltl. The sequence continues at coordinate 404,747,528 of NC_090444.1, forward strand.
CAGGTCCCCCCAGCCCCCCACATCCTCTTGCACTCATATTCTTACATGCACACATGCATTCATACACGCAGACACACATCGCCCACTTCACAAACACACACTCACACCCCCATGCACTCACACACACCCTCCCCTTCCCTCTCGGACAGCACTTACCTGTTTCGAGGTGCTGCTCCAGGAGGGAACGGGCTCCTTGGATGCTGCTCCACCGGCATTGCCGCACCTCCATACACCGCCACGCCTATGACTGCATCATTATAGGCGTGGCGGTGTCTGGACTGACCTGACGGTGAGGGTGGAGCAGCATCCACCCCCGCCAACGACCACCAGCATGGCGCATGGAGGGCCTCACCGCCATCAATAGCGGTGAGGCTCCATGCGTCAGAATATGGTGGGATGCCTGCCGCCGCCACTGGCAGTCTTCCGTCGACCGTCAGCATGGTCGGCGGCAGGCTATCCCACCATGTTCATAATGAGGGCCTTAGACCCTAGACAGGATAATACGAGCAGAAAACACAATCACTTACCATAATGCCTGGAGGTATATACTATCCACATAATTGAAAACTGGAGCTGCTAAGGAAGCTGCTACCAGGATTAACTGAACTCCTGTATTCATCTAAAGAGAAAACAAAGAAAGGTTGCAGAGTATTTGTTGTGATATCCGTCACCCTGAATGCCTATAAAAATATAAAATACAGTTGGAGAAGGTGAATGTATTTTCTTTGAGTAATAGCAGAATATGGATTTCATCAAATCATACATTCCAGTTAATTGGTTATGTGGATAAGGGGTGTAGGAGAGTGGTAAAATTACATCTGCTGAAACAGTCATAAATTTGCCACTTTGAAAAGCTTGAATGTAACTATGTTGCCCACTGATGTAACACAGAGCTGATAGAGAAAAGAGCTCTGTTGTGTTTTGCTTAAATGGCAAAGCACATAGAAAAAGTCTCAAGAAGCCTATTTGATAAAAAATGTATGCTGTCCAGCAATAAAGTCTAATATTCTGACTCTCATTTCGAAGCACCAATTGAATCAATAGTTGTGATGCAAAGTATACAAAAAATATTGATATTCATAGCAAAGCACATCAGAATCCCCAATGAATAGATGTAAGCTTGATTTATCATGTTATAAATATCTCTACAACTGCAACGTCCATTCTCTAATAAAAAGCTCTTTATGTTGAAAACTAACTCGAAAAAAATAGAATTAAAAAGGAATATGTTACTTTTCTGTAAGCATCTGTATGTGGCATGTAGTGCTGTAGATTCACATGCTCTGCATACTTCTGCCATCTAGTGTTGGGTCTGGATGTGTGCAAGCTGTTTTTCTTCAAAGAACTCTTTCAAGTCACAGGGTAAAGGGACATCCTCTCGGTGATAATGCACATGGGCATCAACTCCATGCAGGAGGGTGAGAATGGAGTGTAAGTATCAGTAAAGAGATGATCATGCAGAAGAAGCCTTAGGAAGGAATGGCAATGGCCACAGGCATCCAGGGAGGAGAGCAGTCACATGTGAGAACTACATGCCATGAACAGACGCTTACAGGGTATGTAACATATTCCGATCAATGGCATGTGTGCCAGTAGGTACACATGTTCTGTATAGACTGTAAAGCAGTGCTCTCCAGAAAGCTGTGGCTAACCTGCAGGTGTTGTAGTTATTTGAAAAAGGATACGTAGCACTGCCTGTCCTACTTTTGCTTGCTGGCATGCTAATACATCCACACAATGTTTAGTGAAAATGTGTGGTGTAGATCATGTAGCTGCTTTACAAGTTTTGCTCAGGAAAGGCGTAGAAGCTCCCATCTTATTGGCAGAGTGTGCTCCAAGCCGTTTGGGCAAGGATCTTCTAGCTTTAGCGTAGCATGTCTGAATGCATTTAATAATCTATCTGGAAATGCCTGGTTTAGATAGGGGCTTTCCATTAGGAGGGGATGAAAAAGCAACAAAGAGTTGTTTGGTTTTACAAAACTCTTTAGTTCTCTGAATAGAATCAGATTGCAGAAAGAAAACAGGTAATTCAACAGACTGATTGAAATGGAAAGTGGAAACTACCTTCGGAAGGAATTGTGGGTTAGTTCGAATGACTACCCTGACTCTGTGTTGTTGGAAGAAAGGTTCTTCCAAGGTTAATGCCTGGAACTCAGTAACACGCCTAAGTGAAGTGAAGGCCACCAAAAATGCAACCTTGCAAGCGAGAAATGGGATGGGGCAGTTTTGCAACAGTTCGAATGGTGGACCCATAGGTCTGGTGAGTAGAATGTTGAGATTCCATGCAGGTGCAGGAGGAACTCTAGGTGGAATTTGTTTCTTGATTGCCTTAATTAATTTAAGGCAATTGTCTTAATAACTGATACCTTCAATAAGGATAAGTGTTGCCTTTTTTGTAGTTAGGCAGCCACTGCAGCTAACTGCAAGTTTGCTGAAGTGTAAGCGAGCCCAGAGGTCTTCAAATAAAGAAGATAGCAGACAATGTTTTGAACAGTTGCATTAAATGGATCAATGTTTTTACTGCAGCAGTAGTAAACAAATCTTTTCCACTTAGCAACGTAACACACTCTAGTTGTGGGTTTATGAGCCTCTTTGAGAACAGTCATACATTTAGGTGGGAGATTACGGTAACCAAATTCTATGACCTCAGGAGCCAAATCGCATGGTTGAGTTCCTTTGTATTTGGATGCCTGATTTTTCCATGGTTCTGAGTGAGAAGTTCAGGGTTGAGGGGAATCTACTCGTGTGGAACTACAGAAAGCTCGGGTACTGTGGTGAACCATGGTTGATGAGCGCAAGTGGGAGCTACCAGAATGAGGTTGAGAGATGTTTGCTTGAGCTTCCGAACCACAAACTGAAGAAAAGAGAGAAGTGGAAAAGCAAAGGCAACTATCCCTGACCAGTTTATCCATAAAGATTTGCCCTTGGATAGTGAGTATGGGAACCTGGAGGCGAAGTCTGGGCATTTTGTGTTGTCTGTGGTTGCGATCAGGTCTAGCTGTGGAAACCCCCACGTGGACTTGTTTTCGCATCCTGCTGAGGAGGCTGGCAAAGTTGTTGTCTGTCTATAGGAGGTGTTTCACTAACAGGTGAATGTTGTGATGTATTGCCCAAAACCTAATCTTCTAAGATAGATGTGATAACTGTAGAGTGTGTTCCCACCCTGTTTTTGTAGGTAATACATGCTTGTCATGTTGTCCATCCGGGCCAAGACACCCTTCACTATCAGGTGAGTTAAGAATGCATTCAATGCTAGGTGAACAGCTTGAAGCTCAAGGTAGTTTATAGGGAGACCCTGGTGTTTGGTGTCCCAAAGACTCTGAACTGTGAAATCCTGTAGGTGAGCATCCCATCCTGTAAGGGACACATCCGCTGTGAGAAGGATCTGGGAAACAGGGTCGAGGAACGGCTGTCCCTTGGATTGGTTCAGTGTGCTCCACCACTGCAAAGAATGATGTGTGCATCAGTCTACCAACATTATATCTTGTAGCTGACCCTGTCACGGAATACCCTGGCACGCCAGGCATTCTTGCAGCAGGTGCATATTTAGCCTTGCATGTGGGACTACTGCCATGCAAGATGCCATCATGCCCAAGAGTCGCATATTTTTTTTTACTGCTATGTGTTGGCTGTTATGGTAGCACTTGGATGTTTTGATTCCTGACTACATTTGGATAGGCTAATCCCAGTTGTGTGTTGAGAGTAGCCCCTAAATATGGCTGTGAAGGTTGAAGGTGTGACGTCTGTATGTTGATGGTAAATCCCATTCAATGGAGACGTTGTAGAGTAGTCTGAGTGTGTTGTTGACACAACAGGAGTGTACTGGCTTTGATGAGTCAGTCATCCAGATATGGGAAGACATGGATGTTCTGCCTGCGCAGATGTGGTGCTACTACTGCTAGGCATTTGGTGAAGGCACGTGGTGCGGTATTGACTCTGAATGGGAGAACCTTGAACTGGTAATGCTGTCCTGCTATGACAAACCGGAGATATTTGCAGTGAGCTGGATGGATTGGGATATGAAAGTAAGCGTCCTTTAAGTCTAGTGCTGACAAAGTCGTCTTGTTGGAGCAGCGCGATCACACCCTGAAGTGTGACCATGTTGAAGTGTTCTGACAGAATGCAATGATTTAAGGGCCTGAGGTCCAATATGGGCTGTAGTGATTTATTTTTGGGGGGATTAGAAATTAAACAGAGTATACTTCTGAGCCTTGCAGTTGAAGAAGGGCAGGCTCTATGGATCCTTTGAGCAACAGCGCCTGCACTTCTTGTCTGAGCAGGTTCTGATGTTCGACAGAGAATTTGTGTTTGGAGGTGCAGTGATGAGCTCCAGACAATAACCATGTTGGATAATATAATAACCAACATCTACTGATCTGATGTTATTTTGCCATGTGGGGAAGAAATGTTGTAGTAGTTCCCAGACAAGTGTCAGATGGTCAGTGGGGAATAAGAAGAGAGTCACTGTTTGGAGGTGGAGGGTGCGGTGTGAGAAGAGGAACCCCTTTCTCGACCTTTGGAATTGTTCACTCTGTATGTACCTCTGAAATAACCCCTTGAACGGGAGGTCTGACATGGTTGTCTAAAGGATCAGGTAGAGGCATCGGAGGATGTATTTTTCACTACGAAATGAACCACAAAGAATGGGGTTTGGAGCACCCCCATAGACTTTGCTACATCTGTGTCCTTTTTCATTTTTTCTAATGCTTGTCCACCTGTGGACCAAACAGATGTTGGTTGTCAAATGGCACATTTACCAGTGTTTGCTGCACTTCTGGCTTGAAGCCTGACATGCGTAGCCAAGCGTGTCTACACAGCAGTACACTAGTATTACTGCCCATGCCGGCTGTGTCCGCTGAATCAAGGGCACACACACCTGATGGAGTTATTTTATATTAATTTGCCTTCTTGGGCAATTTCTTGACCCCTCTTTTTAAATTTGTCAGGGAGATGTTGGAGGAGTTCCTCCATTTCATCCCAATGGGCCTTCTCTTATCTTGCCAGCAATCCTTGGGTGTTGGCAATTTGCCAATGATTAGCAGCTTGTGCTGCCACCCTTTTCCCAGATGCATCAATGCTTATCTGGTGGAGGAGCATCTGCTGTGATCTGGGAATTGCCCCCCTTACGAGCATTAGATACCACCAAGTGAGTGTGGGGGGGGGGGGGTTGTTTGTCCTAGATATAAACTGGGTCTGAGGGTGCCACCTAATATAAAAAATTTTATTGACCCTATGTGTAACGATCTGTTCCCACACCGGGTCTTTAAAAATATTATCCGAATGTCGGAGCATTCCCTTCAACATGGAAAGGTACCGACATACCCTACTGGTTCTGGAAAGGGTTTTGAAAAGAAAATCATTTTCGATGGGGTCATCGTGTAAAAGGACCTGGTGATAACCTGCCACCTTAGCAATTAATTCTTGGAAAGAAGTTGCATCATCAGAGGGTGAGGGTTTGGCCGGGTAAGATATGGGTTGGTATCACCCGGGGATCAATGTCATAGTTGTCAGTAGAATCAGTGGGCGGCTGATATGTATCATCTACCCCTTCCATAATCCCCAGTGTACGATTATGGGGAGCCCTGTGGTGTGATGTCCCTTATCTCCCTATTTGAGTGGTGTGGTGAAAGGGGTAGTGGTGGCGGTGGAGAAGGAGGTGGAGGAGATGGTTGAGGTGCAGGAAAAAGAGGCTGCAGAGAACTGGTGACTATGTCCTTCTTCCTCTTGTGAGGCACTGGCAAGTCTATAGCCTCTTCAAAGGACTGCTGGTGCTTTGATGGTTGGGGTGCCGGCTGTACTGCTTAAGCCAGAATTTGACCAATAACAGGCTGTATATGCAATTTCTTCTGTTTTAGACCAAGTTGCTCCTGTATGGTTTGGAGGATCAGTTCTGGAGCCATTTTCAGTGCCAGTGAGGTGGGTTTCGGTGCCGAGGGAGGTTTTGCTATCGGTGTCGAAGTGCTCATAACCGAAGCAGTCGAGGCCGGGGGACTCTAAGCCAATGAGGAGGTTGGTCAGCTCAGCACAAAGGCTGGTCGACTGGGTGCTGTAGAGGTGAGTTTCGGCTTTGCTTCCAGTGCCTAGTCTGAGGATGGGGGGGGGGTCCTTACAGGTTGGTCGGTGCCTACTGTGGCCTGTCTACAGTGGTGGCAGGTGAGCTGTGGTTTCGGTTGGAAACAAGTGCCTCTTGGGTGATGGAAAAGGAGCATGGGTACTCACAGTCCGCTGTCCTGAATGGAGGTCCGAGTCGTGGATGGAAAGGGCCTCCTTGACATCTTGTTGCGAAGATGTCGAGAGCCTGGTCCACATCTTTGCGCTGCATCTCTCTTCGACGCGGCCAACGGTCCTTCAAGGTCTTCTTTGATCGGAAAGACCAACAGGTTTCAAAGTCCTCCTCCTTATGGTCAGGGGGCAGGCAGAGGTTGCAAACCTAGTGGAGGTCAGTCCGCAGGTGTTCATGTGGCAGCTAAGATTGAATCGAAATGGAGTCCGTTCCATTAGTAGCGCATTGTTGATTGAAGCTGATGAGGTGAAGAGAAGGCCCGAAGGCCACGAGTGGGGCACGTTGAATCAACGAGAGACAGTTTTCTGGGTTTTTTCGAAGCATGGCGATGGAACGTGAACAAAAACAATACCGACAAGTGTGGTAGTAAACAACGACCCAAAGTAAGCCCAAAAATGGTCTCGAACCGGAGCGCTCGAAAACACATCCGTACCAGAAAGAGGAAAGAAAACAATCTCACAATGGAGTTGATGCCCATGCACATTATCACCAACGGGAGGCGTCACTTTACCACGTGAATCGAAAGACTTCTTTAAAGAAAAACAACTTGCACACATCCAGACCCAACACTAGATGGCTGAAGTATGCAGAGCATTTCTATTTACACCCACACATGCCATCTAACATTACATTTTGATCATTGCTATTTGTTTTTGTTAGCTACCATCAATCTATCATGTCCTTATATAATTAAATCACTTACTGACATACCTTTCCACACACAGCAGAATAGGTAAAGACAAGTGCAGGGGAGTGCACTCATCAAAGAAAAAAAAAAGAAGGGCACTCCTGTCAAAAAGAAGGAGCAGTTGAGCGACTAAAATGGAAGGATGAAGTCAATATGTCAGTAGAATGGAAGGAAAGCCTGAAAAGTTGCTTTACTTACAATGTATCCATGTCATTCCAACCTTAGTAGAATTATACTGGCTCATCGTCCAGGGTCACAACTTCTTCATGGCCACCAGCATCACTTACAATGCAAAATGACCCTGCAACCCCACAAACTAGACTGAAAACCTAATCACCTCTGTTGTGTCGTGTGTGACTCCAGCACATATCCAGACTGGAAGCAAAAATTGCAAATCATAGAAAACCAGAAGACAGGCCTTCTGTGTTTTTGTCCTGAGAATCTGTAACTAAATCCCCTCAAAAGCTGTCCTGCTACAACCCTCTGCAATTCAGAAAGGAGCTACCGATTCACTTCTTCGGAGAACACTACATGTCCACATGCTAGGACTCCTCATCCACTGCCAAAACACCTGCTTTATTTTAAATGATCTTTTATAGTAATTCTGGGATCCAGTCATGGTTTTGTTGCTCCCTCACTAGTTTTGCTCTCAAAATACTTACATAAAGGAGGACTACTAGAATTATGCAATTTTGCATCTGTAATTCCTACCTAACTGTAGCGTTACCACGCTTGTCTCACAATCCATCATCTGCTGAATAATTTGCAGGATCCAAATACAATTTTAGGTCAACACACTTAACACATAATACATCATATGCTGAATAATTTGCAGGATCCAGCTACAATTCTAGCGCAAACGGATCCAAGGTTAGTATAACAAATGCAGCACGGGCAGTCTAAAAGAGAAGGCACTGTACAAAAGATAAACGATCATCTTTCAGTTGTCCACTGGATTATTCAGGTTTTAAATTGATAATAATGAGTGTCTGTTAATAAAGCAAACTGCTGGACAGGTTAAGGGCTTTTCTTTACAGAATGAAAAAGTCCTCACGTACTTAAATGCAGTTCAAACACTGTAGGATTATGATTACTTTGTGTCATGTATTTTGTTTTGTTACTTGTGCAAATTCATGTAACTCCGCAGACGCTTCTTGAAGCAGCTTTTAACAGGGCACTAAAGTACTGAAAAGTATCATTCTTTTTCTGCTTTAAAGTCTGCTCTCTTGAATCTTACATTGCTCACTAGAGACAAAAATGCATAATTCTGTTCTGCAGTATGATGTTTCCTAATCATAAGGTGTAATTCTAGATGTGCTCACAGTGGACAGATAAACACAAAGCAGACCAAAAACTGAAAACCAGTTCCAAACAGGTAGAATGTAAGAAGCACATGTTTCATGACAAGACGTATCCAAAGGTATGACTGTTTCTTGCTGAGTGTAACATTTTATGCAAACAACTTTAAGGATGGAATTAATAAAATGGTGTTTTAGACATTCATTCATCTCACAATCTTTCTAAGTGTTTAAATAACAATTCCCATAGCATCTGGTGAAGTCGCATCCTTTTAGAACTTGAGACGTTTGTACTTAGCATAGCATTTGGAGTCCATTTCTAGCAAAGTGTACTAAAATGTTACAATAGAAAACAATACTGAAACAGAAAAGGCTGCACGATGCAACTTAATTTACCTTCTTTCTTGCTGCACAAATTTAGTAAAGCCCGCACAATTTGATTCTCAGTTATCCTAGGGGCTGATGCATGTGTACATACATGCACAGATACAAACGGAGGCAATACATTATAAAGGAAGAGATGGGTGTAGCCTGGGACCACGCTGGCCACAATCTCTTGAGGCTCTCACTACCTCTGGTGTCTGGAGGCTGGGAAACTGCCTTCCATGGAGAAAGTTATGTGGGCTAGTTTTCTTCAGCCGTGCAGATTCCTAGAAGGATGCAGACTACTCTTCCCTCCTTTGCGTCATTCAAAAATTGAGTTCAAACAACATGAGATGGAGGATGGGCCAGCAGTGACAAGTCTGGGCTGCATCCAAAGAGCTAGCTGGATCACGGATGAGTAATCACATGAATCAAGGCACAGGAGACCGCCAAAGGTGCAGTATATTCTGCACATGGGAAGGCTCCTTCCAGACGTCACAGAGGGTCTGCGCCTGCTCTGGGTGAATTGAGGTCCCTGCCCTGTTGAAAGTTCCTGGAAGAGCAGAGCTGGATGTGAAGTAGAGTTCAGAGTAGAGTTTCATTCTTTCAGGACACCGCCCATCCAGATGATCACTGCAGAGCCCAATATAATGTGTCATGGCTGAGAAAAGGGAGGTGGAGGATTTTTTGCGACACTCCCTTCTCAGAGCAGAGGCCATAAGATAGGAATAAGTATTCCTCTAAGTCAGTAGCAACCTAGGCAAGGACAGGCCCTACTCCACTCTATGAATGATCGCCACAACAAAATAGAATACAATAGACAGGGAGAACTGAAAAGGCAGTCAAAGTTGTGAAAGAAAAAACCCTATAACGCTGTGGAGCACTAAACAACAAAAACTATCATCTGAATGGGCAGAATCAGGAGACCAAGTCATCTCTAAAACAAGTGATGAAATCAAAGACAGTTCTAATGGAAACCTAGTGAACCATGAACAGAAGTGTGAGATAATGGATGATTCGAGTGCTGGGGGTTACTGTGGAATATACAGACATTGGTGGGGTTGGTGGAGGTCTTTTGAAAGGCACAATGAGGTCCCAAGGGAGAACGAGCCACTTTAGTCATCTAAGAGTCTATAGACTGTCTGCAAGGGGGAAAAGGATGTTAGGAGGACTGAAGATAGCACTTTGATGATTGTCCTGAATTCTGTGGAAAGCAGAGGTTATACTGCATGTGGCACTTGAAGCCAAGATGTGTAATGGTGAATAACCATCTCTTGTTCTTCCTAGGTGTGTGTGTTCGGGTACTCTTTGAAACATGAGCTAATATATATGTCAGAAAAGGCTTGTTGGCCGGGGCAATAAAGTTATAAAGCTACAATTGGTTTCTCAGTGCAAATGAAAGTGATATACAAGGGTAAATGTTACATTTTCTTCACAGGGAAAGGCTGATGGAGTGTTTTGCAATGACTAGTCAAGGGTGAGGAAGGAATTGGTAGCGGTTCGTTTGTGACTGGCTCTTGCTCTGGATGCTAGGTTGGGTGGGCGAGAGGAGAATGGGCAGTAGGGCTCAAATGGCCTCTTAAAGTTCTGTAGTGGTGCCACCTATGAGGGGAGGAGGAGGAGGAGTCACCATTTCGGTTTGGTCAGAACTGTCTGACTTGATAATGTACCTTTCTTCTTGGTCTCCCTCGATCCCTAACTGAGGCTCCTAAGGGGCTTCTGAGCAATACCAATACTGAGGTGTGCTAAAGCTTTATATTTCTGAAAGATTTGTAGACTGCCTTTTGTGAAGGGTAGTCAAAGTCATTGAGAGATAGTTCTTGAGTGATAGTTAAGATGGTCTCTCAAAGTGGGCATGTTGTAATCAAGCTTCTGCTAAAACCCTCAAATTTTGTTGCAAAAAGCACTGAGCAGGATGAGTCTGAGAAGGATTTAGTAGTCATGGAGGTTGTCGTAGTTTGGACTCTTGCTCTAAGCAAGACTGCTGGTTAAAAGATGACAGTACTTTTGTTTGTATGCGACTATGCCTATCCTACAACAAATCGCAACTGTTGTCCCAACCTTACCGGCTCATTAGCAGCACCTCACCAGAAACACAATAGTAAAAGGTGATTTGTGGCAGCCTTTACGCATGGACTCGAGAATAAGACATCTCAGGGAGTGTGGTGGTTAAATGGAGATTACCCCTTTCTCATAGATATATCATGTCTCATACAAACACAGGCAATGGCAAATATGCAGTAAAGTATCAATAGTTTTTATTTAACACAACTGCAATTTGTGATAAGTTGCATTGGCTGAAATGATTAGGATAATGAATAATGCAAGAAACAGGATTGTGAAGACGAAAGTCATTATTAAAAAGACCCCCACCATCTTGCAATGCATGTAAAGGACATACGAGATGTAATATGCCCTAATGTGATAGGCCTAACCTCGTACCTAAAGGAGAGCTGGGTTTGCTAAACCTAATCTGCCAATGCCATGTCCATGAGAGGAGCCCCCAAACCTCGTTACCTTGGATTGAGGTCTCTATCTCAGACTCCACAGGGACACGAAGACTGGGTCAGCATCAAGACGACGTGCAGCATCGGTATCAGCGATGGTGGCGATGCCCTCTGGTCGGAATCCCTCTGATTATCTGTCTGAAGAGCGATGTATTTATACAGATCTACCAGGGCCCCTGACGTAGGTGTGTTCCCAAACAATAGATAACAGACATGCTTGGGCCGGCAATTATTATAAACAATCCCTCAAAAGTATAGAGAGGGAAAATCCCTAAGTGTGAACACCTATTGTTTTTTGTCTTTATTGCTTGATCTTGACGCCTTAGCACGGTGGCACTGATAATGCAAAACATAACAAGTGGCCTAACTATAAACAAGGCAGCCATCTTAGATGAATTAAATAATTAAATGGGCTAAGACAGAATAAGCTAAGTAGGTTAAAAGTCACTAGGTGACAAGGGCACGAGTCTGCAAGCCAAAGGCTAAGCTAACTCCCGTTATCCCATTAAAACAAACAAGGATTCACAACAAGATCTTGCTTCCACTTCAGTAGCTTGACACCTCGCTCTTGTCCCAGGTTTTACCTTCAAGCAGTCACTTTTTTGGTTCTCAAAATCCTCCATCATGGCAAGACACCTTCACTTTGAGGTCATGTGGAATCCTTTTTCTTCATGGAAAAATGCTCAGAGTGTGACAAACCTGGAGGAGCTCCTCAAAAATGAGCTCTGTCACTGGGGTAAACTCAGCACATTATTCTGGTCCTTCAGAGGTAGTAATAATGCCTACGTACCACAAAGTTCTTCTTGATGGGAAATGTATTTTCTTTGCAGTTTTATATAATGTAAACTCTGCCCAAAATATTGGAGGGCTTTGTATGGGTAACAGTTAAATTACTCAACGAAACATTCATTTTTTTAGGCATGGGGAGATTAAGTGATTTGTCCAGAATCACAGGATGTTGAGCAGAGACTTGAATCCGGTTCCTCAGCTCCTACGTCTGCAGCTCTAGCTGTAATGCCACATCTTCTCCATGGCACATTCCTAGTATCTCCTACAGAGAACATATATCGTATTGAGGCAGGTGTTGCTCTCCAAGGACATCCTCACTTTCCAGTGTTGGGTGGGTTTAATCCAGAGAAGGGAGAGCTTCTGGTTTTAGTTTTCGTGTAGCAACAACAGGAGAGCAACCATGTGACCCATGGAAAAACTATTTCTAGTCTGTCACTGTATATATTTTGAAACTCCAGCCCAACCAGGCACCTTCTGGAACTATGAACTTTAGTTCTGTATATTGGGGGTGTAAATGCATACTGCACCCCACATACATTTAATTCCACACCACTGGTGCATTTCCCATGTCAACTTATCATGGCCTTACTGTTAAGTTGAATAAGTTAATTGGGGGTAACTAATTTCACAATACATGCTTTAGAGGAAAAGCACATGTGCTGTGACACTGTTTGGCAGCGTCACTGTGCAGATGCCTAAAGTCCGCAAAACAAAGCAAGGAAAAAATGGGGGCGGGGGAACTTCATAACATTGCTCTTTGATACAGGTATGATTTAAGATAGACTGCACACATCAAATGTTATCCACGCATCTTTTTAAGAACACCAGTGGCCTCCAACATGTAGAGATATAGCTGGTATCACTGCTGTACTGGAAATGTGATGTTTTGGTCAACCAGTAGAAACCTAAAGACTTCACACACAGATTGAAGAGCTGAGAAGCAAATATGTTAACTTGTAAAGACTCCATATTTGACAGTCAAGTTGAGTTGGATACGTACATCTTGATGTATTGTTGACTGGTGGCAAGAAAGGAGTTGGACCAACTGAGGGTATTGAAGCAGGGCTACTGATTAAACATGCTGAAGGTCAAAGAGATAAATTAAGTCTATGAGGCAACAGTCACCCTTCTTGGGGATTTTGATGGTTTCTTTAACACCACATATCACTGCAGTTTCCTCAGAAGCCTCAGACTCAACTACCTCTGCCACCAAATGTCTTCCCCAACTAAACATCTGACACTCCCTGGGGGACTGGCCACTGGTTCTCTAGAATCGCTACTGCACTATATTGCACTGAATATAATTCACAAACCTAGCTAAAAAGGGCAACGTGCACAAAGGAAAGAGGTGTGTGTCAATGAACCAGAGATCAAAAACACAGTCATGCCACCACAGTGGGGTGAGGTGGGGGAAGAGAAGGGATATAATCAAAGATGGCAGAAAGACTGTGAAGATGTTGGTTTAGACAACTTTGTGTATAGGACCACCAAATAAAAGATCCACTTCAAGGTTCTCCAGGACCCCTTCCCTAAATATTCCTTGCAGCAATAGCTAAAAGGAATACATCCATTTCACTATTTGGTCTAAAAAGGTATTTCCTGACAAACCATAAACAGCAGAGTTGCAATATATGCTGGCATATACTGATGAAACGTATGATTACAAAAAAGAACCAAGCAGATCTCACCTTGCTAATGAAAGTTGGCTTCAACTGTGCAGTTGCATAGCAGGGATTGAAGTATCGACTAATGGTTTTCTGAGAAAGAAAAAGAAAATACCTTGAGTATCTCAGAAGCTATCTTACATAATAAACTTTGCACCCAATTTCTAGATATTCATGATATTTTATAAGGTAATTCTTTGTCTCTATAAAATATGGCCCAAGAGCAGATCATTTTCAACAAGTTAAACACCCGTTTCTTATTACAGCAAAAAATTCAAAGTCCATGTTTTTAATTCGGTACACTGTAACAGACCTGAAAAGTCAATGCAAAATTACAAAATCTCACTTATGCAACCGATTTACAGAATGAAGCAACTCGGGCCTTCATTAAAAGGCCTAGTTGTTGTACAAGTGGATTTAACCCGTGATTCTGATTACAGTTACATACCTTATTTATAGTTTCTGCATAAGTAAAAAAATTAGCAAGGCGTAAGCTATACAACCTGGTACACAAAGTGCAATGTACTATTACTACTGTTGAGGGAAAAGAGGATACCATGACTCGCTCAAGGCCTTATCTCTCATGATTCTGCCCCGCCGCCCTCCAAACCACACAATCAACAGTGTGTCTGCCCATCTGCATGGATGCCAGATAGTGCCTTGGAAGCAAAATAAAGTGCTGTTTACAGACAGTGGACTACTAAACTTATATTCATATATTTTCTCATGCCACAGATGCAACTACTTGTGTTCGGGTTCTAGGTAAATAACGTTCCTAATTTCTAGAATTGAAAGAACAATGTGGCATAAACCATGTACGTAGATCCGCCAAGAGTAATAATATATTTACTAGTATAGCTGAGAAAAGGGCAGGGCATCATGATTCCTTCAAGGTTGCATCTTACAAGTGGGTGAGTCTAGGCAGATTAACATTAGGACTGGCTATGACTCAGCTAACCAGCTCAAAGGTTTGCATACATGAGAGGCGAGCCACAGATGAGCCATAGCAGAGTTCTCTCTCCCCTACTTCATGCGCTTTAGTAAAAGAAAAACAAGCTAGATCCTGCAAAATGAAGGCAAGGCACAAATCACATATGTTTTTAAATCACTTTAGACTGCAGGAATAGGTTTTTTATTTGTAAAGATAACCTTGTATAACTGAATTACACTGGCATTAACCCAAACGTTTTTTTACAGAAAAAATCCAGGGAGATGGATTATGAGATCTGGATACTTTGCAAGTCGATTCCATTAAACATACTGACTACTGTGCACAACTATGCTCAAAGCATCTGCCTTTGCTGTAAATCTAGAAACAGAAGATAACTCCTAAGGCTGGATTTCAAACTGTGTGATCAAAAGCTTGGGCTAAAATCACAGCTAAAATCACTTTTGATCATGAGCAAACAACTTCGGAGGACGAGGACAGTTGGCACAGTCCTCCCTGAACCACTATGAAATGCAGGATTTTGGAGGACAACCACCACACCAACCTACATCTGCTATATTCCTGATGGCTAAGGGGCACATTACGACCCCGGCAGTAAACAATGCCTACTGCCATAGCGACAGCCACCAAAAGACCATTGCAACAGCTATTTCCCGTCCGCCCTATTATGACCACAACTGCATTTCCGCCAGAAGGATGGCGGAAATCCGTCTGTGGCCATGCCAGCGGATGGCGGTAAGGTGGAGCTGCTGCCAGCAGACTGCTGCACACCGTATTATGACCCATGATACGGCCTGGCAGTGTTCTGCTGCCGGACGCTGCTATTGGCAGCAGCGCCCGGTCCCGTCTCCTGCCGGAGGGCCCCCTGACAACAGGTAAGTCAGATGCACCGACAGCGGAGGGGGTGGGGTGTGTGTGTGTGTGTGTGTGTGTGTGTGTGTCTGTGTGTGTCTGTGCATGCGTGTATGCGGGTGTGTGTTGCGTGTTGTATGTGTGTGCATGTATGGATGTGTGAGTGCGTGTACGTTGTGTTGGGTGAATGCGTGTGTGACTGTATGTATGTCAGTGTGTGTGAATCGAAGTATGCATGCGTGGATGAATGTGGGAATGAGGGTGTGTATACGTGTGTTCGTGTATGAATGAAGGTGCGTGTATGTACTGGGGGGGTCTGGAGAGGAAGGGGGGTGGGGGAATCTAGGGAGTGGGAGAAGGGTGAGGAAGACCCCTACAAGGGACAGGGAAGGGATTCCCTGTCTCTGATAGTGCCTACCGCCATGGTTTTCGTGGCGGTAAGGTTGCCACTAAAACCATGGCGGTAGGTGGGATGGATAAGTTACTTACCTATAAATCCTAGTTCTCTTCCAGGGGTATCCTCATCAAAGTCATAAACATTGAATATTCCCGCCCTCGTGCGGGGACCCCGGAGCATATATAAAATACACATAGATAAAGTATGAAATATGCACGAAAAATATATATAGCATTTTTAGTAGACAA
Organism: Pleurodeles waltl; assembly: GCF_031143425.1. NCBI lineage: Eukaryota > Metazoa > Chordata > Amphibia > Caudata > Salamandridae > Pleurodeles > Pleurodeles waltl. The sequence continues at coordinate 404,763,566 of NC_090444.1, forward strand.
ATTTTCATACTAAACTCATATATACATGTGTAAAACAGCAATGCAGACTATAATCATAAACAGGCTAAAATGCTTTATTTCTATGGAGTTTTTTTTTTTTTTTTAAGTTCTTTTCAAAATTACAACAAGAGCAAAAAATATTTACCAAAGCCCCATAACTGGGCCTAGGGAAATAAGCAGTAGTAACATCAGAGAAAAAGAAGAAAAAACTACATTAAAAAACAATGGAGCATACTTAGCCAATGGGCTGCATGCAGGTTAACACAGGAGAACCATAAACATTCTGGCACCGTGCCTTTAAGACCCTGAGCACCTCCAGTATCCCACAATGCCTCAGGGGTGAAGGAGAGGTGACAGTTGGTTCACAGTTAGGTCAGTACTTTTTTACGGTGACAAGCTGTGCAGCAGATTCGAAAGATAGTCTGTCCTGCACTTCTAGGAGACGTGCATCCGGGGAGGAGGGTGGGTTGTTTATGACTTTGATGAGGATACCCCTGGAAGAGAACTAGGATTTATAGGTAAGTAACTTATCCTTCTCTTCCAGGGGATCCTCATCAATAGTCATAAACATTGAATAGATTAGCAAGCCCATCCCTTAACTCTGCGGACTGTCTAATAGAAGTGCAGGAATAGATATGTATCATGCAAACAAATTTCTCAGAGAAGCTTGCCCAACTTGGGCGTCTGCTCTTGCATCTGAGTCCAAACAGTAATGTCTAGTAAATGTATGTACAGACTTCCATGTAGCGCCTTACAAATTTCAGAGATTGGAACATTATTAAGGAGGGCCACAGTAGCCGCCTTTCCTCTTGTCGAATGCGCCTTAGGTCTAGCAAGTAGTTGTTTGTTAGCTAATTGATATGCATTAACAATACATTAACAATACATGAAACTATCCATCTAGATATGGTTCGTTTTGATGCAGCCTCTCCTGTTCTCAAATGACCATAATTTACAAACAAGTGGTTGGAATGCCTAATTAGCTTGGTTTTATCCAAGTAAAATTTTAGTACTCTTTTCAAATCTAAGGAGTGCAAAGCTTTCTCCGCCGGAGTCTCCGGATTGGGGAAAAAAGTTGGTAGTGAAATAGTCTGATTGATGTGAAATTCTTCGGTAAGAATGATGGATGAGTTCGTAGAACCACTGTATTCTCGTGGAAGACTGTGTATGGTTCTTTGGAGGACAAAGCCTGAATTTCACTGACCCTCCTTGCGGAAGTAATGCCTACCAAACAAGCCGTCTTCCATGTAAGGTGTTGCAAAGAGGCTTTGTGTATAGGTTCGAAAGGAGGGCCCATAAGTTTCGATAGCAATATGTTCAGCTCCCATGGAGAGGAGGGTTTCTGAATGGGTGGAAAAACTTATTTCAAACCTTCTAAGAAATCCTTGACTACTGGTCTTGTAAAAAAGGATTCTTGAGAAGGTGACTTACGATAGGCTGTAATGGCAGATAAATGTACCTTAACAGATGATACCTGCTGACCCGATTTTGCCAAATGGAGTAGGTAAGACTGTATGACCTCCTCCTGAGCCAGTATAGGATTCTGACCTTGCCGACGACACCATATGTAGAACCTCTTCCACTTGAACGCGTAAGAACGCCGCATGGAAGGTCGTCTGGACTCCTTCAAGATGTTCATGCACTCCTGCGAGAGCCCTAGGTGCCCATACTACAGGAATTCAGGAGCCATGCCGTCAAGCTCAGAGAGGGTAGGTTGGGGTGAAGTATCCTGCCTCCCAACCTGCAAAGGAGATCCGGTCTGCACGGCAGCCTCCTGTGAGGTTGTTCCGATAGGTTGAGGAGATCTGTGTACCAGAACTGACGAGGCCATTGCGGAGCTATGAGAATCATTCTGGCGCTGGATCTGTAGAGTTTGTTGATCACCGCAGGTATGAGGGGGATCGGCAGAAAAGCGTAGAGAAATATCCCTGACCAGTCGATCAACAGGGCATTCCCTCGAGATCCCGGACGGTAGAACCTGGACGCGAAGTCTGGGCATTTCCTGTTTACCTCCTCTGCGAAGAGATCCAATTGAGGCCGACCCCATTGAGCGAAGATGTCTTCGACGACTTCGTCGTGAAAGACCCAATCGTGGGCGTCCTCGAGGTGTCTGCTCAGGAAGTCCGCCTCCACATTTTGTTGACCTGGTAGGTGAACTGCTGTAAGCGACATTCCTCTCGCTACGAGCCAATGCCAGATGGTCTGAGACTCCCAAGATAGGGGCAGGGATCTCGTTCCCCCTTGTCTGTTCAAATAATACATTGTGGTCGTATTGTTCGTTTGTACAAGGAGAGATTTCCCCTGAATCGATGGAGCAAAAGACTTGAGAGCCAGATGGACTGCTCTGAGCTCCAGCAGGTTGATGTGGTACTCTCTTTCGTTGTCGGACCACAGGCCCTGAGCTTGAAGGGAGCCTAGATGAGCCCCCATCCCTGAAGAGACGAGTCCATTACCAGAGTGTTGGATGGGATTACCTGGTGAAACGGAGCTCCCACTGACAGGTGAGGTCTGTGCATCCACCATTGCAACGATTGTCGTGCTCTTATCGGAAGCCGCACTCTGTCCTCCCAGCGGCCTGTGCTCTGGTTCCAGTTGTTTTCTAGCGCCTCTTGGAGAGGCCTCATATGTAGCCTGGCATTCGGGACAATGAAAATGCACGAGGCCATGGAGCCCAGTAGAGATGTCACCTGACGGGCCGTAGGTTCGTCGGACTTTAGCAGGTCTTGACACTTTCTCTTTATCGATAATAGTCGTTCCTCCGAAGGATACACTCTTTTGAGCTCTGTATCCAGTATTGCTCCCAGGTAATGTAGATTTTGCGTTGGAGTCAAGGTGGACTCCTGGTAGTTGACTTGTAGACCTAGAGACCTGAAAACACTGAGCACAATGTCCCGATGGCTTCTCGTCTGCTCCGGAGAGAAGGCTTTCAGTAGGCAGTCGTCTAGGTATGGGTAAATGAAGATTTTTTGTTTCCTTAGATGTGCTGCTACTGTTGCTACGCATTTTGAGAAAACGCGAGGGGCAGATTTCAGGCCGAATGGCAGCACCTTGAACTGATAGTGCTGGGAGGCTATCCAGAAGCGTAGGAATTTCCCGATGCTTGGGAATGATCGGGATATGAAAATATGCGTCTTGTAGGTCGATGGAGCACATCCAGTCTCCTCGATGTAGTTGAGGGAAAATCTGGTGGAGAGCCAGCATCCTGAACTTTTGCTTTTTTATGTACTTGTTCAGTAGTCGTAAGTCCAGAATCGGTCTGAAAACTCCCTCTCGACCTTTTTTTGCTACCAGAAAATAACAGGAGTATACCCCCTTCGCTCTGTGCGCGACTGGGACTTTTTCTATTGCTTTTTTCCGCAAAAGGGCGTGAGCCTCTTTGCGTAATAGGCTCATGTGAGACGGATTGCATTTGGTTGGTGGCAAGTGAGGAGGAGGTTGTCGGAAAAGAAGAGAGTACCCATTCTCGACAATGTTGAGCACCCATTTGTCTTTTGTTATACCACGCCACTCGTGAATGAACGCTGTGATATTTCCCCCCACCGGAGTGGTGCACGGTGCTAAGGGAAGCGACTCCTCATTGTTTTGCTGGAGTTTTGGGTGTGGACTGCTGTGGTCTGCTTGACCCTCGGTCCCTCGTGGCCTTACGAGATTGGAGAAGTGGGCGACCTTGTCTCTGCTATGGCCTTTGGGACCAATGAGGGGTTTGAACCCTCCGCTGAAAAGGGCGCCTGTCTTAAGGCCTATACCTTCGCCTGAAGTCCTTTTTCCTCTCCAGGCCTACTGCTCTCATGGTATCCACCTCTGTCTTCATGCGCGCCATCTCCTCGTCTGTATGGGTACCAAAAAGCGAGTTCCCATTGAACGGAAGATTTAGGATACGCTGCTGCCCTTTCTGCTTCAATCCTGTCAGTCTCAACCAGGAAGACCTTCTTGCACAAACCCCATGTGCGTACCCATGTGCAGCTAAGTCTGCCCCATCTGCTGCTGCGCTGATGACCTGATTGGAGACCAGACATCCCTCTTGAAGGATCTCCTGGAAATCCTGCCTGTCCTCCCTAGGCAATTTGTCTGTGAACCTGCTCAGGGAGTCCCAGAGTGAACGGTCATATCTGCCTAGGAGTGCGGAAGCGCTGGAGACCTTCATCATGGAAGCCGCCGTGCCACACATTTTCCTCCCCAGAGAGTCTAGGTGTCTACTCTCCTTGTCAGGTGGAACCGTGGAGGATGATGCCACAGAGTGCGTTTTTCGGGCTGCGGCCAATATGACTGAGTCCGGCGGCGGATCCGTCCTGAGAAACAAAGGATCTTGTTCAGGTGCTTTATATTTCTTCAAGATCCTAGCAGGAGCTGATCTGAGGGTGGCTGGTGCTAAAAAGGTGTCCATGGTTGGTTGTAACAGACCAGGCACTAGCAGCAGCAGCTTTTTTGAAACCGCCCTATGTTGCAGGGTTTCAAAGATGACGGATGAGGAGGTTGAAGGTTCCGGAACCTCTATATTTAGTTTTTGTGCTCCCCTGAGAAGCACCTCGTTAAAGGTTGTGATGTCGTCCACCGGGGAAACTCTAGCTGGTGGAGAATCCGTTAAGGTCGGAGAGTATTGTCTGACAGAGGACCCCGACGATGACCAAGAGGGAGACCTTCTGCGATGGCGTGACCATGACCTAGATCGTCTCTGGGAGCGTGACCTGCTCCGAGATGCTGTAGCAGAGCGCCGAGGCCTCGTGGTCGACTGGTGAGAAGCAGAACGAGCCCGTCCTGCCCGTGCTGTTGGCGATGGTGTTCTCGGGAGAGAGGCAGAAGGAGAGTACATCCTCGAATACTGCGAGTCTAGGGAGGCAGTCGTTCTATTGAGGCTCTCCAACCACCTTGGTGACAAGTTGATGGGCGAGACATGCCCAGACGATGCAGCCCTCGAACGAGATGAAACACTTCTTATGGAGACCACCGGAGATGTTGGAGTGGTCTTATCCGCCGGTGGAAGCCGATGCTCTGCTCCCTGCAAAACAGGTAAAACCTGTGTCGACGTCAACAGCTGCAACAACGTCGAAGGGAGTGCTGTAGGTTGCTCTGGTCTCGACGTCGAGTGCCTCGACGGTGACCGGCGATCCCTTGACCGCGACCTGCTCGACGTCGTGTGCCTCGCCGTCGAGTGGTGGGCCGCCGACGGCGGATGTCCTCGCTCTCTCAGCTGAGGCGATTTCGACGTCGTCTTCCTTGACGTCGAGGGGTGTGAGGACTTCGGCGGCGAATGGGTATACAGGTGATGGCTCGACGTCGATCGGTGGGTTGCCGTCGACGGAGATCTGCCCCTGCGGTGGTCATGTTCTCTCGACGTCGTATACTTCGACGTCGGTTGGGTCGCCGTCAACGGCGATCTATGACGGTGTGATGGTGGCAGCGATGATGTCAACGGGGAACAAACAAGTATCTTCCTACCTGCTGAAGTCGATCTAGCCGGTCTCTCGTGAGAATGGCTTGTTGGCTGCCTGGGAAGCGAAGAGGACGATGTTTTCTGCCTCTCATGAAGACCATAAAGCCTGATCTTCTCCCTGTCCTTCAGAGTTCTTTTTGACATGTTCTTGCAGTGTTTGCAAGTGTCAGGGCAGTGACTCGGAGGCAAGCACACAATGCAGAGTGTGTGTGGATCTGACTGGGCCTTCTTCTTCCCACAGGAAGGGGACTTCACAAAAAGAGAAGGCATTTTCCAGTCAGAAAAAAACTTCTAGACTCAGACAAAGTTGTTAGATGTCGAGTAAAAACAGAAAAACGCTGTTTTGAAGTATTTTTCTGAGAAAAAACTCAGAAAAACTGAGAGCTCAATGCTCCAGAATCCTCTCAGAAGAAGCCGGAAAAAAGAACTGACCTAACTGTGAACCAACTGTCACCTCTCCTTCACCCCTGAGGCATGGTGGGATACTGGAGGTGCTCAGGGTCTTAAAGGCACGGTGCCAGAATTTTTATGGTTCTCCTGTGTTAATCTGCATGCAGCCTATTGGCTAAGAATGCTCCATTGTTTTTCAATGAAGTTTTTTCTTCTTTTTCTCTGATGTTACTACTGCTTATTTCCCTAGGCCCAGTTATGGGGCTTTGGTAAATATTTTTTGCTCTTGTTGTAATTTTGAAAAAGACATTAAAAAAAAAAATACAAAAAAAAATAACTCCATAGAAATAAAGCATTTTAGCCTGTTTATGATTCTAGTCTGCATTGCTGTTTTACACATGTATATATGAGTTTATTATGAAAATTTGTCTACTAAAAATGCTATATATATTTTTTGTGCATATTTCATACTTTATATATGTGTATTTTATATATGCTCCAGGGTCCCCGCACGAGGGCGGGAATATTCAATGTTTATGACTATTGATGAGGATCCCCTGGAAGAGAACATAATACCGCAGGCAGGCAAGTGATGCCCGCAGGGCTGGAGACTGAAGTCTCCAGCCCAGCGGTCGTTACCACCGTGGCAGTCGTTGTGGTACACTGTTGATTTGGCTTTAGCCAAACCGCCAATGTCTTAATATGGAGAAAAGTACTGCCAGCCTGTTAGCAGTACTTTCCTCCAGATTAACGCCATCTGCTGGGGTCATAATGACACCCTAAGTCTTAATAAAGGATCAAATAAAGACTGACGTGGAATTTAATCCTAGGCTGGTTTAAAATAGTTAAAATAAATATTTAAATGTGGATAAAAACAGACCCTGTAAAGTCAATAGGTCTAGCTTTTTTACAGCTGAAACGTCAGATCAAGGATTGCCAGTCTCTTGGTACCTTACCCTGGGGGAGCCAAAGCGAGTAGTCAATTCTGCAGCACAAGCAGATAACCAAAGCCCCAGGGAAGTAGAAAATTACTCAAGAAGGAAGAAAGACTAAATCAACAGGTAAAAGGGTAACTAAAACCACAGGGAACTGGGAAAACAAAAGAAAGAGGAGGAACCGCAAAAGCTAGGAGTGAACTACAGCGCTGCAGAAAGCTGAAACAACTCAGTACATGCCTCAGTCATCTGCTACATGCCATGGTGCTCTTAAAATACTGTTCTACCTAGCTTACCTTGGAAACGGTCAAGCTAGCCCAGATGCAATTGTCTACAGCAACTCTTTAATGCAGAATAGTCCTTTGTAAATCCCTAGTATCCACTGATTAGTCCTCAGGTTTCCGTTACCTTCCTCATTTGCTAATCATTGTATGAAATCTACTAATATTTGTTTTAGCCACAGATTTAACTGGGGTTGTCTGGTTTTCGGACCTGGGTCCTTTTTTAAGTTAAAAATACAAAAATAAAGCAAGCAAACTGAGGAGTGAATCTGAATAAAGCATATTACTTATTCAAGCCTTGTCAAAATGGTATTCAAGAAACACTCAGTACTGCCTTATAACATGCCACTACTATAATGTATTTCTTCCTCAATCTGTACCAGCTCAGTGGCATAAGAAAGGCCCCCAACGGTGTAGGCGAGCCCCCCCCTGAGTTCCACGGGCCCCCTCAGCACAGTACTTTGGCCTCAGAGCTCCTGCAGGTGTCCATAGGGGGGACCCTTCCATGTACTGAGCGGGGGGGAGGGGGGCTCAAGTCTTGTTACACCTCTGACCCTACTGACAGGCACCATTAAAACTATCTGTTCATTAATTTTAGAGACGGTCAGCTGAATCCTTGAGTAAAGTATGCAGGCCATGAGATACCCAGAGCTGCTTGAGGACCATCTCTTTGGATATGGCCTATGATGTTCATGAAAATTAATGACAGATGGAACAGTGGAGACACAGGATGTGTAGAGGCTGGAGAGAGGCAGCACTGACGACACCAGTGAAGCACAGTGAACAGAAAAAGGGCCTATGGGACACAAAAAGAGCATAGAATTACACCAGAGTGGCAATAAGCACAGGGGAGCATCACTGGTAATAACCCAGGAGCATGAAGGACTGGAGAAGATGACTGAATACCAGAAGAGCTCTGGGCAAAGCAAAGATGGTCTACTGGTAAGAGGAAGAAGACCAGAATAGTGGTCATCCTCTACATTTCTACTTACCCAAGCCCCACACACTGGAATAGGACAAAGCCCATTATTTTTGACAGGCCAAGACACGGCATAATGAGCACAGGGTGTCCAAATACCTATATCTATTAACTATTGCTTTCCTTGTCCCGCAATCAGACTGTGTAGGATGAGGCAGATCTCTTTCATGTGTGAGTATATTAATGCACTGTGCATAGTGATCAGCAGAAAAACTATGGGTACCTACAATTTCAGGATGCCACAAGGAGTTACCTATCTACCCCTGAAAAAGTGTGGACAGCTCCATTCTCTGCCTTAGAGCCTGATTTGTATCTTTGAGGGTGGAGGTTAATCTGTCAGGATGAGGAAGTAAATTATTCTTGACAAAGTCCCTGCTCGCCAAATTTAGAAATGACCACCAACCCCACCACCAGTCATTTCTTAAGTATTGGCAGGAATCCTTTCAATACTTTTTTTAATTTGACACACTGCTCTGAAAATATGACAAGCCCATCCGTTACTCATATTTTTGTTTTCAAAAAGAAATTACAGAAGTTGGATTTTTATTTTGGGAAAAAAAAAGCAATGCCACCCTCGCCATCGGAGTTATCAACCATGGCCAGGGGCATTAGATAATTTTCACTGCCCTTTACCACCAAGGATTTCCTGGCAGTGACAGAGAGGGAAAACAGACCTGTATGTCCACCCATCTAAATCAGGTGGCTGGACACAGGGGTCAACCTCTGAAGGCCTTCACTTCGTCAGAGAGATGCAACTATTGCAGAGACAGAGTAGTCTCTGCCATGATTACAGCTGAGGTCCACCAGTATTTAATTCAGGCAGGTGGACCATTATGTTGGTGGTAATGATACTTTGTCACCATTAAGGCACAGTATCCTTACTGCTAACATATAAATCAGCCCATTAGTCATCAGAGGGCACTGTATGCCACTGCACCCACATCATTGAGCAGAAGGGAAACCCGCATGGCCTGTACCACTGGGGACATGACTGTAAGCAGGCTTTGCTACTGCCGTAACAAGGCCTTGAAATAAAAATATTAAAGCTCATTAAAAAAAAGCTGCCAGAAAAAACTCAAGTAATTTGACTTTAGACATTTAAGTACTAATTAAATATTTAGAAATGGGGATTTCTTTAATTTTACCAAATACAGGGACAACTGCCTTGCTTAGTTTTGCCATCAATTCGGGAGTGAATATTCACTCCAAGAAACCAGAAATTAACAGTTCCAAACGAAATATGTGTAACCATCTTAAAAAGTTAAGATAGTTAGACATATTTCCATATCGCTCTTCAAATTTCAGACTATGTGGCTCAAACCCACGTTTTAAATATTTACATATTCTACGTTTATCCAGAGCTCCAAAATATTAGAGAATAAGTGTATAAAACAGACAAATACACATCTTGTACAAATTTCCCAATTCCTGCATTGTTTGTATTTTATATCTTAACATCTTACTGCTATCTCTGTTAGTTTACTTAATCATAACATTTCATAATTGTTTCTCACCTGCATGTTTCCCAATCATATAATTAAAAAACATAACAACACTATCTTAAGGTAGTCTTCTATTAGTGGATGTAGCACAACATGTCAGCATACTTTGCCTGATCTGTCAGTGAGTTTCAAGTGTTTATATTAAGACCTTGATAAACATTCGCAAAACCACACTTTTTATTTTTTATTTATTTTTACTCCTGATGAAAATACTCTGATGAGAGAGATATGTTGGCTCAATTAAAAAAAAAAAAATACAGCCTTAAAAGATTAAGTCTTTTAATAAATGAACTGATAAATCTGCTGATAATACTTACAGGTGGTGGAAGGGTTTGATACCGTACATAAAAAACAGCAGCAATTAAGACAATGTCCCTTAACACGATCATTGCAGTCAGTGGCACTAAGTAATAAAACAAAAAACAAACTCAATGGCACTTTATCGCAGATTGTGTCTTTAAAACAGAAGACAAACATCAAAAACAATCCACTACTCACCTATTTAAATAAATACATTAGAATTACGCAATTAATACACATTTATACAAATTCAGCTAAGTACCACGTTGCAACATACCAAAGGTGAAAGAATGATATGTACATAAATACACTAATGGGAACATTCTGTCTGCTTTAAACAAGAGACCTAATTTAAACTCTTTGTACTACTATCGTTGGCATGTACACAGGAGACCATTTAAAATTTTACCAAGGGTTTTTACAGTTTCTGATATTTATTATCATGGTTGTTAATCATAATGTCTAAAGCGGGGCTGGGGGGAGAAGAGGGAGAGGAAGAGAGCAGCTGCTGTACAACATAGAAGAAAGTTCAAAACTGAGGTAGATGGGAGGGGAAAGAAGCACCACGGACACAGAGGAGGGAGAGGAGGCAAGAAGAAATAGTACCTCTATCACAGAGCGAATAGCATACGGGTACTAATAAAGTAGAATCAATCTGTTTGTTCCGTGCTCCAAAGAAAGGAACTGAAGTGACACTTGGCCTGAACTGGCCAATGAGGATGCACCAAAGAGGAGTGACTATGAAGCCAACAAATGGTAAGCAATGGACGGGCTGCAAGCCCTTTATTGTAAGCAATAGCTTTCGCAAGCAAGAGTGCATACAGTGCATGCACTGTCACAGGCTCGACCTAAAAAATGTTGAAAGCTCAAGTAAAAGCTTAAAGCTACTAGACAAAACTGATATCCATCAGGCTGAAGTCAACATAGCACATAAAGACAATGTGGAGTGTAGCAGAAGAACGAGTTACTTACCTTCGGTAACGACTTTTCTGGTGGATACATTAGCTACCTGTGGATTCCTCACGGTCCCACCCGCCTCCCCGTTGCCTGTCTGGTCTAACCAAGTGATTCTTGAGTGTGCTCCTCTTGGTTTTGAGGACTTGTATATATTCTGTATATATGTTCATATGTTTATATATTGCTCATATATTTATTTATTGCAGATGTCGACCACAGGAACACCTCTAGCCAAGGCCGAGGAGGCCGACTTAGCTCTGGTGGAATGAGCTCTTATACCATCAGGGGGTTCTTTCTTTGCTAAAGAGTAACACATTTTAATGCAAAGAACAACCCACCTGGAGAGTGTTCTCTTGTGGACTGCCTTTCCTCTCCTCTTTCCCACGTATCCGATAAAAAGCTGATCCTCCAGCCTGAAACCCTTTGTCCTGTCTATGTAAAAGCTTAGCGCCCTCTTTGGGTCCAAACGGTGAAGTCTCTCTTCTTCCTTTGAAGGATGAGGCGGAAGATAGAACGTGGATAGAGTAATTGTCTGGGCCAAATGAAAGGGTGAAACAACCTTCGGAAGGAAAGCAGCCTTGGTCCTCAACACCACCTTATCCCCATAAAAAGTTGATTAAGGGGGTTTTACTGATAAAGCCTGCAACTCACTCACTCTCCTTGCAGAAGTTATAGCAACCAGGAAAACTGTTTTAAGAATTAACAATCTTAAGGGGCAAGAATGCATAGACTCAAAAGGGAACCCCATAAGGAAAGTTAGGACCAAGGACAAATCCCATTGAGGCATAAAGAAAGGAGTAGGAGGGAATTTATTCATAAGGCCCTTCAAGAATCTAAGTACTATAGGAGATTTAAATAACGAAGGCTGGTCTGGAAGACAAATGAAGGCTGACAAAGCAGACAAGTAACCCTTAACAGTAGCCACTGCACAACCCCTCTGTGCTAAAGACAAAGCAAAAGATAAAACGTCTGACAAATGAGCACGTAAGGGATCAATCTGTCTCTCTACACACCATACCACAAATTTAGACCACCTATTAGCGTAGATAGATTTAGTGGAGTGTCGCCTGGCCGCTAAGATAACATCCACTACCTCAGGCGGGAGAGAAAAGGAACTCAGGTTGCCCCGTTCAATCTCCAGGCATGAAGGTGCAGGCTCTGGAGGTTGGGGTGTAAAACCTGCCCCTGCGACTGCGAGAGGAGGTCTGCCCTGAGAGGGAGACGGAGCGGAGGGCACAGTGAGAGTTGGAGAAGGTCGGAATACCACACCCTCCTCGGCCAATCCGGAGCAATTAAGATTACTTGGGCCCTGTCTTGGGGTATTTTCCTCAATACTCGAGGAATCAAGGGTATGGGGGAAACGCGTAAAGCAACTGGTCGCACCAGGTCATCTGAAATGCGTCCCCCAACGCTCCCTGTACCGGATACTGGAGGCTGCAGAATAACGGGCAGTGCGAGTTCTCCCGGGTGGCAAACAGATCGATCCGAGGAAACCCCCACATCTGGAAGATTAGACGGACTTGATCTGGATGGAGACGCCACTCGTGGTCGGCCGAGAAATGTCGACTGAGACTGTCCGCACGTACATTCAAGACTCCGGCCAGATGATTTGCTACCAAACAAATCTGATGGTCCTTTGCCCAGGACCATAGCCAAAGAGCTTCTCTGCAGAGAATGTACGACCCCACTCCTCCCTGTTTGTTTATATACCACATCGCGGTAGTATTGTCGGTCAGGACCTGAACCGACTGACTGCGAAGGGATGGGAGGAAGGCCTTGAGAGCCAGACGTACAGCCCGTAACTCCAACAGATTGATATGAAACATCTGTTCCTCTGGAGACCAAAGCACTTTGATCTCCAGGTCCCCCAGATGAGCTCCCCACCATAGAGTGGAAGCATCCGTTATGACCGTGGTCACTGGTGGAGGCTGCGTGAACGGCCTTCCCCGGGAAAGATTGTCGCCCGCAATCCACCACTTCAAATCCGTGGCAGCATCTCTGGAGATCTTTACAGAACCTTCGAGATCTCTTTTGTGTTGAGACCACTGCCCTCGGAGGCACCACTGAAGAGCCCTCATGTGCCAGCGAGCATGCGTGACCAACAGTATGCAGGAGGCAAACAGACCGAGCAGACGTAGGACCTTGAGGACTGGAATGACCGCTCCACTTTGAAACATTGGAACCAACGCCTGAATGTCTTGAATCCGCTGAGGCGGAGGAAAGGCTCGATTCAATGTTGTATCCAGTACTGCCCCTATGAACAGGAGGCGCTGAGAGGGCTCTAGGTGAGATTTGGGCACGTTCACCGAAAAGCCCAGGTCGAACAACAACTGGGTTGTCGACTGCAGATGATGCAACACAAGCTACGGAGACTTGGCTTTGATCAACCAGTCGTCCAGGTACGGGAATACTGCTATCCCCTTCCTTCTGAGCTCTGCCGCAACCACCGACATCACCTTTGTGAAGACTCGAGGTGCTGAAGTAAGACCAAACGGGAGGACCGCACCACAAACCGGAGATACTTCCTGTGCGACTTGAGTATCGGGATATGAAAGTAAGCATCCTGCAAGTCGACCGACACCATCCAGCCTCCCTTGTTCAACGCCAAAAGCACCTGAGCTAGGGTCAGCATCTTGAACTTTTCCTGTTTGAGGAACCAATTCAAAATCCTCAGGTCCAGGATTGGTCTCAACCGACCATCCTTCTTGGGAATCGGGAAGTACCTTGAGTAACAACCTTGACCCTTTTCCTGCTCTGGAACCAATTCCACCGCGCCCTTTGAAAGGAGGACTTGAACCTCCTGTTCTAATAACAGGAGGTGTTCTTCTGAACAATAAGATGAGCGGGGCGGGATGGGGGCGGAAACTCCGGGAAGGGTGTAGCCTTTTCCCACAATGCTGGTAACCCAGGAGTCTGATGTGATGACCTCCCACTTGTGGAGAAAATACAGTAACCTCCCCCCTACAGGAGAATAGTGAGTGGGAATTGGTGGAAGCCTAAGGCTGCTTCCCCTGCTGCACCCCTCCAGAAGAGGCAGAGTGCTGTTGAGAGGCTCCCCTGGTTCGGACCCTACCCCTCCCTCTAAAAGATCTATAGGAGAGAGAGGCGGTAGGCTGCTGGAATTTCCCCCGAAAGGAGGAGGAGGAGGAGCCACGACCAAATCCTCGAAACCTCCTAAAAAATCTGGAGGAGGCAGAAGAAGGGCCTTGTAGTCCTAACGACTTGGCCGTGGCCCTGCTCTCCTTAAACCTCTCCAAAGCCGAATCTGCCTTGGCACCAAAGAGCTTGTCCCCATCAAAAGGGAGGTCCAACAGGGTCGACTGCACATCCGAAGAGAACCCTGAGTTGAGAAGCCAAGCTTGTCTTCTCGCAACCCCAGCCGTGCCCATCGCTCTGGCCACCGAGTCAGTTGTATCCAACCCAGATTGGATAACCTGGTTTGCAGCAGCTTGAGCGTCTGACTCGAGATTCAACAGCCGTTGAGGAACCTCTGTATGTGTAGATGTTATCTCGTCCATCAGAGCATAAATGTACCTCCCCAAAATACACGTAGCATTGGTGGACATTAACGCCATGCTACATGACGAGAACACTTTCTTTGATTGCACATCCATCTTTTTGGAGTCCCTGTCCGCCGGCACTGATGGAAAAGATCCAGGCGCAGATCTTGTCCAACAGGAAGCCTGGACCACCAAGCTTTCAGGCGTAGGGTGTCTGGAAAGAAAGCCAGGGTCAGTTGGTGCAGCCCGATACCTCCTGGCCACAGACCTATTTACAGCCGAGGAAGATACCGGCTTCTTCCAGACCTCCAACACAGGTTCCAGCAGCGCCTTGTTAAATGGCAAAAGAGGTTCTGCTGATGTAGAGGCCGGATGTAAAATCTCAGTCAACAGATTTTGCTTCGCCTCAGATACCGGCAAAGGCAGTTCCAGGAAGTTAGCTGCCTTCTTTATCACAGCATGAAAAGTGGCCGCCTCTTCAGTATACTCCCCTGGAGATGACAAGTCCCACTCAGGGGAAGTATCAAGGCCACTAGCTGTGTCCAGCCCATGAAGACCCTCGCCAGAGACCTCAATTTCTCCTTCCTCCAGGGCCTGCTGATACTCTTGTTCTTCCAAGAGACGGAGAGCACGTCTCCTCGAATGCACCCTCTCCTCAATCCTCGGCGTCGACATGGCGTCAGCAGATGTCGAAGAGCGACGCCGATCACCGGATCCGTCCGACAACGGGTCAACAGGCGCCACAGGTAGCTTCGGCGCCGAACCAGGAGTCGGATGAAGAGAAGACTGCCTTGGAGTCGCAGAAGGCCCAGATGGCGTCACTGGCCGAAACACCGAAGCCAATGGAGCCGAGACCTCCGGAGCCGAAGCCTCTGGAGCCACCGGAGCCGAGCCCACGTTCCCCAAGGGGAGAAAGGGCATGAAGGGTGCTGGTCGCAGCAGAGCCGGAGTACCCAAGCTGAAAGCCAAAGGACCCGAAGGCCCTGCCAGTGCGCCACCTGGAGCCATCTGCTGAAAGATGGAAAACATTGCATTTAAAAATGCGGTATTATCGGCTCCAGGGGCCAGAAAAGCCGGATACTGGGGTGCCTGGATCGAAGGCGATACCGACGCCGGCCTCGACGTCTGCAACGTCGGTGAGAACATTTGAGGCTGTGGCACCTCAAATACTGAAGACGGCTGGCCCGAAGACCCGGGCGAAGTCGGAGAGGCTGGAGAAGGCAACGGCGTCGATGGATGAGGAGTGACTGTGGGACTGACCTCCCAAGTCTTCCGTCGCTGAGTCGATGGCGACCTCGACCGAGACCTCTCCTTACTCGACCGGCGCCGTGATTCCCGACGGTGCCGGGAGTCTCGATGACGTCGATGAGACTTCGGCGAGGAGGATTTTCTATGTTGCCTCTTCTCCTTTCTCTTCGATTTCGCCATAAAAAGTTTGGCCTCTCGCTCCTTCAGGGCTTTCGGATTCATGTGCTGACATGAATCAAACCTGGCCACATCATGGTCGGAACTCAAACACCACAAACAGTCCAAATGTGGGTCAGTAACCGACATTTTGCCCCCACATTCTCGACAGGGCTTAAAACCAGGCTTCCTCTGAGACATAGTAACCTCAGAGAAAAAACACACAGCCAAAAACACACTGTAACTGCCGAACAGCAACAGTAGCTCCCTCGAAGATAACCGTTTCGAATGGCAATAAAAAAAGGGAACTGACGTCGGCGAGGACCTCTTATTGCCTGTATGACGTCAGACGGCGTCGCGTGGGCAAATGTGACGTCCTCGTCGACGTGCAGAAGCTAGGAAGAAGATTTCCGTTGAATGCTGGCGCAATGGGAGTATTCATTAGGTGAGGAATCCACAGGTAGTTGTATCCATCAGAAATTATAATACCAAGGGTGTGAAGGAAAAGGAAACAATTCGGTTCAAAGCAGCTTGTTAAAGTTGCAAGTCAACAATGCAGTTGGTCTCCAAAAGAAAAGAAATGTCCAGCAATTGGAAAGTCTTGCAAATAATGTAGCAAGAAAGGTTACGTGCTCAAAGTGTGTCCAATTATCCCGTAGCAATAAAGTGTATATGGTTAAAACACACCAGAGGGAAATTAATTGCTAGAAAATCTAGTGCTGCTTGTGGCAAAAAACAGACAAGGAAAAAGATGAAATAGAACTCAATGGAAGCAAAGTGAACTTTTAGTGGATTCTGGCTCAAGGATCACTATGACCTCCCAGGGTGCTTAAGATGCATTAAAAACCAAGGAGATCTTGAAATCTACCAGGGCACAGTAACAGAAAATCAAACTTGAAGAGTTGTGCCAAACTCAAGGACAGGAGTGTTGTCACCACACTATTAGTCACTGAATATGAAGTAAATACTTTGGACCAGACAGAAAAACAAAACTTGAAAATGCTAATCAATCCCTGTAAATCACTCTTATGTTTTCAGTATACAGAAAATGGATGTCACCCCTGACTGAAGAGCTCCACAAAGTTTTCAATGCCACTCTGGGGGAAGTGAAAGACTTTAAACATCAGATTATCTTCAAGAATTAGGCTCTGACAGGCAGGTATCAGGCACAAAACAAACCCTTTTCAGCTCATTCTGTATTCAAGGTGATAATGGATGAATGGTGCAAAGAATGTCTTACTGAACCGGTTAACACATCTGAACTGTTGTCACCTACGGGAACAGACAAAAAAATATAATAGCAAAATCAGACTATGCCTGCGAAATCGCTGCATTGAGAAACAATGTCAACTCCTAAACTATATCGATGAGATGGTCATGACATTGGGGAAAGCCAAGGTTTTTACCACGCTGAATTTCAGTACTGCGTATTACCAAACAAGACTCAAGGAAGACTGCAGCATTCCCAACACCCAAAAGTGCATTCCAATTCTGCAGGATGATATTTGGGCACAGTTCAGCTGTCTTCCACAGAGCAATAAATAGATTGTTTGAGGAAACGCACGGTGCGAGGGGTTTTCAAAATGACATGTTAACAAACAGTGAGATAGTGGATGAGCATGTCACAGTTTTTAAGGAAGTGTTACATAGAACACAAGATTGTGTTTTTTCACCTCAAACAGAAAAATGCAGGTTTTCCAGGTCTAATGCTGAGTACATAGGATATGTTATTGGTGAAAATGGTGTGCAACTGAAACCTTGTCTTTTGTCTGCCATTACCAAATCACCCACACTCAGCAATAAGGATGAGCTTGCATCTTTCTTAGGAATGTGTGAATACCATTCAAAGTTTATTAGGAACAATAAGGACAAGCCTGACCCAACACATAGATTAACTAAGGAAGATGCTGAATTTATATGGAAAAATGAAAAATGAATGTGAAATGAGCATTAAAAAAAACTGAAGAAGGAGCTAGAAAAGGCACTGTCACTTAAATCATTTGATGAAAACTGACCTCATGCCTTCACCACCAATGCCAGCCAAACTGGGCTAGGGGCAGTGCTAAGTCAGTTCAATGCTGATGAAGACAATACAACTGTTTTTGCTTCACGTAAACTCGAGGATGCTGAAACTAAATACTCTACACTGGAATGCAAAATATAGGCTTGTGTTTGGGGCATGAATACATTTAAGTCTTCTTTGGGGCAAGGAGTTTTTGATTCACCCCACACTACAAAGCCATTCGTTAGCCTACTAGAAGGAGGAGGCTCAGGTAGGATCTCTCCTAGGTTTGCCAAACTAGTGTGTAAACTACAGGAGTATTAATTTAAATTGCAATATATTACAGGGCAGCAGAATGTTTTAGTTGATTATTTTGTTCCGCGTTTCATGTGATTAAATTCAGAGTGAACAGAAGGAAGAGAAAGTGTGTTGGTGGCCTGGTTAATTGATGACAATGATTGAATTACATCTATTCTGAAGAAAAGATGGTTCCCGTCCGTGGGTACGGATGCTGTGCTCAAAAAAGTCAAAGAATACATTTGTGAAAAGGTGGCCCTGTGAAAGAGTTCAACACTAGTCTTCGGTTCTTCTGGAAGGTCAAAGCAGATGTTTTAGTACCTCCAAGTTTCCCAAGGTAAATAATCACTTTAGCACAAAGGTCCATGGAGGTATGGCAGGTACAAAGGGGAAAGTATGCATGGCTCACTGGCAGTTTGGACCTTGATGTGGCAATACATGTGAGGAGATGTGCTGTGTGTATTGTAGCGGATAAAACCATCAAAGCCAGCAATCGTCCCATTACATTTTGTCTCACGGCTTAACAGATCATGGATTAAACTGGGCATTGATTTCATAGAACCTATGGGTTCGCTACCTCTTAACATCCACTGTGCCATTGTGTTAACTGACTAATTTAGCAAGTGGATAGAGGTAAAGCTTATATCCCAGCCGAACACCAGGGAAGTAGTTTATTTCCTTAAGTACATGATTTCCTCATCAGTTGATTAGGGATAGTTGGGTATAGTTTACTTTCCAAGAATTGATCAAGTTCACTAAGGTTATTGGCATCAAACATGTCAAATATTTTCAGCACTACAGAAAAAGCAATGGAGAGGTGTAAAGGGCCAAATCGCTGATTAGAGAGACCATTCAAATAGTGCTTAGGTCGTGGGATTCTGTACTTGCAGCTCTCAGAATCAGGTTATAGGCTTATCGCAGCACGCTACATAGCACCAAGGGAAGAAAATAATTTTGTTTTCTTCGTGGTAGTTTATCCATAAATAAATTGCAACCATATTGGTCAAAAGTGGGGGAAGGATGGGTAAATAATTCTAGCATGAGAAGCAGTGCTGATATGTGGAAGTCTATGTGAAACAGAGGAAGATGAGGAACATTATATTACTAAGAATGTAGTCCTTTCCAGGAAGGGATCATGTAAGGATTAGGTATGCAAGAAGGAAGACGTTTGATAGCAAATGCAGCAAGACTGTGTATGATGAAAAGGAGATACACTGCCTTCTTACTAGCAAATGGCCAGTCAAATGGTACTTGTATGGTAGTGGTTAAACCCAATCAGCTAGATTATTGTGTGCCTTCCCCACTTGATACTGCTAATTTTCCAACAGAAAACTCCTTTAATATCCTCACTATGAATATGTCTACTCTGGAGGACAATGTTATCAGTAGTGCACAGCATGGTGGTTTTACGACCAACACCCTTGCTTATAAAAAAATGTACCATCCATCTTGTGAAGGTCGTTACAGGCTAATTTCTACACAACCTTTAAAATTTAAAGACAATGTTTTGGACTAACTTGTTTTTATGAGGGAAAGAAGATGTAGTGTTTGATCTTTATGATCATCAATCATGACCTGTCACTATATGAAATAATGTCCAACTTTATATTTACTTTCCTCTTCAAGTTCCTCCTTTTTGTATGTGTGGGTGTTTCCTCTTGTACCGTCATTGAGCTCATGAACATTCTAAAACGATTATTTGGACCATTAAAGTGAACATACCACACGGCCCTCAAGACAGCCATCCGCAACCACCACCAGCTAATCCGGACCACCAAGAGATCCTTCTACAAGGATCGCATCGACAACAACGCGCACGACAGCAAAGAACTTTTCAACATCGTCAAGGAACTCGCCAACCCCAGGTCCTGCTCCATCAAACCCCCTCCCTCGCAAGACCTTTGCGGCTCCCTCTCCACCTTCTTCCACCGCAAGACCATGGACATCTATGACAGCTTCAACACCTCGATCACCACAAACCCCAACACACCCAGCCACACCAACCGTCTGCTCTCCTGGACCCATATCAACGACGAGGACACCATCAAAACCATGAGCACCATCCACTCCGGATCTTCCTCCGACCCCTGCCCCCACCATGTCTTCAACAAAGAAAGCCCCATCATCGCCCCCCAACCCCGTCAACAGTTCCTTCAAGACCGCCACCTTCCCGGAAAGTTGGAAGCACGCCGAAGTCAACACCCGGTAAAGAAACCCAAAGGAGACACCAGAGATCTCAAGAACTACCGGCCCATCTCCCACCTCCCCTTCCTGGCGAAGGTCATCGAGAAGATAGTCAACAGCCAACTGATCCACTTCCTGGAAGACAAAAACACAATTGATACCTCTCAATCCGGATTCCGCAAGAGCCACAGCACTGAGACCGCCCTCATCGTCGCAACCGACGACATCAGGACCATGCTCGACAAAGGCGAAACTGTTGCCCTCATCCTCCTAGACCTCTCGGCTGCCTTCGACACCGTCTGTCAACACACCCTCTGCACACGCCTCAACGACGCAGGAATCCGCCACAACGCCCTGGACTGGATCATATCCTTCCTCTCTGGCAGAAACCAGAGAGTCCGCCTCCCTCCCTTCTTCTCTGAAGCCACCAAGACCATCTGCGGCATTCCCCAAGGATCCTCTCTCAGCCCTTTTGAACATCTACATGGCACCGCTTGCCAACATCGTCCGATCCCACAACCTCAACATCATCTCCTACGCCGACGACACCCAGCTGATCCTCTCACTCACCAAGGACCCCGCCACCGCCAAAACCAACCTCCACAACGGAATAAAGGCCATCGCCAACTGGATGGAGAGGAGCGGCCTAAAACGGAACTCAGACAAGACAGAGATCCTCATCCTCGGCTCCAACCGCTCCGCATGGGAGGACTCCGGGTGGCCAGCCACCATGGAAGCGCACCAACTCCCACCAACCACGCACGCAACTTAGGTTTCATCCTAGACGCAGAGCTCACCATGAGCCAGCAAGTTAACGCCGTCTCATCTTCCTGCTTCAACATCCTCTGCATGCTCCGCAAGATATTCACATGGATCCCCACCGAAACCAGAAGGACGCTCACCCTCGTCAGCGGCAGACTGGACTATGGCAACGCTCTCTGCGTGGGAACCACAGCCAAGCTCCAGACAAAAACTGCAACATATACAGAACGCCTCCGCACGCCTCATCCTCGACATCCCACGCCGCAACCACATCTCAGCCTACCTAAAAGACCTACACTGGCTCCCCGTCAACAAGAGGATCGCCTTCAAACTCCTCATCCATGCTCACAAAGCACTCCACAACATTGGCCATGCCTACCTCAACGAGCGACTCACCTTCCACACTCCCAACCATCAACTTGGCTCCGCCAACCTTGCTTTCGACACCGTCCCTCGAATCCACCGAACTACAGCCATGGGCAGATCTTTCTCCTACCTCGCCGCCAAGACCTGGAACTCCTTCCCCGTCCACCTACGACAGACCTAAGACCTGCTGATCTTCAGGAAATGCCTCAAGACCTGGCTGTTTTAGCAGTATCACTCCCCCCTCCTCTCACCTTCCTGAGACCCTAGTGGGTGAGTAGCGCTCCCTACAAATGATTGATTGATTGATATCTGCCAAGTATCCCAGGTCCACATGTGATGTGCTGTTCTAATCCAGTTTTTTTTCCTTTGAATTTCAGGACTTGTAGTCTTATTTATTCCATTATAAAACTGGACAACAACTCTTAGAATTGAGAGGAAAAATGTGGACTGGAGCAGCACACCAAGCATGGACCTGGGAAATTTGGCAGGGCTGGGTCATTCATTGACTTTACCATTGGATAAGCATAATGAAACTGCCGCCATGCCTATTTACTACAGCTTTGCTTGCAAAAGTCTGCCAAAAGGCAATTCCATAAATTTGGGATTTCCCTGTTAATTCTTTCACTGCAGGATTGCTTGTGTATCTATATGTCAGACCAATGTTTTAAAAAAAAGGCTTTACATTTTATATGTACATCTTTGCCTCTTTGTGCTACCATACAAACTATTTCCTTTGCCACATTCTTGTGCTATGCTAGTGCAAACCCTGCTTCAATCTCTCATTAAGCCTTAAAATACAATGAACAATGTGGAGATATTCTAACACATTTTTTACATTAAAAATCCCATTGGCGTTTGCCTTTTTACTGGGGCAAAGACCTGTGTTTATCAGTGACCTATGAATGACTCAGTAACTGTTTGGAAACAATGAACAGTGTCTGGCTCCTTGCTGGGGCACAGAAACACAATTCTGTGCCCGATCAAGAAGCCAGGCGCTGTTGGAACTTTTTCTTAGGTTAAGAAAAAAAATCCAAACAACATCTGGATCCTTTCTGGGGCATATGTTTGCAGACTTATGTGATCCAGCATACAGCAAGCGGTGCTAGCGAGAACCCCAGTTTCAACTTCATGAAGTTCTACAAATGGTTATTATGCTCTTCCTTCTTGAAACTACTACTTACTAAGAAGCTAAATATTGGTGCCAGATGGACTGCCTGGATACAAGCTTTTAATGATTTTGTCGATGCACTGGAAGCAGATAACAAAAGGATTATAAAACATCTTAGGAATCCTGCAGGTGAAGACGTAAAGGAAGTAATAAAGAAAATACCAAATGTGGATGAAGTCTCATACTGTCAAATCAAAGAAGCGCTAAGTATCAAGTTCAATCCAATGCCACATGTTTATAAAAGATATATTTTCAAATATATTCAGAGAAATGCTGAGAGAAACACTTAGTCTGGAGCAAGTACTCATGGCTGCCAGAGCTGAGGAATGTGCAGCTCGACAAGCTGTTGACATGGAGGCCGGCGGTGCCCAAAGCGAGTCAGTAATGAATATGAAAAGTAAGCAGAAACACAAGGCTGAAGGACACAAAGTGATGTCTCCAAAGAAGAAGGCACTGTGCTTCAGATGCAGACTTTCGTTTTCACATGAAGGTGAATGTCCACCCATTCGACAATTATGCAAGGGCTGCGGGAAAAAGAACACCTTGTGATGGTTTGCAAGGTGAAGGAAAAACTAAGTGCATCACAGCAACAAAACAAAATGGACACCTGAATGTCCCAGAAGAGGCGTTCTACTCACGCCCAGAAGGCCAAGCAGCAACATCAGCTGAGGCAAACCAACACAAAGTTGATTGTCATCTAAATTTTCACCCAAGAGTTCTTCGGTGTCATTGTTAAGCGACAGTGAAAAAGATGGATGAGAGATGTCAATGTTCACCTCAGAGAATGGGT
This sequence comes from Pleurodeles waltl, assembly GCF_031143425.1. Lineage (NCBI taxonomy): Eukaryota > Metazoa > Chordata > Amphibia > Caudata > Salamandridae > Pleurodeles > Pleurodeles waltl. The sequence goes on from NC_090444.1 coordinate 404,786,814, forward strand.
GTGCATTTCGGACTAGCCTCATTCAAGGAAGAAAACAAGTCAAAGAAAAGTCAACAAGTCAAATCACCAAAGTTTTTCACATACTGTTCTAAAATTACACTAAACGTGTACGTTTGCTCCATACCTTTTATTAAAGACAGTGGTGTGTCAATAAACATTGTGGTTGAGGAGAAGTAGCGTGAACTGTTTCCAAAGCCCACTGCCAAAGACTAAAATGTTTACAAGGTCTACATCAATGCCATTAAAAAGTCAAGGTTTATTCATGGCAACCACAAAAACACAAAAAGTCAAAAAGTACAAGCACCCATTCACATTCTTCAAGGTACTGCGTCAAGAGCCTCTTTACTCATTTTCAGTCCTGCTGCTGAAATGGGACTGTTATCTGTAATCTACAACATAAATGCTCATAACAAAATAGTGAGTCAGTTCCCATCTTTGCTTCATGGATTAGGAAAACTTAAGACTGTGAAACTGCAACTGCATATTAATGAGGACGTTCGTTCTACTGCTCAGAGACATCGTCAAATTGCATCTCATTTAGAGGAAGCTGTTGAAAAAGAACTTGAGACCTTACTAAAGCATGATGTTATTGAGCAATCTACTACTCCAACACCATGGGATTCACTCACAGTGGTGATGCCCAAAAAGGACCATGAAAAAGCTATACGCATCTGTGTTGGTATGCGGCAAGCTACCAAGGCAACTGAAAGACGACGACATACAGGTCCACACACTGCTGACATGATCACACACGTAAATGGTGCCATAGTCTTCTCTCAGCTTGACTTGAAGAAAAGGTATCATCAATTGGAACTCAAAGAAAATTGCAGATACATTATTACCTTTACTGCTCACATTGGTTTGTTCAGATAAAAAAAAAGAGTCATCAGTTGCAGAACTTTTTCAAGATGTCATTAGACGTATAAAACAGCCTGTCACAAATGCTTTCAATTACTGTAATAACATACTGGTCCTTGCGGCCACCCGAAGAGAACATGATAAAGTTCTTACACAAGTTTGTCGATTACTTGCTTGTGCAGGTCTAACCTTGAATGCAGAGAACTGTGAGCTCCACAAAACAAAACTCAAATTCTTTCTCTCTGATGGGGAATGACTCCAGATCCATCTAAAGTACAGGTGTTGTCAGCCACCTGTCCCCCTCAGGATGTGATCATGTTTCGTTCTTTTCTTGGCATGGTCAGTTACTGTTCCAGGTGTATATATGACGTTGTCACAGTAAGTGCTCCCTTATGAGAATTAATCAAGTAAAATGCTTCATTTTACTGGTCACATGAGTGTGAACAAAGATTCAAGAAAAACCAAACATGCAATAAAGAACACCACTTAAATGGCCTACTCTGATCTGAAGGTTTATAAAGATGTTCTTGTTGACACACATCTGGCTGATTTGGGTGCAATCCTTGCCTTACACAGTGGACATCCAAAGGCTCAAAGGCATGTTGTGGCATATGCTAGCAGAAGTTTGTCACAAACTGAACATGCCTATTCACAACCTGAAAAGGAAAGTTTAACAGTGGTGTGGGCTTGTGAACATTTCCATGTATTTTTATATGGAAAGCATTTCACACTTGTTACAGACCATCAAGAAATACATACTATCTTTGGCAACCCTTAAGCTATTTTTCACGAGTGTCAGTACAGTGTCCTGGACCACTTTCAAAGTGGCTGAAGCATACATTAACTTCATCACAAAGTCCAGTACACCTACAGATATTTCACTGGAACACATCATTACTGCTACAAGCACAGATAGTGGCACACTGATACTTAAAGACATTATTGCACATCAATCCTGGAAACAGCACACTCGACTGCTAACTTATGACAGTGAAGATAAGAAATTCAAAAATGTGAAAGATGAACTGTCCATTACTCATGAAGGTACTGTCTTACAAGGTTTGAGAACTGCCATACCAGAGAGTCTGCAACAAGTGGCATATGAAGGACATCGAGGAATTGTTGCCACTAAACGAGTTCTCCGAGACACAGTCTGGTTTCCTCATCTTGACGAAAGAGTTGAAAGGGAATTAAAGGCCTGTCATTTTTTGCATCTGCTTAGTTCAACATGTCTGATCTTCAGAAGCATGTGTGGGAGAGAATCGCTGTTGACTTCTTTGGAACCCTTGACAATGGACATCACCTGATGAGTACTTCCGGCTTCCTTTTGTAGAAGACCTCTCATCGATCACTCAGGAAAAAGTTAGAGCGGTTAGATGTCATTTTTTCAACATTGGGTATTCCTTCAATTCCAAAGTCTGAGACTTTCTTAGTCATCTCAATGTTAAACATTAGAAAATGCATCTCTTTGGCCACAAGTAAATGGTGTTGTCGTGCATTTTATGAGCACACTCAAAAAGACCAGTTAACTTGCTGCACTGGAGAAGCTAGATCTCAATTCAGCTCCTCATTCTCCTCTTCATGCCGATCAGACGACTACCCATTCAACGACAGGTTCAAGTGCTGTCACCTGATGTTAAGGAGAGCCATAATGACTGAGTGGCCACAATGGACCAATGAAAGATCAAGAAATGATGGTAAACTTTGTCACACAGATTTGTGTTACAAGCACAAGATGAAAATCTATGCAGATGTGCTGTCAACACTATGTTTACACAAGGAGATTGAGTATTACTAAGACAAAGGAGAAAATACAAGTCTGATGCTCCCTTTGATGCTCAAACCTTTAAAGTTGGGGCTAGTAAAGGACACATGCTAGTAAAGGACACATGGCAACTGCTCACCTTCCTGGAAAATCTATCATGCAAGATTCTTTGCATTTCAAGCAACTGCCTCATCATTCGCCAATTCCAAATGTCAGAAATGAGCCTGTTTCGATTGAGCCATTGGAGAGCCCACTGACTTCACCTGACTCTGTATCTGTGGACACCTCTTCTATTCTTCACAGCCTCATAGGACACATTTTGGGCTTCAAGCTCCACAACGCCATATCAAAGAATTGTGATGTATATATGCAATATTTGTACTTTTTTATTAAACAAGAGGGGAGAGATATAGTGACTTGTGAGTTAGAGATAACGGGAAGCTTTTGGTTCCTGATGGACTACGTAAAACTATGACATAAGCGTACGGGGTGTGGGTCATAGAATTCATGATTTAGGATGTCGAGTTAGTGGTTACACACTGAGGAATGTAATACCAAACTCCGTGTGTGGCGTACACTGAGGCTGGGGAGGACCCTACAATTTATTATGTTGGTATAACAGAAGGGGTTGGTGGAGGGAAGTTGGAAGGTGATGAGATGCTCATGCAGCCTGGTTTTTCACCTCCCTTCGTCCCCACGAAGAAAACAAATTGGATGGAGCTGATGAACATGGCTATGGTAGAAGTAAAAGGAAAAATAGCTGACCTTAGCCCCTCCAGCAGCCCTGGCCTTCGGTCTGATCTTTGAATGGAGCTAGGAGGGCCTAGGGAATCCCTCCCAGGTCCATACATGTGTTTGACGTTGCTGGTGCTGGGCACTGGCAAACTTCCTTCTAGCACTACAGTAAGAGTTTATCCCCTATAGGAGAAAAAAAAAAAAAAAAAGGGCATAAGCTCATGGAGGGATCAAAGAAAAATTGCATACATATACATTATAAGGCATGCTTGAGCTAATTTTTTGGGGAAAAAAAATATATATATTTTTAACCTACTGGCAGTCACCAGTATTTTGTTTTTCCAATAACTTTGGCGCCGTTTGACAAATCCTCACAAAATTTTCAAAACCAGTTTGCCACTCACATCACCTGCTGTCTTAAAAGTTTCAGGGTGATACGTCAAGCGGGAGCTGAGAAAAAAAAGGGGGGGCCCAAAACACATTTTCCCCAATGAATTACCCATAGGGATATTAGACATGACTACAGCCAGAACCACTAAACGGAATTAAACCAAATTTGGCAGGGAGGTAGCGCTTGGTCCAGAAAGTGCCCTGTTTGGTATATAGTGTAAATCCGTTCAGATGTTTCTGAAATATTTCAAGAACAACACATTTTTATAGCTTTAGGTGTAAATTCTTCGCAAATTCTTACGATCTCATGCAGAGATCTGATTGGCTGCCAACACTTAAAACAGGAAATGTTGGCAGCCATTTTGGTACTCAGACTCCGCAGAGTCCCAAACAAAAAGTTAAAATATAACAAAAAGGGGGCAGGGTAAGAATATCTTGAACTCCTAGCTTTGGTGCTGAGGTCCCTGTGGGACCCCACCTGGGCGAAAAAAGGAAAATGTTACTCACCAGTGGACATCTGTTTGTGGCATGCAGTGCTGTAGATTCACATGCTGCTCATTATTCTGCCATCAAGTAGTGGTCTCTGTTTGTTGTAACTTGTTTTTCTTCAAGAAGTGTTTTTGAGTCATGGGATTGAGTGGCTCCTCCTTCTCTGTGATACTGTGCATGGTCATCGAGTTCTTTGTAAGTTTGGTTTCCGCAGGCAGGCAAGAGCTAGAGTATAAAGAAGCATAGAATGGAGTATGTCCATGCGAATATAAGTAACTATACACACCTATATATAAATACAAAGTAACTGTAACGCCTACAGGCTTCCAAGGAGGAGGGAGGACGCATGTGAATCTACAGCACTACATATCACAAACAGATGCCTACTGGTAACATTTTCTGTTCGATGGCATGTGTGGCTGTGGATACACAAGCTTTGCATAGACTGTAACGCAGTCCCTCCCAAAAAATGCCATAGCTAGCCTGTGGGAGCTGCAGTTGCTTGAAAAAGTGTTCTTAGGACAGCCTGACTTACACTGGCTTGCTGACGAGCCTGTACATCTACATAGTAATGTTTTATAAATGTGTATGGCATAGACTAGGTAGCTGCGTTGCAAATGTCAGCGAAGGAAATATTTCATAAAAATGCCTTTTTACCTTGTGGTATATGCTTTAGAAGTAAGGGCTAATTGTCTTTTTGCCCTAGCATAATATATTTGCGTATATTTTACAATACATCTAGCTATTTCCCTTATGTGGTACTGAAAAACCTACAAAACGTGGCTTAGTTTTCCAGAACCCTTTTGTGCTATCAACGTAATACATGAGAGCTTGTTTAACATATAATGTGTGGCATGCTCTTTCAGCCACAAGGGTCTGGTTGTTGGAAAAATAAAAACCCGACAATTTGATTATTGTGGAATTGTGACTCAACCTTTGGTAAAAATGTAGGACAATTTTCTCCTTATATATATATGAAAGCAAGGCTTTTCTAAAGATAAGGCCTGTAGCTCTTAGTGATGTAATAGAAACTAAGAAAGCTATTCTGTAAGAAAGGAATTGTTAAGGAAATGAACGAAGAGGCTTAGATGGAGGGCCCATGAGTCAAGTGAGAACACTATTAAGATTCCAAGTAGGCATTTGGGTTAGCCTAGGTGGGATTACTCTTTTAAGACCTTCCATGAAAGCTTTAATGACCGGTATTTTAAATAATGAAGTATGTTGCCTATTTTGTAATTAGGCTGCAAGTGTAGCTAGGTGCAACCAAACTGATGTATAAGCCAGATTTGCTTTTTGCAGGTGAAGCAAATAACCAAGAATATCTTGCACTGATGGTATTAGTGGATCATTGTGTTTAAATTGAGAGAAACAGGAAAACAATATCCATTTTGCTGCATAACAGGCTGTAGTTGTTGGTCTATGTGCCTGTTTTAGAATGTCCACAGGTAACTGAAGGTAGCCTAATTCTTTGGCTTCAGGAGCTATATCGCAAGGCTGAGTTTTTCGGGATCTGGATGTCTTTTCTGTTGGAGATTTTGTGTGAGAAGATCCGGTCTGTTGGGGGAGTCTCTCATGAGGTACTAGGGAGAGATCCAGTAGAGTTGTAAACTAAGGCTGGTGAACCCATGTGGGTGCTACCAGGACAATTTTGAAAGACGTTTGTTTGAGTTTGCTCACCAGGAATGGAATGACTGGAAGAGGTGGAAAAATGTAAGCAAATATCCCTGACCAGTTGATCTAAAGAGCACTGCCTTTGGACTGGGGTGTGGTTACCTGGATGCAAAGTTTTGGCATTTTGAGTTTTCTGCTGTGGTTAATAGGTCTATGTGAGGTGTTCCCCACTCCTGAAAGTACTTTTGAAGGACTACTGGGTAGAGTTCCCACTCGTGGCCTAGTTGATGCGTCCTGCTTAGCAGGTCTGCAAAGTCGTTGTCTGTCCCTGAGATATATTCTGCCAGAATATAGATGTGGTGATGAACCCACCTCCAGACTGCTTGCGCTAGCTGAGACAACTGGAGAGAGTGTGCCCTCCACCCTGTTTTTGTAGCTAATACATTGCGGTCATGTTTTCTGGGCAAATCACAAACAGATTTGTACATTAAGTGAGGCAGAAAAGCTTTTAGGGCTAGATAGACTGCTTGAAGATCCAAAACACTGAGGTGTATGGCCTGGGGTCAAATGATCCCTGCGATGTTAGGTTGTTGAGATGAGCCGACATACTGTAAGGGAGGCATCCAGGGTCAGAACTATTTGGGGAACCAGGTCTTGAAAAGGCTGTCCTTTGAGTAGATTGGTGGAATTCCACCATAGCAGAAATATGCAAGCTGGACGAGCTAGCAACACTAGATCCTGAAGATGATCCTGAGCTTGTAACCACTGGCGAGAGAGACATTGTTGTAGGGGACGCATATGAAGTCTGGCATGAGGGACGATGTCAATGCACGATGCCATCATGCCTAGGACTCGTATCAATGTTTTGACTATGTACATTTGATGGACCTGTAATCGAGAAATTGTTTCCAGAAAATTGTGGACACGTGTTGGATTGGGGTAAGCGAGCCCCAATAGTGGTGGATCTGGAGAGGCTGAAGGTGTGATTTTAGGGTGTTTATTGTAAACCCTAATTTGTGGTTTACTGTTGTTCGAACGTGAGACTGACATTGGCTTGAAGTGTTGGCTTTGATCAGCCAATCGTCCAAGTAAGGAAATATGTATGTGTTGCCTTCTGAGATGTGCTGCAACTACTGTTAGACACTTGACGAATACCCTACAAGTGGTGTTACTACAAATCTTAGACATTTGTGGTGTGCAGGATGAACTGGAATGTGAAAGTAGGCGTTCTTCAGATCTAGAGCGTTCATGAAGTCACCTTTTAGTAGTAATGGAATTACATCTTGAAGGGTGACCATGTAAAAATGCTCTGAGAAAATATACTGATTTAGCGGTCTGAAATCCATAGTAGGCCTGAGAAAGCTGTCCTTTTTGGGAATGAGAAAGTAGAGAGTGTACACTCCTGTGCCTTGATATTATATGGGAACAGTTTCCATTGCTTTCTTTTAACAGTAGAGATTGTACCTTTTCTCTCAAGAGTGAGATGTTCTGTTTACATTTTGTGTCTGCGAGGTGAAATGTTTCGGGGTGCTGATGTTGGTTCTAGACAATAACCATGTTGGATAATGGATAGGACCCACTGGTCTGACTTATCTCTGTCCGTTGTTGGTGGTAAGCCCCCTCCCCCAACTGGAGGAGAATGAGGGGGAATGTGGAGGTAGTCAATGTTTGGCTATAGAGAGCGAACCATGAGTGTTGGTGGTTTTTCCTCTGCCTTTAGAGCTATTAGGAGGAAGAGGCCGAAGCTGCTGTGAGTTGGAATGATCAGAGTGTGTGTGGTCCCTTTGTAGCCACCCCTATACACTGAGCGGTGAAAAAACCCTATTCGGTTGATTTTGTAAAGCTCCCGTGACTTTAGCCATGTAGGTGTCTTTTTTTTAAATAGTTTTTCAATGGTGGAGTCAACCTGGGACCCAAACAGGTGTTCCCCATCATAGGGTATATTGAGGACAGCTTGTTGGACTTCTGGTCTGAAACCAGAACACCTTAACCAGTTATGTCTCCTAAGGAGGATACTGGTATTGACCGTGTGGCTGTGTCTGCTGCATCTAATTGCATTATTTACAATTGTCTGACCTTCAGAGACAATTTGCTGTGCACGTTTACGGCGTTCCTCTGGGAGGTGTTCACAAAGGTCTTCCATTTCGTCCCACTGTGCCCTTTCATATCTTGCAAGCAGTGCCTGGGAATTAGCAATATGTCTATGACTGGAACCTGCTGAAGCAAACCTTTTTCCTGCTGCATCAATTTATTTTTTTTACTTTGTGGAGGAGGAGAATCTCCACTAGCCTGGCTATTTATTCTGTTCCTGGCTGTCGTAGTGACAATGGAATCTGGAGGGACTTGTGTATGGATATATATGTATATAAGGCAGATGAAGCTGCCTTATATTTTTTAGCTACTAGTGGTGTAATTATACAGGAGCGCACAGGCTCTTTGAAAACATCTTGGGCATGTCAAAGCATCCCTAGCAACATAGGGTGGAATTGTAGGTCCCTGTGTGTTGTGGCGAGGGTATCAAATAAAAAGTCTTCTTCTATTGGATCATTGTGTAATTGCACATTGTGACAGGCAGGAGCCATAGCTATTACTTGCCAATACTCAGTGGTGTCCTCTGGAGGGAGGGGCAGGCAGGATAGAGATCTGGGACTGTATCTATAATAGGATCTGTATCATAAGTATCCAAGGGGTCAGGGCATTGTGGAACATCCCCTAGATCTTCTCTACCATTTACAGGTGAACCCTGTGGTGTGTAATCTCCACCACCTTGAGAGTTAGGTGAGTGAGGTGGAGGAGCAAGAGGAGGAGGAGATGAGGGGGTGGCAGCAGAGCTGGTAGAGGAGCCACTGCTACAGAAGTAGAGGCTTTTCCCTTATGTGGCTTTTTACAAGGAGGTGAGGTGTCAAGATCCTCTTGAAATGAAAGCTTCTTCTTTACAGCAATGGTGGGAGAAGCCACAATTCTGTCTGTGTCTTTTTCAATTTGAATTCTGCGCTGCTTAGCATCCACAGTTTCTAAAATTGGTTCAACTGGAAACAGTGAACCTCAAGAATGGTCAAAGTCAGCTGTTTTCAGCACCACAATTTGTGTCACTGTAAACTTTTCGATTCCCAAGGGATGGATGTTGTACTCCTGCTTGGTGCATAAGTTTTCAGTGCCAAAGATGTGGGCACCAAAGTAGGTAGTCACAAAGTTTTCGGTTCCGAAGCACTGGATGTTTTTGGTCAGACCAAAAGAGTAGAGGTCGATCATGAAGACCCACCCACAGTCTTTTCGGATTTCGGAGCTGAGGGCGGGGCAGCTGAATCAAGCTTCCGTCACCGACCATGGCCCTAGGGCAGTGGTGGTCCAGTGATCTCCTTTGTGAGCTTCTTACTGTCTTCATGGGAGGAGCTTTTTTACTCAGGACTTACGCTGAAGTGATGTCCTGGTTCTCGATGATTGTAGGTCTGTGTCAGAGTCTTCGACCGAGAATGACTTTTCTTGCTCCAGCTCCTCCTGTGCGTGTTCATTCCCAAAAATATCCGGGGTGTTGTTGTGCATCAAGTGTGTCATTTCCAGCCTGAGAGCTCTTCAGTCCCGAAGTGTTTTCTGGGACCGAAACGATCGAAACACGACAAAGGTGGCCTCATTTTGGTCTGGGGAAAGGAAGAGGCTACATATTTGATGGTGGTCTGTGTGTGGAAATTTGGCGTGAAATCGAGGGCATAATCTAAACGGCATCCGTTACATTAGGGTCTCATTTTTCCGTGCCATGTGGAGATAGGCCTAGGGCCGGGGGCGAGGCCGTCCCGAAGGGTACGCGGTCGAGATTCGACCTGACTCGATCAAGATTATGATAAATAAAACACGATTGACTTACAATACCTTTGATGGAAAGTAAAGACGGAAAGAGTCTCGAACTAGTTCGAGTGAATACGGAGCGAGCAGAAACATGTCTGAACCCAACAGCGGAGAAAAAACAATCTAACAAAGAACTCAATGCCCATGCGCAGTGTCAAGAATGAGGAGCCACTCGATCCCAAGACCTGAAAACACTTCACGAAGATAAACAAGTTGCAACACTTCGGGCCCAACACTAGTTGGCAGGATAATGCACAGCAAGTGCATCTACAGGCACACATGCCATCGAACAGCATTTTTCCCTAGTCTTTCCTTTCTTTCATAGGCAACACACATGTTTTCACGCACTTACCATAAAAGCACAAACTTACCTACTGACTTTCTTTCATTGCACTCTCACCCAATATTGCTCTAATTTGCCATAATGCCCTTTATATAAACCCCACTGCTGCCACTCACATCAGACACCCTTTGGGGTATGATCAGTTACTTATTTGTGAGGTCAACCAGGCAGGGTGAGCAACCACCCTTCGCATCTGTAGTGTGTCAATACCAGGAAAAAAAAAATCTTACTCTTCTTTTATTATCATTGGGCAAGTATATCCCCATACCCACCCTGAACACTATGGCACAGCAGTAGCAAGAGGACCTCCTTGAGGACTTTGTTGAGGAACAGACATGGTTCCCTGTTAAAGAGGACATTTTTGAGGTGATAACCTCCTCAGTACAGAGGTGGTTAACGCAGCACTAAAAGCCCCCAAGAACATAACTTGGGCTCTTAGTGGTCTGCCAGAATACACCAAACTCTCAGGTAAGAACCCAGGATCAGTGCATCCCCAGGATCCCAGGGCCTTTTGGAGAACAATGCTCTCTTTAAGGTCAAAAGAAAGAGTGACCGAGCAAGGCATGAGGATGCTTAAGAGTAGTGGTCCTTGATCTGTGGTCTGAGGAACCCTAGGGATCAGTGAAGCCTAATCACAGGGTCCCCAACTGTATACAAAATTAAATATTAACAAAGTACATATCAATAAAGAAGCAAAACTGATAAGATAATTTTTTATATATTCAATTGTTAATTAAACAAAATATTTTAATATTTGGGCATTTGTTCGGTATATACTTGTTTTTGTATTATTGTGCATAGTTTTAGAAATTGATTAGGCTAGGTGCCCTTTGCTTCTAATGATGACTCTGGGGTTCCCTGGGTGCCAGTAATGATTCAGTTGGGGTCCACGGAAGTCAAAATGTTAAGAACTGCTGCTTTATAGAGACCGCAGAAGCCTTCCTGCAAAGAGTGTGAGGTCCTACTCTAAATGTTCCTGAGAACCCACTGCATACCCCACTATATGGACTTGTTCTACATCGAGTGCCTCAATGAGGAAGATATGACAAATGACACAATCAGGGAGAGCACTAAGAGGAGAAGCCCAGGCCTCTATGTGGGTCTCAGTTCACACTGTGGTTCAGTTCATTAAAAGTCAATTAAGGAAATCCTTAGACAATGGGGTCAGGCACCGCCTTTGCAAACAGTGTAGGAGGGCGATCCTGGAGGGTAAGGCTATTACCCTATAAGCAATCAACAGTAAAATGCAAGCATTCCTTATGAAATTATTAAGGCATCTCAAGAAGGGTATGAATGGGTTCAGTTGACTAAAAAACTCAATATGGAAAGCTTTGGCTCAGTGAACAATTTATGTAAATGCTCTTTTCTGATTAAGATGTATCCCAGGCTGAGGGATATAGCAGTTTTAGGACAGGGGCCTGGGGGCCGATGGTGGACTGTTCAGCAAGTCTTTCTTCAAGGAAACTGGCTAATTTATTACTTTTTCTTTGCTTGATAAAGACCAGGGGATTTTTGTGCCGAAGATTTTTCAAGTCAGCCGAGGCAGGGGTCCTCACTAAAACATCACAGATTTTAAGGCTCAGGAGAAGCAGGAATGTGAGAAGTGGTAACCAGTAACAAACCACAAAAGATTTGGAGGGTTCTTCCACACCAGATGTGTAGGTCATGGATGTAGTGACTTAGGGGGGTTCAAATGTGCAACTAATGTCCTGGAGGCTATATAGTTAAGACCTACACTTTCTTCAATTCCATATGTGAGAGGTGCAATGGCTCTGTTAGATCACAGATGGCAAGTTTTGACCAAGGATGTGTGGGCACTCCAGGCGGTCAGGAGTTTCTAGATCAAGTTCTATGCAAGTCCTGCACAACAGGTAACATCCTGTTCATTGTTGTTTTCCCAAGAGGAGAGTCTACTCACAGACAAGGAGGTGTTAGAGATAGAGGGAAAGGGTGCAGTGGACAAGACTGTACGGACTCTCAGACATTTACTGGCAACTCCTTGTGCTGTGAAAAATAAGGACAAAGGTCACTGCTCAGCAAACAATCTTTGCAAATTCATCAAACAGTTTGTGCATCAGCATTTCAAGTAGACTTGTGTCAAATCTGCATTATGCTGGCATAATCTTGTATTACTTTTGTTAAGCGGGATTCCAGAAATGAGGTTATTCCACCGTGACACACTATTACAAGTTGTTCATGATAAAAATGTAGTGCAAATGCAAGGCAGAACAAGGGTGGCTACTGTTTCCGGTGGTAGTGTTTCTGTGCTATTTTCAGCACTAAATGCATACCCCAGCCCAAAATTTACCCGAGTACACATTTTGTGCTAAAACACAATGTCAAATTTCGATTTTGTATTGTGCTTAATTGTGTGTGATTTCACCAAATGTTCCCCAAATCTCACGCAATTACACAAATGCAAAAACTTCATACCCCTCTAATTTCAAGGTGGAGAATATTCACCTCCTCAGGGAGGTCATCCTCCCAGAGACTGGATGGTCGTGTTAGATCTAAATGATGCCTACCTTATAGTCCCTATGAAGAGTTTCTTTCAAATTCACGTGAAAATGGCAGGTGTTAAAACAGAAGGTTCCTCTGTTCGACCTCACACCCACCCCATAGTGTTTCAACAAACTGAGATATGTCATGGTGTACATAACATCAATGGTATTTTAACTCACAGTGCAAGGGACAACATCCCTGTAATGGACCAGCTGACAAAAATGCAACTGGAGATGGTAGTGCAGTCCTCCAAATAAAGCAGACCAAATCAGTTTTGGCTCCAATACAGTCAATGGCCTTCCTACAATTTGTGGTCTATCTGAATTTGGTGACACTCAAATTCCCACAAAAGAAAATCTTAGCTATCAAGGAGATAAGAAAGGTGCTAATCATGGAAATAATTTCCCTAAGACTGTTCCCTAGACTGGTAGGTCTGCTGGCATACACAATGAGGCAATCTTTCCAAGGTCGCCTCATTAAGGAGCACGTCAAAGACCCAAGGTCACCCATCTTCAGAGTGGAGTTACATTTTCATGGAGCACACTGTTAATGAAATGGACAGGTTGGAAATCAAGTTGTGGCTAGACCACATGGAGGTATGAAATGGGAAGGCAGCTTTCAGGCCCATCCTGAATCTGGCTATAGAGTGATATACCAGTTGTCTAGGATTGGGAGCCGGATAAGGAGATATTTCAACAGGGGATCAAATGTTAGACAAAGAAAAGCAACTCAACATCAATTGTCTCAAGCACTTGGCAGGTTTGCTAAGTGCCCTACCAATGACAGATTCAATTGTTGAATTATCTTCGAAGTTAACAATGTCTCTGCTGCAGACCACCACCATGTGGAAGGACCCAGCTCTGAGACTGTTGCAGATCTGGTTAGAGATTTTTGGAACTTGTTCCTTAATAGATGGATTCCGGTAGCAGCAAAGTATCTAATGGACAAGCAGAACCAGGTGGCAGACTGGGATTACAGATACCTCCACTACTCTAGTGCATGGAAGCTACACCCAAGGATTTAGTGGGAAGTAATAGCCAGATGGGGCTCTTGCAAGATAGATCTCTTTGCTTAAAGGGTCAACCACAAACTTCAAAGGCACTTCAGCTGGTAGTCAGGGGCAGAAGCAGTGGATGCCTTTTTTGCGTGATTGGGGGATGGTCTCCAACGCTGTTTACCATCCTTTTCTGATGGTCAGAAGGTTAACAACCCAGGTGTAGTGTGTTGCATGATTTAGAACGAACTTTTCTGGCTCCCTGAGGACTCTGTATCAGTGTGTGACATAATTGCTAGAATGAATGTATGAAAGCTTGGTTTAAAATGCTGGAGATCACAGGTAAACGCAGAGAAATAAAGAAGTATGATTTACAGCTCTGTGTGTGGCCTAGTCATTCAGTGGGTACCAGGTGGGGGAGAACGCTACACCTGGTATGCAGGAAAGTGACATATCTAGTGTAGAGGACACTCTTTTTGGGGTCTCAAGTGTGGTTACACTTTGTTCCTCACTCATGGGGTGTATTTGTATAAGAGGAGGCAGTATCACTACCTTTAAAAATCTGCATCGGTAAGTGTTGTGTCACCAATTTCCATTTAATATCTTGGTTTGTGCCGTTAAGGGGCCAGTATGTTTTAATCCAACTGCCCCTACCCCCACTGGATTCCCTAGAACACAGCCTATTTCTTTCCCCTCTACTGCTTCTTCCACTTTTTCTCTGTCAGGACTCACTGAACTTTACAGAGTGGTTGACATAACATATGCAGACAGTGTGGGCAATTAACTGAAAGAGTAACAGAAACTATGAAACACACTATGGATCCTGCAGTGTGGATTGTAACTGACAGCTACTTACAATTAGTATTTGTGTGCCTCTCCTATCTCCTCCTCCATCTAACTCATAGATGCTGTGCCCCAAGGCACGACAGAAGTGCCTCATCATTCTCACGTATCAAAATGCTTCCCAAATACAATCACTGCAAGTGTAACACCCTGTCAACCATGCACTCCTGCACGCTAAAGCATGCTACCATTCAATAATGCAATTTGGTGCCCCACAATGAGGTGTGTAACCCTATATAAATTCTATAACACAATACAAAATGCAATTTCAGGTAAAAGATAAAGTAGATGCACTGATACAGGCCTGCACCACAGACAGAACATATGTATTATCCTCAGAAGGAAGTGTAATCCGTGAGGTTACAGGCAACATGCCAAGAACCTCAGGAAACACACCTGCTCCCTCAGGTTGCCATCCTTCATGATGGAGAGGTTACACAGGTAGATGATTCTAGCAACAGGAACCTGACTGTACATTGTTATGCAAAAGCGTGGTGTTCAACCTCACACGCTTAAATTATTAGTTTGAGATGGTTTGTTTCATTGATGAATGCAGCCTGCCCTGGCGTTGTGGCATACAACTTATGGTTACCATTAGACCAGGGATAGGAAGTGCCCCTATGAATGAATATATATGACAGATGGAGTACAATTCTTGCCTCCAAAGTAGGATAAGTGCTTGAATATAGTGTCTTTCTACAGCATTCACAAGACATCCTGCCCTGATCAGACTGGCTTGTCCGTAAGTAAACATCAGAGCTACATATAGCTGTATAACAGTTGTTGTGATGCAGTAGCTTAGCTCAGCAAAAGAAAGTCATGTTATTGTTTAACATAACATTCACCCAGAAGCTAGGGTAGTCGGCAGGGGCTATCTTCAAAAGCACATCACACCAACAACAGGACCTCCCAATCAGCACTGGCCCCTTTCACCCTTTCAGTACATTTTAGCAATTACAGGGACAGAACCACCTACAGGCCAGCAGTAAGCATATGATGCCAGGAAATGCAGTCAGTAGTGCTCACATATCATAGGCTGCCATCCTACATCATCACCCTACACTACTAACCATTCATGTGAAAACCTTATCACTGGCTGGGAGTAAAATCATGTTTATGATTAATGTGGGGATCTGTACGAAGCTGGCTATCTATCCAGTGTACAAATATAAGAGGATACTGTGCAGATGGCTGACAGGTGTTAAAATAATAACCCTAAAAGCTCTCTTTTGTGGTAGTGTGGGCGAGCAGTTAGACCTATTAGAGGACAGTGTTAAGCATTTATGCACACACACACAGCCAGTAAGGGAGAGACACACTCAATAAAATCCAACACCATATTATAAAAATAACACTTATTTTTTTATGAATTTAGATACCAAGATCAACGGATTCAGCAAAGTACTTTTCAAGACAGGAACTTTTATACATTTCAAAAGGTGACTGAAATTTCTGCAGTGGTTATGTTATCCTATGAGAAAAAGACATGTACTGCATTCAGGCACTTAACGACTTACAGGACTGTTCTTCTGGACTTGATGGGAGTATGGGGCAAGGTCCAAGGCCACACCAACAGGTCACCTTAGGGGGTCTGGGGCGTCTGAGTGCAGAGGTGTGTTCCGGTGTTGGGTGTCCCATTAATTTCAATGGAGATCGGTGTGATTAGAAAGAGCCTGCAAGCAGGGACTGGGGGCCAGTACAGGGGAATCCACAGGGTGGCTCCACCCTTGAAGTCCTCAAGAACGGAGGGACACCACTCGCTCACTTCTCCTCGGGCTGTGGGGCTCAGGTGCACTAGTGTCTTTTGGCATTGGGTTTCGGTGCAGGGGATACTCACAGCTGGAGGGGACCTGCAGAAAGAGGCTTCAGGCGGCATTGGAAAGTCCACTGTGGGCAAACCAGAGGTGGGATTTGGCTCTGGAGGGCCTGGGGACCATGCTGGCACTGTGGGACTGCTTTAACTCAGGCTAGGGGGCACAGGTGCAATGGTTCTGTCCAATGTCGGGTTTTGGTGGTCTGGAGTCCTTGTGAGTCTTCTTTGGTGCTTGCAGGGTGCAGGGACCACGGGAGACCCTGGTTACTTCTCAAAGTGCTGGCAGGCCTTCCAGGCTTTTGGAGGCAGAACAGATGCAGGACAAGTCATCTTTTGCGTAATTGTCGAGGACTAGAGGCAGGGCAGCAGGGCTGCTCCTCAGTTCTTACTTTTGCCGGCTCTTCAGGTCCTTCTTCTTCTTTAGTCCAGTGAATATGAAGTCCTGGTATCAGGGGGTTCCCTAAATACTCAATTTAGGGGTGTTAAGAAGAGTGAAGGGTAGCAGCCAATGGGCTACTTACCCCTGGGGTCACTACATCCCGAGATGCCCACATCCTTTGATGAGTGGGCATCACCCTGTCCCAGAATTCCTAATTCCACCACACACGATTGTAGAATTCCTAATTTTGTGTTCACATCAGGCTAGTCGCCCTAGAGGTGTGTTCTGCCGGGCAGTGCAACACGACTCCTGCATAGATCATTTTTCCACCTGTCCTGGTGCCAAGTGGGCATACCAAAGGTGGCAGGGACTTTGAACTCCTTGGCATGAAAATTTACTAGCCATCCTGTTGACAGAGGTGTTAACACCTCTTGCCAGAGCGGGCATGGTTTCTGACCTCGGAGAGCACATGCTCTCACCTCCAGGGGGTCAGAAATCTATCTGTGGTGGCGGGCTTTTTGAAACTAGTCAGCCAGCACACTAGAGAACTAGGTTTCAGGGGGCCCCTCTAGATGCATGTCATAATAAATCCAATACTGGTGAGAGAGCGTAGCTTATAAAATCTATATTTACATGAAATGTTTATGAACTAATGCGTGATAATGCTGCATAGAAATCGTATTAATATATTTTGTTAAAACGTGCACTTGAGATGCGACCACGGGGAGTGGCCGTCAATGTATACGGGGACTAATGAAAATGACCTATGTTTATGAAATATTGCATTTAAATAGTTTTGTACTAATTATTAATGATTATGTTATTAAAGTTTGCTAAATAAATCTTGTAGGCCTTAGTTAGCATGAGTCGAGGCCTAGCTGCCTGGCTCTCATATTAAATGTGTTTTTCTAAACGTGCAGGGTGCTGACTCGCAAAAGGACATGACCTCTTGTTTTCTTCAAACTAGAAGCTGAATGTAACTATACTGGATCCATTCTCATGAAATTCATATTGCTTGTAGAAATGATTTAGCCAAAATGCAACAGTGTAGATTAATATAATGTACAAGGTTGTTTAAACCGATGAAGACAATGGAGCTACTGAACAAAAGATGTGCAAAGAATAACAGAAGGATGAAATCATACCAGACGTGCTACCTCTGAAGACGTCAATTATATGGACCAATAAAATGCTTGTGAACTGTTGTGGGGTGACAAATTTGATGAGCTAATTCAAAGTTAATTGGATAAAGATAATGGGGTGCAACCCCTTAGCCAATTAGGTTTTAGGGGAATGTACAATGAAAAAGGGATAAAAACCCATGACACGGGGAGCCTTAGAGAGGTGTTAGGGAATGCTATTGATTTTATCCAGAAACTATGTCACTCTGTTTGGTGACTTATATGGTTTTAATTAAACCATCCTTTCTTAGATTGCCCATTTTTACACTTTGCCTCCTTATGAGGGAAGTGGCCCTTTTTGCCCAGAGCAGAGTTTTGACTGATGGCGAATCAACTGATGTCCTGAAAATGAAGACTGAACCTGAGTGCTGACCCAAACCTTGGAGGGTAACTATGACAATGAAATTGTGATTTGTCTGTTTGCTTTTCCTTTCTAGGTACCAACTGCTTACTTTTGACAGGGACCATAGCTTGATGTTTTCCAAATTGGTGTTCTAAATTGTTTTGCATGAAGCCCAACATGCCAATGCTAATCAGTGGTTAGGACAGGTGTTCACTAAACTGACGCAAATGGACAAATGACTAAATCTATGCTTTGTTGAACCGATGCGTTAATGACACTCTGCTAAAGTTGATCTATGTTCACGCCGTGTTATGTTTTGATGTTTATGATTCTTGCCTTAATGAAATCTTATCAGAGTTGCCATATTGTTACTATGCTGTTTTGTTTCTTGGTTTTGAGATTAACACACTTGCTCTTAGAATTGTAATTAATAGGGAATAAAACTCATAAACTTCTACTAAACTGGTGTGGTTATTCATGACTGCCAGGTAATGGTGGTGACTTGAATTGATTGATGTCTTTGACTAAAGTGAAATGCATTGTTGTAATAAATATTGATGACATTATTGATGGATTGATTGATATATTGATTAGCTATCTCGTCCAAAGGTGTCTCTCAACTGGGTCAAAAGATTCATTGGCCTAAATCGAGTCCTGATGTGTAATAAATTATCATAAAGGGACGCGTTATCACTGGTATCAGTATGGATTTATTAAAACAAGGTGTTTTATACCAAACACCACTATTTTCCATGCAGTCATTATGTAGCTGAGTCCCTCGTGGTGACCAGTGCCCAATACATGCTTTAATATGACTTCCCAGTCACTTGCAATGTCTAGGATTGGAACTAGACATCACAGGGGCATATCTCTTATGCAGATTTGTCCTCACATGTATTATAATGCACCCTGCCTTAGGGCTCGTCAGGCCTGCTATAGGGGTGACACATATAATGCCTGCAGTGACCTGGACACGGCACACAATGTGTGTGCCATGTTGTTTTTTCACTCAGGGTATCCACCCTGACACACAGTCTGCAAGGGCAGGCTGTGTGAGATTTGTGTGTAGGTCCCTTAGGGTGGCATACGTTATGCTGTAGCCCTTAGGGATCCTCTTTAGAACCCATGCTCTAGGTACCAGGGGTACTATTTACTAGAGACCTACAAAGGTACTAAAGTCCCGTACCAATTGTAAACAATTAGACATACCTTGTTTTTAAGGAAAGAGCACTGGCACAAAGATCTGGTTAGCAGGCCTCAGTGCACTTTCAGAGTAGAAAATCCGCACCTAGTCATTCTCAAAGAGAGCAAAAAGTGTGGGGCATCTGTAAAAAAACAAAAAGCCCACTTATGATGGGGAAGGATTATTAGCGTGTGGGCTCACAGAGCATAACAAGCATTTGGAATTAACAAGAACTACTGGCGTTGTAAATTACAATGTCTTTTACCTATATGTTCTGGTTGGGAGTGTAGTGGATTATGTGATGTGGAGTGGAATTTTGTGGGTTGTACTGGAGGTCTATTTACATTTGAATGCACTCAGGATTTCCAACTAAGGCAGTTTTTTCTGTGGAAACTGCTTGGTAACCCTTGCCCTTTTGGGGGCTGGTAAATTGCAAGGTTGGTGTGTTGCCTTAAAATGGGGACAGGTTTTAGAAACTACTGTGCAGTCAAAACACCTGGGGCATGGGGTGACATTTGAAGGTCACTGTTTCAGAAGCTGCTGGGTAATCCCAACACCTGGTAAGTGAGAACGGATCTGAAGACCCGGGCATGCTACCTTTTGCTAACTCCATGAGCACTTTCACCAGCATTGCGATATGTTTTAGCCCATTTTGACAACCCTTAACATTTAGATGGCAACAAATAGCACCCCAGCCCCAAACTCTGAGTGGCTTCTTTCAAATGCACTTCGATTTTCAAATCACACCTGACTCACATTAGTACAATTCACTGGGTAAAGCACTTAATCTCACTTTACAAACAAAAACTGAATGTGACCTTGTTTAATGTGGTGTTTAGGTAAAGCACTGCAATACCTTTGGGTTCAGTTCGCACTATATAATCTGCAAAAAATATGAACTGCTGATTCCTTCTAAATCGCTAACAATCATCACTGGTTCCTCTCTCTGCCCCTCCAGTTTAGAGGTTTACCGACTCACAAAAGAGAACGTATCCCCAGTGTTGCCACCACAAGGTAACACACACTGTTCTAAAACAGAAGCTCTTCCTTGCAACAGAGCAGAAAGACAAAGGTAGTACCCTGAAAAAGAAGCACAAGGTGACCGAGGGGTACCTCTTAAAAATTATAAGTTGTTGCATAAGAAAAGAAACAGAGGTCAAGTACTCCTCGCACCACACTGCACAGAAAAAGGCATAACATAACCGGTACCAAGAGTCAGGAGCCCATCAAAACGTGCTTTTCACAGATAACACCTCCCGGAATCGGAACGCTTGGATCGAAACGTACAGAGCGTGGGTGACGTCAGGTCACATGCGCTCTTAATACTCTACCCGCTCATGCCACCTTGTACACAGACAGCCAACTGTTTCTTTGTAACCAGACCTTTTTCCCCACTTGTCACAGGGTGGGGTTGCGTCCATGATGTTTACTGACCACACACTTCCCTATGACGACTTTGGGTGATGGTGGGATGGTGAGGCATTGATAATTGGTATGCAACCCCAGGTAGCACAGGGCTGAAGCGCATACCGCCCGTGGCTCCTTAAAAAAGTGACGCTATTGTGCATCATCTGGGAGTTGACCTAGAAGATCCCACGCAAGGAAAGGCCAGGGCGGAGTGAATTAGCCCTTACGCTGCCTAGACAATTTGTAGTGAAGCTGCTGACACGTTGTAGATTTATATGAAAAATGTTTATTCAAGTCTTCTCTAGTAACGCCAACACCTGTGTCTTCTTACAATTTGATGGTGATGCTACTAACTCTACACTTCTTCCGTGTTGAAGTACAGATATCCCATCTGCGTTATAGCATCACTCTTGGCCGCACCCACTCCTGGCTCCCATTGGAGTGCAGCAACGTATAAGCCCATCCTTCTCCTAGCTGGCTGGCTCAATGAGCCATCCTTCAGTTATATATGCACAGAGGAAGTCAGCAAGTTAGTCTGTGTCGCTTTGTATGTTGTGTCATAAGGAAGGGTCATAAAAACTCAAAACAGGCCATCGTGCTATGGCATTATGCTGCCAAACATGAAACATGGGTTGGGGCATTATTAAAACAAGCAGCAGACCAGCAACAGCACCTTCCCCGCCGCTGATCCTCCTGCTGCTCCCCAACTGACACCTGCCTGCAGGATTCCTTTGAAGGAAACCCGTGGTCTGAACACACCCTCTGATGGCGCCATGTGGGATTGAAGAGAGGTGGAGCTTAGGCCACGGAGCTAGGTCCGGCTGGCCCACAAAATGAAAAGAAAAACAGGCACTGCATTTAAAACCAAGTTAGGCGCGTGGCTGAAACATGAAGTGCTGAAAAAATATAAGCCACAGGGCCTCTAAAAACACACACACACTACTTCACTTACAGCCCTATTTGCATAAATGAAAGTCAGAGTGACAGAAAAACTCCAGCCCTGCGTGCAGTGTTGTTTGCGAAAGTGGTACTTTTACAGTTACTATGATGGGCTAAGTTGAAGTCTACAAGCCCTGTGGCGGTGCTCCACAAGAGTGAACAACTGATGAAAAGGAGGGACAAAGAGGCCAAATTAACTACTTGGATGGAAGGAGTTTAAAAGAACGCTGAAATAAACAAATGAAGACCAGCGAGATGGGTTTAGGCCATAAAGAAGTATAGAAGTATAAATTAAAGTATATACAAGAGGGCTCAAATTCTCGACCTAAAAAACGTTAAGGGCGCTATGTACTCAAATTTAGGATGAGAGTATAACACAGAAGACATTGAATGAGATACGATAGGGTTGAAGAAAAGGTGATTGCCTTGCTGCAACTCAACTCAGCTTAGTTATGAAGGAGAAGGGAGATGGTTTAGAGGAGCATCCCCAATTCAGCAGAATTTAATTCTCTCATATAGATGTGACACATGTAAATTAAAAAAAACATACCTATGGTGGGTACAGTGGATATTTAGAACTAAGACTAGTGACAAATTCTGTGAAGTGCACATGGCGAAGACAGACTACGACTATTAGTATGGGTTTCAGTTTGCATTCTTACTTGTCATGATGGAATCTGCTTAATGTTTGCGCCTCCACATTCTTTTCTTTTGAAAAATGGAGACCAACACGAAAATGCCATTATGCAATGCAAATGGCAATAAACACTCTGCTTGTTCACGAACAAGACAGTGGTTAGTATAGCACACAATGGTCGTCTTTATTTGCAGCAATGAGATGAAGGACTGAAAGATCACCATTTAGTTTCAACATGTTTACAAGCGACCTCTTTACCTTACACCACAATGTGCAACTTTCAACTAAGCCCACATTACCTCTCCTCATCTCAGGTTGATGAATCACATGATGGAGATCTGATAATTCAAATGTTTTTATTGCCTCTGTAAGGTCCTACACCTAGGCTAACTCAGAAGTAGATTGAGAAACTGATTTCAATATTAATAGTTCGTTTAACTCTGACTATGCATCTGGCTTAACTAGCTGAAAAGGTGCTACTCTAGAGAGTAAGTGTGGTGAATAGGGTGGTGGGATATGGCTAGATGGGACCTTTATGAATAGACAAGTTACTCAACATAGCAAATGTCCTGCCTACAGTCCAAAACGTGTTTTTTTTCACAATGTTGTCAGAGTCCTTCTAGTGAACTGTCAAAGGGGCATATGACATAGCACTGACAAACAAGACAGAATTGCATGCAAGATCCTACACCTTACTCTTACTCTACACCTAACATGCTGGGTCAGTCTCATCAAGTCTGTTATGGAAAAGAGGCATTAGATGGTGGATTCTTGTGAAAGAATCATTCAATTTGAAGCCCAAAGTCGAGCAATATTAACATTATTTCCATATTTATATGTCATGTTTATTGATATCAGGGTTTTCACATGAACCTTTCAAGTGTTAAAAAGCAAATCAATCGAGTGCACCCATGATACTAGGCACTAAGTAAAAAGAACAACACACATAGGACGAGTTTTTAAAGAAACGTTCCTACATTTATGCTCTGTACTTAACACCAGAATTAAATGAAACAACATTGCATCGATGGGCCTTGCCAGACTCACCTGGAATAAGTCCTGTATATGTCAGGGAGACATACAAAATGCTGATGAGGATTTTATCTGCCAGTGGGTCAAGAGCACTCCCCAAAACTGACTTTTGATTTGCCCAGTTCCTTGCAATATAGCCATCCAACTGTGAAAAGAAGAGCATTGCAGATGTGGTTATCAGAGATCTATAAACAAAAGAATCACCACAAAAGCTTTTTTAGAACATAACAGTACTATATTCAACACCATCCACAAATACCAAAAAACATTCTAGCATGTAATACTGAAAACAAACTAGAAATATTACTGACCAAAGGATATCACAGTTGCATTAGAAATAAAACATCTACCTGTTAACACAGTTTACATCAAGACATTTAAATTATGTCCAATATCTTGCTTTGGATGCAAAGGTAGAATTACAAGGAGAACGCAGACTAAACATCAAGATGCGTGCCTTTCATACGAAATACACAAATATCCAAAACATCAGCAGTGAGAGATACAAAATAAACCAGTCTTATTTAACAACCTTAAGAGACAAGCGAACAATCCGAGATACAGCTGGCATAAAAATCTAACTAGGCAGAGTATGTGAGTAAATATCAAGGAAATACAGGGTCTCGAAACAATCATGTGAGGTCACAGAGGGTGTTTAAAAGCAAACCATGGACAAGAAAGTAAAACATATGCAACTAGAGTGAGGACTAATTGTGGCCCAAGCAGGCTTAAGCATTTGATAAAATCAAACACCGTACAGATGCATCTAAGTGCAGTACAAACTTGCTTTCTTAAAAAAGCGTAATGATGCAAAGTAAGAAATACACTCAGCTATTCAAAGAACAAGGAATCTCTGTCTCTCATCTAATGTTCGAAGTCCTACAGATAGAAAATTCTTAAAACATGAAAATAAGCAACCACTGATATCGGGTGTCTCGACCCGCAGAAATTAGAGTGGCTTATCCATAGGATCTAGGCTCAGCTCAATAAAACCCCTATTCCTAACTCTCTAACCTCTTTCCAAAAGAAAAGGGTACTGTAACATTTGGGACACTAACTTCTTAATACTCTAGATCAACAGTAGATAGTTGGGTTGTGGGGGTGACTACCACCGAATGAGAGAGCCGCTTGCTGAAGCGGCTATCCCTGCCCACCAACGTCATCTCCCAATATTCACACCATCATCCGTTAGCTGGGCTCAACAGGTCAGCATCCCGTGTCCTCAAGCCTCAGTGGTGCTAGCAATCCAACAGTTGTGCCTAGAAACAACTTTTTACACGGACTCTGAGGTGACCTTACACACCGAGCCAAGACCGTGGCCTATCGTGATGGGTTGTCCTAGGAAAAGGCCAGGCCCCTCGTCGTGCAGTCTATGAAGTGCTGGGTGCCTTTCGGCAACCTGCTGCAACAGAAGATTGACTGAAGGGAAGGAGCAGCCCTGTCACAAGTAATCAGGTGACTTGCGGTGCATGAACCACACAGTGGTACTCCCCGGCATTGGCAGCAACGGCCACGGGTACTGATGCACCCTCTGGCGAGGCCTATAGCAAAAGCACAGCGTTTTCCCATCGCTGACGGCCCCATTCACATCTGGACCCGTAGGACAGTGCCACCCACCACTCTGAATCCTCCGCTGGACTTGCCAGACACCGTGCCCCAGCCCAGACCACCTGGCCTTCAGCCTCGGAGCTCCGCATTGGCGTGGGCCCCAGGGGATGCAAAATCAACCCAGCCCCTGTGAGCAGCTGGAGGAGAGACAGGGGGCAGATAGAGACAGTGAACAGCCAGCCATGCAGCAGCCCCTCCTGGTGCCCCCAGCGGACTCAGCCTAGGCACTACGACCTTCAGTGTGCAGCTTGAGACGTAGTAAGTGGAGACAGCGAACTTAAAACCAAGCGGTGGTCCCCCGCCAAGCCGGGCTATCTGGAAACCAAGACCAGACTTGCCCCACTGGGATAGTAGCATAAGCGAGTAGGCACCGGGGAGACCACTGCAGGAGGACCGACAAGCCGCGGGAGAGCACTCTCAGCAGTGACCACTGCAGCGCCCCTCTCCTTGGCTATACGACAGACATTGAAAGCACTGGAACCCTGGTCGTGGCCCTCACTGTGATCGGAGGGAAAGGACCCCACGGAGCACACCAGACAAAGCTGGACAACTACGCAAAAACCAAGGGGCCCACCATAATAGTGGTGACCTTGGTGCCACAAAATATGACCAAACAAACCCCTCCCCTCCCTGCCCCCCCCCCCCCCCCCCAAAGGAGCCAAAGGCACCTACCCATGTTGGTATAATGACTGCGATCCAGGGGCTGCAATGCAAAATAGACTCATTCTCCGCCGATGTCGTCTTAGTGAGAGCAGACCTTTGAAATCTGGGGGCACAGGTGAAAGAGGCGGAAGAAACGGTCCTCACCTTAACAAAGGACAACAAAACCTTGCTGACATTCGAGAAAGAACTACAGGTCACTACAGCACTACTGGAAGATAAGCTGGAAGACTTTGAAGGGTGCTCTTGGAGAAATAACATTTGTATAATTGGAGTTCCTGAAAAAACTGAGGGCCCGGCAGCTGACCTGCTCGTAGAGGATCTTGTACACAAGCAACTACAGCCACAAGGCCTCTCGAACTACTTTTCTGTAGAACGTGCTCACTGCATCCCTTGCACTCCACCGAAAGCAGGCACACCTCTGCGTCCAATTATAGAACGCATCATTAACTACTTGGAGCGGGATGTAATTCTTCAAGCAAAGCTCAGTGTCCCGCAGCCAAATGTGCTAATGCCACCAATACATTTCTTCCAGACTTCACACAATGTGTCCAAAAACGAAGTCAGAACTTTTTGGACGACGAAAAAGCCCTAAATGATCACGATATAAAGTACTCCATGATTTTTCAGGACAAGCTACCAGTGGTTTCGGAAGGGAAGACGTGCTTCTTCAATGCTCCAGATGAAGTCTGGGATTTGCTGGAGAAAGGTTGTGGGCACTGGACCACACCCGTGTCCACGGCAACAAGAGGTTAAACCAGACCCCCTGATGGAGCAACAAGAGTCAGGGGACTGAGGATGCCTACGAGAACTGCGGTGATCTAGGGTGTGGAGTACCACCCGAGGATGTGATCAAAACTGATTCCCTATACTTACCACGTCCCATCACATCAGTTCCCAAACAATGCACTGTCGCTTGTTGAGACACACGTCTGCCCACTTGCAGCCTCTGTCGAACTATATACTCTGAGAACTGGGTGAGAAAATCCTTGTATTGGTACAGTCTTTAGTAACACTTTTTTTTTTTCTTTTTTTTTTTAAACAAACATGGAGGGATTTTTGGCTATTTGATAGTTCGGGGAGCCTATGGTCCCTACATTTCACACTATGTTCTGGGGTGACTGGCACTCTGCAGAGTTGGGGGTGTGGGGATAGTTTCAAGTCCATCATGTAGGGAAGCAAGAAGGGAGTTTGGGACGGGAATTTCTGTTATTTTATGTGTTAATTCTTTGGTTTTTGAACCAACTGTGATGTCTCAGCACTGAAGGAGCCAACACACTGCCAACGCACATTCCAAACTGGACCTGTACATAGCCCCACACTAGAGTTGGGGCTCACCCAGATTTTCCCTAAATGCCTATAAGACTCCCACACTAGATTAGCCAACATCTTATCTGCCTTTCCGTCCTGCTTGTTGCCCTGTATGTCACTTATATAGGGGTCCTTACTATTCTCAAACTTTCATAACAGGTATCATACAACCAGCGAGTTTTAAAATCCTTTCCAAGAATGTCAACGGCTTATAAGCAATAAAATTTAACGGGGAGTAGTACTACAATATCTCAAAAGACACACTTCTGATATAGTTCTCCTCCAAGCAACGCACCTACAGGAAAATACCTATCATGCACTGGACATGGGGGGTTATAATATGATTGTACATGCTGGCTGCACTGAGGGTCCAGGGGCAGTCTGTATCCTTGCACATCAGACACTACCTTTTTCATGCAAAGCACCTTGACTGACACCCATGGGAGCTCTCTCTGGACAATGGGCGGGGACCATACTTAACATTATCTCACTATACGCACCTCTAGGTCTTCATGACAGCACATTCACTGACCTTGGTGCACTTCTCTTACAAATTCCTAGTGGGGCCATGCTACTTAGGGGGTATTTTAATGTAGCCCTCAGTGACACTGAAGACTGCATGCCCCCTAGCCAGCCAGTGTCCTCTCGCCATCAGCTGGCAGACGTCCTAACGGGGCATAGACTACCTACTTACCTTAGCCCATCAACTCCCTCACTTTCGGGAAGCTGCCACCTTGCCAGGGGCTTATCCAACTACTTCCCAGTCTGGGCTATGTACGGGCCTCCTACCTGCAATGCCCATCGGAGGATCGGCCTTAACAGTATCTCAAAATCCCCCGTATCAGAGAAGGTTTCCTGGAGGCCACAGACCAATACTTTGACGACAATAAGGGCTCAGTCTCCTCTTCGAAAACCTTATGGGAGGCATAAAAAACAGTCATCAGGGGTCAGGGTCTCGGATTAATGGTAGAGCACAAGAAAAGGAAACACGCTCAGCTTAATACATTTGGGCAAGACATTTTCGAGTTAGACTCTTAAGTCATACTCTCCGATCAAAGGGACTGCCAACACCAGCTGTGGCTGAAGCAAAAGAAATCTGGAGACACTGCCATGGAAGCAGTCAGGGCCAGACACTGCACCACTCAGCAACGTCTCTATGAAGTAAATGATATGCGAAACGTCTGGCCAAGAGGGAGCAGATTGACCGCTCGGTTCCCGAGGCAAAAGAAAATGAGGGAAAAGACATAGATAGGGCGGACATAGCAAATGTTTTTGTAACCTACTATGCTCACCTGTACTTCTAAACACAGGCTGGTGAAGCCCATAAACTGCACTCAGACATTCAGTTACCTAAATTCGCAGATACAGATAAGGAACTCCTAGAAAAGGAGCTGACAGAGGGGAAAAAGTAGCTCTAGCCAACCGGGCTCTAAGCTCTCGCAAGGCGCTAGGTCCTACTGGTTTACCAATCAAGGTTTACAATCTCACAGCTCAGAAGATCACGCCCCATCTCCTGCAAATGTTCTTAGAATGCTGCACTGTAGGGATGTTGCCCCCAGATCAGAGACTGGCCACTATAGTGGTCATCCCAAAGGAAGGTAAGCCACTAGAGGAATGAATCTCCTCCTGGCCAATTTTCCTATTAAATGTGAAAGTCAAAATCCTGGCCAGGTTACTGGCCCCAAGACTAATACGATTAATCCGGACAATGGTCCTTCCCGACCAGTCCAGCTTCATGACAGGAAGGAATAGCTGACCTAACCTAAGACGACTACATGGAGTCCTGGGCCATGGGGCCACAATACGCAAGAATGTCCTTGTACTTTCCATAGATGCCCAAATGGCGTTCAACACAAATGAGTGGTCCTTTATGTTTGAGGTCCTACTTAAATAGGGCTTTGGACCCAGCTTCATATCCTGGGTATGGTTCTTGTTTTCAGATCCTCTGGCCCAGGTGATGGTTAACAGAGTAACATCTCCCACTTTCCAGTTGTGAAGAGGTACTAGGCAGGGATGCCCACTTGATATCAGACATTGGTAGCGTGGATCAGGGAGGACACCCC
This sequence comes from Pleurodeles waltl, assembly GCF_031143425.1. Taxonomy (NCBI): domain Eukaryota; kingdom Metazoa; phylum Chordata; class Amphibia; order Caudata; family Salamandridae; genus Pleurodeles; species Pleurodeles waltl. The sequence continues at coordinate 404,815,743 of NC_090444.1, forward strand.
CCCCTTGTCAGTGGTCTAAGATGGACCGCAGAATGGGAAGACAAGATTTCCTTTTAGGAGGACGAGATCCAGCTTTATGTTGCTGACCCAGTACCAACCTTAGACAGAATCATGCACATACTTGCCCTATCACGACAATATTTGGGCTTCACCATCAATGGGATTATATTTCTTATCTATCTCCTCCACGACCGGTTCTCAAAACTACCCAGGGATTGTATAGCCTGGATTGCTACAGAAGGATTCTGATATCTAGGGATCTATATATCTAGAGACTCACATACCTTCTACACCCACAAACTTGAGCCCCCACTTATACGCCTGCGTTGAGATGTACAACATTGGCAGACCTTACCATTGACTGTTCGGGGAAAGCAGCCCTATATTAAATGATGGCTCTACCCCATTTTTTGTACGTACTCCAAAACACACCTCATCCAGTCCCACAGACTTATTTTCTAAAGATTAACAGCGTAATTTGTTCACTGCTCTGGAACGGGCCACCCCCTGCCTTGCCTTCAAGATATTAACCACGAGCTGGTACAACGGCAGGCTAGCCCTGCCCAACATATAGAAATAATATTGGGTGGCACGGCTTGTCACCCTCAACTATTGGGCGTACCTTCCTTGGGACGAGCCAGCCTTCCAGATGGATAGGCAAAATATGACTCCAGGAAGATATCTTAGGGCCATCTATGGCAATACCCACACAGCGTCCCACTCCATCCCCATCACAGGTACACTTACCCTCTGGCACACCCCACTGAGTTGGAGAGGTAGGCTAACTCAAGCGACTCCCCTGTGGGACTCACTACAACTAGGTATCCTCGCCACATAGCAGGGCTTCAATAAATGGGACTTGATAGGTTTGCCCCGGGTGGAAGATCTATGAACTAAAAGTGGGGTGATCTCCTTTGCTGAACTACAAAAGGAGTATCGGGGAGGAGCCAGGATGGTGCCGTAAGCAGACGCGTCTAGAAGAGCTCTGAGACTGCCTCTGACAATTAAGATCCTGATTGCCCCACCCGCCTAAACCTGATGCCAGGGACCAGGAGTTTCCTCCCGTCTTTGGGCTCCCCCCGATAAACCGTGTTTCTGAAACGGACGGACTGGGGGCGCTACAGCAGCGCCCTCCGCACAGTGCGGAGAATAAGCGGCCTGGTAGATGAGAGGATCGCCGGGGAGGAGGTGCGGCATGATAGAGGGCCCGAAAGAGGGCTGCCGCGGTGGGGCCTGGAGCGTTCGAGACTGCCCGGGCTCGTGGGGATGCTCCCCAGATGAAGCTAGGGCCGGTGTACAGCAGGCCTCCGGAGCGGGATTGACTGAGGCGCCGAGAGAGGGAGGTGTCCTCGCGCCCATCGGAGCGGCCGACTGGAGCTGGAGCCTGCTCTGGACCCCCACAGATGAGAGGAAGGCCCAGTGAGTGGAGGGTTAAAATGGAGGAGGGCCAGCGGTCCCCGGGGCACCTGTTGGGCCTGGGCCCCCCTCCGGAGCAGCAGAGGGCCCGGTGATTATGGGAACCTCGTGCCGGAGCCAGTGAGGCCCCCGCGCCCACCAGGGCGGCCTGTTGGAGCCGGGGCCTGCTTCACGGACGAACGGGGAGTCCGGTGAGTGGAGGGCCGGACCTGTGGGGGCGGGGGGAGGGGGTCGGTGGCTCCCGGCGGCACCTGGCTCCCCCCCCCGGGGCAGTGGAGGGCCCGGTGATCTTAAGAGCCATGCGCTGGGGCCTGTGATGCCGGACTGAGCTCTGCGTGTGTCCCCCTGCAGATGGATGACTCACGGAGGGTGATGGGGGACGCGGCGGATCAAAGGTGAGAAGAAGCAGAAACAACATAAGGGCCGCAAGAGACTTGGCATAGACTAACCAGACACAGCTACTTTGCCAGAATTTAATGAGGGAAAGGAAAACACCCTATACAAACCTTGGAACCCGGCCACGACCCCATAGGATCGAAAGGAGAGGCTAGTCGTGCAGGGGCGGTGCTGGACTGGGGGCAGCTGGGACTGAGCCCTGTGGTGGCCTACCCACAGTGGTGAAAGAAAAGTAATCCTGCTGTGGATTTGGGGTTTTCTTGAAACTTAGTGAAACAGACGGGGCCCTGGGGACCCAAGATGGCATGAGACAAAGACCCCAAGCCGCCCAACAGGGCAAAATGGACAGATACACAAAAGTAGTGACCCCCCCCTCGTTGCCCACGGGGGACCCCGCGCCTGCTCCGGACAACAGCGAGCTCCTCTCGGCCATACAGGCTTCGCGGGGTGCCCTTGAGGAACGGATGGGAGAGGTGCACTCGGAGGTGTCCCTCCTCCGACAGGATCTTCGCAAGGTGGTGGAGAGGGTCACGTCGGCAGAGACTCGCATCTCGGAAATGGAAGATACGGTAAGGGATCTACGAAAAGAGGTAGCAGAAATCAAAGTCATCAACAAAGACGTAATGTGGCGGATGGAAGATTCCGAAAATAGAGGAAGGCGCAACAACCTCCGCTTTATGGGATTTACAGAAGGAGCGGAAGGGGCCGACATGAACAACTTTCTAAGTCAATGGCTCAAACGTGTTATCCCGCTGGAAAAGTTCTCGACATGTTTCATAATAGAACGTGCACATAGGGCTTTGGGGGGGGGGGGGGGTGGCCTCCGCCGGGCGCACCCTCTAGACCAGTAATTGCCGGCTTTCTTAACTATCAGGATAGAGACATGATCCTGTCGGAAGTTCGCAAGATGGGAGAGGCCAGGCACGAGAACACAAAGATCCTTGTTTTCCCGGACTACACAAGGAAGGTGCAGAAACAGCAACGAGCCTTTGATGCACTCAAAGTCCGGCTCCGGGGCCCTCAGCTTGGATATATGCTCCTCTTTCCGGCCAAACTTAAAATTCTGTTTCAGGGGAAATCCTTCTTTTTTCAGTCTCCAGAGGAAGCCTGGATTGAGGAGAGACCCCGACTTGGCAGTGGGAGGTTTGAAAGAACCCGAAAAGATGTCCAAGACAACGGCGGGTGCGAAACCCAAAGAATGGTCCCTACAAGTACGCAGAGGCAGGCGCAGACAGAGAGCTGGAAGAAGCACGCCCTGGCAGATCCCCGGACACACAGATGCGAGGCCAGACACCACGCACTCGGAGGATAGCCGCAGTGTAAAAGCCCGGACACAGAGTGGTCAAGAAGGGTCAAGCCACGGACGTCTGAGAACGGGGCGGGTATGGGCGGGGCACGGTTGAAAGGGTGGGAAGGGGAAAAGGGGATACAGACCTCCAGTCTCCTGTGGACTAAAACTTTGCAGCCACATGCTCACAGGGGCCATCGGGAGGTGGTGAAGGGGGTGGGAGGGATGTTAAGTTACAGTCAGTTATGCATTAAAAGGTTATTTCTAAGTTACATGGCAAACCCACAGACACAGAAGCAAAGGGATGAGCTGGAAGTGCAGATAGAGTAACATCTCTCAGAAATGAAAAAGGTTTTAGTGTACTCTCCTGGAATGTCAACGGTCTTGGAGATAGAGTGAAAAGAGGTCTAGTCTCCCTGTATATAAAAAGGCAAAAGCCAGATATAGTGCTCCTACAGGAGACCCACCTCAAAGGTACAAGATGTGGTTTTTGGAGTAGAGGCCCCTATATAGTTCTTGCGCATGCAGGATACACATCCGGCTCAAGAGGAGTGGCAATTCTGATCCGTAAGGAACCCCCCCCCTTCCAGATTACCCGAAAATGAGAAGATACAGACGGTCGCTTTGTGGGAGTTGAAGGGTCTTGGAGACGGAGGGAAATCCTACTGATGAGTGCATATGCCCCCCCCCCCCCCCGAGACTACAGGGCCCTCTACTAGACAAGATTGCGAGGCTCCTATTAGCATCCTCAGCATCCCTTCACATATTAGGTGGGGACTTCAATGATGTGATGGACATAGGACTGGACAGATCAGGAGTAAGACTGGCAACAGGACAGGCCACCCAACTACAGGGGTTTGGAACCTCCCTGGGATGGACAGATATATGGAGAAGGGTACATCCCACTGAAAGAAAATACTCATACTTCTCAGGGGCACACAGAGCCTTTTCCCGCCTGGACTACGTCTTTGCCCTGGCTGGTGAGGTGGGAAAGGTATCCCGGGGTAGACTACCTAGCAAGGGGACTTTCAGATCACTCCCCCCTACTGGTGACAATGGGTTGGAAATCTGGGGGTCGCAGAGACTGAACTCTTGGGACCTGCAAGACCAAGAAGTGAATAGAGGACTGCGCATAGACACCGAATTGTACTACAAAGAAAATGTAGGGTCAGTGGACTCTGCAGTGATATTATGGGAAGCCTATAAGACAGTGCTTAGAGACAGCGCCCAAAACCTAGTGGCTCAAAAAAGGCGAAGAGATAATAGAAAGCTGAGCGAAATGGAAAGAATGCTCCTTGAGTTAGAGGTGATATCGACGCCTACACCCTCACTTCTCAGACAACTAGAGCTAGCGAAGGTAGAGTATAGAGAGACAGCAGATAAAGAGGCACGCTCCCGCCTACAGGCGACCCAATACAGACTATACGAAACTGGAGATAAAGCAGGGAAACTTCTTGACTGGCTTGGGAAAAAAGAAAGAAGCTAGATGGGTTCCAGAGATTGAAACCCAAGACGGGACCAGGGTAACAGCGGATGAGGACATAGCGGAGGCATTTGCTAGTTATTATGGAAACTTCTATAAAGTTAGACCGTTGGCAAATGCGGATCACACTGCGGAATATTTAAACGAGATAGATGTCCCTACATTAGATGACGAGAGACGAGAGACGAAAAGGACTTGAGAGCAAAATCACGATAGAGGAAATCTTGACTGCCATGACACGGCTTAGAGCAGGCAAGGCACCAGGACCAAATGGCTTCCCGGTAGAGGTCTTTAAAATCCTCAGAGAAATACTGGCTCCCCTTTTACTAAATATGTATCTAGGTGCGCGGAGACAAGAAATTCTTCCCCCAGACTTACAAAGGGCAGAGATCGCGGTTATACATAAAGAGGGAAGGCCTAAATGCAGCTGTGCCTCATACAGGCCGATATCCCTACTGAACGTTGAGGTAAAGGTCCTTGCCACAGTGCTGGCCACCCGAATGTTAGGGGTCATCTCCTCATTGGTCCATCTGGATCAGACCGGCTTTATGCCAGGGAGATCCACAAGACACAGCTTGAGAAGAGCACATGTATGGCTAGCCACAATCATGAAATGCTCGGAGCCGCACTTATTCCTGGCCCTGGACGCAGAGAAGGCCTTTGATGCTGTCGACTGGCCCTTCTTGGAGGCCACGCTAAAGAGATTTGTTTTCGGCCCAAAGTATGTAGAGTGGGTGAGACTGTTATACACAAAACCGGTGGCGAGGGTGAGAGTAAATGGAGTCCTTTCTTCAGAATTTCCCATAGAGAGGGCTACGAGACAGGGTTGCCCGTTGTCCCCCCCTACTATTTGCCCTTACTCTTGAGTCTATGGCGTGCAAGATCAGGAACTCAACAGGCCTATATGGCTTTAGACTAAAAGTGGACGAAAGTGAAGAAGAACGTATCTCCCTATATGCGGATGACATCCTCCTCTACATCACCCGCCCAGAACGGACCCTCCCGCGATTGTTTCTATTAATTGAGGAATACGGGAGTCATTCCAGCTATTGCATTAATTGAAAAAAATAGATCATATACACACCACAGGGGGATGCCCGCATGCCCCCTTTGCCGATCAGGCTACAATGCACGAAAGAAGGATTCACATACCTGGGGATTTATGTTACACACGAGGCTGACAGAAGCCATAGCATTAATCTAGGGAAGGTGGTAAGGGAATGCAGTTCTGATTTTAACAGATGGACAACTTTGCCTCTGACGTTGATGGGCAGGGTCGCCATGGTCAAAATGATCTCTCTACCTAAGTTTCTATACGTTCTGCAAAACACGTACTACCAAATTCCCCCAGGCCAATTTAGAGACATAGAAGGGGACATACAACATTTTCTGTGGGAAGGGAAACACCCACGAATAGCCCTTAAAACCCTCCAGCGCAATCAGTACACTGGGGGTTTGTCCCTACTGGATATAGAGGCATACTATTGGACGGCACACCCTATTAATGTGAATGACTGGGTGCTTGCCACAGATGAACATCCAACATTCCGTCTGGAACTGCTACAATCCGAGGGCAAGACATGTAGACAATTCCTCTACGAGAGGGTTCGAAACAGACACCTCACCCCAGCCACGAAAGCCACTTTAATGGCCTGGAAAAGAGCCAACAAAACGGTGGGATGGTATAGGCGACCCACCAGTATGACCTCTCTCTGGGAGAGTGGATGGTTAAAAGAAATTAAGAAACTCAAGGGCTAGGAGAGTTGGGACAGGATTGGAATTTCTGAGCTTGGGGATTTGATACGAAATGGGGAAATTATGCCCTTCGAATCTCTACAGGTAGAATACGACCTAAGTAAAATTCAATACTTTCACTAGCTACGCATGAGACACGCTTGGGTAGCGGAGGGTTTCCGGGGAGTGGAGATTCCGGATTGCTCCCCCCTGGAGGGCCGGCTGTTGTCGACCAAGATAATAGCGAAAGGGACCTCGGCAGTATACAAGACCATAAACAATAATATGCTTTATTGAAGAATATATATCTGTATTTTTTCAGAGACATTATAATGTGATTGATATGTGTAACTCCCTTGAAATATTGTGTCTCGATACAAAATGAGTATCAAATTGCCTTTTGTGCCTTCTACACATACCTACAAATATGGCATGCCCTACAGAGGGCGTTGCCCAGAGACACAGATCTTCCTTAATTATCCCCACTTGAGGACAGATTGCTAGACGGCCGTCTGTCTAAAAAAGCGATTTCTCTCACCTACCACTGTTAAATAACTTGCCCGATCTTACTACTATTTCAGCCAAAATGGTAAAAGCCACAAACGACCATGTGCCCTAGGCAATTCAGTGGGGAGGGGCCCTTCTTTCATATGATTTGGAGCAGCCTAATGCTTCAGCAATATTGAGACTCTGTGGTGACCTGTCTGAGCAACTTTTGTGGTAGCACTATGGAGGTTTTAGTGAAGTGGTGCCTCCTTAACATCTGAGACACTACTGACCTTGACCATATGGATCTGCTATGGGTGTCGCTAAGGCTAATGGTAACTAAACGCAACATGACACAAATGTGGCAAGCAGAACTGGTATCACTCCTGACAGACTGGTGTATGTTGGCTGAACGGGAGGTTTATGAAAGTATAGGTTGCCCAAACAAATGGTCCAAAATAAAGGGAAAGTTGAATACGTATCGGGGTGATCTATGTGCACCACTTGTAGGCACCAACGAGGCTACCTCGCATCAGACGTGCTCACTCTTTGATGTCATCTCTTGATCAATCGGAAGGGGCGAGGTTTTTTTTTTGGCAATAGAGACAAACGGGGGACTACTTTATTGTATCTTTGTTTTTATGCTGCATTAATTGCCTTTCACAGCCAATGATTGATTGCTGGTGTTACCTGCAATAAAAAGATGTAATTAAAAAATAAAAAAGATCATGCGAAGTGACATGTTGAAGAAAATATAGCTCAGAGACTCCAAGCGAGAGTGTGGTCAATTTCACTGACCAACCATGCCTCCTCAGGACCAGAATACTTTAAACAAAATATCAGGTTGGACAAACTAGTGCAGTAACCAGTTAAGTAGACTACGATCATAAGAAATACAATAAAAAACTGCAGAGGTGCTCAAAGCCACCAGGTTACTAAAAACCATAAATTATAAATCTCTCCCTCACACACTTTCATCCACCACACTGCTAACCACTGAGTCCCATACCAGAAATACCCACAGTGCGTTGGGAATTTTGGAAACACTTCCCATACAGGATCAAGAAATAAGACAACTACACACCCTACATGGTGTAACTTGGTGCCAATGTAGGCAAGCCACACACAGGGTAGTAAGTGCTTTATAAATGCTGTAATTCAATACAAGAAGTAACATGCTAACAGGGAAATGGTAAGAACAGGCTAGCAGGGAGAATTAGATCTACAGGCGCCTGCAGTTAGTGGAAGGACTCTGGCCATAGGCAGGAAGCTGTATGTAGTCCATCCTCCATCACAGGGACACACAATGAAGCCCCAAGAGGAAGTATAATGCGAGCAGGAGGCAGTGACCAATGAGAAGTGAGGAAACAAGAGGGACGTCTAAACCAACAAATGTTAGGTAATGGGAGGGCTCCAAACACCTTCCAAGCTTTGTTTTTTTAATAAAAGATTACGTTGACAGAGCTTGTGATGTCTTGCACAGAGCCTAAAAATGATACAAACATAGCAATTTGTTTTTCTTACTTTTCCAATGGCTGTTTGGAATTTCTCCTCAGTGAGGCAAAGGGAAAAGGTGCAGGAAACTGGAAAAGTAGATTTGGCAAAGAGAAAAAGGGAGAGAAGCACTGTGGGATCCTCACGGACAGGGAGGCAGAAGAGCCCCCGTCTCTGCCTGCAAGGCAATAACAGCTGTTAACACCCTTTTTATGCACCCTCATTTATAACTCAGGTCCATATTTTTATGAAAGGAGATTAACAATAGTCACTGTCCACAGCTGCGGCCAATAACTCTTAATGGTATATTTAGGCCCAGAAACTCCAGCACAGCTAGCACAGGTGTTGTGGGATCCTTTCTTGATTGTTGGAGTAAAATGTATGGTTTTGTAGAAGTAAAGTGTATGGTTTCCATTTACACCATACAAAGTCCTGACGATTCATAGAGGCATAGGACAAACATTATAGGATTGGTCTTGAAAGAGAAACAACTGCAGTGTCCAGTCAGACTAAAGGTGATTAAGTGTCAAGGACTGCAGGGCACAGTTGGTGTTGGTATATGTCTATATATAGTAGCAACTATGCAATAAAGCCAGCAATACACAGAAAGGCAGAGGCCTTAAGACCAAGACAAGTTTCTAAATGTGCGCAAGGCTCCCTTTTGGGATTGTCTTTTAGAGTGGTGTGCAACAAAATGTTCTGTTTACTGCAGGCAAGAATTTCTCGGAGGGAGAAAATAAACGTAGCAGTACTAGTGTTTCTGGCGGGTGCATATAACAGTCCAACAAATGTCTGGTAACAAATAATTTGGGACTGTTAAAAGGTCCAAGAAACTAAAAAACATTGAACTGTTTATTAAAAATGTACTGAAGTGACTTGGGTCATGAAAGTAACCAACCACAAGTAACCTTGATCCTGAGAGTCAGCAGAGAATGGAAGATGTCAACTTTAATTTATTCCTTGGCATAGCAGCATGTTATGTAAAAGTAGTACCAAGCACCTGTGAAAACAAGACTGCAACACAAAATCCCCAAGTGAAAATATTTTCCTAGTTTACAGGCAAGACAAAAAACTGCAATAATCCCATGCAAACAAGAAAGAGATTGGCAGAAACACACTTTACATACCTGTCGACTAAGACCAGTGGAAAACTACTCTGTCCCTGCTTTTGTAGAACAGAGTAGCTTCACTTCGTGGTCTTTTCCGGCTTGCCCTCCTCTTTCCTACCAGAACCTTCTGTCAGTTTTACCAAAGGGATCTGTAGACCTCAGAGGAGGTGGGAGCTGGAGTAAGCGGGTGCAGGCGAGGAGGGGTGGGAAGAGAAGGCTCAATCCAAATCAGCAATATACAGAAAATATATCTACTCTGCCTCTTCTAATTTTCAGATTTAGAGAGTGCATGCAGAGTCAGATGTGACTACGGAATCTGGCTACAAGAAAGTGGCACTTGTTAAGTCAACCTTTCATCCAGTGGCAGCTGCTAATTCAAGCGAGGGAGGGAAGGGTCGGATGGGCCACATATGCACACACACACACACACAAACACTGTACAAAAATACTCCCTCACACCCTTCCATGCCTTCACATATATACCTACCATTTGCAAGCATACACTCACAGATAATGTACACATTCATACATACAGACATGCATGAAATTTTTTAAAACATACCACTTTCTGCAGCGTCTTGGGGAGAGAAGTACTGGTAGTTCGAGAAGGGTTGGGACTGCTGCCTCCTCTCAGTGGCTTACCTTAGGAGCATAGAAGGCAGGAGTCCCTACCGCGTCACAGAGTGGGATGGGGTCAGTGTGATTGCTGACCTCACCTCACTCTGTAACAAGGCGTCAATGACAGACACTAGGCCATGGGTACTTCAAGGCTTCAAACTTAAGCACTCAGATCCGTGGCTATCAGTGAAGCTCTCCCTCGTCATGGACAGAAAGGGCCTCAAGGCGCTTTGCTAGGCTGAAGAGGTCATGTCCACAGGGCTGTGACATCTTCAGTCTTGCAAAGTTCAGCTCAGGCAGCTATGCGCCTGGGCATTTAGGGCAAGCCTAGCTCCTGGGTGTCTGACCTGAAAATAAAGCATGTCCCTCATGCTGACCTTTGCTCAGCCTGGCAAACACTCTTTATGTCAGTGTCGTCCCTCTGCCCTAATGGAGGGTCTGCTGCTGTTCTTTCCTAAGGTAAGTCTCCCGCTGATCCCTAAGTCCTAAAGAAACCTTGCATTAGTTTTTTGTCCCCCGGCCCAGGTACAGCCAGCAATGTGTTTCCCATGCACCAACACTTATTGTCAAGCGCCACTGGAATGGTGATCACAGTGCCAAATAAGAACACATGCAGGTGCAGAAGGTAATACATTACAACCATGCATTCCAGTATTTGGATCCAGACTATCAGGCACTGGAGCCTCTCGCAGTATTTTTTCTTTCTTCGGTGTATACTTTGAGGACGCACTCCTCCATAAAGAAATATAACACAATATGTAGTTGCCACCTTGTGACATCTAACCAAAATAAACTGAGGATCAATTAATACGTTGTTGATTTGTTTTTTTTGTTTTTACAAAATGTTTAATGCTATATAGTCGCACAAATTATAAATTAAAACTTCAATCCAATATTTACCAAATCTGTTACACCAGCCAATGTGAAAACGCCCAGCGCAACATTAAAATCTTCCTGAACGATTAAATAACCTAATACAGGTGATAGTCCAATTCTCGTCATGGAGAGCAGGTTTGGAATTGTCCAGGGATTTTCATACTGTGGGAAATACAACAGATCGTAAATACATCATACAAGAAAATCAAACAATAACTGGCTGAACTTGAAGATCAGTATCCCAACCTTAAATTGTGGGATCCGAATGATCAAGTATGTGATCAAACACTTTATAATTCAGGCTTTGCATGCACTGGCAGTGTAAACAACAAATATAAGATAATTATCCTTTCTTCCCATATCTTTAGTCAAGCCGACATAATATATATATATTTTTTTAAATCATTCAATTGAGTCTAATACATATATGCTATAGAACATGGGTGCTATAACTGTTCCTGATGTAACAGTGAGGGTGAACAATGGTAGGGGTGTGGAATTTAATACAATATCTACTTGTCCGTGGAACAGGTTGCTTCATAAAACTACTAATCCTGTAAAAAGATCCACTTGTCCCTTTGGTGCCATGTAGTGCAGCTATCTCATTATGTAAGAACTCTAGTTCTAGTTCTAGCAATAGTTCCTGGTTTGGAATGTGCTTTTGAGTCTGGCAAACCTTTTAACTTAGGGGTTTTTACCAGCTATTCTCTGGTCCTTTCCCATACTGAGAAAGGTTGGATATTTACTCCTGACATGGGCGGGAGTAAAACTTCTTCCACAGTTGGGGGAAATAAAGTGGTTGGAGTGGACTTGTAAACGATAAGCAAACCTACACATTCATATTTGCTCATGCTAAAATGCAGTTCACAAATATTTTCTAGAAGTACAATGTTCTAGCCTACTGCTTTACATTTTTGTGAATTCAGGAAAGCAGTAAATCTGCACTAATGCAACGGAACATACCATTGGTGTACTTTTGTGACTTTATTTAAGAATTGGGCCCCTAACTAGATCTTGCATCAACTAAGACCTTTTGTTTTTATTAAAATTCTATCTACGGACTTGCTTCATTGTGAGTGACAGCATACTGTTCTTTCAAAAGGAGCATAATGGCACCCAATGTAGTTTTGTTCAGCGACAGGGACTACTGTGGCAAAGTGTGCTTTTTAAGACCAACAAATGTTATTGCTTCTTGTCAATGTTTGTTATAATAGGGAGCGTCTGGCAGCTCCCACATTTATAAATCATGTTCCTCTTGCTCCAACTTCTCGGCTCGCTACAATCTGAAACACTAAGTAAGTAAACACAAACTTTATTCGGTCAACATAATCATCAAAGCTACCATAAAAACACAATTTAAAAAACATAAATAATTAAGAACATAGAGAAGATTTAAAAAACATCCGACAATTACAATAAAAATATAATCACTCCCACTTCATGCACATAGCATACTTATTTACAAAGATTTTGAATTCTTAAGAGAACGACTACATGTATACCAAGCAGCCACAAGGAACTTGCTAACCGCAGAGATTAAAATAGTTGAAGTATCACTTTTAAAAATCCTTAAAGCAGTATGACATTGTCTTATGCCCATATTCTGGCATGTTGTGCAAATCCACTTACGCCAAGGAATGGAGCATGCCGGACAAAATAACATAAAATGTCCAACGGATTCAGTACAATTACAACAGACAGGACATTGGTCAGATGTTAAGGGCAATCCCATCTGCTTGTTAAGGACAACAATGGTAGACATCCAAAACAGAAACAAGCATACAAACTCTTCCCCAGTGTTTCAGGTCTGAGATCTACATATGGTTCAAATTGGGGGTACCACCTGAAAACAAGAAATTGATCAGTCAACCAACTGTGTGATGTACAAGAGAGAAGATTATTTTTTACATAAGACCAATAAGCCGCTTTCAAAATGGATTTATGATTGCTCCCTAAATTCTGTGGATTTTCCCAAAAGCTTCCAAGCCCCAAAATACGAAACCATTTTGACACATGCCTGAACCATGGAATGGATACCATCTTCAGTCTTCTCAAAAGGTCAAGAAGGGAGTCCCTATATACAATAAGCTCAGAGGTGGTCCAAATCCTTACCCAGAAAAGCAAGGGTCTCAGGACTATCAAATCAACAACACGATTGAACCCGAGATCCCAATAAACCAGGATCAAGGATGTGCTACGAAGGCACTCTAGTAAGGCCCTAGCGGATTTATTTTTGCCCACAGACAATCTATTGCCATTGTAAAACCCCCACACCTCAGCACCGTAGGCGGCCGCACCCTGCGCCTCGGCCAAACAGATCTTAATGGCCGGAGACACTTCCCTTGTTGCAGAGCTTTTGTAAAAACACAAGATGGCGCCTGCCCTATGCTGAAGAAGTGCCGCACTTTTACTGATCTGGTCCTCCCATTGCAGATTATTTGAAATCCTCACTCCCAGGTAGTCTATTGAGCTAACCTTACTTAAAGGGGTCCCATCTAGAATAAGAGTGCATTTCCTAGTTGGTCCTGGACTAAACAACATTAGTTTAGTTTTGCTAACATTCAATTCCAGGCCAAAGTCTGCACAATATGATTTGAACCTATCAACAAGAATTTGAAGACCCAATGGGGTCTTAGAGAGAAGTAAGGAGTCATCTGCAAACAGTAAAATAGGAATTTTCTGCGAGTTTAAAGAGGGGGCATCGTTCTGATAAGTAGACAATACTTGTACCACCTCACTTATAAACAAGGTAAATAGGGTTGGAGCCAGAACACATCCTTGACGACCCCCACTCTGGATAGGGATATGTTCTGTTAATTCTACCCGATTGCCCCATCTAACCTGGGCATATGTATTCTCATGTAACAGTTGTAATAGAAGAATTATGCCATTAGGAGTACCCATCCTATAAAACACTCCCCATAGTTTTTCTCTAGGTACCATATCAAAGGTGGATCGAAGGTCCACAAAAACAACATATAAATTTTGCTTAGCAAGAACTATGTATTACCAATACAAAAGCATCAACCTGAAAACCTGGTATATCGTACTAGTTTTTGGGCGAAAACCCACTTGTAGTGGGGATAGCACCTGATGGTCTTGAACCAAACTTAATAGCCTTCCCAAAAGCTGTTTGGCAATTTCTTTTTGAAGATTGGCAATAAGGCTAATAGGTCTGTAATTTGCTGGGGAGCTCACATTGCCCTTTTTATATATCTTAATTTTTTCGGCCCCTTTCCACGTACTTGGAATTGGGTACCCTGCTGCAATTTTGTTCGAAATTATATTTATATACCAGGACCATACTATTGGTTCACATTTATATAAATCCCCCGGAATCTTGTCCGGTCCTGGCACTTTAGCAGATTTTAGGGAATTGATTGCTGCTATAGTTTCATCCATGGTGAAAATAATTGGATCTTCATATGTAAAGCATTCTGGTCCTGGGTTATCCAGAGAAAAATACATTCTGGTCGTCAGCGGAGAGAAGCATTCATGAGTTGGAAAATTAGTAGGTAGGGCATAAAGTTTAGAGAAGTGACTCACCCAGCTCTCAGCTTAAATATAGTTGCTTGTGGTGCTCTTGCCCCCTCTTTGTCTATTATACAGTAACTTCCAGAAAGTCACGTAGTCATTGATTTTAACTGCATTAAACAGGTTATGCCAAACTGAATCTTCCCAGCTTTTCTTGGCTTGCATTACGGTCTTATTATAGGTATGTCTAGCTGATTGAATTGCCCCCTGGCAACGTGTCGCAGTAACTGTTTTTAAAGCTAATTTTGCCCCAGAACAGTCCTTATTGAACCACACATTGGTTTTGAAATTACAGTCAGGATATTTGATACTGGTCTTTTTATTTTAAAAAAAGGCTGGAGTTTCTTCAGTAAATCTCCATGAATGCGAAGAATAGTGATTTCTTGCTTCTCGTATACAGCCATTATATCAACAAACAACTAATAGATCCCTTTTAGCAAGGAGGGATTAAACAGCGTTTTAGGCCAGCAAACCTGAAAGGAACTATTATACAGCAGTGGGGATGGAACCACAGTGTGGTGGTCATTCTGTGATCTACTGAATATATCACTATACATAGTGAGAAGCAATGGATTGTGATCACTCTCATAACATGGGTCCACCTTCCTATTTTTTTAGGAAGGGCCATAACCTGACATCCACTAAGATATAATCAATTACACTGGTGGACAAACCACGTTTAAAAGTCGGTGTGATCCCCAAATCAGAGGGAGTTCGCCGTTGCAAGCCCTAAGACCGTGTTTGAGACAGAGATATCAGCGGGGAAACAGCACAGGAACAAATACACAGTTGTTTATCCATTAATTGTGGAATACCTCAGAGTTCGTCTTCTTCATCCATTAAACCACTATTTAAACAGGAATGTTCGAAGGAACAATTCATTTCTCCAGCAATAACTACATTTGTCAAAGGTGTAAGGTATCCAGAAATTTAGACAACTGCACCAAAGTCAGACTCTATTCCCCGTGGGACAGATCGAGCATAAACATTAATTAGAATAATCTTAAAATCCCATCTTGCACTAATAATATGGAAATGGAAAAGCACCACCACATTCACGTAGTGGCACAATATCTCCAAGGGAAGGCAATAAATCTGCAGACCTGATCAGCAGGATGAAGCAATAAGTCCATGAACCTGAAATCAACCCACAAGTCCTTCACCAGTACTTTCGAAAGTGAGGAACACCTCAATTAGACCTATTTGCCACACCTCAAAACGCAAAATGCTGAAACTTTGCATCCAGGTATTCTCAACCTCAGTCCAAAGGCAATGCTCTATGGATGTGCTGGTCAGGGGTATTGCTTACACTTTTCCCCCCTCTCCCACTCATTCCCTTTCTGGTTTGGAAGCTTAAACAATCCTCCGTCATCATGATGCTGGTAGCTCCTACATGGGCATGTCAACCATGGTTCACAACACTTTTGAATCTCTCAGTAGTTCCACATCAGAAGTTCCCCAAAGACCAGATCTTCTCACACAAAATCAAGGACAAATAAGACATCCAGACCCCAAGCCGCTCAACCTAGCGATATGGCGCCTGAGGTCACAGAATTGCAGTATTTAGAACTACCACAGGAATGAATGGATATTCTTAAAGAAGCTTGTAAGCCCACAACTAACAATGTTACTAAGCAAAATGGAAATGTTTTGTTATTTGTTTTGTTATTGCCAAATAGAAAACAATGACCTTCTTAAGACAACGGATCAAGAGATTGTCTGCTACTAACTGCATTTACAAAATGCTACTCTTGCTTACACATCCATTCGCCTTCATTTAGCAGCCACAGCTGCATATCTTCAGAACAGACAGCATATTTCTTTGTTTAAAATTCCCATTATCAAGGCATTTATAGAAGGACTTAAAAGAAAAAAGAATTATCCTACCAACGGTTCCTCCAGCCCCATCCTGGAATCTTAACACTGTCTTCACAAGGCTTATGGGCCCCCTTTTGAGCAACTTCACTCCTATTCTTTACAATTCCTCTAATGGACAGTAGCCTTTTTAGTCGCTATCACTTCCCTTAGACAGAACAGTGAGCTCCAACCTTTAACCTTGAAAGAACCTTTTTTCCAAATTCATAAGGAAAAAACTGTATTGTGAACTAATCCAAAATTCCTTCCAAAAGTAGATTCACAATTTCATACCAATCAGTCAATACAATTACCAGTTTTCTTTCCCCAATCAGATTCTGTGGCGGAAAGGGCTCTACAAACTCTTGATGTTAAAAGGGCTCTTACGTATTATATAGATAGAACCAAAGACTTTAGAAAAATAAAAATGCATTTTCTGGCTTTTTCCAATGACCCATAAAGGAGAGCCTATATCGAAATCAGGTATAGCTAGATGATAGTCAAGTGTATTCAAAACTGCTATGTTAAAGCCAAACAACATTTACCTCTACCACCTAGAGCACACTCCACTAGAAAGAAAAGGTGCATCTGTGGTTTTTCTACACCACATACCTTTACAAAACATTATTGTGTAGATGCATTTGTACATAAACAAGAAAATGTTGGACAAGCAGTTCTAAAAACACATTTTCAAACAATTGCAACTCCTGCACGCTAGCCACTGCTTGATAAAGGGACTCCTTTACAGTCTATGCATAGCGTGTGTATCTACAGCCACACATGCCTTTGAACGGAAACTGTTACTTACCAGTAGACATCTGTTCGTGGTATGTAGTGCTGTAGATTTACATGTGCTCTCCCTCCTCCCAAGATGCATGTGGCCGTTGCAATTTATTAATATGTAAACACTGTACAGATGTAAATACATTGCATGTACATCTTTTCTATTCTACCCTACTCTTTTTCACCACTTCACTCTCCCGCCTGCAGAGAAACAATCTAACAAAGGACTTGATGCCCATGTGCAGTAATACCAAAAGGAGGAGTCACTCGATCCTGTGACTCGAATAGCTTCTTCAAAGAAAAACAAGTTGTACCACTACGAATCCAATACTAGATGGCAATCTTATGCACAACATGTGAATTTACAGCACTACAGACCACGAACAGATGTCTACTGGTAAGTAAAATTTTCATTCCTAGTTGTATTTTTGTGAACATTTAATTTGAAAGCAAAGACTCCTCAAACTAGCTTTCATGCTTCTACAAATATCTGCATCTAATCAGAGAGCATTATATGTGGCCTCGGATTGTTGAACTTTGCAGAAGTGTGTACACATTTTTATACTGAGACCACGGTCTGTCCGAACTTACCATACTTCCTCAAAATGCTCACCCTAGTAATAAAAGCAAAACACAAACGCTGTGGGATAGCGTAACTGGATGGACGGAATGCGGAACCAATCAAACATTCACCCCCAGTCACAGATCTGGGTTTAATCCATCCATTATTTTGCTCACCATGCCACCCCAGTTTGAACCCAGCCATATGCAAATCAGTCTTGACCCTGTTCCTCAAGGGAACAGTCCAGCCCGAACTGCCAGGCCAGGTTCTCCCTGGACCGGAAACAAGCATCCTGGGACCGGTTTCAGGGTTTCACCCCTCATCAGCCAGGCTAGCTTGACTCCAGTGGCACAGTGAGCCCGGGATCCACGTCTGGGCATACCCAGCGCACTTGGGGCGGCAAAAGCAAAGCAAAACACAAACGCTGTGGGATAGCGTAACTGGATGGACGGAATGCGGAACCAATCAAACATTCACCCCCAGTCACAGATCTGGGTTTAATCCATCCATTATTTTGCTCACCATGCCACCCCAGTTTGAACCCAGCCATATGCAAATCAGTCTTGACCCTGTTCCTCAAGGGAACAGTCCAGCCCAAACTGCCAGGCCAGGTTCTCCCTGGACCGGAAACAAGCATCCTGGGACCGGTTTCAGGGTATCACCCTTCTTCAGCCAGGCTAGCTTGATTCCAGTAGCACAGAGAGCAAGGGACCCACGTCTGGGCATACCCTTCCCACTCAGGCCTGGCCTAGCAGTTCGGGCTGGACTGTTTCCATGGGGAACAGGGTCAAGACTGATTTGCATATGGCTGGGTCCAAACTGGAAAGGCATGGGCAGCAAAAAAACGATGGATTTAGGCCCAGATCACTGTACTGGGGGTGAATGTTTGACAATGTTCAGCATTCCGTCCATCACTTGTTGTTTTTGCTTTGTCGCCCTAAGTGGGAAGGGTATGCCCAGACGTGGGTCCCGTGCTTCCCATGCCACTGGATTCAAGCTAGCCTGGCTGATGAGGGGTGAAACCCCGAAACCGGTCCCAGGATGCTTGTTTCCAGTCCAGGGAAGACCTGGCCTAGCAGTTCGGGCTGGACTGTTTCCATGGGGAACAGGGTCAAGACTGATTTGCATATGGCTGGGTCCAAACTGGAAAGGCATGGGCAGCAAAAAAAAGATGGATTTAGGCCCAGATCACTGTACTGGGGGTGAATGTTTGACAATGTTCAGCATTCCGTCCATCACTTGTTGTTTTTGCTTTGTCGCCCTAAGTGGGAAGGGTATGCCCAGACGTGGGTCCCGTGCTTCCCATGCCACTGGATTCAAGCTAGCCTGGTTGATGAGGGGTGAAACCCCGAAACCGGTCCCAGGATGCTTGTTTCCAGTCCAGGGAAGACCTGGCCTAGCAGTTCGGGCTGGACTGTTTCCATGGGGAACAGGGTCAAGACTGATTTGCATATGGCTGGGTCCAAACTGGAAAGGCATGGGCAGCAAAAAAACGATGGATTTAGGCCCAGATCACTGTACTGGGGGTGAATGTTTGACAATGTTCAGCATTCCGTCCATCACTTGTTGTTTTTGCTTTGTCGCCCTAAGTGGGAAGGGTATGCCCAGACGTGGGTCCCGTGCTTCCCATGCCACTGGATTCAAGCTAGCCTGGCTGATGAGGGGTGAAACCCCGAAACCGGTCCCAGGATGCTTGTTTCCAGTCCAGGGAAGACCTGGCCTAGCAGTTCGGGCTGGACTGTTTCCATGGGGAACAGGGTCAAGACTGATTTGCATATGGCTGGGTCCAAACTGGAAAGGCATGGGCAGCAAAAAAACGATGGATTTAGGCCCAGATCACTGTACTGGGGGTGAATGTTTGACAATGTTCAGCATTCCGTCCATCACTTGTTGTTTTTGCTTTGTCGCCCTAAGTGGGAAGGGTATGCCCAGACGTGGGTCCCGTGCTTCCCATGCCACTGGATTCAAGCTAGCCTGGCTGATGAGGGGTGAAACCCCGAAACCGGTCCCAGGATGCTTGTTTCCAGTCCAGGGAAGACCTGGCCTAGCAGTTCGGGCTGGACTGTTTCCATGGGGAACAGGGTCAAGACTGATTTGCATATGGCTGGGTCCAAACTGGAAAGGCATGGGCAGCAAAAAAACGATGGATTTAGGCCCAGATCACTGTACTGGGGGTGAATGTTTGACAATGTTCAGCATTCCGTCCATCACTTGATGTTTTTGCTTTGTCGCCCTAAGTGGGAAGGGTATGCCCAGACGTGGGTCCCGTGCTTCCCATGCCACTGGATTCAAGCTAGCCTGGCTGATGAGGGGTGAAACCCCGAAACCGGTCCCAGGATGCTTGTTTCCAGTCCAGGGAAGACCTGGCCTAGCAGTTCGGGCTGGACTGTTTCCATGGGGAACAGGGTCAAGACTGATTTGCATATGGCTGGGTCCAAACTGGAAAGGCATGGGCAGCAAAAAAACGATGGATTTAGGCCCAGATCACTGTACTGGGGGTGAATGTTTGACAATGTTCAGCATTCCGTCCATCACTTGTTGTTTTTGCTTTGTCGCCCTAAGTGGGAAGGGTATGCCCAGACGTGGGTCCCGTGCTTCCCATGCCACTGGATTCAAGCTAGCCTGGCTGATGAGGGGTGAAACCCCGAAACCGGTCCCAGGATGCTTGTTTCCAGTCCAGGGAAGACCTGGCCTAGCAGTTCGGGCTGGACTGTTTCCATGGGGAACAGGGTCAAGACTGATTTGCATATGGCTGGGTCCAAACTGGAAAGGCATGGGCAGCAAAAAAACTATGGATTTAGGCCCAGATCACTGTACTGGGGGTGAATGTTTGACAATGTTCAGCATTCCGTCCATCACTTGTTGTTTTTGCTTTGTCACCCTAGTAATAAAGGCTTTAGATTAATGAACCACAAGTTAGAACATCTTTAACAAACGGACACAAATATTACCTTAACTATGGACAAAGCAGTTCTTTAATCCACAATGTGGTACTGTAGACTGGCAACCAAAGTGTTTGGGCAGCAGGGGATGGGGCCTAAATGTTCCAAGGTCAAAATAAATATGAAAACTTGTTTTCCTTGACCCCAAACAAGATGCCCTGGGGAGTCAGGCTATAGAAATTCCACCCCCTTGTAATAGAGAGATTGAGTAGAATATAAAGATGTGTTTGATCTAAAATTATTATTGAACTCAATTTAAAATATAAAGTATATTGTAGGTCTTTAAAGTTTCTGTATCTGCTAACTGTGATTACTAAAGGGACTGAATATTTTAGTTTTAGCATATCAGTCCTACATATTTCTTATATTCTCTCCTCGAAATATGAATATCACAGTAGAGTGAATACTTAGTTGATGTTTTCATTTATTTTGTATTGTATGCAGTTAGCAAATTGCTGGATAAAGTGTTTGTGCATTTAATAGTAGTGATTTCTCTCTTTTTCTTATTGCCCCCCTCTGCATTTATTGTTGTTTCTTTTTTCACTTGCTCTTTAGTTTTCCAACTTCAGCCCTGAGAAACAATACAGATACACCAAAAAACATGTGCTAGCAGCAGAGCTATACGAATTTGCAATCATTATTAAGTGAATTAATTTACAATTTTCATCTCAATGTTAAAAATTAAAGACAAATGAACATGGATTATCATCTGCAATAAGAACAGCTTGAGTTGAACAGATATTGACACTACTGGATCTCTGAACAACATTGATGTGTATAAAAATGTGACAGTAAATCATTCAAGCAGTACTGAAACTCAATAATGCATTTGAATACTATTTCATACAAGTTTAAGACTTGTTTCTGTTTTACGGATCTGCTCATTTACACTCCCCAATCAAATAATGTGAGTTATTATGTATAAAACAAGATGGGTTTCTGGTTCATATGGGTTGAGTAGCGCAGGGACCCGGAGATCTCCATCTAAAACAATTACCTTCGGGAGGTGTATGCTAGCACTTGTATGACAATTTCATCTATAGATATTGCACCCTAACGATTACCATCACTGTACCCTTTTATTCAGAATTCAAACAACCAGAGTATGATTTGCATTTTGTTTGTTGCAGTCTTGTGTGTGGTTAGCGTAAAATAAATGAGTTTAATTTCCAAATGGTTTGTGCAAGTTCGAGTAAAAGTAAAGCAAGTCTGACCAAGGAAGATCTCTGTAGTGTTTTGTGTGTGTGGGTGTACCTAAGGACTTCTCTGAATTTCATCACACTGGGGTAGCTACCCATTTCTTCACTATAGAGTAGTGCTTTCTGGATATGCAGAAGAACCCAGGGTGGAGTTTTGTGATGAGATTTTAAGAATGTGTGGTTTGTGTTAAGTTTATGACAATTTTATCTGTGTATTTGTATTGTATGTGCGAATATGGCATGTCACAATGCAGGTGATTTGGCTGTGTTTCACAAAACCATGTATGCATGATGGGGACAGCAACCTGTCTAGCGAGAACTGTTAGAGAATGGTCATTTCTAGGTGAGATAAACTAAGGCGTGATGATTATTATAGCAGAAGCGGTTCTGGTTTGTATGGCAAGTACGGTCTATAATGTACTGATGGAGATAATGGGAACATAAACTAGCCATTCTCTAAACCAGAGTTGCTGAATCTGTGATATTAAGTACTTCGACATGAGGGATGGTTAGACCACACTATACAGAGAAGCAAATTTAAGCCCCGTAGGCAGACAGAGTGCAACAGTAATTTTTATGCATCATCTCTACATAGCTGCAAGTGTAGCAAATCTATCTGAGCAGGGCCAGATTTACATATCACATCGAAGGAGGTGTGGAATAACAAAGGAAGGCACCCAGTGTTTCAGAAAATCCCAATAAAATCTCTACGAATCCTTTAAATTTGAAATTCCACAATACTGTCATGGTTACAGTGAGTCAGGTTTATCCTGTGTCTCCAGGTGCTGTAATATCCAGCAAGTAGTCAGTGTGGAGTGACGTTTTGGAACCCAGGAGGTGTGCTGACACTTCTTTGGTGGCTGCAGGAGGCAGACTGAGACAGCAGTGGGACACATTGTGAAGCAGGGGCTTCCTAGCCACACTGTGCATTAGTGGCTGCATAGTATTCCTGGTGAGCTGGCCTTGGAAGTGGCAGCAATGAAGGCCACAATTCAAAGACAATGTCACTCTGTAGGCCTGGAGAGAACAGACTTGGTGAGCTGTGTACCTAATGAATATGTCCATCTTCCGGATTGGGCCAAGGCCAAATTCTCCTGTGTAGTTGCAGCAGACATGCGAGTAGCACTGTAAGGATTTTCGAGGCTGGCTCGTTCCTCATGTCCGCAACGGGTTTAAATGACGTTAAGCAGTTACACTTTCTTGCATGTGATCTTTCAAATCACTCAGCTGTAGAAACAGTGCTAGGCATTTGGTGGGAGACCCATGGAAAGGAGTGGCTATTCAGTGCCTTGTGGATGACTTATCCACGGTCCGGGATTACATTGTTGAAGCATGAGTTCACAAGTCAATGAATGAATGAAAGAAAATGTATAAAGTGCAAACAGATACTTCAGGAACAAAGTCTCCTGGTGCCACTATGACAATGCAGGAACAAAGACACACCCATCCACTGTAATACTATCTGTATTTAACCACCCACTCCATCTTGACCACTCACTCCATTTGTGCTGAGCTTAACTTCAGGTGCCTGCTGTCACATCGGTGGTGCAGGGTTTTTCCACACTGAGCTTGTTTTCCATATATAATGTGTTTGCACTTCTTTCCACCAGCACCAGGTTGCACTGCGCAGGAACATAGCATGGGGACAGTAGACGAGATAAGACAGTCTCAGCTTGGGAATGTTTTCAATGTTTTCATTACGGAACAGTACTACTCCTCTGTCTCTGGAATGCACATTGGGGCAGGGCCCGTTCCTTTGCATGTTTTCAACACAGACCGAGTACAGCCAGCACTTGAATTTCATAACTTACTCAAAGGGAGGGGGAGGCTGTCAGAACCTTCCTCTTGGGATTTGTTTAAGGTATATAAGGTGGGGAAGCTTGGCACTGAGGCTGAAGAAACTCAATTTTGGGGGTGGACGTAAAGCCCAAATCAAAACCCATCAGGGAGGTTCTCCTGTCTCAGCTGTCCAGGGTACCTCAGCTCGACGTTGGCATGATTGATGTTGGATTCGATCCGTATGGTGATGCATTTTTTATTCTTAACTATATAGCGTTGCTGTGCACGTATATAAAAATAAAAAAAAAATATATATATATATACACACACACACACACACACACACACACACACATATATATTCACTGCATATATTCATTGTTGATGTATTGCACTTTTTATGCCGGTCATTATTTAACTGCGGTGAGTATTTTAGCATTTACACATGTTTCACTGCATTCAATTTAAATGCTCATGTTCACATTTTCGTGTGCTTTTATATGCTATCTGGGAAGTGCCTTAATAAATTAATTACTCAAACTAGGAGTGCTGCATTCCTTGGCATCAATTTCCTCTTAGTTTGAAGCAAAGCAGAACATCCACTCACACCAGCTGTGACTTAAATGTCACTTAAGAAAGAAATGTTTTAAACTGTTGCTTTTAAGGCTTACGTTTGGAAATGTATAATTTGTTACATCTCTGGCATTCACTGCTGGTAGCATGAGGAAGTGACAACCATGGAAGGGCCTTTGTTACGAATACTCCCCTAAAATACTCTAGAATATAGAACACCACAAAGCAACACCTACATAAATCCTATTAAACGAGGTGAAGATCAAATGGTGTGCACCTCGAAACTGGGTGTACCAATGAGACAACAAAGCGAGCCAACTTCTTACTTAGCTATGCTAAAGATGAGACAAATCTACTCCTATTAATGGTATACAGCACTCACACAGCCATATGGTGACCTGTAGCGGCCATGCTGAATAGGCCTTAGTGGAATACTAATGGCACAAATCTCTAAAAGCACAAACCTGGAGATGATCAATGTGCAAGGATTCATGTGGGACCTGCTGAGGAGGTTGCTTTCTTCATCACAAAAACAGAGTACACTGTTCCAAGGGTGAGAAGCAGGGAAACCTAAATATTTAGGAGCAAGAGCCCTCACACATCCAATCAGATGTCATGCTTCATCATCGGGAATGCTCCTCGTCATACCGGCACTGCAATGTCTGACGAGCTCCCCAAAAGGGGGCCCTTTGCCGGAGATCTTTAGTAGTGACTGCCGTAATAGAATATACTTATGGACAATGCCTACATGCAGACACCAAATAAAAAGGAGAGGGGAAATCTAGAACTGGCTCTAAACCTCAAAATACATCACCAGTTTTATTCAGCTAATATAAGGTGTAGGCCAAGGTTAAAAACAAATCGAAAGTGATGGTTGAGAAATCATGCTCAGTCACTCTCTGAATAAATAAGAGGCAGGAAATTATCACAGAACCTCTAACCGTAGGTCAACATGTTTCGCGTCTGGTGGTCCAGCCGGATCCATTGATGCTTCATCAGGACCAAAAAACAACTTCTCCTATATCAAACAAATCAGACACTAATAAGTCTCACTAGTCAGTATACTAGGGAACAGTCACTTACGTTAAGCAAACTGTACGTCCAGTCAAACTAAAAATTAAGGTCACCCTGTAAAACAAGGAATTGTTTAGTATACATCAAAACAAAGTTACGTACTGTTATTTACACAAAGTGTGGCAAACAGTGCAAAAAAAGTGGAGACAGTGCTCAGTGGTAGTGGGAACTGCTAAAAAGCTTACCATCCCAAATTCTGGAATATGGCTCCTTGGGAAAACAAACGCCTAGGACTGTTGCTGCTATTATCAAGAACAGGAACCATAAACAAAAGATGAAAATCATCTCAAACCTGTATCAGTCTGGACAGCACCTTAAGAACATGCACAAATACACTCAACTACTATAATAGGTCTGTAGGACACACCCAGTGTGATTGTTGCATGATAAATACAGTCTCAACTATAGTTAGTATAAGGGTGACAAAAATAATGCAATAGTCATCAGCCTATCTATAAGGGTAGTAGGCCATGGCAGAAAGCGCCCAAATTTTAACACACTCATAAGTGTGACTCACCGAGAAGCGGAGAGGTTGCTCAACCTAATGAAAATATGTATAGCTGACAAATCGGGGCAATGCATTAATAAGTGCAAAAGTACTGCGCTTGTAATGGCCTCGTATGGTGAGGCTGGCTGAAAGAGAAAAAGTGACCGGCGATCCTCGTTGCTAAATAATTGGTAAGGTACTCACATAATCAACAACAGGTCCGCGCTGTAGGACCTACCCTCCGGCAGTGCTCCCGAATAGTAAACTCGGAGCGCTGTCGGAGCAGCTTATACGCAGCGTAGGCAGAAGTAGGGAAAACTTCCGGCTCGCACGTCTGGAGGGCAAACGACAAAGGAGACGGAGGGAGGAGAAACCTCTCTCCGTCCGATTGCATAAACATCGAAAAAAGACTAGTAGTGCTAGTATATACTGGAAATCACCATGATGACCCACAACTAGTTGTAATGGCACATACATACGGCAAAAGCATCGATAAGGGCAACATTGTACATTAGAAACAGTAGAGTGTAAAGGGACAGTGGTTAAACAGTGACCAAACACATTTTTAATAATAAAAGACTTTCTTCATCAGACAGGGATCTCCTCAAGAAGGATTATAACTAGAAGGAACTGAAGACCATTGAACTGAAGAAACTCCAGCATGGTAAAACGCTTGGAACCAAAGGATTTCGGGCAGAGTTTTTTTTTCTTTAAATATCCTGCCGTGGTTGCAATGCTACCTGTAGTGGAAATGTGGATAGAGGCTAATAACTCCTGTGTCCTCTCCCAATTAATGAATAGCTGACATCGTTTTCATATACAAACCATGCTTGACCACCGACGCTATGCTCCCCGCCTGATTTCACAAATCAACATTAAGCCTAAAATTATTTCCAAGCTATTGGCCACTCGTTTTCTGGGTGTGAGCAGATTACTGGTACACCAAGATCAAAGCAAGTTCATGCCAGGTAGCTCTACACGCTATAATATCTTGTGGCTGAACAATGCTCTGCCATTGTGCAGCCACCTGAAGGATCACCAGGTTCTTTTAGTGGAGCTGGAGAAGGCATCTGACTGATTGGAGAGGAACTACCTTCTTAAGGAGAGGCTCTACATCGGGCCCAGGTTTCTGGGCTTCCAATACCTTTCATTTAACGATTTGGCAGCTAGAGTTTGAATCAGTGGTGTAATCCTGGAGGCCTACTTGATCAGAGGAGGAGCCAAACAGAGATGCCAAATGTCTGCATTGCTATTCACTATAGCGCCTAAGTCTTTGATGGAATGGGTCCACATCAAAAATGTAATACGGGGATTTGAATGGGCATCTGTATTGGTAGACATGGTTTCTTAATATGTGCATAACCTGTTGTTGTCCCTTCATGAAACAAGAAGATTGTGATCCTGAAGATTGCACGCTACTGTAGCTCCAATTAAATGGGAAAGAGCCCAACCATGGGCAATAGTGTGATACATTCGTTGAGACTGGAATCACTGGACCTCAAATGGGCAACCGGCTTGATTTCTTCGGAGGGGTGCCCTTACCTGGGTGTCTACTGCCAGACAGGAAGCCTGCCCATGGGAGCCTAGCTTGACTCCTCTGTGAGTGCAGTTGCTGAGAAAATAGTGTTTCCAAGGTTGCAGTATTAGCTGCAGAACTACCCATTCGATGTTCGTTT
This sequence comes from Pleurodeles waltl, assembly GCF_031143425.1. Lineage (NCBI taxonomy): Eukaryota > Metazoa > Chordata > Amphibia > Caudata > Salamandridae > Pleurodeles > Pleurodeles waltl. The sequence goes on from NC_090444.1 coordinate 404,843,106, forward strand.
TGTTTTGTTTTTTTTAAATGGTATTGACATGGTGGTTTGCTCCTTCCTCTGAATGGTGGAGGGCCCTACCTATTGCCTTAACAAAAGCTACAAGTCTCCCTCTTTGATATACCATTGTGTAACATCTGATCACTACAAATGACTGGGTGCGTGATCTTCAAAATGATCCTGCGTAACCTGGTAAATGGGAGACACCCACACGCTGCATTTTTTGTATAATGGGGTGTGGAGTGACACTTATCTACTACGATCACTATCAATAATTTATGGCAGGGGCAATGATGGACACATGGCGAATTTGCAGCCACACCTGTGAAACACCACTTCTGGTGGAAACAGCTCTTTGAGATGTTAGCTTCCTTATTTCTTTCCATTGCTGGGATGTCATTGGCATATGTACACTGGGGGATATAATGACTGGTGATGTCATGAGCTCCTTCGCACACCTCAATACACATATAACATGCAGAAATGCCAATTCTATAAATACTTGCAAAATGGAGCACATACTGTCTCCAAACATTAAAGACATCACAGATCTCCCAGACTTCAGCCAACTAGTATTGGGTGACATGGATGCTTGCAAGAAATCAAAGTTATATCACTCCTTAGTGATGTACACCCTGGACTCCTTGTATAACCTTCGGCTTGTATGGGCGAGAGACACTGGGGGAAACTCCCAGATGAGGCCTGGCAGGCAGCCAAGATGACACTGCATAAGGGGGTAACTGCAACCCACTATTGGATGGTTCAGCTGAAGTTCTTGCATAGAATTTGTCACCCATCACAGAATGTGGCTCTCCCGACTGCCGCAAGTGTGGGGCTCTACTGGTGCATACAACAGTGGTTTGTCCCAAGATACGGCCATTTTGGGACAGGGTACTGGGTACACTGATGGAGGTAATCGATTGGCAGATAACGAAGGACTCAAAACTGCTGCTTCTTCACATACTCTTAGACCCTGACACAAAATGTTATAAACTTGGGCTGATACACCTTGACCTATTAATCACAAAGCAAGATATTAAGCAGAAATAGAAGGAACAAACTTTATGACTCTGAAAGCTGGGCATAATAGAAGAGACCACTGTAGGATGTTTGAGATTCCAATCTACTGACCACACCACTACCTGAAGAAACATGAGCTGGTCAGGGGAGACTGGATGGACTAACGGGGAATAGCCAGATCACCAGATTACTTAATATTAGCGCAGTGTTTCAAATTTGAAATTTCATGGTGGGCTCGGTTGCTGTGGGAAGATTAACAGAATACTGCAAATGCCATATGGTGTACACCATGGATGGGACATGCAAGTTATACACATAGTGCATTCTGTAGTTCCTGACAGTGTTAAAAGCAATTGTTTTATTAAAAAAACAAAAATAATAATATGTGACAGGAAAACCACACAACCATAACCCATATGAAAATATCAAATGGGTGGAAAAAGTTGTTTTTCCATTCATCTCTTTCTTTTATAGGCAGCGCATGGTAACGGATACTGATCGTTAGACATAATTTGACTGAACCCTCTATAGATGAAATAGGGTTTCCAGATGGCGATGAGGAACGTACATGTACATGTACGTACAATCAGCCAATTTTGGAAATTCTCTTGAAAGGAATCTATATGAATCACCCTCTTAGCCTCTGAAAATATGAGTCCTAAAAGTAGAAAAGCGCCTGCTTCAACATGTATAGTGAAATCATTCATCCAGTGCGTGGAGTGGTACGTACGCACTACTAGATTTGAAGCAGACACGGATTCTTTCAGTTCTTCTACTTAAGTAACCTCCTAGCCATAAGGGCACCAGTAATGCCAGGCTCTGCTTAATACAGTTCAATTTCATGCACAGAATATACCCACAGAGGTCCATAACTGTCAACAGAGTGATGCTACATATTTTCGCCTGACAGGTGAATGCCCATTGAAACATGCATACTATTTACATGGAGCTGACTTATCACACTTTGGTTGGAGTTGCAAAAGAGTCCGCAAATGATCGTTTGGTATGCGTGCAACCATAACCAAAAATAACAACGTGAAAATGTATTCACTTTACGCAATTGCTGGGGGAAAACGACTGGCTATACACTGGCTAAGCCCACAAGATTGACGGAAAAGAGATTTAGGAGAATAAGTGGTTATATAACCGTAATAAGTCTGACGTGTTGTGAAGTTAATATCAAAAGTGTGAATAACTTGTACATGAACCTGGTTTCCCCCAGACATGAAATTTTAGGTTTTGTAACATGCAAACAAATAAACTCAATAAAAATAGGTTTAAAAAGTAAAAAAGATTTTTGTACTTCAAAGTGCTATAAACAGTAAGGGTGCATGAGGCAAGAAGCAAAGTCACAATGTTGGCATCCCAAACGACCTCTAACTAGTCAAATGTGTAAATTGTATTAATCTGCACTAAAATCTATTTCAAAGACAGAACACCTAATAGAAAGCAACATCCAGGATAATATTTAGTTGTAACAGTTGAAGAACAATAACTCAAATAGAACGTACTTAAGTGTGCATTGTCCATTTCTGTGACTATATTTCTTCCTAAAAGGAATTACTCTGTCCCTTCCTAAACCTAACAAGAGCACAGCAGTCAAGGTGGCGGCATTATTGTGGAATGTGTACTGTGACCACAGACTAAATAAAAGTAAGCCTCAAGTCAAGGAAGACAAAAGAACTCGCAGAGGTCAGTCCATATGCAGATATTCTCAACTTCTCTCATACCAAAGAACTCTGGTCAATTTAGCACTGCCCAGGTTCAAAGGGACCTGTCTCTTATTTATCAATAGAGCAGCACTACATGAGAGAAACAAGCATAGACAAAACCAATGGCTCTTGCCTAGGCGAGAGCTATTGCTTTTCCAAGGTCTTTCAGCCATGTTGTAAAACATCACAGAGGCTGTGCAGTATGGCTAAAAGTTAGAAAAAAACACACAGTGTAAAGCGGCCAGCAAGTAAAGCAGCACAGGAACAGTGCGAGCAGCTTATGGACCCTAATCAAGATGAAGCGATCAGTACTTGGTCCATGGCTCCACACAAAAGAAGAGAAAGTGAAGCTGGCATGCACTGGTCAATTAGAAGGCAGCAAATAAGAGAAGCCAACAAATAGTAAGCAACGGGCAGGCTCCAACCTCCTTTTAGAAAACAATTTCTTTTGCAAGCAATAGCACACAAGTGCTGTCTTAGGCAAGAACTAAAAAGGGAAATGGAGCATGGGAAAACATTGAAGCTTAAGGGAACTCTTAGGGTTATGCTTCTTTACTGTCTGTCTGCCCATTTTCACCTCTCAAAGATATACTGGAACTACCTTTCAAGACATCTGAACAAACATGAGATGGGTAGGGGAGACTGGATGGACTATTGGGGAATAGCCAGATCACTTAATATCAGTGCAGTGTTTCAAATTTGACAGTTTCATGGTGGGCTCGGTTGCTGTGGGAAGATAAACAGAATACTGCAAATGCTATATGGTGTACACCACGGATGGGAAATGCAAGTTATACACATAATGCATTCTGTATTTCCCGACAGTGTTAAAAGCAATTGTTTTATTTAAAAAAAAAAAAAAAAAAATAATGATAGTAATAATAATAATAATAATAATAATAATAATAATAATAATAATAATAATAATACGTGACAGGAAAACCACACAACCATAACCCATACGAAAATGCCAAATGCGTGGAAAAAGTTGTTTTTCCATTCATCCCTTTCTTGTATAAGCAGCGGATGGTAACGGATACTGATCTTTAGACGTAATTTGACTGAACCCTCTATAGATGAAATAGGGTTTCCAGATGGCGATGAGGAACGTCGCCCCATGTCAATGGCCTACCTCTTTCTCTTGTTATAATATACCAAAGAAATCTTGCTAAGGTTCCTTCTCTAGCAGGTACACTTTAATCTTTTCTCCCTATCCAGCACCCAAGGTAGGGAGAGCTAACATGCACCTACAGATTACCCATTGCTTCAACACTGTTGTCCACCCAACAAAATGAATTCCTATAGAGCAGAACAAGAATGCAAGATATTTGAACTACGAGGTTGGAACTCTCAAACCCTCCCTGCACTCTGCACAAGGAGGGGAGGATGTACTCCAATAACAGAAACAGGCATACTAGTTTCAACTAAGACCCTATACAAAATAAAGCAAATGGCATCATTCCAACATGGGAGGGTGTACTAACCAATGAAGGAAATGTACAAAATAGTTTTTAGAATTTAGTAGCCCTTCAGCGTGCACAAACACCATCTATGCATCTCAATAAAGATATGACACCCTTTAAGGCCTCTTCAATGAGTGATCCATCACTGATCGTTAGCTTTCGACATCTACTTCTCAGCCACACTGTTTGTCTTTCCTGTCCCACTCATCTACTGTGTCTTTTCTACTCCATTCAACCACCCACTCATGCAGATTCTTTTATCCCACTCCTGTTCCCATGACAAGAAACATATAGCCTAAAGCTTTAAGGCTCGCTCCCAGACATACTTGCCTAACTGGTCTACCAGGTAAATCGGTTTCTCTACCTCAGCTGCCAGTATGATGCATAGCATGCTGAACACTTCCCCTGAAACCAGGACCATTCTGGATGAATTCATCATTGCTTTATTAAACCTCCATGTAAACACTTCCTAGATCAGTGCTTCTTAACCTTTTGACTTCTACAGACCCCTACGTAATCATTACAGGAACTTTGGGGCCTCCCCAGAGTCAATACAGAAAGCCAGGAACCTCAGAATAAGCATTTTCGATGATATGAACTACAACAATACACAAAAATGTAGAAACAAATGACGAAATATTTCATTAAATTCACAAATATTTTATTTTAAAAAATCAAAACTTTAATTTTAATGGGAACGTTGGAGCTTTCCCACAATTCAATTGTATAGTCCATATTATATTCTGCTTGTTGCACTTGCACTGCTCCCAGTAACAAAGTATACAAACTGTAGACCTGATTCAGAGTTTGAAGGAGGGTTACTCCGTCACAATGGTGACGGATAGCCTGTCTGCTGAAATATAAATCTCATACAATATAATGGTATTTATATTTTGGTGGACAGGATATCCGTCACTGTTGTGACTCTAAATAAACTAAACTAGAAATTCTAAATAAGGCCCTTAATTTTAATCCTCCAATTTCAAATTCCTACACATTTACAGAATGTTGTAGTTTTAAAATCTGTAATTTTACATGTTGCTTCTTTATTTATAGACACTTTATTAATCTGTTAATATTATTTCATTATCTAAGCAGTCAAAGACCCCTGAGTAGGCTTTGCGGACTCCTAGAGGTCCCTGGACCAGAGCTTAAGAACCACTGCCATAGACTCTTTAGAAGCAGATAACTGCAGGGCCACATCCAATGGAAACTTCATTGGTAGAATCCTTAAGCAGACTATTTCACTTCAACTCCATACGCCAAGTTAATCTAACAACCTAGTCCTTCTTGTGCAAGAGGGTTTTCATCCAGGTAAAGGTATGAATTACGATTTACTTCAAAATAGGAAGACTTCAGTATGCAGATGGTCTATGATGGCTGGATTTCCGATTCTTCTCAATCTCATCATTATTCTGGATGTTTGATCATTCAGTGCTACTCTACAGATTTTATTGGCTGGCATTTCAAGTCACAATTCTGAAGTCGATCTTCTCTCTGATCATCTCAGAAAAGGTTCTATAGCTCATTTTGCATCTCAATCCTGACAATTTCAAATCATTGCTGCTCAAGGCTCTCCAAAACTGATATTCAAACATATATCTGGCCCTCTAACTATAGCATAAAATAAATCCACACAACAAATCAACACTGAACAGTCCCAACAGCTTTGGCAGATAAATGTACGTTGCTGAAGTTGATCATTTGATGACATTCATCTCACTTCACACTAAGCTCTCTCAAAATTGGGACCTCGACCTGTGGTAACTCTGGGCTCCTATTTGACAGTTTAAGCTGATTCCTGGGTTAGCCCCCGTCACCTAGACAATATATAAACAAGGAAGGCCAATAGGTTTCACTTTGGCGACCTACTGGCTTTTCCAATGCCTTTTAGCCATGCTGCACAGCATTGTGAAGATGGTACCCGCCACAGTGGTGAAAAACTAAAGAACAAAACAAACAAAAAAGAAAATAACAAGCAGGCACAATGACTTGGCAGCATAATTTTACAGGTGCCTACATGCTCTATTACACATGCATGCCTACAAAATGACGCAGGTGCTCTCATCAATTTGCTGCACAATCTTCTGTAAAATAAAATAAGAACATTTTAAAAATGACAAAGGGTGAGGGGAGGGGGCCACAATGGAGCAGGCAGGGGAGGAGAAAGAAGTACTCGACGGAGAAGCATACAAGAGAGAATGCAATGCGGGAGTGAGACAAAATACAGTGTGAACAACACGCAGGGGTTGGGTAGAAGCAGAGGGGCAAGAAGGAGAACAAGAATCATGGGTGGGAGGGGAGTGCATGAGGGAAAGAGCTGAAAAACACATGCACACTCATGGAGTGCCTAGCCAACAAAAATGCAATTCCCAAAAAGTAAGCTGTGGAAGGACATGAGTAAAGATGCTACACTTAGGGTGAGGAACAAAGGCAGAACAAAAAGGAAAGGTTGACCAATCAATGCTAAGCAAAGGGTGCTTTTTAAGTCTACTGTAAATTTCCGATAGATCTTTTGGAATCAAACGGCTTGAGCTGTCTGGAAGGCTTGGCATTAAGATGGACCTTTTCCTGGCACAAATTTGATCCATTCTCACTTAATATATGCAATAGAAAAACATACATTTTCCACCTCAAATATTGAAGTACGTTTATTTTTAGCCTATGCTCTCAAATGCCTTTGCCTCTAAAAGAGCCCACATGAAAATGACAATTGTAGCAAAATACCATGATAGCTCAAGAAATGACTTCTGGCATTTCCACTATGCTAACATCAGTGTGTTTGACCGCAATGTCTCAAATGGGCTTCAGAGACCACATCGTATCAGTGAAATACGTCCTTCATTAGCTACTAATATTCTCCTTGAATCTGATTCAAGGCACTCTGTTTAGTCCTCTCGGTACTGCATGGCACAGGTCCTGAAATCCCACGGACCGGACATATATTTTCGGTCTGTGAACATATGTTTTCAGCCTAGAATCACTCTCAGCTCAAATGATGCATACCTGTTGGCCGTTCCATGGAGATGCACTAGACCGAGAGAATTTCTTTATCCGTAGGAGCAGCTGTTTGAAACAGTACCCTGAAGCACTTTTACAGTCATGAAAAACCATCACACATCGAGTAAAGCCTTGAAACTGTGGCTTTTTGTGTTTACCATCTCTTTGCTGATAGCCGGTCCTTAAGGTTTACCTCTCCACAGTTTTTCCAAACTGTATCAGAAGGCCACCGCCACATAGTCAACGGTACACCGCCTCAATGGGCCTTTTCATCTCTTCATAACAAACAGTCTAAGACTTTCCTCATTCGACTGCATTCTCTTAAAGACCCAGCTATGTGCAGCTACCCACAGTGAATATGATACTCATTGCTTCACCTCTCAACTACACAGGCATTTTGTGCAGTGACACTATAATTAAGCAACATGGTTCATAACTTTTTTGAGGACTACCATATACGACAACAGACACTTCTTACTAAGAAATACTCCATTCAAGGACCTAAACAATCACTTGATTTGTGTGATGGGTGGTTGTACAAGCAACATTTTCAGCAAAAATGTCCTACTATGACATATGGGCAGGCAATATTTGTGGCAGCAAGTTATGCAGACATCACGCACAAAAAACAAATCGTTTTGAACATACGTTGCATCCTATTTCAACACTCTGGTTACCACATATCTAGGCTAGAACAGCCTGCATGTCTACAACAAACTCCCTTTTCCAGTCTACTAGCATACAGTAATTGTAGCGACACAGCAGCAAGCTGGTCAATTTATTGGAGCCCTGTAGAACACTGTACACAGGAGTGGACATGATTCAAGGTTATGTTAGTCCACTCAGCATCATCGCAACTATGCACTCACTACATGGTGAGCATAACAAGTGATGCTACTGAGAAGTAATATTGGCCAACAATGCACTCAAAGCCCATACAGATAGCAGTTGTATTCTCTACAATCACAGAGAAAAAGCACACACTAACACTTATTCTTCCTTATAACAAGGACGCTAAGCACCATTGGCATTCCTCTTGCCTGGCACTACTCTTAGCGAACTGAAGAAAGTGCAGTGCAGTAAAGAGTAGGCAGACAATAGAGGCATGGAACACTGTTAGTCAGGCTAAACCACTCCATAAGGCTGTAGAAGCACAAAAACTCAAGCCTGTGGCATACCAGACCATGGAGACTCCAAAGACCTAAGTACGTGGTTTAATGGTTGTTGTGTACCAGTCACATTCACTTGCTGGTTATGGAGGCAGTAGCAGTGCAAGAAAGCTTCTGGTGTGAATAAAAGTTGATCCTTTGTAGGTTGTAAGATGTAGGTTTGTTCAGCTTAGTTACAAGTTACAGGTACAGTCCACCAGGAGCAGCATCCTTGCTGCTCAACCCACTCCCATCAACGGACTATTCACACCAACGAGGCACTCATCAACATTCTGTGACCTCACACACGCACTGGCTGAGACGCAGAGAACCCCACCCTAGTGTAGCGTTGCAGGGTTGTGTTAGTGTTGCATTGCAGGGTTGTGTACCCTATTGTTGCATCGATGGGTTGTGTACCCTAGTGTTGCGCTGATGGGTCGTGTACCCTAGTGTTGCGCTGATGGGTCGTGTACCCTAGTGTTGCGCTGATGGGTCGTGTACCCTAGTGTTGCGCTGAGGCGTATGTTGCACCTTCCTGTCATTTTGCATTGCAGAACGGGGTGAGTGTGGTGTTGCGTTGATGAGTATGTTGCACCTCCTTGTTCTAGTGTGTTGATGAAGGGGGTGAGTGTAATTGGATTGCATTATGTGTTTATTACTGCATCTGATATTTTAGGACTGTTTATCAATTATTTACATCTTTAGTCCTTTTTATTTACACGGCTCGAAAAATCCACTCAGCCACTCTCATTGGCGAGTCTTATTTGATCAGGTCGAGCTATTTTTAAATCAAAAAGATGGGGGATGGGGAGATTGACTGGTCCAGTGCACATTCTCCCAAAACACAATATAGCAAAAAATATAGGTGCACTGTTCCAAGCTAGAGGACACAAAAATACATCTCACAGGTATACAATAGTACTGAAGCAGATGCTCTCATGTATCATCATCGGGCTATGCGCCACTTCAGACCGGCGCTGCAATGTCTGACGGGGCCCTCCAGAGGGCCACCTAGCTGAAAAACTTGTGTGAATAACAGTACCAAAGGTCTTGGGTTACTGAAAAACAGGTGGAGAGATACATAATAAAACTGGCTCGGACACCTCCTCCGTGAATTTTTTTTTAATACACGAGCGAGGACCCAGTCAAGATTAAAAACACATGTAGAGTGAAAGGGAAATAATGGTCCCACACTTTACATAATTAAGGGAAAAGCATAATAACTCTGACCACGGTAAAAAGTCAACATGTTTCGTGCCTAAAAACGTCCAAAAGGTTCTACTGGCGCTTCATCAGGACTTGAACAAAACTTTCTTCAGAACATCAGGTGTGTGAATACACTCTATTCAAGGAATAAAGACTTACTCACAATAGTTCTGTGTATGCTAGCACAAAACTACGGGGAACCTGTGGAGACATAAAACAGGTGTACCAAATAATTACTTATTACTTTACAAACAAAATATAAAATAAGTGATGGTACATACGAGGCTGGAAGTGCAATACTGTGGCAACACTGTGCTCTTGTTAATGGCACAATAGAAATAATGCTTACCGGCCATGATCAAAGGTAGAGCTCCCAAAGAAGACATGATAAAAATCATTCGGAGAATCTATAATGGTATATTGCAAGAAAAACGTATCGAAGTCAATCAATTCATCAAAATGAACCTGTGGGAGTATGTCATAACAATGTACTCTTAGAAAGAAATATGAAAATTAAGAGTGTTATCAGGGTCATATATCAAGGATATTATAGACATACATGCTGGTTCGATCATTCCATTAATACATAATATTGCAAGAAAAAAGAGGGGAAGGAGGGCTCATAATACTGTAGCAATAGATCAGACAATGTCAAATCAACCAAAAAACTGAGAAACACCGGGGCTGCGCAGTTGTAGTGGGGCTGGAAAATTTCTGAACCATCACCCACCAAAACTGCTGCACCTCCCTACATGCCCAGGCCAAATGGATGAAGGAATCACCTGACTCCCCATACCGAGGGCATCCTGTCTCCTTCGTTGGGTCCATCTTATTAAGACGAATAGGCGTGATGTACACACGATGAACAAAATTAAAGTGCAACAACTTAAACCTATGATTAAAAGAAACCGTACGTTCCAGAGACCGTGACAGACTCCAGTCCCCATCTTCTAAGGGGTTCTCCAACTCTCAATAACAGGCCCTACATGCTACACACTCCACCTCCACACTATCCCCACGCAGCGCCATGTGAAACAGAGTAACCAGGTGGGAATCCTCTCCCCAATTTATTAACCCCTTCAACATCTTTGACGCCACAGGGGCCACTGGAAATCCAGACCAGACCTCCCGCGCCACACTCTCAATCTTGGCATACTGCAAGAACTGGCCAGCCCTCAATCCAAACATATCTTGCGCCTCCCGATAGGAAATAAACTCACCATTGGGATATAAATCACCCATCACCAAACAGCCTCCCATTCTCCAAGCCTCCATTGGCATACAAGTATCTATGTCCCGAAAGGGGGCCAGACTCCTGAGTCTCAGTTCCCTATCAAAGGGGCACGCGTTAGTATCCTCTTAACTGCCTGTTCCCAGATCCCAGCTGTGTTTTTAACCAGGTAGGGGACTGGAGCCACCGACCTCCCACCCCACATCAACACGTGCACCCATGCCTCCACTCCCAACATGCCAGCAATCAGCCGCTTATCCCAATTATCCATCTGCATCATCCATTTAGTAGCATGTTTTAGATGCGCTGCATAATAGTAGAGTCTAATATTAGGGAGTGCCAACTCTCCATCTTCCATATCCCTCTGTAACGCAGACAACGCCACCCTGCTACAACAGCCAGCCCAAACCAAGGAGATCAACAGGCTATCCAGACGATGAAAAAGTCGAGCTGTCAGTGGAAACAAAGACTTCTGAACCAGGTAAAGACAACGTGGCAAGAACACCATCTTGGTCACCACCGCCCTCCCTATCACGGACAGAGGCAGCTTATTCCAGAACCCTACAGAACGCTCCAAGCCCTTTACCACCCGTTCCACATTGTGTTTCAGATGTGCCCCAAATTCTTCGATTAACTGCAATAACAGAGGAACCGATAAACCTGTCTGTCTGAGGTACAGCAGCGCATCATCAACATAAAGGGAGACAACATGTATGGCCCATCCCACTAGAATACCCCAGGGCCCCGATTTCTCCCAGAGCCAGGCCGCCAGCGGCTCGACCGCTAAAGCAAATCGAAGCGGTGACAATGGGCAAACCCATCTAGTACCCCACACCGATCGTCCAAGCATCCGAGAGCTCACCTCTCACCCAAACACATGCAGTGGGAGCAGTATATATTAGGAGCACCAAAGTGCACAATTGAGGGCCAAATCCCATTCCCCGCAGAACTGCCAATAAGTACTCCCACTCCACAGTGTCAAAAGCCTTCGTCCACCACCCCCCGTTTCATGTACAACATGTGCCAAACAGCTTAAATTGTGCTGCGATCCGGGATGAATCCACATTGATCCTCGTGTACCAGGTCCCGGATCACTCCACGCAGTCGGGGTCGCTAAAATTTTACAAAGGATCTTGACATCTGTATTAAGCATTGTAAGCGGACGATACGAAGAGGGGTCATCGGGGTCCGCTCCAGGCTTAAGCATTAGACAGACAACACCCTGTCACATGGTCTCAGGGAGAATACCCCGATCCCGTGCCTCCCCAAACACCGCAAACAACTTCTCCCCGAGCAGAAGAGGAAACGCCAGGTACAGTTCAATCGGGAAACCGTCCCCACCAGTCGAGACCTAGACTTCGACAATGCCTTCAATGCCGCACCCACAGCTTCACCGGTTATCACAGCCTCAAGGCTCTCCATACAATCCGGCTCTAAACGCAGAAGTCTCAACTGGCCAATAAACTCACCTAATCTAGTGTCCGAGACAGGAGGACCGGCCCTGGACACATCCTGCAAATGCTCTAAGACCTGAAAAATGTCCCTGCAGTTAATCATCTGTACCCCCTCCGCATTCCTAATACGCAGGATGGGAGGAGATTCAACCTCCTGTTTAAGGAGCCATGCCAACAGCTTACCAGCCTTGTCACCCTCCCGGTGAAGACGTTAGCTATACGATCTAAGGGTAACCTTATCCAGTGTGTCGAAGCAGTCACTAACCTTCTTAAATAGCAGAAGCTGCTCCTGCTCAACCTCAGGGGTCACCGGCATCTGATGCTGTGCTACCTCAAGATCGCTTTCCCAACGTGTGAGCTCCTGTTCCATTTGTTTGCGCACCCCACATGTTGTGCCAATACACACTCCCCTTAAAACCGCCTTCATGGCAGCCCCTTGAGTTTGTCGTACCCCAATTAAGATCCAAATAATCCTTAAGGGCTGCCGCCATTTTCTCACGACAACTAGCCTCCATAAGAAACAAGGGAGGCATACGCCACCCACGAGACATATTAGCATCAGTTCCCTATAACACATACATCAGAACAGGTGCATGATCAAACAAGAACATCCCTAAATGCTTGACACCCAACACCTGTGAACAAGTCAGTCCGCCCAGGAGGAACCGATCCAACTGGCTATATGTATTATGTGTCTTAGAGTGACAGGTGAATTCCCTCAGCTTCAGATGCAGTTCTCTCCAACCATCCCAGAGGCCTAAATTATGCATAATCTCTGTAAGCGATCTTGTAATCAATGGCTTGGATCCCCACTTAGGAGGAGAACGATCCACCTCACCATTCAATATACAATTATAATCTCCAGCCCATACCACAGGGGAGGCCACCCCTCCCCCAACAGTTCAGGTATGGTGTCATAAAATGAGGGGTCATCTATGTTAAGGAGGTAAGTATTTAGAATGGTAAGCGGCCTTCCATCCAGAGTGCCATGTAAATGTATATATCTCCCTTCCACATCAACTTCACTGTAGATATGCGTAAACGGGACCCCAGGGGCAATCCAGATACACATTCCCGTTGATTAGGAGGAAAAGGTTGCAGAGAACACCTGACCCCGCTACTTTTTGGCCAGCTTATGCGATTCCTCTACTGTCAAATGAGTTTCCTGCAGACATGCAATATGAACCCTAGGTCGCCTTATACAGGAGTGCAGTCTGTAGCAGGCAGTGTAGCTCTTCAGACCCCTAACATTCCATGTCAGTAAATTAATCTGTCGACCCATGTTAAGATTGTATATCCACCCCTCCCACTAGGGCCTCTCCTCCAGCCCCACACTCAAAAGAAAAAAGCAGGACCAATCCCATCCACCCATCTCACATTCACCAACGCACTGCCATAATAAACTTTAAACTGTAGAGAACTTGCGCAAAACCCCGTACACACCCCGGATGAACAGTAAAACATACTTTTCAAAACATAGTGTAAATCCATATATACGTACGCTGCCAGAACAACAGCCCAAGCCCCAACACCCAAAAAGCCTACCACAACTGTGGAAGTTAACTCCCCCGTCCCAACCAGCATACACTATGCCTTCCACCCCATCCAGACATTATCTAGCATAGACATTTCCCCCCCTCAACCAAATAATAGGCAGACATTTAAAGCCCCTTGAAACAACTTTTGAAGGCGGTTCATATCTCCCAGTCAAGCAAGGTGTGGACCGCAGGGTATCCATGCGGACACAGAACCGCACAGGCAGTATCCCGGAAAGGTCCACAGATTCAAGAATCAACAGATAGCAACCCATCCTCCCTGTTCAATGGGCCAGGGAGCACCACCGCCTGCTCAGGATCAACCAACGCCATAGTACCATCCTGCTGTATTTCAATTCTGCTACAAGAGTCAGAGTCAACACATCTCTGCGCAAAGACCCAGGACTGGCCCTCTCCACGCCTCCTCCAGTCCGCACCATTCATTCCAGAAAAAGAGCCGAACCACCTCCGGACCTCCCAGCAGAACCCGGGCCAACCCTGTCCCATATCTCCAGCCATCCTCATGATGCTCAAAGAACTGTGATTTACTTCCAGAGACCACCTTCAGCAGTACCAAGTACAGTAGCATGTATCTGATGTTCATGGCACGAAGCTTGGCCTTCACCTCCAGAAATCCTTTTTGACATGACTGCACCTTGTTCGTACAGTCTGGGAAGATGGAGATCCTGCGATTCTCGAAGACAGCCCTATCGGTCTCATGGGCGGTCCTTAGGATACAGTCTCCGTCTTTATAGTTCAGGAGGCACGCTATGATGGCCCTCGGCGGGGCCCTGGGCCAGGGAGGAGCAGCCAACTCCCTATTAGCACGCTCCACAACAAACACCCTGGACAACCCCTCCAGCTGCAGTACATCTTTGATCCACTGTTCAACAAAGCTTTCCACCGAGGAGCCCTCTGCCCGCTCCGGGAAGCCAAGGAGGCGCACGTTGTTCTGCCAAGATCGGCCCTCCGAATCCTCCAGCCGTGCCTCTAATGTTCCAACAGTGGATGTGATCTGTGCCATTTGCTTGTGCAACGTGCCCACTTCTGTTTGTAAGTCCACAATGGACCCCTCCGCCACCTTGACCTTATCAGATACCTTGCGCAGGTCAGCTCGCAGAAGGTTGACCTCCACAGCCACAGTCTCTATCTTCCCCCCCAGAGCGACGCTGGATCCTTCTATGGCAGCCAACAGCTCCACACATGTGGGCTCCCCCCTGTGGCCAGCTCCTCCAATGCCTCTCCCGGACCTCCCAAGTGAGTCTGCCTCTGTGGAAGCAGAGTAGAGGTAGTTTATTGCTCCATCGTGTTATCCTGAGACGGCGCAGCCTGCCGATGTTGCCCCATCCTACCACCCGGTAGGACAACAGGATGTGGTACCACAAGCAGTATACAGATCAACTGTTCAGCCCAAATGGGCGCCACATGGGCTCTCAGACACCTGCACAGCCCACAGCAGCCTAGCGTGGGTCAAGGGAGCACCCCGCTCATAGAATCCCAAGTCTGAGACCCCTGTTCCTCCACTCACGCCCCAATAGCGGAAAAGCGAGCACCCCACCGCTGCAGGAAGACAATCCATTAGGACCCAAATCAGCCCCCCCATTCACCTCTCGCCAGCCAGCGAAGGGTGAACCCTCAAGTGGCTGGCTTAGTCCAGAAGCCCCTGGTAACACCCAGGGTTGTTCAGTCAGGGCACCACCTCGCGTCTGACAATGGACTGGAGCAAAGCAACACCTGTTCTAATCAATTTGAATGATTCACCAAAGTCATGTGGTGGTGCCTATAGGGCATATAGATTCACCCACCACCGGGGCTCCTTCTGTAGTGGAGTGGTCTTACAGTAGGCAACTCTCAAGTAACAGAGACCCAGTGGGCAGGAATCTGGGCAGGCATATAGTTTGCATGCAGGCAATATAAGTAATACTGCTGAAATGTTGGACGTAGCGTTCACAGCAGCAGTGTGTTCCTTTCATTCATAGAATCCTTGGGCCTCACCTTAGGGTTCTTGGATGATAAAGGTGACGACTGTGAACCCTATGAGGGGATGGTGCTCTAGAAGGAGCAACACAGATAGGAGACAAACCCGGCCACGAGCAGTGGACCCAAAAAGATCACCACTTGCTGTCTGTGGCCCCACTCACAGGAGCAGGGACTCCCCAGTGGGGCGGAGGGAGAAGCAGGGAGCGTGTTACTAGTGCTGCGTCTCTTTCTTTGAAGGGGTTCTCAGCAATACTGGCTGTGTGAGGAGCATGGCAGTGTTTTTGCCCAGGCAATACCGGGGATGACACAGGGCCAGCAGGAAGTCTCTCTTTAGGCGCTCCAACCATAGCGACATGCGCTGATCATACGCACTCCCATACTGTGCTCTGTTTTTATGATTAGCGGTCTAGGAGCTCTATTTTCATGTGGCAGCCAGTAGGGAGCCGCCGATGTTCAGCAGTGTCAAAGGTGAGGGTGAACGCCAATTCAAGTGCTCAGTATTACGCAGCAATGTGAAAACACCATTTCTTCGCACCCGTCCTCCCCCATCCCTGGCGGTGGCCACAGCACAATTCAATTCAGGGGGGGAAACGTGAGTGCGGTGCAGAAAGTCCTCTTTCCCAGGTATAAGCGATCCAATACACCTCCTGTGTACGTCCACTCTCGCCTCGCATTCGTCCCCCTCCTCAACACAATCTGTTGACATCTATGGAACCTTGTCCAGGTGCGACGTCTGTGCAGCGCCGTCTGGAAGGACCTATCCACACTCTTGCTGCTCGAAGGGGAGGAGATTTCTGGCCCGAGCAGGCCCACGCCCCAGGTCTAGGGCGGGGCCCTGTGGGGCACGTCATACGGGTCTCCGCACTCCGATCTGTCGTGCCGCTGTCTACATCTGTGAGATCCTCCAGGTCTCAGTCCAGTGGATTGACCCCAGGACACCCATGGGGCTGAATGTCAACGATTATGCAGGATATTTGTTGGGGCTCAATGCGAAGAGCTCTCAAAACACGTCCGCTACAACCGCCATCTTGGCCACACCCCCCCATGTGCTGCATTTTATTTGCAACTCCTGCGGAGAGAGCTACGAAGGGAGATGTTGTATTGTGTTGTGTTTATAACACTTGCATAGTGCTTACTATTGTAGGGCCCTGAGTCGCTTGCCAATACAGATAGTAAGCTACAGCGTTAGTGTGTGCGGTAGTAGGGTGTTAAATTTCGGATATCCACAGTATCAAGCATTATATAATACCAAAATAAACAACAAGAGTGATACGTGACTTGACATCATGCTTCAAACTGCCACCATCTATATGGTACATGACTGCTTGATCAAGCAAGCAAGTCTGTGAAGAAATGTATTGTGCTCAGCAAAGAAAAAATACAGGATTCCATTATGGATGTCTTCATTGCCCTTAGTCTCTGGGGGAGAAGACCGCAAGGAGACCTAGGAGATAAAGGGTTAACAGAAACTAATAGATAGCGATCTGTGTACTCACCAAACCATCCATCCCTCCGCCCGCCAACCCAAGAACAATATTTATTTTTGGGCGCTCTAAAAGACATAATACTTGCATTGGAACAAATACTCTAACCAAAATATTTATATAGCACTTCATGTATTGCTGTGGATTTCTAAGCACTTCAAATATAACCAGTTTTAATACTCCAAGTAAAAGATATGCAGTTTATCAGCCTATGAAGTATGAAGGGCTAAGGCACCCATTACAAATAACAAAAAGCAAAGTTGAAGAGCATGCACCTAAGAAAATATTCCTAATGGCACTTCCCGCCTTTAAACTCTATTAAAAAAAGAAGAAAAAAAAAGTCCTTTTCTTGGAAGCCCCATTGCGACAGCACACCACAGCATTGCCGACCCAACCCTGAGCATTTAATGTGGAGATGGATTAATAGCGACTACGCCTTACAGCACAGCATGGCAAGAATGCTCAGCAGAAGCATGCTTACGCTTCACTGCACCCCAGTCTGCTGGTGTCATTTGTCTGAAATCTCGTTCCTAGAGCAGGGGCGTAGCTGTCTCTAGGGCAGAGGGACACTGTTTCCGAGGTCCAGGCGCTGGAGGGACACACTGCTCTCCAGACTGTTATATCTCACCAAAGCTCTTGTACTCCTACAGGCAGCTAAAGTAAATGCCATGCTCAATCTTCTTCTATACAGGCCTCAGCTCCCAGCAACCTTGAAGTTTGATTCAGATGCCAGATCTGATTTATTTTTGTTTATTTTATGCATTCTAATTTTTTTTTTTAATTGAAGCTCTGTTATGGTATATAATTATGCTCCAGCCACTTGTGCTCACTAGGTAGGCCCCTCAAAAACACAACTTGCATTAAAATGTCTCTATGTTCGCTTCACCACCCTGTCAGAGCTAGAAGGAGAAATATATGTGCCAGTACGATCCAAAATGCAGGGCCACTGGAATTATGCGATTGTGCATCTGTAGCAATATTTTGGCATAATTAGAGATTTGCCTTTTTTGCCACATAATCCATCATCTGACGCATTCTCTGCAGTTTTTAACAAAAAAAATTGTTTCTAGCTCCAACTGTTCAAAAGTTAATAATGCAGTGACGTGTTTTTGCACAGTGGAAGGCCCTTTGCAAAGCTGGACTGGTCACATTTCTGTTGCTTATTGTTATATTTGGCCATTTTATTGGTACGAATGAGGTGCAACCAAGGTCCAGAAAGTGTTATCAAGTTTTAAAATGACCAAATAATGTAGTACTACTATACCAAAATGTGCAGCATTATGCTGCATAATTTTGTCTTTTCTTGCTGCATACTTCACTCAACTCTGCTGCCTAATTTGGCCCTCTTCTGCTGCATAATTTCAGTGGCCCTGAATATAGGCGACCACCTGCCATCTACGAAACATAACAAATAAACCCCTCTGTAGAGCCATGGTCTCCGGTGGGAAGTACACGGCCTGACATTGTTCACACAACGCTGAGTGACCTGCTGTACTATGTTCTCTGCCAGTCAGCAGAGTACAGTTTGTTAATAATGAATAAGAAAACCAACACATTTGAATTATTAACAATTTTCTACAGATTATTTAAAATATTTTGGAATACCTAATGTTTCAAAAACAAATAAAAAATCAGTTTTCTTTAAAACAGCAATAATTTATTAAATTGCACTTTCACAGTCAAGTACTACTAATGTACTTTATCATTATTCTATACTATTCTATAGTATTATCAGCATCAGTGATATTATAAGTTTTACTATTGTTATTATTGTTGATGTTTGTTGTTTTATTGTAGATCGGGCTAACAACAACAACAACAATAATAATAGCGCTCTGTGATGCTCTCTCTTGCCTGTGTGCTTCTCCCTGCCCTCCTCCATGGTGGGCTTGTTCCGGGGTGCTTTTTTCCCCGTGTTGCTTTCTTCCCTAGCTTCATGTTGCTTTCTCTCTCATCCATTTTCTTTTCCTGGCCCCATCAATGCCCACCCACCATGCCCTTGATGTTTTTTCTCCCCACGCCCAGTGTTGCTTCCGCCCTCTCTCCACAGGTTGCTTCCGCGCACATTGTTGATTCAGCTACTCATGTTACTTCCATCCTGCTTAAAAAAATACTGTAGAGGACGTGGGATGTCCCAGTGGGTTGGAGACATTAATAATCTGATCAGAGTCAGGATATAGTTCAGAACTGATAATGTTTTAAATATTGTTTTTGAGCTGTTTTCAAATTTATAGTTCCAAACATTATTGTTGAGTACTACTGGAGTTTCCTTATTTATATCAGGGTCTCTATTTCTCCCTCTTCTTTTCTTGTTCCTTTTTCTCCTCTGATCCTTTTTTTTCTTCTTTCTTTTCCTTGTCTTAACACGTTTCTTCTCTTCTTTTCTCTCTTTTAGGATCGTCCCTCCCAAGTGTGGTGGAATCAGGGTGGAAGAGCGGTGTCCATCAATCAAAAATAAAATAAGGAAAACCAAAAGAAAATGGTATGTATTTTTACTCCTCGTTTCCTATTTATAACATGGTTAGAGGGTTAGGTGCGGTGTGCTGGGAAAACAGGCAACTCGGCGAGTGCTCCCCCTCGTTAAGCCCTGCGGTTTTGTGCTTGCCGTCTTTTTAACAAAACAAAAGGAACGGCTTTTCTCTATGTTTGGAATCCTGTTATCTTCAAGGGATTCTCCCCAACCAAGAAACCGTAGTGAAGGTTAGTCGAGAGAAAAAAAAAACATAAATAAAGCACAAAAATAAGAAAACGGAGAGACGGACCATCTATTTGTCCTGTCTCTGCCTTCAATGCCTCGCACAGTCTGCGCTCCCCTCTCCCATCCAGTAATGGCCCGGGGTGGGTAATGCAGGCACGTACCTGCGAAAGCCACGTCCCTCCGGGGACGTGGCTGGCGTTGGAACGGGAAGTCCTCACTGTAGACGGTGTGTCCTCCCGTCGAGGTCCCTCTGGTTCCTCTTTGCCGCCGCTGTCCGCTCCAGTCTCTGTAGGCAGTTGTCCGTTTTAGGGTTCTTCCTGCAGGACTCCTCTCTCGTCTTCCCGGCGCCGGTCTTCCTCTTCGAACGCACTTCTCCTCTTTAGTCCGTCCTTTCTTTTTGTTGATGTAACCCGGACGTCCGGGTTGAAAACGGGTGTTCCTTCGCTTATGCTGCCAGCAGTGCCCCTGGGGCACTGGACCGCAGGTCTTGGGGCACCGTCCCAAAACCGGGTCCCCGCGACCCTGTTACAAATACCTTTCCACATTTCTTTTTATTTAACAAAAGAAAGAAAATTAAGAGCCAGTGTCATTTAGTAGGAGCACATATGTGTGGTGCCTATGGCAACAAAATCACATGAGCGGCTGTATCATATACTTTTTTTTATATTCTAACTAAGCAATACTTCACAGTACCTGGGATGCTGAACAGCATTGCGAAAAAACATTGGCAAAGTTAAAACCTCTCAAAAGCGAATTTCAAAGAGAAGGAGCACACTGCCTGCACTCCAGCAACAAAGTATAACCCCAAAGCATCATTGTAAATGCCGTCAATACGTAGTCCGTTCAAAAAATAGAAAGAGTCTTTCACCTTCGTAGGTGCAGCAAGTGCTGTATATCCATGTACACGTGTTTCTGGGTTTAGCCCGTCATCAGCAGGGAGCAGCGTGGACTAGGTGCCTCCCAAAAGCGAGACTAGATTCTGCAACACACTATTTCACAAGACATCTCCAACATATGCCACTCCACTCTAAAACTCTATGCTACTCCACTATATACCATTCCACTCTCCCACACTATGCCACACTATACCACTTCACTCTCACAATCTACTTCACGCTACACCACTCTACTCTACAACATTCTATTCCAATATAAACAACACCGTTTGTGCCACTCAATCCTACACCACTCCACAACACCCTATAGCACTAAACAAAACACGATAATAAACTCTAACACTCTACTCAATTCAAAGCCCATTCACTATATAACACTTTACTCCATAAATTACACGCCACAACACAAGACGCACCATAAAACTCTATTCTACAACACTCTACATCACGCCACTCCATAACATTACACTCTACTCAACTGTACAATACTTCACTGCACGCCCTTTTACACCAATAGCTTAAATCCATACTGAAAAACAGCCATACTAATGTACACCATGGCTAAAACATATTGGAAAAGCCACAGGCGAGACCTATTGGCCATGCCAATACTTGTTTTATATTTGTGGGTGATGAAAAAATATTTTGATAGGATGAAAACAAATCAGAATACTTGACATGTTTTATGAAACCCAATTTTCAAGATTGTTAATACAATATATAGTTTTACCAGTACAGCTGCAAGTTAGTGGAGAGCTTTTTGGACTTTTCTTGGAAAGTTACTGTGTGTAGATGACAATATGTTACCATATCATGGTTTAGTAATATATTTATTAAAATTGAGTGTTCAAACAAACTGATAAACACTCCAGCCCTGAGGGCAATGTTGTTAGTAAACTAAAAGAAGTCCTAGGTTATGTGGGCTAGATTCTTGTGATGCATGCAGCAAACTTGAGTTTACTTAATCAAACAAAAGAGGGTTTTTTGTACTGCAGAAATGCTGAGCTCACATATTTGAAGGAGCAATCATATGTGAGGATTAAGAAAAAGGCAACAGTAAACTAGTTGCCTAGGATCACACAATTTGAGACCCGTTTACGGGTCAAATACATTACAGTTAGGTCGAGTAGATTATTTAAATTACTCGACCTGCATGTCTAATAACATTTTAATGATTTTGCGTGCCCTGATTTACTGTTTTTTCCAGTCTAAATTTGTACTACTATCTATTGGTCCTTATGTTAAATAACAATGTTATTTCCATAAAAAAAATTCTCCGAAGAGAGGAGATGTGTTGTGACGTGAATTGTTGCTATGCGCTCTCTCCTTAGTTACCAGTTCTCAGCTGCTCAGCTAGTATGTGTGTGAGGTCATGGAATGTTGATGAGTGCCTGTTTGATGTGAATGGCCAGTTGGTGAGAGTGGGCTGAGCAGCAATGATGATGCTTTTGGTGAGGCGTTACCTGTAACTAAGCTGAATAAACCTACATCTTATAATCTACGAAAGGATCCATCTTTCTTTACATCAGGTTCACACACTCCTTGTTGTATCTGGCTACTGCTAAGGCGTCCCACTATTTGTACCAGTGTGCACCCTGATCTTTGTACAGACTCCTGCAGCAAACAGTCTTGCAAAAAACACACCCACTTTCATCAAAACACAGGTTGTCAAATAACATTCACATTACTTTGAAATTGAAAACAATTAAACAGAAGTAACAGGCGAATACCTGGTTTAACTTGGAGTTAAAACTAAGGAATTGGAGGAAGTGTTCTATGTTTAGCAAGAAAGTTACTAAAAGGAGCAAGCGTGCAGTTATACTTGAATTCAATGTGACAATCTGTAGCAAAACAAAATAATCTGAGAGTACTTTGTAACTAAAGAATATTGCAATGCTCTCAACATTCCTTTAAAATTTTGATGAGCAAACCCATCACGTTTTTCATCTGTCCTTGGTGTTTGTAAAATAACCTCTCTCTGTTGGCACTCTATTTGCTCAGCTTGCGAGTGAATTCAGCAGACACCACTGTGACACCTACCGATTTCAATAGTGCACAAAAAGTTTTCAGAGCAGGGTACTGTCTAGTGACATGAACTCACTAAAGAGTGAAAAACCCATATGCTATTTAGAAAGCGGACCTAATTAAGGATTGACATTCAGTGCAAGAAGAGTAGTGCAAGGTCCAATTGTGAATTTTGGAGCATGCCATTATAGATATGGCTAAAGTGTGGAGTGTAACTCTGAATATGTAGATAATAACACACCTTGTAAGTACCTCACTGCAGCTGTATTTAACTATTTAACAGCACACATACTGTGAGTCTCATAATGAGACTACTGTGTTTCAACGTTGTTAGTATGTTTTTAAGTACTTGGAAAGTTTATTTTAAAAACCAAGCAGTTGTTTTTATTTACATGTGGGCTCTAAAAAGAGAGTGGCATATTGCTGCTTTGTTCTTTCACACTTTTCTGTACCCCAGCAAGTGTCACTAGAGCCAAGTTATAAAGTGCCTTCAGTTTTGAGTCAAAAAGGGGAATATAAATACAGTGTTGAAAGGTTTTCAGCAGCTAACCACCATATGCATGGTTTCTGTTCAGTTGGTGGGGGCATTAGATTTAGGATCTCAGAATATGAAAAATAAGTGTACATAATCAGTGCGCGTTCCCTCTACTGATGCGTACTGTTACCATCCTGCATGGGCTATGCTTACTCCATGCATGCACTGTATATATTTAGTATATGCACCTTGTGCGCTGCTCATGTACAGGAGGTTGACCCGACCAGTCAGTCATGAGACAAACTGCAATTTGAGCAAGGGAGTGAAGGGGTAGAACTGGCTATAAAGAAACTCCTTAGCAGTTTTAGAAGGTGTGTATTTATGAAGGTAATTTGCAATGTTTCATTAGATACTTAAGGTAAGGTAACCTGCACTGTTGTACACACAAACAGAAAGTAAGTTGCACTGTTTTGACCCAGTAATGGAAAAGCTGTAATCTGTTCTAATCCCTAACAGAAATGAATTGATTCGATTTCATTTAGTAACTGAAATGACTATGCATTGTTGTCTACAGCAATAAAACAAGCATTTGCAATGCAATAGGTCTCGAGTTTGCTCGTGTTAAAGCTATTAGCGTTGTAAACTCCTAACTGGACTTTTCTCGCCACAAACTGAAAACGAGAAGTAAAACAGTTTCACATAACTAACCGGACTTTTCTTGCCGCATAAAGTGAAAATGAAAAGTAAAACAGTTTCACATAAGCGAGCAGACGGCCACCATAAGCGCAAAGCAGACAGACACACACAACATATCAAAAGTTCACTCGCAGTGAAACATATCGGCAAAAGTGCAATTATCCATGTAAACGCCAAAAGTGCAATTATCCATGTAACAGAGTCGATGTCATGCGAAGCGCTCAACTACTGCCCAGCGAGATATCGCTGCCTATGAAATAAAGAGAAAAAGTAGTCTAGAAACCATACAGAAAACATTAAGCCTCGTATGTTTTCAGTAGTTGGATGGTGCACTTGAGGCGGGCTCAACACCGGAAAAGGCATGACTTATGCATGCCTTTCACTAATCAAATCAAGCAAGTTTTAAAAGGCAAGCCCGCGAACCAACCAAACTGATGGGCGTGGTTAAAAGCCCACAGTGAGATTACACCAGGGACAGAGCGCTTTGAGCTGGACCCTAAAAACGAACATGCTCTATCCTATTAACCACTAGAAAGTAATGCACATGATTCATTAAACACTTAAATGAAGCATACAATATCCAATTCAAAAAAGGAGACAATAGATTCACTGTTCTTTAGTAATTGGACAGAATGAACGAACACAATTTTACTCATTATTGAAAAGGAACACAAGTTGCTCTATTCAGCATGTTAAAGAAACATGCACCATGTTATTCAATAACGAAAAGGTAAGCAATTGCCATGGGGCCTTAATAAACAAGCATTTGCAATGCCATACGTCTCGCATTTTTCTGAGTTAGAGCTACTGGCATTGCAAATTCATAACTTGACTTTTCTTGCCACATAAATTGGTTAACCCTGCCTTATAATTTCGTCTTTTTCTGCTATATTATTCAACATGCATTTAACTAAAGCACTTTCATTTACTTTCTTCCTCTATCTGCAGCAAAAAACAAGCATTTGCAATGCAATAGGTCTCTCATTTTTTGAGTTACAGCTATTGATTGGCATTGTAAAGGCATAAGTGGACTTTTCTTGCCACAAACTGGACAACCATGCCTCATAATTTGGGCCTTTCCTGCCACATAATTCCAGTGGTCCTGCAAATAACTAAAGCACCTCAATGACATACATCTGCTCATGTCGCTGGTGTAAATGTGAGACCCCGTGGTCAAGTTTTGATGTTAGCACTTGTAAAGGACAACCAGCATTAATAATTCATTTCTGGAAGGGAGCTCCTTTTTGTCTCACTTTAAATGAAGGTGTGCAATCAGTGGATTTCTGAGGGTGTGGACCTTACCAGCAATAGGATCAAAGTCCAAACTCCAGTATTTAATGGCCAAAAGCATCAAGTGATTTGTGATGGGAGCAGTGACTTGATTATCTTTGAATTGCTTTACTTAGCTATCAAATAAGTGCTGAAAACAAAATATGCTATGAACAATACACATCCTCTGCTATGTCCAATATGTACCTATGAGGCTAAATGCAAGTTCATTCATTCCCTCCTTTTTTAAATGATTCACAATTCATGCACCGACATGGAACGTAGTACACTGAAGAGGAAAGTAAAATAAAATGAATAGCAAGCAACTGATCACTCTCCCGAAAGAATGTGTCTAAAATGCACACGAGAAGAGCATATGTCAAAAGTAATCTTCCACAATGGCACCCAGGAGGATGCACTGGTCAGTAATCAGAAGCACAAACCTGAGACTTTTCCGTGCTAGACATGATGTGCCAAGATAACTCCACTTTTAAACCAAGGATGCCATTCACTTAGCTCTGTCAATTACTGCATTGTCTTAAATGATTTGTTTTTATCCTCTGGACATGTTGGTACCACATGTTCCCTGACATTTTGCTCCAATAACGCACAGTCTTGGATATTCTGCATATAAATCAGCACTGCAAGTAAAAAAGCTTTCTTCTATTACATACTAAGCGCTAGTACGCTCCTGGGTTAGCAGCTGAGCGCTATAACCTTCTAACATAACATTTGGTGAGTTCCAGGTGTCAATTCATCATTAACCCCATTCAAGTACCATTCAAAAATGATTACTACCATTCAATTTGCACCACTTATAAAAATACATTAGAAAATGTGTACTGAAAAACACAAAATGATTAGATGTTTATTATGGGACATATTTTCCTTTATAATAAAGGAATGCTAACAGTCACACTTGAGGCCATAAAGCTACTTGAAGTGTGGCACCTGAAGGTGCCTGGTGGGAATTAAGATGTAAGGGTTTTACCTCTTGGAAAAAAGAAAAAAAAAACTGCAAGGATACTTGACTTGGCATTGGTGTAACTTCATTAGGTTTTATATACTTGTACTGAATGAATTTAGGATGTGCTTTATTACTTTCTCTTTTTTTATTATCTACTCTTTTTATATCCATTTATTTATTACTAAATGTGTTATTACTTGATACTTTTATGGCCAGTTGAAAGCCGAATAAAGTCTGTTTGATAATGATGTAAGGGATTCTTTAAATAAAAACAAATAATAAAAATTAAAAATAAATAAAAAACTTGCATTTAACTATTGCAATCGCTATGGCTGATTTAACTTTTTTTAAATCATATTTGGCTTAGACTATCCTACCTACATCAGTCACATGGTGGCAGAAGGTCAGCAGTGTGACTCCACATTACGTTTAACCTACATCCCCCTAGTACAATGATAATACAGGGACAATCTTCAAGGTTGAGTGGCAAAGAAAATATTTGAGCCATGTACACTATTGTATTGGACAGAGGCGGTACCTGTCTTTCTGTCTCAGGTGCACTCACTACACTTTCTCACATTGTAAACAAACTTCACATGACCATGATTAAAATCCTTTTGAAAAAAACACAATAAGAGACCATACTGAACTGGAATCGAGCAAGAGAAACCTTAAGGAAGACAATGAAAATAAAAATACAATTGTTCACCAAAGACAGGGCTCCAGCTTCATATTGTTGTGCGTGGACTTCAATACACAGGGCCTGGGGGCAACATCTGTCCCCTGCACGAACCATTGATTATTGATGAGAATAATCAGTAGCTCGAGCAGGGAAGGTGTACACTACACTAGGCGTCTATGATAAAACAGAAGCTCAACCTAAAAATAATAATAAAGTAGTGCAGAAACCAAGTGTAAAGCATGGATGCTGGGTATGTTGACATTAATTGGCCCGTGCGTTCGAGGAGGGGTAAACACCGGAAAAGGCATGACGTATGCATGCCTTTGACAAATAAAATCAAGGGAATTTTCAAAGGCAAGCACACAAACAAATGAAAGAGGTGGGCATAGTTAAAGCACACAGTATAGATGACAACAGGTCAGAAGCGCTTGGGCGCTCGAGCTAAAAAGGATTGGTGCATGCCTATGTACTAATGTAAATGAAATTCCAAAGAGAAGCTTGTAACTGTCTTTCTCTCCCTGATGGAAATACTGAAGAAAATGCTGTATGACAATTATTTGAAAATGATCAGAGAAAATAGTCCCTTTTCAAGCTGGTCTTTTAATATTGACATTTAATTAACTTGTAAATACCCATCCTTTAAAAATCCTGGGTTTGCCAGGGAGAGTACATCATCCAAAGCAGTTTTCATGCATTGCCTTGATTAATGACCAACAAAATAAGTTTGAACACAATTCCCCACACCTTCCAACTCGCCCGCCTAGGTTTTCTTGCCATCTCTCACATGTGCTGCATCCCCACTCAAATTTTCTCCCAACCCTCCAGCTCAACCACCGCTTCCCATAGCCTACCCCGACTCGCTCATTTTCATTTTACACCTCTCAACCCCTCAACCCCTAGATATTCTGTGGTTCTCCCCACCAGCTTCCAACACTTGTTGGTGCTTAGGTCATTCTCCATCGCATTCTTTTTTGTATTTGTTTTCTTTTATGGCGAGCCTAACAACTGCAATTTGCTGCTGGGTCACTCTCATTGCTGCACATTATTTTAATTCTTTTAAATGTACCATTCCAAGATGGTCGTCCACTATCACGAATGGTAAATTACAGCAAAAACTCAAAATGGCTTCTGCGTCATAAAGCATAAACATGCACGTGTGGTGACATTAGTGCTGCTGTAGCATCATGACGCATAACTATGTGAGTGGATGACATGCTTTTATTTTTAGCCGATGGCATTCAGCAATGGCAATAACCATTTTTTTTCCTTTTTGCCGAAGCTGAATAGCATAAAATAAGGCTTGTTCAGTGCCCAAGCATTGTGTACAATAACTTGTGTTTAGGTCTATTTTTAACAAAGACTTTTTCATGTTCCTAAAATTCTAATGCATAATTGTTAGTTCTAGCATTAACCAAGACATTTTGGTGTTAGTAAAATTATATATTTTCTTTAATTGGCATTCAGTTCGCCTTCTTCATCAATTGGTCTGCTGTGTCACTCAGATTTTTCTTCTGCCCGTTACAGCATGGGGCAATGGGTCATCGCTCTTTACCCCTTGCAAACTTCTTGTGAGTGAACGCATTCTGACCTTTCACAAGTAGCAGACCTCCATACAAAATAGTTCCAAAAGGCTACCTTGACAATGGGTGCTTTTTGTTTACATATTGGCAGATTCCCGAAAGCTCCCCGCAACGTTTTTTAAAAACCTAGCAAACTAACAAAGCCAAAAGGATGGCAGCCAACACCAGACTGACTGGTTTTGACAATGTTTGCCTGACACAGCACTTCATATAGCACTTACCCTTCAGCAACCTCTAAGCACAGCAAATAATATGTGTTGCTATTACTCACATTGACTTACTCTGAGTATGGACAGAGAATTCAAACTCCTGATCTATAGATCGCCACTGATCACACAGAAGAGGGTTTAACTGGAGTTATCCTGCAGACAGATCTGTTTATACTACATACGAGCTGTGTCCTGCTACTACATTATGTATTATTTGCCTGCCGTTGCCTCTTCGCTAATTACCCTACTAATTGATTTTCACATTGTCTCCAGTGCATGGTAAAGTGGTCAGAAACAATTACAAGGTGGCGCAAGCACAACGCAAAAAAAAAAAAAAAAAAAAGTGTTAATTTAATGTGTACAATGTATTTTATTTTACACCTTGGAAGTTAGTATGGGCTGAGCGCAGAGTAATGGCTATATACTTTACGTATATATGTGCAATCAGCACTATGTAGTGTTACCTGTGCAATTAGTTGTATATGATACAGGCGACCTCTTACCCGGACCCCGCGTACCCTTCTCCGACTCCATCACTGACTGCATCACCGCACAAGCCATCACAGCCACCAACTACACCCTGCTAAGAGACCTCAACTTCCACCTCGACGACCTACAAGACCCCAACACTGCATCTCTCCTAGACAACTTTCCACAATATAGGGCTTCGACAGATCATGACCGAACCAACACACTCAGCAGGACACACCCTTGTCCCCATCTTCACAACAGGAACCTCTGTTACCTTGAGTCACACCTCCAAACTCCCATGGACAGATCACTGATGCATCCATTTCACCTTTCACACACCCACTGTCATCAGACCCCAGCACCAACCATCACATAGGAGCTGGACAAGAATTGCCAACGACCAGCTCACCGTCGCCATTGCCAACTCCGCTCCCACCATCGCACACAACGAAGACCCGAACGCAGCACACATCTTTCACAAATGGATCGCAGACTGCGCCAAAACCATAGCTCCCCCCAAAAAGAACAACAGCACCCACGCCAAGAAAGCCAGCTGGTTCACCCCAGAACTCCGAGAATCCGATGCACTTGTCGCCGCCTCAAGAAAATCTGGATAAACACCAAATCCACAGAAGCCCAAAGCAACTTCAGAGCTGCCACCACCACACACCACCAACTTATCAGAAAGAAATCTATACAATATAAAATCTACTCACATGCACACAGCATCAAGGAACTGTTCAGCATCATATAAGAGTTTGCCTAACCCAACAGTGAGACAACGGACTTACCACCCTCACAGGACCTCTGCGACAGACTCAACACCTACTTCCACCACAAAATCAAGACCATCTATGACAGCTTCAGCAAGGACAACCCACGCGCACAATCCCCTCTACCAAAACCTGACACCAACAAACCAACAATCACCAACTGGACCCCCCTCACCACCAAAGGCACTCTAAAAACAATGAAGTCCATACACTTCGGGGCCCCCACTGACCTATGCCCCCACTACATTTTCAACAGAGCTGCACACACCATTGCCCCTAAGCTCTGCCTCACAATCAACCACTGCCTAGCTGCCCCCTCCTTCCCGACAACTGGAAACACACCGAGATCAACCACCTCCTCAAGAAACCCTCGGCAGACCCCACCGACCTCAAACATATCAGGCCCCATTTCCCTACTACCATTTCCTGCAAAAGTCATCGAAAAAGCTGTCACAAGCCAACTCGCCACTTTTATCGAAGACCACAGCATCCTGGACATCTCCCAATCTGGAGTCAAGAAAACCATAGCACCGAAACGGCCCTCCGGGCTGCAACAGACGGCATCCGCTCCCTGCTGGACAAGGGAGAGACGGCAGCACTCATCCTGCTAGGCCTTTTGGTGGCCTTCGACACAGTCTCCAACCATACCCTGATACAAAGACTTCACGAAGCCGGCATCATAGACAAGGCCCTCGACTGGATCCAATCCTTCCTCTCTGACAGAACTCAACGAGTGAGACTTGCACCCTTCCTCGCAGACCCCACACCTACCACCTGCGGAGTTCCCCAGGGATCCTCCCTCAGCCTCACGCTGTTTAACGTCTACATGGCCCCGCTAGCCGCCATTGTCAGAAGCTATGAAATCAACATTGTCTCCTATGCCGACACCCAACTCATCCTCTCTCTATCCAACGAACCCAACACAGCCAGACACAACTTCCACAAAGGCATGGAAGCAGTCACCAACTGGATGAGAAAAAGCTGCCTTCAACTCAATGCAAACAAGACAGAAGTACTCACCATGGGCCCCCAACCCGACGCATGGAACGACTCCTGGTGGCCACCCACCCTCGGAAACCCGCTAACCCCCACAAGCCAAGCCTCCAGCCTCGGGATCATCCTGGACTCCAAGCTCAACATGAAACATCAAATCATCTCAGTCACCTACACCTGCTTCCGCACCCTCTGCCTCCTACGCAAGACTCTCATATGGATCCCCCTCAAACATAGAAAGACCGTCACACACACCCTCATCACCAGCAGACCGGACTACGGCAAGGCACTCTATCCCGGAATCAACAAGAAACTAATCTGCAAACTACAAAACATCCAGAACGCCGATGCCAGACTGGTCCTCAACACTGCCACTTCTCGCAACACCTGCGCACACTACACTGGCATCCCATAGAGAAATAAATCACCTTCAAGATCCTCACCCATGCACACAAATCCCTACCCAACACCGGACCAGCCGACATGAACCTGCGACCAAACTTCCACGTACCCCACAGGGTTCTACGCTTACCCCAGCTCTCTCTCGCTGATGTACCCTGCATCAGGAAAATCAGAACAGGGACGCTCCTTTTCCTACCTCACAGCCACCGCCTGAAACGGCCTTCCACTCCACATTAGACAGACCACCCCCCTCCTCAACTTCACAAAAGGAGCTGAAGACTTGGCTTTTTTAAGAACCACCTCACAGGTGAACACCACACTTAACCCCCCAGCACCTTGAGACCTTTGCGGGTGAGTAGTTGTGCTTTACAAACAGTGATTGATTGACTGATTGAGTGCAACATTTAATTTCCCTAATACAAGTACAAAAAGTGCTATTATGTGGAATGCCTATTAACCTGCCGCCCTTATGCCTTGTCCTTCAATGACATATTGTGGGTGATCCGGTTGTGATACCTATATATTCTGTGACATGTAGGGTGCCTGTGTGCACAGTGTGATCTTCGTATGCTCTTGACACACATCGGGAGTGTACTAGGACTTCGTACCAGTTCGGAGAATCCGCGGGAGTCGCTCCCGGAGGGAGGCGCTGTGCTTTCAGCTGCTCCTTCAGCGTGGGAAGCCCTGTTCTTTGCTGTACTTCTGACACGGTTCTGGCTTTCTGGAGAAGGGTCACTTGAGCAGAGGCGCCACTGTAGGCTGCGGTGCCGTGGGACTGTAGGGCAGAGGGCACAGCACAGCAAAGGCGACCCTGCTGCCAAGGGTGAGCGCCACGTTCCCTCCACCCCCAATGCAGCGCTTCGCTGCCGCCGAGGTCCACTCGCTGCTATCTTAACGCACTGCAGTGCTGCCCGCCAGCCCCTGCCCGCAGCCAGCATGGTGTCCACGCCTGGCAGGCCGACCAGGTGACCGCTACTACCAAATGTAGCTCAGAGTCTCCATGACCATGATGGGTCTGGCACGCCCCTTCAGGGCTCTGAGATCTTGCACGCTTAGGGCGGGTACTTCACCGCGCCCGGTACACAGTACTCTTGCTTGCAACGACGACAGCATTGTGTGCACGTCCTGTGGTGTTTATGGTTAATCCGGCGGCCATCTTTGAATGTGTCTTATCACCTCTTCCCAGCATTTACACTGAGACTCTCCAGATACAGACCCGGAGATGACAGCGTTGACGCTTCTCAATGTCTACTGCTTTTCACTACATCCCTATTCCAGTGCAAGTCAATGAGCAAGATCTTTGTTTTTGAGGATACAGTGTCCACAAGTTTACTGTTATGCAGTGCTTGAAATTGAAAAATTAAAGTGCAGGCACTCTGTGCCAGAGTACCTGCTTGTTTCTGAGAAGTGCCGGTACTCTGCAATTAAAAGTATTATGTTTTTCTTGAGATATGCCGGTACTCTTCCTCTCAAAATAAAAAAGTGCCGGTACTCAGTACTGGACAGTACCGGGCCATTTAAAGCACTGCTGTTATGTAGTATATTTACTACTTGTGGACGGGGTCTACAAGAATGTCCATTCAATCTGCAAGATATTCCCACCGTGTTGATATGTGTCATCCAAGTAACATGCTAAATGTTTTGCCTCGGTGTGCAGAATCACATTTGTTAATTTTCCGAGGTCGAAATGCTTAGGAACGTGTGAAAACTATCACCCTGAGTACAACAGGAGCAGGGTCACTGAAAGAGGACCACTGTTGTCTAATATTTGGTAGCCCCCCAAGTCAAAAAGGAAGATCTTCCTGGATCCTGCAATTAACTGGTGAAGTCATCCCAAACCATCCTGAAGTATGTGTATAGACCGAAAAATGTAAATGAGATGACTCTAGAATCATCACAAAAACTACTCTAGGATGGTGTTCTGATGACTCCCACTGGCAGGGAGTAATGACCTTCTACAACTCCACGAATACTAATTGACAACTTCAGGATGAGTGTGAATTACTCCAGGATGGTCTCTAGACAATTTACTGATTCTTGTGGATTACTATAGGATGATTCTACAACAGTTTCAGGATGACTGTGGATGGTTTCCCGATGATCTCATTACCACTTCAGGATGGCTGTTGATTACTCTGTAATGACCACACTACAATTTCAGGATGACTGTGGGTTATTCCTTGATGATCCTATTACTGCTTCAGGATGGCTGTTGATTATTTTGGAATGATCCCATGACAATTTCAGGATGAGTGTGGATTACTCTAGGATGATTTAAAGACTACTCAGGAATGAGCATGGATTACTCAGGATTATTTTAGGACAACTTCAGAATGAGTGTGGATTTCTAAACCATGACTACATGTGGACTTTCAGATGATTGTGCAATACTCTTGGCTGATTTTCTGCCAACTGCAGGCCAACTGTGCATAGCTCCTAGATGATTTAATAAATTATTTAGAATGGCTGTGGATCACTGTTAAATCCTTAAGGGTTGGATTACACCTTGACAGTTCCATGTTACAAACACATTAGCCAACTGCCAATATTTCATTGCAAGGTCTCACTAGTAGTTTAGGAATATGGATTTGTTGATAGTGAAATATTTAGATGACCACTTCCTCAAGCTTCCTTCCAATTGAAAAAAGGTCACTTGGATGTAACATGCTTTCTTTACACAATATCATGAATTATTTGCAATGCCATGTGTTCCAAATAACTAAGTGCCAGAATTACAAAACTGTCACTGAACGCAGCACAGCACGCAAAATTGCTGTGTTGCATGATGGGAGAGAATATGAAAGTACTGTTTCTCCCCCTCTCCCTTGCACCAGTGGACCATCAGGCAGCCGGGCACCATGCACACACCTCTGCATCATAGTGAAAAGGTGTCTACCATAGTCTAGCTTAGGCTAGACTTAGCCTAGGCAAACTTAAAAACTTTTTCCCACTTTGGACAGGTATCGTACCAAATACCAATTTGTTTCAGTTTTTAAATCCAGAAAAGGAGTTTACATTAGTTCCGAGTTATAAAACATAAGCAAACTAAACACAAAACTTCCATAAATCTGGTCCCAATAATCAGATCATTATTCTTCTGCTTTGGAAAGATTACTTTTTAATCTCTACCAAGAGGGGGGCACTGGTATGAAATAATTCTGAGAATCATGCTTTTTGGCTAGATTGGTGCTGTAAAAATACCATATATACAAAAGTAATTGCCTGCAACAAAGTTAAACATTCCATTCAGAAAAGCTTAACTTGTGGTGCTTCACTTCCCATGCTCCTGACTCACTGGGGCTTGCCTTACTTTGAGGTACAGCACATTATTAGTTGTTTTACATAGTGACTAGTGGCAAAAGACTGAACAAAACAATGGTTCAAGTAAAAAGGATTAACAGGGGTATGTCATCCTGTCATTTTATTGATCTAAAGCACATCATTAGCCCCATGGGGGCCAGGATACTGAACAAGAGAACAAAAGAAAGCCCATGACACTGTATGAGAACAAAAAGAAAAGCCAGAAGGCTACAAAAGAGAACAAATAGATTCAACGAAAACCAGCAACTTCGTTGTTTGTTTCTAGATGTGGAGTTTTCTTTAGTCCTCTTCTTGCATTGCAGATCTTTATAGTCAGCTTCCTTCTCATAGTTCTGTTGTCCAGTGATGGCCAGCCATTTACCCTGCACACAAGACTTCATAAACTCTGAAAAATTAAATGAACATACATTAGTATCATATTACAACCACTATTTTAGTTTTTTCATAGGGCTGGGTTGCCTTTAAAATGTTCCAATCTAATATCTCATGTTGTGTGCCTGATGAGATATGGTTTTGGTTGCAAGGGTTCATAAGTTTAACATTAATAGCACTTGGTCAAAAAGGCAGAGGTGAGAGCAAGGCATTGATGAAGAGGATGTAGAAGGTAAAGAAATAAAATGCTCCTTTATGAACTTATAAGTGAAGCAGCATGTTGTGGACTTAGGAAATATGTTTGCGTTTCAGGAAGAGGTAAGAACAGTTCCATCTACATCAAAGGCCCTTAAACCTTTTTTGGATTGAGCCCCTATAAGTAAAAGTTGAAGTTTAGTTCCCTCCGAAACTTCATACATGACTTGGGGAAGCATGAGTGGCAGGGACCAGAGTGGGAGGTTACTTTTCTGGAGCTCAAAATGTGCACTAAGTGTGGGAAATATAAAAGAGTAAATATGAGCAACAGAAAACAGATAATGAACACAAACCACCACTCCACAAACGGTGGTGTTTAGCTCCTCCACCTATTGGTCCCTAATGCACCAGCTACACTAATGATAGTTCCTGCCCCAAGCAGTAGGCTGTCTTATCTGCCTCGCCATTTGCCCAGTTCTGAAATAGTCTGCCTTTTCGGGGGGATGGGAACAACAACAAAAAAATAATTCTTGTGATTTGTTATAACTACACAACATCAAATTACGCAAATTACACCCTCCCATAATTAGGACAGCCTGGAAAAGCACTAATTAAACAAATTCATGCATCGTGGCCATCTTCATTTACAAGGTATTTGTGCCCCACTGGAATATACCCATAAACCCATGGGGCTGCACATACCCCAGTTTGAAAACCTCAGATCTACAAGCTTGCTGTTTCATCACATTATAAATTATTTTTCCAAAACACAAGGGCATATTGGAGGGTCAATATCTGGCCAATGTGGACCTGGATGTTGCACACAAGTGGGTGTTTAAAAATCCCCAAGCTTTTAAAATGCTGGCGTATTTGAAAGAATGATTGATTCAAGTACAGATGTAGGTGTTGAAACAAACCTATGTGTCCTCTGCAAACAAAGTAATCAATACCAGATTTCATTTACATAACCACCTTAAAACGCAGCTATGTCGAGCCTGAACTCTACTTCAATATTCATATTTGGAAAACAGTCTATGAAACTACCATTCTGACCAGAAATCCAAATAGAAGCTTACAACCAAGTGCTAGGAAGAGGGTGGCTGATCTAATTAATGGAACAGTTGATCAGGTCTAAATACAATCTGTGAGCGCGGTGTTTTTAGCAGTGCAGTCTGCCAGTGCACATTCATCCACTTTGACCCCCCCACACATACCTAGACCTACATATTTGGAAATTAAATCCCAGCACACGGCCTTGCACCAGATTTTCATGTCATTTGTAGCACAAACCCAGGGCAAACAGTTACAAAATTACACCTCCCAGCTGTTAGTTAAGCGTGATGGAGCCCTTGTGCAATAATTTAATACAGGACCACATATGCAAACATTGGAGGTATAATGTATTTTCATAATCCTATATTGACTGAAAGTTAATTTGAACATTTATAATATGTTACCAAATAATGCATCAACCTTCTCCTCATCTAGGGCAGCTTCTCCAGCACGAGCTTTAGTTATACCTTTTGCAGATGCAAGTTCTTTCGGTGAAAAAAGGATTTCACTGACACCATTCAGAAGGAAACCTGCACTATCTTCATTGTCCTGAGGGGAAAAAAAGGGGAAAAAAAAAGAAATCAATCTTCAAGCCATCTTTTACAGTGTACAGCTCAAGCACTTTCCCATTTGTTTATTCACATTT
This sequence comes from Pleurodeles waltl, assembly GCF_031143425.1. Lineage (NCBI taxonomy): Eukaryota > Metazoa > Chordata > Amphibia > Caudata > Salamandridae > Pleurodeles > Pleurodeles waltl. Next base: position 404,880,050 of record NC_090444.1, read on the forward strand.
TAAAGGTATAAATATGTGTCTTACTGTTGACGTTGACAAAATTAAGGCACTATATTAATTCTATGCTGTAATAAGGATTGAGGCTATTGATACTGCTGACAGGTAGAAATTAAGTAGTTATTAAAAATATGTCTAAGCAGCAAAAGGTATGTTATGGTCATCAAGAAAAAAGACTGGCATGCCGGCTTAACAATATGCAATTGTGTATTATGGCAGCACTCATTTAGCTCTACTTACGTCAAGGCCACCTCTTTCGTTGCTTGGAAATGGGTCAGCATGGCAAGGCGTATGGTTCACATTCACATCTGTGAATGTTGCTGTAGACGAAAATTCACTGTAGGCCAGACTGTGAACTGTGAGCCAAAAAACCTTGTGGTGTCAACAAATTTGGTGCCATTTTATGATCATGTTTGCAGGGTCTAGTAGGTGTTACTTAATTGGGTGAAGCAGTCATTTCTTGTGTAGGAAATAGTTTTTTGGGTATCAGCTGGTGACGTGGTGAAGGGAAGGCAAGTTTTTATCTTTGATCCTTGAATTTGAGAGGGGACTCCAAGAAAGTTTCATTTTCACCACCTACTGCTTCATATTTGTTTATAGATTTCAGATGAAGGACACTAGCCATCCCCGCTAAAAGGGCCAGGTTTTCCAGTTTCTGCAAGTTAATCTGTTAACTTGCTTCTCCAGGCTGAGAAGATGTCCTTTCAACATGAGCTTGGATAGCAACTCTTATATTATCCTGGCCACTCTGCTTGGCTTTATTTTTTTCCTTGCATCTTTTCTCTGCAATCTCTTCCTCTTGGAGCTCACGCAATACCCTTTTAAGTCTTCCAGCACTTCCTCGACTGCCACAGTCCATTAACAACTGCTTTTCCTCCTGTGCCCTTTGAAGTAACACCTGTTTTAGACCCTCCGTTGTGCCAGAATAGCTTGCAATTAAGTCTTAAAAAATATTTTGAATCATAAGACATTGTTTTTTCACTGAAAAAAAAAGAAAATGATAATTTCAAAACTGTGACAAGACCACAGTGAGGATTTGAAATATCTTCCCTTGATTACCCGAAATATGTACATAAACATGTATTGATATCAAAGGACACAAACTTACTATCAATCCATAACAAGTAAGTTTTTCTTAATGGGCAGTACACATTTTAATTTTTGAAATTGAACTTCCTGAATAAAGGCACCTAACTAAAATAGTTCTTTATCCACAAATGGCATGTGTTAAACAAACGTTTTTAATTATTTTACTTACCAAATGATTGGAAAAGAACCACAACCTTGAAGTCTCTCTCTTCAGTGATTGGCCGACCACTTTCATCAATATTTTCAACCAGCCATTTACATAGAACTTCACCAGTATTGTCAAAAAGCAGAAATTCTCCATCTTTTCTAACACAAACTGAACGATCTCAAGCGAAAAATAGGACGTTGAATGAAGCCATGATTATATCCTGGTAGATACAAAAATCATGAATTAGTTTGCGACTCGTTAAAGATTTAGGGGTAGTGATGCTATTAATTGTGTTTGACCAATGACTGTGTTTCACCACTGCGCATATTAGTTGCTCACTGTTCACCAGTAGCACATTACATGTTGTATTCAGGTTAGCTGCCTATTGACTTTAACATGGCATTAGCCATTACATTCTGTATTCAGTTTAGCTGCCTATTGGCTTTGACATGGCATTAGACATTACATTTGATATTTAGGTTAGTAAGCAGATTGCTTTAGATTTGTGTGGGCAGATTGTTTTTTATTGGTGGGGGCAGTTTGGAGTAGGCCAGATTGTTTTATATTTGATTGGGGCTGATTGTTTGTGATTGGAATGGGACAGATGGGGCAGACTGAGTTGGGCTGGGTTGGGAGGACTGAACTATGGTGGATTGGAGTGATTTGGGTGAGTGGGTTGGTTTGGAGTGGGGTGGACTGGGTTGGTCTGGCATCAACTGGATTGAGTGGGGTGGATTGTTGTGGGGTGAGGTGGGGTGGATTGGTATGGATTGGAGTCAGGCAGATTGGAATGTACTGCACAATTATGTGTTAAAGAATACTTTCAGAAATTACACATCAGAAAAAAATCTTTTTCCAGTAGGCTTTGTAGAAAGTGCAGAGGACCTAAACAGTAGTTATGTTGAGATCTTTCAGAGCAGGTTTGATGTTGTTCTGAATATATACATTAAGGCTTATGGTGGCTACTTTTGTAGTCTCTGCAGTCTGACAATGAGTGCTTCGCAGAGGCCTAAGTAAATGGGTCTAGAGTAGTCCAGACTGATCATAACAAGGGATTTGGCCCACCCGGTAGCCAGTTTGGAGTAAAGGGAGTATTTTGCGGAGCAGGAAATAATGAAGTCTGAATCCTTTAACCACTGTGTTGACCTGTGGAATAAACAGCATCTCTGATTCAAAGAGTATTCCCAGGTTTCAAGCTTGGCAGTGACTATGTTTGACCCTTCTATTAGGTGTACAGCTGTCATTATACATAAGAGTGTGTCCCAGTTTTGAATCATACTGATAGGTTTGGTTAGTGCTCTAGCGGTTTTGGAAGGAGTGATGCACACCATGTTCAGAGGCTAGTAAGGAACACGAGCATTCAAAGATGATACATTGGTCTATGGTAAAGGGTAAGCAAATCATAAAAAATGTATATGCTGCATAAGCTGGAGAATTATGCCCAGGGTGACGTGGAATGCTTGGGGCACACGGTGTGTGGTACATATATTAAACAAAAGAAAATTCTTGTTGAAGCTCGCCCAGACCACAAAATAGTGAACAGTTGGTTCCCTTCCTCTACTTTGCCTAGTATTACTCAGAGCGTGTGTGGAATCTTGCTGAAAATGTTATTTGAAAAAGGTGTAGTTTGTGTGGAGTGGTGGCTGTGACCAGGGCTTTAAGCAAATATATGAAGAGATTATTGAAAGCTGCATGTTTACAACCTTTGAACATAGCAACAGGTTTTAGTGATATTCAATGCTAGTAGCTACACGTGTTCCGGAGGTGAGGTATTTTCTTGTGTTCCTGTGGCAGTGAGTTGTTAGTGGGCAATTTCATGTGTTATGTTACTATTGTTTACATATTGGTGCCCCAAGGCCACAATACAGATATATCACTACTGAATAGCTCTTTTTAGGAAATTGTCACTCTCATGGTAGTGTGGTTGAGCATTTAAGAGACGCTCACAAAGATTCATACAGACGCAAACAATAGCACTAAATAACATGAATTGCCAGTTAGTGCTTTGCTATGACAAATAAAAGTACTTTTTAGAGAAGTATATACACGATAGAACAATTCAAACTTAGATACATCAAAAACAAAAGGCAGTACCACCTTCCAGGCAACAGACAAGACCCCAAACATAACAGGTGGAAACTGATCTCCACTGTGGTTGTTACTCGATCAGATAGTACAGATATATCCATGGAGCGAAAGGGTAGGTGTTGATATCTCTTCCCTGGAGGTGAGAGGAGTTTAAAATATATTCATCAATAAAGTTTATTATAGAGGTCTAAGTTAATAAGTTTATTTGATCATTAAAAAAAAATCATAAAAGTACACATTGATAAAAACCTAATAACAATAAACATATAAACCAATTCATCCTGCGTGTGACAAACTGCTAAAACAGGATAACAATCAATGGATACCAGTACTCTCATGTAGAAGTCACATAACACTTTAAAAGGAGCTTGTGGTGATTGACACAGACTTTTCCCTCAGGCTCTAAAGAGCACCGATTTCCTACAGCCTACCTCAGGTTGGAAAAAGGAGGTAACGCTGATATAGACCTCTGGGGAATTACGTAAAATTAAAAAACCTAAATCAGGTCGACATTTACTTCCCCCTAAGCACTGTAATTTAATTAGTAAATTGAGAGTAAAATTTAAAGAAAATCATAAAGCAAAGCAGACTCTGTGAGGACGCCTCATCGCAGGAGCAAACAAGGATGGAACTGGGGTCGTATTGATCCAGAGGAAAACATCAATGTGATCTTATGGGACCCGTCGTCAATCTAGTAAAAAGCTTTCTATCCCATGTATTGCACACCCAACCATAGTAAGGCATCGTTTGGAGATGGGATTTATTTATCTGTTTATTATGTTTTCCTCTGTTATGAGAATATATGGAACTACGAAGCACTGGAAAAGTAGCCCAAACTTTTCTGTTTATAAAAAAAAAGTCTATCGCAACAAGCGCTAATCCAGTGTGTTTTAACTTATGAGGCAGCGAGGAAAAAAGGACGCTGTTTCACCCTGCATCCACAACATAAGCACATATACACCAAAAGGTAGTGCGTACCACAAGATTTGCCGTTTCTCCCACCAGTCCCACAACCTTGATTATTGATATTGTATAGATTATGTACTGGAGCTACGGTAACAACATCTTAGTTGCGAGTCAAAAGGTTCATTCGCGTCCCCTTGTAAGTTTATTTTTTAAGGTCAGACACGCTAACACTTTGACATTCTCTGCGCTCTCCCAGAGTGTCAATTCATCTGCTCAATTTAACAATTTCAAACACTACGCTCTCAAGCTTTGACATCCCCTGTATTTAGCACTGTCAGAGCGATATACGTGCTCCCCTAAGGCAGATAATGCTCATATTTGAATCTGGATTGAAGTCAATGAAAACAGCGTTTAAAAGCCGCGGGGAGTGTTTTAAACATCATTTGGCGTACTTTAGCATACAAGCGAGCAAGTGATATTTGTCTTGGAAATTAATGGTTAATGAGCTAGGAAATGCTTCAGAACAGTAGAAAATGTGCTGTTATCAAATGTTCCACCATTCCTATACTTTGTGGTAGTTTATATGCGTTATCACTTTCTAAGCCTAAATAAGCCTTTTAGAGCGATATACGTGCTCCCCTAAGGCAGATAATGCTCATATTTGAATCTGGATTGAAGTCAATGAAAACAGCGTTTAAATGCCGCGGGGAGTGTTTTAAACATCATTTGGCGTACTTTAGCATACAAGCGAGCAAGTGATATTTATGTTGAAAATTAATGGTTAATGAGCTAGGAAATGCTTCAGAACAGTAGAAAATGTGCTGTTATCAACTTTTCCATCATTGTCGTACTTCATAGTTGTTTATATGCATTATCACTTTCTCAGCTCAAATAAGCCTTTTAGAGCGATAGTCGTGCTCTCCTATTGCAGAAAATGCTCATATTTGAATCTGGATTGAAGTCAATGAAAACAGCGTTTAAAGGCCGCAGGGAGTGTTTTAAACATCATTTGGCGTACTTTAGCATACAAGCGAGCAAGTGATATTTATGTTGAAAATTAATGGTTAATGAGCTAGGAAATGCTTCAGAACAGTAGAAAATGTGCTGTTATCAACTTTTCCATCATTGTCGTACTTCATAGTTGTTTATATGCATTATCACTTTCTCAGCTCAAATAAGCCTTTCAGAGCGATAGTCGTGCTCTCCTATTGCAGAAAATGCTCATATTTGAATCTGGATTGAAGTCAATGAAAACAGCGTTTAAAGGCCGCGGGGAGTGTTTTAAACATCATTTGGCGTACTTTAGCATACAAGCGAGCAAGTGATATTTGTCTTGGAAATTAATGGTTAATGAGCTAGGAAATGCTTCAGAACAGTAGAAAATGTGCTGTTATCGAAAGTTCCACCATTCCTATACTTTGTGGTAGTTTATATGCTTTATCACTTTCTGAGTTTAAATAAGCCTTTTAGAGCGATATACGTGCTCCCCTAAGGCAGATAATGCTCATATTTGAATCTGGATGGATGAGTGAAAGGTAGGGTCGATGGATTGATGAAAGGGCGGATGGATGAATGAGTGAGTGACTGAAAAGATAGATGTGTGAAAGGATGGATGAATGATAGGTGCGTGGATGGATAGGTTTGATGGCTACGTATTGAGATGAATGGAAATGTATGGGTGGACGGACAGAATGGTGAAAGACTGAATGATGGATGAAATAATGAATGAATGACAGAATGAAATGGTGGTTATCAGCAGGCAAATGGAAGGAGGAAAGGGTGAATGGATACAATTAAAACAGGAGCGCTCTTTTGGGAAGGGACGCCAGATCTATCTCCCTGCCCACGCTGCTGTGTCCCAGCTTAGCCAGCAGCAGACGACAAGGTGGACATTTTGTTCTCCTGTACTTGGACTTCCCTCCTTATGAGTCCAAGCAGACCAGGCTTGGGGGGTCCAAAGTGCACACACCTCTACAAACAGTGGTAAATTGCAAGAAGTAGCACCGCAGTGGTTCCGATTCTAGGGCCACCTACAACCTCACTGGTACCCTCAAGCTGTTTCAGTAACCCTACTTGGGATTTCCTCCTCATGGTTCCTGGTGTCTAGGAATCTCCAGGAATAAAAAGGTAACAAGCATTTGCAATGCAATTGGTCTCGCTACTGCTTGAGTTAGAGCTATTGGCGTTGAAAATTAATAACTGGACATTTCTTGCCACATAAATTAGTCAACCCTGCCTCATAATTTGTCCTTTTCCTGCCACATAATTCCAGTGGCCCTGAATATATCTAAAGTACTTCAATATGCCTTCTTCCTCTATCTGCAGCGAAAAATGAAAATGTTGCCATTTTGCATCCTAATTTAAATCTGCCATGCTAATTCCAATAGAATACCACTTTCACCACCCCACCATCAAAGTTGCTGGCTGGCTAACACAATTCCATCCCCCCTTCACACCCCCCCCAAAAAAAGAACCAAAATACCCACTGTGCACTGGATATTTTGAATCAAGCAATGGCACACATTCAAATCATAAATTTGCTTGTGTCACTCAGGCTGCTGCAATATCCGTAACACCTCTTATTTGTGTGTGTGCTTGTTAAGCTCCAAACAAATGCAGTAATGCGTTTTTAAAATGTGTTTCTCTCCTCTTTAACGCACACAGGCTAATTTGTCATGTTTGCTGCTCCTGTAGCTGACCCGTACCAGTCTCGCCTGTTTTTCATTGACGTTTAAGACTTGGGCAAAGTGGGCTCTGGCCCGGGGTCCCAGCCTTTCAGGGGGACCCCTGCTGAACTTGCAAAAGTCTTAAAGGGCTTGTTTTAAATACAGTTTTCCTTTAATCTAATTTTAGGTGGGTAATGTATGAGTACATTATGGACTTGTTGTACTATTCTGTATTTCCCTTAAATCTCCCAATACAAATGGTACCTCACTTGTGTGGGTAGGCCTGGTGCCCATGACAGGAAATGGTCTGTAATGCAACATAAAAAATGTTTCCACGCAAAACTGACCTGTTTTTTTCAAAGTGGGTAGCTGTGTTTTTTTGGCCTAACCTAGGCTTGCTTCTAGGGAAACCTAGCAAACCTATACATTTTTTAAAACTAGACACCCAGGAGACTCTATGATGTGGAGACGTGTGTGGCTCTCACCAGGTTGTTTTACCAAGAATCCCTTGTGAACCTCAAACTCAAAACACATTTCCCTTCAATTTCTGTGATGGAAAGTTCTGGAATCTGAGGGGAACCACAAATTTCGTAGCACTCAGCGTTCCCCTTGGTCTCCCGATAAAAATTATACCTTACTTGTGTGGGTGATCCAAGCTCCTGCGACAGGGAAGGGCCAAAATATGTATAGTTTGAGTGGGAACCCCAAAGAGTGTCCAAAAGGGCAGTTTTTTAAAAATATGTTTTTAGGCTGGCTCTGCTTTGGACACCCACACAAGTGAGGTATCATTTTTATCGGGAGACTGATGGGAACGATTGGTGATAAGAAATGTGTGGTTTATTTCAGTTTCGGAAAGAATATGGCACAGAAATTCAGGGGAAATGTGTGATTTTTTCAAGGCGGGGACGCTGCCATCAAATGGCTGGCGGAAAGGCAGAGACGGGGCCACAGAGGGGCCCCAGCACCGCCCATGTCAATGTCATGGACAGTGCAGAGGCCCCACATCAGCACAGCCACTATATGCAATGGCAACAGTGGGCATTCCGACTGTACTGTTGGCGCAGAGAGTGTGGTGGCATTGGCCTCGGCTCTCTCTTTGAAGTTTAAGCCGTCCCACTGTCTCAGCCATCGGCCCTGTGGAAACATCATAATATGGTGGTCAGGAGGCCGCCGACTTGGCTTCATCCTCCCAACCATCGTCTTGGCGGTCTGACCACCCTACTGCCAAGTTCGTAATCAGCCCCACCGTGAATATCATTATAGAAGCAAAATGTACAATTGTACATTAAAAAATGGTTTGTAAATATGCAGCACTATGAAATTGGAGGCTTTAATTTGGTATCCTAGATTGATTTGGGGGAACAGTGCAAGTGCATCAGATAGAATACAGTATGGCTAATGAGTGTCCCCAATTGAATTTAGACAAGCTTCAACCTTTCATTAAAAGTAAAATGTTGATCTCTTTATTTACATTTAAATGTGAATTAAATGAAATATTCCACCATTTGTGTATTTGTTTGATGAATGCATGTCTGCATAATTTTATGTATTTGTTTGAGGTTCAAATCATCCAATATCACAATGGTTAGATAAAGAATGTGCTGCATAATGTGCCTCTAGTTATTGCATCATATGCAGCATCCCTTTTTTGTTACGTTATTTAGTCAATCCTCTCACATAATTTCAAACTCCATTGTCACTTAATTTTAGTGATCATGGATATAATGGTCAATGTTCATCTTTATTAATGTTAAGCATTGCTCATTTTAACAATGGATGCTTGTTTTATCCATTTTGGAAAAAAAGAAAAAGTGGCAAAAATAAAAAATGTGTTGAAAAATAACCTGTGACTTATACATAGTTCTCTGCTCATTGTGAATAATAAAAAAAAATTAATGTCATTTTGTGTTTATCTGCAATTAAATATGCAATCATCCAACGGTTTGAAGTTTTTCTAGCGAACGTGAAGCTAGAGCTGTGAGCATGCTCTTGAAGTAACCAGCAATTCATGTTAAAATCACCAGAAAAAAAACATTTTATTGAAAACAAAATCGTACTTTTGAAGTAATCAGATACTCATTTTCAAGTCGTTCTTAAATCATCAGGAATAATGGCACCTTCTGAAGTCATCAGATACTCATTTTCAAGTCATCTTTAAATCATCAGGAATAATGACACCTCCTGAAGTCATTGGATACTCATTTTCAAGTCATCCTCAAATCATCAGCAATAATGACACCTACTGAAGTCATCGAATACTCATTTTCTAGTCATCCTTAAATCATCAGGAATAATGACACCTTCTGAAGTCATCAGGTACTCATTTTCAAGTCATCCTCAAATCATCAGGCTGAGCTTTTAAGCTTTCCTGATTACTTCAAGAGCTTGATGATGTCTGATGATGTGAAAATGACTTCTAATGTGGTTGGATGATCATCAAATGACTCTAGGATGGCTTCTAAAGCAATCCTGTTTGACCTGGGCCAGTGGGAAAAAAGTGTTTTCCTACATACTTGGAATATTTTAGGAACCCTCCCTGTAAAGAAATGGCTCCCTGTTGCAGTTACCCCCCACTTTTTGCCTGATACTGATGCTGACTTGACTGAGAAGTGTGCTGGGACCCTGCTAACCAGGCCCCAGCACGAGTGTTCTTTCACCTAAAATGTACTTTTGATTCCACTATTGGCACACCCTGGCATCCAGATAAGTCCCTTGTAAGTGGTACCCCTGGTACCAAGGGCCCTGATGCCAAGGAAGGTCTCTAAGGGCTGCAGCATGTCTTATGCCACCCTGGAGACCCCTCACTCAGCACAGACACACTGCTTGCCAGCTTGTGTGTGCTGGTGAGAACAAAACGAGTAAGTCGACATGGCACTCCCCTCAGGGTGCCATGCCAGCCTCTCACTGCCTATGCAGGTATAGATAAGTTACCCCTCTAGTAGGCCTTACAGCCCTAAGGCAGGGTGCACTATACCCTAGGTGAGGGCACCAGTGCATGAGCACTGTGCCCCTACAGTGTCTAAGCAATACCTTAGACATTGTAAGTGCAGGGTAGCCATAAGAGTATATGGTCTGGGAGTCTGTTTTACACGAAATCCACAGCACCATAATGGCTACACTGAAAACTGGGAAGTTTGGTATCAAACTTCTCAGCACAATAAATGCACACTGATGCCAGTGTACATTTTATTGTAAAATACACCCCAGAGGGCACCTTAGAGGTGCCCCCTGAAACCTTAACCGACTATCTGTGTAGGCTGACTAGTTCCAGCAGCCTGCCACAACTGAGACATGTTGCTGGCCCCATGGGGGGAGTGCCTTTGTCACTCTGAGGCCAGTAACAAAGCCTGCACTGGGAGGAGATGCTAACACCTCCCCCAGGCAGGAGCTGTCACACCTGGCGGTGAGCCTCAAAGGCTCACCCCTTTGTGCCAGCACCGCAGGACACTCCAGCTAGTGGAGTTGCCCGCCCCCTCCGGACCACGGCCCCCACTTTTGGCGGCAAGGCCGGAGAAAATAATGAGAAAAACAAGGAGGAGTCACTGGCCAGTCAGGACAGCCCCTAAGGTGTCCTGAGGTGAAGTGACTCTAACTTTTAGAAATCCTCCATCTTGCAGATGGAGGATTCCCCAATAGGATTAGGGATGTGACCCCCTCCCCTTGGGAGGAGGCACAAAGAGGGTGTACCCACCCTCAGGGCTAGTAGCCATTGGCTACTAACCCCCCAGACCTAAACACGCCCTTAAATTTAGTATTTAAGGGCTCCCCTGAACCTAAGAATTTAGATTCCTGCAACTTACCGAAGAAGAAGACTGCTGAGCTGAAAACCCCTGCCGAAGAAGAAAGAAGACACCAACTGCTTTGGCCCCAGTCCTACCGGCCTGTCTCCTGCCTTCTAAAGAACCCTGCTCCAGCGACGCTTTCTCCAGGACCAGCGACCTCTGAATCCTCAGAGGACTGCCCTACTTCCAAGAGACCAAGAAACTCCCGAGGACAGCGGCACTGCTCCAAAAGACCTGCAACTTTGTTTCAAGGAGCAGCTTTAAAAACCCCTGCAACTCCCCGCAAGAAGCGTGAGACTTGCAACACTGCACCCGGCGACCCCGACTCGACTGGTGGAGAACCAACACCTCAGGGAGGACCCTCCGGCGACTCCGAGACCGTGAGTAACCAAAGTTGTCCCCCCTGAGCCACCACAGCGACGCCTGCAGAGGGAATCCCGAGGCTCCCCCTGACCGCGACTGCCTGAACTCCCTTTCCAGACGGCTGGAAAAGACCCTGCACCCGCAGCCCCCAGCACCTAAAGGAACGGAACTCCTGTGCAGGAGTGACCCCCAGGAGGCCCTCTCCCTTGCCCAGGTGGTGGCTACCCCGAGGAGCCCCCCCCTTGCCTGCCTGCGACGCTGAAGAGATCCCTTGATCTCTCATTGATTTACATTGCAAACCCGACGCTTGTTTCTACACTGCACCCGGCCGCCGCAGTGCCGCTGAGGGTGTACTTTTTGTGTGAACTCGTGTCCCCCCCGGTGCCCTACAAAACCCCCCTGGTCTGCCCTCCGAAGACGCGGGTACTTACCTGCTGGCAGACCGGAACCGGGGCACCCCCTTCTCTCCATTGCAGCCTATGCGTTTTGGGCACCTCTTTGACCTCTGCACCTGACCGGCCCTGAGCTGCTGGTGTGGTAACTTTGGGGTTGCTCTGAACCCCCAACGGTGGGCTACCTTGGACCAAAAACTGAAACCTGTAAGTGACTTACTTACCTGTGAAAACTAACAAAAACTTACCTCCTCAGGAACTGTGAAAATTGCACTGTGTCCACTTTTAAAACAGCTTATTGTGTTTTATGTGAAAAGTATACATGCTAATGAAATGATTCAAAGTTCCTAAAGTACTTACCTGCAATACCTTTCAAATGAGATATTACATGTAAAATCTGAACCTGTGGTTCTTAAAATAAACTAAGAAAATATATTTTTCTATAACAAAACCTATTGGCTGGATTTGTCTCTGAGTGTGTGTTCCTCATTTATTGCCTGTGTGTATGTACAACAAATGCTTAACACTACTCCTTTGATAAGCCTACTGCTCGACCACACTACCACAAAATAGAGCATCAGTATTATCTCTTTTTGCCACTATCTTACCTCTAAGGGGAACCCTTGGACTCTGTGCATACTATTCCTTACTTTGAAATAGTGCATACAGAGCCAACTTCCTACATTGGTGGATCAGCGGTGGGGTACAAGACTTTGCATTTGCTGGACTACTCAGCCAATACCTGATCACACGACAAATTCCAAAAATTGTCATTAGAACTTGATTTTTTGCAATTTGAATTTTTTCTAAATTCTTAAAAGTCCTGCTAGGGCCTTGTGTTAGTCCCTGTTAGCATTTCCTTTTAGAGTTTAAAAGTTTGGTAAAAGTTTGAATTAGATTCTAGAACTAGTTTTTAGATTCTTAAAAAGTATTCCAACTTTTAGAAGCATAATGTCTAATACAGATGTGAATGTGGTGGAACTCGACACCACACCTTACCTCCATCTACAGATGAGAGAGCTAAGGTCACTCTGTAAACTAAAGAAAATAGCAATGGGCTCCAGACCTTCCAAACTACAGCTCCAGGAGCTGTTGGCAGAGTTTGAAAGAGCCAACCCCTCTGAGGATGGCAACACAGAGGATGAGTATAGTGACTTGGAGGGTGATTCCCCCCCATCAGTCCTATCTAGGGAGGACAGGGCCTCTCAAGCCCTGACTCCACAAATCATAGTCAGAGATGCTGGTTCCCTCACAGGAGGGACCAACCTCTCTGAAATCACTGAGGATAACTCCAGTGAAGAGGACATCCAGTTAGCCAGGATGGCCAAAAGATTGGCTTTGGAAAGACAGATCCTAGCCATAGAAAGGGAAAGACAAGAGATGGGCCTAGGACCCATCAATGGTGGCAGCAACATAAATAGGGTCAGAGATTCTCCTGACATGTTGAAAATCCCTAAAGGGATTGTAACTAAATATGAAGATGGTGATGACATCACCAAATGGTTCACAGCTTTTGAGAGGGCTTGTGTAACCAGAAAAGTGAACAAATCGCACTGGGGTGCTCTCCTTTGGGAAATGTTCACTGGAAAGTGTAGGGATAGACTCCTCACACTCTCTGGAAAAGATGCAGAATCTTATGACCTCATGAAGGGTACCCTGATTGAGGGCTTTGGATTCTCCACTGAGGAGTATAGAATTAGATTCAGGGGGGCTCAAAAATCGTCGAGCCAGACCTGGGTTGATTTTGTAGACTACTCAGTGAAAACACTGGATGGTTGGGTAACTGGAAATGAAGTGCATGACTATGTTGGGCTTTATAATTTGTTTATGAAAGAACACATTTTAAGTAACTGCTTCAATGAAAAGTTGCATCAGTATCTGGTAGACCTAGGTCCAATTTCTCCCCAAGAATTGGGAAAGAAGGCAGACCACTGGGTCAAGACTAGGGTAACCAAAACTTCCACTGGGGGTGACCAAAAGAAAGGGGTTACAAAACCTCCTCAGGAGAAAGTGGGTGACTCTAGAAACAAAGAAAAAGAGTCCTCTGTAGGCCCCCAAAAACCAGACCAAGTGGGTGGGCCCGGAGACACAACCCAAAACAAAGGTGGGTACCAGGGTAAGAACTGGGATGCCACTAAGGCATGGTGCCATAACTGTAGACAGACAGGGCACCACACCAAGGACACTTCTTGTCCCAAAAACAAACCCCCTAGCAAAATCCCAGGGGTGACCAGTGTAGCCATTGGGGATGACTCCTCAGATGAGGAGGTCTTCATAGCCTTCAACTGGAAAAAGGGCCCAACAGGTGAGTTGGAGATTCCAGAGGGAAGTAGACACTTCCACCACCTACTGGTGAATGAAATCCCAGCCACTGCCCTGAGAGACACTTGTGCCAGTCACACTATTGTGCATGACAGGCTGGTGTTCTCAAACCAGTACATCCCAGGTGAGATGGCCAGAGTAAGAGTTAGCCCAGACAGGGTCACTGATAGGCCTGTGGCTTTTGTGCCCATAGAAGTGGGTGGGACTTTTAGCTGGAGAAGGGTGGTAGTCAGTACAGACCTCCCCCTTGATTGTCTCCTTGGAAACGACTACCCAGAGGTTAGTCAGAGCCCAAGAGAGGAACTGGTCCAGTGCCAGTCCTCTCCCAAGGATTCTGGAGTGCCTGCCTCTGCAGTAAATGCAAGTAGGCCCCAGAAGAAAAAGAAAAGGAAACAGAGTAGGAAAGGTGGACAACCTTTAGCCAAGGTTCCAGCAAGCCAAGGAGATTCTGCTCCAGTAGGGGAGAACTCCAAAAGTGGCTCTGATAAAGTCCAACCTGACCCACAAGAAGTCCTGGCTAGTCAGGCAACTGTTAAGTCTGAGTGGGTGGCCCCTCAGCTAACAGAAGAAAGAGTGGAAGAAGGGTGTTTACTACAAGATGTGGTAACCCCCCACTCTAATACAGCAGACAGGCACCCTGAACCCAAAGAAGCCTGTAACTTAGCCCCTTCCCTTGTAGGTGAAGAGCTAAAGGTGTGGTTCTGGGCACTGACAGCTGTCAGTGGCCTCTGCTGGGTGTTAGCCTTTATGGCTGCCCTATCCTTGGCATGGTGGTCAGACCCCATGCCAAATAGCAAGTTAGGCCCCCTGACCCTGTTGGTCATGGTGGGGTTACTCCAGCTCTGGGTAACCTCTTTGGGTAAGCTAGGGGTGACCCTGGCTAAGATAAGATTAGCAGAGGTGGATACCTCTAACCCCAAAATAGAGAGAATGGGTGAAGACATTAAAAGCACAGACAAGAGGCAGTTCAGATTAGGTCCTATCACTGTGGAAGTGGGTCAGTTCCCCAGAGGGAATGACCTGGACAGGAGGATGTAAGGCAGAGTAGGCCCTGCAACAAACCAGCCTATTTCCTCTACTCTTCCTCGCCTGACAGACTAGGAAGACTCTTCCAGCTTTGGCTGAGTCTCCTGGCCTGTGGGCTGGGGGGGGGGGGCTTGTGTAAAGAAATGGCTCCCTGTTGCAGTTACCCCCCACTTTTTGCCTGATACTGATGCTGACTTGACTGAGAAGTGTGCTGGGACCCTGCTAACCAGGCCCCAGCACCAGTGTTCTTTCACCTAAAATGTACTTTTGATTCCACTATTGGCACACCCTGGCATCCAGATAAGTCCCTTGTAAGTGGTACCCCTGGTACCAAGGGCCCTGATGCCAAGGAAGGTCTCTAAGGGCTGCAGCATGTCTTATGCCACCCTGGAGACCCCTCACTCAGCACAGACACACTGCTTGCCAGCTTGTGTGTGCTGGTGAGAACAAAACGAGTAAGTCGACATGGCACTCCCCTCAGGGTGCCATGCCAGCCTCTCACTGCCTATGCAGGTATAGATAAGTCACCCCTCTAGTAGGCCTTACAGCCCTAAGGCAGGGTGCACTATACCCTAGGTGAGGGCACCAGTGCATGAGCACTGTGCCCCTACAGTGTCTAAGCAATACCTTAGACATTGTAAGTGCAGGGTAGCCACCCTGATACAACGCCTCAGCAACGCCGGCATCAGAGGCAAGGCCCTCGAATGGATCATCTCCTTCCTCTCCGGAAGGACTCAGAGAGTCCGCCTGCCCCCCTTCAGATCCACAGCCACGGAGATCATCTGCGGCGTACCTCAAGGATCCTCCCTCAGCCCCACTCTCTTCAACATCTACATGACCCCCCTGGCGAACATCGCACGCAAACACGGACTCGACCTAATATCATACGCCGACGACACCCAGCTCATCTTATCCCTCACAAACAACCCCACCTCAGCTAGGACCAGATTTCATGAAGGAATGAAGGAAGTGGCGAACTGGATGACAGACAGCCGCCTGAAACTGAACGCCGACAAGACGGAGGTCCTCATCCTCGGCCCCACCCCCACCGCATGGGACGACTCCTGGTGGCCCCCCGCCCTAGGCATCACTCCCCAACCCACCGACCACGCACGCAACCTCGGCTTCATCCTGGACTCATCCCTCACCATGACCAGACAGGTGAACTCGGTGACCTCAGCATGCTTCAACACCCTACGCATGCTCCGCAAGATCTTCCGCTGGATCCCCACCGACACCAGGAAGACTGTCACCCACGCCCTCGTCACCAGTCGCTTGGACTACGGGAACACCCTGTACGCGGGCATCACCACCAAGCTGCTGAGGAAACTCCAACGGATCCAGAACGCTGCCACAAGACTCATCCTGGACATCCCTCGCCACCACCACATCTCAGGACACTTGAAAAAACTCCATTGGCTCCCCGTCAACAAGAGGATCACCTTCCGACTCCTCACCCAGGCACACAAAGCCCTTCACAACCTCGGACCCAAACTCATCAACAACCGCGTCTCCTTCTACACTCCTCCGCGCACTCTACGATCCGCCGGACAGGCCCTGGCAGCCGTACCCCGCATCCGCAAAGCCACCGCCGGAGGAAGATCCTTCTCTTTCCTGGCAGCGAAGACCTGGAACTCTCTGCCCAGCCACCTTCGCGCCATACCTGAACACCTCTCCTTCAGAAGGCAGCTCAAGACCTGGCTCTTCAAGCACTGACCCCCTCCCCTCCCCCCCCCAGCGCCTTGAGACCCTTTATGGGTGAGTAGCGCGCTTTATAAATGCGAATGATTGATTGATTGATTGATAAGAGTATATGGTCTGGGAGTCTGTTTTACACGAACTCCACAGCACCATAATGGCTACACTGAAAACTGGGAAGTTTGGTATCAAACTTCTCACCACAATAAATGCACAGTGATGCCAGTGTACATTGTATTGTAAAATACACCCCAGAGGGCACCTTAGAGGTGCCCCCTGAAACCTTAACCGACTATCTGTGTAGGCTGACTAGTTCCAGCAGCCTGCCACAACCGAGACATGTTGCTGGCCCCATGGGGGGAGTGCCTTTGTCACTCTGAGGCCAGTAACAAAGCCTGCACTGGGAGGAGATGCTAACACCTCCCCCAGGCAGGAGCTGTCACACCTGGCGGTGAGCCTCAAAGGCTCACCCCTTTGTGCCAGCACCGCAGGACACTCCAGCTAGTGGAGTTGCCCGCCCCCTCCGGCCACGGCCCCCACTTTTGGCGGCAAGGCCGGAGAAAATAATGAGAAAAACAAGGAGGAGTCACTGGCCAGTCAGGACAGCCCCTAAGGTGTCCTGAGCTGAAGTGACTCTAACTTTTAGAAATCCTCCATCTTGCAGATGGAGGATTCCCCAATAGGATTAGGGATGTGACCCCCTCCCCTTGGGAGGAGGCACAAAGAGGGTGTACCCACCCTCAGGGCTAGTAGCCATTGGCTACTAACCCCCCAGACCTAAACACGCCCTTAAATTTAGTATTTAAGGGCTCCCATGAACCTAAGAATTTAGATTCCTGCAACTTACCGAAGAAGAAGACTGCTGAGCTGAAAACCCCTGCAGAAGAAGAAAGAAGACACCAACTGCTTTGGCCCCAGTCCTACCGGCCTGTCTCCTGCCTTCTAAAGAACCCTGCTCCAGCGACGCTTTCTCCAGGACCAGCGACCTCTGAATCCTCAGAAGACTGCCTTACTTCCAAGAGACCAAGAAACTCCCGAGGACAGCGGCACTGCTCCAAAAGAACTGCAACTTTGTTTCAAGGAGCAGCTTTAAAAACCCCTGCAACTCCCCGCAAGAAGCGTGAGACTTGCAACACTGCACCCGGTGACCCCGACTCGACTGGTGGAGAACCAACACCTCAGGGAGGACCCTCCGGTGACTCCGAGACCGTGAGTAACCAAAGTTGTCCCCCCTGAGCCCCCACAGCGACGCCCGCAGAGGGAATCCCGAGGCTCCCCCTGACCGCGACTGCCTGAACTCCCTTTCCCGACGGCTGGAAAAGACCCTGCACCCGCAGCCCCCAGCACCTAAAGGAACGGAACTCCTGTGCAGGAGTGACCCCCAGGAGGCCCTCTCCCTTGCCCAGGTGGTGGCTACCCCGAGGAGCCCCCCCCCTTGCCTGCCTGCGACGCTGAAGAGATCCCTTGATCTCTCATTGATTTACATTGCAAACCCGACGCTTGTTTCTACACTGCACCCGGCCGCCCCAGTGCCGCTGAGGTTGTACTTTTTGTGTGAACTCGTGTCCCCCCCGGTGCCCTACAAAACCCCCCTGGTCTGCCCTCCGAAGACGCGGGTACTTACCTGCTGGCAGACCGGAACCGGGGCACCCCCTTCTCTCCATTGCAGCCTATGCGTTTTGGGCACCTCTTTGACCTCTGCACCTGACCGGCCCTGAGCTGCTGGTGTGGTAACTTTGGGGTTGCTCTGAACCCCCAACGGTGGGCTACCTTGGACCAAAAACTGAAACCTGTAAGTGACTTACTTACCTGTGAAAACTAACAAAAACTTACCTCCCCCAGGAACTGTGAAAATTGCACTGTGTCCACTTTTAAAACAGCTTATTGTGTTTTATGTGAAAAGTATACATGCTAATGAAATGATTCAAAGTTCCTAAAGTACTTACCTGCAATACCTTTCAAATGAGATATTACATGTAAAATCTGAACCTGTGGTTCTTAAAATAAACTAAGAAAAGATATTTTTCTATAACAAAACCTATTGGCTGGATTTGTCTCTGAGTGTGTGTTCCTCATTTATTGCCTGTGTGTATGTACAACAAATGCTTAACACTACTCATTTGATAAGCCTACTGCTCGACCACACTACCACAAAATAGAGCATTAGTATTATCTCTTTTTGCCACTATCTTACCTCTAAGGGGAACCCTTGGACTCTGTGCATACTATTCCTTACTTTGAAATAGTGCATACAGAGCCAACTTCCTACACTCCCCTATTGGACAACCACTGTGGCCTTTCTGTAGCCCCGCCCACTGAAGGAGACTATCGGTTCTCCAATTAACAGCAAAATAGAATCTTGATTTCATTAAAGGCAAGGAGAGGCTAACCTTATGCAATAACCTTTTATTGCTGCCCCAAAATTTAGCCCATAAAAGAACTTAACAAATACATCATAAAGCACAAATTCTATTTTAGAATGTTCAAACAGTATATAGGGGGTCATTCTGACCCCGGCGGGCGGCGGTTGCCGCCCGCCTGGAGGGAACCGCCATTTGGCCGCCCCGCGGTCAAAAGACCGCTGGGGCCATTCCAACTTTCCAGCTGGGCCGGCGGGCGCTACCTAAGGTAGCACCAGCCGGCCCAGCGGGAAAGGGGCCTGCAACACTGAAGCCGGCTCCAAATGGAGCCGGCGGTGTTGCAGGTGTGCGACGGGTGCAGTTGCACCCGTCGCGCTTTTCACTGTCTGCTAGGCAGACAGTGAAAAGCAGGCTGGGGCCCCCAGGGGCCCCAGGACACCCGTTCCTGCCATCCTGTTCCTGGCGGTAAAAACCGCCAGAAACAGGCTGGCGGGAAGGGGGTCAGAATCCCCATAGCGCCGCCATGGCGGATTCGCCCAGCCGGGGGAAATCCGGCGGGAAACCGCCTGACCCGGTTTTCTGACCGCGGCTTTACCGCCGCGGTCAGAATGGGCAAGGAAGCACTGCCAGCCTGTTGGCGGTGCTTCCGTCACCCGCGCCATAGTTTGGATTGCAATTCCATAATTTGTGCATGTAATCTAACATCTTTTACACACAAAATCTCTTCCCAAAAGCCTTACTGGACTTGAGTCACAGACTACGAATCTGTGCATGCCTTCAAAATTACCAATTTTAACAGGAACCAGTTAAGTAATCGGATTTGTTAGGGGCTGATTTATTACTTCTACAACCTGTACTGTTTTATCAGAAAGTGACACATTAGGAACCTCTGCAATTCTGACAGTAGAGCGTGTAGCTCCTGTATCAACCAGAAATTAAACATCATGACCCATTACTGTTCCATTAACATAAGGACCACTCTGATCCACTTCTAACAAAGCTTCTAGCACACATTCTTTTTATCAGAACTCTCACTCACAATTTCATCACTTGAAAAATTCTCACTGTGTAATGCTACTGTGAAATACACGATTGACTACTTTGACTTAACTTTTGACCTGTGTTCTGCTGAGGAACCACTTTTTGTTTCTGTGCCATTGGAGCTTGAGGTATTTGCATTTGTTGCCGTGGCATCATTTGCTTCTGTGGTTGCATATGTCTTTGCTGTGGTACCTGAAAACACAGCACCTACATCTGCTGTTGGGGAATTTGCATTTGCTGAGGAATCGGCATCTGATTGTTCATATTCTGGACATTTAAATTAATATTCCAAATTCTTGGTCTTCTCAAATTTAGAAATGTATTTTGTTCATTCATCTGCACAACACCTTCCTGTACCACCATTGGATACTCCCTCTTCCTCAGCCACCGCAAGCATGACAAGGTAACATCATCTTCATTGTCTGCATATCTCCTGAATTAACATTAGTGTTAGACTTGACAGCCTTAGGGTAGTCATCCCCCAACCTTTTTGCCTGCCTGCCTCCCTCCACTTTTCTGACACTGTTTTTACTGGTTTTAGAACTCTGCACACTTAACCACTGTTAATCAGTGCTAAAGTGCATATGCGTTCTCCCTTAAACATGATAACATTGGTTCATTCCCATTTGGCTTATTTGGTTTACTTGTAAGTCCCTAGTAAAGTGCACCTCATGTGTCCAGGGTCTGTAAATCAAATGGTACTAGTGGGCCTGCAGCACTGATTGTGCCACCCACATAAGTAGCCCCTTAAACATGTCTCAGCCCTGCCATTGCAAGGCCTGTGTGTACAGTTTCCCTGCCACTTTTGACTTGGCATTTAAAAATACTTGCCAAGCCTTAAACTCCCCTTTTTCTACATATAAGTCACCCCTAAGGTAAGCACTAGGTAACCCATAGGGCAGGGTGCTATGAGGGTAAAATGCAGGACATATGCTTGTGTGTTTTATATGTCCTGGTAGTGAAAAACTCCTAAATTCGTTTTCCACTGCTGTGAGGCCTGCTCCTTTCATGGGTTAGCTTTAGGGCTACCCTCATATATTATTTGAGTGGTAGATTCTGTTAACGCGTCCCTTTATGTCAATTTATACACATTAGGACTCGTTTTAGGCCGATTAATCTTTTGACCCAGTGGTGAGACACTGTAGAACGAGATAACTGATCAATATGTCAAGCAATATATCAGTGATATTATCAACATATATCACCACAATATACTTTACTTTGGACATTGATTAAACTGTCGGCGCAACCATGACCTTTCAGTCATGAATAACCACACCTTTATTGAAGTTTTGTGAATTTTATTCCCTATTGATTACAATCTAATAATACGAGTATCAATCTCAAGACCAAGAGGCAAAAGAACATAGTCACGATATGGCAATTGAAGTAAGATTTTGACAATGCAAAGATCATGAACAAAAGAGCACCAATGCAGGATATACACAGGTCAAAGTACATAGAACATCATATACGTCTCAGTTCAGCATAGCATAATGTCAGTCTCGTCTATTTGCGTCAGTCAAGGTGAACACCTAATCTAACCACTAATTAGCATCAGCATGTTGGACTTCATGCAAAACAATTTATAACCCCAATTTAGAAAACATCTAACTAAGGTCTCTATCCAAAAATACAGCAGTTGGTACCTAGAAAGAAAAAGCAGATAGACAAATTACAATAGCAATTGTCATAATTACCCTCCTCGGATTGAGTCAGCATACAGGATCAGTCTTCGTCTTCAGGACATAAGTTAGATCGCCGTCAGTCTGCTTCGTCTAAGGGACAGGGGACACTTCCCTCATAAGGAGGAGAAGCGTAAAGGGCAGTCTATGGATGAGGATTTTGTCACCAAACAGAGTGACAGAGTTTCTGGATGCAATCGTTATCATTCCCTACCTAGTTCTCTCGAGCCCTCTGTGTCATGAGTTTTTATCCCTTTTCGTAATACCTT
The DNA here is from genome assembly GCF_031143425.1 of Pleurodeles waltl. Lineage (NCBI taxonomy): Eukaryota > Metazoa > Chordata > Amphibia > Caudata > Salamandridae > Pleurodeles > Pleurodeles waltl. The sequence continues at coordinate 404,901,882 of NC_090444.1, forward strand.
CCCCCAAAATTCTATTGGATAGTCTCTATACCCCACTATCTTTAACCTATCAAATTATACATTAGGTCATTCGTAATGTCACCCCACGATAATTTATAACACTTTGATTGGTCTTCATTATTGACGTCTTCGTAGGTGGCACATCTGGGGTTACTTCATTCTCTGGCACGTTCTTCAGGTCAAAAGTTATCTTGTCCATGGTCGATTGGCCTTAGATGTTTCGAATATTGTTGCAAAAATGTATAAAACTTATACTAAAGCGGCTAACATGCGGGTGAGAAGAAACCTAAGTTTGCAACATAAAACAAAGAAAAGAACACATGCTGGGTCATGGCTTTTTGCGAATCAGCACACTGGAGAAACAGAAAAATATGCTTTAATATGAGAGCTACACAGCTAAGTTTTCGGCTCACGCTAACTTAAGGCTCATGGATTCTAATAAATGCAATCTTCGTAGGTGTTAACATATTCAATTAATCATAAGCAATTATTTCTTATAGTCGACATTAGTATATGTGTACAATAATAACTTCACTCTTATAAGTATGTTTCGAATACATTCAAACAAATAATATTTCATGATTATTAATGCAGCATTAAGTATAAGCATTTCACATCTAATGTATATAATATTTAGACTACGCTCTCTCAGTCCCTCATCTGATGACGCTCGTCATCACACAAATCTTTCTTTGATCTTTTATTTCTAATTTTTCACCTTGCGCATAATACGCATTTCAACATCTTGCCCTTTATGTGAGCTTTCCCATATCTCATTGAACATTTTCTCTCTTTCACTTTCTTCATTTCTTCTGGCTCTTTTGGTCCAATTTCTTTTTATTTTGTCATTAATTTTACATGCCCCCCATAGTCCTAATAGACAAACCAGAATAATTAATAGACCCATTAATATTTTTGCAACTACCCCATTCCAAATGTTGGTAAACCAGCTTCCGACTCGGGCAATTCCCTTTCCAAATTTCTCCCAAACACCAAGTTCTTTCAAATCCTTCAAATTTGTACTATCGCTAGTAAGGTTAGTAAGCATGCTTCTGATTTTCTTACTGTTATCAGGTATAAATGAGCAACAATGACGCTCATTGAGCATTTTGCAGACCCCTCCACTCTTTGCTAAAAGAATGTCTAAAGCAAGCCGATTTTGAAGAGTCATAGCTCTTTCTGCAGCAAGTTCAGTATCCATCAGGAGTATAGCCCCTGTAAAATTAGTTAACATGTTATCCACTATAGTAGACAACTTTTGAATTTTCATAGAATTCAAGATAACCCCTACTGATGGGATTATGGCTCCAAATATATCACCAATGACAGCCGCCACTGACTCTCATTTTTGTCTAGGATGTTGTAATTCAGACGTTTTAGGTATTTGTTTTAAGTCATCAATCTAATATATCTTTGGGAATACTATCCCCAAATAACATGTCCCATACCATCCCTTAGGGAGACGGTAATAAGCATTTAGCCCACAGATGTAATAGATTCCAGGAATTGCTGGATCTTGTCCATTCAGCATAAAGGTCCATTTACTCTGAAACAAAAACACATGCCTGCACTCACTCGTACCCACAAACAAATTGTCTTGGTCAGATTTTGGCCTATATACACAGAGCCTACCTACGTGTAATGCATCTATAGCTAACTTGCCTTGTGTCTTGATTGCAGTGTAAGCATAATCATTTGCATGTGTACGTTTCTCTAATCCTTTTTCTAATCTTTCTTTCAATGCTTTGCGTCTATCATCTGTGTGATCCAAAAAGCTTTTTTCTACAGGCGACAGTAAGCAAGTCAAATTATTGCGATGTGCATAAGCAGTCCCAAATGTAAGTGTTGGCTCAAAGAATCCTCTAACTATTTTTATATCATGCTCCTTAGCTAATTTATTTAAGAATTCAATCACAGGCACAAAAGAAAACACAACATCCAAATTCGAATAAAAGTATTGCACATGCTCTTGATGATAGAATCTGGTTAATAGTAAGCTGCAACTAATTCCATGAGTAAGAGGGAGGCTATGATAAGTAACTCCCTCCTGCACAGATGAAGGAATTTTAGTACATAGATAACAATCTTTCGCATCCATGGTTTCCACATACTCGTTTAGTAAGCGATAGAAGACATTAGTAGAAAGTTCCCCCTTTGCATTACTTCCCTCATGCATATGTCTTGCATCCTGCTCAAATCTCTCCCATGGTGTTAGTGTAGTAGTTTCAGGTTTTGAAGTTGCGTTAATAATCTCTTTCTCTCTCCATGGCATTCCCACAATTACTCCCACAATTATCATTGCACACACAGCACCTATTATAAGACCTAACCAACCACACACCTTACTTCCCTTGCTACTATTTCTATTGTAAGCCATGATTGTATAGAATCAGAATAGCAGATCAACAATCAACTTGAGGATAAACCTCCTCTTTTTTTTTTTTTTTTCAGCGTATATTACAGCGTCTTCACTCACTCCAGGACCTCTTTTGTCAAATCAGGTTAGCAGCTTGTCTTAATCAGGTTTCTCAAAAGTCAAATCCGGTTTTAGTGTCACTTCCAGTAGTTTTAGAGTCTCTCTCTCTTTTCAGTTTTCAAAATTTAATTTTAGCCAAGTTTTCCTTTGAATTTGTTCAGGTAACGTAATATTGGCCTGGTACTTCTCGATCAAAACAGAATGCTAGGAATACTTGTTGCCATTCAGAGGTTGTAGCATACGCCCATTCAGGACCTGTATATCTTCTGTTTGCGAGTCTCTTTCTTTTTAATCTTCGTTCACCTTGTTGTTCTCCCTCACTCAGATCATCTGCTTGTGAGGTATCACTCTCTTCTATTATTGTGCCATTTGATACCTCCCTTATCTTAGGGTGCGACTTGTCTGGCCAATTGTCACCTCTATGTGTCTTTACTCGATGTTTTCCTTCAGGACGTTGGACAGCACCCTCCTCTTGTGATATGGTGTTTTCTCTTGACGGACCTGCAACTGGTTCAGGAGACTCTGAGACGTTTTGATTTTTCTCTACAGTTTCTCCTTCTCTTTCTTCCTCCGGTTCTATGTTGGGTTCAGACTCTAACCCGTATCCGTCTACTTCTGGGAGAACCTATCCTTGAATTAGTTCTCCTCCTGCCTCTACTGAGATAGGCACTCTGTCACCTCTCTCGAACTCATTAACTGTTTGAGGGACAAGGCTGTTCTCAGTGGGCTCTCCGATAATCTCAGTTCCTTCTTGACTGTTCTCTGGCCCTGAGACTTCTCTTTCTAAAGTTGCTGTGCCAGAAGCTTCAAGTTCCTCTTCAACAGGACACGTTACCTTTTTCGTATGACTGGCATGTATCCAGTTGGGAACCCCAGCACACTTCACAGCAGTAGTAGTCGTTAATATTACTTGATACGGCCCTTTCCAACGTGGTTCTAGACACGATTTTCTCACGTGCTTCTTGACAACCACCCAATCACCGGCTTGTAGAGAGTGGCCTGGATCGCCAATCGGTGGCAACGTGTTAGCTTCCACCTGGTGAGAAAAAGAGCGAATCACGTCAGCCAAACCTTTGCAGTAATCCAACACCATATCATCTGTAATATTCACTAGTGCATTTGCAGGTACTGCTGGTAATCTCATAGCTCTGCCCATGAGGATTTCATGGGGGGACAATCCCGTTTTCTTGTCTGGGGTGTTTCTCATTGACATCAGCACTAGAGGCAAGGCATCTGGCCACTTCATATTAGTTGCTGCCACATTTTTGCCATCCTTGATTTCAAAGTACCATTCATCTGTCCTACTAATCCTGATGCTTCAGGGCGATAGCTACAATGCAGCTTCTGTTCAATGTTAGTGCGGCACACAAGAGTTTAATCACCTCATTGTCGAAGTGTCTCCCCCTATCTGATTCTATAGAAACCAGAAACCCGAATCTTGGTATCAGTTCCCTAAGTAGTAGTTTTGCAACGGTAAGACTGTCATTCCTACGTGTGGGATATGCCTCAATCCAATGACTGAAAACACACACAATCACCAACATGTACTTCAATCCTCCACAAACAGGCATTTCGATAAAATCCATTTGCATTTTGTTGAATGGACCTCCAGCTCTCCCAATGTGGCTCAAAGTTACCACAGTTCCTTTTCCAGCATTCATCTGTTGACAGATGACGCACCTGTGGCAGGTGATTTCTGCGGTATGTCTGAATTTTGGATTGAACCAATCAATCTTAAAGGACCTGATCATGGCATCTCTTTCCAGATGTGCCTGCCCATGATAGAGCCGGGCAAACTGTGACAAAGGGCTATTTGGCAAGACCAATTTTCCCTCCTCTGAAACCCATAGATCATCAGCTCTTTGTACACATTGCATTCTTTGCCAAGAGCGTTTTTCTTCCTTGCTCGCACGACCTTGTAATGTTTTTAGTTCATCTAAGGTGTCAACCACCCGTAATGCTAGATTTAAACACGTATCATTTTCAGATTGTGGTAACAATTCCCATTGCTCCTTAAACGATATACAGTTTAATGCACAAAATCTTGCGACTTGATCTGCATAGCCGTTTCCCATAGACACAAAATCTTGTGATCTGATGTGAGCACTGCACTTCACTGCGGCAATTTCAAGAGGTAACTGAATTGCGTGTAACAAATCTCTTATTTGTTCACCATTTTTCACAGGAGAACCAGAGGAGGCCATAAAACCCCTCTGTGACCAAAGTTGGCCAAAATCATGCACAATTCCAAATCCGTATCTGCTGTCAGTATAGATAGTGACTTTCAAATTTACAGCTGCGTGGCATGCCTTAGTAAGGGCTATTAATTCTGCCACTTGTGCAGAAAACACTCTCTGAAGCCAGGAGGCTTCGACAATGCCAGTTATGGTACATACCGCATAACCAGCTCTCAGTGTTCCTCCAGAATCTCTTAGACAGGACCCATCGACAAACATAATGCAATAATTTTCTTTTAACTGGGTATCCTGTATGTCTGGGCGAGGTTTGGTACACAGATCAGTCACCTCAAGAAAATAATGTTCAAATTCTTCCCCATCTTTGATTTCAGTATTTTCATTAGGAAGTAAAGTTGCCGGGTTCAGTACAGTGCATCTCTTAAGAGTGACATTTGGCGACCCCAGTATGATCGTCTCATACCTAGTGAGACGTGCATTGGTCATGTGTTGAGTCTTAGTTCGTGTCAACAGAATTTCAACTGAATGTGGAACCATTACTGTCAGAGGGTATCCCATGACTATGCCTTCACATTGTAAAAGGCTCTGACCAGCTGCTGCAACTGCACGCAAACAACCCGGTAAGGCTGCTGCGACAGGGTCCAAGGTAGCTGAAAAATATGCTACAGGGCGATTTGCATCTCCGTGGACCTGTGTTAAGACAGACAAAGAACAAGCATCACGTTCATGACAAAACAACAGAAAAGGTTTCTCGTAGTCTGGCATTCCCAATGCTGGTGCCCTGCACATGCATTCTTTCAATTCTACGAATGATTCAAGCTCCTCTTTTGACAAAGTTATAGTATATGGCTCATCTTTGACTTCCTTTCCTGTCAGTTTGAGATGATTGAGAAGTTGTGTATCCACTGGCGACAGTAGCCCACCATTCCCAAAAACATCCTGACATCTCTTTTTGTTGTTGGGGGATTCATTTGCAAAACTGCTGTTATCCTTTCTTTTGATATTCTTCTGGATCCTTTCTCAATCAAATGTCCCAAGTATTTTACTTCTTTCTGACAATATTGTAACTTTCTGGGTGACACTTTGTGTCCATTCTTTCCCAGATGATTTAGTAATGCAATGGTATCATATTTACAACTGTCTCTTGTTTTGGACGCAATTAGCAAATCATCAATGTACTGCACAAGAGTTGAATTGAAAGGCAGCACAAGAGGTTCCAAATCCTTTTTCAATATCTGATTGAAGATGGATGGTGACTCTGAGAACCCTTGAGTAATTCTGCACCAACTGTACACCTTATCCAGGAATTTGAAACTGAACAAAAATTGGCTGTCCTCATGAAGAGGTATCGAAAAGAAGGCTTGTGATAGGTCTACTACGGTAAACCATTCAGCATCACAGGGAACCTGGAACATTATTACTGCTGGGTTAGGTACCACAGGGCAGCATTTTATCACAATTTCATTTATTTTTCGCAAATCCTGCACAATTCGGACTTTTCCACAGGGCTTCTTTAAACCCATTATGGGAGAGTTACATGGACTGCTCAAGACCTCTTTCAGGATTCCCTGTCTAAGAAAGTCTGCAATTATTTGTGACACTTCGATAAGGACGTCTTGAGTCATGTGATATTGTGGCACCTGTGGGAACACTGAATTCGGTTTTATCTGAACTTTGACTGGTTCTACTCCTTTTATCAATCCTACTTCTTTCCCGGTCAAATCCCACACTTTCTCTGTTACTGTTCCTTGCTGTTCGACAGGTAGATCAATCAAAGTATGCATTGGGAATAAAGTAATCGTCGCTATTTGTCTGTACTTCAATTCCGTCGTTGGAACAGGTAATTGAACATTTTGTTTTACAGAGTAAGTCCCTTCCCAATAGGGATACTGGACTTGAATCACATACTACAAATCTATGTAGCCCTTGGAAGTTGCCAATTTCCACTTGCACTGGATCTGTAATCGGGTTAGTCAGGTACTGATTTGCTACTCCAACCACTCGTATAGTACGCCCTGAGAGAGGCAATCTTGGAACTTCTGCACTTCGAACTGTGGAGCGTGTGGCTCCTGTGTCAACCAGGAATTAAACCTTATAGCCCATCACCTTTCCTTCTGCATATGGCCCTCTCCGATCCACCTCTAGGGACGCTGCAAGTCTGCACTCTTCACTGTCTGAACTATCATCTGACCAATCCTCATTCATGCCATTTTCTCCTCGTAGTGGGAACTGTTGTACAGTGTTGTTTTGATTTGTTACCTTACCTGTGACCTGCTGAGGAAGCATCACCTGTTGCTGTCCCATCGGAGCCATTGGTAATTGCATTTGCTGTCTAGGCACCATAGGAATCTGCTGTTGCACTGGTTGCATTTGTATTGACTGAAAACGCGGCATTTGCATCTGTTGCATGGGCTGTACCCCTTGCATTTGTACCAAATTATTCTGAAAATTCGGGTTTTGATGTCTTATTTTTGGACCTCGTGAATTTTGTAATGTACTAACATTAGTGCTCTGCTGAACTGCAACAACCTGCACCATATTCGGGCACTCCAGTTTCCAGTGCCCCACGCCCCCGCACGCGTGACATGGTGACATCTTTTTCGCCCCTTGAACATCATTTTGGATAACAACATTATTCATGTCTGAACCACGGTTCACAAACCCTCGACCTCGGCCCCTCGGTTGGGACTGAAACGCACCATTCATTTGCGGTTGGAGCTGTATCATCTGTTGAACTCCGTTTCCCTGTATTCCAGCCTGTGCAGCCCTTATCTGCATCACCATCACCTTTTCCTTTAACTTTTTCTGCTTCAACTCAATCTCAGCACTACAGTACTTTGCATACTGCAACACCTCATCAATCGGTTTAGCTTGCCAACAAATCAAATGATTCTTAATCATTTGACTGACCTCCGGTCTCAATCCTTCAACGAACCTAAACACACGGTGGTTCATGTCCTTTGGTTCAATAGTCTCAGTACCACTATAATGCTCGAACGCTTTTAACAGTCTCTCATAATTAGCATGTATTGACTCCTTAACTTCTTGAGAAGTCCGGTCGATTTTCTGCCAGTCAGTCACCTTCGGCGACACCTTTTGTTTCAAAAACTCAATCACTTTATGATAATATTTCATCACCTCTTCTGAAGGTGCTCCGGTCACCTTATCTCTCGCCGGCTCCTTTGTCGGCCAATCTACCCCTCTCTTGCACTCGAGCCACAAATCAGGCGGAACAATGATCTCAAACAAGGTATTCAAGTCTTCCCAGAGACACTTTGCAAGTTTCACAAACCTGTCCATTTGTTGATACCACTCGATCGGTTTCTCTCTCAGTCTGGGATAATCATTTGTAAAAGATAGAATGTCTCCTCTAGTCCATGGCACATGTACTAAAACACCACCAGCTGTCTCTCTCATAGGTAATATTTTTACCGATTCCAAATCAGGTGAGGTCCTAGCTTGATTAGACCCTGGGCTATCAGTCTTTTCCTTATCCCTTTTCTTTGCCCATCGGCCTTCCCACTTCTCCAATGCACCCCAAATCTGTGCACTTTGCAACAGTTCTCTCAAATGTGCCTTCATGCCTGCAGATCTCATATGTTCAAAATCTTTTGAGTCAAAATCTAATCTGTAACTCCTTTTCAAATGCTTAGTGTTTCCGATATCGATATTGTATTTGTCTGCTAAGTTCCCTAATCTCTGATGTACTTTGCCTACTTCCTTGGTAATCTTGGGACACAAGTATCTTAGTTCTGCCTCCGTGTATGATTCCAATCTATTTACTCCCATTGTCCCTTCCACTAACTCGGCAGCTTCCGCCGCTAGTCCTACAAAGTTCAGGTATTCATCTTGTTTTTCTTTCTCAGGTTCAACTGTAGCCACTGCAGTCTTTTGTGAAGTATACATTTTCTCTAACCATTCATTTAACTGCTGAACTGTAAAACCCTGCAGTGAAATGTTCCCTGCATGTATCATTGGAGAATGTGAGGTATTCGTACTCATGGTTTGCGGAGTTAGAACTCCCAACCCTGCTTGGCGCATTGCTTCGAGAGGTGCCCCTACTGGACTAAGGTCCATTACGGGTCTCAGTGGTTCATTCACTTGTTCTCCAGGGGCCATTTTCTGTGGAGTTCCCATAGACCCTCCTCTTATCGCTTCCTGAGTCATCACCCCCTGGTCATGCACCCCTGCTTTATCTTGTGCATACAATGGCACTGGGGGACCAACAGTAATGGGTAACGATATAGCGGCAGGTGTCTGACCTGGACCCAAACTTCTTGGAGCCCCAACACCATAGGTCTGTTCCAATGTACCCGGAACAGGTACTAATGGTGGTCCCGCTACAGGGTTATACCCTGGTATAAACTGTGGTGGTGGTTGAGACATTAATTTCGGAGTCGATTCGATCTGTATTAGCTTTGGCTTTATGAATATCGGGTCCGGCGGCACTATCAAATTCGTAGTAGTCTCAAGCACTGGGACATCAGGGTAGATTCTCTTTATCTGTGGTGGAGGATGCAACTGTATCGGCGTGTCTGGTGCAGTGGGTACACTGACACCATTCTGTATCAAAGCTGTATCACTAGTCTGTACCGTATCAGTAACTCCCTTTTCCTGCGTCTGGTTCCCAGGATCCAGGTTAGTACTTGGAGCGCTGTCGCTCACCGCATATGGTGGCGGACGATCACGTAACAATCTATCCATAAATTCCTCATCGTCTGAATCATCTTCCTCTTCCCAAGATCTTTTATTTTCTTTAGATTTGCCTGAGTCTTTGTCGGTTTTACAAGAGGCTTTCTTTCCCTGTGTTTCTTCTCCCTGAGTTATTGCTGGTAATAACTTCAACCCGTCTACAATTCCCTGTCTCCACATTTTGTTCTCATTATCCCATCTAGCCTCTGCATAGGATTTTTCTGCCCTTCTCAGTCTTCTCTGAAACCTTTCTTGTCTATGTTTAAGAGCCATCAAGTCCCAAATCGCTAAAGCCTCATATTGTGCCGGTCTCGGAGGTGGTTTCTGCGTACTTAATATCCACCTCAGATTTTCTAGTACCTTTGGATTAAACGTCCCATGTTCTGGGAACGCTACACACCCTTCTTTCTCTGTTAATTTGCGCCACTGTTTCATCCATAAACAAGGCCAACACCTTTTTCTTCCATAACCGTATAAGCTGGCGTGCCCTCAGGTGGTGTAGGTTCCCCATCAGTTGCAACAATATATACATCTCCCTTTAGAGCGCTCTTGAATGCTTTGACAAAATTCATTTTACGATTCCCTTATTTCGTATTTAATCAGAAATGGCTTAGTTCCCAGGACACTCTTCACCCGCCTCTCTCAACCTATTGCCTCTCACGGACGGCAGCCAATCCGTGCGCGACCCCTCTCGACATCTGACCTATCTCAGCGCGGCACCACTGACGTCACACTCACACACACTGCAGCTGACAAAGTCTTGCGGCTTGTCCGCTCCTCACTGAGCCCATACGATCTTACACAAACTAATGCAAATTGTTGCAAGCACCTTAAAATGACAACACAAATCTGTCGGTTTACTACAGGAAGGGTAACACATTGGCTTCAGAACTTTACAGAGATTTCACTTGAAGCCTCAGCCGCTACTCTCTCCTTATCAGTCCCCGCATACACAAGCAGAATTCGACCCGCAAATTCTACTCTCGACTTGTCAATGACTCCTTCTAGTGCACTTTAGAATTTGTCAAATCTCCATCGAAGGTTTCATACACACATTATAAGTCAAACTCGACTTGTCAACCACGCCCGATTGACCTATTAAACCGCACAGATGACAAAATAAACCACATTTATCTTCATACTCCGGAGTCTTAGACCTCAACAGGTCCGTACACGACAACCAACCACGTGGATAATTTTTGAGCAACAAGCGCTTACATTCACATGAAGTACGCCGACTTCCCTACTCTCATACTGTGGAGTACGCCCACTCCTGCTAAACAACACTTAATTTGGCCTAAATACATACAGATTTTCACAATCACCTCCAAAATGCATAAGCTTAGGCAAGCGCAAGAACCCTAACCACATACATTATGGCGCCGAGAACATTCCCAACTCATTTAGGCAGGCTCCGAGATCCCGGGAAAGCCATGGTGAGCTTAGAAACCCATCATACCTCTGAATTGCATTATCACAGAAAAACAAATTAAACGATGAATCTCCGTCCTAGGGCCCACAAGGGCCAAACCGTCGCTCTGCTACCAGAACTGTTAACGCGTCCCTTTATGTCAATTTATACACATTAGGACTCATTTTAGGCCGATTAATCTTTTGACCCAGTGGTTATTAAGTATAAGCATTTCACATCTAATGTATATAATATTTAGACTACGCTCTCTCAATTCTAATCAGAAAAGGGATAAACAGGTCATGTTTAGTATGGCCAAAACTGTAATAGAAAATCCTGCTTAGTGGTGAGGTTGGATTTTATATCACTATTTTAGAAATGCCACTTTTAGAAAGTGAGCATTCCTCTGCACTTAAAATCCATCTGTGCCTTACAGCCTGTCTCCAATCAACATCTGGGCTGGGTTGGTTGACATCTTCCTTGTGCCTTTCACCCAGACAACCAACAACACAGGATACTCAGTCACACCTGCACTCATCTGTATGCTGAATGGGGCTTCCTGGGCTCAAGCCAAACCGCCAATGTACCACTCCGTCCACCAGGGTGGTAATGGCCGCTGGGCTGGAGACTTCGGTCTCCAGCCAGGCAGCCATCACAATCCCACCCTCAGGATTATGACCCTGCCTATCGCCATGGTTTTCGTGGCAATCGTACCCCCATGAAAAACATGGCGATAGGCACTATCAGTACCAGGGAATTTCTTTCCTGGCACTGATAGGGGTCCCCCCACTCATTTCTCCCTCCCCAGGTCCCCCCCTGCTCTCCCCCTCTGTCTCCTGCCACCCGCACATTTACACACCCACACGCGCACACATACACACTCATACACACATGCATACCCACATCCACCCACGCATGCACACATACATACATACCCACACACCGCAACTCATACCAACAGACACCCCACTCACTCGCTCACATACACACTCTCATACAATCCCATTCGCACACATACACGCACTCATACACCCCCATTCACACACATACACGCACACACCACACACATACACCCAACACTCTCCACCCCCCACCTTTCAGACGATCACCTTACCTTTTCCGGCAAGCTGGTCATCCGGGAGGGAATGGGTCCTGGAGGTTTTGCACTGCCAGCGCCACCCCGCCGGCAACACTCTGCTAAGCTGTATTACGGGTGGTAATACGGCGGGCGGAGTCTTGCTGGTGTGGCGGTGCTGGCAATGCAACCTCCTCTGCGGAGTCGGCTTTCCGCCCATAAATCAATCAATCAATCCATTAAACTTATAAAGCGCACTACGTACCCGTGAGGGTTTCAAGGCGCTGGGGGAAAAAAAGGGGGGTGCTGTTTACTGATCGAAGAGCCAGGATTTGAGGAGTCTTCTGAATGCGAGGAGGTTTTGGGTCTGGCGAAGGTTGGTCTGGAGGGAGTTCCAGGTCTTGGCGGCGAGGTAGGAGAAGGATCTGCCGCCGGGGGTTTTTCGCTGGATGCGGGGACCGTGGCCAGGGTGAGGTTCGTGGAGCGGAGCTGGTGGGCGGGGGTGTAGAAGTTCAGTTTGCTGTTAAGGTAGGCAGGTCCGGTGTTGTGGAGGGCCTTGTGTGCGTGGGTGAGTAGTTTAAAAGTGATCCTCTTGTCTACAGGGAGCCAGTGGAGGTCTCTCAGATGGTTGGAGATGTGGTTGTGGTGGGGTACGTTGAGGATCAGTCGGGCGGAGGCATTTTGGATGCGCTGAAGGCGTCGTAGGTGTTTGGCAGGGATGCCTGTGTAGAGGGCGTTGCCGTAGTCTAGCTTGCTGCTGACGAGGGCTTGCGTCATGGTTCTTCTTGTTTCAGTCAGGATCCACTTGTAGATCCCGCGGAGCATGCAGAGGGTGTTGTAGCAGGAGGAGGAGACTGCGTTGACCTGTTTGGCCATGAAGAGTGAGGAGTCGAGGATGAATCCTAGATTTCGTGCATGGTTGGTGGGAGTTGGAGGGGTTCCCAGGGTGGTCGGCCACCATGAGTTGTCCCAGGCTGAGGGGGTGGGTCCGAGGATGAGGACCTCCGTCTTGTTCGAGTTCAGCTTCAGCCGGCTGTTCCTCATCCATTCGGCGATGGCCTTCAAGCCCTCGTGGAGGTTGGTTTTGGCGGTGTGCGGGTCTTTGGTGAGGGAGAGGATGAGCTGTGTGTCATCGGCGTAGGAGATGATGTTGAGGTCGTATTGGTGGGCCGTTTGTGCGAGGGGAGCCATGTAGATATTGAACAGTGTAGGGTTGAGGGAGGAACCCTGGGGAACGCCGCAGATGATGTCAGTGGCTGTGGATCGGAAGGGTGGGAGGCGTACACTTTGGGTTCGGCCGTGGAGGAAGGAGGCGATCCAGTCAACGGCTTTGTCTTGTATTCCGGCTTTGAAGAGGCGGGCTATCAGGGTGCGGTGGCAGACTGTGTCGAATGCGGCAGAAAGGTCCAGGAGGATGAGAGCTGATGTTTCTCCGTTGTCCAGTTGGCGTCTGATGTCGTCTGTGGCGGCTACAAGGGCGGTCTCGGTGCTGTGGTTCCGTCTGAACCCTGACTGGGATGGGGTCCAGGATGTTGTTGTCTTCGAGGTGCTAGTCAGTTGCGTGTTGGCGATTTTTTCGATGACCTTTGCCGGGAAGGGAAGCAGGGAGATGGGGCGGAAGTTCTTGAGATCTAGGGTGTCAGCTTTGGGCTTCTTCAGGAGGGCGTGGATTTCGGCATGCTTCCAACTTTCCGGGAAAATTGCTGTTTCAAAGGAGATATTGATGCCCTTCCGTAGTTGGGGGGGCGATGGTTGCGTCAGCTTTGTTATACACGTGGTGTGGGCATGGGGCTGACGGTGATCCTGAGTGGATGGATTTCATGATCTTGAGTGTCTCTGTGTCGTTGACGTTTGTCCAGGAGGTCAGGAGGTTGGTGTGGGTGGAGGTTGGCGTGGTTGTGATAGAGAAGCTGTTGTGGATGTCGGTGATTTTCTGGAGGAAGTAGGTGGATAGAGAGTCGCAGAGTTCTTGGGATGGTGGGATGTCGTTGATGTTGGTGCTGGGATTGGAGAGTTCTTTCACGATGTTGAAGAGCTCTTTGCTGTCGTGTGCGTTGTTATCCAAGCAGTCTTTGAAGGAGGATCTCTTGGCTGTTCTGATGAGTTGGTGGTGTATGCGGGAGGGGTCCTTGAGGGCTGTGTGGTTGCCGGGGGTGCGCTTGTGGAGCCATTTATTTTTTCATTTCCGGCAGTCGCGTTTGGAGGCTTGGAGTTCGTTGGTGAACCAGGTGGTTTTTTTGCGGGCTTGGTTGTTGGGTGGGTTCTTGAGAGGTGCTAGTGAGTTGGCACAGTTGGTGATCCACAGTTTGAGATTGAGGGTGGCGGTGTCTGGGTCGGTGGGGTCGGTGGGTGGGGTCTGATTGAGGGTGTTGGTTAGTTGCTCTTTGGTGACTTTGCTCCAACAGCAGCGAGGTGGTTGTTGGGGGCGGTGGTGCTTGGTTTGTTTCTTGAAGGTGAAGTGGATGCACTGGTGGTCGGTCCAGTAGAGTTCGGTGGTGTGGTTGAAGGTAACGTGGGCGCTTGTGGTGAAGATGGGATCAAGCGTGTGTCCTGCGATGTGGTTGGGTGTGGTGACGAGTTGTCGGAGTCCGAGGTTGGCAAGGTTGTCTATCAGCGTGGTGGAGTTGAGGTCGTTGTTGTTCTCTAGATGGTAGTTGAGGTCTCCAAGGAGGATGTAGTCCGTGGAGAGGAGTGCGTGGGTGCTGGCGAGTTCGGCGATGGTGTAGTTGAAGGGTGCTCGTGGGCCCGGTAGACTGTATATGAGCGATCCTCTGAGGGTGGAGTCAGGGTCGGTGTGGACCTGGAAGTGTAGGTGCTCGGCGATCTTGAGGGTGTTGTCCGTGTAGGTGGAGACTTTGAGGGTGGATTTTTGGGCGATGGCTATTCCTCCTCCGATGCCGTTGGTGCGATCTCTTCGGGTGATCTTGTAGCCGTCCGAGATGGCTATGGCGATGTCGGGTGCTGAGGAGTCGTTCCACCAGGTTTCGGTCAGGAAGGCTATATCAGGGGTGGTAGTGTCGAGCAGGTCCCAGAGTGCAATGGCGTGCTTGCGAGCAGAGCGGGTGTTGAGGAGTATGCAGTGGAGGTTGTTGGTTCCGGCTCTGAATTTACAGGTGAGGCAGGAGAAGGGACCAAAGGTATCCCCTGGGGCGGATTGGAAGCAGTCAGTGTTGCGGCCAGGGTTGAGGGCGTTGAATTCGCTGGTCGTATAGCAGCGGTGTCTGGGGGTGCGGTGGTCCCGAGGAACAGGGGGGTGGCGCTGGGCACGGTCCAGGCACGGATGGGCGCAGACAGGCTTGCCTCTGGCGTGCCCACTGCGCGGTCGCGCAGCGACCGCCATTAAGAAGGGAGGAGCAGCTGGGAGGTGGGAGGGAGAGGCGAATGGGGGCACGAGGGGGGCGGGGCGCGGGGACCCAGCAGCAGGGGAGCGGTGAGCGGCTCAGAGGGAGCCGGAGCGGGGGAGCGCACAAGGGGCAAGATACGGGCACAGAGAGTGGAAAAACAGAGGAAATGGCACAATAAACAAGGGGCAAAGTACACGCACAGAGAGAGGAACAGAAACGTAGGACAAAGGCACAAATAAACAAGGGGCAAAGTACACGCACAGAGAGAGAAACAAAAACGGAGGAAAAAGGCACAAATAAACAAGGGGCAGAGTACAGGCACAGAGAGTGGGACAGAAACGGAGGAATGAGGCACAGATAAACAAGGGGCAAAGTACGGGGCAAAAAACTGAGGAAATGGCACTAATCAGTACAAGGGGCAAAATACAAGCACAACGAGCGGAGCGAAACAGGTGGACACGGTGCAAAAAACAGAGCACGAAAAGCAAAAATAGACAAAGCAAAAGTCTAGCGAAGCTTACCTGGAGCCCACTAGACACCAGGGATGAGGCGCAGGCGGGTGCCTGCTTGTGGAGGAGGGCCTCGAACATGCGAACAGCAACGTGGGCGGGGGTCAGGGACACGGAGGCAGCAAGGTGGTGCTGCGATCGTGGGGGAGCAAGCTCCTGGCCAAAGGTAGGTCAGAGGTCGCTCCAAATGGGCAGAAGTCCTCCAATGACTCCATATATGCCGGTCTTTGAAAAAGACCGTCAAAGGCATAATGAGGGCCTTAGTTTGTTTAAAATATCTATTGTTTCTCGGTTTTCTCCTGTTTTCAGTTTTTCCCAAATCATTAAAGTATCTGCTTCTACATTTTTCCATTTTAATTTCTTCCCTTCTCTGTTCATTTTTCATTCTTTGTCTTTCTATCAATATAAATAACTTGGAAAATCCAATTATACAGATGACACATACAACCACAATTAATAATGGTTTCAATATTCTTCCCACATTACCCTGGCCAAGATTACCCAGACAATTTTTCACTTCAGTAAAACCTTTGCCAATATTTTCCCATATCCCTGCTTCTTTCAGATCTTTTAAGTCAGGATTCATATCTGTCAGGTTGTTAATAAAATTTCTTATTCCTTTACTATTGTCAGGTATATGCGTGCAATAATGTTTCGCTTTCAGCATCCGGTAGACTCTGCCTTCCTTTGCTAAAAGGATGACTAACGCAAGACAGTTCTGAAGAACCATCTAATGGACGGCAGCCATTTCAGTATCCATTAAAATTATGGCTCCAGAAAAATCAGTCAGCATGTTATCCACAATAATAGACAATTTTCTAATTTTTATGGCATTCAGAAAAACTCTTACAGAAGGAATAATTGCTCCAAATATGTTCCCAATTATTTCAGAATATGTTTTTCTTTTTGATTTTGGTCTTTGCAATTCATTTGTGTCATGTGTGTCATCTATATTGTCAATCTAGTATATCTTTGGGAAGACCACTCCCAAATAACAAGTCTCATACCATCCCCTTGGGAGATGATAATAAGCACTTTTTTCACAAATTTTAAAACTCCAGGAATCACAAGATCTTGTTCATTTAACATAAAATCCCATGTATTCTTAAAAAGAAATACATGTCTGCACTCACTCGTTCCCACAAACTTAGTATCAGTTCTGGATTGAGGTCTGTAAATGCAAAGCTTTCCTACACATTGAAAATCTAATGCACGCTTCCCTCGTGTTTTAGTCTCACTATATGCATAGTCATTTCTAAATGTTTGCTTCACTAACCCTTTCTCTATTTTCTCCTTCAATGCCTTTCTCCTGTCATCAGTTTGATCTAGAAAATATTTCTCTACTGACGAAAGCAAGCATGTAAGGTTATTGCAGTGAACATAAGCAGTACCAAATGTTAGTGTAAGCTCAAAGAAGCCTCCCACAATGTCCATATTTCTCTCTTTAGCTATACTACTCCAGTGTTGGTTAATTGGAACAGAAGAAAACACTATGCCAAAGTTAGAGTTGAAATACTGTATATATTCTTGGTTATAAAGCCTTGTTAGTAAAATACTGCAACTAATTCCATACTTTAATGGCAAGCTGTGGTAAGTAATTCCTTCCTGCACTGATGAAGGAATCTGCATGCAAACATAACATTCTCTTACATCCATCATCTAAACATATCCATACAGCAAGCAATAGAAAACATTAGAAGAAAGATCTCCTTGTGAGTTGTCTAAGTGCAAATATTTCTCGTTCCTGTTAAACTTTTCTAACATAGAAAATGTAGTAGTCTCTGAAGAAGGTGTATAATTGGCTTCAGCTTTGCTAGAAACACTCATACTCACAATTAATAACAAACTTATAAACATGCATACATTTGCTAATCCAACACACTTATACTTGAAATACCTACTGTTTTTAATGTACTCTGATTGTTATCCATGACCTATCAAGAATCAGAAAGTAGAAGAAAAAGAAAAATATTAAACTATGCAGCCAAAAATCAAAAACAAAAAAAATCTTCAGTCTTCTTTGCAGTTATTTACCGCAGCTTTCAGACTTTTCTCTAGAACTTTGCCAAAAATCGGTTTAGCAGTTTGTCAAAAATCAGTTTTTCAAAAGTTGTTTCAGTAGATCATAGTCTATTGTTCACTATTTATAACATGTAGCATGTAATGTCTCTCCTGGTCTGTTAGCGATGTAGTTTCAGATTTTAGTTCAAAAGCAATTTGAAGTTCCAAAATATTGAGCTGGATTTTCACGATCAAAACAAAAGGACAAAAATTCACGTTGCCACTCATCTGTTGTAAAATACACCCATTTAGGACTCGAGTATCTTCAACTAACTACTCTTTTTGATCTACGATTTACACTTATTTCTCCTTCACTCAGATCTTCATTTGTATCTGCTCTTGTTGTTGTATCTGGGCCCTCATTTATAGTTGACAGCACAGCTTTAACTTTTTCATTTTTCTGCAGTTTGGGCCACTTATCTCCTTTCACAACTTTTCTTGACAGTGTTGTTTGCAAAACTGGACTTACAACTCTTCTTGGTTCAGCAGGATTTTTACTTTGACTTGATGTACCTGCAACTTTAGCTAATTCAGGAGGAGTCAAACCTGCAAGACTTTGATTTAACTCAGCTCCCTCCTCAGCTGGTTCAGAAGACGTGATTTGTTTCAACTGATCTTACCAATCGTCTGCTTCTGGGAGAGTCCTCCTCTGACTTGACTCTTCTGCTATGTCTACTGATGCTTGAGCAGCTTCAGGAACCTCTATTTCATTCCTTAGAGGTATACCTGGATCTTCGCCAGGTTGCACTGTCTCTGTCTCTGTCTCCAGTCTCTCTTCTTGCCCCTTGAGACTGTACAGTAGTTGTTGGTGCTCTCAACAACTCTTCTTCATCATCCAAAGGATATGGCACTTTTTCCTTCACAGCAGTCATCGTTACAAGTAGAACTTTAAATTGCCCCTTCCACCTAGGTTCCAGACAAGTCCTCCGCACATGCTTCTTGACGACCACTCAATCACCAGCTCGCTGACTGTGACACTGGTCTTGGGATGGCGGCACCGCTGTAGCTTCCACCTGGTGACAGAAAGAGCAAACCACACTAGACTCTTGCAGTAACCCAGCACCATATCATCTATGTTTACAAGAGTATTTACAGGAACAGCTGGCAATCTCATTGCTCTGCCCATGAGAATCTCATGGGGAGAGAGACCAGTCTTTCTGTCAGGTGTGTTTTGCATGCTCATCACAACCAAAGGTAAAGCATCTGGCCATTTCAGATTTGTGGATGCACACACTGTTGCAAGTCGTGCCTACAGAGTACCATTCATTTGCTCCATTAATCCAGAAGCTGCAAGGCTATAGCTACCGTGCAACTTCTGCTCAATGTTTAAGGCTGAACATAGTAATTTTAGCACCTTGTTATTAAGGTGACTTCCTCTGTCTGATTCTAAACAGGCTGGAAAACCAAAACGCAGAATAAACTCCCTAAGTAAAAAATTTGATACTGTGAGACTATCATTTCTACGTGTAGGGTAGGCTTCAATCCAGTGACTAAAAATACAAACAGTCACCAACATGTATCTCAAACCACCACACACAGGCATCTCAATAAAATCCATTTGCATTCTGTTGACTGGACCTCTTGCTCTTCCAATATGACTCAAATTGACAATTGATCTTTTTCCTAAATTCATTTGTTGGCATGTAACACATCTGTGACAAATTGCTTCAGCAACCTGTCTAAACTTTGGATTGAACCAGGATTGCTTAAATGTGCAAATCTTTGCATCGCTGCCAATGTGTGCTTTACCATGATAGTATCTTACCATTTGCGTCACTGGGCAGTTTGTCAAAACCACTTGCTCCTCATTTGAAACCCATAGGTCTTCAGCATCCCTTTGTAAACATCCCAGTTTTATCCAGCTTTTCTTTTTATCATTAGGAGCATCCTCCTGTACTTTCTTAACCTCTTCCCAGGTATCAATTACTGTTCACATGTAGCTTTGGTTTACTTCATCAACTTTTATTTATTTCCTTTCTTTATTAAAAGAGATGCAGTTCAACATGCAAAACCTTGCGACTTGATCCACATAAGCATTTCCCATTGAAACAAAATTATTTGATTTCTGGTGTGCATTGCTCTTGACTACTGGAATCTTCTCAGGTAATTGTAGAGCGTGTAACAAATCATGAATTCTATCACCATTTCTAATTGGTGAGCCAGAAGAGGTCATAAAACCTCTCTGCGACCACAACGGCCCAAAGGTGTGTACTATACCAAATCCATGTTGACAGTCTGTAAAAATTGTAACTTTAAGCTGTGCAAAAATAGAGCATGCTCTAGTAAGAGCCATCAATTTAGCCACTTGAACAGAAAATACTCTTTAAAGCCATGAAGCTTCAGGTATGCCAGAAATTGTGCATACAGCATATCCAGATTTCAATGTTTGCACATTATCTCTTAGACATGGACCATCAACAAAAATGAGTTGATCATTTTCCTCTAACGGAGTATCCTGTATATCAGGTCTGGGTTCCGTGTACAATTCACTAACTTCCAGACCGTCATGTTCAACTTCTTTGAATTTCTCAAATTCAACATTGTCTATTGTGAGCAAGGTTGCTGGGCTAAGCACAGTCTACCTCTTTAAAGACACATTTGCAGAGCTCAGAATCAGAAGCTCATGAGCTTGGCATTTGTCAAATATTGCGTCTTTGATCGACATCCAGGCAAGACTGCTGTGACTGGGTCCAAAGTAGGAGAAAAATATGCTACAGGGTGATTCACACCACCATGTACCTGTGTAAAGACAAGAAGTGCACAGCAATCATGTTCATTGACAAAACAACAAAAATGGTTTTGAGTAATCAGGCATTCCCAACGCTGGCGCTCTGCACAAACACTCTCTCACATCAGTAAAAGCTTTCATACAAGCTTCATTAAAAGGCAGTGGGTCAGTTATGTCTTTGTGGATCAGTCTCTGCAATGGCTTTAAAATAACAGAAACATTGAGAATCCATTGGGAACAGTAGCTCACCATTCCCCAAAACATCCTCATATCTCTTTGTATAACTGCAGGATTAATTTGCAAATAGCTGCAACTCTTTCTCTAGACACTTTCCTTGCACCTTTTTCTGTTTGATGTCCCAAGTATTTCACTTCTTTTTGACAGTACTGTAATTTCGCTGGGTACACTTTGAGCCTCATTGCAACCTTGCCGTCATTTGGCAAGACCGCCGTGGTTGCAGCTGCCAAAAGACCACCATGTTGGCGGTAATCCAACCGCCTTATTAAGAGTCACACTGTGAAGTCTCCGAAAAACAACCAAATTCCAGAAACGCCAGGACCTGGAGGACAAAAAAGAGGCAGTTCCACCTCCAGCACCACAGCTAGACAAAAATCCGCCCATCGGATTACGATCCACAAACCACAACAGTGGTTCTTACATGGCAGAAAACCATTGGCGGTGCGAACCGCAGTGGTTTCAATTAACTTCTGTCAGAACAGCACACCACATTTGATAGTTTGAATACCCCACACCTGATACACATCCACAAACCTGACACTCCTACTCACTGCACTACATAACATACCCCAACACAACCCACAATCCTTTGCAATCGAAACACCACATACCACCACAGACAACCAACACCCTAGAGAGTTCAAAGTAGCAATAATAGGCACCCATTGACACTTCACTACACACACATCACGCATTTGCACAACATACCTAACCTACTCATCAGTACCACACACAATCCACAACACCTACACCTCACAGTTTTCCAAACTGCACCCATTCACTTAGCACATAACCACACTGTAGGAAGTTGGCTCTGTATGTACTATTTCAAAGTAAGAAATAGCATGCACAGAGTCCAAGCGTTCCCCTTAGAGGTAAGATAGTGGCAAAACGAGATAATTCTAATGCTCTGTTTTGTGGTAGTGTGGTCGAGCAGTAGGCTTATCAGAGGGTAGTGTTAAGCATTTGTTGTACACACACAGGCAATAAATGAGGAACACACACTCAAAGACAATTCCAGACCAATAGGTTTTTATATAGAAAAATATATTTTCTTAGTTTATTTTACGAACCACAGGTTCAAGATTTACAAACAATACTTTAAATGAAAGGTATTTCACCCAGGTATCTTAGGAACTTTGAATCATCACAATAGCATGTACAGTTTTGGCAAAAATGGCAATGAGCTATTTTAAAATTGGACACTGCAAAATTCAACAGTTCCTAGGGGAGGTTAGTAAAGGTTAAGTTCACAGGTAAGTACAAGGTAGCCCACCGGTGGGGGTTCAGGGCAACCCCAAAGTTACCACACCAGCAGCTCAGGGCTGGTCAGGTGAAGAGGTCAAAGTGGTGCCCAAAACGCATAGGCTTCAATGGAGAAGGGGGTGCCCCGGTTCCAGTCTGCCAGCAGGTAAGTACCCGTGACTTCGGAGGGCAGGCCAGGTTGGTTTTGTAGGGCACCAGGGGGGACACAAGTCAGCACAAAAAGTACACCCTCAGCGGCACAGGGGCGGCCGGGTGCAGAGTGCAATCAGGCGTCGGGTTTGCAATAGGTTTCAATGGGAGACCCAGGGGTCTCTTCAGCGATGCAGGCAGGCAAGGGAGTGGCTCCTCGGGGTAGTCACCACCTGGGCAAGGGAGAGGGCCACCCAGGGGACGCTCCTGTACTGGAGGTCGGATCCTTCAGGTCCTGGGGGCTGCGGGTGCAGTGTGTTTCCCCGGCGTCGGGTTCTTTGCAGCAGGCAGTCGTGGTCAGGGCGAGCCTCTGGATTCCCTCTGCAGGCGTCGCTAGAGGGGCTCACGGGGGTCAACTCTGGCTACTCACAGGGTCGCAGTCGCCAGGGAGTCCTCCCTGTAGTGTTGGTTCTCCGCAGGTCGAGCCGGGGGCGTCGGGTGCAGAGTGGAAAGTTTCACGCTTCCAGCGGGAAACGTGTGGTCTTTTAAAAGTTGTTTCTTTGTTGCAAGTTTCAGTCTTTGTGGAACAGGGCTGCTGTCCTCGGGAGTTTCTTGGTCCTTTTAGATGCAGGGTAGTCCTCGGAGGCTTCAGAGGTCGCTGGACCCTGGGGGACGCGTCGCTGTTGCAGTTTTTCTTGAAGTGGGGAGACAGGCCGGTAGAGCTGGGGCCAAAGCAGTTGGTGTCTCCGTCTTCTCTGCAGGGCTTCAGGTCACCAGTCCTTCTTGGTCTTCAGGTTGCAGGAATCTGATTTCCTAGGTTCTGGGGAGCCCCTAAATTCTGAATTTAGGGGTGTGTTTAGGTCTGGGGGGTTAGTAGCCAATGGCTACTAGCCCTGAGGGTGGCTACACCCTTTTTGTGCCTCCTCCCTGAGGGGAGGGGGGCACATCCCTAATCCTATTGGGAGAGTCCTCCATCTGCAAGATAGAGGATTTCTAAAAGTCAGAGTCACCTCAGCTCAGGGCACCTTAGGGGTTGTCCTGACTGGCCAGTGACTCCTCCTTGTTTTTCTCATTATCTCCTCTGGCCTTCCCGCCAAAAGTGGGGCCGTGGCTGGAGGGGGCGGGCATCTCCACTAGCTGGGATGCCCTGTGGCAGGGGGAGGTGAGAAGCACCTCCACCCAGTACAAGCTTTGTTACTAGCCACAGAGTGACAAAGGCACTCTCCCCATGTGGCCAGCAACATGTCTGGTGTGTGGCAGGCTGGAAAAAATAGTCAGCCCACACTGGAAGTCGAGTTTGTTTTCAGGGGGCATATCTAAGATGCCCTCTGGGTGTATTTTACAATAAAATGTACACTGGCATCAAATATTACTCGTCATGCATGTCAAACCAATATCCGATCTAACCCATCTTGATTGTGCTAGTGTGGATTAGTACATGGCAAGGACAGCAGTGCAATGGCTCATACACACTAACATCCCAAGCAAAACACAGCTATAGCTGAGTGCCCATATATAATGGCCACAGATCAAAGATCCCAAGCTCAAGCTACAAATATACTCACCTGGTTTGGAAAGTCAGATGGCTGAGTGGAAGCACATGCTGTACAACAAGCTACAGATTAGTGTCCATTTTAAACTCATATCATATACTGTGTCATATACAAGGACACCAATGTGCGTTCTACAGCTCTTATTTGTGCCAGCAGTCATGCCAGTCATGCCAGGTGATTCTCCCCTAATGTCAACGGCACTTGATAACGTTGGGCTGGGTGTTCTGCAGTTGTCAAGGTTGGAGGGAAGGGGGGGAGCTGGTTGTCTCTCTCCTACGAAAGAGATGTTTGTAAAATTGACTGGGGAGATAAAAATAGGTTTTTCGGTGTCTGAGGCAAATCAGGCCAGCATAAAAGAGATGTGTGAGGCATTGGAAAGTAAATTTGACTTGCTGGAAAAAAGAACGCAGCTTTTGGAAAATTCCATGGAAACTTTGCGAGAAGAAGTAGTATTGATTAAACAGGATCTGCGAAAGTCGAAGGACTCGGAGCAGGACTTACGCGATAAATTGGAGCGATTTGAGAATATGGCCAGGAGAAATAATCGGAGAATACTTAACATACTGGAGGGAGAGGAAGGGGACAATATTAAGATGTTTTGTGCCTCACTTATCAAGAAATCCCTGCAGTTGGAAGAATCTGAAAGGGAGATTGCGGCGGATATACAGAGGGCACATAGGGATCCGTTTAGGAGAGATCCTGCCAGGAAGAAACCTCTGACGATTTTGATCAATTTACTGACTTATGCTTTAAAAGAGAAAATCTTGTTGCAGGCTTTAAAACAGAAAACACTAAGAGGAGAAGGTTTTTCTTTTGAAGTTAGGTCGGACCTTGCTAGTGCAACTCTTAGTAGGCAGTGGGAATTGGGTAATCGTATTGAGGATTTTAAGAAGTTAGGTGTGTCAGCACAACTCAAATTTCCAGCTACTTTGCGAGTGATGTATAATAATAAGATGCACAATGTAAGAGATATAAAAGCAGTGGATGATTTGTTAGAGTCAATTAGAAGTGGAAGACCTTGAAAGATGGGGTAGTGTCCCCCTCTCAATGTCCCTCTAGTCGGTTTCCTCTAGATGGCGCTCCTTAGTCAGGGCATTACCAACTAGCCTTCATGAAACAGGGAAGGGTTCCCCATGGGGGGGGGGTGGACAGGTGGGGCAAGGTGGGGGGTGGGTGAGCACAAGGTAGGGAGCATTTGGGAAAAAAGGAAAAACATATATATAAAAAAAACTATAAACTTCGTACTTGTATAGCGCACTACTCACCCGTTAGGGTCTCAAGGCGCTGTACGCATACCGCTGTGGAACCCCTCTTGGCTTTTTCCTGTAAGGTGCCCACTCCTGGGCAGCCTCCAAGGTGAAGCCAGGCATCCCAGCGCTGTTGGGGCCGTTGTGGAGATTAAGCAAGCTATTGCCCAGAGTTACAGAGTGGGACCCATGAATTAGATTAGGCACCGATGCAAGAATTATCAGGTCCGAGGAAATTGAGCCCAAGACCCGCCAAGGTGGGAATTGAACCCTGGTTCCGGGCCAGATTTCTGCATCAGGGTCTGCCGCTCTAACCATTGAGCCACACTTCTCCTAGGGGGAAAACCTCTTTCACCCCAGTTTCACCAGGATATAACAGAGTTGAAATTAGGATTAGGTATAGATAGGTGAGGCTGAAGAGAAACCGGGTGGGGACAGTAGTCTCCTTCACATTATGACATGGAATGTAAATGGGCTAAGATTACACGGTAGGAGAAATAGAATTTTGCAATATTTGAAAGACTATCCAGCACATATTTACATTTTGCAGGAGACGCATCGGACGGGCCTGAATGTTTTAAGTTGTTTAACGCTCAGTGGTGGGTCAAACAGATGTTTTTTATGGAGAATATCACGATTATTAGGGGGGTGCTCATAATCATTAAACAGCAACTTAATGTGGTTGTGTTAAAAGCTGCTGTGGATAGCAAGGGTCGCTGTGTTATAGTTAGACTTCAGATTCAAGATTCAGTATTAATGGTGGTTGGTTTTTATGGTCCAAACTCTGATGATGTAGAACCAATGAAAGGAATGTTCGTGCATCTGCTAGATTTTCCTGACCCGATAGTTATTGGGGGGGATTTTAATGTTTTGTTGAATAATGACTTAGACAGGTCACAAAGTGCTAGGTCTACTGTCATGTTAAAATCTCAGAACTTTTTGAAATCCAGGATGAGAGAATTGAGCTTGCTGGATATCTGGAGAGTAAGACCTGGCACACAACGGGTCTTCTCTTTCAAAAACAAGAAGTATGGACATGCATTTAGAATAGATTATTTTTTGTCAAATCAGGGATTGGAAGATATGGTGGATAATCTAGAATATAAAGCCTCACATTTGTCAGATCATTCTGCTGTTGTTATAACACTCAATCTTAATACCAAAAGAGAGATGAGAAGATGGACATTAGATCAAGCATTATTATTGGAGGAGGAGGTGAAGTCGCAATTGTTTATAGAGACGGAGGAATTTTTTAAGTTTAACTTAGGTTCTGCTTCAAAAAGCGTGGTTTGGGATACGTTTAAAGCTTTTCTAAGAGGCAGAATCACGAGTCTCACTGTTCTAAGGGATAAGAAGTATGGACTGGAAATGAAGGTGCTGGAAAAGAAATTGAATGAGTGTGATCGCGTATAGATGGGTGGTTTAGAATCCTTAGAGCAGTTAGAGGTTAGGAGGTCTAGTTTGAAATTGCAATTAGAGGCGTTGTTATAGTCCAGGTTAAAAAAACGATGGGATGTTAGTAAGCTGGCTCATTTTGAATATGGAGAGAATCCCAGCAAATTGTTGGCCTGGAAGGTTAAGACAGATAGGACAAGAAATGAAATCCATGAGATCTCTGATCAAACAGGTCAGAGGCAGTCCAGTGCTCAGGATATTAGGGAGGTTTTTCAATCTTTTTTTATGGATCTGTATAAAGAGGATACTGTGGTAACAGATGAAGAGGTTCAAAATTGGTTGGAGGCGGATACACTCCCTAAAATTTCAGATATAGAGAAGGAAATGATGGATCACAAATTTAGGATGGAAGAGATCAAGTCAGCAATTATGTCATGCAAGGGGGGGAAAGCTGCGGGCCCTGATGGTATTCCAGTTGAATTATATAAAATGTTGGGAGATGCTATCGTCCCGATAATGTTGGTTTTGTTTGAGGAGATATATGATAAGGGGGAGGCATTACCAGAATCATGGAATAGCGCTATTATCACAGTGGTTTTGAAGCCAGGTAAAAGTCCAGTCAGGTGTGAGTCGTATAGACCAATCTCTTTATTGAATACTGATTATAAAGTATTTGTAAAGGTATTGACAGAGCGATTAAACAAAGTGGTGGGTGGACTCATACATAAGGACCAGAAAGGATTTATGAAGGGGAGGCATTTACACGAATTGACAGGGAGTTTAATAAGGACAATTGATATTGCCACCTCAGTTAGTCTCCCTTTAGCGACAATAATGCTAGATGCTGCAAAGGCATTTGACAGGGTGAACTGGGTTTTTCTTTTCAATATTTTAAAAGAATACGGTTTTGGGGAAAAATTCTGCCGGGTGATGCGTTTAATCTATTCAAAACCTGCGGCTAGGGTTCTGGTAAATGGAAGTTTGACTCCTCTGATCCAAATATTAAGGGGCACGAGACAGGGATGCCCACTTTCGCCACTATTGTTTAACTTATATATCGAACCGCTTGCTAGAAGGATTAGATTAGAGCAGAAAATCCCTCCGTTTGTATATGGGGACTGGGTAAAAAAGCCTCCCTCTATGCAGATGATCTGTTAGTTTGTACATCTGATTTACACACGGCTTTACCAGCTCTCTTGGACATAATTAACGATTTTGGTAAGGTATCGGGCTATCAGATAAATGCTGATAAGACAGTAATAATGGCATGGAATCGTATCAAGGGGAATTGGACGATTAATAACGAAATGAGGTATCTTGGTATTAAGATACTTCAAGATATTGAGCAAATAGAGGTGAATCTTACTCTGTTAATGAGGGACTGTTGTAAGCTTATGAAAAATTGGATGGGGGCTTGGTCAAGATGGTGGCCGGAGCGGACGCTTGAGTAAAGAGCTCCGCTCACGGCCCACCTTTTGTTAGTTTATCCTGGTCCCTAGTGGGCACAACAACGTGGAGGCTTCCCCCCCAACCCGGGGGGGGCCCCGAGAGGCTTGGACCCGCGGCAGCTGGTCCCGAGGTGGTCCGACGAGTGAGACGGGGTGAGGCGCGGTCGGCGACGCAACCCGAGCCGGAAAACAGACTGGCCTGGCTGAGGTGGGTGCGGCGCACATGTGACATCGGGGCGGCCCCGTCTGACTCCCCCGTGAAGTCACTGTGAAGTCGGGGTTGAGGCGCCTGGGCGGCGGCGCGGTGGAACTGTGAGCTTTCCAGCTGGGGTGCGGCTGCTGGAGCGCCGCGGTCCCCGACCTGACCGCAGCCCGGCTGGGCGGCCCGTGAGCCGGGGGACGCATGGTGGACGGGCGCGGCCCCCGGCCAGGGTGTGGCGCCCTGGGCGTCTTGCCGGGGCATTTCTCCCCGCGCGGCTGCCGCGCACGGGTTGGGCCCCCCGCGGGACCGAACTTCGGGCGCACCGGCGCCAGGACCGAGCGCTGGCCCGCCTGCGCTGACTGCCCCTAGCCTGGGGCTGGAGAGTACGAGCGCTCACCTGCGGGGGACCCGGACCCCGGGTGGCCCACTGGGGTGCTCCCCCCTACCGCGAGACGACGTGGGATTTCTCCCTGGGACCCTACTGGAGGCGGGCGCCGGATGCGCCGAGGCCAGGCCCGAGAGCGACTACCGGCTGTAGGCGGCCGCCCCTCCCCCGCGCTGATGATCTGAACGGGCCTGCACGCGGCCATCGCGGATGGGACCGGCCTGGCACTTCGAACTGGAGTCGCGGCGGCGGCTAGGAGCTGGGCCTCGGAGAACAAAAATTTTAACTAAACAACAACGAACAATAAAAAAAATAATAATAAATAAATAAGAACAGAGAAAGCAGGGAAACCTAAGAAGGGGATTTAAAATAAGGGGGAAAAAAAAGAGAAAAAGGAAGAGTGCAGAACACTACACAACAGAATAGAAAACAAGACAAAAGTAAATTAAAGACACAAAACGACCATACAAGGCCACCATAATGGCAAGTCACAAACCAACAAACCAATAAAAGAAGAAACTACCGCATTCGGATCAGAGCTGGTGGTAGCCAGCGGTTAATCAGGCGTTGGCAAATAGCAGAGCACATAGCAATAATAGTGCCTCAAGCATCAAGCAACTACGCCAAACTCAGGGCAGCTCTTAGGAGAGCTCAACCACGGTCACACCACCCGGCACTCTCGAACCACCCTTTCATTGCGCGTAAGATCTCCGGCTCGCTGGTGACCTCTCTCAACCCAGCCCCCCTCAGCGGCACGGTAAGCACCATGGTCAAACCAAAACACCCCAAAACGGGGACTTCCACGGACGGGGACCCCCCCCCCTTCTGCAGGTCACTCAGACACGCAATCTGCAACACTGTTCCAACTGAGCAAAACACTACGCACACACTTTCTGCAGTTCGATAAAATCATGCAGGCAATAATGGAAACTAAAACCTCGCTGGAAGGGAAAATTGAGGCTTCGGCACTGGAGGTCTCGCTGCTCCGAGCGACCCACCACAACCTAACAGATAGAGTGCACAACACAGAACTGTCGCTAAAAACTGTCCAACCAGAGATGGCAGACATGAAAACCAAAATCCAACAAATGGAAAATGAACTGGCGCAGCTGCAGCTGCAGCACAGGGCAGAGGAAGCAGAAGGTCGCTCAAGACGCAACAACATCAGATTTATTGGCATCCCGGAACGCTTGGAATTACCCAAAGCCGAGGAATTCATTGAAACTTGGCTGAAAGATACAATGAAAATACAAGATGCCACTAAAACACTAATGATAGAGAGAGCCCACAGAATTCCGGGCAGGCCCCCGCGGCCCGGAGCCCCACATCGACCCCCTGATAGCCCGGTTTCTTAACCACAGAGATAGAGATTCTGTCCTTCAACAATTTAGAACCTCTAACCCAATCAGCTTGGAAAACAGTAATGTATCTGCCTATACGAACTACACGTTGGAAGTGCAACGCAAAAGAGCAACATTCGTCAAAATCAAACACCTCTTGCGACAACATAGCATTACCTACTCTCTATGTTTCCAGCCCGCCTGTGTATAACCATTGACGAGAAAACGCTCATGTTTCCTACCCCGGAGGACGCATGGACATGGATTCACGCTAAAGGTCTGGTCAGCCCGCCAATGGAAAAGATAACAACAGAAGAATGGATAACCCCCAGCGCCAGAAGAAGAAAAACAAAACAAGGCAACATAGCGCCCAACAAAATCACAAATGGAAGCCGACCAAGCACAAATTCTAAGGGAAACCAGCACATTTACTCAATCACAAACTGACACCCGGAGCGAGACGGACATCACTGACAGTGGATCCCCTGGAGGGGAATCCAGTGCATCCTTCTCCCCCCTTCTGGCCGGCCCTGATTTCACCCCACGCTCTGCGGACGAACTCTAGGAACCAAGTGCACACATGAACTGCGCCCTCATCGCGAGCTACGCAGGAGGGTGCGTGGCCCCCCTCCCCCCTGTGGCCGCACAGGGAGGCTTGCAGCTGCCCTGGGACGGGGCCCGACTGTCTGCTGCCTCGTCTGAGCTTCACTGGACCACTAATGCAGACGCAACCACAGCCTAGACCACGCAGGGACAGAACTATCCTGGAGATGGGCCTTTCGACGCCCGGCTCCAATCAATCCACGCTCCCGCCACCCCAACTATACCCGTATGGAACTTAATCTCCCAGATTGCAGTTTAGGCACCGGTTGTGCCAATTTGTTTATTCTCGGGCTTTACCCAAAATATCCTTTTATTCGTTATCTCTCCCCGCTTTACTATCCCTACCCTATTTTTGCATTATTTTCTTTTAAGCCCTGGGGGCTGGCGGGCGGGTGCGGGATGCGGGGGGGGCAAGGGCGAGGGGCGCGAGCCTCAGATTAGCGGCGATTAGCAGACGCATCTGGGGCTGGAATCCCGGGATCACAACGGTGGGCGCTTAATAACTCAACCCAACATGATGAATAAGGAACCAATATACAATATAATGACTTGGAACGTAAAGAGAATGGCGGGAATAAGAAAGCGCAATAGGATACATGCACACTTAAAACGACATCATATCCACATAGCCATTCTCCAAGAAACGCACATCACCTCCGGAGATGTCCCATGGCAAGAAAGGAGATGGGCCGGACAGATCTATGGTTCTGGAAACTCATTATTCGCTAGAGGGGTCCCTTAGGTGGTACAGCGCAGCATCACCGACAGTGATGGCAGGTACATACACTTAATAGGCCGCTTGGACGGGGAAATAATAGTGATTAATGGACTGTATGTCCTGAATGTTGGACAGAGTGAATTCCTACAAAAAAACGATCTCACACTTATCAAACGACCTACCCTCAACATGCATCTGGGGCGGGGACATGAACTGTGTTCCGCAAATAGACATGGACAGATCACACCCCCCCATAGCGGCCTCCCCAATAACTAAAAACTCGCAGATGCTACGCCAATGGATATCAGACCGCTGCCTGACAGACACTTGGAGACACCTACACCCTCGTGATCGGGAATACTCCTATTACTCCCCGGTACATCTCCTCCATACCCGCATAGACCTTATTCTTACCACACAAGACATTACTCATAGGATAACAGGCGCCGAATATACCGCCAGGGTAATCTCGGATCATTCCCCACTTATCGCCCACATCAGATGGGGTAGACCGCGTGCTTGCATCCCAACCTGGCGCCTCCAGACCCAATTATTACAAGACCCCCCATTCAAAGCGGAGATAGCCACACTAATTTCTTCTTACTTCACCCAAAACGAGGGGACAACGAGCTCCAGATCAAACGAATGGAACGCACACAAGGCAGTCATAAGAGGAGCATGCATCTCAGCAACAGTCAGTGTACGCCAAACATTAGTACGTGAGCTTCGCAACCTAGAAAAGGAAGTACACTCCTTTGAGTGTAACTTCGCTAGGGGCACAATCACACAAATAGAGCTCACTAGAAAGCGTTCGCAATGGAACGACGTTGACAAATGACTAGGACTGTTTGATTATCGCCACTACTTGGCTCGAACACACGCGGAAGGTGACAGATCGGGTAAACTACTGTCATGGCTCACACACAACGACCGCCGGAATTCCCCCATAGGAGCCATCCTTCTCGATACAGGATTAATCGTAACCGTCCAAGCTGATATCAACACAGCTTTTAGCGAGTATTATAGCACACTTTATAAAGCTCCCCCCCTCCCAAAACACTATTGCGCGAGTTTTTCAATGATGTTAGGCTGAATTGCCTAACCGCCACACAGGTTGCGGACCTGGATAGGCCGATAGATATCACCGAAATACAACAGGCTCTAAAACAACTTCCACAAGGCAAAGCACCCGGTAGCGACGGACTACCTATTGAATATTACAGCATGTTCCCGACTCAAACACTAACTCCATACCTAGCAATGTTATCCGAGGCCCTAAAACGCGGCCAGCTACCCGATACATGCCGGGAAGCACTGATAGCAGTGCTCCCTAAACCGGGGCGAGACCCACTTGACGTACGTTCATACAGGCCTCTATCGCTATTGAACACAGACTGTAAACTACTCGGTAAACTCTTAGCCAACCGCTTACTCCCATGTATGTCAGACTTGGTACACCGAGATCAGGCCGGCTTTATACCTGGTCGTAGCACCTTCAGCAACATATGGAATTTATTGCGCCTAATGGCAAACTCCCCAGAGGGCGATTATACCCAAGTAGCAGTGTCATTAGACATATAAAAAGCATTCGACACGTTAGGATGGCCCTTCCTGATGGAAACACTACATCGCATGGGCTTCGGACGGATATTCATTAACTGGGTAAAGGTGCTCTATACTAATCCATCAGCGAGGGTCAAAACAGGCGACACGATCTCTCAATCGTTCAATATTGAGAGAGGCACTAGACAGGAAAGTCCATTATCCCCACTCTTATTCGCCCTTGCCATTGAACCACTAGCAGCCCATCTACGGGCGGTGGCCCGGCTGTGGGGCGTCCAAGACGACCACATATACCGCATAGTGTCTCAATACGCTGATGATGCACTGATCTTTCTCCGTGATCACACGGAATCCCTGCCCGACTTACTGAAATTACTATGTAAATTTGGCTCACTGGCTGGACTGAAGGTGAACTGGTCAAACTCGTGTATATTTCCCATGCGCCCAGTCCCTGAAATACACAGATTGCCCTCTAACCCGGGCGACCTGAAGTGGTGCTACACCACCTTCAAATACCTAGGTATAAATATATACCACGACTCACGGGACCTCAGGGACGGCAATCTTGGGCAAGCGATCAGATCCATCAGAGGCTCCTTGCCCGTCTGGTGCTCACTCCCACTCTCACCAATGGGTAGAGTAGCCATAGCAAAGATGATAATACTACCTCGTCTGTTGTATTTCTTCATGGCCCTCCCACTGGCTCTACCAGCCTCCTTCTTTAAACCACTGAATAGCTTATTAACAGATCCCATATGGGGCAATGGAAGGCGACGTGTAGCATTGTCTAAAATATACCAGCCACTAACAATGGGCGGATTGGGAGCACCCAGATTTGAACTGTATTATGCAGCTGCCCACTTACAATGGATATCCACCTGGGTTGGCCGCCCCGATGGCGCCGAATCACAATCGATTCTCTCGTGTCTGGGGAACATGGGATTATTGCATTACCTGATGAATCGTGAGTCCCCCAAACACCCACGAAATATTCTATTGAAAACTGCGCACTGGATATGGGGCCGCCACACGCTAGCTTTTATTTATTTCCTTTCTTTATTAAAAGAGATGCAGTTCAACATGCAAAACCTTGCGACTTGATCCACATTTCCCACATTTCCCACATTTCCCATTGAAACAAAATTATTTGATTTCTGGTGTGCATTGCTCTTGACTACTGGAATCTTCTCAGGTAATTGTAGAGCGTGTAACAAATCATGAATTCTATCACCATTTCTAATTGGTGAGCCAGAAGAGGTCATAAAACCTCTCTGCGACCACAACGGCCCAAAGGTGTGTACTATACCAAATCCATGTTGACAGTCTGTAAAAATTGTAACTTTAAGCTGTGCAAAAATAGAGCATGCTCTAGTAAGAGCCATCAATTTAGCCACTTGAACAGAAAATACTCTTTAAAGCCATGAAGCTTCAGGTATGCCAG
Organism: Pleurodeles waltl; assembly: GCF_031143425.1. NCBI lineage: Eukaryota > Metazoa > Chordata > Amphibia > Caudata > Salamandridae > Pleurodeles > Pleurodeles waltl. The sequence continues at coordinate 404,935,900 of NC_090444.1, forward strand.
AAATTGTGCATACAGCATATCCAGATTTCAATGTTTGCACATTATCTCTTAGACATGGACCATCAACAAAAATGAGTTGATCATTTTCCTCTAACGGAGTATCCTGTATATCAGGTCTGGGTTCCGTGTACAATTCACTAACTTCCAGACCGTCATGTTCAACTTCTTTGAATTTCTCAAATTCAACATTGTCTATTGTGAGCAAGGTTGCTGGGCTAAGCACAGTCTACCTCTTTAAAGACACATTTGCAGAGCTCAGAATCAGAAGCTCATGAGCTTGGCATTTGTCAAATATTGCGTCTTTGATCGACATCCAGGCAAGACTGCTGTGACTGGGTCCAAAGTAGGAGAAAAATATGCTACAGGGTGATTCACACCACCATGTACCTGTGTAAAGACAAGAAGTGCACAGCAATCATGTTCATTGACAAAACAACAAAAATGGTTTTAAGTAATCAGGCATTCCCAACGCTGGCGCTCTGCACAAACACTCTCTCACATCAGTAAAAGCTTTCATACAAGCTTCATTAAAAGGCAGTGGGTCAGTTATGTCTTTGTGGATCAGTCTCTGCAATGGCTTTAAAATAACAGAAACATTGAGAATCCATTGGGAACAGTAGCTCACCATTCCCCAAAACATCCTCATATCTCTTTGTATAACTGCAGGATTAATTTGCAAATAGCTGCAACTCTTTCTCTAGACACTTTCCTTGCACCTTTTTCTGTTTGATGTCCCAAGTATTTCACTTCTTTTTGACAGTACTGTAATTTCGCTGGGTACACTTTGTGCCTCATTGCAACCTTGCCGTCATTTGGCAAGACCGCCGTGGTTGCAGCTGCCAAAAGACCACCATGTTGGCGGTAATCCAACCGCCTTATTAAGAGTCACACTGTGAAGTCTCCGAAAAACAACCAAATTCCAGAAACGCCAGGACACTGGAGGACAAAAAAGAGGCAGTTCCACCTCCAGCACCACAGCTAGACAAAAATCCGCCCATCGGATTACGATCCACAAACCACAACAGTGGTTCTTACATGGCAGAAAACCATTGGCGGTGCGAACCGCGGTGGTTTCAATTAACTTCTGTCAGAACAGCACACCACATTTGATAGTTTGAATACCCCACACCTGATACACATCCACAAACCTGACACTCCTACACACTGCACTACATAACATACCCCAACACAACCCACAATCCTTTGCAATCGAAACACCACATACCACCACAGACAACCAACACCCTAGAGAGTTCAAAGTAGCAATAATAGGCACCCATTGACACTTCACTACACACACATCACGCATTTGCACAACATACCTAACCTACTCATCAGTACCACACACAATCCACAACACCTACACCTCACAGTTTTCCAAACTGCACCCATTCACTTAGCACATAACCACACTGTAGGAAGTTGGCTCTGTATGTACTATTTCAAAGTAAGAAATAGCATGCACAGAGTCCAAGCGTTCCCCTTAGAGGTAAGATAGTGGCAAAACGAGATAATTCTAATGCTCTGTTTTGTGGTAGTGTGGTCGAGCAGTAGGCTTATCAGAGGGTAGTGTTAAGCATTTGTTGTACACACACAGGCAATAAATGAGGAACACACACTCAAAGACAATTCCAGACCAATAGGTTTTTATATAGAAAAATATATTTTCTTAGTTTATTTTACGAACCACAGGTTCAAGATTTACAAACAATACTTTAAATGAAAGGTATTTCACCCAGGTATCTTAGGAACTTTGAATCATCACAATAGCATGTACAGTTTTGGCAAAAATGGCAATGAGCTATTTTAAAATTGGACACTGCAAAATTCAACAGTTCCTAGGGGAGGTTAGTAAAGGTTAAGTTCACAGGTAAGTACAAGGTAGCCCACCGGTGGGGGTTCAGGGCAACCCCAAAGTTACCACACCAGCAGCTCAGGGCTGGTCAGGTGAAGAGGTCAAAGTGGTGCCCAAAACGCATAGGCTTCAATGGAGAAGGGGGTGCCCCGGTTCCAGTCTGCCAGCAGGTAAGTACCTGTGACTTCGGAGGGCAGGGCAGGTTGGTTTTGTAGGGCACCAGGGGGGACACAAGTCAGCACAAAAAGTACACCCTCAGCGGCACAGGGGCGGCCGGGTGCAGAGTGCAATCAGGCGTCGGGTTTGCAATAGGTTTCAATGGGAGACCCAGGGGTCTCTTCAGCGATGCAGGCAGGCAAGGGAGTGGCTCCTCGGGGTAGTCACCACCTGGGCAAGGGAGAGGGCCACCCAGGGGACGCTCCTGTACTGGAGGTCGGATCCTTCAGGTCCTGGGGGCTGCGGGTGCAGTGTGTTTCCCCGGCGTCGGGTTCTTTGCAGCAGGCAGTCGTGGTCAGGGCGAGCCTCTGGATTCCCTCTGCAGGCGTCGCTAGAGGGGCTCACGGGGGTCAACTCTGGCTACTCACAGGGTCGCAGACGCCAGGGAGTCCTCCCTGTAGTGTTGGTTCTCCGCAGGTCGAGCCGGGGGCGTCGGGTGCAGAGTGGAAAGTTTCACGCTTCCAGCGGGAAACGTGTGGTCTTTTAAAAGTTGTTTCTTTGTTGCAAGTTTCAGTCTTTGTGGAACAGGGCTGCTGTCCTCGGGAGTTTCTTGGTCCTTTTAGATGCAGGGTAGTCCTCGGAGGCTTCAGAGGTCGCTGGACCCTGGGGGACGCGTCGCTGTTGCAGTTTTTCTTGAAGTGGGGAGACAGGCCGGTAAAGCTGGGGCCAAAGCAGTTGGTGTCTCCGTCTTCTCTGCAGGGCTTCAGGTCACCAGTCCTTCTTGGTCTTCAGGTTGCAGGAATCTGATTTCCTAGGTTCTGGGGAGCCCCTAAATTCTGAATTTAGGGGTGTGTTTAGGTCTGGGGGGTTAGTAGCCAATGGCTACTAGCCCTGAGGGTGGCTACACCCTTTTTGTGCCTCCTCCCTGAGGGGAGGGGGGCACATCCCTAATCCTATTGGGAGAGTCCTCCATCTGCAAGATAGAGGATTTCTAAAAGTCAGAGTCACCTCAGCTCAGGGCACCTTAGGGGTTGTCCTGACTGGCCAGTGACTCCTCCTTGTTTTTCTCATTATCTCCTCCGGCCTTCCCGCCAAAAGTGGGGCCGTGGCTGGAGGGGGCGGGCATCTCCACTAGCTGGGATGCCCTGTGGCAGGGGGAGGTGAGAAGCACCTCCACCCAGTACAAGCTTTGTTACTAGCCACAGAGTGACAAAGGCACTCTCCCCATGTGGCCAGCAACATGTCTGGTGTGTGGCAGGCTGGAAAAAATAGTCAGCCCACACTGGAAGTCGAGTTTGTTTTCAGGGGGCATATCTAAGATGCCCTCTGGGTGTATTTTACAATAAAATGTACACTGGCATCAGTGTGCATGTATTGTGCTGAGAAGTTTGATACCAAACTTCCCAGTTTTCAGTGTAGTCATTATGGTTCTGTGGAGTTCGTGTATGACAGATTCCCAGACCATATACTCTTATGGCCACCCTGCACTTACAATGTCTAAGGTTTTGCTTAGACACTGTAGGGGCATAGTGCTCATGCACCTATGCCCTCACCTGTGGTATAGTGCACCCTGCCTTAGGGCTGTAAGGCCTGCTAGAGGGGTGACTTACCTATGCCATAGGCAGTGTGAGGTTGGCATGACACTCTGAGGGGAGTGCCATGTCGACTTAGTCATTTTCTCCAGACCAGCACATACAAGCTGGCAAGCAGTGTGTATGTTCTGAGTGAGGGGTCCCCAGGGTGGCATAAGATATGCTGCAGCCCTTAGAGACCTTCCCTGGCATCAGGGCCCTTGGTACCATAGGTACCAGTTACAAGGGACTTACCTGGATGCTAGGGTGGGCCAATTGTGGAGACAAAGGTACAGGTTAGGGAAAGAACACTGGTGCTGGGGCCTGGTTAGCAGGCCTCAGCACACTTTCAACTTGGCATCAGCAAAGGCAAAAAGTCAGGGGGTAACCATGCCAAGGAGGCATTTCCTTATACACACCATCTGTACAACCACTACCATGTCCCCACAAAAACACCCACATTTCACTGATGAGGACTTGAGGGTAATGGTGGATGAAACTGTAAGAGTAGAGCCACACCTGTTCTTAGCACAGGTATAACAAACATCTATTGCCAGGAAAATGGAGTTGGGGCAAAGGATAGTCTACAGAGTCTATTCTGTAGGCAGTTATCCACTCACAAGGGAGGACATCAGGGAGAGGTGGAACGACCTCAGGGTGAAGGTCCATTCCATGGCATCCAGGCACCAGCTCGCAGTACTGAAGACTGGCGGTGGGCCCCCACCTCCTCCCCGACAGTTCACATCTTAGGAGGAGAAGGTCTTGAACATCCTAAATCCTGAGGGTCTGACAGGAATACCTGGGGGATTGGAGTCTGATAAGTACCAACAACATTCATGTCACACAATTGTCTTGTCCTGCATGCTTTATCATCTCCTATACCCAGCCCAATTAACACTCTACCTACCACATCTCTCTCCTGATCACTTAATACCCCTCCTTGGCATGCCATGTGTCCACTAAACACATCTAGCCCCACAACCCTTGGAAATGGCATGTGAAACACTGGCTAATGATTGCACTACAACTCCCAGAATGCAAAATCCCAATATATACAACACCAGTATACTGCACCAAATATTACTCGTCATGCATGTCAAACCAATATCCGATCTAACCCATCTTGATTGTGCTAGTGTGGATTAGTACATGGCAAGGACAGCAGTGCAATGGCTCATACACACTAACATCCCAAGCAAAACACAGCTATAGCTGAGTGCCCATATATAATGGCCACAGATCAAAGATCCCAAGCTCAAGCTACAAATATACTCACCTGGTTTGGAAAGTGAGATGGCTGAGTGGAAGCACATGCTGTACAACAAGCTACAGATCAGTGTCCATTTTAAACTCATATCATATACTGTGTCATATACAAGGACACCAATGTGCGTTCTACAGCTCTTATTTGTGCCAGCAGTCATGCCAGTCATGCCAGGTGATTCTCCCCTAATGTCAACGGCACTTGATAACGTTGGGCTGGGTGTTCTGCAGTTGTCAAGGTTGGAGGGAAGGGGGGGAGCTGGTTGTCTCTCTCCTACGAAAGAGATGTTTGTAAAATTGACTGGGGAGATAAAAATAGGTTTTTCGGTGTCTGAGGCAAATCAGGCCAGCATAAAAGAGATGTGTGAGGCATTGGAAAGTAAATTTGACTTGCTGGAAAAAAGAACGCAGCTTTTGGAAAATTCCATGGAAACTTTGCGAGAAGAAGTAGTATTGATTAAACAGGATCTGCGAAAGTCGAAGGACTCGGAGCAGGACTTACGCGATAAATTGGAGCGATTTGAGAATATGGCCAGGAGAAATAATCTGAGAATACTTAACATACTGGAGGGAGAGGAAGAGGACAATATTAAGATGTTTTGTGCCTCACTTATCAAGAAATCCCTGCAGTTGGAAGAATCTGAAAGGGAGATTGCGGCGGATATACAGAGGGCACATAGGGATCCGTTTAGGAGAGATCCTGCCAGGAAGAAACCTCTGACGATTTTGATCAATTTTCTGACTTATGCTTTAAAAGAGAAAATCTTGTTGCAGGCTTTAAAACAGAAAACACTAAGAGAAGAAGGTTTTTCTTTTGAAGTTAGGTCGGACCTTGCTAGTGCAACTCTTAGTAGGCAGTGGGAATTGGGTAATCGTATTGAGGATTTTAAGAAGTTAGGTGTGTCAGCACAACTCAAATTTCCAGCTACTTTGCGAGTGATGTATAATAATAAGATGCACAATGTAAGAGATATAAAAGCAGTGGATGATTTGTTAGAGTCAATTAGAAGTGGAAGACCTTGAAAGATGGGGTAGTGTCCCCCTCTCAATGTCCCTCTAGTCGGTTTCCTCTAGATGGCGCTCCTTAGTCAGGGCATTACCAACTAGCCTTCATGAAACAGGGAAGGGTTCCCCATGGGGGGGGGGTGGACAGGTGGGGCAAGGTGGGGGGTGGGTGAGCACAAGGTAGGGAGCATTTGGGAAAAAAGGAAAAACATATATATAAAAAAAACTATAAACTTCGTACTTGTATAGCGCACTACTCACCCGTTAGGGTCTCAAGGCGCTGTACGCATACCGCTGTGGAACCCCTCTTGGCTTTTTCCTGTAAGGTGCCCACTCCTGGGCAGCCTCCAAGGTGAAGCCAGGCATCCCAGCGCTGTTGGGGCCGTTGTGGAGATTAAGCAAGCTATTGCCCAGAGTTACAGAGTGGGACCCATGAATTAGATTAGGCACCGATGCAAGAATTATCAGGTCCGAGGAAATTGAGCCCAAGACCCGCCAAGGTGGGAATTGAACCCTGGTTCGGGGCCAGATTTCTGCATCAGGGTCTGCCGCTCTAACCATTAACCATCATAACCAACCTCTTTCACCCCAGTTTCACCAGGATATAACAGATTTGAAATTAGGATTAGGTATAGATAGGTGAGGCTGAAGAGAAACCGGGTGGAGACAGTAGTCTCCTTCACATTATGACATGGAATGTAAATGGGCTAAGATTACACGGTAGGAGAAATAGAATTTTGCAATATTTGAAAGACTATCCAGCACATATTTACATTTTGCAGGAGACGCATCGGACGGGCCTGAATGTGTTAAGTTGTTTAACGCTCAGTGGTGGGTCAAACAGATGTTTTTTATGGAGAATATCACGATTATTAGGGGGGTGCTCATAATCATTAAACAGCAACTTAATGTGGTTGTGTTAAAAGCTGCTGTGGATAGCAAGGGTCGCTGTGTTATAGTTAGACTTCAGATTCAAGATTCAGTATTAATGGTGGTTGGTTTTTATGGTCCAAACTCTGATGATGTAGAACCAATGAAAGGAATGTTCGTGCATCTGCTAGATTTTCCTGACCCGATAGTTATTGGGGGGGATTTTAATGTTTTGTTGAATAATGACTTAGACAGGTCACAAAGTGCTAGGTCTACTGTCATGTTAAAATCTCAGAACTTTTTGAAATCCAGGATGAGAGAATTGAGCTTGCTGGATATCTGGAGAGTAAGACCTGGCACACAACGGGTCTTCTCTTTCAAAAACAAGAAGTATGGACATGCATTTAGAATAGATTATTTGTTGTCAAATCAGGGATTGGAAGATATGGTGGATAATCTAGAATATAAAGCCTCACATTTGTCAGATCATTCTGCTGTTGTTATAACACTCAATCTTAATACCAAAAGAGAGATAAGAAGATGGACATTAGATCGAGCATTATTATTGGAGGAGGAGGTGAAGTCGCAATTGTTTATAGAGACGGAGGAATTTTTTAAGTTTAACTTAGGTTCTGCTTCAAAAAGCGTGGTTTGGGATACGTTTAAAGCTTTTCTAAGAGGCAGAATCACGAGTCTCACTGTTCTAAGGGATAAGAAGTATGGACTGGAAATGAAGGTGCTGGAAAAGAAATTGAATGAGTGTGATCGCGTATAGATGGGTGGTTTAGAATCCTTAGAGCAGTTAGAGGTTAGGAGGTCTAGTTTGAAATTGCAATTAGAGGCGTTGTTATAGTCCAGGTTAAAAAAACGATGGGATGTTAGTAAGCTGGCTCATTTTGAATATGGAGAGAATCCCAGCAAATTGTTGGCCTGGAAGGTTAAGACAGATAGGACAAGAAATGAAATCCATGAGATCTCTGATCAAACAGGTCAGAGGCAATCCAGTGCTCAGGATATTAGGGAGGTTTTTCAATCTTTTTTTATGGATCTGTATAAAGAGGATACTGTGGTAACAGATGAAGAGGTTCAAAATTGGTTGGAGGCGGATACACTCCCTAAAATTTCAGATATAGAGAAGGAAATGATGGATCACAAATTTAGGATGGAAGAGATCAAGTCAGCAATTATGTCATGCAAGGGGGGGAAAGCTGCGGGCCCTGATGGTATTCCAGTTGAATTATATAAAATGTTGGGAGATGCTATCGTCCCGATAATGTTGGTTTTGTTTGAGGAGATATATGATAAGGGGGAGGCATTACCAGAATCATGGAATAGCGCTATTATCACAGTGGTTTTGAAGCCAGGTAAAAGTCCAGTCAGGTGTGAGTCGTATAGACCAATCTCTTTATTGAATACTGATTATAAAGTATTTGTAAAGGTATTGACAGAGCGATTAAACAAAGTGGTGGGTGGACTCATACATAAGGACCAGAAAGGATTTATGAAGGGGAGGCATTTACACGAATTGACAGGGAGTTTAATAAGGACAATTGATACTGCCACCTCAGTTAGTCTCCCTTTAGCGACAATAATGCTAGATGCTGCAAAGGCATTTGACAGGGTGAACTGGGTTTTTCTTTTCAATATTTTAAAAGAATACGGTTTTGGGGAAAAATTCTGCCGGGTGATGCGTTTAATCTATTCAAAACCTGCGGCTAGGGTTCTGGTAAATGGAAGTTTGACTCCTCTGATCCAAATATTAAGGGGCACGAGACAGGGATGCCCACTTTCGCCACTATTGTTTAACTTATATATCGAACCGCTTGCTAGAAGGATTAGATTAGAGCAGAAAATCCCTCCGTTTGTATATGGGGACAGGGTAAAAAAGCCTCCCTCTATGCAGATGATCTGTTAGTTTGTACATCTGATTTACACACGGCTTTACCAGCTCTCTTGGACATAATTAACGATTTTGGTAAGGTATCGGGCTATCAGATAAATGCTGATAAGACAGTAATAATGGCATGGAATCGTATCAAGGGGAATTGGACGATTAATAACGAAATGAGGTATCTTGGTATTAAGATACTTCAAGATATTGAGCAAATAGAGGTGAATCTTACTCTGTTAATGAGGGACTGTTGTAAGCTTATGAAAAATTGGATGGGGGCTTGGTCAAGATGGTGGCCGGAGCGGACGCTTGAGTAAAGAGCTCCGCTCACGGCCCACCTTTTGTTAGTTTATCCTGGTCCCTAGTGGGCACAACAACGTGGAGGCTTCCCCCCCAACCCGGGGGGGGCCCCGAGAGGCTTGGACCCACGGCAGCTGGTCCCGAGGTGGTCCGACGAGTGAGACGGGGTGAGGCGCGGTCGGCGACGCAACCCGAGCCGGAAAACAGACTGGCCTGGCTGAGGTGGGTGCGGCGCACATGTGACATCGGGGCGGCCCCGTCTGACTCCCCCGTGAAGTCACTGTGAAGTCGGGGTTGAGGCGCCTGGGCGGCGGCGCGGTGGAACTGTGAGCTTTCCAGCTGGGGTGCGGCTGCTGGAGCGCCGCGGTCCCCGACCTGACCGCAGCCCGGCTGGGCGGCCCGTGAGCCGGGGGACGCATGGTGGACGGGCGCGGCCCCCGGCCAGGGTGTGGCGCCCTGGGCGTCTTGCCGGGGCATTTCTCCCCGCGTGGCTGCCGCGCACGGGTTGGGCCCCCCGCGGGACCGAACTTTGGGCGCACCGGCGCCAGGACCGAGCGCTGGCCCGCCTGCGCTGACTGCCCCTAGCCTGGGGCTGGAGAGTACGAGCGCTCACCTGCGGGGGACCCGGACCCCGGGTGGCCCACCGGGGTGCTCCCCCCTACCGCGAGACGACGTGGGATTTCTCCCTGGGCCCCTACTGGAGGCGGGCGCCGGATGCGCCGAGGCCAGGCCCGAGAGCGACTACCGGCTGTAGGCGGCCGCCCCTCCCCCGCGCTGATGATCTGAACGGGCCTGCACGCGGCCCTCGCGGATGGGACCGGCCTGGCACTTCGAACTGGAGTCGCGGCGGCGGCTAGGAGCTGGGCCTCGGAGAACAAAATTTTTAACTAAACAACAACGAACAATAAAAAAAAAAAAAAAAAAAAAATAAGAAAAGAGAAAGCAGGGAAACCTAAGAAGGGGATTTAAAATAAGGGGGAAAAAAAAGAGAAAAAGGAAGAGTGCAGAACACTACACAACAGAATAGAAAACAAGACAAAAGTAAATTAAAGACACAAAACGACCATACAAGGCCACCATAATGGCAAGTCACAAACCAACAAACCAATAAAAGAAGAAACTACCGCATTCGGATCAGAGCTGGTGGTAGCCAGCGGTTAATCAGGCGTTGGCAAATAGCAGAGCACATAGCAATAATAGTGCCTCAAGCATCAAGCAACTACGCCAAACTCAGGGCAGCTCTTAGGAGAGCTCAACCACGGTCACACCACCCGGCACTCTCGAACCACCCTTTCATTGCGTGTAAGATCTCCGGCTCGCTGGTGACCTCTCTCAACCCAGCCCCCCTCAGCGGCACGGTAAGCACCATGGTCAAACCAAAACACCCCAAAACGGGGACTTCCACGGACGGGGACCCCCCCCCTTCTGCAGGTCACTCAGACACGCAATCTGCAACACTGTTCCAACTGAGCAAAACACTACGCACACACTTTCTGCAGTTCGATAAAATCATGCAGGCAATAATGGAAACTAAAACCTCGCTGGAAGGGAAAATCGAGGCTTCGGCACTGGAGGTCTCGCTGCTCCGAGCGACCCACCACAACCTAACAGATAGAGTGCACAACACAGAACTGTCGCTAAAAACTGTCCAACCAGAGATGGCAGACATGAAAACCAAAATCCAACAAATGGAAAATGAACTGGCGCAGCTGCAGCTGCAGCACAGGGCAGAGGAAGCAGAAGGTCGCTCAAGACGCAACAACATCAGATTTATTGGCATCCCGGAACGCTTGGAATTACCCAAAGCCGAGGAATTCATTGAAACTTGGCTGAAAGATACAATGAAAATACAAGATGCCACTAAAACACTAATGATAGAGAGAGCCCACAGAATTCCGGGCAGGCCCCCGCGGCCCGGAGCCCCACATCGACCCCCTGATAGCCCGGTTTCTTAACCACAGAGATAGAGATTCTGTCCTTCAACAATTTAGAACCTCTAACCCAATCAGCTTGGAAAACAGTAATGTATCTGCCTATACGAACTACACGTTGGAAGTGCAACGCAAAAGAGCAACATTCGTCAAAATCAAACACCTCTTGCGACAACATAGCATTACCTACTCTCTATGTTTCCAGCCCGCCTGTGTATAACCATTGACGAGAAAACGCTCATGTTTCCTACCCCGGAGGACGCATGGACATGGATTCACGCTAAAGGTCTGGTCAGCCCGCCAACGGAAAAGATAACAACAGAAGAATGGATAACCCCCAGCGCCAGAAGAAGAAAAACAAAACAAGGCAACATAGCGCCCAACAAAATCACAAATGGAAGCCGACCAAGCACAAATTCTAAGGGAAACCAGCACATTTACTCAATCACAAACTGACACCCGGAGCGAGACGGACATCACTGACAGTGGATCCCCTGGAGGGGAATCCAGTGCATCCTTCTCCCCCCTTCTGGCCGGCCCTGATTTCACCCCACGCTCTGCGGACGAACTCTAGGAACCAAGTGCACACATGAACTGCGCCCTCATCGCGAGCTACGCAGGAGGGTGCGTGGCCCCCCTCCCCCCTGTGGCCGCACAGGGAGGCTTGCAGCTGCCCTGGGACGGGGCCCGACTGTCTGCTGCCTCGTCTGAGCTTCACTGGACCACTAATGCAGACGCAACCACAGCCTAGACCACGCAGGGACAGAACTATCCTGGAGATGGGCCTTTCGACGCCCGGCTCCAATCAATCCACGCTCCCGCCACCCCAACTATACCCGTATGGAACTTAATCTCCCAGATTGCAGTTTAGGCACCGGTTGTGCCAATTTGTTTATTCTCGGGCTTTACCCAAAATATCCTTTTATTCGTTATCTCTCCCCGCTTTACTATCCCTACCCTATTTTTGCATTATTTTCTTTTAAGCCCTGGGGGCTGGCGGGCGGGTGCGGGATGCGGGGGGGGCAAGGGCGAGGGGCGCGAGCCTCAGATTAGCGGCGATTAGCAGACGCATCTGGGGCTGGAATCCCGGGATCACAACGGTGGGCGCTTAATAACTCAACCCAACATGATGAATAAGGAACCAATATACAATATAATGACTTGGAACGTAAAGAGAATGGCGGGAATAAGAAAGCGCAATAGGATACATGCACACTTAAAACGACATCATATCCACATAGCCATTCTCCAAGAAACGCACATCACCTCCGGAGATGTCCCATGGCAAGAAAGGAGATGGGCCGGACAGATCTATGGTTCTGGAAACTCATTATTCGCTAGAGGGGTCCCTTAGGTGGTACAGCGCAGCATCACCGACAGTGATGGCAGGTACATACACTTAATAGGCCGCTTGGACGGGGAAATAATAGTGATTAATGGACTGTATGTCCTGAATGTTGGACAGAGTGAATTCCTACAAAAAACGATCTCACACTTATCAAACGACCTACCCTCAACATGCATCTGGGCCGGGGACATGAACTGTGTTCCGCAAATAGACATGGACAGATCACACCCCCCCATAGCGGCCTCCCCAATAACTAAAAACTCGCAGATGCTACGCCAATGGATATCAGACCGCTGCCTGACAGACACTTGGAGACACCTACACCCTCGTGATCGGGAATACTCCTATTACTCCCCGGTACATCTCCTCCATACCCGCATAGACCTTATTCTTACCACACAAGACATTACTCATAGGATAACAGGCGCCGAATATACCGCCAGGGTAATCTCGGATCATTCCCCACTTATCGCCCACATCAGATGGGGTAGACCGCATGCTTGCATCCCAACCTGGCGCCTCAAGACCCAATTATTACAAGACCCCCCATTCAAAGCGGAGATAGCCACACTAATTTCTTCTTACTTCACCCAAAACGAGGGGACAACGAGCTCCAGATCAAACGAATGGGACGCACACAAGGCAGTCATAAGAGGAGCATGCATCTCAGCAACAGTCAGTGTACGCCAAACATTAGTACGTGAGCTTCGCAACCTAGAAAAGGAAGAACACTCCTTTGAGTGTAACTTCGCTAGGGGCACAATCACACAAATAGAGCTCACTAGAAAGCGTTCGCAATGGAACGACGTTGACAAATGACTAGGACTGTTTGATTATCGCCACTACTTGGCTCGAACACACGCGGAAGGTGACAGATCGGGTAAACTACTGTCATGGCTCACACACAACGACCGCCGGAATTCCCCCATAGGAGCCATCCGTCTCGATACAGGATTAATCGTAACCGTCCATGCTGATATCAACACAGCTTTTAGCGAGTATTATAGCACACTTTATAAAGCTCCCCCCCTCCCAAAACACTATTGCGCGAGTTTTTCGATGATGTTAGGCTGAATTGCCTAACCGCCACACAGGTTGCGGACCTGGATAGGCCGATAGATATCACCGAAATACAACAGGCTCTAAAACAACTTCCACAAGGCAAAGCACCCGGTAGCGACGGACTACCTATTGAATATTACAGCATGTTCCCGACTCAAACACTAACTCCATACCTAGCAATGTTATCCGAGGCCCTAAAACGCGGCCAGCTACCCGATACATGCCGGGAAGCACTGATAGCAGTGCTCCCTAAACCGGGGCGAGACCCACTTGACGTACGTTCATACAGGCCTCTATCGCTATTGAACACAGACTGCAAACTACTCGGTAAACTCTTAGCCAACCGCTTACTCCCATGTATGTCAGACTTGGTACACCGAGATCAGGCCGGCTTTATACCTGGTCGTAGCACCTTCAGCAACATTCGGAATTTATTGCGCCTAATGGAAAACTCCCCAGAGGGCGATTATACCCAAGTAGCAGTGTCATTAGACATATAAAAAGCATTCGACACGTTAGGATGGCCCTTCCTGATGGAAACACTACATCGCATGGGCTTCGGACGGATATTCATTAACTGGGTAAAGGTGCTCTATACTAATCCATCAGCGAGGGTCAAAACAGGCGACACGATCTCTCAATCGTTCAATATTGAGAGAGGCACTAGACAGGAAAGTCCATTATCCCCACTCTTATTCGCCCTTGCCATTGAACCACTAGCAGCCCATCTACGGGCGGTGGCCCGGCTGTGGGGCGTCCAAGACGACCACATATACCGCATAGTGTCTCAATACGCTGATGATGCACTGATCTTTCTCCGTGATCACACGGAATCCCTGCCCGACTTACTGAAATTACTATGTAAATTCGGCTCACTGGCTGGACTGAAGGTGAACTGGTCAAACTCGTGTATATTTCCCATGCGCCCAGTCCCTGAAATACACAGATTGCCCTCTAACCCGGGCGACCTGAAGTGGTGCTACACCACCTTCAAATACCTAGGTATAAATATATACCACGACTCACGGGACCTCCGGGACGGCAATCTTGGGCAAGCGATCAGATCCATCAGAGGCTCCTTGCCCGTCTGGTGCTCACTCCCACTCTCACCAATGGGTAGAGTAGCCATAGCAAAGATGATAATACTACCTCGTCTGTTGTATTTCTTCATGGCCCTCCCACTGGCTCTACCAGCCTCCTTCTTTAAACCACTGAATAGCTTATTAACAGATCTCATATGGGGCAATGGAAGGCGACGTGTAGCATTGTCTAAAATATACCAGCCACTAACAATGGGCGGATTGGGAGCACCCAGATTTGAACTGTATTATGCAGCTGCCCACTTACAATGGATATCCACCTGGGTTGGCCGCCCCGATGGCGCCGAATCACAATCGATTCTCTCGTGTCTGGGGAACATGGGATTATTGCATTACCTGATGAATCGTGAGTCCCCCAAACACCCACGAAATATTCTATTGAAAACTGCGCACTGGATATGGGGCCGCCACACGCTAGCTGGCAATAAAACACCACAGTACTCCCCCAGGATACCACTATTAGTCATCCCGAAACTTGCCGATATAGCTGCCAAGGTGGGCCTGAGCAGATGGTACGACAAGGGAATATGCACAATAGGTGACATTTATAATGAAGGATGCCTCCTAACCTTTAATGCTTTATCTGACAAACATAATCTGGGGCAAGGAAGCTTTATAGCATTCGGAGCAGTGCAACAGGCACTATGGTCCCGCTAGAATTGCGGAAGCTCCGAACCAAATGTCTCCCCCAGACTGCATGATTTGCTAGGAAGCATAGAAGACCCAATAAATGTATCAAGAGCATACACAATCCTAACCTCACACCTGGAACATAAACAAGAACAAGCAAAGAACAGATGGGACGTTGTGCTAGCAGAGCCCCTATCCCAGCCTGCATGGAGTCAGGCTATGAAAATGATAAAAGAGGTATCACGCAACCCGTGTTTCCGTTACACCCAGTTTAATTATTTGCACCAAACATACCTATCACCTCACCGTATAAATTGAATGTTCCCTCAATAGATGCAGACATGCCTCAGATGCGCTACTCCCGAGGCCACCATCTACCATATGACCTGGGACTGCCCCCCAATCCGAAAAGTATGGTGCAACATAATAACATTGCTTGCCGAATAGACAGCCGTTGCATTGCCTCCCACCCCGGAATTATGTTTACTGGGAAAAGGCCTGTGTCTCAAAAATCGGAAACAAACACTCAGATGCATAGCCCTAGCGCTGGTGATGTACAGACGCCTCATAGCTATGCACTGGAAAGCCCTGGTCGCTCCGTGCATTGATCAATGGTGCACTGAACTGCTGCGCTGGGCCAAGGCCGAGCGCGGAGGCTGCAGCTTCTCTTAGACAAAGGGATCCCGGTCAAAGGTCTTGACACTTGGAATTCCTTCGTAACAACTATAGAAAGCAAGGACGACGAGCGACCGCCCTAAA
The DNA here is from genome assembly GCF_031143425.1 of Pleurodeles waltl. Classification (NCBI taxonomy): domain Eukaryota; kingdom Metazoa; phylum Chordata; class Amphibia; order Caudata; family Salamandridae; genus Pleurodeles; species Pleurodeles waltl. The sequence continues at coordinate 404,951,641 of NC_090444.1, forward strand.
TATTCTCCCTAAACAACAACGCCCAGGCGATAGTGTAGACTAATACTCCTAAATAATAGAACTTCACCATAAACATTACATAGTCGCTTTCCTACATACTTAAGGCAAAATTATCACACATGGGAGCCTAATCACAACACAAGCTTACAAACATGCAACAAAAAACAAAAAAAGCGGAAAAGGAAGGGAAAAAAAAAGGTGGGGGCACCCAGTGACCGCACTAAGGATGTACTACCTAATCGGGGTCGTACCCCCAATAGTAACACCAACCTCCTAGGGGCCTCCTGCACTCCGCCCTCGCGCCACCCCTCCCCTCACCTCCTCCCTCCCCGTGCACGCCCCTTGGGCCCCCGGACCCCCCCCCCTTTTCTCACTGTAGCTCCCTTCTATTTTCCCTCGTTCGTAGTTCTTTTGTATTACAGGGTATGTTAGATAGATGCTTTGCCCAGGCCCTGCCCCTCCGTCCCGGCTTGCGCCCGCGCGGGAACACTTGCGCTGGTGTGGGCAGGGGTGGGGGGCCCACCAGCTCCGGAATGGTAAATGTAGCCGCCAAGAGCGGTGTGGAGTGTATACCCCTTGTATCGTATTATACTCACCTATATTTTTCTTTTGAGTTCACTTGCTGTGTGATATAATAATAAAAATACATTAAAAAAAAAAATGAACAATTGGATGTATTTACCTTTATCAATTCTGGGCAGAATTAATTTAGTTAAAATTATAATTTTACCTAAAGTTATTTTTCTATACAATACAATTCCTTTGCTATTTGATAAAGTTTTGATTGGCAAATTTCAGCAACAGATAAACTCATTTATCTGGGCACAGAAGGGAGTGAGGATTTCTTGGAAAAAGCTGCGGAGGAAGAGGGAAAAAGGTGGATTAGCACTACCGGATCTGTTAGTATATGGTTGGGTGTTTCAACTTAAGAATGTTTGGATTTTGGGCTCTGTTCTAGGTACGACAGATCCGGGTTGTATGTTTAAGGCTATGTCAGCGCAAGTAAAGGAGGGGTTGAATTATTATTTGTTGAAATTTGAGGATCCTAAGTTCTTCAAAAAAATTAAGTTTAAACTTTTGAGGGATGCTGCCCAATTATGGTTCAGTGTTAGGTCCCTGGTGGGGATTGATTATTATAGCAAATGGTCACCTATTTGGGACTCGTCAAGTACCCCAGAGTGTTTGAAGGATGTTTTGGCCACCCCAATTAAAAAGGCAGGTTTTAAATACTGGAGAGAGTTAGTAAAGGAAGGAGTCTTGCTGTCTTGGGATGAAATGTCGCAGAAGACAGGTGGGGCTTTGTCAAGGTTAAAATATTTCCAATTGAAAGGGTGGATAGCTAAGGATAATAGGAGATGTGGTTGGCAGTCCCATATAGAGGATAAAACTTTGGTAGACCCCCTCCCAAAAAAAGTTGTGGCATCATGGTATTGGGAGTTGCTAGAGGCTTGGGACAGTGAATATAATCTGCCTAAAGGACTCTGGGTGATGTTTTCCCGGAGTTACAGTTGGGGGAGGCTTGGGAGGTGTCTATGCATACGCTATATCAAGTGGTGAGACCTGCTCCGTTTAGACGGAATCATATATTTACATTACATAGAGTTTTTTTTCTCCATACAGATTGTCCAAGATGGCGAAAGGGGAGGTGATCAAATGTGGAAAGGTTGGGTTGGAAAAAGCGTTGGACGTTCATATGTTTTTTGAGTGTTCGGCGATTCAATTTTTTTGGGACGCAGTGAGACATACAATTTCGGAAGTGTTGGAGGTTGAGATCGAGATTACCCCATTATTAGTTATGTTTGGCAGATCGGCGCAGGTAATACATTTAAGGGGAGATATGCAGAAGTGGGTTTTTTATGCAGTTTTATTAGCTAGAAGAGAAATCTGTAGGAAATGGGTGGGTAGTATTATTCCCTCTTATAAAGAATGGTTGGATCAAGTGGAATATGTATTTAAAATGGATCCGGTAATGGGTTTCACAAGGGCAAATACATTTTGGTTACCTTATAAAGGTTTGTTGGATGCACTGGTGGTAAATGCATAGAAGTCTTGTCCGATGATTATTTCCTCCCTGCGGTCTCTCACATAGTGAGGAGGTTTGGTGAGAGAGAAAGAAGGAGGCCTTTGGGTCCTCCCCGGGCGGCCAAGGACCATTGTTTGGTATCAGACCGAAGAAAGACCTGGCGTCTGGGTTGTATGAGGACAAAAAAGAGAAAAAAAAAATAAAGCTGCGGAGAAGTCATCCAGCAGTGGCAGGCACAACATGCCCATTTGGCTTCCATTGCAGGAATTCTGAGAGACTTGAATACCACACTAAGTAGGTCTTTTACCAAACATCTGGCCCCTTCCACTAGCAATGATACATCAGGCCCTCCTACATCATCAGCTGCCAGTAGAATGGAGGCCCTGCCAGGGGAAGGACATGCCTCAGTCATGCCACCCTCTGTAGTGAACACCCCCCTCTGCAAACGTGGACGTCCACCCAGACATTCAGCAGGACCAGATGCCAAGACCAAACCCACTGCCAGGAAGTAAACCTCTCCTGAACTGTTCCCCTTGTGTGCCACAGATACACCCTGCTGACTGTTCTGTAACCAATCTCCATTTTCCTTTGGTGCATGGACACTGGACCTGTGTTCTCAAATGGTGTAGCAGCTACTGTGATGATATCATTCACCATGATTAAACGTATCACTATTTTTTTGTGTGTGTTTAACGATTATGGTCACATATGTTTTTGTATCGCCACAATAAATCACACTTTAGCATAAGTCCTGTTCATGCCTCATTTATCAAATGTGTACAATAGTTAGGCATGCCAACTCTAGACTGATCATGTCCCCAGAAAGTGGTATGGTTGGTGATGTTTGAGAGGTTCATCACATGGTTGGTCCCGAATAACCCGCACTAAGGCCACTGTACCAACATTTCCTGCTGAATCATGTCTCTTTTGTAACCCACAATGAGCATGAATCAGTGCCACAGCATCCCTACCTGACTATGCCCACTGAAACCAGAAGTGAGATGCTCCCCCTATCTACACCCATCTGCGATGACTTTGTAAATGTGCTCAAAAGGTATTGGAATTCCCAAATAGATTGGTGCCTGTTAGACCTGGCAGCTTTTTGGCGTGTCTCCCCTGTCTCTTTGCCTTCTGACCTCCTGGTTTTGGACTCTGTTTTTGCTGGTTTATTGTCTCTGCGCACTTTACCACTGCTAATCAGTGCTAAAGTGCAAGTGCTCCCCACATAAATTGTACTGTGGATTGGTTTATCCATAATTGGCATATTTGATTTACTAATAAGTCCCTAATAACGTGCCCTAGAGGCGCCCAGGGCCTGTGAACCAAATGCTACTAGTTGGCCTGCAGCACTGGTTGTGCCACCCACATAAGTAGCTCTGTAATCATGTCTCAGACCTGCCACTGCAGTGTCTGAGGGTACAGTTTTGACTGTAACTTCGACTTGGCAAGTGCCAGGCCTAAACCTTCCCTTTTCTTACATGTAAGGCACCCCTAAGGTAGGCCCTACGTAGCCCCAAGGGCAGGGTGCAGTGTATGGTTAAGGTAGGACATATAGTAATGTGTTTTATATGTCCTGACAGTGAAATATTGCTAAATTTGTTTTTCACTGTTGCAAGGCCTGTCCCTCTCATAGGTTAACATGGGGGCTACCTTTAAATGTGATTAAAGTGTACATTCCCTTTGGGAGCGGATGGACATGTGGAGTTTGGGGTCTCTGAACTCACAATTTAAAAATACATCTTTTAGTAAAGTTGATTTTAAGATGCGTTTGAAAATGTCTCTTTTAGAAAGTGAGCATTTTCTTGCTTATACCATTTCTGTGACTCTGCCTGTTTGTGGATTCCCTGTCTGGGTCAGTTTGACAGTTGGGCTGGTTGCACCTCACACCAGACAGTGACACAAAAGGAGCTGGGGTGTAGTCTGCATTTTTTCTGATGAGCCATCTGTAGGAGGGAGGGGAAGAATGGTCACTTACACCTGAAAGGGCTGTGCCTGTCCTCACACAATGCAGTCTCCGACCCCCTGGTGAGTGTCTGGGGCCTGGCCTGGACAAGGCAGGATTTCACATTCACAAGAGACTTTACTTTGAAGTAGGCCTACTTCAAAGGAGAAATTGGGTATAAGAAGGGCACCCAAAACCACAGACTTTAGAATCTTTCTGGAATCAAGAGGAACCTCTGCCCAGGAGAAGAGCTAAAGAGCTGAAGGAGGAGTACTGTCCCTTTGCTGTGCTGCTTTGCTGGACTGGCCTGCAGTTGCTGCTTCTGCCTGAAAAGAGTGCAAAAGGTGAACTTTGCTGTGTGTCCTGCTTGAGAAAATTCTCCAAGGGCTTGGAGTAGAGCTTGCTTCCTGTTGGAAGTCTCAGGGACACCAAAGACTTCAGTTTCTTCGACCTGCAGCACTGGGAACTGTGTGTATTGTGTTGTTCAAGAGGAGAAACCTCTGTGATGCCGCCAATGACGCCACTGGCCTGCACCGTGACCTGCCGACACCACACGGAGTCGCATTGTCCCGCTTCACACCGTGACCCTGGTCTCACCGACGACGTCATCGGCCGACTTCACCGAGCCGCTGTTCGCACCACGACCTGTGGGCCCCGCACTCTGGCATCGCCTGCTCACACCGCAGCCTGGGCATCCCAGACAACGACGCTCCTGCTGACACCGGCGCCGCTGCCTGCGCCGTGGACACCAGTCATGAGGTACATGAAGCACCGTCCCATCACGCACTGCATCTCCGGTCCACCGACGCCAGCACCATCGACTTCGGTGTCGTCACCAGGCATCCTGCCTGCACCGTGGCCTGTGGACACCGCTCCTGAGCACCATCCCCTCCCGTATCGCTGGCTTGGGCCTACCGATGACAGCGCTTCAGAAACAACGACGCCGCTGCCTACACCGTGACCTGTGGACACCGTGCGTTGCACCGCCTGCTTCACACCGCAGCCCTGGTCTCACCGACACCGCTGGATGCCGTCACCGAGCCGCTGCCTGCACCGTGACCTGTGGGCACCGCACGTTGCATTGTCCCACTTCACACCGCAGCCCCGACGCCATCCACGCCAGCGCACCTGACTTCATCAGCCTGGAGCTCGATCTGCAACGCGTCTTCTGCACCGACTCCGGACTTGATGCTGCTACGTCAGTGAAGCCGCCTTCCAGAGCTCACCGCGAGGATCACGACGCCCTGCAAATCCAAGGTACTGTTTGCGGGTCTTCCCGACACCGTAGCTGGCCCGCAATGCCGCGACCGGCCTGAACTGTTGATTTTGTTGATCAAGACGCCGTGATAGCCCCAGGTGGAGCTATCGACTTCAAGGAACTGTAGTTTTGAGTAAATCTTGCATAATTCATATTTTTCTTACTGTATGTTGGATTCTTATCGTATTTGGTCTTGTTTTATATAGATAAATATTGGCTATTTTTCTAAAACTGGTGTGGTGTCCTTTTGTAGTGTTTTCACTTATTACTGTGTGTTATGTGCAAATGCTTTACACATTGTTTCTGAGATAAGCCTGACTGCTCGTGCCAAGCTACCGAGGGGGTGAGCAGGGGTTATCTGAGCGGGTATCTCCGTTATCCTAACTAGAGTGAGGGTCCCTACTTGGACAGGGTGCAAACCGACTGCCAACTGGAGACCCCATTTCTAACAGTGCCAATTGCAGCCATCCCACTGACAAAGAGAATGCTGCTCTCTGCTTGATCTGGTGTGTTTAGACTGTGCGCAACCCCTGCCTGCAGTTCTGGCTGCTTCAGAAGGCACATAATGTACTAAGAATGAAGGTCCTCACATGCCCAGTAATAGTGTGCTATACATGACTGATCCTGCTTTTTAAGTACACAACAGACTAGCCTAGATGTTGCGTAAGGGCAAATTTACATGAGAGATGTTATTAAGCATGTGGATATTTTCGTATTACAATTGTTTTTACATGTAAGAGAATGACATTCTTATTTATGCAAATAAAACAATATATCACTTCCTGGACCTTTAAAGTATTGTACAATATGTGTACATTGACAGCAAAAAAAATTCTGCCTTGCAACCAATCTAAAAGAGTAAACACTGAGTGCCTCATTATGACATTGGCGGCAAATGCCACCTACCGCCACGGCGACGGCCACCAACATACCGTGGCCACCAACCATCCATGGAATTATGACCGTAGCCGAAATTCCACCAGAAGGCTGGCAGAATTCTGGCTACAGTCATGGCGGCAGATGGCGGTAAGGTGGCGCTGCTGCCAGTAGCAGCGCCATGGCAGCAAAACACCGCCTACTGTATCATGTTCCATGATACAGCCTGGCGGTGTTTTGCTGGCAGACGCTGTTGTTGGCAGCAGCTGCACCAAGTCCCATCTCCTGCCGGAGGACCCCCTGCAAGCAGGTAAGTTGGGTTCTTCAACAGGAGATGGGGTGGGGGGGGTATTGTGTCCGTGTGTGGGGGGGGTGAATGTGTTTGAATGCATGCATGCTTGTGTAACGCTTGTGTGCATGAGTGGGTTTGTGTGTGTACGTACATGTTGTGTTGTGTGATTTCATGTGTGCCTGGATGTATGCTCCTGAGTGTTGCTGTGAGTGTTTATGAATGTATGCATGCGTTGGTGAATATGTGTATGCATGTGTGTGTGTGTGTGTGTGTGTGTATGTGTGTATGTGTGTATATGTGGGGGGGCGGGAGGGGGAAGGAGGACTCTGGGGAGGGGGGCGGGGGAGACCCCTATCAGTGCCAGGGAATTTATTCCCTGGCACTGATAGTGCCTACAGCCATGGTTTCCGTTGCGGTACAGAAACCACGGAATCCATGGCAGTGGGCGGAGTCAAAATGGCATGGGCTGCCTAGAGACGACCACTGGGCTGGAGACTGTAGTCTCCAGCCCGGCAGTCGTTACTGCCATGGCGGTCGGTGTGTTAACTTGGTGGTTTGGCTTTGGCCAAACCACCAATGTCATAATAGTGGAGGTGTGTACCGCCAGCCTGTTGGCGGTAATACCTCCACTATTACATTGACCACCGGGGTCATAATGACTGAGTGTTCTAACATGCAATTCTACCACAGTCAAAGTCTGAAAATGAGATCTAAGAAAGAACAATGCTTATGCAGTAATCTACGACTCCTAAATTCCAATGGCAATAGCATTACTTGTCATATGGACTGACAAGCTCCCGGAAAACTACAGCATGCCAGGCATTCTGATTCATTTTGTTTCAGATCTCTAGATCAATGCACTCAAGAAACAAAAGAAATTCATTTTGCACTCACACTTGATTCAGATAGTGGCCAATGAAGGACCCCACTAAAAAGTCTAATTCACACTTGGTAAAGTTTTGCACATACATCCATCAAGAACACATAGAACGTCATTTAAAATTACAAATGGAGAACACATACAGAAACATTTTGAAACTGAATATTTGTGTTTATTCAGAGGAACATAAACTTGGAATGAAAAATCACGATACAAAACAAAATTGCAAACAAGCAACACCTGAAATACGAGCGTGTATATACTATTAGATTTGTCAACATCAAGGATCAGAATAGAGTGGCTAAGGATACAGTAGCAGTTCTTATAAATGCCCAGATACCAGCATCAACAACCCTACCTACAAAAGTCGGACAAAGGCATACACCATTAACTTCACCAACCCAAGCATTCTGCAAATAAGTGCTTGAGCTCTTAAACATGCAAATCTATCTCGCACATATAGTCAAGAGGACAGCCTAGAAAAAACGTAGGACTAGGAAAAAGGTAACACTCCAGTCTGGCACAGAAAAAATAATGCACACATAGATACAGACTCTCAAAACAGGTCATGAAAACCCTACTCATCACATCAAAGAAAAGCATGCCTTATGCACTAGCTAGACCAGTCATGCTGTACTCAGGATGCCAGTAACCAGCTGTGCATGCTGACGTGGGAGCATTGGGCTTCAGCAACAGCAGCCAACAACCAAAGTGGTTTGTGCTGCCTTGGTGATGGTAGTCACAAGCGTTGTCAGTTTCACTTTCTTAGGAGCAGCAGTCATAAGATAGAGATTTGATTGCTGTCCTTGGGGCAGAAGTCATCACGCTGCTTTTGGGGCAGTGGTTAACAACAAAACCATGTGTAGCACTGCAACCAGTAGCCAGTGCTGTCATGCTGTTCCGTCAGATCAGGTATTGCTAAGCATTGTGGGTTACCACTTGTACCGGCTAGTGTTGCAGGTGTTGCGAAGGGCCTGGGGTGCTGGCCTGAATCCACACTAAAGATATCCTAGGTTGGTCCTCCTAGTTCTACACCAGTCACCCTAAACATACCCACTCCAAAGGAGGGTCTGGCGGACTGTGTACCTGTACCTACATGGATAGGTAGAGGAGCATCAGCAGAAGCATTGCCAAAGCTAATGAGTACATTTAATGAAAAACATGCATGTAGATTTCATGATTTGTCATGCCATGTGTTGGACGTTAGGTATTTCATGTCTACTTTAGGATTCAATTGTGTTCATTACAGACCTTTCCAATATTATAAACAAATAGCTTCAACGTGTGGAAAACACCATTGACAATCTTTTTGGGGCAGAGGTTGTTCCAGGTATGTCACAAAAAGCAATGGTGAAATTGGATAGCATTTCCTGAAACTATGTAATTTATGCTATCAGGTCCGCAAAGCCTGTTCATGAAATTGCAGTGGATCTCAGCCTAACTCCCAATAGAGCAGAGTTTAATGAAGGAAATCTCAACTAACTCTGTTGAATGATTTCTCTGCATCTACTAAACCAGAGAGCTGCCTGCTTCTTCTTGTAGACAATATCTGTCATATGTAGCACTTTTTTCTTAGTATTATACCTCACCTGGTGAATTAGGACAAATCCCTATTAGTCCAGGTGAATACGTTGCAAGAGTAATGTCACTTGCCATAAAGCTAGGATCTTTGTATAGATTTTACCATCCATTTCATATAACACCAAAATAGGTTGGTTGAAGCTACATTCCACTGGGCTCTTCTATGGCTTTAAAATTAGTACAATTCAATCTTCTGCTGTAGAATGTGATACTCTACCATTTGTAGAATGTGATACTTTACCATTTTCAGTGATTTCATTGTAAAAAATCCGGAGAATGGAAATTAAGGCAAGCCACCATTCCCCCATATAGCCCAAAGAAGAACCCTTCAGGGTCTGGGGAAGATTTGAGTCTAAAATACTTAATTGCCTTGATACCTTCCTCAGGGAAAATCTGTTGTTCCAGCATTTACCTTTGAGTGGAAGATAACAACGAAAGCGCTGTTTGGATCAGGAACTGTTGAATCTCTTCAGGGCCTGCTAGCTCACATGTATATACTTTTTTGATAGAAGCCTCAGGCAAATGTTGACTTGTGCATATCAAGAGATCTTGCCATCCTTGATCTATTTTTAATGTTGTTTTTGTTTATATGTCTGTTTGCATTTCAGTTAAGCTGCAAAAATCCTTCTAGCTTTGTTCCCTCTCTCATATTAGAGTGATGGATTTGAGGTAATTTGTATTTAGCTCCAGGATATACAGTTAGTGTCAGATAGCTAAGACCTTATGCCAAACTTGCTGTGAGAATAGAGATTTATGTTGCTGCTCTAAATCTTTTAGTTGGCCCTGAATTGAGTGTCTCAGAGCTTCCATAATCGTCTTTATCTAGCTTCTTCAACAATCCACATACCTCTTATTACCACTTCTTAGTGTTTTCCATATCATTAGATATCATTAGCACAATCTCCTATGTGGTTGACTTTTATATGATCTTTAATATGGTTGAGGATTTACGTCTTAATCACTGGGCGTTTAAGTAGGCACTGATGGAGCTTCCAGTATGAATTTGCTCAAGGAACTCCAGTTTCAGTTAGTTTATATGTAATTGACCCTTGATATGTTGGGGAAACAAAGCCTTGTTCCACCTCTCATACCATATGTCTCAGGGATAGGTCTCACAATATCATATCAATCAAACCATAAGACATAATAGCTCTTCAATAGTAGTCTTTAAAAAGGCCTACTCTCCCTGGTTAGAGACATAATCCATCCCCAGGGAGAACGGTAAATTGTTCAGGGGTGTGTTTAGAAGCAGCCACCTTCCTCCTTTGTGGGCTAAAGAGGGTGCAAGAGTAAAGTGGACCATTATACTAAAAATAATTGCTATCCCTTGTTTTTATTTTTAATGGGTTCAAAATATTGTTTGAGGAAATGTTTGGAAACCAATCTGCTGTTATCTTTTCATAAGCAATATGTCTCCTGCATAAAATTTAAATCTCCCCTTCCATGCTTCAGTGTGTTAATCATGGTAATCTTTATGCTATTGATGTAAAGGCCCTTTACTTTGAAGGATATGAATGATATTGCCTCATCCATCAAAAGACCCGAAATAAAGAAAGAGTGGCTCACTTTCTTCTGTGACTTCCATGAGTCAAGAAGTGTAGAATGTGGGTTTTTCTAATCTTTGACAAATAGTTACAAAGAAATTCCATAGACTGCTGTAAAGCCCCATAAAAACTCTTTAGTCCAACTAGTCCCTCAATGTGGGAAAACGTGTCCCTTGTAGAGAACTTGAAGTTGTTGAGAAGTTCTCCACAAGGTGAAGAGATGCACTATCCCGTGTTGGTGAAAAAGGGCATATTCATCCCTAATTTCTGCAGAAAAATGTTAAGGTATCTCAGTATAATCATGATATCTGTCTCTACTAGTGATGTAAACACTATAAGTTCAGATTATTTTATTTCCTTCATATTATGGGGGTTATTCTAACTTTGGAGGAGGTGTTAATCCGTCCCAAAAGTGACGGAAAAGTGACGGATTTACCACCAGCCGTATTACGAGTCCATTATATCCTATGGAACTCGTAATACGGCTGGTGGTATATCCGTCACTTTACCGTCACTTTTGGGACGGATTAACACTCCTCCAAAGTTAGAATAACCCCCTATGTGTTTAAAGTCTTCTATTTCTATAGTTTAAACTCTTCAATTTCTTGCTAAGATTGTTTGTTCTAACTATAATATATGAGACAAAGGTGATAATCAAGCAGACACATTGTTTTTCCTCTTGCTAAGTTAATTTTAACATAGATGTTTGTGAGTTTTATTAATATTTCATTATGTGAAATAAACATATAACGAAGAGATGTTTTTTCAACAAATATCTTGATTAGATCCTATAAACTCCTAAGTAGCACACTATGGGTTAAAGATGAGATTCACCAGGAATATCGCAGATGAGGTCACACCAGAATGCAGCGCCCACTGTAGCAAAAAACATCAACTAGCAGAGTAGACTTCACAGTTTGCTTTTTGTATTCCAAAACTGCATACAGGTGACAGGAAATAGCTATTTTGCTGTGTCAGAACAATAACTTTTTGAAAACTGGTATGCTGTGTGTACCATCTCTGAAACTCAGAAATAGGCTCATTATTTACTGATTCAGCTAAAGTTAACAAAGCAGCAAGAAGTAGTAGAATGAGGTTGTTAGAATTACAGGTTTCGATAAACGGGCCAGAATTCTTTCTGTTATTTTTTTTTTTGTTATCCATAACATGCTTTGGTTCTTTACTATGTCTAGTATTTGTGGTTACTATTCACATTTTATGAACTAGGTTAGGATTTTATGTGTTGCCTTTGAACTGGATTACTGATTCGCTTTGGCAAATGAAGTTTTTGGTGCCAGGTTGGGGGTCAGAAAGCCGAAGCCTGTGACTCAAGGGGGCTGTACCTGTAAAGAATGTACCACTTGGGGGTTCCTAATGAGTATTATATATAGTAAAGCACAGCCCACACACTTATTTCCCCACATTATAGCCCAGGAAGCTCTGTTAGCCTCCATACACCTATCTATATTGACCTATTTGCACAGGTGAAGGCTGTTCTCTCATAGCACTTTATCTGTGCCATGCTGTTCTGCTAAGAGGAAACCATCATTTGCAAGCAGTTTCATAGCTGGGTCAACACTATCTTCCTTTCTCTTTTAATGATGGTTGTGTTTGGTTTGCGCACAGGTCACGGGTACTCTCTTACATCTGTTGATGTTACGGTGGGTATGCTGTCTTGGTCAGCACTTTTAGAACTGGTTTGGGACAGTTATTCTTTTGTGTTTCCTTTTCAGGCTGTTTTCCAGACTCAGCCTTGGTCCAGAGTGATGCTCCTCAGAGCTGGGCAGTCTCCAGGTTGAAGCAATGATAACATTCATAAAGAGATGTTAGAACTCTGCACCTAGTTATTAGCAGCCAAACTGACAGTGATCCAAAGAATGGCCTTTTCTAAAGGAAATTCCACCTAAGAATTAACTACTACACATGAACACAAGAACAAACATAGCAATTATCTGTAGTTTTTAGAGCAGAAGCAATATACTTCAGGGGCTGTGTTACAGGCCAAGGGGTGCAGTCTCACCCCATGTTCAGCGAGGAGGAGGTGGCAGCAATAGTTTATTTTGTGCAGCGCCACCTCCCCTCCATGCGGACAGCAGGCCTAGCTCAGGTTACTCCCTTTCGGGAACGTCAACAGCAGTGGGGGAGGGTGAGCTGGCTGGTTTGTCGCCACACTGGGAGCCTGCGCACCCAGCAGCAGTTGATGAACCGTTGGGCAGACATCATCGTCATGAACAGGACCTTCTGGGAGTCGAGGCTTGGTGAGCAATAGGTATTAATTTTTATTTATTGTTGTGTGTGTTGCTATTCCACAACGCAAGTCCCTGCGAAAGGGATGCATGCCACCGGTGTTACTATGAAAAACTCCTCTTGCAATTCATTTTTTTTGCAGGAAGGTGTCCCTTCCTAGACAAAAATAATCATCCCCTCAATGCAGGCACCCTTGCAGCATGGTGTGGGGTGCCTGCATTGGCTCATGGCAGCCCATTTTGCGCCAACGCAGGGGAAAAGGAGGACAGGAATGAATCATATCTATTTTAGATACAGCACATTCCTGCCCTCTCTTTTTGATGCAGGGAAGAGCTGCAAGAAGGCTTCCGGTACTTCCCTGCGTCCAACATTTGTAAATAATAATATGGCTTGTAGTCTAGGAAATTTGACGTAAGGCTTAGGTGTAGGAATAAGGAAAGTAAAAGTGAAAGGTCAAATTGAGTTGAGTCCATCATACTAGGCAAACTGATACAGAAAAGTACAATGTTATTGTATTTGCCCCCCCTTGTCAACAAATATTTTTTGGGAGATTAACTGTACCCACTAATCTTTTATTTTTACCTTCTTTATTTCTTACCTCAGCAGCCAAGAAAAAGAATAGGGCAACAGCGTTCACGGACCCGGAAGGAAAAGGTCCCAGTACTTCCAGTGCCACCACCAGTGTGGATGCTGAGGAATCAGCTGGCCCCAGTAAGTCTTCCTGTTATATTATTTTTTATTTTCCTACTTTTATTTTTCACCTCTTCTCATTTCAAATAATTTTTCTTTTAGTTTTACTGTGCCTTTCTACTTTTTTTGTACTTATTTTCGTTCTGTGTAAGCTTCGCTAAATTCTTGTTATCCTTGCATTCATCTATTTATTTACATGTTTCTTCTGTACCTAACGTCCTCCTGTCTGCAGTCTGTATTAGTTTTTTTCTCCTTTGTTACTATGTACTAAGCTTAGCTTTCCCTTCTCCCCTTATATATCTTGCAGACTGGTACTTAATACTAAGAGAATAGATTTTTTGGACAAGTACCCTACCAACAAGTTTGCATGCTTAAGTCAGCTTTTCTACATGTTTGTGAAGGTTTTCTTTCCTTGCTCATCCCCATTACATTTGACAAGCAAGACCTCATCATAGATTCACCTGGATTGATCAAAGTATTCCACCCCTTTGTTGCACTTCAGTGGCTTAGCTGAGCTCTGCCCCTCCATTATGAAACATTTGCGATTGATGATGATGATGATTTGTCTACCTTGCTTTTCTAACACCCAGCAAAATACCTATAATGAATAACAGAAGAAGATGAAACTGTAATGATCTATTTTGGTTGTATTTATTTTGTTGGAACTAAACTGTGTAACATTTTTTTCCAGCTGCACCGACCACCAGGGCCGGGACCAGTGGCAGCACCAGGGCATCAGACACAGCAGCAGGGACTGGCACTGGTAAGTCATATTGCTCTTGCTCATTGACAATAACTAATATACTCACTGCAAGGTGTTGCTTGTGAAGCACATGGTTGAGCAGCTGCAGTGAGGATTTGGGCCCTCATTACAACCCTGGCGGTAAATGCCGCCTATTGCCGCGCTGACGGCCGCCAACATACCGTGACGGCAGTAATTCGTTACAGGTATTATGACACACACAGAGAAATCCGCCACTATACAGACACACACAAAATGTTGCCACACCAAAGGTCAGTGATAAACTGGCGGTACCAAAACCCACACCGTTATGCCAACAGGAATACGTCCACAGTATCACGACCCACGAATCACCGCATCGGTCTTTCAATCGCGGTAAACCATTGGCGGTACACACAGCCACGCTCAAAATAGACACACACTTACAAAACTACACCACATTGGACAATTCAAACTACACACACCTGACACACATACACCCACCACAACCACACACCCACAACACTATAAAACACACACCCACATGATCCACCCCCCCTTCCACGAAAAAAAAGATTTCGAACAGAGAGAGAAACAAGGCAGGAGCACCCACTCAATCAGAGGCACACAACACCATCACCCATACACCATCCACGCACATCACAGCATACACTCCAACGCATCACCCCACACACTCTCCCATATACCACTCACACCACATCCATGGCACCCCAAAGACCCCCCAGGTTTTCAGAGGAGGAGCTAAGGGTTAAGGTGGAGGAAATCATCCGGGTAGAGCCACAGCTATTCGGATCACAGGTGCAGCAGACGTCCATTGCTAGGAAGATGGAGCTATGGCGTAGAATCGTGGACAGGGTCAACGCCGTGGGACAGCATCCAAGAACAAGGGATGACATCAGGAAGAGGTGGAATGACCTACAGGGGAAGGTGCGTTCCGTGGTTGCTAGAAACCAGATAGCTGTACAGAAGACTGGCGGTGGACCCCCAGCCCCTCCCCCACAACTAACAACATGGGAGGAGCAAGTCTTGGCAATCATGCATCCTGAGGGCCTTGCAGGAGTAGCAGAAGGACTGGACTCTGGTAAGTCAAATCTTTACTACTTTATCCCCCACCCTACCTGCACACCATCACAAACTCCTACCCCACCCTCACCCCCATCACGCCACCAACTCACACATACCCTACTATCACAACCCACCCACCCCAATACCAAGCCCTGCATGTAACACCAATGCATGGACCCCCATCACAGACCTGCATGGACACCCATCACCACAGCATGCCCAGTAGAGAGACTCACCCAGCCCACAAAATCACCACGCACACAAGACATAGCTGACAGGGAAATCACAACCACAGAGGGAAACACACCCATGCACAAGATGGCACACACAGATACACTAACATTGCATTTGCATCCCCACAGGACCCCTACTCAACGTCACCGGAGAGGAGGTGCCAGCTACATCCAGTCCCCCCCCAGAAGAGGCCCACAGAGATGACAGCAGTTCTGCACTCTTGGATCAGGGTGACCATCCTGGCTCATCAGGGACCTCTGGACAGTCGGTTACCCTGCCACAGTCCCATACCACCACAGAGCCTCCCCCCTCAGAAAACACCAGCACAGCACACACCCAGCGGACTCATGCCACTGTCCCCAGGACACGCCAATCAGCAGTGTGTCCACCACTAAAGGGACCCCAGGCAACCCCACAAACACAGGACGATCAGGGACCTGGGGTCAGTGTCAGTGGGCACACAGTTCAGGACAGAGGCACAGGACAACAGGGAAGCTGGGAGGACTGCTGTGCGAAAGGGGGAGGACAGGCCCAGGGAACCCACTCTCCATGAGGCACTCTCCAACATCCTGGGAGCATATCCCCATTCCCAGGAGACCATGGGCCAGATACTGGCTAAGCTGCAGGAGACCCAGCGGCTGCAGGAGGGACAGTACCTGGGGGTCATGGAGGACCTAACAAAAATATACACCATCCTGGTCACCATTGCAGGGGTGCTGGCAGACATGGGCAAGACCATGAGGGAGGCAGTGGTACAGCAACGGGCCCCTGAAACTAGCCACACAGATGCACAGCCTTCCACCTCTGCCGGCGCTAGTGGACAGGAGTCACCGCCACAGGACCAACAGGCCACCAGCATCCCACCCTACCCCCTGCAGAAGGAGAACCACCCTGCAAATGGTCACTGCGATCCAGGCAGATGACAGAGAACATTGCTAAGACCCCCGCCAGGAAATAAGACTCTCCTGAATGTCACCCTTCTGTCCCACTATGTCACCACTATGTCACCCTGTCCACTTTGAAATGTCATTACTCGCCTTCCTATGCCCCCTTGGACAATGCACCTGTGATACCAAGAGACTGGACCCCAACTGGACCTTCCTCCACCATCATCCCTGCCCATTGCACATCCCCCTCTACTTATGAGCACTGAAATAAACACCCTTGGATCAAATACAAGTACTGAGTCTGTCAATTGATTGCAATATGTATTAGGTTAACAAGCTGTAAACATTTCAATCCATATGTCCAGTTATATATACATTGGTATGCACTGTAGTGGGCAGCAGTACACACAGCAGGAGCCAGAGTGGGGCACAGGGATCTGAAAATAGAGATGGCAAAGGGTAAAGTCAGTGGCCAAAGACATAGGATAAGGGGCTGTCGTGTACAATGTCCAACAGTTCACTGAAATGTAAATTGAACGTACAATGTCTTACCTGTGTGTCACTGGAAGTATTGCTGAATAATGTTGCTCCGGTTGTCAACATCTTCTTCCTCTGCCTCCTCTTCCTCACTGTCCACAGGCCCACCGCTGCACACAAGACCTCTAGACACATCCTCCTACAGAAAAGGCACCTGGCATCTCAAGGCCAGGTTGTGCAACACGCAACAGGGATCTGGCACATCTTCTTGGGTGAGTAGTACAGGAATCCACCTGTCAGATGGAGGCACAGGAATCTGGCCTTCAGGAGGCCGAAGGTCCGTACTATAATCCTCCTTGTACGCCCATGTGCCTCATTGTAACGTTCCTCTGCCCTTGTCTTGGCATTCCTCACTGGGGTCAGTAGCCATTAGAGTTGGGGTAACCAGAGTCACCTGTAAATATCCCTGATGCCATGGCCACTATTGTTTGGGAGGAACCACCTGCCAGGAATTGGAGTACTGACAGGACTTACACTAGAGGGGGGGATACCAGTGGGCTGCCGGATAGCTGAGGTCAGGTCTGGCTCCAAGTGGGCACACAGTTCCTGGATTGTGGCACAATCAAGTCTGTAGATAATGATAATGTGTCTGTCCTTCATTGTTGCAAGATCCACCAGGGGTCTGTACACCGGAGGATGCCGCCATCTCATATTCAGCCTCATCGGTTGGAGCCTATGGAAGAGAATCATGAGCAGAGAGTCACATTTTCACACTGATTGCACTAATGCAGATTTTTTTTACTTTACAGAAACAAAATTTGAATCCGAAAATCAGTTGCCGTGCCAATGTCTAATGTTAGGTGCCATGCCCTGTGGCCCCCTGAAATGGCGGATGCCTGACCTGTGAGGAGTGACAAGTGGAAATGAGGTAATTGTGCTGGCGTTGTGTGCCGTCGCGTTAGGCGGTCGCTGACTGCCACGCAACTTTGCATAGTTTATCATTGGGCCCTATCGGTTCCAGGAGCCAATGGTGATGTATGCCGGCGGCAACGGTACGCACCGCCTCGGACATGACCGCCATTTTCAATCTATCCACTCACTTGCTACCTGGCCATCAACAGGAGAGGATCTACACTGCAAGCGATACTGCGACCTGTGTCTGGAAGTGACAATGGCTCAAGTGTCTGGGGAAAGGGCCACTGCCTTCACTGCGGAGGAGTTGGAGAAGCTGGTGGATGGGGTCCTACCCCAGTACACGTTACTCTACGGTCCTCCAGGCAAACAGGTGAGTACACTGTGAGCATGATGCGTGGGCCATGAATGTCTGGAGCGCTGTGTGTGTAAGCCACATGTAGGGAGGGGCTGAGGGCTGAGGGGTCCTGGGCAGAGTACAGCATGTAAGGTGGTCAATGTATGTGCGTCAGGGGATGGGTGTGATCTGGTGGGCAATGAGTGTGACGGTCCGGACGGGTGACCAATTCCCTTTTCTGCTGTCTTTTCCCTGCAGGTCAGCGCCCACCAGAAAAAGGGTATTTGGTGTGCCATCGCCAAGGAGGTGCGGACCCTGGGGGTCTATGAGAGGCGGAGCACCCACTTCCACAAGAGGTGGGAGGACCTGCACCGCCGGGTAAAGAAGACGGCGGAGGCCCAGCTGGGGCTGGCCTCCCAACAAGGAAGGGGTGCCCGTTGCACCATGACCCCCCTGATGTTTCGCATCCTGGCGGTGGCCTATCCGGAGTTGGATGGGCGCTTGAGGGGTGAGTACTGAATCTAACTACTGCTGTGCGTGCGTTAAGAGTTACTTTGGGGGGGTGGGGGCTATGGGTGCCCCTAGGCCAGGGTGAAGATGGCAGGGTAGGTCCCTTGTTGGGCAGGCTCTGAGGCACACCTACACCAATAGTGTCAGTGGGCATCTACTACTGGGCAGGGTCCTTTGGGTTTCTGGGGTGCAGTTAATGGCGTTAGGCATTGTACCCCATGGGCTGGTGACTATCTTAGTAACTGGTTGGGCATGGCCTAGTGCATAGGGCTGCTCCCTGCATGTTGTGTACGCCAACTGTAGTGGTGTTGCTGGCATTGGCCACGTGTATCCTCTATCTCTTCCTCCCCTTTTTTTTTTTTCACCCTGTCCTTATGTGCATTAGCATCATCTATCGGAGGGGCACAGGCACCAGCGACGGAGGAAGCTGCATTCCACATGGGCCTGGAGGCTGAATCCACCAAGGGTGAGGGTCCCAGTGGGATGGAGGACGAGGGGAGCACCACGACGGGAACATGAGGGGAGACCACAGACAGCGGCAACTCTGATGGAAGCTCCCTGGCGGTGGCGGACACCTCTGTGCCCACCCCAACAACAAGTACAGCCGCCATCCCCCCTACCAGCACCGCCCTCCCATTAGCCCCTCAGCGTGTTCCCTGTGCCCGCTGACCCTGGAGGGTGGGCATCTCCTTCGCCCCAGGCACCTCAGGCCCGGCCTCAGTCAGCCCTGCTGCCCTCAGTGAGGAGGTTATTGACCTCCTGAGATCCCTCACTGTTGGGCAGTCAACCATACTGAATGCCATCCAGGGTGTCGAGAGGCATTTGCAACAAACAAATGCATACCTGGAGGGCATTCCCTCTGCCATGGCAACCCAACAGAGAGCATTTCAGGCTCTGGCCTCAGCACTAATGACAGCCATTGTCCCTGTGTCTAGCCTCCCCCTCCAACTTCCTCGACCCAGTCCCAATCCCTCAACCCCAGCCTATCCAAAGCACATCTTCAGACCAGCATGCACACAAGACAACACACAGGAGTGGTTCAGGCAAACACAAGCACCACACACCATCCCACAGGCACTCACACAAGCACCATCGCCATGCAGACACACCAACATACACTGCCTGCACTGTGTCCCCCTCCTCCTCCTCATTCACCTCCCGCCCAGTATCGTCTCCACTCACATCTGCATGCACTACATCCTCATCCACTACCTCCATCACCAGCACGCCCATCACAACACACCCCTCTCAAGCAGTCGCCACCCCCACAACCATACAAACTGTGTCCTGTCCCAGTGTGTCTGTGACCCCTCCTCCCAAAAGTACACAAACGCAAGCACCCATCTACCCAACAGCCATCCACCTCAGAACAGCATCCAGCACATGCACATTCAGCCAAACTCAGCAGACACCTCCTATAACCACTCCCTCTTCCTCCACTCCCAAACCCTCTCCCTCTTCCCGCCCTAGTGTGTCTAAAAAATGTTTCCTAGCTAACATTGACCTGTTCACTCCTCCTCCCCCTGTCATTCCCCTTGGGCCAGGGTGTCCAGAACCCAGTCCAGCACCTCAGCCACCAAGTCGCCATCCAATGTAGAATCTGCAGCTCCCAGAGGCCCAAAGGGGGCACCCGTCAGGAAAGCCAGTGTACCACCAACCCCTGCAAAGGACTAAACCATACTGCCACCTGCCAAGGTGAAGAAGGGGCCAGCATGCAGCAGGGACAAGGATCACGACCCACCCAGCAAGGCCTCCTCCAAACCTCCAGACAGAGCCAAGGGCAAAACAGCATCAGCCAAGGTGAGGAAGGTGCAGAAAACACCAGGCAAGGCACTTCAGCCGACGGGGGATGCAGGTGAAGCCCTGGTGCCCACCAGCAGAACCCCCAGCCCCGCCACCTGCACCGCGTGCAGCACCGCCAGCGCCACCACTACTGTCAGCAGCAGCATTCCCAGTGGCCAGCCGTCCGAGGCTGAAGGAGAAGGGCTGGAGCCTCCCTCCACCACTGGCAGCACCGGCACCTACACCGCTGACAGTAGCACCACTACCAGCAGCCCCAGTGGGCGGCCGTCCGAGGCTGCAGGAGATGGTCTGGACCCCCCCACCACCACTGGCAGCACCCCCACCAGGACCGGCACTACCACCACTTAGCAGCCTTATCCACTGCAGGATGGAGTCTAGCCCTGCCTCCATGAGCTATTATGCTACCTGTTCCCTGCAAATCTCGTGCCTCAGACACCCAGGTGGGCGAATGTTTACTGGCACACCCCAAGTACTGCATCACTGAGCACCATTCCCCCTCCAGAACCAGTGGAGAGATGCATCCACTCACTCTATCCTAGGCAGGATGAAGCACTCTGGGCACAAAGCCCCCTCCAGAACCAGTGGAGGGATGCATTCAATCACTCTATCCTTGGCAGGATGAAACACTCTGGGCACAAAGCCCCCTCCAGAACCAGTGGAGAAAGGCATCCACTATAGAGACTGTGGCTTTGCACTCCCCAGGACCAGATAGTGGGCATACCACCCACTTGAGAGACTTGTGAGACTGTGACTTTGCACTCCCCAGGACCAGGCAGCGGGCAAACCACCCACTTGAGAGATGTGTGGGACTGTGTCTTTGCACTCCACAGGACCAGGCAGTGGGCAAACCACCCACTTGAGAGACCTGTGAGACTGTGGCCTTGCACTCCCCATGACATCGCTGTGGGCATGGAGCCCCCATGAGGAGCAGTGGCATTGTCCCATCTTCCGGCTGAGGTGCCCCCCCTTCCTCATCCCCTTGTGGTGCCTGTGTGTTTACGACCTGATGCCCCTGCAGTGTTCTCTCCGTATTGAGGTAGGAGTCAAGTGTGGGCTTGGCCCACGAATATTGGTCCAGTGGCTCACTGACATTTGTGAATGGACAATGTACGAACTTCTGTACATATTGTATATTAGTGTAAATACTGTTTATCTAAATCTATAGTATATCTGCCTATTTCTAAAATATCACTAATTTGACTCAATTCCTTTTCTCCTTGCGTTCTTCCACAGGGTGACGGGGTTTATCTGTAATGCAGTTGGATCTGTTTGTGTGTATGGTGTTGTGGGTGGGGATGGGGGTGAGGGTGTTGCGTGTGTGTGTCACTCTCTTTTTCCTCCCCCACCCACTGTGTACTAGGTGCTGTACTCACCATCGACGTAGCCGCCGTCTTTGATGTTCCTGGTGGATGAGGAGGTAGACCAGCATCGGCAACACCTGTAGTTCGGGCTCCATGGCGTCCTGGTTCTTCGTTGAGTGTCGAGAGGTGAGTGGCTTCCCTTCCACAGACTGTTTCCGCCGTGCTTTTGATGGTGTTGGTACCGCCCCGGAAAAGCTGGCGGATAGGCGGGTTGTGATGTGGTGGGCGGTACATTGTCTTCCACCTGTCTGTTGGCGGTTACCACTGCAGTGTTTGTTGCTACCGCCGTGGAGGTCAGAGTGTTATAGTGGCTGTATCTGTTGGCGGTTTCCGCCGTGGTCGTAATCCCATTTTTGTTACCGCCAGCCTTTTAGCGGTGTTACTGCCGCTTTAACACCGACCGCCAGGGTTGTAATGAAGGCCTTAGTTCTTAATCTTAATGGTCTCATCTCTCTGCAAATCAGCAGACAAAAGCTCATCATAATGATAGAATGGAAGCTAAAATTTATGGCTTAATGGAAACGCAAAGGATAGACTGCTAAAAGAAAGAATGGGTGAAATGGTATATGAGTGAAAGGATGTGTGGGTGAAAGGATAAGAAAGATGTGTAGCTGAATGATAGAAGACGCATGGTGCATGATGCAGGGTGAAGGTAGATGAAAGGGGTGAAAGGACGCCTCAGTGGGTGAAGGAAGGGTGAATGAGTATGCTCGGGTGAGGAATGGGTGGGTGGTAATGAATGATACATGGGTAAATGCCTGAAGGAAAGGTGAACGCAGGGTGTTTGAAAAGGTGGATACCCAATAGGTGAGTCTATGGATGGACGGGTGGATAAATACGGATGGCTGGATTGGAACAGTGAAAGACTGAATGAGATAGTTTTAGCTTAAATCAAATGGTGGGTATGAAAGGGTAAATAGATTAGATGAGTGTATAATTGCTTGGCTCAAGAAGAAATAAGGGAGCTGTTGTGGAGAGGAGCTTGTCTGCTGTTCACTTAATTAGTTTGCTTGGTTTGCATGGTTATCTAAGTTATGGTTCAAAGTGGGGGTGTTTTTATATTCTGCCTTCTCCCTTAACTTCCTGTAGTTGAAGCAAGGCAGATATGTATCCTCCCACTCAACATGATCATACCTCCCTCCCCATTAGTCACCAATGCTACTATGAGTATGTAACTGCAGTGTGGCAGTGTACAATAGTGTTGTATGTGCAATGTGTGCATCTGCTTCAGCTAATGCAGCATTTACAAAGTTGTCAATGCATTCAAACTTAAAAAGGTGTTTTCCTTCCCCCCCAGTGCCCAATCTGTCACCTCCTAGTATTTCAGGCCTTTATTTTTTCCCAACTTTCTGTTCCAGTCCACCCAAAAAAAAATAAACTGCCTTTTGGCATGCACCACATTTATGAATAAGTTAATAATATGACACGGCTTCCATAATGGATTCATGCCAGTTCAATTTTACCGTTTTGACATTCGGACATCAACTCAACTACAGTAGGGCATGTGTGGGTAAACAATGGCCCAATAACTTGTTGTTAATAATCAGCCACATCAAATTCCAATGGTACTAAGGGACCAGAAATGTACTGCTACTGTGCCGCTGTACGGTTTATAATTTGTCATTTTCCTTTTTCTTTTCTGCTATAGCTACTCCTGGTGGACAGCATCATCCAACTCACATGGAGATAGCAGCATGCTCCAGCAGCAGAGGCTGGAGGGAATCAGAAACAAATATTGGTGGCTGGTAGCCCTCCAGGGGGAGGAGGCTGAGAAGGCAGAGGCAGTACTTACGGCCGCTGACCCTAGCTCATCCAGCCATCCACCAGCACCTCCAGACTCCCAGCGCACCAGCAACACCACTGCAGCAGGTAGCCAACTCGTCTAGTTCCACTGCTGCTGCCCCTCCCCCTCACACCAGGCCCAGGACAGCATATTCCAATGCTGTGTCCTACAACACTTTGCAAGACTGGACCGCCAGGTGGCACGCATTGAGGCGGCCCTCAATGATATATGGACCCTACTTCAATCTGAACTTGGACAAGCCCTCTTCAGACCCTTTTTTAAATTTTTTGTTTTTGTGGGAGGGACACTTGTGGGTGGGGAGGGAGTTGGGACTGGGTTTGAAAGTTACTTGGACTTTTCAATTGACTTTTTGGGGACAGGCATATCTGTATGGGGAGAGGGTTGGGCCTGTTGTGGGTGGAAAGAGTGGGTGTTTTATTTTGTAAAAAATAAAAGGGGATAATTTATTGTACTTTATGCCTCAGTCAGATATTTATTTTGGTGGTTTAGTTTGCACTGACATCTTTTAGTGTAGCCTGTTTTTTTTTTTATCTGCTAAAAAAGTGTATGTCATTTACTTACACGGTTACCCTCTACAACTGAACTATATTTATCACTAGTAGATGATTGCCATTGCCTATTTTGCCCAAAAAACCTAGATACACATAGACAGGTAAGACAGCATCTTCTTCAGTAGGAGTTCCAAATTGGTAACTAAACAAGTGAACTACTTCAATCCATAGTTCGTTTCTTACCTGAATAGATGAAGCAAGGGAGTTGTCTTCTTCTTACTGCAGGGTTTTTCCCAAGATGGCATTGTAACTCTTAAGGGGATGGTAGACGGTAGTGGTAGCAGGCTGGCACGCTAACAGGGAAGACAAATTCACATAAGGTGCCACTCCAACTACAGGATTAATCAAAGGGTTATGCATCACTGTCAACTTGATTGAAAGAAAAGTAAAACAAAGTTAGTGGTGTCATTATATCATACCTTTAGGAAGATTAAGGCAAGACTACCACAATGACAGTATTTGAAACACAGCAAAGCAGAATAAGACCTGATAAAATTAAATCTAGCAATATCAATTTCTTCTGAGCAATGGTGGGGAGCTATAAAAACTAAACATCGAAAATTAAATCATGGAGTCAGGAGGACTGGGCTCAGACTCAAATGGTTGGACCAGGTTAAGCATTTACGGAACACACACACAAGACATGAATGATGATGATTTTATTGGGCCAGTGTGGAATATTGCTCAGGTAGAAGAAGGCAGAAGGTCATGCAGTGAGTTGGTGTCCCCTTCACCACACTGGCTCCAGTAAGTGTGTGATTCATTTATAGGCCCTCATTCTGACCTTGGCGGGCGGCGGAGGCCGCCCGCCAAAGTCCCGCCGTCAGATTACCGTTCCGCGGTCGAAAGACCGCGGCGGTAATTCTGACTTTCCCGCTGGGCTGGCGGGCGGTCGCCTTCAGACCGCCCGCCAGCCCAGCGGGAAAGAGGCTTCTACGATGAAGCCGGCTCGGAATCGAGCCGGCGGAGTGGAAGCTGTGCGACGGGTGCAGTTGCACCCGTCGCGTATTTCACTGTCTGCGCAGCAGACAGTGAAATACATGTAGGGGCCCTCTTACGGGGGCCCCTGCAATGCCCATGCCAGTGGCATGGGCACTGCAGGGGCCCCCAGGGGCCCCGCGACCCCCCCTACCGCCATCCGGATCCCGGCGGTCCGACCGCCGGGATCTGGATGGCGGTAGGGGGGGTCGGAATCCCCGCGGCGGTGCAGCAAGCTGCGCCGCCGCGGAGGATTCAATGGGGCGGCGGTACACTGGCGGGACCCCGCCAGTGGTGCCGGTCCGACCGCGGCTTTACCGCCGCGGTCGGAATCCCCATTGGAGCACCGCCGGCCTGTCGGCGGTGCTCCCGCGGTCCTCCGCCCTGGCGGTCAAAGACCGCCAGGGTCAGAATGACCACCATAGTGTAAGATTGTCACACCTCAATAAATCACACAGCTCAGGAGAAGAGGGTTAGGGGCTCAATGAATGGATGAGAAAGGGTATTTGGGGAAAGGTGCAACAAAGACAAATGCTACACAAAAGAAACCGCAGCAATATTCACTGGTGTGCTGAGCAGCACACCACCATCAATCTGTTGTGGAAGGAAAGTGGAAACAAAGGGATAAGTAGGGCACAGTTTAGTTAAATGCATGCAACAAACTGCCCTTCTGCCCCAGAGAGGCCCCAGATAGTATACACTAAATCTTAAGTCTTCTATTTTTGAAAAATAGAAATTATGGAAGACTGAAAATAACCCACACAGTTCTATAAATTATGATTGTTGAAAGGAAAATGATACTGTATTGCCAAATTGGGCGATGTATCTCTCCATTCTTCTTGGAATGTCAGTCTCTACTGAGTGCGTGTCTGAAGTCTGAACCTGTCCGGTAGGTAAGCTGGAGTCTTGAGCTGTCCCCAAGTTTTGATCATGCAGGCGAGGGCTAGGACACAAACATAATTTTCCACTTTTTTTTTTTGCAAAGAAAGACAAAAAGAAGTTCAACAAGAAATAATTACAAAGCTCTATGGTGGCACTGGCGTACTCAGTCTGGGAAGTAGAGTTCATCCTCAAACTCTGGTGGCTCACCCAGAAGTTGGTCAGCTATCACATTTGATTATGACCAATCATCCTCATCCTCTTCCTCCTCCTGTGGAGTAGTCAGGTAGTATAAAATGCTGGTTGATTTTAATCATGGTTAATCTCTCCACGTTTTGAGGTGAGAGACTGGTCCTTCTGATTGTTACAACTGCACCAGCTGCACTGAACACACATTCAGCAGACACACTGGCTATAGAAAAAGCCAGATACTTTACTGCCAGCCTGCTGAGCTCTGGCCATTGGTGCATTTTCCCATACCAGTACACCAATGGGTTTTGATCCACATACACTTCTTTCTGGTCATTCAGATACTACTGGAACATCCTCAGAATGGTCATTGGTGCTGCCACCTGCTCTGCTGCTTTTTCCTTCGCCTACGTACTGGACTTAAGACCTACCCCTTGAAACGAAGCCAATGGAGAGGTTGTGTCAGATTTTTCTGCTGTCGCAGATTTTCTTGTTGGTGGGGCGCGGAAGTGAGACAAGACTGCCCTCTCTGGAAGTTGAAGGCAGTACCCCAGAACTGCAGAGTGGGACTCTAAATTCCAGCCATTCTTCTTCCATTTCTCCTGCTTGCTCAACAATCTACATCTTGTATTATGAAATAGCCCCTTCAGGAAAATAATTTTTGTTTTGTAGCATGGATTAAGTAGGCTGGCACAGTGGTACTCTTTGGCTGAGATTATGTCATTTTGCATCCTTGCATTGCAAAACAAGCGATAGGCCAAGGCATGCACTTCTGGGTTTTCGTTCGCATCCCCGTATGCAAACCTTTCAGACACCTTCTTTAGCTGCTCCTGTAGAAGATGCAATACAGGATAGCTTAGCCCATTGTACTGTCCTATTTGTTAACTTCCCACGTGAAAACCTCAAAAAGGAACAGCATCTGTGTGAGGCATTTGTCTAGGCCCCATTTGTCTGCATCCATGGTCATAGCTCCCAACTGCATCAGCTCATCTTTTAATGACAGTCATTGATCTGTTTGTACTGCTCAAATAGACGTTACAACATATAATAGGTTGAGTTCCAATGTGTTGACTGCTCCTGTATCAGGGATTTAACTGGTACTCTGTTATGATGCTGAATAATCCGCAACTGCTTCTGGGCTTTAAAAGAATGGCTGAAATGAGTGCCAATGCGTCTGCAGGTGGTCACCATGTTGCTATGTCTTCTTTTTTCAGTAAGTCTTGCACAACCAGCTTGATGCAGTGCACCAAAGACAGGGCCCTGAAAAAGCCACAGTCTGCGATATTCGTGACTATGTTACTGCCATTGTACGTGGCAGCAAATACAACTCGAACACCACAAGGTCACAGCCTTTCAGGCGCCTTGCTATTAAATTCCTCCAGAATGTTTGCAGCTGTGGGTGATTTTCCCTGGCGAACATGGCTACTGTTGCATACCGCCGAATGCTCTTAAAAATTTCTTCAGGGGCAAGACCTGTAGATCGATGATTTTGCTCTACCACCAGATCCAGTGTGCAGTGAAGCACATGTAATCAGTTGCCTGACAACAGGTCCATATGTCTGTTGTCAGGTGGATAGTGTCAACAACACTTTGCTGCAAAGCTTGTCCAACCAAATGCAGCACAACATGATGCAGCACTGGAACAGGAACTCTGGCAAAATAGGTCCGTCTTGGAACTTTCCATTTTAGGCGGAGGGCTGAGTGCTGCCACAAACTCTAAGAATCCCACTCCTTCCACAAAAGAAAAAGGGAGAAGGTCCATCGCCAACACTTTTGCCAGCTTGCTATTGTACAAACTTACCATTGGGTGGTTGGGGTCCTGCATAAACATGGACGTAATTGTAGCCTGGATATTCTTCTTTTGTGGGGCCACAGACACAGGCGACTTTTAAGATGTAGGTGGTGGTAGACTCAATGCGCGTCATGGTGCAGTCATCTTATGCTGTGGTTGTCCCCATCTGACTCAGTCTTCCTGTGCCATTGTGAGGTCGCTGAGGCAGGCGATTCTGGTATACTGCTGGAGACAGGGCTGCTTTAAGTGAGGATGATGTCACCCTGTTCTTCCTCACCTTCCACTGTGATTTGACCAGGTGGAGCTGATGTTTCCTGACTCTCCTCACCTTTACCAAAGCAATCACATTGAGCAGTTTGCTTAGGGTGCTGCTCCCACTGGATTGCATGATGTTTTTTCATGTGGGTCGTCTGGCCTCCAGTACCATGTTGTGAACCAGGCTTACCCTGACGAACACTTGCATGACAAATTGAACATATGGCAAAGTTCTCCTCCTGTTCACTAATCGTAAAAAAGTCCCAAACTGGGAAGGAGTACTTTCTTATTGGGCCAATGTCTGAAGAACTGAATGTAGGTGGTTGTGAGTGTGTCGACTGCCTCTCTGCAGTGCATACTAGTACTGAGGTAGGGGTAGTTGCAGGTCTCTGCTGGGGCCGAACAAATAGGGAGCTGGAGCTGCTACCTGTGCCACATCTGTAAGAGCAGGTTGGTTAGTAATGTCATACTCCTCTGTGCCAGCTTCCACAATAACTGTGTTGTCATCATCCTCATCATTCTCTGCCATGATTCTAAGGTTTTCTGGAACTTTTATTTTCCCTTGCCTCTCCTGGTGTCTCCCGAACTCTGCCGGGGTCCATTCCATGCCCCTATCATCGTCATCAGAAGTGGTGCCTGGAGAAGATGGTGGAGTAGTAACCTTCCTTTTTCTTGCTGGAGATCTGGGAGCCGACTGATTCTAAAACAGGAGGCTCTTGCTCGAAAGATAGCTCAACCTCCTGTTCTGTTCCAACTTCAGGAAGATCTGGTTGCGGCTGCTGTCCATGTCCACTTTGCTCTGTTTCCTGAAAAGATTGGGTACTACTTTGCTAAAGGGACGAATCCAATATCACTGCTCATCAACGTCACCTTGACTACAGTGGCTGTCTCACTGACAGACCTTGTCCTGGGCTTGGGTTGAGTTGGTGCAGTTCATGCAGGAGTGCTCCCAGGTTCCTCGCTCGAGGCCGGTGTGGCAGGAGGCACACATCTACTCTGGCCCCTTAAGTTTGTGGAGGGAACCCCAAGACAGCCACCTCCATTTTGTGAGCCCAGCCTTTTCCCTGCACCCTAATAAAGCCCACTGTATCAAGGATACAGTATCAAGGATTCCTAGGAGACCTAGGTAAAGAGCCCCAGACTTTTCTGGGAAATCTCATTATTTGTTTAAAAGTGTTTTCTACTGCTTCCTGTGTCTGTTTATTGTAGAATCTCTGTGTTTCAGGCAGCTTGGCCTTTTAAAGTGCTGTTTTTAGCCATGACTGTTTGACATTTCCCTCCTAGTTTGTGGCAAGACTGCATGAATCCCCCCTTCTTTTTTAAGTAAAAAGGCTACATACACATCAGTGGCTAACCAGAGTGTGTTTAGGAGACTGCTTAATCTGTTTCTGTGATTTAAATTGTATTTAGAAACTGTCTGCATCACTTGTTTTTGCCTTGCAAAAGTCACATTTCTGAGTGCGCGACAAGCAGTATTTCAGTGTTTTTTTACAATCTCTCCCTTACCTGGAAAGTAGAGTCTGGTAGCTTGGAAGTGTGGATTCAGCTTGTCTGTATCCAAGGAGATTCTGAACAGAGCAGCAGCTCCCTCCTCACGTCCCACAGGGACTGGGCCTTGCTGACTGGCTCTCTGAGTCCCAGGCAACCTGAACCCTCCTCCCACACCTGCCCTAGCCCCTTAAGTTTGTGGAGGGAACCCCAAGACCACCACCTCTATTTTTTGAGCCCAGCTTTTTCCCTGCGCCCTAATACAGCCTAGTGATCAAGGATTCCTAGGCGACCTAGGTAAAGAGCACCGGACGTTTCTGGGAAATCTTATTATTTGTTTAAAGTGTTTTCTACTGCTACCTGTGCCTGTTTACTGTAGGCTCTCTGTGTTTCGGATAGTTTGGCCTTTTAAAGTGCTGTTTATTAGCCATGACTGTTTGAAATTTCCCTCCTAGTTTGTGGCAAAAGACTGCATAAAGCTCCCCATTCTTTTTTAATTAAAAAGGCTACATACACCTCAGTGGCTAACCAGGGTGTTTAGGAGACTGCTTAATCTGTTTCTGTGATTTAACTTGTGTTTAGAAACTGTCTGCTTCACCTGTTTTTGCCTTGAAAAAGCCACATTTCTGAGTGCGCAACAAGCAGTATTTCAGTGTTGTTTTTTTTTTACAACCTCTCCCTTACCTGGAAAGTAGATTCTGGTAGCTTGTAAGTGTGGATTCAGCATGTCTGTATCCAGGAGATTCTGAATAGAGCAGCAGCTCCCTCCTCCCTTCCCACAGGGGCTGGGGCTTCAGTTAACTTTGCCCTTATATAGGTTTCTATTGGTTGTTGCATATGATGTTGTGATAGGTTGCCGGGTTGGTCTTTCTATTGGCATAGGTACTAGAATTGAGATTCCTATTGGCTCCTGGTTTTTAGGGTTGGGGTTGGGATTGGTACTAGGGTTGAGATTCCTATTGGTTCCTGGTTTTTAGGGTTGAGTTGGTGATTGGTACTAGGGTTGAGATTCCCATTGGTTCCAGGTTTTTAGGGTTGGGTTGATGATTGATAGTAGGGTTGAGATTCCTAGTGGTTCCTGGTTTTTAGGGTTGGAGTTGTGATTGGTACTAGGGTTGAGATTCCTATTGATTTCTGGTTTTAGTATTGGGGTTGTGATTGGTTGTCAGGATTAGGGGTATGATTGGTGAATAGGGTTGGGTCTCCCATTGGTTGTGAGATTTAGGGTTACAAATCTGACTGGTTAGGGTTAGGACTAGGTTTCTATTGGCCAGTAGGGCTATTTAAGCCTAGGGCTCAGGGCATCTCAGCCCGGGCATCTCGGCTAAGGGGGGAGAGGACAAGGGCAGTTGCCTGTCCGGGACTGGTAGGGCCTAGGGCCAGAAATGCTGCTCAATTCTCCATTTAGCAGATAGGAACTTACTCTCTACACATTCATCAACATGCAAACACATTATCAGCAAAGACATCCAACTCCTGCATCACAAACTGACCTCATACAGATTGCAATGCCTCATCAACCAACAGAAAACCCAATATAGCACACCTATACACATATCCACTACAACAGTAAAACACCTTCATTCTCACAGCAAACATAACTCTGTTCATTCCCACTAACACAACCTGCCATTGCCCACACAACACAAAACCACATTATACATTACTTTCAGCCATCCAGATACATACTCCATGTTCATACAAACCAACAGCACTATCCTTATTTGCTCCACACAGACCCCCTTTTAGCATGACAATACCTAAACCCAGCCTTGCAGCACACCATCTACAAACACCCTTCCCCTCTCTTCCCCAATTACACACAACCATACAATCCTCACACTCCACTGCACATACTACCTCTTCCAGTCATCACAGCTAACACAAACTCCACTGACATACATCCATTCCCTCTTACACACATCATACACTCATCTCCAAAACACATCAACACCCCCTATAATACTGTAATACCACTCACCAGCACTAACATACAAATCCTTCACAGAAAACCACTACATCAATATCCCCTCCCACTATTACACAAAAACAATACAGACCACACACATCAGCACATCAAAATAACACAAACTTTCATTGAACTTTCTGTCACATCCACTCCTACCCTCATGACTACACAACAAATACAAGCCCTGACCTATCTGTAGCCCTACATTCTCACTCTTCACAAACATCTACCACAAGCACCACAGCACAGTAACATTAATTTACCCGCCTCTCATCCATTGCGCAATTTAGAGCCTTACATTATGATCCACATACTCCTCCACCACCCCTAACCTATGCTCCTTCCACACTAAACAGACACAAACAAAATAAACAACATGCCACTCTTAACAACTTTGCATCCCCTTGTATATTACAAAGTAAGGCTATCCTACAAAAAAAAAGGACACTCTCCATGTCTCTCTCAGCCACAAAGTCCACCACCGACACATACAGACCAAACAAAATGCCTCCTAAGCCTGCTGGAAGAGGAACACTATATTGGAAAAACAGGACTATTGTGGCCCTCACACAGTTATCACAACTAACAACACACCTGCTACAAGCTCAAAATATACTGCTCAAACTTCTGCTAAACAAAACAAGACCGCAGCTAACACACTTTTTCTAAACTGCAAGCTCATAAATGCTCGATCACTTTAAAAAATACAAGCACCACATCTACGACCTGCTCACGGACTTACTATTCATAACAGAATCATGGTTGGGAGATGACATGGCCCCCGTGTTGCATGAAGCGGTTCCTCTGGGCTATCAAACCATCACACAAAACCGTATAGGCAAAAGAAGAGGTGGACTAGCTATTATATTAAAAAAGCAATAAATCTCGGTAAATCAGACATTTCCTTACAAGGTTGTGAATCCCTCTTCACCAAATGCCACCCTACTCCATCTTCCTCCTGTAACTTTATCCTCCTTTACAGATCTCCACCTAACAACTCAGTATTCCCAGATGTTTTTCTAGATAGTCTCAAACCTTAATACATTATACTCAAACATATGCATTCTTGGGGACCTAACTATTTGGTTTGACAAACCCAATATGCCCCATCCAGAAGCAATCACCACTGGCCTAGTCACACTGAACGTACATCAGATTGTAGACATTCCCACACACATCGCTGGAAACATCCTAGATGCCATTTTTGCTAAGCCTGAACTAGTTACCGTTCATAGCATCACGCCAATCACATGGTCAGGTCACCACTTAATAACTTTCCAACATAAAACACCGCAAATCAACACACCCCACAACTACTTAGATACATGCACCCATCGACCATGGCGCAAACTCAATTTTGATGACTTAGAAACACAACTAACAACCAACACAGATCTAGATACAATTAATTCTGTTCCAAAACTTTATGAGTGGCTACAGGAAGCTTTTGATATCCTAATACCACTCAGAAAAACTAAACAGGAGAAAAGAAAAACAACACCTTGGAGAAACACAGAACTTAAAATGATAAAGCAACAAATCAGAAGGTTGCAGCGGACCTGGCTCAAAACAAACAACATTCAAGACAAACTGCAGCTACACAAACTTAACAGAATATACAAATCATCAATTAAAAAAGCTAAAAAAGGTACTACTCAGACAGAATTCAAAATGCTAAATCTGCAACCTAAGAATTTTATAAAATTCTCAATGAATTTCGAAAACCTAAATGCATGGAAGGAACTCATCCCACTACTCAAAATTTCACAAACAAACTGGCACCTCATTACACAACTAAGGCAGACACATTGGACTCCTATTTAAAACAGAAGAAAACCGCCAGCACCAACCCCTTTCCTAAAATCCCCTCTAAGAATAAACCAACCCTCTCAAGGTGAATTTATGGATTTGATCAAAGCAAGCAGGCCTTCCGGTTGCCCTTCTGACCCTTGTCCACCACACATCTTCAAGAACATTCTTTTAATCTACGTCTGCTGCCATACTTGTAAAAAGGATCATCAACAACTCTCACTACAGGAACCTTTCCTGAAGACCTCAAAAAGGCATTCATACGTCCATTTTTAAAGGAAAACAGACCTAGACCCGTAGGACCCCAATAATTATAGACGAATCACAAATGGACCTTTCCTGGGCAAACTGATGGAAAGAGCAGCATTCACCCAGATGTCACAATTCATTTAAGACAATTCCATACTTTCAGATTACCAAACTGGATTCCGCCCAGGAAGAGGCACTGAATCGGCACTCATAGCAATCTGGGATGATCTTAAAAACACAGTTGACTGCAATGAAGTTGCTGTACTACTTCTCTTGGACCTCTCGGCTGCCTTTGATACAGTTGACCATGACACCCTAATTCAAAGACTCCATGAGGCCGGCATAGAAGGGGCTGCTCTCGACTGGATTACATCCTACCTTCAAAACAGAATATTATCTATTCTTCCCCCTTCTCATTCAAACCGCACCTCACAAAAGCAGGGGTCCCCCAAGGATCAATCATCTCACCTCTGCTTTTCAACATCTACATGATATCGTTACCAGAACTGATCAATGATTTTCAACTCACATGCTACAACTATGCAGATGACACACAAATACTACTTAAAGTGGAATGCCCCAAAAGCATTGAAAACTCACAAATCTTCAGTTGCCTCAGAGCCGTTGATCAGTGGATGACTTGGAGCAATCTCAAACTAAATGCCATGGATGCCAAGTTAACAATGAATGCCCAAGTGGAAAAATTAGCACAAACAAGCTTCATCAACTTGAAGACTCTGCGACGCAACTTCCCCCACCTCGGATTTCCAGAACAGGTGCAGGCTACTATCGCTCTTGTACTATCCAAACTGGATTATGCCCATGGCCTCTACCATGGATCATATCTATCTATTATGAAAAAACTACAATGTATTCAGAACTGCACTGCCAGGCTACTATTACATGTAAAGCCACAAGCCCTCATCTCCCCTTCCTTAAGAGCACTACACTGGTTACCCATTGCTAGAAGTTCCACGTTCAAGCTGCTTTGTATCACCCACAAAGCTAAATATGGAACAAGACCGCTTTTTTTCAGAAACAAAATAACCAAATACATTCAACGAAGAAACCTCCGCTCAAGATTGGCACCCCACCTTAGAGCACCACCATACAAAAAAAAGACTATAGGTGGTACATCCTTCTTCGTTCAAGCAGCCAAACTATGGAATTCATTACCCCCAAATATAAGATCCACGGATAACTATCTTGTCTTCAGACGACTACTCAAGAGTTGGCTCTTTCCTTCATAACCACCATATTCAAACAGCAATGGACTGTATATGCCTGTGTTGATAAATACTTTTAATCTGATTATGTGTATATTTTAGATATGTATAGTTCTTTAGGAAATATGTATCACTACTATGTCATAACAATAAATTACACACATACTCTTTAAACCTGTTTAACAAATGTATATTTACTCACAATTAAATATGTATATGGATATATATATATATATATATATATACACACACATATGTATATGTGTGTATGTGTATATATGTATATATGTGTGTGTGCACGTATGTGTGTATGTGTGTGTGTATACATATATATGTGTATGTTATTTAATGCTTAACATGTTCATAGGTCATTCCATAGCTCCTAGATAAGTTGTTATATTAGATACTTATAGATCTCGTTTTTATATTACACTGATCAATGTTTTATCATCATAAGCATTTCACTATTAAAATATTGAGGAAAGAAATAAATGTTAGAAAAGTACAGTCATTAATTAACTTCAAATATTATAAATCTTGAAAGTCTGTTTATACAATACTACTTTTCTTCTGATATTTTTATACCCATTATTATATTCCTTAAACATACATTCCCTTACTATGTATTTACATATTTATTTCTCTAGTCCTACTATACTAGAGAAAATTAAATTAAAAAAAATAATCTATAAATACAATTTAAATTATAACTAAGTAAATTACATAAATAATAATAAATTAAAGAAAAATAAAAACTAATTATTAAGTATATATATGTGTGTATATATATATATATATATATATATATATATATATATATATATATATATATATATATTTAATTATAAATAAATTCAAATAATATAAATGTACTCTCTTGTAAGCTTTACTTTGTCTACCTATCACCATATGTCAGGTCTCTAGCAATCTAGACTCCATCCCCACTCATTCTACTACTTTCTTATCCAAAATAACCCTGCCCAAGCTCTTCCCTCCTCTTCCACATCTAGCTCACCCAAACCTCAGTTTACTACCATGATCTCCCAAACAGCCATACTAAATTATCCCCCATTTATCTCACCTTTGACTCATCCAAAACCCCTCCTGCTACTATAATCTCTCTAACCCTTTCCACAGACTCTTCCCTCCTCCATCTCTCCTTTACTCATTTTAAGCTTCATCCTATTATTATAAACTCCCAATTAACAATTCTGGATTCTTCACTCCTCTATCCCTCCATTACTCTAGCCAATCCAATTAATCAACTCACATATCCTCTGCTCAAATTAACTGATAATAATACTAAAACTGTACTCATATTTCCCTATACTAATCTACCACTAATTCCTCTTGGGTTCCGGAGTAGTGTGCTACTCGCCGAAAAGCACTTCAACGCCTCGTCTGGGGTAGTAAGCGCAATATAAATACTATTGCAATACAATACAATACAATCTACTGAAAAAGGTTGTGGTTGGCACACCACTTGCAGAAAGCTGAATCTTCTCACTGGCCACTTTCTTGGGAGAAACTGTCTTTGGGGCCATCATAACTAGCTCTAGGTTGGCAGTTGCACTAAGATTCACAAGCAGAGGAGTTTGGTGTCTGTGGACCAAAGTAACTTTAAGGCCTTTTCTTTGGCAGTACTGCGGGTTATTTGGGGTCTCTTCTCCTGTAAACCTAAAAACAACCAAGCAAGAAAAAACATGTAGTCATTGAAACATGGCATTGTGCAGCAGGTTGAAAATAGTACAGATAAATACAATTGAGTGTGAATGGTTACTTATGTAATATACCTAGTATTTAATCAAACATTATAAAGGCAAACCACACCACCATACCATAAAACAAATACATTTAAAAAAGATAGCACAACAGGCAGATCTAGGTATCTGCTTTTTTCAATCTGTTGGAGGAGCCACCTGGGGTTGTCACAAAGAGGTGCATGGGTAAATGGAATAATCATTTAAATAAAATGACCTATGGAGGCACAGTGATCCAGGAGAAGTAGAATAATCAGTAACAAAATTAATTTGCTCTTGATTTGTCTGCGGTGCTCCACAACCAGGGTGTCCTGGAAGAAATGGAATTAAACTGAGGCCCTCATTACAACATTGGCGGTAAGTGCGGCTTACCTCCATGCTGACTGCCACCAACATACCGTGACCGTGGCGGTATACCACTACGGGTATTATGACCCACACACAGAAATCCGCCACTATACAGACACCCACACAAGTCCGCCAGCCCAAAGGTCAGTAATAAACTGGCAGTACCAAAACCCACACCGTTACGCCAACAGAAATACACCCACTGCATCATGACCCACGAATCACTGCGGCGGTCTTTCAATCACAGTAAACCATTGGCGGTACACACCGCCGCGCTCAAAATACACACACACTTACAAAACTACACCACAATGGACAATTCAAACTACACACACCTGACACACATACACACACCACACCCACAACACTATAAAACACAAACCCACATTACCCACAACCCCTTCGACGAAAAAAAAGATTGTGAACAGAGAGAGACACAAGGCAGGAGCACCAACTCAATCAGTGGCACAAAACACCATCACCCATACACCATACACGCACATCACAGCATACACTCCAACTCATCCCCCCACACACCCTCACACATCCCACTCACACCACATCCATGGCACCCCAAAGACCATTGGCAGTACAGACCGCTGCGCTCAAAATACACACACACATACAAAACAGCACTACATTGGATGATTCAAACTACACACACCTGACACATACACGCACCACACCCACACCACTATAAAACACCCACCCACAATACCCATAACCCTTTACGACCCAAACATATTGCCATGTGAGAGAGAGAGACAAGCCAGGAGCACCCACTGAATCTGTGCCACAAAACACCATCACCCATACACCTCACAGCACACACCCCAACACATCACCCCACACACCCTCACACATACCACTCACACTACACCCATGGCACCACAAAGACACCCCAGGTTTTCAGGGGAGGAGCTAAGGGTCATGGTGGAGGAAATCATCCGGGTAGAGCCACAGCTATTCGGATCACAGGTGCAGCAGACATCTATTGCAAGGAAGATGGAGCTATGGCGGAGAGTCGTGTACAGGGTCAACGCCGTGGGACAGCACCCAAGAACAGGGGATGACATCAGGAAGAGGTGGAATGACCTACGGGGAAGGTGTGTTCCGTGGTTGCAAGACACCAGGTAGCTGTACAGAGGACTGGCGATGGACCCCCACCTCCTCCCCCACAACTAACAACATAGGAGGAGCAAGTCTTGGCGATCATGCATCCTGAGAGCCTGGCAGGAGTAGCAGGAGGACTGGAATATGGTAAGTCAAATCTTTACTACTTTATCCCCCACCCTACCTGCATGCCAAAACAAACAACAACCCCCACCCTCACCCCCATCACCCCACCACCTCACATATACCCCACCATCACAATCCACCCCTCCCAAACCCAAAACCAAACCCTGCATGCAACAACAATGCATGGACACCCATCACAGACCTTCATGGACACCCATCACCACAGCATGCACAAGCACTTAGCCGAACCAATAACATCTCACACAACCCAAAGGTGCCTTGCTAATAACAACCATAGAGGGAAACATATCCATGCACAAGATGGTACACGCAGATACAATAACACTGCATTTACATCCCCACAGAACCCCCACTCAACGTCAGCGGAGAGAAGGTGCCAGCTACATCCAGTCCCCCCCAGAAGAGGCCCACAGTGATGATAGCAGCTCTGCACGCCTCGATCACGATGACCAACTGGGCCCATCAGGCACCTCTAGACAGTCGGTGACCCAGCGACATTCCCAACCCACCACAGAGCCTCCCCCCTCCGGAAACACCACCACAGCACCCACCCAGCGGGCCCATACCTCTGAACCCAGAGAACCCAGGCAACCCCACAGTCACAGGACAATCAGGGACCTGGGGTCAGTGGCAGTGGGCACACAGTTCAGGGTACAGAGGCACAGGATAACAGGGAAGCTGGGGGACTGCTGTGCGACAGGGGGAGGACAGGCCCAGAGAACCGACTCTCCACAAGGCACTCACCAACATGCTGGGAGCATACCACCATTCCCAGGAGACCATGGGCCAAATACTGGACAAGCTGCGGGAAATCCAGAGGCTGCAGGAGGGACAGTACCTGGGGATCAGGGAGGACCTGAGGGACAGCCACACCACCCTGGTCACCATTGCAGGGGTGCTGGCAGACATGGCCAACACCATGAGGGAGGCAGTGGCACACAAACGGGCCCCTGACACTAGCCAAACCGAAGAACAGCCCTCCACCTCCGCTGGCGCTAGTGGACAGGAGGCCCCGCCACAGGAACAACAGGCCACCAGCACCCCACCCCCTGCAGAAGGAGAACCACCCCACAAACGGTCCCTGCGATCCAGGCAGAAGCCAGAGAGCATTGCCAATACCCCCGCCAGGAAATAAGACTCTCCTGATTGTCACTCTTCTGTCTCACTCTGTCACCCTGTCTACCTTGAACTGCCATTGCTCCCCTTCCTATGCCCCCTTGGACAATGCACCTGTGATACAAATAGACTGGACTCTACCCTGGACTTTCCTACATCAGCAACCCAGCCCATTGCAATACCCCCTCCACTTATTAGCACATAAATAAACATCCTTGGAACAAATTCAAGTATGGAGTCTGTCAATTGTTTGACATGTGTATTAGTTTAATAAACTGTAAACATTGCAATTGAAATGTACTGTAATATTTACATAGGTATGACCTGTAGTGGGCAGCAGTAAACACACCAGGAGCCAGAGCGGGCACATAGATCTGAAAATAGAGATGCCAAAGGGTACAGTAAGTGGCCAGAGAAATAGGGAAATCAGGCTGCCATGTTCAATGTGAGATACAAAACTGCAATGAAAGGTGAAGTTACAGTGTCTTACCTGTGTGTCACTGGGAGTACTGTTGGATTAGTGTACTTCTGTTGTCCACATCTTCGTCCTCTGCCTCCTTTTCATCACTGTCCACAGGCTCCACCGCTGCCACACGACCATCCCCAGGCTCATCCTCCTGCAGAAAAGGCACCTGGCACCTCAAGGCCAGGTTGTGCAACATGCAACATGCAACAATGACCTGGCACACCTTCTTGGGTGAGTAGTACAGGGATCCATCTGTCAGATGGAGGCACCGGAATCAGGCCTTCAGGAGGCCAAAGGTTCTTCCAATGATCCTCCTTGTTCACCCATGTGCCTCATTGTAACGTTCCTCTGCCTTTGTCCTGGCATTCCGCACTGGGGTCAGTAGCCATGAGAGGTTGGGGTAACCAGAGTTACCTGCAAATATTCGAGGGATACCTGTTATCCACACACTCACCCCTAGGGCCAAACACACAACCATAGACCTACATCAACTGGGTGGGGACCATGGGCTCACCTATTAGCCACACCCTGTACCTCTGGAGTTGAGACATCACACATGGAATGCTGCT
Source organism: Pleurodeles waltl (assembly GCF_031143425.1). Classification (NCBI taxonomy): domain Eukaryota; kingdom Metazoa; phylum Chordata; class Amphibia; order Caudata; family Salamandridae; genus Pleurodeles; species Pleurodeles waltl. The sequence goes on from NC_090444.1 coordinate 404,992,010, forward strand.
ATTCATCAAGATAAAGGCATCATGCATAGAGCCAGGATACTAGGCATTCACATGGGAGATGTACTGGTCCGCCAAACACACCATCTACACATTCAGAGAGTGAAAGCTTTTTCTATTTCTGAACACTTGGTAATTTTTCCTGGGGGGACAAGTGCAATATGTGTACCATTAAGGGCACCAATGATGTTGGGGATAGGTCCCAATGCATAAAAGTTAGCCTTCACTGTGGCAAAATCCTCCACCTGAGGGTGTTCCCGATGAGGGCACATTACCAGACATGCGCGCTGCGGCTGTGTTTGCTTAGAGAAGCTCAATACGAGATACCCTTCCTGGAGGAAGTTGATGTTAACTCGTTTATAGGCACTGCACGGGATGGTGCCTTGGTGGCTACTGAGGCTTTGGAACACACCTGCTCCATGCTAGTCTTCGGCGTGGATTTTCCAGTTTTGTCATCTGCCGAAGTGGAGAATCTCCTGCTTTCCGTGACCACTCCTTAAATTGGACTTATTCTAAATTGACATTATCCCTTGAATTCGGCATTTGGCCGCATGCTCCTTTTTCAAATTGTGAAATTCTGTGCTTATGCATCCTCTTAACTTGGATAGAGTCTTACTTATATTTTAGCATAAGGACATTTTTTAGCTTTTGCTTAAACCACTTTCTACCGACAAGGGGAGGGTGTAGTGTAGCGTTATGCACATTAGGTTTTCATATTAGGCCTCTGTGCACTTTACCCTAGACACGTTTTTATTTCGCCTCGCACTGTTATTTTATAATAACCAGTTTTACGGTCTTGTTTTATTCTTTCTATCACACTGTTTAGCCTAGTTCAGCTCTGTGTACGCTAACACTGCATTCTTTTCTCACTCTGTGCTTCAGTCAAGGCTACAGTCTGGTACATTGCTGGTACACGTGGTAGAAGTTTAGTCTCTGGTGTTCGTAGACGATGCACATCCTTACTTAGGGACCTCTTCTTAGAACATCTGCGTGTTAGTTATAAAATCACTTTCTGGTCCTAGTACAGGCAGAGGTAGATTCCAACCAGGAACCTACAACTAGATGCTGACTGCCCCGTTGCAGATCCTAATGCAGCTTACAGGCTTTTGCTCAGGTATGAGGGTTGATGTCCTCCCGGGGAAACCTGAAAGGCAGGCTTAGAGCTTCCCATGCTGTGCTCATAATATAACTTAGAGAGAACTTAATATAGTTGCACTATGATAGCCTTATTCTTGTGCTTCACTCTCACCGTTACTATTTTAATCCTACTGGGTTGTTTTGTTCTGGTTATCGGAGCTCATGCCTTACTATATAAAATGCAGTTGTTTTATTAAACCAATCTTTAAAACTTAAACTGCCTTTGTCATTTTTATATGAGACCGTACTATGTATGAGAGCACCGGTTGTGACTTGAGTGACCACGACTTCCCTGGGAAGTAATAAGATGTCATGCGCTCGGCTGCCCAATTGTCCCTTCCCTTCGGGAGAGATAAGGCACTGCTAGTCAGCCGGAGCATAACCAGGATTTGGGGTGACAAGGGTCCTTCACCGTGGGTCAGACTTAGTCCCTCACACTGTGAAACGATCTTGCCGCCCAAAAATCCAGTAGTCTCATAAGGATAATGAGAGCCTACGCGACAATACGATGTAGCTGCGCATGTGTTTCAGCAGGGCAGACAACACTCTGGTCAGCACTTTTGAGAACATTGGCTGAGACATCCCTGATGCCATGGCCACTATCGCTTGGAAGGAACTACTTGCCAGGAAAAGGAGCACTGACAGGACATGCACTAGAGGGGGGATAACTGTGGGGTGGCGGACAGCTGAAATCAGGTCTGGCTCCAATTGGGCACACACTTCTTGGATTGTGGCCCGATCAAGTCTGTAGGTGAGGATAATGTGCCTGTCCTCCATTGTCACCAGGTCCACCAGGGGTCTGTGCACGGGGGATGTCTCCATCTTCGATCCATCCTCAGCGGTTGAACTCTAGGGTGAAAAACGGTGAGCAGAAGGTCATATTCACACATGTCAATATTAATATGCATTTCTTCCTTTACAGAAACTGTATGTGAACTTGTGACTCAGTTGATGTGCCAATGTCTGCTGTGATGCAGTTAGGTGCCATGGCCTGTGCCCCCCTGAAATGGCGGCTGCCTGACCTGTGAGGAGAGACAAGTGGAAATGAGGTAATTCCACTGGCGTTGTGCACTGTTGCTGTCGGAGGTTGAAGACCGCCACGCAAGATCGCATTGGTTATCATTGGGCCCTATAGGTTCCAGGAGCCAATGGCGATGTACGCCGGCGGTGACGGTACGCACCGCCGCAGAAGTGACCGCCATTTTCTATCTGTGCACTCAGTTGCTACCTGACCTTCAACAGGACAGGACCTACACTGCAAGTGCTGCTGTGACCTGTGTCTGGAAGCAACAATGGCTTGCATGTCTGGGGAAAGGGCCCGTGCCTTCACTTCCGAGAAGTTGGAGAGACTAGTGGATGGGGTCCTACCCCAGTACACTTTACTCTATGGTCCTCAGACCATACTCAGACAAACAGGTGAGTACACTGTGTGCATGATGAGTGGGCCATGATTGTATGGAGTGCTGTGTGTGTAAGCCCCGTGTAGGGTGGGGTCTGAGGGGTCCTGGGCAGAGTGCTGCATGTATGGTGGTCAATGAATGTGTGTAAGGGGATGGGAGGGATATGGTGGGCCATGAGTCCGGTAGCCCGGACGGTATGACTAATACCTTTTCTGCTGCATTTCTTCTGCAGGTCAACGCCCATCAGAAAAAGGGTATTTGGCGTGCCATCGCCAAGGTGGTGCAGACCCTGGGGGTCTTTGACAGGTGGAGCACCCACTGCTGCAAATGGTGGGAGGACCTGCGCTGCTGGGCAAGGAAGACGGCGGAGGCCCAGCTGGCTTCCCAGTGAGGAAGGGGTGCCCATCGTACCCTCACCCCTCTGATGTTCCTCATCCTGGCAGTGGCCTATCCGGAGTTGGATGGGCTCTTGAAGGCATCACAGCAGCCACAAGGGGGTGAGTACAGAATGACTTTGCATGCGTTAAGGTTTTAGCTGGGTGGGGGATGTGGGCTGTGGGTGCCCCTAGGCCAGGGCGAACATGGCAAAGTAGGTTCAGTGATGGGCAATCTCAGATGCACTCCAACCCCAATAGTGTTAGTGGGCATCTACTACTGGGCAGGGTCCTGTGGGTTGCAGGTGTGCAGCTAATGGCGTTAGGCATTGTACCCCATGGGCTGGTGACTAGCACTGTAACTGGTAATGCATGGCCTAGTGCATAGGGGTGTTCCCTGTATGTTGTGTATGCCAACGGTAGTGTTGTTGCTGACATTGACCAAGTATATCGTCTGTCTCCCCCCCCCCTTTTTGTTTTGTCACCCTGTCCATGTGTGCATTAGCATCATCTGGCGGAGGAGCAGAGGCACCTGCATCCCACATGGGCCTGGAGGCCGAATCCACAGAGGGTTAGGGCACCAGTGGGAACAGACAGACGAAGACAGGAGGGGACACTACCGACAGCGACTTCTCCTCTGATGGAAGCTCCCTGGCGGTGGCGGACACCTCTGTGCCCACCCCAACAACAGTTACAGCCGCCACCCCCGTACCAGCACTACCCTCCCAGCAGCCCCTCAGCGTGTTTCCCGTGCCTGCTCATCCAGGAGGGTGGGCATCTGCTTCGCCCCAGGCATCTCAGGCCCTGCCCCAGTCAGCCCTGCTGCCCTCAGTAAGGAGACTATTGACCTCCTGAGATCCCTCTCTGTTGGGCAGTCAACCATACTGAATGCCATCCAGGATGTAGCAGGGCATTTGCAACAAACAAATGCATACCTCGAGGGCATTCACTCTAGCATGGCGGCCCAACAGAGAGCATTCCAGGCTCTGGCCTCAGCACTTATGGCAGCCATTGTCTCTGTCTCCAGCCTCCCCCTCCAACTTCCTCTACCCAGTCCCAATCCCCTCAACCCCAGCCTATCCCAAGCACACTTTCAGACCAGCAATCACCCAAATCAACACACAGAAGTGGCTCAGGCAAACACAAGCACCACACTTCTTCCCACAGGCATTCACACAAGCACGATCCCCACACAGACACACCAACATCCACTGCCTCCACTGTGTCCCCCTCTTCGTCGTCGTCCACCTCCCTCTCAGTAGTGTCTCCACTCACACCTGCATGCACTACATCCTCATGCACTACCTCCTTCACCAGCACGCCTATCACTACATGCCCCTCACTGGCAGTCACCACCCCCACATCCATGCACACGTCCCCTGTGTCCTCTCCCACTGTGTCTGTGAGCCCACCTCCCAAAGTACACAAACTCAAGCACGCACTCACCAAACAGCCATCCACCTCACAACATCATCCAGCCCATGCACCTGCACCCAAACACAGCAGACTGACACCTCCTACAACCACTCCCTCGTCCTCCACTCCCAAACCTTCACCCTCTTTCCACCCCAGTGTCCCTAAGAAGCTTTTCCTCACCACCATTGACCTATTCCCTACCTCTCCCCCCCCGTCCTTCACGTCGGGCCAGGGTGGCCAGAACCCAGCCCAGCACCTCAGCCACCCAGTACACGCCACTGTGGTTTCTGCAGGTGTGAGAGGCTCCATGGATGCACCCGTCAGCCCAGCCAGTGTGCCAGCACCACCTGCCAAGGCCAAGAAGGGTCCGCCACCTGGCAAGAAGGGGACACCAGCCAGCAAGGGGAAGGAGGCACAACCAGCCAGCAAGGGCAAGACAAAGACTCCGGCTGGCAGAAGCAAGGAGGCACCACCATCTGCCAATGGCAGGAAGGGGCACAGAACACCAGCCATGGCACTTCAGCCGTCCAAGGCTGCAGGTGAAGGCCTGGAGGCTACCACCACCACTGCCTGAACCGCGGCCAGCACTACCACCTGCCCCGCCTCCAGCAGCAGCAGCCCCAGTAGGCAGCCGTCCGAGGCTGCAGGTGAAGGCCTGGAGGCTACCACCACCACTGCCTGCACCGCCACCTGCAGCGCAACTGGCATCCACTGAGCAGCTGTCAGCGCTGGAGAGCAGTGTGTAGTGGTGACTACATGGGCTGCACTGCATTCTGGACCCTGCAACACCTGTCGGTGTGACACACAGGTGAGAGACTGTGACCTTGTACCATCCTGGATGAAGCACACTGGGCACAAAGCCCCCTCCAGAACCAGTGGAAGAAGCCATCCACTCAGCCCCTCCTTGCCAAGATGAAGCACACTGGGCACAAGGCCCTCTCCAGAACCAGTGGAAGAAGCCATCCACTCAGCCCCTCCTTGCCAGGATGAAGCACACTGGGCACAAAGCCCCCTCCAAAACCAGTGGAAGAAGCCATCCACTCAGCCCCTCCTTGCCATAATGAAGCACACTGGGCACAAGGCCCCCTCAAAAACCAGAAAAAGCCATCCACTCAGACCCTCCTTGCCAGTATGAAGCACACTGGGCACAAGGCCCCCTCCAGAACCAGTGGAAGAAGCCATCCACTCAGCCCCTCCTTGCCAGGATGAAGCACACTGGGTACAAGGCCCCCTCCAGAACCAGTGGAAGAAGCCATCCACTCAGCCCCTCCTTGCCAGGATGAAGAACACTGGGCACAAAGCCCCCTCCAGAACCAGTGAAAAACTGGCACCCACTTGAGAGACTGTGGCCTTGCACTCCCCAGGACCAAGCAGTGGACAAACCACCCACTTGAGAGACTGTGGCCTTGCACTGCCCAGGACCAAACAGTGGGCAAACCACCTACTTGAGAGACTGTGGCTTTGCACTCCCCAAGACCAAGCAGTGGGCATGGAGCCCCCTCCAGGCCAGTGGCGTTATTCCATCTTCTGGCTGAGGTGCCCCCCCCCAATTCCCCGTCCCCCTGAGGTGCCTGTGTGTTTTCTGCCTGATGCCCCGGCAGTGTTCTCTCCGTATTGAGGCAGGAGTCAAGTGTGGCCTTGGCCTATGTGTTTTGGGCCAGTTGGCCACGAACATTTTTGAGTGGGCATTGTCCCTCCTTTTGTATATGTTGTATATATTGTACATACTGTTTATTGATGAACGGATTTCTCACAATTTCTAATATTACACTCATTTGACTCCATTCCTTTTGTCCTTGCGTTATTCCTGAGGGTTACGGGGTGTATATGTAATGTTGTTGCATTTGTTTGTGTGTATGGTGTTAGGGGTGAGGGAGGGGTGGGGGTGTTGCATGTGTGTGTCACTCTCTCCCCCCCCCTCCCCTGTGTGCTAGGTGCAGTACTCACCGTGGTCGTCTTCGCCGGCATTCATCCTCCTGGTGTATGAGAAGATACACCAGCATGGGGAACACCTGCAGTTCGGGCTCCATGGCATCCTGGTTCTTCCTTGTGTGTTGAGAGGTGAGTTGTTTCCCTTCAGAGTACTGTTTCCGCCGTGCTTTTGATGGCATTGGTACCGCCCTAGAAAAGCTGGTGGATGGGCGTGTTGTAATGCAATGGACGGTGCATTGTCTTCTGCCTGGCTGTTGGTGGTTACCGCAGCGGTGTTTGTTGCTACCTCCGTGGCGGTCAAAGTGTTAAAGTGGCTGTATGTGTAGGCAGTTTCTGCCGTGGTCATGATTCCAATTTTTTCTACCGCCGGCCTGTTGGCGATATTACCGCGGCTTTATCACTGTCCGCCAGGGTTGTCATGAGGGCCAGAATACTGTAGTGCAGCTGTGCATCTTTGGTGGATGGAAGAATGGAATGGAATGGATTGGAGGGATGGATCAAGGCAAAATGCTGAATTAAATAAAAATAAAAAATATAAAAATAAAATATATTTAAAAAAAGTAAAATATTAAAAAATAAAGTATAAAAATTAAAAGAAAAAAGAAAGTTAAAAATTGCCAGCCATCCACATGGTCCAACAACAACAACAAGGAGCAAGGAGAACAAAGAACACATGCAAGCCTATGGAAAAGGGACACTGGCAGCATGCACAAAATGGCTGCCAGCCACATAGTCAAACAACATCCTCCTATGCCATCAAATAATATTACCCCACAATATAGACACTTTTTTGCAAAAAAATGAAATCCAAACAATAGCCAACATTCTAAATGTAATCCAATTCCATCCCTGCCCTAAATGAAGTTTTAAAAACATATACCACTGAAACATTTATTTCATAAACTGATGACTAGTAGTACTGGCCTGGGCCAACTGGCTTACTGGCCCTTTGGAAATCTGGGCCACATACTACAACAATATGGCAAATGGAAACATGTTGAAAAGGTTCTGAGCTGTGCAACAATTGTCCTTTACAATAGGTGAAAAATCAATGAAATGCAAACTAAATAATAACTAGGCCCATACTTAAATTCCAGGCCACTCACCACTATACATTTTTAAAATCAAATTAAAGTACAAAGAAATACTGGTGCATGCCCAAGCAAAAAAAAACAACCCACCCTTATTCAATATAGTTTTAGAACTTACTTGTGTTATTTCACAAAAGCAAAGTCCTTAAATCCAAAGTTATATCCACGAGACAAAAAGAGTGATCCTTCCACCTCAAAATTCAAGTGAAAAGTGACCAGGGATGGACAAAGCACTTGGAGGAGCCTTCTGGACAGGAACAGGAAGTTGGAGTATCTGACACTCTTCCTTCCTGGTTGACAAAAGAAAGGCTTCTCAATCTGAAAAACAAACTGCAGGGTCCATTGGAGAAGAAAATCTAGACAAAAAAAGCTCTTTTTGACTAGATTTAGTGGCTCTAGAGTAAAAAAATCTACATCAGAAGTGAGTTTGCACTCACGAGCGGCCCGTTTTGGCCTCCGGTGCACCTAAACCAACACAAGAGAATATGAAGTCTTGTGTGCGCTTGTTAGCAGCCCAGGAGAATCGTCGCGCTTGTCAGAGAGCACCAAAACCCAATCTCACAAGCATGAACAAACTTCGCTCCACGGTGAAGATCAAAATTCGGGGACTCCATGATACTCAGCATAGAGCGGAGTGCCCCGATTCCACAAACTCCGCCGGCGGAGCAGAGTTCTATGCCCAGGCCTACTGGTAGGGTATGTAGAATCATGTGGCAGGCGGTGGAAGCAGCTATTATACATTTTAGACAGCTTTTGTAAATAGGCCCACCCTCTAGAAAAAGTTGGCAGCAGTTGCGATTCTATCTGGCCTTGATGTTGATAATTATACTTCATTTTTCCACTTGAGGGTTTCCCGGGTGCAATTAGGGGTCTGTCTTGAAATAAAATCACAAAGAGAGGACTCAATGCGGTGTGCCTCCTATTTCCTTCATTGCTTCTCTTCACTTACACGATCTGCCCACTGTATTTAAACATCTGCATAACTGCCCCCAAAATTGAAAAATCGTATGTCTTTCTGAATAAATCATAGTGCACTGAATTACAGGGTGCCCACACAGACACCACTAAACCAGGGTGTACTCCTGAAGTGACTGTACAATCTAACATCAAAACTATTTCTCTTGCACCTAAAACTATTCTCATGTCTGAATTTGTACATCAGCTCAACAGCATGAGCCACCCTGTTGTGCTTACACAATGCAGCCTAATTCAAATTAACCTGTGACACTCGCACCGGTGCTTTGAGAAATATTTGATTCCATGCACTTGGTACAGTGAATAAGAGCGCCAAAGGCAACAGGAAGTCTTAATCTTCAGGAATCTCACATGGTGTCCAGTGGTACAGATGAAGCAGAAAAGACTAGCAAATACAGTTCTGTGGCTAGCAAATGCTACACACATAGGTGCCCGTTGCAACTGCACAGATTGATTCCCAATCCCAAAAGTACTACTCCATTGACTGCTGGCTTCTGAAAAACACTTCTCTAATTGCCTTTTAAAATTTTCAGTTTCCCCAGTCATCAAAAAATATATGTAAAACTGTAAACATATGATGTATTTGTAAAATAGCAATAGAAATAGCATACGTTACTAAATCTAAATGTACAATGCCATTTTATTTCATGCAAATAGGCCAATATGGAGATCATGATACAGGAATGAAATAGAGAGAGGGGCTAAAGAGAAAGCAACCCAAATGAAAGTAAATAAACTACAATCAGTCTAATGTTAAGTACATTTTAATCTTTGAAAGAATAGAGAAATTCAAAGCAGATATTAAGAACAAAAACAACAAGCCATGGGATTTATGTGGCTCATAACTGGAAAGAAGACAATTCTATGCAACAGGAAATGCACTTCATATTGAGAATTTAATCTATGTTAATATTTGTCCTACTTTGTCATCTTCGGAAACCTCACTACTCTTCTTATTAACTCTGCACCTGTTTTGCTTATGCTTCTTTGCATAACTATGACTTATCGGATCAGAGCTTTAAATGGGTTTCAAATTTCCTTTTGCTTGCTTGGAAATTCTGTAACTATCTAGTTGTCTACACTGAAAAGAGTACATACAATTATATACTTGTATTACCGTAGCAAAGTCGGCCCAATTGGGAAAACACACATTCAACTTGATATTATCTCACAAAGGTAACAAACTAAGGTGTGGAACCATTTTAGTAATAAGATTTTTAAAAATTATAATCATTGATATGGAGTCAATATGTTCACAGTTAATGTTACAATTACATGTTGCAGCAAGAGAGAGGGCCTATTTTTGACATGGTTATCCCCCCACTTTTTGTCTGATGTTGATGTGTCCTAGAAATTGTAGTGCCCAAGGCCCCTGCTAACCAGGCTCCCTGGGCCAGCACTCTTTCACTAAACCTGCTGTGCTGCATTGGCACACATGGATACATCCTTAACTACATCTATAAATCCATAGTAAGTGGGTACCTATGTACCCAGGGCATGGGGTACTGTGGGTAGGCCCCTGAGATCAGCAGCACTACCTGTGTTCCTGTCCACCATACACTGCATGTACTATGGGTAAGACACCCCTCTGACAGGCCTTACAGCCCTAAGGCAGGGTGCTCCATTTTATATGTGAGGGCATAGCTGCATGAGCCCCAACTGTGTCCTTGCCAAACCTGGGACATAGTGAGTGAACAGAGCAGCCATTTTAATACATGTGCTGGACACTGGTCAACCCTGGTTTCCCAGCTACACGATGGCCACTTTGAACCCTGGGTTCTTTGGTATCAAACAACTCAGAATGGTAAATCTAAACTGGTGCCAGTTGTGGATTTATCCCTAAATGTACCCAGGGGCCACCTTAGAGGTGTACCTTGCAAAATCTACCTATCCTGGCATGGTTGCTGACTGGTCCTAGCCAGCTGCCACCTCCAGGCAGCCAGTATCAAACCTTGGGGGAGAACCCTGCCTCTCTGGTTTGTAAGACAAAGCCCTTCCTGTGTGGAGGAGCTAACACTCCCTCCCTCAGGAGTGTGCACTGTCCTGGGGGAGAGCTTTAAAGGGCTTGTTGTGTAGCCATTTCAGCTAAAGCTCCATGCACGTTATTTTAACACACTAAGCCATGCCGCTGTGCACTCTAACCTAGATATATTTTATTCGGATTAATTTTATAATTGTTACAATAGCCACTTTTACAGTCTTGTTTTATTTTCTGTTGATCTAACTGTTTTTGCCTAGGCCAGCACTCTGTTGGCAAACAAGACATTCTTGCTCACTCTGTGCTTCTTCCAAGGCTATAGCAAGATAGGTTGCCAATGAATGTGGTATAAGTTTAGTCTCCAATATTCGTAGAAATCACGCATCTTTACGCAGGGACATTTTTCTTAGAACATCAGCTGTTTTATTATTAAAAAAAACACTTCCTTGACCTTTACACGTTAGAGGGAGATTACAGCCAGAGAACCACGACTGTTTGCTGATTGCTTCACTACAGATGCTAATGCAGTCTTCAGGCTTTTGCTCCGTTATGGGGGATGATATCTTCCCAAGGGAACCTGAAGGGCATAATTAGAGCTTAAAACGCTGTGCTCTATTATAGCCTAGGTAGGAATTAGTCTATTGACTGTAGTGACAATATGGTAGCGTTATTCTTATGCTTCACTCTCCTTTTCACAATTTTAATACTGTCATGCTGTGTCGTCCTGGTTATTGCAGCTCACGCTTTGCTATCTAACATGCAGTTGCTTCATTAAAATCATTACTGAAACATATACTGCTTCCGTTTGTCATTGTATATATGAGACTAATGTAATTGAGAGAAACGGATGAGACCTGAGTGACCACGGCTTCCCTGAGAAACCAATTATGTCAAGCGCTCTGCTGCCCAGTCATCCCTGCCCTTGGGTAGAGGTGAGTTACTGCTAGTTAGCCGGAGTAAAACCTGGATTGGTGCGACAGGTGTCAACTGCAGTTGGTCAGACGGAGTCCCCACACCTCTGCCGCTCACAATCCAGTGGTCTTATTACAATAATGAGAGCATACACGACATGGCGCCACAAACGTTTGGTCAGGCTCTAATTTTCGGGTCCTCCTGAGTATCTCTGTCCCATTATATACAAAGACACCTCAGTACTATATACAGAGACGTCCGTGGTATTGAGGACTTCCTCCTCAGCTACATAGGGAATCCTATCTGATGCTGGAGCTTGTTCAAGATTGAACTCTAAAAGGAAAATCCCTATTTGGCGTGCCTTCTCTGAACAAATTTACTATCTAAAATGGCAAATCCGCAACAGGTAGCAATAGCAGTCAATATGAGGCAACCTCTGACTGCACATTTATTAGTAAATGGCCTAACGGCCCAGGGGGGTCCAGTCACAGTTGTGGTGGACGCCCATGCAGCTTATAGAACAGAACTTTTCTATTCTTGGGTCACATTTCCAGCGGTTGATGGAAACACATACACATTTCCTCACTATACAATTGCAAACGTACCTGTACAATACAGGGCATATTCATATTTAGAAATACCTTTATCTTATCAGGAACATAATAATTGGCTTGATGGCGCCCTACCCCACACGATTTTACCAGTAAGGTTATGTCCTCTAAGTAATGATGGTCCTACCTGGCCTTTATTGGCCACTTATACACCTCACTCTGCAGTAGCGACTTTAGCAGTAGCGGAGGTTCATCGCTTTTATACTGAACTAACAGCGACATACAGACGATTAGTACAGTTTGTGATGCAAACATTAAATACAAACACAGCACATGCTGCTCCAGCACAACCAAATGCAGTGACACCAGGTATAAATCCTGCAACTGTACATTCAACTATGGGTAAAGTACCCGCCAAGCGAGAGGAAACTCTGTTTTGGCTAGCACAAAAAATAAATGCGCTTGAAACAGTATTTCCCAATACGGGAACTCAGGATAAACATAGAATTCTAACGATGTGCTTGCCATTTGGGATGGTCCCTGCAGCTGATCATTGTAATAAATAGGGCAAGGTGTTTGCCGTGCTCTATACTACCGCACACGGTACACCGACACTTGCCAACTTGCCGGAAGTGTTGAAACAAATTCAAGATGAGTACAGGGCTGCTGCAGCCCTGGACTTGGGGATGCAGTTAATGGGCAATTTTGCCAAGGTATCCTCAATTATTTTAAGTAACCTTAAAGGGTAAGCAGTCGCACTTGCGGTGCGCATGCAGCTCCGGGATGTTCCTTAACAGGATCAAGAACGCGAGCTGCCAAAGATTATCGCAAATACTTATTCCAGTATTGGTCGAGTTAGTCTAAGGGCCAGACCAACTAAACCACAATTTCAGGGCAAATCTAATAAAGATTTTTTCAAGCAAGCTCCTGAGGGTAATAAGAAACGCTGGGATAAAAAAACAACCAACACCTAAAAAAGAAAGGGGAGAATCTCCGCATACGGAGACCTCACAGAATAGATATAATCTCAGAACTAGAGATAATATAAAAACACCTCATAAATACCAACATACTGATAAACGCCAATCTTGTTCCTTTCAGGACTCATCGGAAAAAACGCAGTGAGAGAGGTGGGTGATCAGAGCGAAGAACAGAGTACGTGAAACCGAGACAGGAATCACAACGTTCATCAGAGGTTTCGATTAAATAGGATGAGAAACCTCCTCAACAGAAACCCCAATTTAAAAAGAAAAAAGTGGCAGCAGTCGCAGTAAGACATGCCACTCAAGAAGAGGGTCCTCTTGAAGAAGAGGAAGTGGGCACTAGTACTGTTAGACAGTGCGGCAGAGGTCACAATAGTTCGCCGGAGTCTTCTAGAGCATCTGGAGGTGAAAGCAACTGATGACTTTCTACAAATAGAAACTGCGGACATGCGAGTGTCCACGCCTGATGGGTTGTGTAAAGTAATGCTACAGTTAGAAGGGGACACTGAACGCATAATAGACGCAATCTTTTGGGATCGCGTAGTAAATATATATGATGTTTTGTTGGCCGAACAAAATTGGCCCCCTGTATTTGTCATACCTGGGCATATGGAGAAGATGTTATTAAACATTCTTTCTCGCCCCTTGTTCCGGAGGAACTCACTGAATCCTATGCCATTGATTGGGCTTTGGCACAGGTACCTGCGTTATATCGCAATCATGTAGAGTGGGATAAAGGATCCCCCTACCATGTAATTCCCATTAAAAATGAACCTCAACCACAACCTCAGTACCCAATAAAACATGAAGCAAAAGCACCGTGAGAGAAATATTCACACAAGTAGAGTACCAGGGCGTAATTGAACCCTGTGTCTCCCCAATTAATAATCCTTTATTCCCAGTAGCTAAACCGGACCATTCATACAGAATAGTCTTAGACTACAGACACTTAAACAGTCATACACGCACATATGCGATACAAAATTCACATAGTACAGCACTGATGAACAATATAGTGGGTAAAAAATACAAAACAACACTGGATATTTTAAAAAAAAATTCTGCCAGAATATAGCGCCTGAGAGTAGGGACTTAATAAGTTTCAGTACACTAGGCTCCCAGAAAAAATTCTGTTGATTACCTCAGGGGTACAAGAACAGCCCAGGACTGTTCGCAGCTCGAGTGACTGCAATTTTGCACGACATTGACCCTGAAGCATTGTCCTATGTAGATGCTATCTATCTTATGGATGATGAGTTGCTACAACATTTAAGACGAGTAGCCCACATTGTTGTGGGATTTGCTGAATTTGGCTACAAATTCAACTTAAAAAAAACAAAAATAGCCTTCCTCTTTCTCGCCCCTTGTTCCGGAGGAACTCACTGAATCCTATGCCATTGATTGGGCTTTGGCACAGGTACCTGCGTTATATCGCAATCATGTAGAGTGGGATAAAGGATCCCCCTACCATGTAATTCCCATTAAAAATGAACCTCAACCACAACCTCAGTACCCAATAAAACATGAAGCAAAAGCACCGTGAGAGAAATATTCACACAAGTAGAGTACCAGGGCGTAATTGAACCCTGTGTCTCCCCAATTAATAATCCTTTATTCCCAGTAGCTAAACCGGACCATTCATACAGAATAGTCTTAGACTACAAACACTTAAACAGTCATACACGCACATATGCGATACAAAATTCACATAGTACAGCACTGATGAACAATATAGTGGGTAAAAAATACAAAACAACACTGGATATTTAAAAAAAAAATTCTGCCAGAATATAGCGCCTGAGAGTAGGGACTTAATAAGTTTCAGTACACTAGGCTCCCAGAAAAAATTCTGTTGATTACCTCAGGGGTACAAGAACAGCCCAGGACTGTTCGCAGCTCGAGTGACTGCAATTTTGCACGACATTGACCCTGAAGCATTGTCCTATGTAGATGCTATCTATCTTATGGATGATGAGTTGCTACAACATTTAAGACGAGTAGCCCACATTGTTGTGGGATTTGCTGAATTTGGCTACAAATTCAACTTAAAAAAAACAAAAATAGCCTTCCTCAGCGTCCTGTTTCTGGGATATGAGCTATCGAGTGAAGGAAAGACCCTAGCGCCACAATTCTTTAAAAAATGTGCACAATTACAACCTTCAAACACAATAAAAAAACTCCAATCTCTACTGGGTTTTCTACATTTTGGCAGAACTTACACTCCTGACTATGTAACACGCACAAAACCTTTATATGACTTGGTAAGTCCTGACTTTTAGAGTAAATTATGGACAGTCGAACACACATGAATACTTAGGGAACTGCAGACAGACATGCTTGCAGCACAACACCTACACACAAGGGACAACAAAACACATTTGGTCATCAGAGTAATTGCTGGGGCCATTGGTTTCACTTATGTAACTTTTAATGAGGGTGAGACCGTCCTGATTGCTTACAAATCACATTTGTACACAGCAGCAGAACAACGCTTTGCTCCCACTGAGAAAATTCTTACTGCTGTTCAGATGGCTGTCATTAAAGAAAGACCTCTAGCCCAGGGTAAACGCATTATTGTCGTATCCCCAATCCCAGACCTTGAGGCTGTCACAAAAGCAAGCATCCCTAATGCTAAAGCATTACATCCACGTTGGATATAATGGGCCACGTCGTTGACAGCCACTGATGTAGACTATATTTTTGACCCAAAATTACAAACTCAAGAATTTTTGCAATACGAACTGGAGTACCCAGTTCCAGCAAACACACTGCCTATTGAACAATATCACAGACTCATGTACACCGATGGCTCAGCACAACCTGCAATTGGCACAAAGCATTAATACTTTGCTGCTTACGCAGTCGTAAGCGGCTATATGGAGGACAATAAATTCTGTCCACTCCATACATTAACACAAGCCCTAGGGGATTGCACAGCACAATTAGCAGAGCTGAAAGCTCTGGTGATGGCACTGGAACATACGGATCCTGCACAGTACACACTGATTGTTTGTGATTCGTACTATTGTGTCCAGTCCTTCAATGAATACCTGTATTACCGGTGCCAGATTGCGTACAGAGATTCTAAAGGAAACACCATAAAACACAGACTTCTGTGGGGGAAAGTAGTGAATCTGAAAGAAACACTACCAAATGTCCATGTTGTACACACACTTGGACACCAGCACGTTGGAATACACATTGCTGGGAATACACTGGCTGATGAAGCTGCAAAGTCAGCAGGAGCGATGGCTGCTGTTGCTGCAGTAACTCGTTTAAGTATGAAACCGGATGCAGACATATGGGCTGCCGTGAAAGCTATGGTTGATGGTACGTCCTATCCAAAAGCATTTCCTGACAAATATTCCTACCGAATGGGAGGCTGCCTGAACGCTGAAGTTAAGATACCAGGCGTAGGGGTGTGAGATATTCCGCACAAGGATATAAGACCACAATTGAATAAAGCAGCGCACAAAGGGGTAGCATCTGCCCATGCTGGTGTTGTTGCTACAATATCAATCTTACAAGCCTGCTATTGCTGGCCAGTCCTCTACAAGGAGACCAAGCAGTATGTCCTTTGTTGTGACATCTGCCAACAAATTAAAGTTTCCACTGCCAAACGCCCGCCGCAGACATCCCTCTTGATTTCTAAAAAACCTTTACAATGTTTGTACTTGGACCATTGCGGTCCCCTAACACTGGACAGTGCATACAAGTATATTCTAATTGCTGTTGACTCTTGCTCCAGATTTCTATGGGTGTGGCCACAATGCTCGGCTGACGCTCGGACTGTTATTAAAGATTTGCAAGTCTTTATCAGTACAAATGCAGTTGCGGCTTTCCATTCGGACCAGGGCCCTGCTTTCGCCTCAAGGGCAATCAGGGACGCCATGCTTCGTTGGGGGTCCAACTCCAGTACTCGTCTCCATTTCATCCCAAGGGAAATAGTGTCCTGGAGCGATTAAACCATGATTTAAAGCAAATCTTAACAGCCAGAGTCTTAGGTACGGGTCGCAGTTGGGTTAATCACCTGTATGGAGTTCAGAGAGCAATTAATCTGCCTAGAAGGTCCCTGGGGGGGTCATACTTCATATGATGGCCTTTTTGGAACTCAAATGTATGTTCCAGATCTTGATGGTCCTGGAGTGGAGGCGGCAGAAACACCCTTTGACATAAATGAACGTGTCACTGTCTTACAGGATTTACAACAGTTCCGTGACAACAATTCTTCTATCAGTGCTGCTTCCACAGGAATCAAGGATGTACCTCTAACGCCTACCGGCTGGATTCCTAGAATCGGGGATCTAGTACGTGAAAAGGATGCTGTGAAAAAGGAATTTGGTCTTTCTTATCGAGCACCAGTCCTAGTTCTGGGAATACACTGTACCAGAACTGTAATTCTACCACCGTAGGCAGGTGCCAACGAAAATTGTTTTGGCTCCATCGACAATGTCAAACTACACAATCCTGCAAAGCAGACCAACAGGAACAACCAGTAGTTCCCGAATCCCTCTCACTACTGGTCAAGAAGTTCCTCCACAAGTTGTGAGTAGCACCACTGACACCTCTCCAAGCTTGGGGAGGGTGGAAAATTATCTTGCATTGGTCCCACTAACATCAAATAATACAGAAATAGTTGATCGATTCGATACAGCTTCAACACAAACGGATGGTGCTATTTATTCTGTGCCACCGTGAAAAACACCAACTCCACCAACTAACACAGCTGCAGTTTTTGCACAAACTGCTTCTGGATATTTTGCTGAAATCAATCATGACGCCTCAGACTCATTCGCCTCTTCAACACCTGAACTGCCAAGAACACGTAAGCTAATGAACTGGCTTAAAATAACATACTTTATTGTTCCATGGAACTATCTGTGGCTTTCTTTGACTGTACTAGCTTTCCTGCTTTGGATTGGTTTTGTCATCACTTTCTTTTTGTTAGTACATGGTCATTTTCTTCCTGAAAAATCAACAGTTGAACTGGTGGATGAGGTCCTAAAACCACATTTTTCATCACACAAAGTCCGAAGAGACTTGTCTTTTGTGAACATTTCCACAATACCAATTCCTGATGGGATTGTTTGGGATAAAGTAACTTTTGATATGTATAGGCCTCAGGAGGTCATTCAAATACCATATGTGTTCAAACTTTTTATGAATGATATAACAATACCAGGTATTGTTTCTGATGATTGGGATGTGAAAACAGTTGATTCTATGATGACTGAATTGCTTTATTATGCTGTATTTGAAAACGAAGATGTTTATCAATCTAAAGACAATTAAGGTGATATGTTTTGCTATAATTATTATGGGCACTATTTCATACACAGAGCAAGCAGCCCAAAAACAGTTTTTAATTATACACAATGGGAACATTGTCCGACTCCACCACATGGGAGTTCCAAAACGTATTCTGAAAAGTTGACATCTATTTCTGGGCATGATGTTAAAAATGCTGAGTCATATTATTTTTAATTGCTACCTACGGAAAACATATGCATATTATTGACAAATACGAAATGTATATATTCGGATTCCTTTGTTTCCCGGTTGACTATAGAAGGCTATGAATATTGGCTGAAGTCGATTGACTTAAAAAGTGTGTGGGGAACTAGACATTGGCAAATAAAGGGGAAGGAAGCTTTATTCAGAGCATGCCTGATAGTGTACAAATGATATTCTTAAATGAAACAGTACAACAAACAAGTTGTCTAGGCTTAGCAAAGATCAAAGAATTAAACACGCCCAGTATACCTGCCCCTGCAAAATTTTATAAATGGCAAAAATATACAAATGCAACTAAAGATCAGCTTGACGAATGGGTCCAGAATGGTACATTTAATGTCTCACTGACACTTCCTGGCAGGAGGTTATTGTGGCCAGTAGATACCAATGGGTGTCACAAACGTTTCATTAACTCCTCAGGGGGTTTTAGAGCGAATAGGCCGGATGCTCGCTATACATCATCCGAATATGCGGGTATAGTAACAACATACAGTGTAGGGAACCTATGCCAGCAATGGTTAAGAACTTTCTCACTAGACGCGGTTAGAGAACACCTCAGTCTCCTGTCCAATAATACCGATTTACAGGACTTCCTGTTAGGCCCCAGAAAACATCGTAGAAACGTTTCTTATATGAAGTATATAATTAAATTTGGAAGCGTTCAAATTTGGACGCTTACGCAACAGAAGCAGCTGCCTGGTTAAGGCAAACAGACCTGGAAAATCTAAAAAAGGCATTAGGTGTTGTGGATAATGGGATTAATACCCTGTCCGACCGGATATACACCTTAAATAACATCGTCTCTTCTGCTATAGACATTATACAAACAGATATGTCTTCCTTACACCACGGACAGAGTCAGCTGAGGTCCATTATGCAGTTCGGTTGGACACTTCAAACACTGAAGCCGGGTCGCGTTCCTTGGCAACATGTCAGCGTAAGGGAAATATTTTCTTCCTTTAATTTAACACGACAACAACAACTAATGGCTAAGAAAGAAGCGACTTGTGTCATGTTAAACATCAAGAAATTCGAAAAAAATTGCCTTTTACTGTGGCCGAAATACCATCTGCTGAATGGGTAATACACGGGGTCATCAATCTGCCTATTTCCACACTTCAATTTACCCTTTTGTTTAAAACACATTCCAGTGGGCAGATATGAAAGGCTAGGAGATAGTTACATCCATGACGTGTAGGAGCTTCCCTTCTCGTACAAATGTCTCAGTGGCATGAAAGAAGTCTTTCTTACCGGTAGTGAATGCAAGACTTCAGTCAACCATTCAATGGTTTGTAAACTGCTGTCCTTGCATGGGGCATGTAACGCGTCTGCAGCAAATTTAACTTGTTATCTGGGGGGAGCTCATGTCCCCTTGATTAGACCTGCATTCCAGGTGCTTTCAAACAGCAGCTATGTTCTCCTCAATGGTGAAGACTGTTGTGGGATGCGAGCCGGAATAGTTTATGTTGTTTCGGTCTCTAAGATTGTTACATGCTGCGAGAACATACTGTTTCCACCCACTAAAATAAAAGAGGTAGCAGACATTTGGCCTCACATTGCTAGTTCTAATGTGAATTTTGACAAGTTGAGCAGACTCAAGGCTTTATTGTTTCAAAAGCATGTGGCTCTTACATCTGCATGCGAGACCTACGCACTTCAGGTGGCAAGGTCGTCAGCGGAGATACAGTCCCTTTTAAGTACCAACCTTTCGAAAACCTTTGGTGAACTCGTGGGATGGATATTTAATGCGTCCAGTACTACTGGATTCGCAAATTTTTTAAATGCTGTTGGTTCTGGTTTCATTCACACCTTCTCTTCCATATTCGGTTTAATACCGTCAGCCATTCATTCCATATTCTCCAGTATTTTAGAGGGATTTCTATTAACTTTGGCTATAGTTGTTGGCGTTTTGCTGTTGCTATTTTTTATGTACAATGGCTGTCCCGCCGCAACAAAGAGGAATGAAAGCGCTCCCATCAGCGCAGCTGTGTCATGAATGCATGATGCATTATGAGCAACACTCCTGGAGCAATTGGAGTGTGACTGGTCTCTGTCATTCAGACCGGTTTTGCATTGTGTGCAGCCCATGTTTCGGTCCCTCTGGTGCTCTTTCAAAAACGCTCTGGAAGTCTGTCTTTCTACGCAGAGCTTGCTTTCATTGGACGCTGATCTGTTGATGTTCTTGCTGCTCATTACCGGACATGCGCGTTGAGGTTGCGTTTGCTATGGGAAGCTACTTATGAGTTGCCCTTCCTGGAGGATGTGGCTCTTAACTCATCTTTGGGTACACCACAGAATGCCGCTGAGGCTATGGAACACGACTGCTCCTTGGTCCTTCTTGGCGATAGGTTTCCAACTTTAACACCTGCTGAAGTGGAAGACTCCCTGTCCCCTACTGTCCCGGAATCGATTGGAAATTTTAATAAATAACTTTGACTCATGAAATTTGGTCTTTTTATGCCACATGTTCACATTTTAAATTGTCCTTTTATATGTCCATGTGTCCCTTCGACTTTTCATGATTGACATGAATTTTTTACATGTATATGTTAGGTTGAGCTTTTTAGTAGCAATTTTATATGTAACTAGGCTTTGAACCACCCGACAAGGGGAGGGTGTTGTGTAGCCATTTTAGCTATAGCTCCATGCACGTATTTTAACACACTAGGCCATGCCGCTGTGCACTCCAACCTAGATAAATTTTATTTGGCTTCATTTTATTATTGTTACAATAGCCACTTTTACGGTCGTTTTATTTTCTGTTTATCTAACGGTTTTTGCCTAGGCCAGCACTCTGTTCTCAAATAAGACATTCTTGCTCACTCTGTGCTTCTTCCAAGGCTATAACAAGATAGGTTGCCAATGAATGTGGTATAAGTTTAGTCTCCAATATTCGTAGAAAACACGCATCTTTACGCAGGGACATTTGTCTTAGAACATCAGCTGTTTTATTATAAAAAACACTTCCTTGTCCTTTACACGTTAGAGGGAGATGTAAGCCAGAGAACCACAACTGTATGCTGATTGCTTCACTACAGATGCTAATGCAGACTTCAGGCCTTTGCTCAGGTATGGGGGATGATGTCTTCCCAGGGGAACCTGAAGGGCATAATTAGAGCTTAAAACGCTGTGCTCGATTATAGCCTAGGGAGGAATTAGTCTATTGACTGTAGTGACAATATGGTAGCGTTATTCTTATGCTTCACTCTCCTTGTCACAATTTTAATACTGTCATGCTGTGTCGTCCTGGTTATTGCAGCTCATGCTTTGCTATCTAAGATGCAGTTGCTTCATTTAAATCATTATTGAAACATATACTGCCTCCATTTGTCATTGTATATGAGAGACTAATGTAATTGAGAGAAATGGATGAGACCTAAGTGACCACGGCTTCCATGAGAAAACAATTATGTCATGCGCTCGGCTGCCCAGTCATCCCTGCCCTTGCGTAGAGGTGAGGCACTGCTAGTTAGCCGGAGCAAGTCCCGGATTGGAGAGACAGGGGTCACCTGCAGTGGGTCAGACGTAGACCCCCACACTGCGGGCGATTCTGCCGCTCAAAATCCAGTAGTCTCAGTAGAATAATGAGAGCCTACGCGACAGGTTACCGCCCTTGAAACCCGACCCCCAAGCCTGCTGCTAGCAGCAGCTGGCATCCCCCTTTGCAAACCCTTACTTTTAGCAGGTGCAAAGGTGGGAAACCTAACAAAGTTTAGGAGGAGTGGCCTCACCTGGCATGCACCACCCCTAAGGTGTTGCCTGCGAGGTAGACCCTCTTTTTCATTTTCCTCCATGTTGAATGGAGAGAAAGTAGCCAAATAGGTTTAGGGCAGTGACCATCACCACAGGAATCGGTCACTATAGTGGGGGTAGCCACCCAAAGATAAGTGTCCCATTGGACACTACCAGGTTCCCCCTAAAACGTCCACTAAATTCAGTATTTAGTGGACACCCCAGACCAAGATATCAGATACGAAAGGACAGAGAAGGCCAGCCCAAAGAAGAATCAAGCCACGAGAACTGGGGCCCTGCTGCACAAGAAAAAGGCACCAAACCCTCCCCATTGCACCCAGGACCCGACAATCGTAGCTGCAGAGGAGTTGGACACTGGACTGACCTCAAGAAACCCAGAGGACCTCTAGGTTTCATAAATCGCCCAAGATCTCCTTCCAGAACGGAGGTACCACTCTGCAACCAACAAAGAACCAGCAACCCAGTGAGGGTCACTTCACTGACCGGCCGATATTTCCCGAACTGGAAGTCACAGCTGGACCTGACGACCGCCAGGACAAACCCTGCAAGTGTGCCAAGTTTGGTGGCACTGTGCCCTTCAGTGGCTGAGTCGTGCCAATACCCTGAGTACTGGTCAGCTGACATCAGATAATAAGAAAACCAGCTCCCCCAGACCTGAAACCAGACCAGGAGGAAGCCCGAGTCGAGGGACTTCAGAAACACCCCGGACCACCCGCCAGAGTGCCCCCTTTGTCCTATAAGCAGCCCTCAAAGAGACTCACCTCCAAAGGACTCTGTTCAGCACAACTCCTGGATCACCAACTCACTCTAAACCCGGCCGCCCAGCGTCCTGCAATGAGGAAACAGCTGTGCCCCCAGGGTCCCACACCCCTTGCGATCTCGACACCATAAGTGGACCCCAAAGCACCACCTTTATCTTTGCACTTCAGACTGTATCCAAGTGGTTCCTCGCAGTGGCCCTGCACCAGCTCCAAGAGATTTTCTAATGCTGCTTCTGCCAGGACCGGGAGCCACCCGAATCTCTCCTGCTGACACAACCTGCTCACCAAGGGCCTTGACCAACCTGCGAAAGCTGAACTTGGTAAAGCAAATGTACGATTTTATATGCATTTTTTAAAGTGACTGCCTATTGATTCCTATGATTTGTAATTATGCACAGAAAGAGTGCATTTATTAAATGTTCGGAAAATCATATTTTAAAAAGTACTTAACCAATTTTAACAATCTTGGTCTTAAAATGTATATACAAAGCTGAAGTATTTTTATAAATTGGTCTCAAGTTATTCCTTTGAGTGTGTGATTGATACTGTGAGTACAACAAATGCTTTGCACTTCTCCAAGATTATCCTAGCTACTCCAACAAGCTACCTCAAAAATTCAAGCATTAATTGATCTAGTTTTTACCTCTGAAAACCAATGTGTGGTTGACTGGACCCCCTACACAGTGTGCCTAGTTTGTACACTACACAGGGGGCCGGCCTCCTACAAGCATGCACACACCAATGCTCTTTAAGGTTTTTCACCACTATCAACCAGGGGAAAAGGAAAATAATACTCTTTTTTTGCTGCATTAACACTTTTGTTTCTATAGCTTAAAAATACATGAACTATCAGATGTTTTCCCAGAAGTAAATCTACATTTAAAACTTGCCTCAACTCAGGAGTTAAATTCGTAGATAGCAGATAGCATTAACTTTAATCTTTAATGCAAAAGAAAAAAGGATCAAGCTTGTCACAGTATTCAAATGTTTAAACCTTACAACTTCAGTTGAAAATCTTTGAGAGATTCTAAAACACATATGTGCTGCATTTGTTTATTATGGAGAAAACTGAATATGAGATCTCAATCACACAGTAAAAAGGAAATAGATAGCTCATAAGAGACATTTTGAGATTTTGTACAGTGAACATTGTTTCTAAATATAAATATTTAAAAGGCGGCACACAGAACTATGTACAATTTTTAATATTCACCATCATTAACACTTTACAAAATAAGAAACAACTGAGATTTCTTAATGACTGAATGTCAACCACTAAAATGTCCCAAAATATTTTGTAAAACACATTTCTGAAGTATTTACATTTGATATAGCCATATACCTTCTTATGTTCAACAATATAGAGCTCTCCACAAACAATTCTGATTCAAGCCACACTTAGGTATGTGTCTCAATATAATGGGCAGTAACTCCAGACATTTGGATGGATTAGTTCCTATTGTTTAGCAAAATTGTTTTATGTTCAAATACGTGCTAAAAATCTTTGAGACTGGCACATTATGCATCAACTCAAAGCTTGCAAAAATCACATATATACTATGTGTCCACATTGTGCAGAATAAATACAGTTATCACAACTGTAATGATAAATATCAAACATATAATGGACACTGTTCTGTTTTACTTTAAAAGGCACTATATTTGTACACTCTGTATCACATTTGAGAGGCAATATTCAAAACATGGAATAGCATTCTCCCCTCAAGAGGATATGCCCATGTATGGAGTAAATTTCAAATTCAAAAAGAATTCTAGGAATCTGTTGAACAGTTCTGGAATGGTTTCTGAATAAGGTAACTCAGCTTAACTATTTAGGTATGCTTACAAGTGTACAAAAAGTGGATTTGCCAACTCATTTTCCTTT
Source organism: Pleurodeles waltl (assembly GCF_031143425.1). Taxonomy (NCBI): domain Eukaryota; kingdom Metazoa; phylum Chordata; class Amphibia; order Caudata; family Salamandridae; genus Pleurodeles; species Pleurodeles waltl. The sequence continues at coordinate 405,016,669 of NC_090444.1, forward strand.
CTCTATGTGGAAAATATATTCCATTAAAAAAGTTTTAAACATGTTATTTAAAGTTTTGTTCCAGAATATATCATTTATCTCTCCAGTACATACTGCCCTTCTTCTTCTACTATGGATTGGTAGACCAGGCCAGGCCAGGCATTCCACAAATTCATTTCTTATATGTGAAAGATGAGAACAAACCAAGTTGTGGTTCCCTTTGAACCTTGCATTCAATTCATCACATACTGAAGGCTTGCTCTATGAATTCTGAGTAAGCTATATGCTTATTTATGCGTATTTACTTTCTTTTCACCCTGTAAAAATATATGGTCTAATAGGAACATTAATAGAAATAGTGCTCCAACTCCTTTTACATTGTCAAATAACTTCTGGACATCCCACTTATACAACTGCATTTCGTCAGGTGAAACAAATAGAAGAGTTTTCCTCCAGGTTTTCCCATGTCAATTGATAACATTTCTAGCACCATGTATCATGTGTATGTTTATCCTGTTGTCTGGCACTGTCTTCTCAAATTACATTGTCTGAAGTTGGTACACTCTTGGTCCTTTCTTAAGAAGGTATCCCTGGTCATTCAGCGAGCCAATGAAGCTTTCAAAATCAGATACCTGAAGGGTGAAAAAAAGACTGTTTGGAATCAAGATATCAAATACCTTTTCAAATGATGTTCATAGATAGAAAGAAACACCAAGTTTTTAAAAAGGAATGCACTTGTCTGTATGAGCACTTATCAGCGCTGATAATGCTCCCAAATTCATATGCTCAAACAATTCTGCATTACCAGGCTGGGAATGATCTGTGATTCATTCCACTTTAGCTTGCCATTATTCCTATGGCTCTCTTAGCTTCTTTTGAGGTGAGAACTAGATGGGACGCTAAGCCCCACATCTTTTTTAAAATGCATATAAACATCAATAATGACCCTGCAGGTTTTGGGGCACCTAGTAATTGTAGCACATTGAGTGTAAATGTATTAAAGATGTCACTACAGAAGTATCAAAGCTACAGTTATGTAACCTTTAGTTTTAACATTACATATGTTTTAAATTTCAAATGTATCGAGCTGGCAAGCTGTATTTAATCTGAGAGGTGGATCAGTGGCAAGGCTATTTATGAAGACGTTCTTGAGCATCGCTTTTCTAGTTGTATGGTTTACCCGCCATTCAAACAGTAATCTTTCGCACTAGCATGAGCCAACTTCCATGTTGCTCTTTTGCAGATTTCCAGTAGGACAGTTTTTGCAGTAAGTGCTGCTGTTAAGCTGTGAAATAACAACAAAGTGCTCCTTAACAATCAAATTGTGAACCGCCCTTTCTGCTTAAACTGTCAAAGTGGGCAAGAAATCAGACAACAAAAGTAAAAGTTTAGGCTCTCATCGCCGACACCACCTTCCAGAAAATGAGACTTTTCATCGCAACTGTGCCTGGTCTCAAAGGGTGCGTGCAGCTTACCCCGAAGGGCCTGGCAAATTCTTTGATGGAAGCTGAAGGAGGCTTTTCACAACATCCACCATTAATTGATCAGACAATAAAGACAGTGAGTTGTTTTTAAGGTCTGGCGGAAGCATAATATCCTTCCCCCAATGTTGGATGTCTGTCCCACATCAACTGAACTCTATATACTGGCCATAATCTGTATATTTTGTTGTTATTAATACTAAATGAAGAATGTAAAGCTCAGAAAGTGTGCAATCTAACAGAGAAATGTAAACTTAGCATCATCAAATACGTCTGTACAAACTGTCTAAATAACACAGCCAGAAAAAGCACGGCGCTAACAGATAAAGATACTGGACCGTGCCAAGGTATTTAAAATTACAGTATAGCTCGAATATTAACACAAAGCATATTCATGCTATATTGCCACATGACGGCAATAGAGGACCATCAGGTAGTGACACACATGAAAGAAGGGAAAAGAACAAAGGCAAACAGCAAATGGGAAAGCATCACACAGCGTGTTATTTCAGGAAAAGGAGAGCACATAGAGAATTCCCAGGGCCAGAAAAAATAGAGGAATTGTCTAATGAAAGTAGAGCAACAGGCAGGATACATGATGAGTTGCTCACAAAACCACAGGTAGGAATCAGGGGAAATGTAGATGGCCTCCCCATGTTCACTTACACAGAAACATGAAAACAAATTTTACCCACAAAAATAATGAAATAAAGTTATATAGGATCAAAGGACAAGTTACTTACCTTCCGTAACTCCTTATCTGGTAGAGACAATATCTAGTTGCAAATTGCTTACCTTAGAATGTCCCCAAATGTCAGTCTGGATCTGGATTTGTTTCCATGCCAGGAGCGCAGGGCCATGAACACTGACCACTGGTGCGTCAAAACTAGGGCTCTAAAAGGGGAGTCCCAGTCCCAAGAAATCAGTTTGCAGAGCCAGGAGGATGGGTGGGTCAATAAGGAATCCGCAACTAGGTTTTGCCTCTACCAGATGAGGCGTTACCGAAGGTAACTTGTTCATCTGATAGAGACATCTAGTTGCTGATTCCTTCCCTTAGAATAGATACCAAAGCAATACCATTCCTGGAGGTGGGTCTGCGAACTAAGATCATACTGATAAGTCCTGCAGTACCAAACAGGCAAAGTGCCCATCCCTACGGACCTGACTGTCCAGGCAGTAGTTGTAGGAAGCTGTCTCTCTATATACTATACCAAAATGAGGTATAGTATGCACAGAGTCCAGAGGTTCCTCAGAGGCTTAACAGAGGCTGAAGTAGATAATAACTAATGCTCTCTTTGGTGGTAGTGTGGTCAAGCAGTTAGGCTTATCGGAGGGTAGTGCAAAGCATTTGTTGTACACACACAGTCAAGAAATTAGGCTCACACTCAATGACTAACTCCAGGCCAATTGTTTTATATAGCAAAAATATATTTTGTTACTTTATATCTAGAACCAAAAAGTATTTGTTGCAGGTAAGTACACTTGTCAATAGGTATCAAGCATATGTATCAAATGTACTTTGTTTTATTTTAGCAGACAAAGTAGTTTACAAGCAAGTAGCAATTTTCTATTCCAAAAGTTGAGAGTGCAATTTTTCATAGGAGCCAGTAGAGTCCTGGGGGAGGAGGGTGGAGTATTAGCACAGTTAACAGGTAAGTATATGACTTACGATTAAAGTCTTCGGGGTTTAGGATGTTGACAGGTCAAAGTTTAGGCTGACCCCAAAAGTGCACCACCAGCAACACAGAGCAGGCTGTGTGCAGAGGTCAAAATTGGCGTCGAGTTTACAAAGGAATCCTATATGGACTAGGGGTGCTTGGTAGAAAGCAGATTGCAGGTAAGTACCTGCTGTTCTAGGACAGAGGCTTGGAGGATTTAGGTTAGCACCAGAGCACAAACACCCTCAGCGGCACAGGGGCGGCCAGGTGCAGGGTGCGCCCAATGCTTCTCAACAGGGGTCAGGGGGTCACAAAAGATGCTGCAGACTAGGTCCAGGGGGTCACAAAAGATGCTGCAGGCTGGGTCAAGGGGGGTCGGTTCCGGGGAGCCAAAGGCTGGACAGGCAGGTCAGGCACCCGCTGGACGTTGCTGGACTGTCGGTCATATTCCCCAAGGCCAGGGCACTGCGGGTGCAGTGGTCTCCTTGGGCATCGGGTATCTTTGTCAGATCCGGTCGCAGTCAAGGGGGGTCCTCTGGTTTCAGGCTGCAGGCATCATTGATTTGGCAAGGAGGGGTCAACCCAGGGTAGACTCAAGGTGGGAATCACCTGGGGACCTTCTCTGGACCGGTGAGACACCTGGACTCGGGCTGTTGTCATCGGGTGCAGAGTGGACAGGGCTTGCGGATCTGGGGCAGTTCTGGAGTCCTTTTGGAGGGTTTCTTCTGGACAGGACCGCCGTCCTTGGGCGTTCTTGGTCATCTGTTGGGCAAGGAGTACTCTAGGGGTTTGTAGAGGTCGCTGGTCCGGCAGGATGCATAACCTTCATGGAGCAGGGGTCTTTAAAGCTGTAGACAGGCCGGTAGGGCTGAGGCCATGTCAATTTGCATCTGGAGTCTTCTCTGCTGGTGTTGGCTAAGCAGCCCTGCTTTCTTCTTCTTCTGGAGGTCGCCAGGAATCTGGTGAGTGAGGTTCATTGGAGCCCCTAAATACTAAATACTAAGATGCCCTCTGTGCACAATTTACAATAAATCCCACATGGCATCAGTGTGGGTTTATTGTGCTGTGAAGTTTGATACCAGTCTTCAGTGAAGCCACCCTGGAGCTGTGGAGTTCATAATGACAAACTCCCAGCCCACTGCACTTACAATGTCTAAGAATGGACTTAGACAATATAGGGGCATATTGCTCATGCAGCTATGATGTCACCTGTGGTATAGTGCACCCTGACTTGGGGCTGTAAGGCCTGCTAGAGGGGTGACTTACCTATGCCATTGGCAGTGGTTTGTGGGCATGGTACCCTGAGAGGTATGCCATGTCGACTTTACCTTTTTCTCCCCACCAGCACACAATCTGCAATGGCAGTGTGCATGTGTTTGGTGAGGGGTCCCTTAGGATGGCACAATACATACTGCAGCCCTGAGGGTCTCCCCCTGGTTACAGTGCCCTTGGTACCACTGTTACCTTTTACAAGGAACTTAGCTGTGTGCCCGGAGTGTGCCAATTGTGGAAACAATGGTACAGTTTAGGGTGCTGGGGCCTGGTTAGCAGAATCCCAGCACACACGAGTCAATATCAGGCAAAAGGTGTGGGGTAACCATGTCAATAGGGGCACAGTAGTGTTTGGTAACCGTGTGCAGAGATGCCCTTGTTGCCGCCTGACAGATGTCATGGACTGGAACTCTGCGTGCTAACGCAGTGGTCGCAGTTGCAGCTATGGTAGAATGAGCATGCAACCCTTAAGGTGGTTGCTTCTTGGCCAGTGTGTAGCAGATTTTAACACGGAGTACGACCCATCAGGAGATGGTTTGCTTCTGCACTACCCGAACTTTCTACGTGCCCACATAACTGACAGAGAATTGATTAACCTCCCGGAACTCTTTTGTATGATCAAAGTAGAATGACAATGCTCTTTCTGGGTCCAGGCAGTGGAGTCTCTCCTCTTCTTTAGGATGCAGGGGTGCGTAAAAGGTAGGCAAGGTGATGGATAGGGTGTAACCACTTTTGGCAGAAAGGAGTCCCTAGTGCAAAGCACCACTTTGTTAGAATAGAAGGAAAGGTAGAGCGGCTTAGATGATAATGCCTGCAGCTCATTTACTCTGCAGGCAGAGGTAATGGCCACAAGGAAGGCTGTTTTCAAAGTGAGAAGCCTGAGAAGACAATTGTAGGGAAGCTCAAAAGGAGCACACACCAAAAATGGCACAACCAAATTCAAATCCCACTGGGACACAATGAATGGGGATGAAGAAAACATATGAGTAAGGCCTTTAAGGACTCTATGTATTATTGGAAACTTAAACGAGGAAGGTTCATCAGGCAACCGCAAAAAAGCACAAATGGCAGACAGATAACCTTTGAGAGTGAACACAGCCGAGCCCTGCTGGGCCAGAGAAAGGATAAACATTAATGCCTCAGAAAGAAGGGCAGAAAGGGAGTCAACAGACTAGTCTGTGCACCATGCAACACATTTTCTCCAATGACAGATGCATACAGTTTTGGAAGAGGGACACCTGGCTGCCAAGATTACATTACAGACTTCTGGCAGAATTTCAAAGGCTGTAAATTGCCGCCGCTGAAGCTCCACGTAAGAAGGCGGAGACTGGACAGGTTTGGGTGGAGAACCCTTTTCTGCTGCTGTGACAGAAAATTCTCCTGAAGGGGCAGTCTGATCGAAGGATCGATGGCCATGTTCAGTAGCTTGGAATACCTGACTCTTTGTGCCCAGTCCGGAGCCACAAGGATGGTCCTGTTCACAGGAGCCCCTGTGCTGGGTTTGGACCAGGTACCCAGTAGGACATTCATAAGGGCTAAATTAAAGGCAAGCAGGGGTTCAGAGGATGAATCTCCAGGTTGAAGGACCTCTGCCAGGAAGTTAGTCCTGACTGCCACTGAAGGCAGCTCAAGGTCCAGGACATTGGCTGCTTTCCGCGCCATCACTGAATATGAAGTTCCCTCCTCTGTGAGATGAGAAAGCATGGCAGTATCCGGGGAGGTATACAGTCGACTGGCTTCACCTAGGTCTGTACCCGAGTCCCTGGGGTCTTAAGAGCTGTTATACCAAGTGGTCCAGCGACCCCTCCCATTCCTCACTCTAACCTAGTCCATAGGTATACAGCTCAGGGTCCAACATACAGGTCAAGGCCTCTGTCGTACGACATCCATTCGGCTAGGTGTCTGAGTTGGCAATGAGGATGGGGGCGGTGCCACCTGGGGGCACGGGCAGCGCCAATATCTAGACCGATGCAGGGTAAGGTGGAGGTGGTACGTCCAATGCCAGTCCGGATCCAGTAACAGATCCATGGGTGCCCCACGTAGCTAAGGCCAGTCCACAATTGCGGAACCTGAAGGGAACCCTTCTGACGCCATAGGGCCTGAGGAGCACCAGCGATGTCAGACTGGCCAAAAATGAGCCGCATGGCCTCATAATACTCCTTAAGTTGGGCAGGGGCTGCTCCTGCTCCCGGAAACTCAGGGACGTACCAGACGCAGGCTCTACAGAGGGATGCATAGATCAAAGATGCTCCCTCGTCTTGTCGGCTGATGGATGAGATGAAGTCGAAGAACATTTGGCTTTCTTGAACTTCTTTTTATGCCTTGAATTATCTGATCATCCTGAGGACTTGAAGTCAGATAACAAAGAGGTGGGCTCCACGACTGATCCCAAGACCTTCCTCTCGACCGAGACTGGGACTTATCTGGAACTGAGTGCTGGCATCAGCTTTAGGGACTGCTCCCTAAAAAGCCTTCAAATTCATGGCCCAGCACTCGGAGCACAACTTCGAGCCGTGCACAGACACCAAAGACGTACGAGGTGCGGATCCGTCATGGATATCGCCAGACAGCAGGATACGCAGGGCTTGAACCCGGTCTTAAGTAAAGATATCTCTTGTTGCACCAGAAATAGAAATACTCAAAAAAGCTTCAACAAGAGTCCAAAAAGACCAGTCCAAAAACGACTAAGGGGTAGCTCTTTCTTCGGATCAGCAATGGCTTGCGTGGAAAAGAACTGCCATCAACGCGCCGGGATGGTGCCTAAATAGGGGCCACAACGTCATATCTGGTGTGAACAATGCTGACGACGGACCCAATTGACACCACCTAACCGTGTGCAGGAGTACTGCTAGAGAAAAATCTATGGATCTAGACTGACGCCTGGGGAAATCCTAAGGTAAGGAATCTGTAACTAGATGTCTCTGTTAGATTTAAGAGGCAGAATAATTCACATGTTTAAAGGAATGTACACACACATGTATAAATGTGGCAAGAGGGCCCATGTCACCGATTTGCTGTTCTCTGGCATGGACCCCTCCCTCGCTAGCGCAGAAGCAAAAGAGATAGGTCTGAGGGAATGAGCTCTTTTACTTTCTGGTGGGTTCTTGTGTGCTAGGGCATAGCACATTTTAATACACAGAATTATTCAGCTTGACAATGTCCTTTTGTGCAGTGCCTTGCCTTTCATCTTCCCTACCTAGTCTATGAAGAGGTCACTATCCAGTCTGAACTTCCTCATCCTGTCTATGAATAAACTGACTGCTCTCTTGGGCTCAAGTATGTGGATGTTCTCTTTCTCTTTTGTGGGATGTGGGGAAGGAAAGAACACTGGCAGGGTAATAGATTGAGCTAGGTAGAAAGGGGTAACCACTATTAGCAGGAAGAATGCCTGGTTCTTAGTACCAGTTTGTCTGGAAAGAAAGAAGTTAATGAGAGAGTTCACACTAACAGCTTGAATCTTGCTTACTTGTCTAGCTGATGTAATACCTATTAAAAAGACCTTTAAAAGTAAGAAGTTGAAGGGGCAACTCTGCAGTGGTTCAAACCAGGTGGAAACTTGTTTGTAAGGCCTTTCAAGAATTGCACAACAGGTGATTTGAGGAGGGACAGGGAAAAGTAATTCAGGTTACCCCGCTCAATCTACAGCCATGCAGATGAAGCAGGCTGGGGTACAGAGCATGCCCCTGCAACTGCAGGCGGAGGTCTACCCTGAAAGGGAGACAGAGCAAGGGACAAAGAGAGAGGTGTATGAGGTCTGCACATCACATCCTTTGTGGCTAGTCCAGGTCTATCAGGATGTCTTGTGCCCAGTAGATGCGTATTTTCTTCATGTCCTCAGGATATACTGGTATAGGAGGAAACAAGGTAGTGAAGCTCCAAGTTCCACCTGAAGCAAAATGTGTCCTTTATTGGTCTTTGCAGTGGATAATGGAGAGCACAGAAGTTTGGTTCTTGTGAGTGGTAAATAGATCCCAGACATGTATGATGTACTGGACAACCTCCAGGTGAAGGTGCTACTTGGGGAGGTAAGATGACAGCGATTGGGACTGTTGGCTTTTACATTGGAGTACTCCAGCTAGATAGTCTACTACAAGCCAGATAGGATGGCCCTGAGTCCAGGACTAGAGAAGCAGAACTTCTGTGCAGTGAAGAGGTGACCACACCTCCCCACCCCTCTTGATGATGTGCCACATTGCATTCGTATTGTCGGTCAAACCTCGACTGACTGCCTGCAAAGAAAATGGAGGAAGGCTATGAGGGCCAGCCAGATTACCTGCATTTCCAACGGATTAATATGATATATATTTTCTTATGGAGACCAGAAGCATCTGATTTCCAACTCCTCCAGATGAACTCCCTATCTCAGGTTGGAGGCATCTGTGATAACTGATGTCATCAGTTTAGGAGGCTGGAATGGTTTGTCTTTGGACAGGTTGCCTTTCATGCTCCATCACCAGTGATCCGCTACAGTGTCCTTGGAGATTGTGATACAGCTTTGAAGGTCTCCATTGTGTTGGAACCACTTCCTGTGAAGGCCCCACTGTAGGGCCTGCGTGTGTCAGTGTTTGTGAGCGACCAACAATACAGGAAGCTAGAAGGCTTAATACCATCAGGACTGGCATGTGCACTGCATTCTGAAACATCAGAATCATAGTCTGAATGTCCAGAACCCACTCAGAAGGGGAAACATTTTGACCTGATGTTGTGTCCAGTTCTGCCCCATGAATAGGATGGGCTGAGAGGGCATCAGGTGGGAGTTTGGACTGTTGATGGAAAAGCCCAGATCGAAAAGCAGTGTGGCCACCGTCTGCAGGTGGCATGACACTATCTCAGGAGAAATGGCCTCGATGACCCAGCCGTCAATGTAAGGGAATATTGGTATTCCCACACGCCTAATATAGGCCGGTACCACCCCCATCACTCTCATGAGGATCCGGGGTGCAAAGTCAGACTAAGCTTGAGAACCATAAACTGGTAGCATTCGGTTCCGACAGTAAAGTGAAGATACTTCCAGAGGAAGAAACTGTGGATAAGGCTGATCGGGCTAGGGCCTGAGAGTTGGTGCCAGAGGCGGTAACATCTCTGGAATTGGCACTGGGTCCACTGGAACACAGGTGCCAGATCCTCTGTAGTATCTTCCACCGGTTCCAGTTCTGATGTAGATGTATGAGGTGAGGGAAGAGGACATCAAGACTTACTTTTACATGAGCAGTGCCATCCTGATTCACGTTGCCATTTCTTCTTAATTTCTTCCCTGACGACTCCAACAACGGGGGAGACTCTGACGTTCTTGACCCTCTCTTTTACAGCCTTCGGGTGCATCTTTCAACATGAGTCACAGGCCTCGATGACGTGGTCAGACCATAATCACCAAATACTGATTTAATGCGGGTCTGTAATGGACATTTGACTATCACAGTCCCTACATGGTTTGGGCGGTGAGATAGTGAAAAAACAGCACCCAAAAAAAAGCTCTGGATTTGCGTCAATGGCATGGAAAAAGAGAACTGACATCAGTATATTGATGGGGTGCTTTAAGGCTACAGTGATTTCACAGGGACACCTCTTCTGGCCCCCAAGTAGAGCCAGAGGCTCCTACTGGTGTGGAAAGCTATTGAAACATTTCTGGATTCAGTCGCATGCCTGGGATAATCAAAAGGTGAGTGATCTGCAGGTAAAGGAATCCAACAGAAATTACTTGTCACATATGGACTGAAGCACTATATTGTGCCATCCACTCTGTGATCCTGCAAAGATGACAGGCCTCTACTGAGGCCTGGTCCACAGCCGCATGCAAACTCTCATGTCTGCAGAAAGATGAGTATGCAGAAAAAAAGCTGCTTCTAGCACTAAATAAGCCACTGATACAGAACCATTTACTTACCTTCAGTAACAATCTTTCTAGTGGATATTCATTTAGGGGGTGATTCATCACCTTGTGAATACTCTCCAGGTGTCACACAGGATGCAGAAGCTTTACAGCAGTACTCCTGATGTTCTTTAGTATAATCAATGTAACAGCTTACTGCCCTCTTGGGTCTAAGCAATGGAGTAGCTCTTCCTCCTTAGAGGAAGCAAAGAATTTTGGAAGGATGACAACCTACCAGACATGAAACGGAATAACCACTTTTGGTATAACTGGAGCTAGGGTCCCAAACACTAATTTATCTGGCAAAAATGTTGTATAAGCTGGGTTGACAGAAAGAGCAGGCTGTTGCCCTGTATGTCCAGTCTATGTTATGGAGATGAAGTGATGCCTGAAGATGGTGTGAAACAGCTGGTAAAACCTGTGTCCTTCTATCCCTAAAAAGAGAGCTGGCATTTACTGACCTCAGAGCAAAGGCCATACATTACAAAATCTGCTTGCTAAATGTCTCTATCAGTTTCAACTCACAATCAGGCAGAGTGGAAGGAAAGACACTGGAATTTACTTTACTTGTGGAATGCCTGTGCCACCAAACTATCTGGCCTTGGATGTTGTGTAAGAAATACTGAGTCCCCTAGTGCAGGACAATGGTGACTTGCTACCTGCCTTTTAATAGGGGGACTGACAAGTGCCCAAAATGGTGTCTGCTATGGCCTTGTTAAAAGGCAGTAGAGGTTTTGTAGTGGCCTGACCTAGCTCAGTTGAAACATTAGTCTTGTCCTCCATAGTGGGGAGCTGCAGGTCTAAGACTTATGTTGCCCTCTGCATAACGACTGAAGAGGCACTTTCCTCTGCAGCAGGGAGGGAACCTGAAGAAGTATCCAGACAACAGCCATCTTGGAGTTCTTCATACTATTATCCTCATCACATTGTGGGATATAAGCTTCTTCGTAATCACTATTGTCTGAATCACAGAGATTGCTTGTCAGCTGCGTGCTGGTTGGAGCTGGACGTTGCCTTGGTGGAGGTCATGGTGTATCCTAGCCGAAGTCAGGGATACCTCAATGGCTGCAAATCCACCTCTGGCACAGACACAAAGGGAACCGGTACTGGGGGTGCTGCCAGAACCCTAGTGTGCTTCAGAGCCAGTGCTGAACTTGATGCACGTTCAAGGACCATAGACCGCGCAGAGGGTAGACCTGCAGGTGGACATTAGAGAGGAGGTGATTTTGAATCCTTTGGGATCGAAGCTGGGCCAGAGTGAGCCGAAAAAGTGTCTAAAATACAGTGTGGTCTCTCTGAAGGCTTATAGTCGCTTTGATGTCGCTGACAGACCAGGAAACTCAGGGTGCACCGGGACTAGACTCTGAATTGGCTGTGATGAGATTGAGAGCAAGATCGGGAGACCTGCCGACTCCCTTTCTGGATTCCGAGAGTGTCAGGAAGGGGCTGATTCCCACTTAAACTTATGCTTTTTTTTGGGGGGGGGGGGGTGTACCCCAAAGACGTGGACCATGACAATGATCTGGCACAAGAACGACTTTGGGAATGAGACTTTCCTTACGACTTTATCCAGTCATGCCGTGGAGTCTTCTTGTGCTTGGTGACATAATGTTTGTCCTTAACGTCTGCATGGCATTTAATTTCTTCTAGAAGCAGCCATCACAGGACCTGGAGTCGTGCTCTGACCACAGGCACCAAAAACAGACTTTGTCACAGACTTCTGCTTGAAACAATCCCTACACAGTTTGCACCTCATCGTCCTTGGGGGTGCATTTCTCCTTGTGTACTCTGGTACATTTTGACAAGATCTGTTGCCTTGAACACCATGGAGAAGCTCCAGATCTGTTTTTGTAGTCACATATAGAAATAAAACTGACATCAGCGTGCAAGGATGGCGCTTACATGTGGCTCCTCTATTCACTTCTGGAGCGGAACGATGATGGCGCGTAGGTGCACAACACCACCTATGTGCATGCAGCAATACTGCTTTAAAGTTTATGGATCTACTCTGATGCCTGGAGAACATTCACAAGGTGAGGAATCTTTGGTTAGAATTAATAATCTGAAATTACCTTACTGCCCATAAGGACGGGTGCTTAGTACCCAGAAGTGCTACATGCCTAAATTAATGTAAACATGCACCTACAGTGAATTAATCACCAAAAGCTATTTTCACTGTATTGGGTTTAGCTGTTCCCATTAGAAACACTGGTAAAGTAGATTAAATAACTACTTCTGCATTATCCAATAGGAAACAGCTACAGAACGAATTCAAGAACTTTTCCTAACTGTTTTTAAATGTCCGATTCATGAGTAAACTTGGATTCTTTGTTGGGAAATATAACTTTCAGATATGTTATGTTGACTTGTCTGAGACACTATAGGCTAATTAACGTAAAGTGTGAAGTTCCACTGACTAGCCACACAATAGACTACTATGATAGACTGGTTGACCTGGCAGGGATGAACCAACTGAGCTCAGCAGAATATTCAGGGAGGGGGTCTGCTGTCTCTCCTGATAGCACATCAGTGCCATAACCTGCATGAAAGGCCTGTCTGAGGTACATGTAAAACATATGCACTTTTAAAAGGAATCAAAAAGGCCAAAGTCACAATTCTTCTGTATCTCCTTTCTAGTTAGTGAAGGACCCTGCTGCGTCATATTAGACTTCTGATTCATTTTGTGTTGTGGGTCCAGGGTCCAATTTTAACTGGATTTTTGTGTCAGATAAGAAATAGCAATTTCCATAGTGCACTCCCCCACATACCCCCAGGTATCAGAACCCACGTTCAGAGTGGCTGCATACTTTGGCCACTGACACACTGCATTTTGGGCCTGTTTGCAACAATACAAACAAGAACTACTGAAAAAGTAGTCAGTCCTCAGCCTCAGTTTGGGAATTCCATTTATTCCATTGGCCTTGTGAGGGACCAGGTGTTACTGGTGAACTCTACAAAGATGGAACCCCACCCATCCTTCGATCCTTCGTACTGCTGGACTTGTGAAAGGATACCAGGTTGACTGAATCTGTGACCTGTGAGGAAGTTGGACCCCTTCCTTGTAGAATTTAAGGAGAGAAAGATCTTCAAGGATCATAAGGCTGATCCTCTGGGTGACTCCAGGAACATGAAAACGCTTAAGAGAACATTTCTGTTAAGAAATCCAGTGGACCATTGGTAACTGGAGTAGGACTGGACTTTTAGGTTAGCCTGACTGACAATCTAAGAGCCTATATATGCCTACACCTGAGGTCCTGAGGTGTTAGAAGTGCATTCCTGTGGTTATTTTGGTACCAGAAGAAAGTTTAGAAATATTTGAACATGTTTCCTCCAGAGCTCAAGAGGTATTTACCAGACAAAGTATCCAACTGGTTTAGCATCAGATTTGACTCATTCTGAGTTGGGACTTGGAAATATTTCAGCGAGAAACATCAAATGTTCCAGGTAGCCAGGGCGAGCAACCTGCTTCAGGAATCTGTCCTTCTGTTCCACGGCAGGTACTACAGTTCCAGCTGCGCGCGGATCAGATTTCTCCTCTCATTCTACCTTCATAGTTTTCCTTCAAGAAAGTCCCTTTCTGAAGTGGGACATAGAAACCTTTTTGACTTTCAGTCTTTCACCGGAACCAATCCCCTTGGACTATCCAAACTGGGCACCATTGCTTTGGGTCTGAAAGTGCACACTGGTCCCGTTCTACAGCACCTATTGACTTACATTAGGTGCTTCATTTTTTGTTGGAGCTTTTTAACTTTATTTACAGATTCATAGCTTCACTTCTCCTAATTGGATTTTAGTCATTTTGATCTTTTTTTTTTACTCATAAAAAACGTAAGAGAATTTATTTTCTCTTTCCATGTCCACATCCTCAGACATGGACTGTACAGTAATTGTTAGCAACAGTGTGTTGATCTGTGACATAGGAACTTTTCAGATATAAAAGAGGTCACTCCACAGAATGAATGAGGAGGTGGGAGGGCAGTGAGGAATAAGCAGATATATAGGGTATCTGCCAGAAAGAGGGTTACCAAAGGTAAGTAACATGTTCTTCTGATGGATACTTCTAAGTGCAGATTGCTTATCTTTAGAATACTAAAGCAGTACCTTCTAAAGATCGTGACTCTAGTGAGTGGACTCATGCCAAAAGTCCTACAGTAGGAGAGTCAAATTACCTTTTTGCCCCCCTAGCAAAGTGGTGCTTTGTGAACACATGCACAAATGCCCATGTCACAGCCTGGCACCAATGCCCATGTCACAGCCTGGCACTCCTTGAGTCAATGCCACCAGAGCAGCCTTTGCCATGGCAGAAGAGGCTCTCAGGCCCTCAGTGAGATCGTTTTTCTCCATGTCATAGCAAATCTTGATGGAAAGGCCTAAACAGAATGCTCTTCTGCACAGCCTTCCCTTCACTCCCGAAAAACCCCACAAAGAGTTGATGGTCAACTTGATGGGTCCTGGTACAATCAATATCAAAATTCTAAGTGCTTTTGGGGCCCAAAATGAAGCTTTTCCTCCTCTTTCGAGAGGTGAGGGGGGAAGCAAAGAATGCTGGCAGAGTAATCAACTGCAGAACATGGAAAGGAGGCACAACATTGGTGTTGGAAAAAGCCCTTACTGTAGTAGTCTCACCAAACGTTTTGCCTTCCTCCTCTTATTTTTCTGAGCCTCTTTTTGTTGGCTTCAGGACTCTGGGCATGTTACCACTGTTATCCATTGCTAAAGTGCATGTGCTCTCTCCCCTAAAACTTGGTATATTTGGCTTAGACCTGTTTGGCTTACACCTGTTTGGCTTATTTAATTTATATGTAAGTCCCTTGTAAAGTGGTATACCACATACCCAGGGCCTGAAAATGAAATGCTGATAGTGGGCCTGCAGTGAGGATTGTGCCACCCACAGAAGTAGACCTTCAAACCTGTCTCAGGCCTGCCACTGCAGTGCCTGTGTGCACAGTTTACTGCCACACTAACCTGGCAATTCAACCCAATTGACAAGTGTTAGACATGACAGCTTTAGGGTGGTCATCCCCCAACTTTTTGCCTGCCTCCCTCCACTCTTCTGACACTTTTCCACTGCTAACCAGTGCTAAAATGCATATGCTCTCCCCCTTAAACATGGTAACAGTGGTTTACTCACAATTGGCATATTTTATTTACTTGTAAGTCCCTAGTAAAGTGCACTACATGAGCCCAGGGCCTGTAAATTGAATGCAACTAGTGGGCCTGCAGCACTGGTTGTGCCACCCACATAAGTAGCCCCCTTAAGCATTCCTCAGGCCTGCCATTGCAAGGCCTGTGTGCACTTTCACTGCCACTTTCGACTTGGCATGTAAAAGTACTTGCCAAGCCGTATACTCCCCCTTTTTTTTTTTTACATATAAGTCACCCATAAGGTAGGCCCTAGGTAAACCGTAGGGCAGGGTGCTATGCAGGTAAAAGGCAGGACATGTGCATGTGTGTTTTATATGTCCTGGTAGTGGAAAAATCCTGAATTCGTTTTCCACTGCTGTAAGGCCTGCTCCTTTCATAGAATAGCATTAGGGCTACCCTCATATACTATTTGAGTGGTAGATTCTGATAAAAAAGGGGTAACCAGGTCATATTTAGTATGGCCAGAATGGTAATAGAAACTCATGCTTATTGGTGAGGTTGGATTTTATATTACTATTTTAGAAATGCCACTTTTAAAAAGTGAGCATTTTTCTGCACTTAAAATCCACCCAGCTGTACCTTACAACCTGTCTCCAATCAACGTCTTGGCTGGGCTGGTTGACAGCTTCCTTGTGCGTTTCACCCAGACAACCACAAACACAGGATACTCAGTCACTCCTGCACTCATCTGCATACTGAATGGGTCTTCCTGGGATGGAAGGTGGAGGGCCTGACTCTTACATTTCAAAGGCTAGTGGCCTGCCCTCACACAATGGACTGCCAAACCCCCTACCATGACCCTGGCAGACAGACCTGTACTGAAAGGGGAACTTGTGCACTTTAAAACCACTCTTTGAAGTCTTCCCCACTTCAAAAACATTTTTGTGTATATAAACTGGGTCCCTGAACCCAACTCAGACACTTCTGGATCAGAATCTGCAACCTGTCAAGAGGTACTGCCTGGCTGCCTAAAGGCCTCATCTGAACTGCTTTGCTGAGAAGGACTGCTGCCCTCTGACTTTGAAGTGCTCTCCAGGGGCTTGGATTGAGCTTGCCTTCGGTTTTATGAAGTCTCAGTGCCAAAAAGACTTCATCTCTTCAGGAAACTCCTTGTGTGCCGAAAATCAACGCATAGCCTGCCGGATACGACGCACAGCCGTTTTGCGACCGTGAAATCACAGCACAGCTGAGCCGGAATGACACAGCCTGAATCCCCAAGTGAAGAATCGATGTAGCACCAGCCTTGCGGCTGGAAATTTAACGCACAGCCCACCGGATCGACGCACAGCTGAAATGGAATGACGCAGCCCGACTTCCCAAATGAAGAATCGACGCAGCATCTGCTGTGCAACAGAAAATTAGACGCATAGCCTACTGGATCGAAGCCTGTGACTTCTTCCCGCACGCCCAGGATTTTCCCTGCATCGTCCCTGGGCATCAAAAGGATCCTCGCATCGCAGTGAGGAACCAAGAATGCGTGCTGGAAATCAATGCAAAGCCCGTGCAGCATGGAAAGGAACAACGCATCATCTGTACCACGCCAGAAAATCAAACGCACACCCCATTTTCCACACATCTCCTCTGTGGTCTCCGTGCGAGTTATTTTTGACGCAAACCAGGTACTTTGTGCAAGATTTAAGACTCTTTTTAATCTTGCAAATATGATATCTCAACTCGTGCTTATTGAATCTTTATCGTTTTGACCTTAATTTAACCAGATAAATATCTTAGGTTTTTCTAAACCTGGTTGGTGTATTTTTCTGGTGTTTTCACTGTGTTACTTTATGATTTATTGCACAAATACTTTACAAATTGCCTTCTAAGTTAAGCCTGACTGCTCAGTGCCAAGCTACCAGAGGGTGGGCACAGGATAATTTGGATTGTGTGTGACTTACCCTGACTAGGATTGTGGTCCCTATTTGGACAAGGGTGTCCCCATTTCTAACACTGGCGGCAGTAGTGGGATAGGACTTGTGTTTGTGCAGTGACACACAATAGCTATGTGTACACTACCTACCCACAGTTAAAGGTCAATTTGATTAATTCTCTTTTTGCTGCAATTTTTCCTGCTTGACATTTTAATCTAATCCTAAACAACATTTCTCTAGGAGGAGGTGAGAGTTTGACCTAGCTAAGCTTGAGACATACAGTGTCAGCCAGATGAAAGGGTTCTGCAAGGGGATGGGAGTACCTACCCGGGGCTTATCTCCAAGGAGGAGTACCAAAAGGCACTGAGTGCCTGGGCAGAAGCCTGTTCACAAGAGAATGGTGATGAGTGAGAGGATAGCTCTCCAGAGGATTTGACAATAGCAGTGGGGGATGACACCCTTGGATCTGTGCCCCCTCTAGACCAGGGAGCAGTGTCTCAAGTCACGGCCACACCACAGAGGAAAGGAGAGAGGAGAGAGTTTCAACTGCAGTTGGCCAGATTAAATATGGATGAGAAGAGAGCAGACAGTGAGTAAGATGAGAGGAGGGCTGAGGTTGCAGCTGAAAGGGCCTTGGCTGAAAAGAAACTACTTCTGGCTCACAAACTGAGTCTTAAAGAGCTGGACCTCAAGTCTAGACAGTCTGAGTCCAGCAGTGATGGTGTGAGCATACATACATGACCTGCTGGAGGCAAAAAGGTTTGTATACCCAAGAATGTGGTGCCTAGCTATGTGGTGGGAGATGCCATTGATAAGTGGTTTGCTGCATATGAAGTTACACAAAGGGCTCATGGGGTTCCTGAAGAGCAGGGGGCAGGCTTGTGGAAACACATGCCCATACCTGGGATGGACACACTTCTTACACTAGAGGTTGGAGATCTGAACAAGTATGCCCCTATGAAAGCCATTCTGACTGCCAAGTTTGGGCTGACCCCTGAAAACTATCACCAGAAATTCAGGGACAGTACCAAGTTCTCCAACCAAACTTGGGTAGACTTTGATTCTTCTAGCAAGGCACTGAGTAGATGGGTGTGGGGCAGTAAAGTGGATGATTATAAGGGTTTATATGATTTGATCCTGAGAGAACATATGCTCAATATTTGCTTTATAGAGTTGCGCCAGTACCTGATTGACTGTAAGCTGACTGGTCGCAGAAAACTTGCTGAGGAGGCGGACCTTTGGGCTAGCACCAGAGTGTCCAAAAAGGTATCCAGGCGGACACCCACAAAGGTGGTCAGGGATCCCACCAGAAGAAAGAGGAGATAGAAAAACTTAAAAATAAGGAGTTCTCAAAAGGCCCCCAAAATAATTCCCAAGGGAGTAGTCGTAACCAGTCCCAGTCTGATTCTAAAAAGAAAGGGTTTCTTGACCATAAGACAGGGAGGTTTGTACCTCTTTGTGCAGAGTTCTCCAAGTATGGTCACTCTAAGGGTAACTCCAACTGTCCCAAGAGGGCACAGCCACCCACTGGAGGGCTGAAACCTGGGTTGGCTTGTGTAGCGCACAGGGAGGAGGTAATCCCAGTTAGCTTTGGGGAACAGATAGAGGTAACCCTAGTGTCCCTGGGGGATGCAGAGATGGTGCCAAAAGCCCACATGCCTGCAAATATTACCATGTATAGGCAATGGGTCACCTTTAATGGGCAATGGTTGGAGGCTCTGTGTGACACAAGAGCCAGCATGACTACTGTCAGGGGTCAGCTGGTGTCAGCAGAGAAGGTCCTCCCAAACACATTCCACCAAGTCACAGTCACTGACAATCGCGAGAGCCACCTACTGGTAACTCTGGTTCCCTTTGAATGGGGAGGGGGTCTCTGGTACTCCAAATGTAGCTGTAAGTCCTACCATGCCTTTAGATTGTCTGTTAGGCAATGACCTTGAGCGCACTACCTGGAAGGAGGTAGATCTAACATCTCACTTGAAAATGTTGGGATTGCCTGAGTGGGTCTACATGACCACAAGATCCATGGCTACCCGGGAAGGGAGTCAAGGGCGTGTGGAGCCAGGAAGAAAGGCACAGACAGCTGCAAAGGAGAGGGGCAAGGGGCGCAGGAAACCGGTCCTAGAAGTTCCCGCAGTGGTTCATGGGGTCCCGGAGAAGGAGGCCCCCGAGCCAACCGGGCAGGACATTGCTGCCCTAGGTGACCTGCCTGAGTTTGGTGGCTGGTAAGTTGAGTATGGGTCCACCAGGGAAGAATTCTGCAAGGAGCAGAAAGAGTGGCCCACTCTTGAGGGTTTGAGGCAACAGGCCTCGGCTCAAGCAGCAGGGGAAGCCTCTGGTGATCACCTTATATATTCGAAGAATGATCTCCTTTACACCCACTTTTATTGGCCCGAATGCGGACGGCCTCAGATGCATTCTGTAGGTCCTGTCCCACCTGCCAGGCCAGTGGGAAGACATGGAAAAAGCTCTAGGTCCCCCTGATCCCACTCCTCATCATTGGCATCCCCTTTGAAAGGGTGGGCATCGATGTCATTGGTCCATTGGAACCCAAACCTGCCCTAGGCAAAAGGTTTATCCTGGTTTTGGCAGACCATGCCACCTCCTACCCAGAGGCAATTCCTTCTGAGTGACCAGAACTCTGATGGGGATATTTACCCGTCTGGGATTCCCAAAGGAGATTGTGTCTGACAGGGGCACAACCTTCATATTTGCATACATGAAGTCCATGTGGGATGACCTATAAGTTCGGATCGACACACAGCTGAACCCGGAATGACACAGCCAGACTTCCAGAGTGAAGAATCGATGGAGCGCCTGCCGTGCGACAGAAAATTTGATGCATCGCATACCGGATCGATGCAACGCCTGTGACTTCTTCCCACATGCCCAGGATTTCCCCGCATTGTCCCTGGGCATCAAAAAGATCTCTGCATCGCAGCGAGGAACCAAGACTGCATGCCAGAAATCGATGCAAAGCCTCCTGCAGCATGGAAATAAACCACATATCGTCTGTGCCGCGCCGGGGAAAAAGCGGCGCACACCCTATTTTTCCACACATCTCCTCCTCTGAGGTCTCTGTGCATGTTATATTGGATGCAAACCAGGTACTTTGAGCAAACAACAGAAAACTGTTGATTTTTAAGATTCAAGACTCTTTTTAATCTTGCAAAAGTGATTTATCAACTTGTGCTTATTGAAGCTTTATCGATTTGACCTTAATTTAACCCGATAAATATCTTATATTTTTCTAAACCTGTGTGGTGTATTTTTCTGGTGTTTTCACTGTGTTACTGTATGATTTATTGCACAAATACTTTACACATTGCCTTCTAAGTTAAGCCTGACTGCTCAGTGTCAAGCTACCAGAGAGTGGGCACAGGATAATTTGGATTGTGTGCGACTTACCTGACTAAGAATGTGGTCCCTATTTGGACAAGGGTGTATACCTCTGCGAACCAGAGAACCCATTTTTAACACCAAGGCCTAAACTCCCTTTCGCTATATATAATCACCTCTAAGGTAGGTCCTAGATATCCCCATGGGTTGGTTGCTGTGTATGTAAAAGGTAGGACATATACTTTTAACTGTTACATATCCTAGTAGTCACCTTTGTTTTTCACGATTGTGAGTGCTGCTCCTCTCATAGGTTTGCATTGGGAATTCTCTTATATATGTCTAAATTGTAATTTCTGATCTGTGAAGAGTAGCATGGGCATGTTTGAAATGGTAGTGAGAAATACTGTGTACTATTTTAAATGGATTATACATTACTATTTTAGAAATTGCACTTTTAGATAGTGGGCAATTCTCTGAGCTTATATCTCTAGTGCTTTGCAGCTTGACTCCAATCCATGCCTATGGCAGAGTGACAGCTACATTTGGTACATACTTTCCAGACAGCCATAACACAGGAGGGGGTGGATGTGACAGAAGAGGCATCTGCATACTGATAGTCATCCTGTGCTGGGGAGAGGTAGGGTCGTTAACACCTTATATGTCAATAGGGTGTGTCCTATCCTCACACAATGGGCTGATTACCCCCACTGATGTCTGGAGATAGGGCTGGGTTGAAAGAGGGTTGTGTTTCACATGAAAGGGTTCCTTTGAAGTCACCCCCTGAACAAAGACGTTTTTGAGTATATGTATAGGTGCTCCGATCCCTTGATTTTAGAGCACTTTTGGAACTGGGATTGGACATCTTCCAGAAGGACTGCTGAGCTGCTAAATGACTCATCTGAACTCCTCTTCTGTTGTTGCCCTTCTACCTGCTGATGCTGGGTGGCATAGAGACTGGATAGATTTCGGCTTGTTGCCTTGCTGCCCCGTGACTTTGGACTACCTAGGCATTGCTGTACTGCCAGGAGAAACCACCATTAAGTGCCTTACTTTGCTGGCCTCCCTGACCACTGCTGCCTGCTTTGTGTTCCCCTCAGTGTTCTCCCATGGGCCAGCGTGGGATTATTGTTGTTCATTTGCTGCACCTGGCCCTTGAACTATAGCCTCTGGGGAGCACTATATCTTGTACTTGTGACTGAAAGTAGCGCATGGAGAGTGCTTAATCTTGTTATTACCTTATTGGTGCCCCACTAGCACCTGGTGAGCGCTTTATACTTTCACCGTATGTTTTCAAGTCTAGCCCATAGTGAGTGCTTTAGGGTTGTCTTGTTCCAATGCGGGTGGAGTGCCTAATCACTTGTGCAAGATCGTCCCCTACTGCGAGAAGCCCAGACAGAAGCACAGACCACAGAGAGAAGCCCTCTAAGTGTGGTATCGACCTCAGTACATCAAACAAGGATCACCTCTGGCAAGCCGGTGCATGGCAAGAGCATGTGGAGGTTTCCCCTTCCACTCAGGAAGATATTAAATCTCTGTGGCTGCACTGCAAGATCACGGGCAGCCAAGTTTGAAACTGGAGGGCTAGGTCTGCCCAATCATCTGTCCAACCCAGTGGGGAGCTCTGTAGCCGCTCCATTCTGCCTTGGCAAATGGCCTTGTTACTTCTTCCAGGCCCACAGGGATGTTGCCAGGGGGTTGTTTGGCACCTGTAGCAGCTGCGCTGTGTGCTCACTGGCAGCTGCATTTTATTTACCCTGCACACAGGGAGACCCAGCAAGGTCTCCCCGCTCTCATCTACAGTGTTTATACTCCCCCTAACCTTTTGAACACTCTGCGCTGAAGTAGTGGATCACCATGGCAACACCCTCAGGAGAAGCAAAGGGCTGCCTCTGTGACAGCTCACACAAATTACCATATTTATAGCATAATAACAGCACAGGGTCGCTAGGCCTAAGCCTGTATTGTTATTTGGGGGATTCATGCAGTTGTGTCGATTTACGATGCATCATGTGTGTAGCACCTAAAACCAGGTTGCATTACTCCCACAAGCGTAGTGACCTATGTAACTTACATGTCTTTCCACTTGCATTTCTTGAGCAGAGTATGTAATTCGTACGGTATTGAACCCTATGCTCTTTTGTGGATACCTTGTGATTCCTGCCTCTATGGGGACAGGTGGTGATTTGTAGGTTGATATTACCTAGCCTGTTATAACTCATGCTCTACAAATTTACTAATGCCATGATGCCTATACAGTTGATTCTTGGGTCACCAGGGTTACACGTGCTATGTTAGCGAATGCACAATTTATACATCACTTGTGATATGCATTGTTGTTGGTCTATGGGATACATTTACAATATACGAAACATTTTTATATATACTCTGTGTGGAGTCGCTTTTGTGGTGTATTTTAATGTGACACTGGTGTGAGTGTTGCACAAATCCTTCACACATGACCTCTGGAGATAAGCCTGACTGCTCTGTGACAAGCTACCAGGGGATGAGCACAGGTTATCTTTGGCGTGTAACTTACTTGCCCTGACTAGAGTGGTGGGTTCTGCCTGGCTTAGGTGCTGACTCTAGCCAACCAGAAACCCTATTTCTAACACTTGGGTAAAAAAGCTGCCCGAGTCCTTAGTACTAGGTGATTTAGAACAGATGCAATGAAAGTGGCTGCAGATTGTTCATGATACAAGCTGACGTAATCTCAATGAGAAAGACAGTTTCAGAGTCAGGAGACACAGGCTCTCATCGTGACATTGGCGGTAAATGGCACTTACCGCCACGGTGACGGGCGCCAACATACTGCCGCGGTGGCGAATATCCGTTCGCCATATTATGACGCACACATACCAAACCAACAGAATACTGCCACATACACAAATCCGCCAGCCCAAAGGTCAGTGTTAAAGTGTCAGTACAAACACCCATACCGTTAAGCCAACAAAACAATACCCACCACATTATGAATCACCACGGCGGACATTCAATGGCGATAAACCATTGGCGGTACACACAGATGCACTCAGAATGGCCACCCAAATACATAACAACACAACATTGGCCTAACTGAAAATAACACATCTGACACTGATACACACACCACAACCACCCACCCACAGAATTATAAAACACACACCCAAATTACCCACAACCCTTTATGAATACCAATATTTGCCACAAGACTAACACGAAGACCACTGAGACAACTACGCACACACACTACAAACACCCATCCATCCGTCACGCACCCCACATCCCACCACATCACTTAACACCCTCTGCACAACCCACACCACACAACACCCATGTCCCAACTAAGGCACCCCCTTTGACAGATGAGTTGTGGGTCATGGTGGAGGAAATAGTAAGGGTAGAGCCGCAGCTGTTTGGAGCACAGGTACAGCAAAAATCCATTGCCAGGAAGATGGAGCTATGGCGGAGAATAGTGGGCAGGGTGAACGCTGTGGGACAGCATCCAAGAACAAGGGATGACATCAGGAAGAGGTGGAACGACCTGGGGGGAAGGTACGTACCGTGGCAGCAAGGCACCAGCCCGCCATCCAGGGGACTGGCAGTGGACCCCTACTTCCTCCCCCACAGCTCACAGCATAGGAGAAGCAAGTCTAGGCAATACTGCATCCTGAGGGAGTCACTGGAGTAGCTGGAGGACTGGACACTGGTCAGGCAATATTTAATACTCATCAACCCCCCATACCTGCATGCCATCACACCCCCTCACCCTTACTCCCATCACTCTACTCCATCCCACACACTGCACCTACACACCTGACTAACCCCGATGCCAAGCCCTGCTTGCTATACCAATGCATGGACAGCCATCTCAGCCCTGCATGTGCACCCATTACCAAAGCATGCACAGCATGGAGAACTAACGATCCCACAATACATTACCATAAACAAACAGAGGTGGCAGGCCAACATCAAAAATAGAGGGGAAGCTACGGATGTACAATATGTCACAGACATGAAGTATAATACACCACTTACATCCCCACAGGTGCACCAGCCAATGTCAGCGGCGAGGAGGTGCCACGACTATCCAGTCCCCCAACAGAAAATGTCCCCAGTGATGACAGTAACTCTGGACTTCAGGATCTGGATGAACTACCTGGCCCATCAGGGACCATTGGTCAGTTGGTCACCCCAACCCACTCACAGTCCACCAGAGAGCCTCCCCCATCAGTATCCACCCAACATCCCCACACCTCTGTCCACAGGACACATCAATCAGCAGTGTGCCCACCTGTACAGGGACACCAGTCCACACCTCACCCCCAAGACAATCAGTGACCTGGGGTCAGTGGCAGTGGGTACACCATTCAGGGGACAGAGGCACAGGGGAACAGGGACACTGGGAGAACCGCTGTGTGCCAGGGGGAGGACAGGTCCAGGGAACTGACTCTCCTGGAGGCACTCACTAATGTCCTGGGGGCTTACCAACAATCCCAGGACAAGATGGGTCAGATCCTTACTAACATGCAGGAGAACAAGCAACTGCAGGAGGTACACCATCAGGAGATGAGGGAGGATTTGCAGGCCCCCAACACCACCATGGTCTCCATATATGGCAGATATGGCCAACATCATGAGGGAACGGACAGCACACCAGCAGGCCCCTACCACTAGCCAGTCTACTGACCAGCCCACCACTTCCGCTGCAGCTAGTGGGCAGGAGGCTCTGCCACAGGACCCACAGGCCACCAGCACCTCTCCCCCTGCAGAAGGTGAACCACTCGGCAAACGTTCCCTGCGACCCAGACAGAAGCCAGAGACACTTACCAAGACCACTGCCAGGAAATGAGACCCTCCTGAATGTCCCCCCTGTGTCCCACCCTGTCACCTTGTCCACTTTGAACTGCCTTTGCTCCCCTTCCTATGGCCCATTGGACACTGGTCCTGTGCTACAAACAGACTGGAACAGTACCCTGGACTGTCCTCAACCATCACCCCATTCCATGCACTTTTTCGTCAATTATTTGCACTACAATAAACACCCCTGAACACAACTTGAGTGTCTTATGTGATGACAATGTGCATGAAAGGAAACAGTCACATCTAGTGCAAATAATCTGAACACTGTGATAGCATACATTTCATTACCTCTAGCTGTCTGTTGTAATCACATCAGTACACCGGTGTTATATCCCCAACATCTGCAAAATGAGAAGCCATAGGTGACAGTAAGTAGAGATGCAAAGAAAGCGAATGCTATCCTGCTACTGCCACACAGAAAACATCAATAATCAGAGGAATGGTCAGTTCCACTGTCTCACCTGTGTCCCATTGGAAGTATTGACATACAACTGATCATTTGCTGTCCACATCCTCATCCTCTGCATTCTCATCCTCACTGTCCTCAGGGTCCACCGCTGCCACAGGAGCATTTCCAGTCTTCTCCTCCTGCAGATAAGGCACATGTTGTCTGAGGGCCAGGTTGTGCAACATGCAGCATGCCACTACTATCTGGCAGACCTTCTCGGGTGAGTACCACAGGGATCCATCTGTCAGATGGAGGAATCTGAACCTGCTCTTCAGGAGGCCAAAGGTCCTTTCAATAATTCTCCTGCTTTGCCCAAGTGCATCATTATACCGATTCTCAGCCCCTGTCCGGGCATTCCTCACAGGGGTCAGGAGCCACAATAGGTTTGGGTAGCCAGAGTCACCTGCAAGTATTGAGGGACAAACATTAGCCTTACACAATGGTATGGGGTTAACACCAGAAGGTATACACTGATATACATTGGGTGGGGAGTCAGGCTCACCAATTAGCCAGACCCTGTGTCTCTGTAGTTGTGCCATCACATGTGGGATGCTGCTATTCCTCAGGACGAAGGTGTCATGCACCGACCCAGGATACTTCGCAGTGACATGTACTGGTCAGCCAGGCACACCATTTGCACATTGAGAGAGTGGAAATTCTTCTGATTCCTGAACACCTGTTCATTGTGGCAGGTGGGGACAAACGCAACTTGTGTACCGTCAATCGCCCCAATAATATTGGGTATGTGTCCCACTGCATAGAATCTTGCCTTCAGAGGGGCCAAATCTTCCACCTGGGGGGAAGCAATCTAGCTGCACATGTGTTTCACCAGGGCAGACAAAACCCTTGCCAGCATGATTGAGAACATTGGTTGTGACATTCCTGCTGCCAAGCCCACTGTCACTTGAAAAGACCCAGTTGCCAGGAAATAGAGCACTGGTAGAACCTGCACAAGCGGGGGGATCTCAGTGGGATGACGGATAGCTGGTATCAGATCAGGCTCCAATTGAGCACATAGCTCTGTGATAGTGGCCTGGTCCAGTCTGTAGGTGAGTATTATGTGCCTGTCCTCCAGTGTAGCCAAGTCCACAAGGGGTGTGTATACAGGATCTTGTATCCTCCTCCGATTGCTCCGCAGTGGCAGGTATCTAAGGAACACAAGAGTGAGTAGGGTGTCACAACTTGAACAATGGAACCACCACCTCAGTGTACATAGAGCAGTAATGTGATGGGACAATGGGAATGGTAGTGTATATAAAATTATAGAAATGACGCAGTTCTCGTTTACCTGAATGTTGTCCACCACCATAAAATGGCGACCGCCTGTCCTGTATGTAGGGACAGGAGGACGTGAGGTAACTCCGCCGGCGTTGGGCGTCATGGCAGAAGGCGGTCTTGCACCGCCAAGCTATTCCACATTGGCTAATATGTGGCTCTATGGAGTACAGTGGCCAATGGGGATCACCGGCGGCGGTGATGTTGTGCACCGCCGCAGACGTGACCTCCATTTTCTGTCTATAACCTCACTTGATTCCTGACTTTCCACAGGACAACACCTACACTGTGTGTGCTGCTGTGACCTGTGTCAAGATCCTGCCATGGCCCGTGTGATCGGGGAAAGGGCCCCTGCCTTCACTTCGGAGGAGTTGGAGCGCTTGGTGGATGGGGTCCTACTCCAGCATGGACAGCTGTATGGGCCTATAGGCCAACAGGTGAGTACACATTGGGCACGATGCATGTGACAAGGTTGCATTGAGATGTGTGTGCAGGCATTGTGTTATTGGGAGGGTGGTATGTCTGGTGGTAGTATACATGGTGGGCGCTGGGTGATGTGTGTGCCAATGGAGATGGAAATGGGATTTGTGGGCCATATGTGTGACAGGCTGGACTGTATGTGTAATGGTGTCCTCCTGTATGTTTTTCCTCTGCAGGCCAGCGCCCATCAGAAGAAGGGATTGTGGTGTGCCATCGACAAAGACGTGCGGACCTTGGGGGTCTACAGCAGGCAGAGCATCAACTGTAGGAAAAGGTGGGAGGACCTGAGACGCTGGGCCCGAAGAGTGTGGAGGCCCAGCTGGGGGTGGCCTTCCAACGTGGGCAGGGTGCCCGTCAGAAGCTGACCCTCTTGATAGCCCACATACTGGCAGATGCTGGATGGGCACTTGAGCGCATCACAGCAGCCACAAGGGAGTGAGTACAGTGGCCATTACAACTATAATTGGAAGGTAGCATGGGATCTTGGTGGTGGGTGGGTGTCAGTTAGTGGGTGCCCCTTAATGCCAGGTCAGAAATTGCAGTGTGATCCAGCTCAAGGGTAATGGTTGTACTGCTAGATCTGGTAACCTAGCTAGGTTGCATTCCATGTCAGACAGGGCTTAGTGACTCCCAGGAGGGGTGCAGTTTGCGGGTGTTTGCTCTCATCTTCCTGTGGTACCTAACCAATGGAATTCCAGTGCAATGCATGGTGCTCAATCCTAATCCCTGTGTGTGACGGTAATGTGTGTGTGCCATCTGTGGTGTTGGTGCTGCACTTGACCTAGTGCTTCCTTTCCCCCCCCTTTTTTAGGGGCTTTAGGGGCAAGCGCAAAGTGCTCTGTCCCCTGTGGTAATCTCTCTTTGGGCTTCCAACCACACCCATGTCACGTCAGTCACTTTCATTGGTTTGTGGGCTTGCCTTTTAAAATCTGCTTGCTTTCATTTGTGAAAGGCATTCATACGTTATGCCTTTTCCGGTGTTTAGCCCACCTAACACAGCACCGGTAAACTACTGAAAACATACGAGGCTCGATGTTTTCAGCATGATTTCCTGACTACTTTATCTGTTTATTTTCCAAGCAGTGCGATTGCGCTGTTTTTTTGGGGGGTTTTCAATTTCAGAACAATCGCGCTGCATTTTACATAGTGCGATAGTGCTGTTTTTTTTTTCTTTTAATTTGTTTGGCATGAAAAGTCCAGTTAGGAGTTTACAACGCTAATAGCTCTAACTCGAGCAAATGCGAGACCCGTTGCATTGAAAATGCTTGTTTCTTCGGTCATCCTGTCCATGTGTGCATTAGCATCATCTGGCAGAGGAGGAGGGGCACCGGCGACAGAGGGAGCTGCATCCCAAAGGACCCAGGAGGCACAATCCACTGACGCTGAGGAGACCAGTGGGATGGAGGGCGAGGGGAGCACCACGGCAGAGACAGGAGGTGACAACACTGACTCTGGTTCCTCCCCCCATGGAAGCTCCCTGGTGGTGGACACGACTGGGACCACCCCAGCTACAGCCACCACACCCCCGTACCAGCACCGCCCTCCTAGTAGCCCCTCACCGAGTTGCCCGTGCCCACTCACCCAGGAGGGTGGGCATCTTCTTTGCCCCAGGTACTTCAGGCCCTGCCCCAGTGAGCCCTGCTGCCCTCATTGCGAAGGCTATTGACCTCCTCAGATCCATCTCTGTAGGGCAGACAACCATTGTGAATGCCATCCAGGGGCTGGCATCCCAGCTGCAGCAATGCAATGGATTCATGGAGGGCATGCACGGTGGATTGGCGGCCCAACAGAGATCATTCCAGTCTCTGGCCTCCTCTATGATGGCAGCCATTGTCCCTGTTTCTACCGTCCCCCCTCCAACTACCACTTCCCAGTCCCAATCTCCACAACCCCAACCCATCCCATGCACACATACAGACAAGCATGCACACAAAACATCACACAAGAGAGGCACAGACAAACACAGGCAGCACATTTCAGGCCCCAAGCACTCACACAAACAGACAGTTGCACACACAACTCCACTGTCTTCCCCTCCTCCTCCCTCACTCTCACCTCCGCACTCTCACCTGCATGCATTGATTCAACAGCCACCACCACAACAAGCAGCACACACACCTCACTTGCAGACACCTCCACAACATCCATCCACACGTCCCCCGTGCCCTCTCCCACCCTGTCTGCCCCCACCTCCTAAGAGACACAAACGCACACACACAGACACCCATCAGCCATCCACCTCACATCAGCACACTGCCCATGCACCCAAGTCCAGCAGACATACACCTCCAACAACCACTCCCTCAACCTCCACTCGCATCCCTCCTTCCTCATCCCGCCACACCGTCCTTAAGAAGCTTTTCCTTGCCCAACTTGACTACTTCCCTCCTCCTCCACCCCCATGTTCTGCCCATAAGAGCAGGGTCACAACGACCCAGCCCAGCACCTCAGCCAATCAGACCACGGGGACAGTGGAGGCACCTCCTAGTTGTGTTGGCAAGAAAGGAAAGGATCCCACTCCACCTCCCAAGAAAAGGAAGGATCCCACTCCACCACCCAAGAGAGGGAAGGATACCACTACACCACCCAAGAAAGGGAAGGATCCCACTACCAACTAAGAGAGTCAAGAGGCCCCCTCCAACATCAGTAGGCAAGGAGCCCCACCTTCAACTGGGACAAAGTAGCCCTCACCTCCAGCTGGGACACATCAGCCCTCACCTCCAACTGGGACACAGCAGCCCTCACGTCCAACTGCGACACAGTAGCCCTCAATCGGGAAGCAGCAGCCCTCACCTCCAGCTCAGACAAAGTAGATCTCACCTCCAGCTGGGGCACAGCAGCCCTCATCTCCAGCTGGGGCCAGCAGCCCTCACCTCCAACTGGGACACAGCAGCGCTCACCTCCAGCTCAGACACAGTAGCCCTCACCTCCAACTGGGACACAGCAGCCCTCACCTCCAACTGGGACACAGCAGCCCTCACCTCCAACTGGGACACAACAGCCCTCACCTCCAACTGGGACACAGCAGCCCTCACTTCCAACAGTGGGAATGTAGGCCACCCTCCAGGGACTGTTGTACAAGGAGCCCCCTCCAGAACTAGTGGGCAAGCTCCCCACCTCACAGACTGTGACCTTGCACTCCCCAGCAATGTGAAATGGGCATGGAGCCCCCTCCAGAATCAGTGGGAAAGTACCCCACCTCAGAGACTGACCTTGCACTCCCCAGCATTGTGAAATGGGCATGGATCCCCCTCCAGAACCAGAGGGGAAGTACCCCACCTCAGAGACTGTGACCTTGCACTCCCTAGCAATGTGAAATGGGCATGGATCCCCCTCCAGAAACACTGGGCATGTTCCCCACTTCAGCTGAGGTGATCCCCACCCCCCTTCCCCTGAGGTGACAGGCCATTCCCAACATGATGCCCTTGCACAGTGTAGTGCGGATTTCATTTGGGAACAAGTTGGGCCTTGGACTGTGCCCTGTGGCCATGTGGGCCTTTTGTACTTGCCATTGGCCCTTTCTGAACTGTGACTCATATTTCTCTTGTCACATGGACAATATGGTGGCTGTTGCCATCAAATTACACTATCAGTTCTGGCTAATAGTTGTCCTTGCATTATTATGACATGTGTCCTGTGAGACTGGTTTTCATTTGCAGCTGGTTGTTTGTATGGTGTGTGTGTGTGTGTGTATGTTATGTGTAGGCATGTGTGTGTGTCACTCTCTTTTTCTTCCCTCCCTCCCTTGTATGCTAGGCAGCTGTGCTCACCATCGTCGTTGGTGTTCCAGGTGGAGCATGGTGTAGACGAGCATCGGGAAGACTTGAAGATCCAGTTCCATGGCAGCATTGGTCTTTTCTCTGTCTCTGATGGTGAGTCTTCTGTCTTCTCTTTCCGCCAGGGTTTTGATGGCACTGATACAGCCCCCCCGAAACTGTGGCGGTTTGCTATGTCATAATATGGTGGGCGGTACCTTGTCTTTCCCTGGCTGTTGATGGCTACCGGCATGGTCAGTCGTGTTAACGCCCTGGCGGTCTGTGTGGTACATTGGCTGTCTATGGGAGTTATCACCGCCATGGTAATATTTTGGAGGTAATTACCGCCAGCCTGTTGGCGGTATTACCGCCACTTTAACAGTCACCGCCATTGCCATAATGACCACCACAGTAAGTAACTATGCATAGGTTCAAAGGGTGTATGCATAAGAAAGGTAAAGGCCAGGCTAAGGTCCCAGTGGGTCATCACAAATTGTCTTTGTAGGGATCTGGGTTCTGGTTGCAGTGCCCACCACATTTTGCTTGGTTTTTAGATGCAACTTCGACTGAAGTGCACTGGGTTCCTGCTAACCAGGTCCCAAGTGCCAGTGTTCCTTCCCTAAAACAAGACACCTGGTCATTTTATCCCCAAGTGACCAGGCCGTTCAGCTCCCTATAAGTCCCTATTGATTAGTACCCCTGGTACCTAGAGCATGGGTACTGAAAAGATCCCCTCAGAGCTGCAGCACAACTTATGCCACTCTGAGGGACCCAGCACCAACCTTTTGCTGACTGCCATTGCAGGCTGTGTGACAAGATCCTCCCAAAATTGAAAACAATGCATGCTAAATATGTAAGTCACCCCTCTAGCAGGCCTTACAACCCTAAGGCAGAGTTCATTATATTACATGTGAGGGCATATATGCATGAGCAAATACGCTCCTACTATGCCTTTGTCGATTCCTAGACATAGTAAGTGTGTACAGGGAAGCCATTTTAAATGCATGTGCTGGACTGATCACTACCAGTTCTCCAGCTACATGATAGCTTCTTGGAATCCTGGGATGTTTGGTAGCACACGTCTCAGAATAAGAAACCCACAGTGTTGGATTTATAAATAAATGCACACAAAGGACACCTTAGAGATGCCTCCTGGAAACCTCCCATCTACTAGTGTGTTGAATGACTGCTCCTGACCAGTTCAACCAACACATACACGTTTTTTGACCCTGCGGTAAAAGCCAGTGCTCTTCAGGCCCAGAGACAAAAGCCTGCACTGTGCAGAGGTGTTACCCCCTCTCCCAGGCATGATGGAAATTCCAGGGTGGGAAGCTTCAAAGGCCTTGCCACCTTTGTAATGCGACCAAGGTCTCTTCGGATGGTGGAGATGACTAACCTCCCTGTCCTGACCCCACTTTTGGCGGGAGCACAGGCAGGAAAATGTGTTAAATGAGGAGGAGTGCCCACTTTATGCCAGTCCCACCCATAAGGTGGGCAAGCTGAAGTGGACACTACTTTTTAAAATCTTGTTTGGAAGGAATTAGTGACTAGGGTTAGGGTTATGCCCCCTTCACAGCGGAAGAGGTCATAAAAAGGGTACAGTCACCCTAAAGATGAGTAGCCCATTGGCTACCACCTGGCATTCCCTGCAAAGCCCCTAAATTCAGTATTTAGGTGGCACCCCTGAACCCTAGAACTAAGATTCCTGATGACCTAAGAAGAGCCAGACACTACAGAGTCGCATCAGCAGAGAAGACTGCAGAAACCAAATAACTTGGCCCCAGCCCTACCGGCCTGTCTGCAACCCTTAACGATTCTCCACCAAAGATGACCCATCCTGCAGCCCAGCGACCTCCAAAGCTTTAGGAGGACTGCCTGTCTTCGAGACAAGATCTGCTAAGAACAGCGGACCTGTTCAAGAAGAAACCAGCTTTAAAAGAAAAAAAACTCTGCCCTTCTGGGTCCACCTCTGCATCCAACGTCCACAACCCGAGTCCAAGTGGCCCACTTGTCCTGTAAAGGTTCCCCATCGATTCTGATTCTGAGTCCACTGTGGGCTGACCCCTACCGGACTCTCCCTCAAAGCCTGCAGCCTCAAACCGAAGACTCCACCTGACTACAACCTTACCATTAAGCTGTTCACGACACCAAAGGACACCCCTGCACCCGGAGCCCCTGGGCCTTGAGGAGCTGCACTGTCGATGTCCCTACATCCCCTAGCATCAGAAAGTACCTGGTTAGCTGTGGGTTTTCTTCATTCCTGCACCTGGCCCAAGCCTGCAGCCTTTTTCCAAAACTGATACCCCCCTTAACTGATTTGCATTGGTCAGTGTTGGTACTCTGCACCCAGCCGCCCCTGTGCCTCTGAGGATGTAAGTTTGGAGCTGCCTTGTGGCCCCCTTTTTGCTTACTTTAACCACGGGAGATCGACCCCTGACACCGCTTTACTCACCTTTGAGCAGCGCATCATCGCTCAGCCCCACTCTTTATTGGTTAACATTGGGCACCGGACTCCGCATTTGACTTCTCCATCTGGCTGCCACTGTGCTGCTGTGGGTGCACACTTGGTACTGATTTGAATCTTGCCTGGTATTGACCTAAAACCCCAATGACTGGATTTGTAAGTCATGTACTTACCTGCAAAACTGCATTTAGGGTTTCCTCCCATAGGTTAACATTGCTGAACTGAAAAATTGCATTAAGTGCTGATTTTCGAAACTGAAAAGCATTTATGCTTATAAGCCTACCTACCTGATTACAAAGTTTTTGGGTTTTAAACATATATAAAAAGAAATGTTTGTTGTTTTTTTAATTGGTCTTGGATTTATTCTTTGAGTGTGTCTCTCATTTATTTCCTCAGTGAGTACAACAAATGCTTAGCACTACCCTCTGATAAGCCTAACTGCTCGCCCACACTACCACGAAATAGAGCATTAGTCCTGTCTACTTGTGCCTCTGGAATACCAAGTGGGGATCCACTGGACTCTCTGCACAGTGTACTTCATTTTAGCACACTACGTAGAGAGCCAGCTTCCTATCGTGGGCGGGAACACATGCATAAATCTTTGATGAATAGCATCACAGCGGATGATTTAAAAAAGGACAGCTGGTTTTGCAAACATAAAAAGGCTTTGCTGGGTTAAAGACAAAACAAACCAGAGATTATCTGAGAAATTTGCTTGCAAAAGGTCTGCATCTTGGGCACCACACCAGCCTACCAATTTGTCCAGCACTACAAATAATACATTTTGTGGAAGAGTGTTTGCCAATTCAAATGCAGTCAATTGCGGCTGCTCAATCTCCATACATGGAGGTGCAAGTTCTGGATGCTTGCATGAAGGACTCTGCCCTAGTCTACTCAGGCTCAGGAGTTCCCGGTGGCACAATCTACAGGCCCTATCCGGGGCAATTATGTTGACTTGGGCCCTGTCACTATTGATCTTCTTCAGAACCTGGGACAGGAGCGGTAACGGAGAGAAGGCGTATATGAGTCCCTCTTTCCATTTTAATTGGAATGCATATCCTAACCAGTGCTCTGGCTGAAAACCTAATTCATAAAATAATTGATACTGCTTGTTCTCGATATTGGTGAATCGATTTAGCCACAGCACTCCTCTCGGATTGAACAAGACTTATGCCACCTTTCGGGTACCAAGAAGGATGTTTTGCTGCTCCAGCCAGGCACAAAACCTCTTGCCACTGGTCTTAGGACCCGACTCTGCCCTGCTTATTGCAGTACTATATGGCGGTCCATGAGAACCTGCACCAACCTCCCCATAAGAGACGGCAGGTAAGCCTTTATGGCCAAACAAATGTCCTGCAGCTCAAGTAGGTAGCTGGCTCTCTACCAGAGACCCAAGGCCTTTGATCGCCATCTCTCCTAGGAAACTTCCTCAACCCAGTAGCGATGCATCCTTAACAATTTACTTTAAGTGGAGAGAAGACAGTTGCCTGCGCTATTCAAGTTCTGAACTGTCAGCCAGCACTGCAGAACTTGGACTGTCTCGTTCAAGACCCAGATGAGGCTCGGAGAGGCAGCATTAATGCTGAGCTTACTAGGATTTCAGGTTTGATTTCATGGCCAGCATGCACCACCCGATGTAGTTCAGGAGGATGCTGAGGATAGGAGGCAAAGAAGCCTTAGTGGCATTCTCTCTGGGATCCCGGAACAGAACAAAAATATCAGAATAATAACCTGTATGGTCGGTGGCAGTGGAGTAAAGGTATTGAACCTCAACGTATGCAGGACTGCCCCAATGAATGGAACCCTCAGTGAGAAATAAGGTTGGACTTCAGCTCAGTTACAGTGAACAAGGATGTTACGAGTCCTGCCGCCCTCCGCAGGAGGTATATGACTGGCCAGTCATCCAGGTATGAGAATATGGAAACTCTCAACCTCTGAAGATGAGCAGTGACTCCATGATTTCTGTGAACAGCCAGGGTGAAGGTTAGACCAAAGGGGAGCACAGCAAATTGAAAGTGCTCCTGGCCCACCTTGAACCACAGGTAACACCCAGGGGACAGCAGGGTGAGTATTCAATAAATATGTAGCCTGTAAGTCCAAGGGCACCATTTAGTCTCCTGAGTCCTGAGCATAAGGGATCTGAACCAATGTGAGCTTTTTGTTTTTCTGTAAGAAGACAATCGAGGTTCAAAGGTCCAGGTTAAACCTGAGTCCACCTGTCCTTTTTCAGAACGAGTGAGTATAACCAGTCTTTGCTTATCTTTGAGCCCTGCAGCTGTTCTCAGTAGTCCCCATAGAGAGCAAGAGCAGTACCTCCTGTGTCAGGACAGCCTATTTGGGATATCTGCAAAACCCACCTGTAAGACAAAATGGATCGTCAGCCTTGGAGGAGATATAGAATTCTGCCTCTTACTGGCTGGGTATGAGCTGCTGAGAACAAACCAAAGCGGTGTGGTGGAATTTGTAGCACGTGATGAAAAGTTGGAGGACTGGTATGCCTCCTAGCCTGTGTGATGTCCGACGGTGCTTCGTTGGAGAGGTCGAAAGCAGTAGGTTGTTGGCTGCATCACTGACTGGGAATGTTGCTGATGACTACAGACTAACACCCGAAGTAATCTTTACTTATGTAGAATTGAATGAGCAACTGTTTTGCAGAATTCAACATCCCCAAGTCATGTGATGTAGCTGTACTATCTTTAAACCATTCTAGCGTAAAGTCTGCCCTTTCTTTGATGAGTTGCAATCCATCAAAAGGCATATCCATCAGTAATGCCTGCACATCATCACAGAATCCTGTCATCTTCATTCATACATGTCTGGGGAGCAAAAAATTGGTGCAAATTTATCTGGCAATGCAGTCCATGGCGTCTATTTCTGTGTGGATGATGTACTTGGCTGCTGCCTGCTCGTCATGGATTGTTTGACCCAAGAAAGCCCTAAAGTCTTCTGGGACTGATGTCTCACTCTCTGGGCATGTTCCATAAGGCATGAGTACAGTTGCCTAATAGGAAGAGACAGACATATACGATTACGGAATTGATCACAGATGAAGACTAGAAACATTAACGAGGATGACATAGCAGTGAGATATAAGACTTTTCCAACAGGGAGCCACAAAAGGTGTGGGAATAAGCTGAAAATAAATCATTATAAAAAGATTTGATGGGTTTGCCTTGTTCTTGAGGGTTGTTCCAGTTGGAATTAATTTCCCAAGGAAACAGAACCTATTTCCCCCACATACTGGAGTAACATTTTGAATTAACACCATAGCCATCTAAAACAAAAGTATAGAAGCTTCAAACTGTTGTGCTGGTTGACGTGTACTTCAAGATGCTCATCTGATGTACATACCTAAAATCACAGTGGATGTCATGAAAAATTATTGCTTTTTGTCTATGGAAGATATATATTTTAGTCCTGAAGAAGGTGGAACTTATAACTTTCTTTCCAAAATGCGTCAATGTAACATTGAGATATGACCTAGTGACACTGGGCCTTCTTCCATAAAAATATATTAAAATTCACGGATGGTCAGCAGTATATACATTAGAGGTGTATGCGCTTGAAGACAGATTGATTTGCCTTAAATAATCTTCCCCTTTTTTGTGACATGTAATACATGTTTTTATATGTGGAAATGTGAGATTATATGTCTGAATGTGATAACTTTTTAAATAAAGCATTATGGCCCTCATTATGACATTGGCTGTAAATCCCGCTTACCAACGCGGTGCCAGACACCAACATACCGCCGCATTGGCGAACATCCGTTCGCCATATAATGACACACACACACACACCAATCCGCCAGAATACAGCCACATACACAAATCCGCCAGCCCAAAGGTCAGTGATAAAGTGGCGGACCGAACAACCGTGCCGTTACACCAACAAAAAAACACCTACCACATTACGACTCATGACAACGGACATTCAACGGCGGTAAACCATTGGCAGTACATACCGCTGCACTCAGAATGGACACCCACATACAACACAACACTACAATGGCCAATACGAAAAACACACAGCTGACACTCATACACACACCACACCCATAGCACTATATAAAACACACACCCACAGTACCTGCCAACCGTTTACAAACAACAATTACTGCCAGGAGATTGACACAAACAGAACAGAGACAACTAGACACACACACACTACTTACAACCGTACATCCCTCACGCTCCCCAAATCACGCACCCCACCACATTACTCAACAGACTCTCACCAAGCCACACCACACAACACTCAGGTCCCCACAAAGGCACCCCCGTTTCACTGATGAGGGGTTAAGGGTCATGGTGGAGAAAATTCTCAGGGTACAGCCACAGCTGTTTGGAGCACAGGTACAGCAGATATCCATTGGCAGGAAGATGGAGCTATGGCGGAGAACCGTGGACAGGATGAACGCCGTGGGATAGAATCCAAGAACAAGGGACGACATCAGGAAGAGGTGGAATGACCTATGGGGGAGGGTACATTCCATAGCAGCAAGGCACCAGTTCGCCCATACAGAGGACTGGCGGTGGACACCCACCTCCTCCCCCACAGCTCACATCATGGGAGGAGCAAGTCTTGGCACTAATGCATCCTGAGGGACTCGCTGGAGTAGCCGGAGGGCTGGACACTGATAAGTCAACATTTACTACTTATCACCCCCATACCTGCATGCAATCTCACACCCTCACTCCCATCACTCCACTCCATCCCACACACTGCACCTACACATATGACTAACCACAATGAAAAGCCCTGCATATCATACCAATGCATGGACAGCCCTCCCCGACCTGCATGGACACCCATCACCAATATGCACAGCATAGGGGAACTAACAATCACACAATACATCACCATACACAAGCAAAAGGTGGCAGGACAAGAGCAACGATAGAGGGGAAGCCAGGAATGTACAATATGTCACTGACATGAAATGTAATACACCATTTACATCCCCACAGGGGCCCCAGCCAAACCCAGCGGAGAGGAAGTGCCACGACTATCCAGTTCCCCAACAGAAGATGCCCCCATAGATGACAGTAAATCTGGAATTCAGGATCTGGACCACCAACCTGGCTCAACAGGGACCACTGGATAGCCACTCACCCAAGACCACTCACAGCCCACCATAGAGCCTCCCCCATCAGTACCCAACACCACAGCACCCACCCAGCGTACCCACACCTCTGTCCCCAGGACACGTCAATCAGCAGTGTGCCCACCTGTACAGGGACCCCGTGCCACACTGCATACCCAAGAAAATCAGGGATCTGTGGTTCAGGGGACAGAGGCACAGGCCAACAGGGACACTGGGAGGTCTGCTGTGCGCCAGGGGGAGGACAGGACCAGGGAACCGACTCTCCAGGAGGCACTCTCTGAGATCCTGGGAGCCTACCAACATTCCCAGGACACGATGGGCCAGATCCTTGACAATGTGCAGGAGAACAGGCAGCTGAGGAAGGGACAGTATCAGGGGATCAGAGAGGACTTGCAGGCCATTAACACCACCTTGATTTCCATAGCAGGGGTGCTGGCAGACACGGCCAACATCATGAGGGGAGCAACAGCACAGCAGCAGCCCCTATCACTAGCTAGTCCATTGACCAGCCCTCCACCTCCGCTGCAGCTAGTGGGCAGCAGGTCCTGCCACAGGACCCACAGGCAACCAGCACTCCTCCCCCTGCAGAAAGTGAACCACCCCACAAACGTTCCCTGCAAACCAGACAGAAGCCAGAGTCACTTGCCAAGGCCACCACCAGGAAATTAGATTCTCCTGATTGTTCCCCTTGTGTCCCACCCTGTCACCTTGTCCATTTGGAACTGCCTTTGCTCCCCTTCCTATGGCCCCTTGGGCACTGGACCAGTGCTACAAACAGACTGGAACAATACCCTGGACCTTCCTCCATCATCACCCCCATTCCACTGCACTTTTCTCTCTTGTATTGTATTGTATTGTATTGTATTGTATTTTAATCGTATTTATATAGCGCTTATTACCCCTGACGAGGCGTCGAAGCGCTTTTCGATGAGTAGCACGCTACTCTGGAACCCAACAAGAATTAGTGATGGATTAGTATTGTTAAATAATGAGTACAGTTTTAGTATTCTTTTGAGTTAATTTGAGCCGCGGATATGAGAGTTTGTTAGTTAGATTGACTGGAGTAATGGAGGGGTGGAGGAGGAAAGAAATCCAGAAGTGTTAATTGGGAGTATATCCTTCATTTACTCAACCCAAAGGCTTGGGATGAGTAAAGGGGGGCACAGGGGGAAGAGTATGTGGAAGGGTTAGGGAGAGCATAGTAGCAGGGTGAGATAAATGCAGGAGAATTTAGTAGGGTTGTGTGGAAGGTCACAGTAGTAGAGTGAGGTTTGGTGAGTTAGATGTGGAAGCGGAGGGAAGAGCTTAGGCAGAGATATTTAGGAGATGAAAGTAGTAGAAGGGATTTGGGATGAGTCAGAGTGAGAATGGAGGATAGTTTGATGGAGACATGACAGATGATGATGAGTAGATAAGTGTGATAAGATGAGAGCAGGAATTCATAGATATCTAGTATAACAACCCACCCAGGAGCCATGCAATGATCCACGAACATGCCAAGCACAGAAACAACATATACACATACATACATATATATATATATACACACACATATGCACATACACATGAATACACACACATATGCACATACAATACATAATTAGAACCATGGGTAAATAAATACTTAGTCAAACAGATTTAAAGAGTGTGTGTGTATTTTATTGTTATGACATAGTAGCAATACATATTTTTTAAAGAAACTATAAATAAATATATACATATAATCTGAAAAAAATATTTATCAACATAGACATATGCAGTTCATAGTTGTTTGAATAAGGTGGTTATGAAGGAAAGAGACAACTCTTGAGTAGTTTTCTGAAGACAAGAAACTTATCTGTGGCTCATATAGTTGAATTCCATAGTTTGGCTGCTTGGACGGAGAAGGATGTACCACCTATAGTCTTTTTCTTGTATGGTGGTGTTCTAAGGCGGGGTGCCAATCTTGAGCGGAGGGTTCTTTCTTGGATGTTGCATAGCACTACAATAAACACCCTTGAACACAACTTGACTACTAGTATTTTATGTTTTGAAAATGTGCATTTATGGAAACAGTCACAAATAGTGCAAATGATCCGAACACTATGAGAGCATAGAAATAAGGACCTGTAGCTGTCTGTAGTCAGCACATCAGTACACAGTTGTTCTATCACCAACATCTGTAAAATGAAAAGCCATAGGTGATAGTAAGTTGAGATGGAAAGGAAGTTAATGCCATCATGCTACAGCCACATAGAATAAACCAATAGTCAGAGGAATGGTCAGTTACACTGTCTCACCTGTGTGTCATTGAAATTATTGACGGATCACTGATGTTCTGTTGTCTTCATCCTCATCCTCAGCCTCTTCATCCTCAATGTCCTCAGGGTCTACTGCTGCCACAGGGGCATCTCTAGTCTCTTCCTCCTGCAGAAAAGGGTACATGCCGTCTGAGGGCCAGGTTGTACAACATGCAGCATGCCACTACTATCTGGCAGACCTTCCCGGGTGAGTAGCACAGGGATCCACCTGTCAGATGGAGGCACTTGAACCTGACCTTCAGGAGGCCGAAGGTCCTCTCGATGATCCTTCTGGTTCGCCCATGTGCCTCATTATAACGTTCCTCAGCCCCTGTCCCTGCAATCCTTATAGGGGTCAGCAGCCACAATAGGTTTGGGTAGCCAGAGTCACCTGCAAGTATTGAGGGATAACATTTAGCCTCACACAATGCTATAGGGATGACACCTGAAGGCATGCACTAACATACAGTGGATGGGGACCAAGGCTCACCTATTAGCCACATCCTGTGCCTCTGTAGTTGGGCCATCACATTTGGGATGCTGCTATTTCTCAGAACAAAGGCACCATGCACCGACCCAGGATACTTAGCATTGACGTGGGAGAAGTACTGGTCCACCAGGCACACCATTTGCACATTCAGTGAGTAGAAACTCTTATGATTCCTGAACACTTCTTCATTCTGGCGGGGAACAAATGCAATATGTGTCCCATCAATCGCCCCAATAATATTGGGAATAAGTCCCATTTCATAGAATCCTGCCTTCACAGTGGCTAAATCTTCCACCTGGGAGAAAGAAATGTAGCCGCACATGTGTTTTACCAGGACAGACAAGACTCTTGCCAGCATGATTGAGAACACTGGCTGTAACATTCCTGCTGCCAAGCCCACTGTCACTTGGAAAGAACATGTTGCAGGAAATGGAGCACTGATAGCACTTGCACAAGAGGGGGATCTCAGTGGGATGGCGGATAGCAGATATCAGGTCTGGCTCCAATTGGGCTCACAGCTCAGTTATTGTGGCCCTGTCCAGTCTACAGGTGAGGATAATGTGCCTGTCCTCCAGTGTAGCCAAGTCCACAAGCGGTCTGTACACGGGGGTATGTCTCCACCTCCTATTCATCCGTAGCGGAAGGTATCTAAGGGACACAAGGGTGAGTAAGCTGTCATAATCTGAACAATGAAACCACAACTTAAGAGTACATAGTGCATTTATGTTATGAGTAAGTGGGAATGGCGAGGTATGGGTTAATCTTGGCTGTGAAGCAGTTAATGTCGATATGACCGTTGTCATCCCCCATGAAATGGCGCCCGTCTGTCCTGTATGTAGGGACGGGTGGAAGGGAGGTAATTCTGCCGACGTTGGGTGTCGTGGCAGAAGGCGGTCTTGCACCGCCCTGCAATTCCACATTGGATAATATAGGGTTCTATGGAGTACGGTGGCCAAGGGGGATCTGCACGTGACTGCCATTTTCTATGTGATTCCTCACTTGTTTCCTGACCTTCAACAGGAGAACACCTACACTGCGTGTGCTGCTGTGACCTGTGTCTGGAACCTACCATGGTGCATGTGACTGGGGGAAAGGGCCCCTGCCTTCACTTCGGAGGAGTTGGAGTGACTGGTGGATGGGGTCCTACCCCAGTACGGACTGCTGTATGGGCCTCCAGACCAGCAGCTGAGTACACTTTGGGCACGATGCATGTGCGAAGGATGCATGGAGATGTGTGTGCAAGCATCGTGTCATCGGGGGAGAGTAATATCGTGGTGGTGTACATGGCGATGTGTGTGCCAATGGTGATGGAAATGGGATTGGTGAGCCATATGTGTGACAGACTGGATTGTATGGTTAATGGTGTTCTCCTGTCTGTATTACCTCTGCAGGTCAGCTTCCGTCAAAAGAAGGGATTATGGCGTGCCATTGCCATGGTAGTGCGGACCCTATGTGGTCTATGGCAGGCGGAGCACCCACTGTTGGAAACGGTGGGAGGACCTGAGATGCTGGGCATGGAAGACCGAGGAGGCCCAGCTGGGGATGGCCTCCCAACAAAGAAGGGGTTCCCGTCAGAACCTGACCCCCCTGGTGGCCCGCATACTGGCGATGGCCTACCCAGAGCTTGAAGGACGATGGAGGGAATCACAGAAGCCACAAGGGGGTGAGTTCCATGGCCATTATTAAAAAAATGTACAGGTGGGGTGGGATCCGGGTGGTGGAAGTAAGTTGGTGGGTGCCCCCAAGGCCAGGCCAGACATTGCAGCGCAAGTCAACTCTAGGGTAATGGGTATATGGCAAATGCAGGTAACCTAGCTTGTTACCATTCCATTTCAGCTATGTGGGTACCAGGAGGGATGCAGTTGGCAGTGTGTGTCCCTCATCTTGCGGTGGCATCTAGCCAAATCACTGGCAGTGCAATGCATAGTGCTCAAGCCTGATCCCTGTGTGTGACCATGCTATGTATGCCAACTGTGATGCTGGTGCAGTAATTGACCCAGTGTTTCCTTTATCTCTCTCCCCCCCTTTTATTCTTCTATCATCCTGCCCATGTGTGCATTATCATCATCTGGCGGAGGAGCAGGGGCACCGGCGAGAGAGGGAGCTGCATCCCACAGGACCCTGGAGGCAGAGTCCACCGTCACCGAGGGAACCAGTGGGACAGAGGGCGAGGGGAGCACCAAGGCAGAGACAGGAGGTGACAACACAGACTCAGATACCTCCTCCAATGGAAGCTCCCTCGTAGTGGCGGACAGCTCTGTGATCACCCCAGTTGCACGTACAGCTGCCACCCCCGTCCAAGCTCCACCCTCCCAGTAGCCCCTGAGCAAGTTGCCTGTGCCCGATCACCCAGGAGGGTGGGCATCTCCTTCGCCCCAGGCACCTCAGGCCCTGCCCCAGTGCCCTGAGTGAGGAGGCTATTGACCTCCTGAGATCCATTTCTGTAGGGCAGTCAACCATTGTGAATGCCATCCAGGGGCTGGCATCCCAGATGCAGCAATGCAATGCATTCCTGGAGGGCATCCACGGTGGACTGGCGGCCGAATAGGGATCGATACAGTCTCTGGCCTCCTCTCTGATGGCAGCCATTGTACAGTTTCTACTGTCCCCCCTCCAACTACCACTTCCCAGTCCCTGTCTCCTCAACCCCAACCCATTCCATGCACACATACAGACGAGCATTCAAACAAGACAACACCCAAGAGTGGCACAGGCAAACACAGGTACCACACTTCATCCCATACGCACTCACGCAAACACCAGACAGTTGCAGACAAAACCACATCCAGTGCCTCTACTGTCTCCCCCTCCTCCTCCTCCTCCAGCTCCCTCACAGTCACGTCCACACTCACACCTGCATGCACTGCATCAGCATCACCACACCAAGCAGCACATACACCTCACCAGCAGACACCTCCACAACATCCATGCACGCTTCCCCTGTGTCCTCTCCCTCCCTGTCTGTCCCCCCTCCTAAAGGACACAAACGCAAGCACTCACACACCCAACAGCCATCCACCTCACATCAGCATACTGCCCATGCATCTGCACCCAAATTGAGCAGACATACACCTCCTACAACTCCCTCAACCTCCACTCCCATCCCTCCTCCCGCCCCACCATCCGTAAGCTTTTCCTTGCCCA
The DNA here is from genome assembly GCF_031143425.1 of Pleurodeles waltl. Classification (NCBI taxonomy): domain Eukaryota; kingdom Metazoa; phylum Chordata; class Amphibia; order Caudata; family Salamandridae; genus Pleurodeles; species Pleurodeles waltl. Next base: position 405,061,561 of record NC_090444.1, read on the forward strand.
ACTTGACCTCTTACCTCCTCTTATCCCCCATCCCGCCCATAGGGGCAGGGTGGCAAAGACCCAGCCCAGCACCTCAGCCAAACAGTCCATGCGGACAGTGGTAGCACCACCTAGTCGTGGTGGCAAGTCAGTGAATGATCCCACTCCACCAGCCAAGAAGGGGAAGGATCCCACACCTCCTGCCATGAAGGGGACGGAGCCTGCACCTCCTGCTTTGAAGGGGAAGAAGCCCTCGACTCCTGCCCAGAAGGCTAAGGAACACGTACAACCTGCCACGAAGGGGAACAAGCCCTCAACCCCAGCCAGGAAGGGCGAGGATTCCACGCCCCATGCCATGAAGGGGCAGAAGTCCTCAACTACAGTGGAGGATGTCAGGGTGACACCTCCACCAGCACCAGTGGTCACGGAGCCCCCACCGCCAGCTGAGGAAGTGCATCCCTCACTACCAGCAAATGCTGCCCAGGACACACCTCCATCTGCCACCACAGTTCAGCCCTCGCCACCAGCAGAGGCTGCCCAAGAGGCACCTCCATCTGCCACCACAGTGCAGCCATCACCACCAGCGAAAGCCATGTAGGCCACCCTCCAGGGGCTGCTGTACAAGGGGACCCCTCCAGAACCTGTGGGAAAGTCACCCACTAGAGAGACTGTGGCCTTGCACTCCCCAGGACAGAGAAATGGGCATGGAGCCCCCTTCAGAACCAGTGGGAAAGTCACTCACTACAGAGACTGTGGCCTTGCACTCCCCAGAACAGAGTAATGGGCATGGAGTCCCCTCCAGAGCCAGTAAGAAAGTCACTCACCAGAGAGACTGTGGTCTTGCACTCCCCAGGAAAGAGAAATGGGCATGGAGCCCCCTCCGGAACCAGTGGGAAAGACACCCACTAGAGAGACTGTGGCCTTGCACTCCCCAGGACTCAGAAATGGGAATGGAGCCCCCTCCAGAACCAGTGGGAAAGTCACCCACTAGAGAGACTGTGCCCTTGCACTCCCCAGGACCGAGAAATGAGCATGGAGCCCCCTCCAGAACCAGTGGGAAAGTCACCCACTAGAGAGACTTTGGCCTTGCACTCCCCAGGACAGAGAAATGGATGTGGAGCCCCCTCCAGAACCAGTGGACTTTTTCACATATTCGGCTGAGGTGCCTCCCATCCCCCATCCCCCATCGGTGCCTGCCCACTTGCAAACTGTTGCCTCCTGCAGAGTTCTATCCGGATGAAGTCAGGATTCGAGTTGGACCTTGGACTGTACCCTGTGGCCATGTGGGCCCTTAGTACATTGGGCCGGGCAGTGGCCCTTTGTGTACATTTGTACATATCCGTTTCACGTACAATTGGATTATTTATTAGCTGTTGATATCAATACATTCTCCTTAGTGCATTCTGGCTGCCCTTGAATTATTCTGCCATGTATTGTATGCCATTGTTTTTCGTGTGCAGCTGGTCATGTGTATGGTGTGTCACTCTCGTTTTCCTCCCTCTCTCCCTTGTGTGCTGGGCGGCTGTACTCACCGTCATTGGCGTTCCAGGTGGAGCATAATGTAGAAGAGCATCGGAAAGGCCTGCAGTTTGGGTTCCATGGCAGCGTAGTTCTTTCCTGTGTCTCAGATGGTGAGTCCTTTCTCTTCTGTGAGGCGTTTCGGCCAGGCTTTTGATGGCGTTGGTAACACCCCAGAAAATGTGGCGGATTGATGTGTCAAAATATGGTGGGCGGTACTTTGTCTTCCGCCTGGCTGTTGACGGCTAATGCCGTGGTGAGTGTTGTTTCCGCCCTGGAGGTTGGTGTGGTACATTGGCTGTCTATGAGAGTTATCACCGCCATGGTCATAATCTGGCGGTAATTACCACCAGTCTGTATTACCTCCACTTTATCACTCACTGCCAGGGTCATAAGGAGGGCCTATATGTATTATTTTTATCGAATTAAAGTCATGTATATTGTTCTAGTACCTTGGTATTCATACTTGCTACCTTTTAAGTTGGAGGGTTTTGTATGCGAGTCGTGTTAATTTGAGTGCATGTGGACCATAAGTGATTGCAGCTTTAAAATACATTGAGGAAGAACATTTATTAGTTTGGTCTTGACAATCCTGCCCCCTTTGGTTTTGAGGAGTTACTCTCCATTTTACTTGAGCCTGCTGATGAGATACCGCATTTTTCCATGTCTAATGGGAGCATTTATTGGTTACGTAAGAAGACACACCATGTCGATTAAGTGATGATAGTCATGGAGAATGACCTGTCAATGTTTAGGCAAGTGGCACAATCGATGATAGTGGGGTAGCTGTCAGATATAGCAAAGTTTGATGGAGCCATGTGGAGTTTCCTCTTTGACGTCAAGAAGTGTGATGAATATCGATGATCTGCTTTTGACGTCAATGTTCAATAGTGAAGCCGATTTACTTATTGATAACGGAAGAAGTTTTATCAGCATTGTTCGGTGGGTTGTCTTCAACATCAACAGACTTTCAAGTGGCAAATGCTTCAGGTGTTTAGTGTGCTCTCCATGACATGAGTAAGAAGTACATGTCAAATCTGGCTTTGAGGGAGCACATGTGGGATCCAATGCTCTTGAAGGTGCTACCTTTCAGACACTGATCTTGAATGACGTTGAAAATGAGGTCATCTGTGTTTTCTTTTCCTGAAGACCTCCTTCCTCTGTATCTCCCACTGTGGGAGTTCTTGTTAAAAGTAGGCTGCCTTTAAAAGGATGTATGAGAGTTTGAGACTTATCTAGTCTTTTCTTCTTCCTTCTCTCTCATGTCCTGCATCTTTCTGAGCCTTACACCCGCTCAGTCTTTTAAATTACTTTCGGACATTGGTAGTTTTGTTTTTGTTTGAAAGATGTCACAGTCTTTGACCAAATGCCAGGTAAGTAGGCATCCAATAAAGACTTTGTGTGGGTCAGAGAAAGCCTTCTTCCACGCACAGGAAGCAAACTTATCTAAAAGAATAGCCATTTCTGAAGAGAAAACCTGTCACAAAACAGCAAAAAAACATGTCACTTAACAAAATGATGTTAAAGACATGAAGTGAAAATAAAAGAGCAAAGTGTTGTGAAACCTCATGTGCTCTGAGATTCTACTCACAGGAGCTGGAAAAATTAACTGACTGTGAGGCGATTGCCAGTAAAATGCATCATGGGTAGGAGAAGCTTCTGGAATCTTAGAGAGACAGGATGCGTTTTCGCACCCTCCAAAATATGCATATCAGTCTGCATTTTTTCCTACATTTTATAAACGTACCCCCCTCTCTTAAAGATCAGGAGCTGCAATGCAGACTGGAAAATGCTCATTAAGGGTTCCTCAGTTTATTTCCAGGAAAAACAGTCTCAGATAGTCTATTACAAGATGTTGCTTATAATAAGGATGGACAGACACTGACACCCTGTGTGACATGGACAATATTCATAGGGAAAGTGCTCCGGGGCCCGTGTATGCAGCAGGAAATTATTCTATCTTTTATGTCTCAAATGAAGATTCCTATGATTTAAAACAATATTGATGACAATAAAATAGTATTTTAAACTTTTACCTGTATTTGCACCTCCTTTGCAATCTGCCGAAGCTGCTGAAACTCAAAGAGGTTGTTGTATGTTCTTTCTGCAATTCCGTTGAGAGCAGAAACAAAACGTTTTGCTTGCGACCTGTTGCTCATTCCAGACCCATGCTGGGAACGTTCAAAGTCCAACTTCCCAAACTCATCAGAATACGTGCCTAGGAGGCTAAGAAACCAAGACAAGATAAATGTGTTTACGATGAGTCAACCATTTCAGATTATGTGTTACGTAAATGTAGAGAAACAGTCCAGTGGTTTCAGTACACATAATGGAACTCTGTATCCCCCCACCCCCCAAGTGTCTGTACAGTACAATCTTTAGAATGGTCTAGCAAACCTTATGAGTGAACCTTTGGAAGATAGCACAGGGCTTGCTTCTAAATCACCTGCAAAAACAGTAGGTGGTTCCAGGGGTGCTCTAATTGAGCATCTTTGAGGCCCATTTCACAATAGTAAACTCAGTAGTCAGTGGAGTGGTACCATGATTGTTCAGTGTTCAGTCTCCTCAGTGTCAGATAACACTAAGGGGGTCATTCTGACTCCCGCCGGCCGCGGTAACTGCAGGGCCGGCGGGAGCCGCCGAATGACCGCACCGCGGTCATATGACCGCGGCGGCCATTCTGAGTTTCCCGCTGGGCTGGCGGGCGACCGCCAGAAGGCCGCCCGCCACCCCAGTGGGAAACCCCCTTCCATGAAGATGCCGGCTCCGAATGGAGCCGGCGGAGTGGAAGGGGTGCGACGGGTGCAGTTGCACCCGTCGCGATTTTCAGTGTCTACTTGGCAGACACTGAAAATCTTGGTGGGGCCCTGTTAGGGGCCCCCTGCTGTGCCCATGCCATTGGCATGGGCACTGCAGGGGCCCCCAGGGGCCCCACGACACCCGTTACCGCCAGCCAGGTTCTGGCGGTCAAAACCGCCAGAGCCAGGCTGGCGGTAAGGGGGTCGGAATCCCCATGCGCCACCATGGAGGATTCCCTTGGGCATCGGGAAACCGGCGGGACACCGCCGGTTTCCCGTTTCTGACCGCGGCTGTACCGCCGCGGTCAGAATGACCATGGGAGCACCGCCAGCCTGTTGGCGGTGCTCCCGCGGTCGCTGGCCCTGGCGGTCCATGACCGCCAGGGTCAGAATGACCCCCTAAGTGCCAGAATGCGGGATACTACTTAGCTACAGTAAAGAGTGAAAGAAGTGGAAAACTTCTCTTGTCACAACCCAAGGACACTTCAGGTGGAGAATGGGAAGATGAGCCTGTAATTGTGTCCAGCTTTGTACATTAGTCATTGCCCCAATGTTAGGACCAATGGGTTCTTCTAAGTAAAATACAGGTATACCTTTGCTCATCAAACTCAAATATGACAAGTGGCCCACCCCAGAAGTGACATCCTCAATGACTGAGAGCCCTCCCCGGAACTGACGTAGGTATAGGTGGGGTCAGGTGGGTTGTGACATGTGAACATGTGTTAGTCACGTGCCAGGGCCCTTGCCATAGTGTCTAGGGTTATGGGATATGTAAAACGGTAGCCTTACCGGTGTGCACACTGTTTGAGTCTAAGAGGGCAAGCCTGGGCATGTTCAGACAGGTAACAGGGTCCGATGTCTGCCTCCTCACAAGGAGAAGCAGTGGTAATACACAGCCAACCTCCCCATTGCTGCCTAACCCAAAGGAGCTGTTCAAATGTGACTTTTGAAAAATAATAATAATCTTCATGCAGCACATTTACAGACTGGATCAAGGAGGGTGTATCTTGCTCAGAGCAAGACAGCTAAAAAAACACAAGTCAAAGATGCCTTAATGAAGAAAACTGTGTGTAAAGGGCAGATAAGAGAGGTCTGCACACCTATTGAGGTGGGGGAAGAAGGGGAGTTCATGCTCATATGCATTTTCTAGAGGAGTTGCTACCCATACACCTGTTATGATATGTGTCCAGCTTGTTACTGTTTACTTCAACTTCAGTTTTAAAAAATGTTTTTTCACAGGGCATAAATGTGATTAGCAGATGTCAAAGTATAAAGAGACAGCTCAGGGTGACACAATCAATGGTTGAAGCATCCCCAAATCACAACACCATTATTTGACATTGGTTGGCGAGATTTCCGCGTGCAGTGCATCGTCTGAATGCAGACAGGAGGCACATTGATTCCATTTTGCACAAGCCATAATGGTTTGCGCCATATGCCCTGTGACTGTGACACCGCAGCACTGGTGCACACACAGCGCATTCCCCTCAATGTGGCCACTACCCCCTGGAGAAACAAGCGCTCCAGTACGCAAGACCACCATAGCAGTGCGTGATGACCTCCCTGTCCAATATTCCTGTCCCTTCTATTCAGACTTACCTTGTAAACAAAAACGTGCTGGTGCCCAAAGCTCTCCTCCGTCACTGATGCAATTACATGTGCAAGCAGGGACTACTGAGGCAGTATAGTCCTGAAGCCATCTCGGTCCTCTTTAATCTATTACAGCCATTCCCTGCCCCTTCAGCTCACTCTTGCATTTTTCTGCTTTCTCCATTTGCGACGCTTTTTCGATTTTCTCTTACTCCATCATGCCCATGTGTCTTTTGCTCGCAGTAAATGCTTGAGGCAGAAAAATAAGTGCAGGCCCTCAAAAATAGGTGCCGGTGCCCTGCACCAGAAACCACTGGCTCAAATTAAGCACTGCTTCCATTACATTTGCACACAGCGTAATGAGTTTGTGTTTTGTGCAATCAGTGCTTAATTTGAGCCTAAGGGCACTTATTTGTGATGGACGGCACATATTGTTCTGCATCAGGCATCTACTGTGAGCAAAAGGCACATATGGGAAAGACAAGGTAAAAGAAAAAAGAGAAAGCATCACAAAAGGAGCATATGAATAGTAATTACATGTTTGCCATGAACGGCACAAACACCAAAACAGCATAAATAGATATGACCGTTAGAAATAATTGAAAATGTACTCATTTTATAATCATAGAGTCTTGATTCATCACCTAATTATTTGAGTAACAGTTTTTACTGCCTTTTTTATATTTTCATAGTCATTTTTAATATGTGTGCTGTGTGTACAAATCTCTTAAACAGAATAGTAAGTATGGCGCAGGGTCTAGCCTGGATCATAATTTAAAAACAGCCAATGAAAGAGGCTTCATGAGGGTCTTGTGTTCATATGCTTAACATTTTATGCAAAATACATGGTAGCTGTTCTAAATAAATAGTGTGAAAAATCTCATGATAATTAGAGCCCTTTATGTTTATATTTCATGTGTTTTACTAAACTGCACAGTCTCTTGGGAGTGGTTGGTTTTCCAGGTTGTTGTATTATGATTTTTATCAGTATATTACTCATGACTAGTACATAATTCAAAATGAATGGTTGTCAGGTGTTTATAAAATGTGGCACAAAACGAATTATGGTCTAAAGCCGCCTGTGAGTTTTAGAGGTGTTTTTTAAAGCCAAATTTGTCTTGTCTGTAAGTAGGATCTCCTGGAGCTAATGTGGGCCCACGAGTAAATGGCTGCCTTTCAGAAAGGTACAGCTATTTATAGCTCTATAGACCATTGTTAACCTACCAGTCTAAACAACACTATCTTATTCGTTAAATTTCTATTTGCTAAAAAAAAAATCCTGTGTATGTGTGCTTTTTTTTCTGATGGCGGTCACGCGCTACAGCAGATCCTAGAGGCTGAAGACGCAGTGCCAATAGTGCAACAGGATACACCTCTTTTCAGGTAAATAAAATGGGCCCTGGAGTAAATGCTATGTAAGCATCACCGCTGACAGTCCAAAAGCCCCTTAAAGGCATTATAGGAGGGGCCCTAAGAGAGCATGCCAAGTCTGTGTAATATATTGTAAACGTGGCTTTTATTTCTTTTTTCTTTATAGATCCCCTGGAGGGGAGGCATACAAGAACAGCATACCACCGCAAAAGGTAGAACCCCGAGAAAAAAGTGGTCCAAAACAGGAAGTCTATAATGCCTAAAGACAGTCTTCCTATAAACAAAGGGACACTACACAGGTACATATTAGGTGTGTTTTTACAAATGCAGAGACAAAAAAATCCTAATGCCATTCTCTCTCAAACAGCCTCTTCCTGTAGCATATAGTAAGAGGGATATAAAAAATAGCCGTCAGAAAAGATCTCTGGAGGAGTCCTGTGTAAGCCTAAGTGGACGTCAATGCCTCTAAAGGACATCACCAAGACCCTTCAAAACACACAGACGTCAACAACAGGTGGGAGCCGCACTGTGCATCAGGACAAACCATGCGCTGGCTCTGCAAAAAACAGTCAGAGACCTGGTACCCATACACCACTTTACAAGTAAAGCCTACAACTAGTACACGGAACACTCCTACAGGAACTCCATTTGTGCTTGGGACTGGAGACCCCAAATGGTGCGCACTTCCAGCTGCAGACAAACAGCAGGGGCTGTGTAAAACCATTGAAGGGGATCTGAAGCCATGCAAAAAAGACAAACCCAAAAACTTTTTTTATCACCTTTCTGTAAAGAATCGGAAGAAGAAGCTGGAGTGTCCCAGAGCTACATATTCTTTAGATCTATCCTTAAAAAACACTGTTACACCTCAGGCAGGTCCCCATAATCTGCAGGTCTCTAAATGTTTATCGTCTGAGGTATCTAAGGTAGCTGGACTCCACAGAGGACCATCCCAAAACCGTCTATAAGTATACTGCACAGTCTTTGGGACTCAAGGCTTGAAAATGATCACCCAATAGAGGACTCTTATTCTGCATGTAAAGGGATTCTCAGGGCACTTACAAGTGTGATGGGGAGTTCTGAAACAACAGCAACTGCTGCGCACAGTGGGCCTTCTAGTGTAGACCTAGAGGGGCTGCAATCACCTCTTTCCAGTCCCTGCGCCTCCTACACCTCTGCGGCCCTGAGCTATTAAGACCAGCATTTAAATTCACCATATCTGATTACATCTCCAGGAGCATAAAAACCCACCAGCCCCACCATCAAGTGTAAATCTACTGTCACTCCCCTCAACATACTCCAAAAGTAGTACAGGATGGAGCGGGTTTCAAAATCACAGTTTTGAAACCGGGTCTAGCAGGGAACAGTCCTCTGGAGTACACAGATGCTCAAATTTGGACCCTACTTTTTTGATCCACCCAAATCCTTACCTTCAGAATGGGGCAATTGACGGTAACCAGAAAACTGTACTAGGTGAGCTTCATGGTAATATACACCCCACCCCAACTGCAGCAGCTAATGCCACAGCATATGATGTTTTGACTAAAAGACTGTACTAGGGACATAAAACATACAACAGGCTGTCAGAAAGCTAAAATCCAAGCTGAACTCCAAGACCTTAAAACTGAAGAAGTTGGGAAGTGAAAACAGTCCCTTGAGCGATGCCCAGAGGGAGATAATTCAGAGGGTGGAAAGATGCAGAAAAGAGGTGTTACAAGCTTGTGAAGCAGCCACTGCAGACATAGGTGTTTTACAAGCATGACTAGGCCTGCGGCATTCCCTTGAGAGTGCTGGTTCCGGATTCATTAATAAAGCTGTCCAGAGGTCAAAATATAAAAAGAAGTTCCAAGATATACTTACTAAAGCCCTTCGGTTCTTATGAGTTCTCAAGAACAAAAAGCTGCTAGAACCCCTCAACCAAGGCCTAAAAGTTTCAAACACATTGACAGAGCCATATAAAGAAGCCCCTGTTAGGCCTCAAAACCTAAATTTAGGCGAGAACATCACAAGCTCCAGACGTTTCAGGTGAGGATAGACTCAAATACACTGAACACCAGGAAGATATTGCACCTGGGTCTGTAATAGGGGAAGCTGCAAGGACACTGCTCGCAAATACAACCACAACCGTTCAGATAGGCTGTGGGAGGTTGCCTAAAAACAGGTGGGCCTGTAATAAACAAAAGTGAACTAATAGCACTAAGCAGCGCAGGCCTTAAATAAGTCAATTAAAAAAAGCTAGACTATGTACTACATGGAGGCTTAAAAATACGCCTACTCAGAACCAAAGTCAGCCATCCCAAAATGATTCACCTGAGAGCTCACCATCCAACGTCAACCCCCAATCTGAGAATTCAGAGCCTGTGTTAGAGTGTTTGAAGGTACTGGAATACTGTAGAGAGACTTAAGGCTACAGAGCATTACAAAGAATTCAAGTTTGTTAACCTAGCGCGAATAAACTCCTCAGATAAAGTCGTTATATCTATCGACCAAACAGCACAAACGCTCACAGAACAGCTGTTTCATACTGGGGCCTAATGGTTTCTTCCAACTACGCTTCCAGGGGCAGGGCATTGACAGTCGCTTGTTCACCAGACGAACGGCCGCAATGTGTTGGGCTCTGTGGAATTTCTAAAAAAAAACTCTCTAATCTTTTACAGAGTAAGGCAGAAGTAGTAGATTATGGGACTTTCAGAGTCATAGCCCTCATTGTTCGGGGTCATGGGGGGGAAGGGGAAGTGTTTCCAGACCTTTAAAGAGTATCTTGTACAGTAAAATCATTGGTAAGAAACAGAGTTGGTTGCTCAACTTTAACAACTGAACGTCCAACACTTGTCTAGCGGTTACTGATGGATCACAGCACCCCCGATGTGGATAATATGTCAACAGCGACTGTAGCCCATGTGGTGCTTGAAATACCGCAGAACAGACTGGTTGGGTTTGAGGACCTAGGGTATTTTTAGAACTATTTTGACATTATGATAAATGTTCTTTGTCATAACAGATCTTGGAATTACTTCACAACCAGGGAGCGTGCAGAAAACAAGACTGTTTATGTTCTCCATCATGAACATCACTTTTATGGCATCCTAAAACTGAAGGGTTTTCTAGGAGCCAAGTATGTGTGCGCCCATTGCAACCACATCTACAACGCTCAGTCAACTCACCATTGTGAAATGCACTGTCAAAGGGACGGCTGCGTCGTAGTCGCCCATCAGAAGGTGAGATGTCGCACATGTAATCAGTTTTGTTGCTCGCAAAACTGTTTTGAGCATACACAACAGGCTTGTTCTGTCCATCCTTAAAGCAGACTGTAGGGGGTGAGGCGCTACCTAGCTGAACATCACAAATGTCCAGGTGTAAGGCGTCTTTTCAGGCGGGAACTGAACATAGGTGTTACATGGTTAAAGGGCGGCCCCAGACCAAAACAGAAGACTACGTAGTGTTCGATATAGAGTGTACACAAGAGACTGGTGTACACCAACCTAAGTATATTTTTGCCCATAATCTAACTTCCGATGACGATTGGAAGTTTGAAGGCCATTCATGTGTGAATGATTTCCTCAACACTTTCATTTAGCCAAAATTCAAAGAGTATACCCTGATGGCTCATAACTCGAAAGCGTATGACTCATTCTTTATTTTGCAAAACATAATTTGTGAAAAGATGCCCGCAGAACTTATCACTCAGGGCTCCAAACTGATATTGTTAACGGCTGTGTCTTTACAACTAAGGTTCATTGAGACCCTGAATTTTCTGCCTATGAAATAGAGCAAGTTGCCAAAAGCCTTTGGTTTTCCAGAGTGTAAAAGTTATTTCCCCCACATTTTTTAACACCTGGGCGAATCAGAATTATGAGGGCCCCATGCCTCCGCCCGACAGCTACGGTGTCGAGTATATGATGCCTGCAGAGAAAGACAACTTTCTACAATGGTATGGTGAAAACCGTAAAAATAAGTTTAATTTTTAAACAGTGTTGAAAGCTTACTGTCAGGCGGATGTAATGATCTTGCAAATAGCATGCAATTTCTTCAGAGACGTTGTGGTGGAGATGACTAAAGAGGAAAAGGTTTTGAAACCCATCACACCCATGATGACAAAATCCATAGAATACTTAGACCCTTTACGCTGACTTCATTGTGTCTGTCTATTTACATGCATATGTGTTTAAAACCTGAAAGCATAGCTCTAGTACCGCCCGACCTCTATAAAGGTAAACAGAAGCCTTATTCAACCCCCTCTATCCAACGGCTCATGTGTGTCTTTTAACAAGGAAAACATATTAATTCAGCACGCCTTACAGGGTGGTGAATACCGTTTGGGGCCTTATTACATAGACCGGTATGCTGTAATTAACGGTGTGGGAAAAGCCTTTGAATACAACTTGTGCTTTTACCATGGTTGTCCTCTTTGTTACAAACCCCACCAGTTTAACAGGCTGATGGGTACCTAGTTTGAAAACTTACACCACCGTACTCTGGTGAAGGTGCAATATGTTGAAAACTGCAGCTTTGTTATGAGATCCCTTTGGGAGCATGAGTGGGTAGCTATGCTAACATCAGATCAAGAGCTCGGCTCACAAGTTACCCGAACCTATGAAGCCCTGCGACGCCTTATTTGAGGGTTGCACAAATGTAATACAGCTATTCAGGGTCATGGGCGAGGGTGAGAAAATCTAGGAGATTTGACCAGTGAGCTAGAAAAGGCCGGGTACATAGTGAAGTTCACCTCATCCCGACCAAGACCTATTCTTACAAAATATTTAACAATGCAGTGTGTATGAAAGTCAAAGGCATCACCTTAAATGTTAAAAATACCAAATCAATATAAAATAAATTTTGACAGTCCAAAGGATCTGGTGAATGAATACGCTATATCGAGCGACCGTGAAAATGATAAAACAATTGTTGTATAACAGCCTCGCATAGTTCGGTCCAAAAAACGGTGGGAAATTATAACCCATCCATTGCATAAAACCTTACACGTAGTCTTTGATAAAAGGGTCCTGACTGAAGACTACAAAACTCTATGTATGGTTATTAAAGGTGCATATGAGTCTGAAATCCCCCTGACTATGGACCCCATATTGCAACATCTGTTCTCCTGCGTTTTAGCAGGTCCCTCAAATTGCAGTAAAGTACAAGTTACTTAACTTTGGTGACAAAATATCTGGAAGAGACATATTCTAGTTGCAGATTCCTTACCTTAGAATTTTACGTCAGGTGTCAGACTGGATCCGGAGATTTTTTCTTCAAGCAATATCCTTGCGCATCAGTAGGTGGTGTCGGTCGACTCCGCGGGCGTTGTTGGCATCGTAGTCGCCGTTATAACGTCGGGAGTAGTACATAGACACTGCCTCGGCACACTCACGTCAGTTTCTTTTAATCACTTTCCACGCTAAAGCTCAGAGCCGCCAAGAACACTGAGATTGGTGCGCCACAGCTAAGGACCGTAATGGGGAATCCCTGTCCCTAGAAATCAATTCGCAAATGCGGAGGATGGGAGGGTCAGTAAGGAATCTGAAACTAGAATATGTCTCTACCAGATATTTCATTACCGAAGGTAAGTAACTTGTACATCTGATAGAGACTTCTAGTAGCAGATTCCTTACATTAGAGTAGATACCCGAGCAATGCCATCCTCGGAGGTGGGCTGCAAACCAAGATCATACTAGGAAGTCCTGCAGGGCCGAACAACCAAAATAGCCATCCCAACGGACCTGACTGTCCAGGCAGCAATGTTTAGCAAACGTGTGCAGGGATGCCTATGTAGCTGCCTGACCGATATCCAGGACAGGAACTCCACGTGCTAACGTAGTGGAAGTAGCAGCTGCTCTGGTGGAATGAGCGCCCAAACCTTTAGGGCTTTGCTTCTTGGCCAAAGATTAGCACATCTTGCTGCAAAGAAGTACCCATCGCAAGATGGTATGTTTTTGCACCGCCTTCCCTTTCTTCACACGACATATCCAACAAAGAGTTGATCGTCCACCCGGAAATCTTTAGTACAATTTAGATAGATTGCCAGCGCTCTTTTTGGGTCCAGGCGGTGGAGTCTCTCCTCCTCATAGGAAGGATGTGGGGGTGCGTAAAAAAGTAGTCAAGGTGATGGACTGGCCTACATGAAAAGGTGTAACAACCATGGGAAGGAAGGAAGCCTTAGTGCGCAACACCACTTTGTCAGGGTGCACAGACAAGAATGGAGGCTTAGAAGAAAAAGCGTGAAGCTCACTCATTCTGCCAGTAGAAGTGATGGCAATAAAAAAGACAGTTTTGAAAGTGAAAAGCTGTAAAGGACAATTGTGCATCAGCTCAAAGGGAGTACACATTAAGTAGGTAAGGACAAGATTCAGGTCCCACTGAGGCATGATAAATGGAGTGGGAGGAAATAAATGGGTGAGACCTTTAATGAATTCTCCTTTGGGAACTGTTCACTGGTAAGTGTAGGGATAGACTCCTCACACTCTCTGGTGAAGATGCAAAATCCTATGACCACATGAGGGCTACCCTGATTGAAGGCTTTGGATTCTCCACTGAGGAGTATAGAATTAGGTTAAGGGGGCTCACAAAACCTCGAGCCAGACCTGGGTTGATTTTGTTGACTACTCAGTGGAAACACTAGATGGTTGGATAACTGGCGTCACAACTGCAAGCAGCATGGACACCAAATAGGAGACATGGCCTGTCCCAAGAAGAATCCCACTAGCACTATTTCAGTTAGCACTGGAATAGCCAGTCTCCAGGGGGGTCAACAGTGTGCCCAGAGCAAATCAGGGTTCACACTGAAGCTACATTAGTCTCTGAGGGTAGGGTGGATATAGCCACACTGGGTGCCTGGCCGCCTAACATGCAACAATACAGGCAGCAGCTTCTACTCAATGGGACAAATGTAGAAGCCCTGAGGGATACAGGTGCCAGTGTCACCATGGTGACAGAGAAACTGATTTCCCCAGGACAGAACCTGTCTGGACAAACATATCCAGTTACTAATGCTGACAATGTAACTAAAATCCATCTCATGGCTATGGTGACTGTAGAATGGGGAGGGGTTACTGGCCTGAAACAGGTAGTGGTCTCTTTTGCAATCCCAGTAGAATGTTTGTTAGGGAATGATCTGGAGTCCTCAGCATGGGCTGAGGTAGAGCTCAAAACCCATGCAGCCATGTTGGGAATCCCTGAACTGGTGTGTGTGAAAACCAGAGCACAGAGCAGAGCACAGGGTGAAAAAGAAGTGTTGGAGCCTGGAATAATGGCCCAACCATCCAACAGAAAAGGTAAGAGGACTGGGGTACCAGCCTCTAAACAGCAAAAGAAACTTGACCTCTCTTACCTGGAAGATGTCCTATCCCCTAAGGGAACTGAGTCCATGGAGCTGGAACTTTATCAGGTGGAGCTCTTAGGCCCAGGGGGCCCCATAAGGGAACAGCTGTTCCAGGAACAAAAGACTTGTCCCACTCTTGAAGGCATGAGACAGCAAGCTGCTGATCAGGAAAGGTGAGATGTCAGCGGCTCCCACAGAGCCTATTGGAAGGATCGACTCCTTTACACTGAGGCAAGAGACCCCAAACCTGGCGTCACTAGGAGAGTGGTAGTGCCTCCGGAGTTTAGAGAGTTTATCCTCACATTGGCCCATGACATCCCACTAGCTGGGTATTTGAGACAACCCTAAACATGGAGCAGACTTGTGAACCATTTTTACTGGCCCAATATGTCCCAGAAATTAAAGAAGTTTTACAGCTCCTGTGTCACCAGTCAAGCCAGTGGCAAGACAGTGGGACACCCAAAGGCCCCCCTCATTCCACTTCCAGCGGTTGGGGTACCATTTGAAAGGGTTAGTGTGGACATTGTGGATCCATTTGGACAACCCACAGCCTCAGGGAAACAATATATACTGGTAGTAGTGGATCATGCTACCAGATACTGTGGGGTGACTTACAAATTCACCAGCCCATACCATCCACAAACTAATGGACTTTTTGTGAGATTCAACAAGACATTTAAGGGCATGATCATGGGGCTTCCTAAAATAATCAAAAGGAGACGGGATGTCCTCCTGCCATGCCTGCTTTTTGCATACAGAGGTGTGCCTCAGAAGGGAGTAGGGTTTTCCCCCTTTGAACTTCTGTTTGGCCATCCTGTACGGGGACCACTGGAACTTGTTAAAGAAGGATGGGAGAGACATCTCCGTGAGCCTAAACAACATATGGTGAACTATGTGCTTGGCCTCTGCTCTAGGATGGCTGAGTACATGGAAAAGGCATCCAACCCCTTGAAGCCAGCCAAAAACTTCAGAACTTGTGGTATGACCAAAATGCTGCAATGTTTGAATTCCAGCCAGGGCAGAACGTCTGGGTTCTGGAGCCTATGGCTCCCAGAGCACTTCAGGACAGATGGAGTGGCCCTTACCCAGTCCAGGAAAAGAAGAGTCAGGTCACTTACTTAGTGGACCTGGGCACTAGCAGGACACCCAAGAGGGTGATCCATGTTAACCGTCTGAAGCACTACAATGACAGGGCAGACATAACCATGCTGATGGGGATCAGGAAGCAGAGAGTGAACCTCTCCCTGACCTCCTCTCAAATGACCCTAAGGATGGGTCACTAGATGGAGTTGTCTATTCAGACACCCTATCTGCCCAACAGCAAGCTGACTGCAGGCAAGTCCTACAGAAGCATGCTGAGCTCTTCTCTTTGACCCCTGGTCAGACACACCTGTGTACCGATGATCTGGACACAGGGGACAGTTAAACTGTGAGAAACAAAATATATAGACAGTCTGACCAAGTCAAAGAGAGCATCAAAGTGGAAGTCCACAAGATGCTGGAGTTATGGGTAAAAGAGCACTCCGACAGTCCCTGGGCTAGCCCAGTGGTCTTGGTCCCCAAACCTCACCCCAAAGATGGCACGAGAGAAATGAGTTTCTGTGTGGACTATAGAGGGCTCAACTCTGTCACCAAGACAGATGTACATCGCATACACAGAGCAGATGAATTGATTGACAAACTGGGTGCAGCCACATTTCTAAGTACCTTTGACTTAACTGCAGGGTACTGGCAAATTAGGATGGCACCTGAAACCACGGAAAAGACATTCTCTACACCTGAAGGGTATTATCAGTTTACTGTTATGCCCTTTGGCTTGAAGAATGCCCCTGCAACCTTCCAAAGGTTAGTGAATCAAGTCCTTGCTGGGTTGGAGACCTTTAGTGCAGCATACCTAGACGATATTGCTGTCTTAACTCCAACTGGCAGGATCACCGGTCCACCTGGGGAAGGTATTGCAGGCCTCACTATTAAAGCACCTACATGCCAAACAAGGCAGGGCACAATTGTATACTTGGGACATCTTGTAGGTGGAGGCCAAGTGCAACCTTTACAACCCAAGACACAGACAATTCTGGACTGGGAGGATCCAAAAACCCAGACTCAAGTCAGGGCATTCTTTGGCTTGACTGGGTACTACAGGAGGTTTGTGAAAGGATATGGGTCCATTGTGACCCCTCTCACTGAACTAACCTCACAGAAGATGCCAAATAAGATAAACTGGACTCTTGACTGTCAAGACAGATGCCTGTGAACATGGGATAGAAGCAGTCCAATCCCTAACCAATGATGATAGCCTTGACTAGCCCGTTGCTTTCGTTAGCAGGAGGTTACTCCCCAGGGAGTGGTGTTGGAGTGCCACTGAGAGGGAGGCCTTTGCTGTGTTTTGGTCCCTCAAAAAGCTGAGACCATACTTGTTTGGTACTCACTTTGTTGTTCAAACTGACCACAGACCTCTCAGATGGCTAATGCAAATGGAAGGTGAGAACCCTAAACTTTTGAGGTGGTCCATATCCCTACAGGGAATGGACTTTTTAGTTGAACACAGACCTGGGACTGCACATGCCAATGCAGATGGCCTTTATAGGTTCTTCCACTTAGACAATGAAGACTCTCTTGGGAAAGGTTAGTGTCATCCTCTTTCGTTTGGGGTGGGGGTGTAGTAATATGCCACTGTTGGCATGGTTACCCCCACGTTTTGCCTACTGTTGATGACAACTTTAATTGAAAGTGTGCTGGGAACCGGATAACCAGGCCCCAGCTCCAGTGTTCTTTCCCACAAACTGTACTTTTGTTCCCACAATTGGCACAACCCTGGCACACAGTTAAGTCCCTTGTAAAAGGTACCCCTGGTACCAAGGGCCCTGTGGCCAAGGAAGTCCTCTAAGGGCTGCAGCATGTTTTATGCCACCCTAGGGGACCCCTCATCCAGCACATTTACAATGCTCTGGAACTTGTATGTGCTGGTGGGGATTAAAAGAACAAAGTCGACATGGCACCGCTCTCAGAGAGCCATGCCAACAAACCACTGCCTGTGACATAGGTAAGTCAACCCTCTAGCAGGCCTTACAACCCTAAGGCAGGGTATACTATACCACAGGTGAGGGCATAGCTGCATGAGCAATATGTTCCACTGAATACTGGGAAGTTTGGTATCAAACCTCTCAAGCCAGTAAGCCCACACTGATGCCAGTGTGGGATTTATTGAAAAATGCACACAGAGGGCATCTATGTTAGCCAAACTGCTAGTGAAGGACTGACTGGTCTGTGCCAGCCTGCCACTTTCAGACAAGTTTCTGACCACATGGGGTGAGTGCCATTGTGCACTCTGTGGTCAGAAACAAAGCCTGACCTGGGTGGAGGTGCTTCACACCTCCCCCCTACAGGAACGTTAACAACTGGCGGTGAGCCTCAAAGGCTCAAGCCTCCGGTTACAGTGCATCAGGGCCCTCCAGCTAGTAGAGCTGCCAGCCCCTGGAAAAAGCCCCACTTTTGACAAGCAGTCTGGTGGGAAAATTAGGGTAAACAGGGAGGAGTGACCACCTCAGCCAGGACCACCCCTAAGGTGTCTAGAGCTGAGGTGACTCCCCTCCCTGCAAAATCCTCCTTCTTGGTTTGGAGGTTAGGGGTCAATTGGATTAGGTGTGTGCCCCCCTCCCCAAAGGGAGTGGGCACAAGGAGGGTGTAGCCACCCTCAGGGTCAGCAGCCATTGGCTACTGCCCTCTGAACCCTAAAACGCCCCTAAATATAGGCTTTAAGGGCCTCCCTGGACCGCTAAGCTGAAACCCCAGCAGAGAAGAAGGAAGATGACAACTGCTTTGGCCCCAGCCCTACCGGCCTGTCAGAGGACTGCCCTGCACTCAAAGAGGACCAAGAACTCCTGAGGACAGCAACTCTGTCGAAAGAAACCAACAACAAAGGACTCTCACCTCACTCCAGAAGTGTGAGTCTTGGCCCCTGTCCACCCGACACCCATGGGCCGTGTTCAGGTGGTCCATCAAGAAAGAGAGGGTCCCCAGACGATTGCTAGCAAGTGTCCTGCCTGGGTTGGCCTCTCACCCCCTCCATGACGACCTCTGAAGAGGGAATCCCAAGGGTCCCCTGACCACGACTGCCTCGGGCGAAGATAACCAACACCTGAAGAACCACTGCACCCGCAGCTCCCTGGCCTAGGAGAAACTGACCCCCCAGTGCAGCACTGTCCAGCAGGTGGCCCTCCTCCCAGTCCAGCTGGTGGTTTGCCCGAGAAGCCCCCTTGGACCTCGCTTGCAGCCTCTGAGTGACCCCGGGGTCTCCTCATAGACCAGCATAGGGAATCCGACACCCTGTTTGGACTCTGGACCAGGCCGCCCCTGGGTGCATGTTTGGTATCTACTTAGGGCCCCT
Organism: Pleurodeles waltl; assembly: GCF_031143425.1. Lineage (NCBI taxonomy): Eukaryota > Metazoa > Chordata > Amphibia > Caudata > Salamandridae > Pleurodeles > Pleurodeles waltl. Next base: position 405,080,516 of record NC_090444.1, read on the forward strand.
CTCGTGCGCTTCCAAACCCCCAGTTATGCCCTCCAAGCAGCAGGTACTTACCTGCTTGCAGACTGATTTCAAGTGCCCCCTGACTCCATAGCAGCCCACGTTAATTTGGCTCCCATTTGACCTCTGCACCCGACTGCCCCTGTGTTGATGATGGTGGGTGTTTGGGGTTACCTGGAACCCCCAACGGTGGAAAGGAACTGTACGTTTGATACTTACCTGCAAAACTGTGCTACCTTTTCTTCCCCCAGGAACTGCTAAAAAATGCACTGTGTCCACTTTTAAAATAGCTTTTTGCCATTTTAAGAAAAACTGTATACATTGTCGATTCCATTCAAAGTCATAAACATATACATGCAAAGTACCTTTCATTTTATGTACTTACCTGCAAACTGAATCTTGTGATTCTAAAAATAAACTAAGAAAATATATTTTTGATATATAAAAACAATTGGTCTGGAGTTGAGTCCTTGAGTGTGTGCTTTTTCTATTGTCTGTGTGTGTACAACAAATGCTTTGCAATACCCTCTGATAACCCTAACTGCTCGACCACACTACCACAAATTGAGCAGTAGTATTATCTACTTTAGCCTCTGTTAAGCTTCTGGGGAACCCCTGGACTCTGCACACTATATCTCACTTTGATATAGTGTATACAGAGCCAGCTTCCTATAGCAATGTATGAAGGCCATGTTTCAGGTTGTAGCGCTTTAAAAAATATTTACTCTAGTGCCTGTTCTCTTCTTCTTTGAAGCTCTCTTCCAACTTACGGATCTTCTTTTGTGAGCCTTTTTTGGAGAGCACTGTCTTTTGTTATGGGGAGCCGGTGGTGCAGTGTTCATAGCCGCCGCTTTAACGTGGGGATTTGCAATTTCGTAGCCTCTTCTCAAGAAAGGCATGGCTCTTCTAAACAAACTACAGAAGAAACCCCCCCCAAACCGGCCCGTACATAACAGGGGCCCCTTGAACGTATGGTGGTGGTCCTCCTTATGCAGCCTGGTTTCTGTAATAATCCCTGTACAGAGGGGTCACTGTATGTTTTGATAATCACCATGATGACTTCTTAATAGTCGATGTCGCGTTACAGCTTTAAATGAAGCTTAACAATAACTTTCCTGTATTTTTAGGACACCTGCTCAGACTGGTCCTCAAATTCATCATTGAAATAGTGTCAAAATGTTTTTTAGAAACTGTGACATACTCCGTTTGTTGTATTGAATATTAACCTTTGTGTTATTTTCACCCTTCACCTGGACCCATCTTAGCAGCGGTGAATACCTAACCCCGATCCTCTGTGGTACTACAATGTCGCTATACACGTACAATGCATAGAAACTGCCGTTAACTTAATATTAGGGCATGACAGGCCAGGTTCTACTTGGCTTTTTATATGTTGAACTGTTCCTAAAACCCTTCTTAATTCACCTGTAAAGCTAAACACGGTATCTCGATTTGGAGCAATAACAAACATCTTCCTTCTAACGTTGTCTAACACTAGCTGAACATTCATATATGTTTCAATGTTGGCTACGGATTTGTTGATGGCTTCGACTACCGCAGCAACAGATTGGTAATAGCCGTGAAGAAAGCCTGATCACACTTTATAGTAAAATTGGCCTTGAGCATTGAAAATGTATTCCATGTTTTTGGGTATTGGATTTCTGTTAGGGCTACTTCCCAGTCCCCTTTCAGGTTCACAGGTTTAAACAAGTGCACGGTATAATTAGAAATTTGATTGTCGGAGAACATGTCCTTCGAGGTGCTGGACGACAGAGGAATATAAAATGGTGTTGTCTATGTCTTGTCACCTACAGCATGTACTCACAGACCCAGCAGGGAGCAGGCCAGCACCCAACTGGAATCAGTGATACGCAACACCGGTCAGACTCCCTGTCTGAGTCGGCAAAGAGGATGGGGTCAACACAAACGTCAGGAGTGTTGACGTCAGTACCGTCGGCAGGGAAGTTTGAGATTGTAAGACTGACGCCGGTTCAGATCCAGGAAGGGATCCATGGGAGTCACCCAGGAGCCAAGGCAGAAGCTGCAAGTGCAGAACCTGAGGGGGCCCCAGTCGACTTATCGGGTCGGAAGGCGCTCCGGTGGAGTCGCACTGCCCAAATATGAGGTGCATGGCCTCATAAAACTTGTGGAGTTGTGCAGGGGTTGCTCCAGCTCTCAGAAACTCAGGGAGGTATGGAGTCAACCTAGACACACACTCCGAGGACAGAGGCCAGGACTGACAATGTTCTTTGACCCTCATTGCGCTGGCCAACAGACAGGGTGTCTTCAATTTCTGTTTGTGCCTTGGCTTACCCTACCATCCCTAGGACTTGGAGTGGGACGATGAAGAATGGGCATTATGCAACTGATCTTGGGACCTTCCTCTTGACAGAGATCGGGAGCAATGCACAGCTGAATGCCGGGTGGCAATGAGCTTTGGGGACTGCTCCCTCAGAGCTTTCGGATTCATGGCCCAGAACTTGAAGCACGCCTTCAGATCATGGTTGCGCTCCAACCACCACAAGCACACAAGGTGCGGCTTCGCATGGACATCACCTGATGACAGGATCCGTAGGGCTTGAACCCCATCTTGCATGACAACATCCTCGACGCACCAGAAGTGTAGACACTCATAAATGTTCAACAAAAAGTAAAAAACCAAAAAAAAGACTAGTCAAAAAGTGACTGAGGGGTAACTCTTCTTCAGATCAGCACTAGTTGGCAGGGAAAGAAAAGAACTGACGTCAGCACGCTGCCTATAAGGGTCCCGCAACGTCATATCCGGTGCGCACGACACTGACAACGGAGCTGACCAACGTCACCTGACAGTGCTCAAGGGTACTGCTTGAGAAAAATGTCCGGATCCAGACGGACACCTGGGGGAAATTCTAAGGTAAGGAATCCGAAACTAGACATCTCTACCAGATTCTGTAACTATGTGTTTACTTACCAACAAGCTGTTACATCTTCTTACGCATGAGTCTGTAAATGCTCATTGTGGCATTTTGAAGAATCAAAAGAAAGCAATGAGAACAAAATAAAATAAAAAATTCAATTATCAAGTATGGCTCCAGTCATTTACATAAACTTACGCCCCAGTTCCCCTCCGTCCTTGTACAATGTGAATTTGTATGTTCACCACTCTAGTGCTCTGAATATTTTGTACCAGTGATGTTAGACCTGACAGCCTTAGGGTGGTCACCCATGACATTTTGCCTGCCTCCCTCCACTTTTTGGACACTGTTTTTGCTGGTTTTAGGACTCTGCTCACGTTACCACTGCTAACCAGTGCTAAAGTGCAGATGCTCTCGCCCTTAAAACATGGTGACACTGGATCATACCCAATTGGATTTTTTAATTTACTTATAAGTCCCTGGTAAGGTGCACTATATGTGCCCAGGGCCTGTAGATTAAATGCTACTAGTGGGCCTGCAGCATGAAGTTGGATTTAATATTACTATTTTAGAAATGCCACTTTTAGAAAGTGGGCATTTCTCTGCACTTGAATCCTTCTGTGCCGTAGAATCCATGTCTGGTTAGGTTTAGCTGACAGCTCCCTTGTGCATTCACTCAGACAAACCCCAAACACAGGATGCTCAGTCACACTTGCACACATCTGCATATTGAATGGGGTGGGAGGGTGGAGGGCCCGACACTTACATGTCAAAGGACAGTAGCCTGCCCTCACACAAAGGACTGCCACGCCCCCTATTGGGTCCCTAGCAGACAGGATGGAACTGAAAGGGGACCTTGTGCACTTCTAACTCTTTGAATTCTCCCCCACTTCAAAGGCACATTTGGGTATTTAAGCAAGGGTCTCTGACTCTACCAACTCAGACACTTCTTGGAGAAGAAAACCAGAACCTGCAACCTGCCAAGAAGTACTGCCTGGCTGCCCAAAGGACTCACCTGGACTGCTTTTCCAAGAGGTACTGCTGCCTTGCTGTTGCCCTGCTGCCTTGCTGCTGTCTGGCTGTGTTGAGAAGTGTTCTCCAAGGGCTTGGATAGAGCTTGTCTCCGGTTCCTTGAAGTCTCAGGACCAAAAAGACTTCATCCCTGCAAAAGAACTCCTTATGCGGCGAAAATCGACGCACAGCCTGCAAGAAACATCGCACAGCCTGCATTGTGGTGAAGAATTCACCGCACGCCGAACCGGAATGACGCAGCTTGACTTTGCAAGGAGAAAATTGACCCAGCACCAGTGTTGCAACCAAAAATTTGGCGCACGGCCCACTGGATCGACGCAAAGCCGTGCCGGAACAATGCAGCCTGATGTCCTCAGAGGAATCAATGCAGCGCCTGGCGTGCATCAGAAATTTCCTACGCATCGCTCACCAGTTCGCGCAGCCCCTGTGACTTCGTCCTGCAAGCGCCGGATTTCAAAGCACCATCCACAGTGCGTCTAAAAACCCAGCAACCCGAAGAGGATCCCAGTCTACATGCCGGAAATCAACGCAAAGCCTGCCATGTGTGAAAACTCAACAATGCCTCATCTGCATGCGCTGGAAAAATCGACGCACACCTCTTCATTTCCTACGCACCTCCTCCTCTGCGGTCCCTTGCAGAGAATTTGAACGCAAACCAGGTACTTTATGCTTGGAAGAGACATATGATGCTTTTTAAGAACTAAAGACTCTTTATATCATTTTCTAAGTGATATTTCAACGTATACTTATTGAATCTTAATTGTTTTGACCTGCATTTATCCAGATAAATATTATATATTTTTCTAAACACTGTGTTGTGTATTTTTGTGGTCTTCTACTGTGTTATTGCATGATTTATTGCACAAATACTTTACACATTGCCTTCTAAGTTAAGCCTGACTGCTCATTGCCAAGCTACCAGAGGGTGGGCACAGAATCATTTGGATTGTGTGTGACTTACCCTGACTAGAGTGAGGGTCGTTGGTTGGACAGGGGTAACGTGACTGCCAACCAAATACCCCATTTCTAACAAGTGACCACTATCCCCAGTGAAGAGTCCCGTGGAATTATTCTAAGCATCTTCAGATAGCAAGGACATGTGAGCTTCCTAAACTCTTTAGCATGGAGACTAGTTAGTGTTGAATACGTCAAAAGGGTCCTCTATCACAAAAGCTATTTTTTCCATGACTAATAGTCCCTAGAGGTGGTATTGCCATTCATGATCTCTAGCATGCTGGTATTTGCCCATAAAACAGCAATTACTTGTTTACCCATGCACGAGGCTAAGGCCATCTGACCTAAGTGATTTGAGTGACAATGGCAGATTGTTTGGAAAGTCAATATTGTGTGGAGCAGATCTCAGTATTGATGCATCAAGCACATTGCCTATTACATATAAAACCTCTTCCTGATATTTTTGCAATTTCTGTCAGTGAAAGAACAGGTGAAGTGGAATCTCAGTCATCCTGCAACTTTTCTGGCATTCATTTCAACTGTTCATGATGAACTTATGGCTTTTCACTGTGGTGAAGTATCAATGCAGCACTAGTTTCACCATGACTTTAGCCACTGGCACCTTACCTAGCCATGTGGTATGACACTGTCAATAGCTCTTGCAGTACTGATCTGACACTCACCTACTTAATTCTATTTTCCGGTGTGTTTGACTTGGCGTCTCAGGTGCTACAATTAATGGCCTGATAGCATAAATGTTCAGGCATCTGCCATCATGTACAGTGACCAACCATCTCTCAAAATTCCCTGATGAATGTGGATTTATACAAGCGTGGAGAATCCAGTGCCTGATTTAGAAGTATCTATATCCTCACTTTATGGAAAATTGTATCACTTTCTGAGAGTTTCGAACGAATGAAGCTCTTGTGCAATAAACTCTGCTTACTGCCCTACGACAGTCCTAAGTTGATCATACCTGAAACTGAGATTTAGTCAATGCTGATGTAAAGTCAGGATTTCCTATGAGGCAGAACGTAGGGGAAGGGAATGTCGTGAAATTATGAGTGATGGAGACCATGTCACTCACGGTCATCAGAGAGAGTGCATTAGGCAAGGATTATAGGCCCCAGCCATCAGGAGATCCCTGCTGGGCCGGCGGGCGGAAACCTGGTTTCTGCCCGCCGGCCCAGCGGGGATCTTGGCCGCAACACAGGAGCCGGCTCCAAATGGAGCCGGCGGTGTTGCAGCCGTGCAACAGGTGCAGTTGCACCCGTCGTGCTTTTCACTGTCTCCCCGCGACTCCCCTTTCCGCCAGGCTTTTCATGGCGGTGCAAACCGCCATGAAAAGGCTGGCGGGAGGGGGACTCGTAATCCCCTGGGCAGCGCTGCCGCCGGTCCCAGCGGTGCAGTCGTAATCCCCTGTGAAGCACCGCCAGCCTGTTGGCGGTGCTTCCTCCAGAACAGCCCTGGCGGTTGTAAGGACCCCCATAATCCCCAACACCATTATATCCTTTCTGAGCATGGAATCTTCCAGAGATAGGTCCCTACCACCATAAGATCAACAAACCACCATTGTTTCTATAACTCTGACTGGTTACATTTTAGCAAATATCGTAACTGGGCAGCTTGTACGTATTTGTCAATTGAGGCCCAGACCTAATTTTAGAGGAGGCCTTTTTAGAATGTGCTCTGCCACCCAGGGTCATCTCCCTGCCCAGACAAGGTCACTGATTTCCTTTAAAATTCTTCAATTAGGGGACGTAGGAGACTAATAGGATATAACTGAAATAAAAATATTAGTTTAGGGAGTGCAATTACCTCAGAAGTTTCAATCCCCTCTAGCCATCATAGCCCTTCCCATGACACAGATTCAAGTCTTTACATATACGGTATAGGAGCAGTGGATAGCAAGCCCATATTGTATGCTCCACTCTGGGGGGATTCCTGAATGGGAGATCAAATTTTGTAGCCAATGAAAATGGAATTGAGATTGCAATGTTGGAAGCTGATCTCCTGGGAATGTAATGTTTAAGTTGTGTGACTTCATCAGGATAACCCTAAACCTGAAATTCTTTCCATATTCAGATTTATTTTTCCAAAAAGAAAGGGAGGGGGATTGGGTGAGCTGGACAGTAATGCAGACCGAAATGTCAGTGCACATTTAGTCACCTTAATATATTCTCACTCTGTCTGCACACCTTGGATGCTATTGTTCCTTTGAACCTGCTCAGCCATGAATTACAGTCGTAGCAAAGAGCAAGGGGGATGCACAACAGTAGACTCTGGTGCTCCTATGTATGAAAATGGGTTGAAAGTGTCACTTGTTTCTCCTCACTAATGAGAGGGGTACTCCATAGTGCATCATTATCCATTTTTTAAACTTTAGAATAGTTTAAACATTTCCAGTGGTGCATTCAGAAACCGCCAGTCCACGTGATCAAACAATTTATTCAATTTGAGAGAGACTTGTTTGTATAATCTGTGCACATTTTCAATGTGTACAATTTTCTCTGGTTTTTGCTATATTGTTTTAGCAAATAAAGCCAGACTGATCAGAATCAATCATGCAAGGTAGCATGGGACTTAGATCAGATGCCAGTAAATGGTTTTGCCTCCAAGCTGAGAAGGGTCTAGGGATGACCGTAATTAAAGCTTCCCTCATGGACGATGACAGTATGCCTGCTTCTGCAGTAAGTTGAGGGCCTTGGTACGAGTGGCACAATGGACACAAAGATGCATTTATAAAACAGTGTCATGTACCCTTCCAGGCATACAGCCATACAGGATTTTAAGTGGGCTTTGTGGGTGGTCACCTCCAGAGTCATCAGCTTCTCCAACTGCATCACCTGGCCAGCATTAGCTTCTGCAAGGATTCTATAAGTGAATGGATTTTGTGAGGGTGCCCCTTTTCTGCAGAACAGAAACAAGTATAGAAGGTGCTCAATTTGTCAGCAGTCATTATTCCTATGTAGGTCAGGTAGGTAGGGCATCATGTAGGTCAGGCAGGTAGGCATATTCTTTTCTTCTTGAATCTATGGCACCCTCTCTTACGCATACTTTTGCCCCTCAGTTGTCATGCAAGAATCCACCCTTCCTCAATATTCCCAATAAAGTTCATCTTCTTAGGACAGCGTATGCTGTGTGCTACATTTAATGCCTTCACTTATGCTTCCAAAGGTGCTGTGCAGCGTCAAATCATAGGTCAGTTGTAGGAAAGTACCATCTTGCCTGGCATGTTACCCCCATATTTCACTGTATATATGTTGTTTTAGTTGTATGTGTCACTGGGACCCTTCCAGCCAGGGCCCCAGTGCTCATAAGTGTGCCCTGTATGTGTTACCTGTGTTATGACTAACTGTCTCACTAAGGCTCTGCTATCCAGAACCTCAGTGGTTATGCTCTCTCATTTCTTTCCAAATTGTCACTAACAGGCTAGTGACCAATTTCACCAATTTACATTGGCATACTGGAACACCCTTATAATTCCCTAGTATATGGTACTGAGGTACCCAGGGTATTGGGGTTCCAGGAGATCCCTATGGGCTGCAGTATTTCTTGTGCCACCCATAGGGAGATCTGACAATTCTTACACAGGCCACGTTATTTCACAGCCATTTACCACTGCACTTAAGTAACTTATAAGTCACCTATATGTCTAACCTTTACCTGGTAAAGGTTGGGTGCTAAGTTACTTAGTGTCTGGGCACCCTGGCATTACACTCGTGCACTATACATATGTCACGACATATGTATAGTGTCACAATGGTAACTCCGAACATGGCCATGTAACATGTCTAAGATCATGCCATTCTGGCATTGGGGAGACAATTCCATGATCCCCCGAGTCTCTAGCACAGACCCGGGTACTGCCAAACTACCTTTCCCGGGGTTTCACTGCAGCTGCTGCTGCTGCCAACCCCTCAGACAGGTTTCTGCCCTCCTGGGGTCCAGCCAGGCTTGGCCCAGAAAGGCAGAACAAAGGACTTCCTCAGAGAGAGGGTGTTACACCCTCTCCCTTTGGAAAAAGGTGTCAGGGCTGGGAAGGAGTAGCCTCCCCCAGCCTCTGGAAATGCTTTGATGGGCACAGATGGTGCCCATCTCTGCATAAGCCAGTCTACACCGGTTCAGGGATCCCTCAGCCCTGCTCTGGTGCGAAACTGGAGAAAGGAAAGGGGAGTGACCACTCCCCTGACTTGCACCTCCCCTGGGAGGTGCCCAGAGCCCCTCCAGTGTGCTCCAGACCTCTGCCATCTTGGAAACAGAGGTGCTGCTGGCACACTGGACTGCTCTGAGTGGCCAGTGCCAGCAGGTGACGTCAGAGACTCCTTCTGATAGGCTCCTTCAGGTGTTGCTAGCCTATCCTCTCTCCTAAGTAGCCAAACCTCCTTTTCTTGCTATTTAGGGTCTCTGCTTTGGGGAATTCCTTAGATAACGAATGCAAGAGCTCATCAGAGTTCCTCTGCATCTCTCTCTTCACCTTCTGCCAAGGAATCGACCGCTGACTGCTCTGGAAGCCTGCAAAACTGCAACAAAGTAGCAAAGACGACTACTGCGATCTTGTAACGCTGATCCGGCCGCCTTCTCGACTGTTTTCCTGGTGGTGCATGCTGTGGGGGTAGTCTGCCTCCTCTCTGCACTAGAAGCTCTGAAGATATCTCCCGTGGGTCGACGGAATCTTCCCCCTGCAACCGCAGGCACCAAAGAACTGCATCACCGGTCCTCTGGGTCTCCTTTCAGCACGACGAGCGAGGTCCCTTGAACTCAGCAACTCTGTCCAAGTGACTCCCACAGTCCAGTGACTCTTCAGTTTAAGTTTGGTGGAGGTAAGTCCTTGCCTCCCAACGCTAGACTGCATTGCTGGGAACCGCGTGTTTTGAAGCTACTCCGGCTCCTGTGCACTCTTCCAGGATTTCCTTTGTGCACAGCCAAGCCTGGGTCCCCGGCACTCTAACCTGCAGTGCACGACCTCCTGAGTTGTCCTCCGGCGTCGTGGGACCCTCCTTTGTGACTTTGGGTGAGCTCCGGTTCACTCCACTTCGTAGTGCCTGTTCCGGCATTTCTGCGGGTGCTGCTTGCTTCTGAGTGGGCTCTTTGTCTTGCTGGACGCCCCCCTCTGTCTCCTCACGCAATTGGCGACATCCTGGTCCCTGCTGGGCCACAGCAGCATTCAAAAACCCTAACCGTGACCTTTGCAGCTAGCAAGGCTTGTTTGCGGTCTTTCTGCACGGAAACACCTCTGCACGACTCTTCACGACGTGGGACATCCATCCTTCAAAGGGGAAGTTTCTAGCCCTTGCCGTTCTTGCAGAATCCACAGCTTCTACCATCCGGTGGCAGCTTCTTTGCACCCACAGCTGGCATTTCCTGGGCATCTGCCCACTCCAGACTTGATCGTGACTCTTGGACTTGGTCCCCTTGTTCCACAGGTACTCTCGTCAGGAAATCCATCGTTGTTGCATTGCTGGTGTTGGTCTTCCTCGCAGAATTCCCCTATCACGACTTCTGTGCTCTTTGGGGAACTTAGGTGCACTTTGCACCCACTTTTCAGGGTCTTGGGGTGGGCTATTTTTCTAACCCTCACTGTTTTCTTACAGTCCCAGCGACCCTCTACAAGGTCACATAGGTTTGGGGTCCATTCGTGGTTCGCATTCCACTTCTAGAGTATATGGTTTGTGTTGCCCCTATCCCTATGTGCTCCCATTGCATTCTATTGTGACTATACATTGTTTGCACTGTTTTCTATTGCTATTACTGAATATTTTGGTATTGTGTACATATATCTTGGGTATATTTGCTATCCTCATATTGAGGGTAATCACTGAGATACTTTGGCATATTGTCATAAAAATAAAGTACCTTTATTTTTGGTATATCTGTGTATTGTGTTTTCTTATGATATTGTGCAAGTGACTTTAGTGGTACTGTAGGAGCTTCACTCGTCTCCTAGTTCAGCCTAAGCTGCTCTGCTAAGCTACCTTTTCTATCAGCCTAAGCTGCTAGACACCCCTCTACACTAATAAGGGATACCTGGGCCTGGTGCAAGGTGTAGGTACCCCTTGGTACCCACTACAAGCCAGTCCAGCCTCCTACATCAGTCCCATGCCCTTTTTGGGGTTCCATTTCCATTTCTTTCACCTGTAATTTCAATGGACCCCGGGTGTTACCCCCGGTCTGGCTCTGTCCTTATGAACTAGATATGCATGGTCTCTTGATACTGCTTTTAGTGAGTCCTATAGGACCTCTTTGTTAACATCTCCTTTGACATTGTGTGCCAGGACACCTCGGATAACTCCCACCAACATTACTATGATTGCCTCATTATGCAGAAGACAACTTTTAAGGCGCTATGATCTGGGGAGCAGAGCTGGACAGGGAAATGCTATCCTCACAGAATCTAGGGTGTCATCTGAACGTGTAGTATGACCTATATTCATTTCATAAAGTTGACACATTTCCATTACAATTTTCAGATCCATTCTTCGTCAGGAATTGCCATTTTTTGCACATCAGGGTGCGGAGGAAGCTGACCTGCTGCAAATTGGGAGGATATATGTTAACAATGCTGTAAATCCTGGAAACCAGTTTGACCAGCAAAATCAAGAATCTGTCAGTAGTACTAGTGACCACCCTTTGATACCCCACCCCAATCTTGGGACGATAGAACAAAAGTACTACATGAGGAACCACTTACAACAGAGCCTAGGTAGCCGTTTTGCACCAGGCACCTTTCCTGGAGTTTGCAGCTGTTGTCCTGTAGAAAACATAGAGCTGCACAGCATTTCGCTATGACTTCCTGACATTTTCTCTTAAAATTAATCAGCTCCACAGTATCTCGGCCTGGCTTCATTTCATTTTTTAGCAGAACACTGTGATCCATATGAAGAAAGCTAAGGATGTGCTGCTTAGTGAAGAGAAAGACTGAATATGAAGAACGTCGATGGAACCCCCAGTTAACTTTACTAGAACAAAACCTACAACCCCTAAACTAACAATATAGATTCCCCATGGGGCTACACTAAGCTGCTGTGGGCATCAAACCCATAAACTCCCTGTGTGGAAACTTGTAAACAATAGTCAGTGAGGTCCCTTAACTTGATGTCCTGTGTCTTTGCAGCATTGCTAAGTAATGGAAATGTTGCACATTGTGTCCTTTAAGTATGAGCCCATCCTTGCTTCTGGCCTGTGTTATTATCTCCTCCTCAAGTAAATACACCCTGGTGGGGATGTCTGGGGGTAATGCCTAGACAGACTCAATGTGTTCTGTATAGTTGAATAAAACGGCCCTCTGTGCAGCAAATAACACAGCAGGAAGATCCCGAACTGAATGAATTGACCAATTGTTTTTGCCACAACAGCATTTTTGCTTTTTGTTCAAGTTTTTTAATAGCTTGCTTATTTTTGGAGCTACTCCTTGCACTCACACCAGAAGGCACTTTGGCGTTCTATTTTAAAGCTTTGTGGGTATGTTTATTTTAGTGGTGAATCTGAATTTGAAAGTGATTACCTGGCTTATAGGAATAAAGGACTCAATTTAAGAAACCTTCACTGCAATCACCAAAGATAGGCCCTGATTTGGTGTTTGAGACATAGGCTTACCACCCTCAGCAAACAAATGTTTTTTTTTTTCCAGAGTTCTTTGGAGAGGTTTAGTCAAATGAAGAGGGCAGCAACCTTCCTCGGTTTTTTATGGGCCATCTTTACTGAGAGAAGGGTCACAGAAAGGACAGTCTAGTGTTCTGATCATTTCAATCGAGGGGCTGGGAGTTGTGTACGAATATAAGAATATAGGATTTGTGTGTATGCCAAAGGCAAGCTTATCTGCGTCTAGTTCGAGGGGACAAGGGGGATGCAGGGGGATTAGCTATAACTCAGACACACAGCACAAATTAAGGCTTAGCACGCCAACGTTGGCTAAGGATTCAGTTATGAATGATCTTCCAAGACAGTACAGGCAAATTTAACCAACAGCTCAGTGGGGCAGGGAAGTGAGTTAGATAAAAAGTCCTGTCAAGTATTACCTCTTGCCACACCATTGATGTCTGATGAAAGACAATTTGCCTCTGAATTATTAAACATTTGCTTGTGAGGTAAACATAAGTAGAAAGGATATAGTTTGCTATCTGTTAATTGCTGGATTTTTTTAAACTGAAACCTTGTTATAGGAGGGGTTTCGACTGTACTTTTTTAAATGACAATATTGTCCTCTCCTTGAACAGAAAACATGGGATTGGGGAGGGAAAATATGTCCTTTCTTAGATTAGGGGAGGGTTATACGTTACATTGCAACAGCACATACTGCAACATATTTTGTTCTGGTTTGTAGGCTTCTCACTGATATAGCTACATTTTTGGAGATTTTAATCAACCTTGACCGTCTTTGTGTTAAGGGAAGATAACATTGAGGTCTCAGATGATTGTAATGTTCCTGTTGATATGAAACACATCAACTTCTTGAACATATGGAAAATATGAGGAGTTTTCAGGAAGTGGCTTAGCCTACACATGCTGCAGGATGCAATAGTGATTTAATTTTTGCACCTACAGAATTAGTGCAGAAGAAAGAATTTACCTACTGTTACTTTTTCTTTGAATATTGGACAGATAAAAACAGTGCACACAGCCCCCTTTAAAGTAAAATAGACACAGACTTGGAAATACCTTGATATCTAATCTTTTAAACAACAATGGACAGTAGTAGATTTATCATACAACACAGATGATGCATAGAATAGGTTTAGTAGTTAATCAACACATTTTACAGTATCTCCCCTTAATAGCCATGTCAAGATCTCACAATCAAAGAAATAAACCACTGGTTACAAACAAGTTTAGGAAGGTGAGATTAAAAGTGAGACAAGCAGAGCTAACTTGGTGAATATCTTACAGAGAAGTCGTTTGTGCAGTTTACAAAAATTAACTGAAAGAAAAGAAACAGCTGCTAAATAAAGCCAAAACAACTAATTAGGGAAATGTTATCACATCTGCAGCTAATTCTCAAATTAACTGATTTCAATTTGCATCCAATCTCTTAAAACCGGCTCGTCTGATACGTCCAATTCCTAATACTTGCGCATTTTATGACAAGCTTGCCTCTTACTTCACTAAAAAGATAGAGATTGCACATTAAGGCAGAATTAGGAAAATCCAACTGGGGGATTCTGATTCCATGTCCTTTATTCTACAGGGCAAAATAATACAGATTCTTCCTTCCCTGGATGAGTTTAAGGGGGTGAAACGTCTTTTGCCCCGAAATTTAGGTCATTTATCCAAATAAGCCATTTCCACTATTTTGAATTATTTACTTAGTGGCAGGATAGTACCACAAAGTTGGAACGAATCTGCAGCTAAGCTGTAGTTGAAAAAAGCCAATCTTGATCCACTTGCTAAACAACTGACCAATTTATTTACGCCTGACAGTTAGCCAGTTGGGAGAAACATTTTTAGCACAATGACTGGGTAGATATTTAGATGACCGACAGCTCTTGGATGATAGACAATTGGGATTCAGAGTTGAAGTGAGGACTGAAGACTCTCTTGTATCAGTATTAAAGAACCTAAGAATGGATACGGTTGGTTATGAGATCTTTGAGGTGTAGCCTTGAAATGGTTATTTCTACAGGACAGAAAAGCTTCTTTGATGTTACCCTTGTACCAATCTCAAATGGCTACTCCTCAACATAACAAAACACAACATAACCCAACATAACACAAGATAATTTAATAACAGTACAGCAGGGTTCAACTCGCTCGCTGATCTTGTTTAGCATTTACTTTCACCTTTTCAGTTAGGATCATGAAATAATTCGGTGTTCGGATTATTTCTTACACTGATGATACTCAGATTTGGTTCCCCAAATTAATACTATGTTCATGTCTTGCTTTAAAAAAAAAAACTTAAAATGGTAAGGGAAATCCTGCAATTCATTCCTAGCAACCTTAAAGACCTGGTAACTAATTCAGCCATCAACTCACAGCTTGACTATACAAATGCTTGTTATTTAAGGCTCTCATCTAAACGTATACCAAGGTTGCTGCTTATACAAAGTCATTCTGTAAGGCTGATTTTTAACCTCTACATTCTGATCACATTTCAGAAGGCTGTCATACTCTTCAACGGCTTCCAGTAGAAAAGCACATACAATTAGAAACCTTATGTTACTGTTATAAAGCTTACCATAGGTAGGAGCCTACTTTTTTTTTTCCAAAAGCAGCTTTTAAGATACACTTGTGCTTAATTGCTTCTATGAAGCAAGTTTCCCCTATTTTTGAATCCTTTTTGTTTTAATTGGCATTTAGTGATACAAAAACATTACAACCACAGGGATTGCAGTTCCCCGCATACCATGAATATTTGGGCAGTACAGATACAGCTTAAATAACATTCAGGGAGGATACAATACAAGAAAGGCAGCGGCCAGGGGAAGACATGACAACATGTACACACAGCAGTTTACATCTGAATATCCCACACTGGATGTAGTTGTGTAACCTGATCTTGATCTACCATTGCTCACATACATCCTCCTGTCTGGGCTTCAGTACAGCACATTGTTACACTTAAGATGCTGGGGAGGCTGTGGCAGTCCTGTACAGGGTGCATCTCACCAGCCAACCCATCCACCACTGACAGAGTGGAATCCCTCTAGAGGAGAAAGGATAGGAAGGGCCTCCCATATGTTTTTGGGGTGGGAGCATATTACCATTAAGTGCCAGTATTTAGGTAATGGGTGAAAATGGGTGACATTACTCGTCAAGCCTTGAAGGTGGGGGCAGGTTTCTGCCCCAGTGTACGGCTACCCTTTCCTTGGCTAGCAGTAACAGCATGATAGTAGGTCGATGGCAAGAGGCACGCGTGTCAGATACGTATACTAGGAGCACCACCAAGGGGGTACAAGGAGGTAAATGCCCAGTGATAGTGTGTATGGTCGTGAATATTTTCTCCCAGAACTACGCCACTCTTGGACATTGCCATGCAAGGTGTATGTAGGAAGCCTGTAGGGCGCTGTAACTGAGGCGTCGGGAGTCAGGCACCAGCCCTATTTTATAAAGCTGGAGTGCGGTGCAGCAGTATAAGTGGTGAAGAAATTGTATGAGACGCAATTTGTAGTTTTGGGAGAGAGACACCAGCTGACCACAGCAGAACTCCCATTGCTTGTCCGTTAACGGGGGTGGGGGGTCTATGTCCTCATCCCATTACTTGCGTACAGCTGGAGTGGTGATCGGACAGGAGGTCTGCATATTGGTATACAGCTGGGTAATTAGGCTACACTGGGATGGGGAAATGTGGACACGTTCTAGTGCTGGAAGAAGAGGTGGGGGGCTGGAAAGGTACCATGAATTGCACAGCAAGCTGCCCTTAGTTGATGATAGAGGAGTGTATCCAAAGGGGTCGAGATGGGGGAGGACATGGCTTCGGATGGGGGGATGAACTGATCTTCCGGGCACAGGACTGCAAAGGTTGTGAACTGATGCCTGTACCCCGCAGGGTAAGCATTGTTAGCATGGGGTGACCAGACATGCCAAGTCGGCTTTCCTGCGCAATCCCTCCCATGCCCAGCATAAGCATGCTACCATGTCAATTTCGGCCCTTGGATTTTTATGAGGGACACAGAGTACGCAATGGCCAAGGGGCTCTCCAATCTAATTCTATTGATGTGAGGCTGGGATAGAGTGGGGTGAAGTAAGAAGTGTAGAAATTGAGCTTGGGCCCGCGTGGCATAAAGCTGCATGCCTGGCGCTTGCAATCCAACTGTGAAAGTGGCAAAGTTAGGAGGTCCCATGACATACGGGGATGTTTATTTGCCCATGCCAGTGTCATCAGGTTGTATTTAAGATGCCTGAAGAACTCAACTGTCAGTGGGAGTAGAACACTGAGGAATAACTGCAAGAATTATGGGAGTTCTATCATCTTAGCTATAGCAATATATCCCACTAAAGAGAGTGGAATTTTGGACCAAACTAGAATTCTGTTTTCCAGTCAGTCAATAGCTTAACCGTAGTTGGCAAGCCATAGTTCCTCTGGATCTCAGTTAGGCCAGATGTCTAAGTACTAAACCGGCTCAGATGCCCATTTGAGGGGATATTCTGTTGGGAATGACAGCGTCCCATTCGTGAGGAGAAAGAGAATGGATCTGGACCAATTGATGTGTATTCCTAAGTAGCCGCCAAGCGCACCACCTCAGGTGTCAAGGAGGCCAAGTTCTCCCTCGGGTTTATGGCGTACAAAAAGTAATGTCATCCGCATACATCTAGATCACCAGTCCTCTGGTGGAGAAGCTGATACTCCTATTCGAATGAAATTATCTGAGCCTTGCTGCCAGCTGCTCCATCGCTATCACGAAAAGGAGTGGCATCTGTGAGCATCCCTGTTGTGTACCGTAAGTGATCGAGAAGGGATCAGAGAATATTCCATTCAGCCGAATGTGTGCAGATGGCTGAACATAAAGTAGTTTTATTTGCCTAATGAATTGCGGATGAAGCCTAGGCACGCAAGCAGAGGAAAAAGGTACGCCCAACTCCAAGGAATTGAATGTGGCATTGAGGAGGGCAGCAATAGCGGGGATCTGGGGGTCTATGTGGTGCATGGGCACACAGATGGTGTGCAATCTGTGAGGCGTAGAGCGCCCTGGCATCAATCCCAATTGATCGGGCCGAACTGTAAGAGGCAGTACGGCAACAATCGATTGGCGAGAATCTTAGCATAGATTTTGTTACTGACATTAATTAGGCAAAGGGGCTGTAGGAATCACATTGGTTGGTCGCTTTATCCGGTTTAAGGGGTGTTATTATTACCGCCTCTCTCAGCATGGATGGCAAGTTTCCTGCACTCCTTAAACATGGCCATCAAGTGTGTGGCCAGCAGGGATGTGAAAACTGGGGTGGCAGTATATAATGAGGAAAAATATGAGGACATTACTCTTAACAGGTCTCAGGGTCAGGAAACAGGATGAGACTCCTTGTCGAGGAGTTCCACCACACATGTGGACATATGTGGTCTGCGCAGCATGCCTGCGAGAGTCCTGCCTGGGCGGTCGTCCCTCCATGAATCGCTGAGCTTGCAGTACTGGTGTAAGTAATGGATTTCCTGGATTGCTTCTTCATGGAATTCAGCGGTTCCCAAATGTGGGCCAGAATGGTGGGATTTTTGTAGCAAAAATATTCCATCTTGTGCGCCTGAATGTCTTCCACGAGTTGACAGCGGCAGCCCCTATTAGCCTTTAGGACTCCCAATTGTTTAGAAATACATGAACTCCGGATGACCACTTTGAAAGCCTCCCATAGCGCGGGAAGCGATACAACTGAGCCTGCATTATGGGCAAGGAATGTCTCTGCAGACCTCCTCCCGAAATACCATATCACGCAGTGCATCCGGCGGTATGCGCCAGGTGAACGCACAAGGCACCACCTGGAGAAACTGTCATTCCAAAAAGAGCGAGCATGGTCAGATAAGTTGCGGGAGAGGTGGGCTACCCTGGCGGTCCATGTCAGGACATCTTTGGAGGTTAACTAGTAATCTATACTGGACCAGGCATTGAGATGTGCTGATACGCATGTACCCTCCAAAGTGTTCATGCAAGTGTGGCTCTAGATGTCATATAAATAGTTATTGTGTATGATGGTGTCAAGCCTGTTCAGCATTCGGGTGCGGGTGCCTGGAGGTACCAGACCAGTCTAACCGGTCGTCTAGAGCTACATTAAAATCTCCACACCTCCACCCCCAAAAATTACAGCATGGGGACTTAGGCCCAAAATCTTTCTCCAGAGTCTGGATCATCCATATTAGGGCCATAGATAGCAGCAAGGATTATAGGTTGCCTATGCAACAGCCCAGCCAGGATGACATATTGCCCTTTCTTTATCTATAATGGATTGTGACAGCTGCCATGGAAGCCCTTTACGCAACATAATGGCGACGCCTCTGGCATAACTGGAATTTAGGGAAGTGTGCGTTTCCCCCCACCACTGTTTCCTCCAGGTCACCCACTCTGATTCAAAAAGTGTCCCAATCACCCTTCAGCTCCTTAAGGCATGACTGAAATTCCTCCCTTAGTGTCCCAAATTTTGTCGCAGTGCCAGCCAGCAACTGTTGCCTATAGTCAATATGCAGGACCTCAGTCAGTCAGCAAAAAGCAGTCATGCTCACTGGGCCTCCAAGACTGACCTACAATGCAAGACAACAGTCAGAGCTCGTGCCCTAGCACTATAAAAGAGATGTCCTTCCTCTGCTGGACCATCTGCATTCAGGACAGGGTGCTAATTTTCAGCCTCGGCCAGAACACAGCCACGGAACTCCAACTAATTCTTCTGACAACTCCTCCAAGGGTTTTGGAGCTTCCTGCAACAGTCAAGGCGTGTTCCAATGCATTAAATTGGGTAGGATGCAAGGAAACACACCAGCCACACTCCGACTAAAATGTATCTCAGGCCACAACCCCTCTGTCATTTTTAATATTGTTGAGTGAAAACTTTTGTATGCTGCAACCTTGAGGAAGCTAAATGGCTGCTCTAATAAAACTCCCACCTCTATTATAGGACTTCCAACTGTCACAGTAGCAACAAATCAACAATTTATTTTTTGTTTTAAGCAAAAATCACAAAAGAAGGCCAAAGACCCATTTCTACTTGTTCACCAAAATGAGCAGCTTTTAAAGTGAAACCATAACTGAGATACTAACCATAAAAAAGGTCACTTGCTTGAGGTGCAAATACTAAACGTCAGATTTTACAACACAAGTCTTTACTTCACAGGCCTATACCATGTATACCATGAGGGCATTTCAACAAACTGACCTTCACAATGCGCTGTAATACCACACATGGGCTTTACAATGGTTGTCTTTACTTCATGCTGCCAATGTATAGTTCGATTTGGCAGAAAGGTAGCTCTTGGCCCAGAAAACGACCTTTTTGCCATTTGGTGTAAATCAGTTCGGTAGTTTTTAAGTAATTAAAGAAAAAACAAATTTGTATATATAGGGACACGAAAGGCTTCAAGAACCCTCCTGATCTTGTGCTGAGATCCGACTGGCTGCCAACATTTCAACAAGAAAATGTTGGCAGCCATCTTGGGACTTGGCTTCAGTCGAGTCACAGAAGAAACAGTCAAAAAAATGAAAAAGGGCCAGGGTAGGGACACCCTGACCCCTTAACTCTGGTGCTCCAGAGCAAAAAAGTATTTTTTTACATTTTTCAGTGGACGTCGCAGCGGATCTGTGGATCTGCTGAATAAAAAAAACAAAAAAAAAAACAAGCACTGGTTCCCGCGCTTGTTTCTGTGAGGCCTGGGTGGGCCTCACACCGCCCTCCTTCCATGGCTACAATAACCGAGTGAATGGGGTCCGTTTCGGACCCTTGAGCCCCAGGGACTCCCAACTTCCCGGGCCCATGTTTGCTGGAGGGGGTTGAGGGGGGCACACGGCCCCCGAAGGAGTCATTTATGGCCCTGGGGACCGCAGCCTCCCAGGGCTGGCTCCTGCTATGTCCCATGGTGCCCACCCTGGGACATAGCTGTGTGCTGTGACTTGGCCCAGCAAACACTCCGCTCGGATGAAGTGAGAGCTGTCAAACACCTCTCACTTCATGGGAACAGAGGTTTCCCCTGCTTTCATGCCTGTGGAGATGAAGACAGGGAAACAGAGGAAACTGCTCCCCACAGGAGGTGGGCAGCCGCAGAGACTGTGGGGACCTTTAGGCTCCCCCGTCGCCCCCAACATTGTCACTGGGTGCCCTGCGAGGCAGCCAGGTCACATATCCGGGGCTCAGGGGACACAGTCCCTGGGGCAGAGATCATCCTGGGGTCTGCGCACTCCCTCCACCCCCCAAAAAAATAATATTGAGGTTATTTAGGCTAGGCTGGATGGGGTCCCCGGGGCTGAGATCGGCCTGGGTAATGGGGCCACGCACCACCCCTCCTAAATTTATTTATTTAGGCCAGGACCCAGGGTATGGGGGTCCCCAGGGCCAACATCGGCCTGGGGAGGGGGGCCAATTAGAAGGCTGGACTTCAGGAGATGTGGCCCCTGGGGCTTGTAGACCTGCGGCCAACTACTGCTGTGAATGGCCAAAGGCTGTGCGCAGTGAGGGGTTGGGTGGTTAGTGGTGTTGGCTGCAGGGACTGGTGACAGGCCAACCCCCACTGCGCATGGCCCGGAGGTTTTAGGGGTTGGCCACAGTGCCAAATGCAGCGGTGGTGGTTGAATTAATGTACAGTAATGAAAACTACTTTACGTTAATGAAACATAGACATTCTCTGAAATGCATAGGTTACAGGGACATTATAGTTAGGAAATAGAATAAAAAAAACATATTTACTCACTTAAAAAGCCAAAGGTTAGAGGGACGTAATAGTTCACATTTTAAACGTACCAAACCATAGAAATTCACCTTTTATAGTTGGAGTTATCTCAAGTAACTATAACTCATATCCTAAGGTAACTATAACTTGCGCCCTCGCCATGCACTGCTAATTACCCCACAAATTACTGCACTCAGGACACCTTTGATAGTATTACTGATAATATCAATATAATATTTACAGTAAAGTTTTTGGCGAAAAAACTGTGCATGGCGGGGCAGTGAGTTATAGTTAACTTAGGGCACAAGTTATAGTTACTTGAGATAATTCTAACTATAACAGGTGAATATATATATATATGCATACTCCAGCCAAAAAACCTACACTTAATCAGAATCGCCATATGAATGAACCGAATGTGTTTTAGCCCGATTGACCCTTGATCTACAACTCTGGGATAAAACTGCAATATTGTAGTCATTTTGTGCAGCAATTACGTTTATCTTTTGATGATGTTATGCAATTGCTTGTTTCACATTGGCCCAATACTGTTTGCTGTTAAAGCATTGTTTTGTTGCAGGGTATAGTGAGAGACACAGTTTTGTTGTTCTTTTCCAACGCATGATGAATTTCAATTTACTAGGTTGGTGTTTGCCCCCATAATATCAATTTTTTACATTTTTTTAATTTCTTGACTTGCCAGATTGGCTGTTTGGCAATTCTCAGTTGCATGTGCTTTTCCTTGGGGGTTGCAACATTCATACTGTACTTTGAAGGAACGGAACTCTTGTCTCATCTGATATCTTTCTACAGATTGTCTGGATTGGTGTGATGTGGAGTGCATAAAATTAAAAACGCTACTGTCATCATCCCTGAAAAATCAACACTTGTCTAATAACAGCAAACATAATTTCCACTATTTCAGAAATCAGTAAAAACACATGACATGGTATAAAAAAAAGAAAAAAAAAACACTCCCAAAAGCTCCGGCAAGCTCTACATGATGCAATAACTCAAACATCCCAGGAAATTCTGAGAGATCCTAAGACAGGGTTGCAGAGAAACCACTGAACCACTGAAGAACTTAAGAGTTGAACATAAGCCCACAGTCTTGGATAAATCATTTTACAACCCTTTTACAACCATTTACCAGAATGTAGGAGTCAAAGCACCATTTAAAAGAAATGGTTTAGCCTCACAGAATCAGGTTGTGCTAGGATACACCACAGCCTCGGAGGAATCATTACATTCAAAACAGAAATGTAGAAAAATTGACCCAAGCGCAAATAATTATGACTGCAAACTCAAAACAAACAAATACATCAATCTCTCATTCTTCCAAAAACCACGGTAGCTACCCCAAATCTCTGTACCTCCTTAATTGCTCCAACTGGTGCTTCCTTTCAATAATCTGATTTGGGGCTCGTTCATGAACTTACTGAAAAGGAAGTTGTTCAAGCAGTTCAGGCCCAAAAGCCATGCAAAGCTTCTGGACCGGACCGGACAAAATTCCAACAGATAACTACCAAAATCATCGATTTCTATGGTCTACTGCATTAACAAGGTCATTCAGAAACATCTCATGCCATGAGGAGATACCACTCTCTTGGAGAAGATCAATAACTGTTCCTTTACACAAGAAAGGGCCTAGACATGTCCCGGTGAATTATCGACCAATTTCACTGCTTGATAGAGAGTGAAAAAACTTTGGGAAACTATTATTTTCTGACATTATTATTAGTTATATATAAACAATCTTGTAAAATCACGAGCGAACCTCGATGTGCCCAAACTAGATAAAGAACCGATTCCAAAACTACTATGTGTGATGCACCAATGGGTGGCATATTGAGTGGCCACCAATTTTTAGTCGCATCAGTCTTTTTACTTTCTTTGTCAGGTGGCAGGCTTCCCTTACTAACGGTCTGCATAACCAGAGAGTCTATTGGGATCGGCCCTCTAGTATAAGGTGGGTCAGAGAGGGAGGCCTTATATTTGTTGTCAATCCTGGGTATTACTACTCTGGCTTTACCTTAAATATCCTTAGTATTTTCTTTGCTGACATGTGGCACCTTTTCAAAGGGCTGTGTGTTTTTTATGAAGTTTAAAACAAAACTTCTACAAAACATCTCAGACTCAAACCAATTCCCACAAACCCTGAAAAAAATAAACGGAAGAATCCGTCTCAAGCCTTGCAGCTAGGAGAGATACAAAAGTAGGGAAAGGGGCAATGTCCTAGGACCAATGTTCTAAAGCTCTGTACCTTGAAAATCCCCAGTCTTGGTTGGATTTTCATGGCGGCGGGGTTTATATCACTAGAACTGTCAAACTAATTTAGATGCAGTTTGTGGCTTTAAGCTCAGTGGTCTCTCCTCGACCTAACTCTCTGATAATTTCAGGTCATGGAAGAAGCAGAAAAGGCCCGGAAATCTGCCTGGGGGCAACAGAAGGTAACCAACAGGGTGATTCCGCAGAATACTCGGATAAGAAACAAAACAGGCTCACCAACCAACACAGAATGCTATTGGGAATTAGGTGATGCAGATAGATGAATTAATTGGGCTACAGATTACTCACCTTTTGAATACTTCTGGATGTCAGTCTGGATGCGCAAAATGTTTCCAGCAATGCTCCTGTGCACAGATAAGACGGCACTTTGGCTTCACAGCAACTTCTTTTCGCCCCAGTAGTAATAGAACGGAGCCACATATAAGTGCCACTGTGCTGGTGTCAGTTTCACAATCTTTCACCTTCTATGCCCCAGGCTGCAAAGCATTTCAAACAAACTGTCAATGAAAGTGCGCTGATCACATTAAAATGGTAAATAGTCTGCTCCACTTGGTGGGGGGATAAGTCAGTGAAGAATCTGTGGTTAGAAAGAGTATCCATCTAAAAGAGCATTACTGAAAATAAGGAACTTTTTCATCTGATGAATGCTTATAACTGCACATTACTCAGCTTTAGAGTAGATACCACAGCAGCCTTTCTCAAAGGTGGAGGCTGTAGGACCAGTGGACTCAAATTGGGAAGTATTTCAGGACCATGTGGGAAAAATGGCTCTGCCTTCGGACTTAGCCATCAAGGCAGTAATGCTTTGTCAAAGTGTGCTCAGATGCCAGCGTTGCTGCTTGGCAGATGCCCAAAAGTGCCACCCTCTCCTTGCAATGCTTTGAAGCAGCCTTGGCCCCTGGTGGAATGTCTGCAGCCCTCCTTGGTCTTCGAGGTCTTAGATGGAGCCAAAAACACTGTCATAATGGACCGGCCGATGTGAAAAAGAGACCAACTCTCAGTAAGAAGACATCCCTGGTCCCCAGCACTAATATGTATGAGAAAAGGGTGATGTACGCCACTTGCACCAAAATCGCCTGCAGTTCATTCAAGAGGAGCACTGAGGTGACAGTAAATAGGAAGACATGCAAGAGCATCAAGAGTCCCAATGAGCAGTTGTGCACTGACTCAAAAGGCACACATATGAAAATATTAGGACTAGATTTAAGTCCCATTCTGTAACAATGAATCACTTCAAAGGAAACAGAAGTCAGACCTTTTAACAAAAGCATCATGGCGTTGAGTAAAGCGGGTTGGTCAGGTAAACACAAAAAAAAACCCAAAAGGGCCTATAAATAACCTTTTATTGTGGCTACCGAAAGGTTGTGCTGGACCCACGAAGAAACAAATCTGTGTGCAGGGGGTCGATCACTACATCAGGCAACAATTTTTTCCCAGCATAGATGAACTTCATGGAAGCGTGTCTGGCCACAAGGATGGTATCCACAACCTCAGTTGGCAAACAAATACATCAACTTCCGCCCCTCAATCTCTACACGTAAAGGTGCAGGCCCGTACCTCGTTGCGGACAGGAGGGTCCTCCTGAAATGGTAGTCGGATTGTCAAGTAAAGGCTCAGGCGCTAAGGGTACCACACTCTCCTGATCCAGTTCAGGGCGATCAAGATGACTTGGGCTCAATCAGTCCTAATGTTTCTCAGAACTTGGGGCAGGAGTGCTAAGGGTGGAAACGCGGACAAAAACCTTGTATTTCATCTCAGACTAAGACACACAACTTTGGACACACTGTACTCAACAGTGGGGAACAGGGTCCTTTGGTCGAAGACCACCTTGGGATGGAGATGCCACTCGTGGTCCACCAGTCCATGTGTGCAGAAGTCATGTGCCCTAGCATTCAGGGATCCCACAAGATGGCTGATAAACAGAAAAATGTTCTGCTGGTCAAGCCACCTCCAGAAACGTAGAGACTCCTGCCATAGAATGTAGGCCCCCACTCCACACTGCTTGTTACAGTACCACATGGCAGTCTTGTCTTAGTCAGGATTTGCACCAGTCTTCCCTTGATGGATGGGAGAAAGGCTTTCAGGGTCAAATGGATTGCCCGGGGCTGCAGAAGATTTGTGTGAAGTGGGCCCTCCATTGAAGACCAGAGGCCTCTAAGTTTCCACCTCTTCTAGATGATCCTCTCAAGCCAGCAGTGATTCATCTTTCACATCTGTCAGGCCAGGGAGAGTAAGGAAGAGCGGCCGGCTGCAGGGCAGAACGGTGCTAGTGAGCCACCACTGCAGATACTGAGCCGCCGCATAAGAGATCTGAACTGTGTCTGATGAGGGCCTACTGGGTTCTGAGGTTCCTCTGCAAGACTGGCATATGCTATCTGCAGTTCAATATGATTGGGGTGCACGAGGCCATGAGTTCAAACAGCCTCAGAGCCATCCTTACTGAGATCCATGTGTGACATCAGGATCATATTCTGAATGTTTCAGACATGGTGAGATGGCAAAAGCGCCATGAACACCACCAAGACCAGGACAGTCCCAATGAAGGGAATCCTCTTGGTGGGGCTCAGGTAGGACTTAGGCTTGTTGACAGTAAATCCAAAGAAGGCAGCAGGTCGGTTATCATTCAGATGTGGTATATGACTGTGCTTTACAATCCCACTTTGATCAGCTAGTCATCAAGGAAAGGGAGAACAAGTATTCCTGACCTTTGAAAGTGGGCAGCAATCGCTGCCATCACTTTCATGAAAACCTGATGGTCAAAGTCAGATCGAAGGGGAGCACGGCAAATTGGAAATGTTCTGACTCTACACTGAACCTCAGGTAACACATGAGGGACTGCAGGATGAATATATGAAAATATGCGACTTGCAAGTCCAGGTACACCATCCAGTCTCCTGAGTCCAAAACAGAAAGAGTCTGAGACAAAGTAAGCACTTTGAATTTCTCTGTCCTCAAAAAGGTCGAAGTAGGTAAGACTGAAGAGGAACTGGCAGAGCTCCAACTCCACTATGAATCACAAGTAACACCTGTGGAACACCAGGATGAGTGCTGGACTTGACATCCTCAGTGTGGTTTTCCCCCAGTGTTTTGACTTCAATCTTTCTATTTGTGCAGACTTCATTTTTGCTGGCCTTATGACTGCACACGTTATCTCTACTAACCAGTGCTAAAGTGCTTGTGCTCTCTCCCTAGGCTTATACCCAACTGGCACATTTAATTTACTTGTGAGCCCCGTGTAAAGTGGTACCACATGTACCCAGGGCCTATAAACTGAATGCTACTAATAGGCTTGCAGCACTTATTGTGCTTCCCACTGAAGTAGCCTGTTAAACCATGTCCCAGGTCTGCCACTGTGAGTGCAATTTTAAAACTGCTGTGTCGACCTGGCAAATAAACCTTTTGCCAGGCCCAAACCTTCCTTTTTAATATATATAGCTCGCCCTTAAGGTAAACCTTACACAGCCATGAGGGCAGGGTGCAGTGTATTTAAAAATATGGACATGTACTTTAAAGTTTTACAAGTGCTGGTAGTGAAAAACTCTTAAAATTGTTTTTCACTACTGCACAGCCTACCTCTACCGTAGGTTAACATTGGGTTACCTTATTCCACGTAACAAGTGATAACTTGGGAGCAAGTAGGAGTATTGAGTTTGGTGTCTAAAGAACTGTAGTTTAAAACACTCTGTAAAGGTAAAAGCAGACCCATGTCAGAAAACGGCACTTTTAGAAAGTTGCCATTTTCTTGTTCCAACCGTTTGGTGGCTGTATCCTGAGCAGCATGACTAGGTGCGGCTGGTCTTTGTGTACTACCCCAGACAGTGAAACAAAGGGAGAACAGGTGTTGGTAGGATGGGCCATCTCTGACTTGACAGGGAGCGGCGCGGTTACTTACCACACTTGCACATCACAAATGCTCTGCCTGAGCACACTCACAAGGGATTTAACATTAGTCTTTTGTGTCCCCAGGCACGCTGAGGCCAAGATAGGGAGACAGGGAACTCCAAGCGCCTCTGGTGATTGAACACTCTAGAAACTTCCCCTACTTCAAAGCTGGCACCAATGATAAATATGGGATCCTCATACCCAACTCTTATACCTTTACACCTATGGGCACTACAGAAGGACTGCTACTCTGCTGCACTACTAGCTGAGAAGGAAGACTGGCTCTGTACCCTCCATCTCAGGTTGAAGTGACTTCAAGGGTAAGCTGACCGACTTCCTGTTCTGAGCTCAAGGGACAAAACTTGCTCTAGAGGCCTCCCGGCATCTGCCAAGCTCACCTGCTGCTTGACCCTGGAACTTTACCTGCTTGCGCCCTGCAGGCCTGTGCTGGTGTGCGCTCCTGATTTCCAAGAGGTAGCCATCAGTGTCTGGGCCTAGTTGTGGCATCAGCTAAGCTCCCTTCCCGGGAAAAGGAGAGATCCTGAAGGTATGGGCTCTTTGTGACTGCGAAAGGGTGTGTTTGCGCCAAGATCTTGCCGCCCACTAACGGGAAGTTCAGGGGAACCAGACTCTTTGCGCTATGGTGAATGGCAGCAATGACCAGTAACATGAAAGCTGCAATTTGCCCTACAGCACTGACAGCCCACAGTGACCGCCAACGCGAATCTCCTGCAACACCTGTCCGTGATGCCTGACAGGATCTTCGCACCACAGCGACAACCATCCCTGATGCTCCCTTGGCTCCTCGCAGCCCCCCTCCACAAACAGAACTCCTTACACTGGACTTTAGAAGGTAAATCTTTCAGCTGGACTAACCTCGTCCCTGTATTTGGCTTGCGCTCCATTGCAGTCAACCTGAACTTTCATCTGGGCTTGCACAACCAAATAACCACAAGTCTCGCTTTGTGCTTTTAGCATTATTACATTTTCAAAATTGCATTTCTCTGGTTCTATTATTTGGATGCTTGTTGTAGTGGTCTCAAATAATTTATTACATTTTTACACTTTGTTTGCTAAATTGGTGTGGGATTTTTCTTGTGTTGTGTTTTCACTTTATTCACGTTTGAAGTGTGGCATAAATACTTTACACACTGCGTCTGAGTTAATCCTGAGTGCTTTTGTGCCAAGCTAATAGAAGGCTAAGCACAGGTTAATTTGGGTTTGTTTGTGTTTCAACCTGACAGGAACTGTGGTTGCGACTTGGGTAGGGTTTCATCCTCTTCAATCAGTAACTAAATTTTCTACAATTTTATGAAAATATATGTCCTGCAAGTCCAACAACACCATCCAGTCACCTGGTCCAGAGCAGAAAGAGTTGTGAAGTGAGTGAGTATTCTCAATTTATTTTTTCAGTCCTCACAGAGGCATTCAATGATTGGAGGATCTGTAAAGGCCTAAGGCCTCTCTCCTTTTGTCCTGTATGAGATAATACAATGAGCCACAACCTTTCATGTCTCTCAGTCAACTATCTTATCAACAGCATGCTGGGTCAAGAAAAGGTTGACATCTTGCATCAATCTTGCAGCGTCATCCTCAAAATTTACTCTGGTGGGGGAAAATTAGATAGGGAGGAAATGAAAGGCAACTTGTATCTCTCTGAACGACAGACAGGACCCATCTGCCTGATGTGATGGACCTCAAGCTGGAAAGGAAATGCCTAGTCTCCTACTAGATTGGCATGTGTGGGCAAATAAAAGCAGCTTTCAAGCCTCAGCAGTAGGGGAGGAGGAGGAATTGGAGGTTTGTTTCCAGGAGTTCGAACTGGTGCGAATGGCCTTAGCCATCACCACACCCTCTGTCATAAAGGGCTAGGTATGCTACATGTTTGGAGGGCTGGAGTCGTCCATAAGCCAGTCACCTGGAATAGCTCCTGAACATTTGATACTGCTGGTGAAACTGTTTGGTTGGTGACAATAGCCTCCAATATCATCCTGTGAAGTGATATACCTTAAAACATTCTAGCACAGCATCAGCTTTCTTGCCAAACATCCCAGACCCATCAAAGTGAAAATCCATTAAAGACACTCGCAGTCTATGAAAACCTGACTGAGATCATCCAGGTGTGCCTTGAAAGCACTTCACTGGTGCCCATTGCTCTATACAAGTAGTCTGCAGTGTCCAAGCCAGCCTTGACTTTCTTGGACTGTTTGAGCCAACAAGGTCCTGACGCTTTCTGGGATGGTCACAAAATCTTGCTGGCTATGTTCCACAAAGAACAGATCTACCTACTCGAAAGGCATAATGCATTGAAAGATCTAAGAGCTCGGCTGGCAGAAAATAAGTTTTCCTTTTGAAAAGCATAGATTTGTTACACTTCTCCCTACCATTAGGATTGATCATAAAATAATTCAGGTTCACTTTACTTGTTGGACCCTGAATCATCAGGCTCTCAGGTGTAGGGTATTTGGCAAGATAATCTAGGGCACTGGGGCCAGTCTTAGTTACCAATCTACTGGCTGACTAATCAGAGGCACAGCACATATCAGCCTGTGTAGCCAACAATATTTCAATAAGGGCTTATTTGAATAGCAATAGTGGTTCAGAGGAAGCTGGTCCTGGATGAAGAATTTCAGTTAGCAAATTTGCATTAGTTGTGAGAGTGGGCAACTGTAAGTCAAAACCTTCACCTGCCTGCCATATCACTACTGCAAAAGAGGTACTTTCTTCCACAGGTGGAGAGTCTAACTGTCTGGGGGGGTGGGGGGGTTTCTAGCATAACTGCATCTTTTAAGTCTAATCCTAATGAGGAGGGAGTAAATTATCTGTCCCCTCTTCATCATCAATACCAGGAGTATATCAGATACATTGCATCACAATCAGAGGCAAAGAGATCATCTTGCCTGCCTCTGGTAGTAATGGATTGGCGGCAGAGGCCTCGGACTGGTCTCTGGCTGTTTAACAGCTGGTTGCGAGTTTGAGATTTTGTAGACAGACGTAGGCTTGGACTTGGCCGACGATGTTTCAGGGTTGGAGACTGACCTCAGGTGGAGTATCAGTGCAGATATTGAAGGAATTGATGGGGACTGTAGAAGTCTGAATTGGTATTATTGGGGTCCTGAAACTGGTTCTGAGGTTTCTGTAAACTTTGGAGGGGACCAGCTGGCAGAAGTCGGACTGGGGTCCCCTGCAGCTTCAGGGGCCCAAAGGCAAGCCAGAGGGGGCTGGAAGCACCTGAAAGAGCTGCTTAGTTGGCGACAGTCTGGGAGATTTGGGGCCTGCTGGGACCAGATGGAGACAGGGTGAGATTTGGTGACAACCAGAGGGATAAGATCCTTAGCTAGATACCCTTGTGCCTGCTCAACAAACTTTAGGTGGTGGCATAAGGCCAAGTCCCACTTGATGTTCTTACGATTACAGCATATCTTCTTCTTGAACTTATCAAAAGACTTTGACTGGCAACTAGACTTTTCACAGGAACAGCTTAGCGATTTGGGCAAGAGTTGTGCTTCAATATGATTCCGATGTAGAGCTTTACCTCTTGCTGCCGGATCGCTTTTAAGTGCATAAGGGTGCTCTCATCACACCAAAGAGGTTGACAGAAAATTAAAATACACCCACTTGAACCATAATTCTAATCGCAAAAGAGTGAGAAACGGGCAACCCCAACCCTACTCAGGAAAGTTCACTTCCCCATATCATCCTTCTTCGATCCATTCTTTTACTCTTCCGTCTATTCATTTACCCATGTCTTCACCTTTCTATCACCTATCTATCCAGTCACCCATCCATCCATTCTTTCTTCCACCCATCCATTCATTCATCTTTATAAATGTATTCATCTATGCATCATTTCACCCTTCTTTCTATTCATTCTTTCTAACTTTCACCTTACTATCCTACCTTTTACCTTCCCCTCCTTATTTACCTTTATATTTCTTTTCCTTTCTCCCACCCTTCCTTTCCTTTCTCCTCCCATTCTTTTTTCCTCTACCTACCTGTCTCTCATCCTTACTTTTCCTTTTTTATCATTTTCTCTCAGGCTCACAGTTTCAATTTAGTTCTGTTTTCAATTTAGTCCCGTTTTCAACTGCTTTTATCATTTCTCTCTCCCTCTTTCCTTGCCTATGCAGATCAGCCCACCTCTCACACACCAATGATGTAGTATTCCCTAACAGTGTTACAGATGAGCATTGTCTGCAGAGAGAAGAGGCACATAAAAAATGAATGAACGAATGTCTGTGTGGGATCCCATTAACCGTCTCATTGTGCCCAGTCCAAACCCTTCTTAAGCAGTCTAAGGGGGAGATTCATTATGCCACTGTATTGTGTGACCTCAAATCATGACAGGAGTGAAGTACCACAAGTAAATGTAGTATGGGGGTCCTTCACCAACTCCGGCTTCCAACAGTCCTACCATAGTTCAAACCATGGCTTCTTTGTAGGGGGTAAAGGGGCATATTCCATAGCACATTGTTGTAGTAAGTCTTTGAAGTAATCGGAAGTTTGAAGTTCGGAGCGGACCTACTGATCAGCAGCAGAGTGTATGGAAAGAAAGGAACTGATGTCAGTGTGCATGCTAGTGCTAACTAAGAGTCTATATTCTGATGCTCCCCGGGCAGTCACAACAGAAGCAATTGATACTACTTTCTAGTATGTTTGAGCACTGCTGGAAACTTTCTGGAGATCTAATCTGATGTCTGCTAGCGTTTTAAGGGACAGGAATCTGCTGCTCAACGTATTTATTAGAAAGCAGGACACAGCTCTTGGAAATGTAGAGGAGGCGGGAAGAAGAGGAGTAGAGAGGCTTTGAAGGGAGATCTCATTGATTCAACTACCCTAGGGGAACTCTATTTACTGAGGAAAGTGGGAAACCTATCTTTGATCTCTACCACACACTATGCTGAGACAAGTAGGAATGGCAATTGAGGGTCAGAGGGAGTTTAGAGGTAAGCAGAGGCAAGAAAGTGGCAGACGTGAAATGGTGCAAGAGACTGGCATAAACTGGTGGGGTGTTGAGTAAAGCAAACGTTCAATATATTGACTAGAAATTCTTACACAGAATTGACTTCATCCCAGTTGTATTACATAAGATCTATGCCACCAAAGAAGACCCGGGTGCTCTGCAGCAAAATCTATGATTGGGTGGTGTAGCATGATGCAAGGTAACTGGAACAGAGTAGTACAAACCTTGCAACAGACCATTAGTGGGCGATCACTTCAATGATTAAACACTGAGGGGGTAATTCTGACCTCGGCGGTAAAAGGCTCTTACCGCCTGTCAGAAGTCTGCCATTCTACCGCTGCGGCCGCGGTAAACCGCCACGGTCATTCTGACCCACAACTTCCAAACCGCCAAAAACCCGACATGCACGGAAGGCCGCCTCATCAGCGGTCAGCGATAAACTGGAGATGACCAAACCTCCACCGTCACGCCAACACAAACACGCCCATGCCATTACGACCCACGAATCCACGCGGCGGTCTTTCAACCGCGGTATTCCATTGGCGGTACACACCGCCGCGCTCAAAATACACACACCTTTACAAAACACAGCCACATTGGACAATTCGAAATACACACACCTGATACACATACACACACCACACCCACACATCCAATCAACTATAAAACACACACCCACATCACCCACAAACCCCCACTACTAGAAATTCGGAGAGAAGGCGAGAGAGAGAGAGAGAGAGAGAGAGAGAGAGAGAGAGAGAGAGAGAGAGAGCACAGCTATCGCAAACCCCAACACACAGAGGAACACAACATCATCACCCACACTACATCCACGCACAAAACACCACACACCACCACAAACACCACCCCATGGCACCCCAAAGACACCCCAGGTTCTCGGACCAAGAACTCAGGGTCATGGTGGAGGAAATAATCAGGGTAGAGCCCCAGCTATTCGGCACACAGGTGCAGCACACCACAATAGCCAGGAAGGCGGAGCTATGGCAAAGGATCGTCGACAGGGTCAACGCTGTGGGACAGCATCCCAGAAACCGGGAAGACATCCGAAAGCGCTGGAACG
Source organism: Pleurodeles waltl (assembly GCF_031143425.1). NCBI lineage: Eukaryota > Metazoa > Chordata > Amphibia > Caudata > Salamandridae > Pleurodeles > Pleurodeles waltl. The sequence continues at coordinate 405,113,902 of NC_090444.1, forward strand.
ACCTATGGGGGAAGGTGCGGTCGATGGTGTCAAGACACAACATCGCTGTGCAGAAGACTGGCGGCGGACCCCCACCCACTCCACCCGAATTCACATCATGGGAGCAAGAGGTCTTGAACATCCTGCATCCTGCGGGCCTCGCTGGAGTAGGCGGAGGAATGGACTCTGGTAAGTCTAATCCCAAATACTTCACCCCCCCCAACCACCAGCATGCCAACCCGCACCCCTACCCTCTCCCCCAACCCCCCAGCACACATCCTCCCTGCCAATGTCTCACCAGCACAACCCACCCAACACAACACCAATCCCTGAATGCCAACACAAACCATGGACACCAATCACCCAAGCATGACCACTGCACATACCCATCCCCCCAATGGGGACCATCGTCCTGGCCCTCAACCAGATAGTCACCACATTGCGGGACCATGTGGCACCCCAAAGGGCCCCTGTCACCAGCCCGGACGACGAACAGCCTACCACCTCCGCCGGCGCAAGTGGACAGGAGGCCCCCACACCACGACAGGCCACCAGAACCCCACCTCCTGCTGAAGATCAACCACCCCGCAAGCGGAACCTGAGATCACACAAGAAGACAGAGTAGGATGCCAAGACCCCCGCCAGCCTAAGATACCCCCTGATGTCATCCCACTGTCCCACATTGTCACCCTGTCCAACCTTGAACTGCCCCTGCTCCATCCTTCCACAGGCATATGGACATTGCACCTGTGCTACTGAGAACTGGACTCTGCCATGGACATTACTCCACCCCCACCCATCACCGTTTTACTATCATGGACCTATACGCAGCACTTAAAATAAATCACCAATTGCACTTCAAATGTCAGGAGTCTGCTTGTATTCTTTACAAATGTATTACACATAACGGTGCAATAATGTTCATTTACATTGTGATGACAACATACCAGTGTCAATAAGCATTAGTCCATGGGCAAACAAAGCAGAAGTCACGCTGTGGGTCATACAGCTCTGAAAAGGGAAGGGAAAGTCACAAATCAGTGAAAAGGAACTGGGGGGAAACACAGAAAGTAGAGATGCAGGAGGCCAGAAGTAAATATAAAATGGCGTGGGTGATTCTTACCTGGGTGCTACTGAAAATACTGTTGTATAACTGTGTCCCTGTTGTCCGTGTCGTCCCCGTCGTCTTCCTCCTCTTCACTCTCCACAGGCTCCACAGCTGCTACAACAACACCATCTGGACCATCCTCCTGCAGGAAAGGCACCTGGCGTCGCAATGCAAGATTGTGAAGCATACAGCAGGCCACGATGATATGACACACCTTCTTTGGTGAGTACATGAGGGATCCCCCTGTCATATGCAGGCACCTAAACCTGGCCTTCAGGACCCCGAAGGTCCGTTCTATAATCCTCCTAGTTCGCCCATGTGCCTCATTGTACCGTTCCTCTGCCCTGGTCCGGGGATTCCTCACTGGGGTCAATAGCCAAGGCAGGTTGGGGTAACCAGAGTCACCTATTAGCCACACACGGTGTCTCTGTAGCTGTTCCATCACATAAGGGATGCTGCTATTTCGCATGACATACGCGTCATGCACTGACCCAGGGAACTTGGCATTTAGATGGGAGATGTACTGGTCAGCCAAACAGACCACCTGGACATTCATCGAATGGTAACTTTTTCTATTTCTGTACACCTGCTCATTGTCTTTTGGGGGTACTAAAGCCACATGGGTCCCATCAATGGCAACAATGATGTTGGGAATATGTCCAAGGGCATAGAAATCACCCTTCACAGTGGCCAAATCACCCTCCTCAGGGAAAACAATGTAGCTCCGCATGTATTTCATCAGGGCAGACAACACCCTTAGAAAACATAGGCTGAGACATCCCTGATGACATGGCCACTGTTGTCTGAAAAGACCCACTTGCCAAAAAATGGAGTACTGACAGCACCTGCACCAGAGGGGGAATCCCTGTGGGTTGGCGGATGGGGACATCAGGTCTGGCTCCAGCTGGGCACACAGTTCATGTATAGTGGCTCGGTCAAGTCGGTATTGAAGTATAATATGTCGTTCTTCCATTGTCGACAGGTCCACCAGCGGTCGGTACAAGGGAGGATTCATCCTTCTCCTCGCAAGTGCCAGCGGACGGTGCCTAGGAAGGACAACATGGAGCACAGAGTCAAGCAACCCTCAGGTTCGTTCCCACAGCTTGCACAGTACACGAATCGCAATGCATTGAAAGGCTTGTATGAGTGGCAATGCAAGGCCTAGGCCTGTGTGACGCAGTAGAAATCAGGCCATGTGGGCCCTTGAAATGGCGGCTGCCTGACCTGTGAAGTGCGACAATGGGATGTGAGGTCACTGCGCTGGCGTGGCTCACCGTGGCGGTAGGCGGTCGAAGACCGCGGCGCAAAGCAGCATTGGTTAACATTGAACCCTATGGGTCTCAGGAGCCAATGACGATGTGCGCCGGCGGTCGCGGTACGCACCGCCGCGGGCGTGACCGCCATTTTCTATCTGCTTAATCACTCGAGACCTGATCATCCACAGGAGAGGACCTATACTGCAAGTGCTGCTGTGACCTCGGTCTGGGAGATACAATGGCTGCTGCGACTGGGGAAAGGGCCCCTGCCTTCACTTCAGAAGAGTTGGAGAAACTTGTGGATGGGGTCCTACCCCAGTATGCGCTCCTCTACGGTCCTCCAGACCAACAGGTAAGTACAGTGGGTGCACGTTGAATGGGCTATGCCTGGGTTGTGTATGGTGGATGTAAGATGGAGGGGTGGGGAGCGAATGAGGAGTGCAAGGCACGACAGATGAGAGCATGTGCCACATGGCAGGGTTGGGGAGGGGGGGCAATCACATCTAACATGCAGAAAAATGTTGATATTTCCTTTCCCACCCTGTACATGTCAAATAGGTCAGCGCCCATCAGAAAGTCGACATTTGGCATGCCATCGCCAAGGAAGTCCGGGCCCTGGGGGTCCACACAAGACGGGGCACCCACTGCCGAAAGAGGTGGGAGGACATCCGCCGCGGGACCAGGAAGACCGCCGAGTCACTGCTGGGGATGGCCTCCCAACGTAGGAGGGGTGCCAGTCGTACCTTGACCCCCCTGATGTCCCGGATCCTGGCGGTGGCCTACCCCGAATTGGATGGGCGCGTGAGGACATCACAGCAGACACAAGGGGGCGAGTACCAGCACATACTGCTATCTCTACGCGCAGTGGAGGTGCCTGGGTGGGGGAGGAGGGCTGTGGGTGACATTAGGCCAGGGCGCTTTCTGTAGTGTAGTCCCCTTCTTTAGGCATGGCCCTGTGCCCCCGCCCCCCACCTCTGTAGGGTGCCAAGTACAGCAATCCATGGTCCAGCATCACCCATGTGCGCATATGTTGTCCATAGACCTGTTGGCCTAGTCACAAGTACTGAGTAGTGTACCCCGATTGCGCGGCGTAGTGCATGAGGCTCCTGTGTCTGTCCTCTCCGCCAACGGTGTTGACAATGCATGCACTCAACCTGTTTTTATTTCTCCCCCCACCCTTTTTCTTTGTCTTCTTGTGCATGTGTGCATTAGCATCATCAGGCGGAGGAGAATTGGCATTGGAGCACGAGGGAGCTGCAACTCACAAGGCCCCGGTGGGCCATGGTACAGACACCGAGGTCACCAGTGATACGGAGGGCGAGGGGAGCAGCACAACGGGGACCCGTGGTGACACCAGCGACACCGACACGTCCTCGGAAGGGAGCTCCCTAGCGCACCAGCTCCGCCCTCCCAGCAGCCCCTCAGCCTTCGCTCCGTGCCCGCTCGCCCAAGAAGGCGGGCATCTCCTTCGCCCCAGGCACCTCAGGCCCTGCCCCTGTTACCCCTGCTGCCCTCAGTGCGGAGGTCATTGACCTCCTACAGACCATCATTGTTGGGCAGTCTACCCTTTTGAATGCCATCCAGGGGGTAGAGAGGGAGGTGCATCGGAGCAATGCATACCTGGAGGGCATTCATTCGGGTCAGGCTGCCCATCAACGATCGTTCAATGCTCTGGCCTCAGCACTGACGGCAGCCATTGTCCCTGTTTTCAGCCTCCCTCTTCTAACTGCCTCCACCCTGTCTCTGTCTCCTGTTCCTCAGCCTATCCCATCCACACCATCAGACCAGCCTGCACACACCTCAACACCCAAGGGCAGCTCATCCAGACATAAGCACCACAGATCACACAAGCATTCACCCAAGCAACACCCATATGCAGACATGCCAACAGTCACTACCACCCCTGTGTCCCCCTCCTCCTCGTCTCCCTCCTCCCTCCCTGTGACGTCTCCACTCACACCTGCATGCACACCACCATCAGCCAGTACTTCCATCACCAGCACACCCTCCAGTACAGTCCGCACACGTGCAGTCACCACCCCCACTGCCATTTACACGTCCCGTGTCCTCTCCCACTGTGTCTGTCACCCCCTCTTCCAAGACACACAAACGCAGACAGCCACCCACCCAACAGCCAACCACCTCACGACAGCCTACGTCACAAGCACCTGCACCCAAAGACAGCACACCTGACTCTCCTACAACCACATCCTCTTCCTCCACTCCCATACCCACTACACCTAACCTTTACATTGGTCCTAAAAAACTTTACCTCTCCAAACTTAACATCTTTGCCCCACCTGACCCACCCCCTCCACCTGCTAAGAGTCCCAAGAGCACCTCAGCCACCACCAGCCCTGCTTCAAGTGTCACCATTGTGCACGGGTTTTGGAGTCCACCCTTTCCCAGCACAGATACATCGGCCAGCAGCAAGGGAACAGCCAGCCCCCCGCCTGGAAAGAGGACCCGTAAAATCAGGGGCCGCCGCGAGAAGACTGACACGGCTGCCCCCAAGGAGCAAAGTCCTGGGCCGTCACCTGCCACAACATCCAGGGGAGGCAAGGGCCAGAGAGCCTCATCGAAGGAGGGCAAGGGCAGCAGGGCGGAGAAGTCAGCCAGCAGGGGCGCGGACCAGGAGGGCCCCACAAGCCCCATCCCGGGTGTGAGGGAGGACACCCACGGGCCCAGGACTCCGTCACAGAAGGGTCCAGCAACTGCACGGTCGGAGGGCGACTAAGCAGGGAGTCCTGGCCAGGTCTGGCTCCCTTGGATGACTGGACAAGCACCGCTGACGAGGGCCCCGCCGTGCAGAAAGGCACCGCTGACGAGGGCCCCGCCGTGCAGAAAGGCACCGCTGACGAGGGCCCCGCCGTGCAGAAAGGCACCGCTGAAGAGGGCCCCGCCGTGCAGAAAGGCACCGCTGAAGAGGGCCCCGCCGTGCAGAAAGACACCGCTGAAGAGGGCCCCGCCGTGCAGAAAGGCACCGCTGAAGAGGGCCCCGCCGTGCAGAAAGGCACCGCTGAAGAGGGCCCCGCCGTGCAGAAAGGCACCGCTGAAGAGGGCCCGCCGTGCAGAAAGGCACCGCTCCGCTGGGCCCCGCCGTCTCAAGCACCGCTCCGCTGGGCCCTTCCTGTCAAGCACCGCTCCGCTGGGCCCTTCCTGTCAAGCACCGCTCCGCTGGGCCCCACCGTCTCAAGCACCGCTCCGCTGGGCCCCGCAGTCTCAAGCACCGCTCCGCTGGGCCCCGCAGTCTCAAGCACCGCTCCGCTGGGCCCCGCAGTCTCAAGCACCGCTCCGCTGGGCCCCGCCGTCTCAAGCACCGCTCCGCTGGGCCCCGCCGTCTCAAGCACCGCTCCGCTGGGCCCCGCCGTCTCAAGCACCGCTCCGCTGGGCCCTTCCTGTCAAGCACCGCTCCGCTGGGCCCTTCCTGTCAAGCACCGCTCCGCTGGGCCCTGCCGTCTCAAGCACCGCTCCGCTGGGCCCCGCCGTCTCAAGCACCGCTCCGCTGGGCCCTTCCTGTCAAGCACCGCTCCGCTGGGCCCCGCCGTCTCAAGCACCGCTCCGCTGGGCCCTTCCTGTCAAGCACCGCTCCGCTGGGCCCCGCCATCTCAAGCACCGCTCCGCTGGGCCCTTCCTGTCAAGCACCGCTCCGCTGGGCCCTTCCTGTCAAGCACCGCTCCGCTGGGCCCCGCTGTCTCAAGCACCGCTCCGCTGGGCCCTTCCTTTCAAGCACCACTCCTCTGGGCCCCGCCGTCTCAAGCACCGCTCCGCTGGGCCCCGCCGTCTCAAGCACCGCTCCGCTGGGCCCTTCCTGTCAAGCACCGCTCCGCTGGGCACCGCCGTCTCAAGCACCGCTCCGCTGGGCTCCGCAGTCTCAAGCACCGCTCCGCTGGGCCCCGCCGTCTCAAGCACGCTTCGCTGGGCCCTTCCTGTCAAGCACCGCTCCGCTGGGCCCCGCCGTCTCAAGCACCGCTCCACTGGGCCCTTCCTGTCAAGCACCGCTCCGCTGGGCCCTTCCTGTCAAGCACCGCTCCGCTGGGCCCCGCCGTCTCAAGCACCGCTCCGCTGGGCCCCGCCGTCTCAAGCACCGCTCCGCTGGGCCCTTCCTGTCAAGCACCGCTCTGCTGGGCCCCGCCGTCTCAAGCACCGGTCCGCTGGGCCCTTCCTGTCAAGCACCGCTCCGCTGGGCCCCGCCGTCTCAAGCACCGCTCCGCTGGGCCCTTCCTGTCAAGCACCGCTCCGCTGGGCCCCGCCGTCTCAAGCACCGCTCCGCTGGGCCCTTCCTGTCAAGCACCGCTCCGCTGGCCCCGCCGTCTCAAGCACCGCTCCGCTGGACCCTTCCTGTCAAGCAACGCTCCGCTGGACATCACCATGTCATGCACCGCTGCGCTGGGTCCCGCCGTCTCAGGCACTGTTTATGGTTCACTGTGCCCACCATGCCTCCTCCATGACCAGTGGTCTCTGTAATCCACCTGATGGACTGTGGCTTTGCACTCCCCAGGATGTAACAGTGGGCAATCCACCCACTGTAGAGACTTGTGAGACTGTGGCTTTGCACTCCCCAGGATGGCACAGTGGGCAACCCACCCACTGTAGAGACTTGTGAGACTGTGGCTTTGCACTCCCCAGCATGGCACAGTGGGCAACCCACCCACTGTAGAGACTTGTGAGACTGTGGCTTTGCACTCCCCAGGATGGCACAGTGGGCAACCCACCCACTGTAGAGACTTGTGAGACTGTGGCTTTGCACTCCCCAGGATGGCACAGTGGGCATGGTGGACCCTTCGTGGATTTGGCGTCATGGACTCATGTGGCTGAGGTGCCCCCCCTTCCCTTCCCCCTGAGGTGCCGGTAGTTTTGTCATCTGATGCCCCAGCAGTGTTCTCTCCAACGGACTCAGGTCTCCTGTGTGGGCTTTGCCCATGTGTTGATACACTTTGGCCCACGGACAGTGGAAATTTAGGTAACTGTGCAGGACTTATTGCCTATGTTTATCGGTTTCGAAATTTTCTTACTTGATTTTTTACAATTCATATTGCTATTTTACCATGACTTCAAAGAACCTCTTATATACACAAATGTTGTTTCTCACTTTAATTATGTCTTTGCATTATTCTGGGGGGTTTGGGTGGTGTCACTGTGACTTGGTGCTCTGCATTGGTGTGTAGATAGTTGGGGGGGGGGGGGGGGTCGCATATGTGTGTGCCCGTAAGCTTTCCTCCTTCCCCCCTCCCCTGTGTCGTAGGTGCAGTACTCACCGTTGTCGTCTGCGCCGGCGTTCGTACTCGTGGTAGATGAGCAGGTAGACAATAGCCGGTAGGATGTGTAATTCGGGCTCCATGCTGTCCTCCTTCCTCGTGGAGTGTGTATAGGTGAGCGTTTTCCCGTTCGTAGTCTGTTTCCGCCGTGTTTTTATCGGCGGGGCTCCCGCCCCGGAAAAGGTGGCGGATTGGTGAGTTGTGATAGGGTGGGCGGTACATTGTCTGCCGCCTGGCTGTTGGCGGTGACCGCCGAGCTGTTTGTTTGTCCCGCCGTGGCGGTCGGAGTGTTAAAGTGGCGAGCTGTGTTGGCGGTTCCCGCCAGGGTCAGAATACCTTTTTTTTGACCGCCTGCCTGTTGGCGGGTTGGCCGCCGCTTTATCACCGGCCGCCAGGGTTGGAATGACCCCCTGAGTGTTGGGATTACACCCATGACTGTACTGTCACTGCTCCTTAAAAAAGGTGTATATGAATGTACTGGCCACACAACACATGCCCTTGCTTTGAGGTATGATGCAATAATCTGATGACTGAATGGGGGAAGCTGAGGAAATGCACATGAATTCATTCTCATGAATGAGAAGATGGTGGAAGGTCTAATGACCGGAGACATGTGAGATTGACATGGTGCTATCAGATGAAAAAGTGATATCGGATGCAGCACAAATGGGGACAGTTCTTGGAAGGGGCAGGGGCACGAGGCACGTTTGAAATGGGAATCACTGGAGACAAGATGTTGTGTTGAATAAGTAACGGAATGTTAACAGCAATATTATGTTGTTGCACTGGGGTGGGCTGCGGGGTACTGCAATTCGTTTCAACGTGCTTGAAAATAGTTTAAAAAAAAAAAAAGGGTTTAAATAATTAATATACTTGCAACTCCTAATGCTAAGCAAATCTCTTTTACATTTTAAGCAAAAAGTTTTGGAAAACTTAATAAAGCAGACACCATTCTGGACTCTAAGTTAATAGCAAAAAGATAGCAAGCTGTGCACAGGGGAATTTCTCAACTTCGCAGAGTCGGCCTTCTTACATGAGAAAAACCTCATTCTCTAGAACGTCCATTGACCAGAGGAATAAAGATTAATGTCCTATTACACACCATAATCTTATGGAAAATGAATGTCCTATCACACACAATAAGCTTATTCAAATAATCAAATCCTTGCAAATGAACAAGGCAATGGGGCTGATGGGTTTGTGGGTCTATATTACAAGAAATACGCCCCAATCCTTCTGAAACCACTGATCAGTTCTGTTATCTGAGAAGGCAACATATTGATCATAGCAAATCGTGGCACATGTAAAAAACATTCTCACAAGCAATTATATAATTTTCTAAATTAAAATTCTTGCAACAAAGCTTTAGTGAAAGCTTTCACCCTTAGGTGTAATAAGATCAAGCAGTTTTTGTTTGAAATTACAAAGCATGTGACAACAATAAAGAGTAGCCTTTATCACATCCAAGATAAAGAGGGAGGAGAACATACTAGAGAAAATATCCAAGGAAGCCGGAAGAGTGTCTGACTGTGTACAATGGTCCTTTCATCAGTCTTGAATAAAGGGATGAGTAAGGGGTAAATATGCGTAAAGTTATATTGCCCAATAAATTAAAACTTAAAAAGAAAATAATAATAGATTGGCAGCTGTGGTGAGGTGAGATCCACCAGAAGGCTAACCACGAGACTTTTACCCAAGAGCTTCTTAAGAACCTGCATTAATTTACTAATGTATCAAGATGTAAAATGAATATGGAGGCTTGAATTTGCCAATGACAAGAAGTGAAAGAAACAATAAGTTATCTACCTATAGCTACAGTTCTCCATTAGTAACTTTCATAGATTCACATGCTTGAATCATTGCCTATTATCCAGCTAGGATCCCACATAACCTTTCAGTAGCATAACAATTAGAATTTTGATTGCGCGCTCACCTTAGCAAAGACACAAACCCCAGCCAATAGGATGAGGATGCACAAAAAGTCCATTCCCCAAGAGATTTCTACACTTCAGATTTCCATCGCACTAGTGTGAAAGGATAATAACTCAAACCTCTGATAGCGAGGAGGGAGGAACACGTGAATACATGAAAACTTCCAACGCTGGAGACTTATAGTTATGTGAAAGTCACTTATTTTTTATGCTCCTGCATTGCATTCTTCATATATTTACCTGCCTGAATAGGAATAGTAAGCAGCATCCACTAAATAATCCAGTCATATAAAATGCACACAATAGTATGTAATATCAACAGAAAAGGCAACCAAGAAAAAGCTCACCTTAATGGAAGAAATAATGAACAACCAACTGGCCAACATGGGCAATTCTTGCAGAATCAGCATTGAAGCAGTAACGTATTGTCAAGCTGTGGTAACTTTTCCAAGTTCCTGTTCTGATGTCCCCCACGGAAAAACCCCTGCATAAGGTGCAGCAGTAGCTGCTATGCCTCCAAGAGGATTGGCATTAACTCTAATCGCAGGAGGAGCGCAGCTGTTGAAAGAAAGTAGACAATGGCTGCAGAAATCCATCACACGTTTCCTTGCTTTCAGAGAGGATACCCTTTCTGGTATCGCCAAAAGCCTAAAAAATTGGATTAGACTGTCTGAATTGTTTAGTCTGATCAATGCAGATTTTAAAACACCTATAAATGTCCCAGCAGTGCAATGTCGTCTCCCAATCACAGTTTGATTTAGTGTAACTGGTTCACGGATGTAGAAACCTTTAGGATAAACTTTGGAATGGTGAGCAAAAGAACACTGACTTTTAGAAAGTGCAAAAAAGGAGTGGCTTGATGGTGAAAGTGTGGATCTTATGGATCCTTCTAGCAGAAGAGAGAGCAAGTAACATGGCAAAAACTAAATGTCTGCCTTATGAAAAGGTTAAAATTGATCCTTCCTTAACTAGCCAAGGACAGTACTTAATTCCCACTGAGGCATAGGAGTTCTCATGAAGGCAAATTCCCTTAACATACCTCTTAGAAATTATTTAATTGTTCTTGTTGACAGGGTGATATTCTAAACCTTGAGACAGTTGCGATGTTAATTTTAATGGATGCATGTCGGAGGCCAGAGGAAACATACTACGTGACGTAGTTATGTTAAAATGGCTGTATAACAGAATCCTGACACTATAGGCAGAAATATCTGCATCTGGCTGGATAAACTTTAATAGTGGAAGAAGCCATGTATTGCCCAAGATATCTTGGAAATCCTCCTGAATATCTAAGTGAACAAACTCCAGGGTTCTGCAGCCACGGGGATAAACTCAAGAATGCTGAATCATGGTGCAGCACTTGTTCACTGCCTCACAAAGAAAGATGGTGAAGATGGCGATGTTTCCCTGTGCATCTGGTTTCTCTTGAAATGTGCATATCCGCAATCTGAGGAAAGGAATTAGCGGAAGACAAGCTGAATCATGCCCAGCAATTATTTAAACAGTAGAATCAATACTGATTTTAGCCTTTGGATGTGTTGAGTGAAGGATTCAAGGCACACAATGTTTTCCTCTAATAGGAAGTCTATGCCTACCTTGATGTTCAGGTTGGTGCTTAGGAACTGGATTGACCTCATAAATCAAGGCTGAGATTTCGATGGAAAGACCCAGGTTGGTGAACAATTTCATACATTTCTTCATAAATGTTTCTGGCTCTCAAAAGTTTAACCTTTTGATTAACCAGCCTGTCAAGAGTTCCTGATGGTGGTGAGTAATCTTTTGCTGTGGCATTTGTGGTGGTTCCTAGACAAACTCAAGGATAGGACTTCATCATATCCAAGCCCCATCTTTTGGGTGTTATATATTGCCATCTGCAGGTCCCGAAAGCGATGCGATGAGGTAGTAACGGCCAACACAAAGTCCTTGACAGGGAGCAGTGCACTATTGCTTACTCTCTGTGGAAGAATCCTCCTGAATTGTAACCTGGAATATGCAAAGTAAGGTGGTCTATTGGGGAAGAGTGGAAAATAAGAATGAACTACTGCAGCTGTGAGGATTACTGTTGAAGAGATCAGTATGGATGAGAGTTGCCTCTATAGGTGGAGACACCTCTATCGCTTCTTGCCATACAAAAAGGTTTTCATCGACACTGAAGCAACCCTCGGGAAAGTGCTGTATATATGTCTAATTTGATTCCCTATAGGGCATCATCCACATGACTTCGAAACAGATGGTCAAAATTATTGTTTCAGTCAACTATTAACAGCTTTACTTTTATGTAACTGCAGCACATGGAACTGAATATCTACAATATGACAAGCATTATGCCAGAACTTGGTACCACTGTATCATGAATGTAAGTGCCAGCACTTCTCTATTGGGTTATACTGTTATGTCAAGGATGCCCGCAATATGCCAGGAATTACTACTGCTACATCTTACCCATCATTACACAGTTGCAGTACCATTATGTAAGTCCACATTATGGAAAGAAGTAAAATCATTATGCCGGGTTAGGCACCATGATTCCACAGATACCCACAATCAGCTAATAACTGCCCCCAGTTTATCAGTCCCAGAATTATGTCAAATGCAGGTACCCTCTTGCTGTGGGTGTACAAGGCAATGTCCAAATCATGCCAAAAACACCATTATAGAACAATCTATCACCATCATACCAGAGATGAGGAGGGGTTGGGGGTTAATTGATTCCATTGACAGCCATATATAGGCTTATCCAGGGGACAGATAGAGTCATGCTAAGGCCCAAAGGCACCTGTCACAGCCTCTCACGGGCACATACACACAGCCCATTCCATGCAGCTATTATTTTTTATTCATCTGTATTTTCTGCATCCAAGTTGAAATGTCAACCTCTGTCCCCACTCTAACATGGCTACTGGTGGTGTTCTTCCATTATGTTAGCTACTGGGCCCCAGATGTAAAGAGAAGTTCTCACCTTTGGAGAAAATGAGAGAAAACTCTTGTAGAAGCTTAAGACCAATGGGTCTGAGACTGCTGGTTGCACTGAAAGAGAAAGGTAAATTGGTCACTGCTGAAGTGGTCAGAGCAGTGGCAGAGTGTGCAGCCCACTCTAAGTATATACTGACCCATGGCTTGAGCCAAACAGTGAATGTCACTCTAACAAAGTAGTGTCTCAAGGAAGCAAACCGATAAGTTGCTAAAATAAAAGAAGGCTGACAATAAAGAGGGCACCTGTCTACACATACATTTACAAAACTATGTGACCAATTAAATGCTGAGGTGCCCTAAAAGGTTTATTGAACAAAGGGACGGAGCTAAAATTCCTCTCTGTATATTTTTTGTTTCTCTTTTGTTTGGCACAACATCATCTCTATAATTAGCCAAAGCGGTCTCATTCAGACATAAAATGACATCTTGGGCAGTCTGTTATCATGACCAGTTGCTAGCAATCACTGGTCTTGACGCTTGCAGTGGGCACAACAGTACACTTTTTTACCGTGTATAGGGAAGAAAAAAAATCACCTGGCAGAATTTAGTTGAAAAACAGGTTATACATTCACAGAATCTATGATTTACCACAATAGTAGCCAATTTGAGACAAAAAATAGTGGCTGAATTATTTTATTACGGTGTTTCGGGAAGAAAAAAATCACCTGGCAGAATTTTGTTCAAAAACAGGTTATACATTCACAGAATCCGTGATTTACTACAATATTAGCCAATTTGAGACACAAAAAATAGTGGAGTATTCAAAAGGTAATCAAAGAACTATGCAAAGATCTGCGTACAACCATTCAGCGTTAAAACAGACACTACACTATGTACTTATGACAAAACATATCACATCGTTCAGTCCCACATCTTATCTAAGCTGTCAGCATAAAGGTCACATACCTAAACTTCATTATTTCAACCACATCTTCAGCGTCTTCTTTTGTAGATATCTCCCTCATTTCTAATTTTGCCCGTGCCTTGAAGGAAGAGAATACATCATGTTCACAAGTTAAACTTTACTTTTAAATGGAGCCTAAATTTAACTAAAACAGGAGCGAAGAAGACACATATATTCCACTTTAACACACACTACACAGTTCATCGACGGATTTAAACAGAAAAACAGAGTAAACAGGTACAAGCTATGGGCAAGGAAAATCACTCCGAGAAACGCGTTTAGCTTCAGAGACTTGAGCAAACACCACAAACAAAAGTTGTAATTTAAAGGCACTGTCGGTGGAAACACAAGGTGGTCAGCAAAAGATAGACAGGTGACAAAGATGTTCATGTATTCCATTCACATTGCCCCCGTTCTGTGGTCATCAGTTTAATGTGACTGATAGGAGAGTATTAAGGCTCAAACATTATAATACCATTCAACCTCAAGGATATGGTGGATAAAACAAGAAACATTGGCAAAGACAACACATCCGGTTTGCCTAAAATACACACAGTAGGGATACTGTGGCGTCATGATTACAAGTATGATAAACTGCTAAGTGAAAACTTACTATAACCACTTCACCTACGAAATGATGTTTTCAGGGCTCAATTCGCGATATGTTGCAGCTCTGTATCTGAAGAATGGATCTCATAAGCAGACTGATAAACATGCAAACAGTATACCTTGCGATGTGAAGCCTGTCTGTGTACCAAATAACGTTGTTAATCTGACATTAATTCCAGGTTTTGCTTGGAGCCTCCGAATTCAAACAAGTGGGGGTAAGTGTGTTAGAAAATGCTTACCAATTATTCCTGCTTGCTTTAAGCCTGAATGTCATCAATATATATGGTTATAAGGCTGTTGTGAGTGATAATTTTCACTGTGAGTGCACGACCACAGAGTTGTCTTACTTTCAAGCATGTCAAGTACAATCACGCTGATGAACCCAAAACAGCATGAAAGAAGTTTGAGAATGTCAAAACGTTTTGACAGATGTCTTTCTTCGGCTGACAAAGTTGCATTTCGAATGGCTGCCTCTACATCATTCGTAATTATTGTTTGGAATCAGAGGGGTGAGCGATGTTTAAAGTTACATTAGGTTGTTGCGTTAGGGGATCAAAAAGGCGTAACCGGCTACCCTCCTCTTTAAAGCAAAGTGTGGATGCCAGTTAAACAAGATCCACGCCATGAACATTGGTACCCTCTACCAAGCCTCATATCCTACAAAAAAAGGTTATTGCAAGCACATACTGATTCCACTTGAAATATGTAAAGAAATAAATAAAGACAAGAAAGGAAAGCAAAGAAAGAAAATAAGGAAAAAAGATTGGGCGTACCTCACAGGAATGAAAATGGAACAGCTGAAAATTTACAGCCTCCAGTTTTTTCTCATCATTGGCATTGACCACTTACGACAAGTAAAGATAATGACAACAACGAAGGTTGTTATCCCTAAAGGAGAATGGATCTAAAGGAGGATGTATGTAATTCCTTCCAACTTTCTCCTACCTCTGACCTTGCTTCAACAGCAACTGTGGTGTTGATTGTAGTAAGGTGTATCGAATCCAAAATATCAACCGGTCACAATATCGTGACCACAGTAATGAGGGTTAAAATATCGAACAGGGGATCGATCCCGCAGAGAAAGGCAGGGGTTTCCTGTTCTTAATTCCACATCTACGTACCTTGAAGACATACTTATTACCGGCGGTGGGGGGGTGTTTATATAATTATATAGTTAGGTAGAGAAAATGTATAGAAACCTACCTTCTAATATTTTGTCCATCGTTATTGTGGTCATGAGATTGTGACCCGTCCATATTTTGCATTCAGTATTCCCAGCCTAGACTGTGATGTTGCTGCTGTGTTTTGTATCCACTCTCCCTAGCTCTGATTAAGGCGGCAGGTTTGAAACTGATACAGCACCCACAGGGCTAAGCCAGGGAAGTAACTAGAGTGGAGTAGAATAGTGGAAATTCAGTTTCAGTCAGGTTCAATTTCAAGGTAGATGTTTTTGTAGTGTAATACTGCGCTAAGCGGTTCAAGATATTTGCTGACTAGATAGAGAATAGGATTGAGGCTTGCAGAACGCTGAGAAGGAGTTAGTGGAATTTAAACTAGTCAATTTACACAAACTGATCCTAACAAGAGGAATGAAGGAAACATTTTAACTTTGTGCCATCAATTTCCGTTATGCGTGACAGCATATGCATTTATGTTGGCTGTTTAATGCTGTCAAATACTGCTGTGAGCTCTGCAAGGTCAAAAGACATACGTCACCTTTATCAAAAACCCTACGGGGACAAATAACCTATCACACGAGTGGGGCAATCCTTATAGACATTTCTTCCCTTGCAAACAGAAGAGGACTTAAAATAAATCACTTACAAAAGGGAGCGAACTCATGGGTATTAGCAGTGATTTAGCTAAGACACGTAAGAGCAGAAAGACTGACATCTAGAGAGAACTGAGCCTGACAGTGCAAACAGCGAGATGCAGAAGGGGAGGTAAACGGTGTAATATGGCCGTGACAGAAGCAACATAAGATGTCTTACAAAGTCTGAAGACAGCAAGTTTAAAGATTTTGTTTAAATGATCCGACTCAATAGTTTAACTTGGTGAAGTCTGTGCTCCATAGAATAGAGATAATAATGTTGCTGAAGGATAACACTAATTTTACAAAACGTGCTTTCAAAAAAGCAACACCTCTATAGGAACAAACTCTTCTCAAGGTAGTTTTCACAATGTTCACAATGTTTTCTATCACACAACCTCTAAGAAATGGCTGTAGTCATCCTGTTCTCCAAGGACTTAACTGGCAAATTCCAGAGAATAGATGCAGATAAAAAAAGAATAGTTCCTTAGATTGGCAGAATAAATTGGCTCCTGTAAGCACATTATTGCAGCATTATACATACAGAATCTTAAATAGAGGATTCCCACATTTATCAGCAAAGCAGAGCTGCACTCAGATTAAAATTGAGCAAATGCTATAAGAACAAGTTATTTACCTTTGTTAACACTCATTCGGGTGGTAAGTCTAACAGCACACTCTCCACCTTGCGAACAGATACCAAAGCAGTATCTTCTAACGTGGACAGTCTGTAAAACAGTTCAAGTCAAAATCTTCTAAAGGACCGAACAGGCAAAGTGTACGTCCTGATGGACTGGACTGTCAAGACAACAGTCCTTTGTCAATATGTGCATTGATGCCCATGTAGTTGCCAGACAGATATTTTTATTTACAAAGACTGGAGGACTGGGCCAACGGAAACTCTTTTATCTGAGGGCTAATACAGCGTTTAGCTGGGCATCGGCACAGTCAAACAGTCTCTTAATTTTTCCTTAATAACAGGAAAGTATGTCAAGGCCAGGTAAGGTTCACTACATAGGTCTTATATGAAGCCCTCTTGTGCCTTTGACAATGTAATCGTTCCAAACTATGGGTTATGTTAGAAATCATGGGAGTGGAAGAGGCCTTCATCATTCTATTGAAGAACTCACATATGGCTATTGTAGTCAGAATTAGATATGGCCCAAATGGAGAATGTACACCCTCACTGTGCTCCAAGCGCTACTTATGGCATCATTGTGTCCTAGCCCTATTTCTCTTTTTATTGTACATTAATGTTATGGAATTCTTTCTTGCTCAACATGGCGCCAATGTGCCCCCAGGCTGGGAAACGTCTGAACCAAACCTTGCTATATGCTTACGATGCAGTACTTTTAGCCAGAACTGCAAATGCCCTTCAGATTTTAATAGATGCTTTTAGGACTTTTATGAGTGATCTTGATTTAAAGGTACATTTTAGCAAATCTTTTACTATGACGAGTGGACCGAAAAACATGACATCTAAGTCCCATTTTATTGGGGGGAGGGGCAGAGGCCAGTGAGGCCTCTATGTTTAATTATTTGGGTCTTATGCTTGAAACCTCGTTGCAGTGAAGGTATCCAAGCCATACCAGAGTGCAGTAATTTGCAAGGAAGACAAAGGCGATTTTTTGCTTTACCAACTAGCTCAGACACAGACCTCCAAGGGTGATGCTAAAGTTGTTTAGCAGCAAGTGTTTTCCAGTAGCTTTATATGGAGTGGGTATATGTGGGCATGTTAATTCTGGTGCTCTTCAAGGAGTGCAAAATGCTTTTCTACACAGACTCCTTTTGGTACCCACCAGCCCTCACATATGTCACACCGAATTAGGGGTAAATAACATACAATTAGCCCCTCTATTATGATGGATTAGAATTTGGCTTTCTCGAGAGGCGACAATTTCCAGACTAATACTAAAAGACTGCGAAGAGCTGAATAATTCACTAAAAATCCCTTGGGTTACTTATATCAAACAGTTTACGTCAGAGTTTAGGGTCCCAGAAGATTTCTTTAATCCTGAGCAGACTGATAAAAATAGCAAATTAAGGATTAGAAGATTGTTTTTAAACCAGTGTTCAAGGAAAGGACAGAACAATGCCGAGTGTAGTCTCGTATGGTTCCCTCATAACTTCCCTTAGTATAGAACCCTACGTGACTACCAAATGTTATTCACAACAAAACTTTAATTTGACTCGCTTTTGTCTTAGCACTTTGCACTTTTTGGAAGCCTTCCCCTGTTAAGGAAGCTGGGTTGAAAGCCTGCCAAAATGTCCTTGTGACAACTCTTCTCAGCAAAATACTACTCATCTTACATTATTTTGCACTTTAACTAGTAGTTTATGGAAAAGGTTTTTAGTCTCAATTCTGCGGGCATCCACCATTAGATGTTATTAAAAAGCAAGACATGATATATTTACTACGTCTTGAGAACCAATAAATGAGCTGTGCAGTATTAAACTTTATATGCACAGTTTTACAACTAAGGAAAAGGTATGAATTAGTGCATGATAAATATTTGTATGCTTTATTTATTTATTTGGATATCTCTGAATTTGATATGTGATTTGACTTGATTTTTTATATTTTGTCTGTGCTATTAGTATTGAACCAATTGTTTTTGTATGTATAAGCTGATTGAATTCTGATCTGAGATTCTGTATTTTAATACAACTTTTATGTTTTTTTTTTAATAAAGTTGATTGACTGATTGATATTCAGAACAGACACACTGTGTGGCAATACAGTGGTAGTAGACTTTGCTCTGGCGGAATGAGGCTGCTTCTTACTTAATGCATAGCAAATCTAAATACATAGGACGATGCTTTGTAATATGATCCACTTCTGCTCCACCTTGCCTTTTTTTTGCTCCAGGGAACCCAACAAAGAACTGATCGTCCACTTGATGGTCCTTGGTACAACATAAGTAAAAGCTCAGCGCTCAGGTGAGGTCCAAGTAGTAGAGTCTCTCCTCCTCTTTCAAGAGATGAAGCAGAGCAAAGAACATCGGAAGAGTGATGGCTGATTCCGACATGAAAAGGTGTCACTTTCTTTGGCTGGAATGCAGCTTAGATTCTCAACACCAGATTGTCTGGAAAAGAGTGGCATAAGGCCGATGGATTGAGTGGGCGTGAAGTTCACTCGCAAGACTGGGTGATGTTATTGCAACCAGAAAGACCTTTCAAGGCCAAGCGGCGTAGTCGACAACTGTGCATGGGCTCAAAAGGAGTACATATTATGAAGTCAAGAACCAAACTTAGGTCACATTGGTGCATAGCAAAGGGTTTTGTCAGAAACATATGTTGCAAACCTTTTTGAAATCTAATTATAACCAGTGATTTGGAAAGAAGATCAAAGTAAATCAACTGCTGCTAGTTAAATCTTCATGAATAGAGGTGCCAAGGGGCTCCCCATTTATTTATTTTTATTTATTTAATGCGTTTTTATATAGCGCGGACTATACCCGAGGGTGTCAGAGCGCTTCACAATAGGCAAAGTAGAGATACAAGAGGAGAAGAATTACAAGTGAGCCTGTTACAAAAACAAACGTTACATTACATGAGGCAATAGTGAAAATTGTGCAAGTATCAAGAGCAAAAAAGTCCACGAGGTAGCAAACGATACGTTACGAAAGGAAAAAGTGACGTGTGCAGGTTACAAGAGCACATAAAGTACGAGTAAAGGTAAAAAAAAATTGCAATAAATGGTAGACACTCAAAACACTCAAACAATAGTTCCGTTACATGAGGCAGTGGTGGCCGTTGTGCATGTATCAAAAGTAAACAAGATATAAGAGGTAGCAAATGATACGTTGTAAAAGGAAAGGTGCCGTGTGCAAGATACAAAAGAGTACAAAATACAGGTAGAGGTATAAAACTGCACTAAATGGCAGACACTCAAAACACAAAAACACCCTGGGAAGGCACTTCTATAGGCGTGGAGAACAGAATTTCCTATAATGGAAGGACTTCCTTCAGGAAACAGAGAACTAGAATTAAATTTGGAAGTGTCTTTGAAGGAGGAGAGCTTTGAGGTCAGTTTTGAAGGCCTGGGAAGAGGTGGTGGTCCGAAGCTGAGGCGGAAGTGAGTTCCAGATTCTCACCGCGTTGCCTGAAAAGGATTGGGCCATCGATCTTTCCTTCTTGAAAATGGGAGGTTCAAGCAGTAACTTTTCTGCATTACGTGATGGTCTGGAGCCCCCAGAGAGTTTCAGTTTATTCACCAGGTAGCGAGGGGAGGAGGAGTGCAAGGCTTTGTGGGTGATACATGCAGTTTTGTAGATAGATCTTGCCTCTATGGGAAGCCAACGGAGGGTGGATAAAATGGGTGTGATGTGGTCGCTTCTTTTGGCCCCATATATGAAACGAGCTGCTGAATGGAGAATAGACTTCAGGGGGGAAAGGTGGGATTTGGGAAGGCCAGTAAGAAGAGAGTTGCAGTAGTCCAATCTGGAGAGAACCAGCGATTGGACCAGGGTTTTAAGGTCATGCTCCGGGAAGAAGCGACGAATCCCCCAAAGAAGGCGCAGTTGGTGTCGAGCAGACTTTGCAATGGAGTCGATGTGGGAGAGTAGATTGAGTTTTTTGTCGAGAGTGACACCAAGGGATTTTGCGCTCTCGACAATGATGGGCTTATTGTTCATTAGATTGATCTGATCCATCCATGTTTGCACTGGGGGATGAGAAAGTGAGGAGGAGAGGAGGAGGAATTCTGTTTTGGAGGGATTCAGGATCAGTTGATGAGTTACCATCCAGTTTTGAATGGAGTCGAGAGTAGAGCTAAGGAAGGAGAGATCGTGAGTGGAGGCCACCTTGAGGTAGATCTGAGTGTCATCCGCATATAGATGATAGTGGATCCCGGATTTACTCAGGAGATTTCCCAACGGTTCTAAATAGAGATTGAACAGTGTGGGTGCAAGTATGGAGCCTTGAGGAACACCTTGACTGACCGCTAAAGGAGCTGAAAGACTGTTCGCTATTTTGATCATTTGGGATCTATCAGAGAGGAAGGAGGCAAACCATTTGAGCACAGTGCCCTCCATGCCCATTCTCTGTTGAAGAGTGTTAAGGAGAGTGTTGTGATTGACAGTGTCAAAGGCTGCAGAAAGGTCGAGAAGAATTAGAAGACACAACTCCCCTGAATCGAGTATCCGCAGCGCGTCATCAATCACTAGCAGCAGGGCTGTTTCAGTGCTGCAGTTTTGAATGAAGCCGGACTGGAAATTGTCAAGAAGATCATTTTCCTTGATATGGCGAGAGAGTTGTTTCGCTACACATTTTTCTGTGATTTTTGCAAGAAAGGGTAGGTTAGTGATGGGACGGTAATTGTTGAGGTCGTTCGCATCAGCAGTGGGTTTTTTAAGCAGAGGGGTGACCTGCCCAGTTTTGAAGGAAACAGGAAGGGAGCCTTGACTGAGGGAGAGGTTGACCAGAGTGGTCCAATAGGAAAGAGAATTAGTATAGAAGTCAATGGCAATGGCACTAGGGATGGGGTCAAGAGAGTGGTTAGAGGGCTTTGTATCGAGGATGCATTTAAGGAGAGCATCGTCAGAGATGGGGTCAAAGTTTTGCCAAATGGTTAAGGATTTGCGCTCCTCTGTAGGGGTAGGATGAATGACCTGATCTACAAGTGATTTTACTTTTTCGTCAAAGAATACAGCGAATTCCGCTGCTTTCTTGGTGGAATCTTCCAATTTGGAGGTTGGGTGAGAGCTGTTTGGGTTCTTGATGAGGTCGAATAGTTTTTTGGGTCTATTTTTGGCTGAGTCAAGGAGGGATTTGTAGTGCGACGCTTTTCCAAGGAAGATGAGCTTGTGGTACTTGGATCTTGCTAAACGAAGAGTGGCCAAATTTTCAGTGGAGGGCGCTTGTCTCCATTGTTTCTCAAGGGCTCTTAGGAACTTCCTTTCTTGATAGAGGGATTTGTTGAACCAAGGTGCCGAGGGAGTGGGCCTTTTCTTTTTGCTTTGGAGCGGAGCGACATTATTGATTTCGACTGCAAGGACTGTGAGGCATTGGGAGGTGAGTTCGTTAACATCTAGGTCCGGGTCTAGCCTTGGAAGTGATAGCAAAGCAGAGTCACAGAGGGTGCTGAGGTCAATATTTTTAGTGTCACGGAACCAGGAAGTAGCCCTCTTGGGCTGGCCAAGAGTTATAGAGTGTGATAGGTGAATAGAGAATGGGATGAGGAGGTGGTCTGACCAGTCTACATGGATAGGGGTAGCGATAGTCAGCAAGCCTGCTTTAGAAATAACAAGGTCCAGGATTGAGCCTTTAGAGTGTGCTGTTTCTGTGCAGTGTTGGCTAAGATCGTTTGCAGAGAGGAAGGTGGCCAGCAGATTCGCATAGGTGTCTTGAGGCGAGCCCCAATGGACATTGAAGTCACCCACGAAGATCTGATTGTCACTTTGCGTGTATTGGTCGCTGATGCAGTCCGTGAGTTCCTCCATAAACGAAGGGCTGCTACCAGGTGGATGGTAAATAACATGGAATCTGAGAGGTGCGCGGTGGTGCAATTGAAGCTCAAGAGATAGGCATTCAAAAGTGTGGAAGGAGCTGTTAGGAAGAGCCTTAAGTTGAAGGGAGTTTCTAAAGATGACTGCAACACCTCCCCCAACTTTGTCAATTCTGTCATTTCTAAGTATAGAATAGCCTGTGGGTACCAGGAGATCAAACATAGAGTGAGAGGTATCGTTGAACCAGGTCTCTGTGAGGAAGAGCATGTCAATATTGTGCAAGTTGATGGTATCGGAGATTTCAAGTTTGTGTTTTATTGCAGATCTGCAGTTGTGGAGCAAACAGCGCAGCTCTGACACAACTGTTTTGGTGATGGGGGCACTTGGGCTATGAGGGGTGATAGGGATATTGTACTTATATGAGGGCGCTCGGGATTTAGGTGGGCGAGTGGTTCTGACAGAGGAGATGGTCGAAATAGAGTAGATAACAGGGTTACTGGGAAGTGAAAGTGAAGGAAGGGTGGCATTCGAGTGCTTGTGTGGATTTGCAGACAGGCTATGCTTAGCTATAATGGGATGTGGGGGTGAGGTGCATCTCGTGGAAGGGTGAGTGGTTGTCAAAGGAATTGAGGTGTGTGGGAAAGTCGAGATCTTGGAGCTTAAAACTAAAATGGTTGCTTCAAGTTGGGAGATGGCGGTGATTAGAGAGCCTAGCTTATTTTCCAGAGAGAGTGAGGGAGAGCACGGCATGTTGGGTGGCTCGAAGGAAACAGGAGGGGGTGCACTAGGCAGTGTACGGCAGGGAGAGGTGGGGGAACGGGAGGGGAGTAGGGGTATAGGGTTCAGAGGTGGGGAAAGGTTTTGGAAGAGAGCAGGAGTTGGTGCATCAGGGGTGAGAGGAGAGTTGTCGTTGTTGGCATTGCAAGAAGGATAGGTCTTAAGGGCAAAATTAGGGGGCGATAGGAGAGGAGTGGGGCGGTGGGGCGGAAGGAGAGGAGTGGGGCGGTGGGGCGGAAGGAGAGGGGAGGAGTCATAGGGATTAGGGAGGTTTGGAAGGAAGGGAGGGGAGGGGGTTGGATAGGTCCTGGTCGCTAAGTGAGGTGGCTGTGAGGGAGCGGGTATCAGGCAGAGTGGGGGGGACTGGGAGAAAGGGAAGTTGAAGAAAGGAGGTGATTCTGCTCGGACCGAGGGAGGGAAGGGGTTACCCGGGGAGGAAAGGGGGTAGTACAGCATTGCTGAAGGAGAGTGGGGAGGGAGAGAGATGGAATGTAGTTGTGGGGAAATCGGGGAACAAAGTGAGGGGAGGAGTGGGTGGAAAAGCAGAGAGGAGGAGGGAACAAGGGGAACGTAGGGAACATAGACAAGGGGAGAGGGCTGGAGGAGAGGTGGTCTATGGAGGGGGGTGGCCGAAAGGGATAGGGGGGAGGAGATGAGAATGGAGTGCCGGGACGGTGCAGAATGGACGAGGAGCGTGTTAGCTAGAGGTAATGCTGAAGTGAAGAGGGGAGGGGCAAACTGTGAGGGGGGAAGAATAGGAGGGGAGGCAAACTGTGAGGGGGGAAGAATAGGAGGGGAGGTCCGAGGGGAGAGAAGAGGGTCGGCCTGTGCCTCCCTAGGGTGCAGCCTGTTGGAGAGTGGGGGGGTCAAGGGAGGAGAAAGGGAGTAATTGGTGGAGCTGGATGGAGAGTCAAGGGATAGCCCGGTCTCAGGGGAGGGGAGTAGGGAAGGGAAGAGGCGGTCAAAGAGAGAGAGATAGGTGTCTTTGGCTTGTATCATAACAGTGCCGTTGTTATAGAGTGAGATAGTCAGGGAGCCGTTAAAGCCCGCAGAGGGGGACATTTTTAGCTGTTTCCCATGAGGGATAGAGGAGGAGGAGGTGACTTTAAAGGAATTGTAAAAGCTGGTAGACCAAGAGGGTATGTCGTGCGTGAAGAAAATTAGATCGTTTTTGAGCCCCCATCCCGACCATTGTAAAACTGATCGACAAAAAGGGAATCAGGGAAACATTCAATGGTGTTATGCTTGAAACGTTTTGCTGCAGTTTTGGTCAGGTTAGGAGGGTAGATGATTTTGTAGCAATTAATTCCAGACTTAATTCGAGCGGTGGCCATGTTGGGAAATTGTGGAGGAGGCGGGTGGTGGGGATGAGGGAAGGGTGTTACTAGGACGGTGGTGGTGAGGAGAAGAATGAGTGCAAGAGGGGGGCACAAAATCCAGGCGTCGGGTGACGGATCCTGAGTTATTGAGGAGACGGGAAAGTGAGGCGATTAGGGATAGATTGATACTTCAGAACAAGGCTGATTCAACAAGATAGGACTGCAGATGGAGTGGTGTAAGAGGTAAATCACTGTACTTATCATCCTGAGATATAAACCATATAAAGCACAGCATCACAATAGGTGTCAAACGCATTATACGCCCAAAATCTCAACAGTCTAATATTAGCCACCCACCTCCTACGTATCACCTGCATTATGGGCAAAAAGCACAGGGTGGAACATAATTTCACTAGCATAACCCCAAGTATGCACGACAACCACAAAATCATCACAGTTTAGAGGTGGCCAGAACAGGGTCTGAAAATCAAACTACAAGAAATACATTTCCTAACACCACAAATACACAATGGGGCCTGGCGCCCTATACACCACCAGGACCCCCTGGTCCAATGGCCAAGTGAAAGGGGCTCAAATGCCCTGTGTCCAGAATGTCAGGGCTGCTGCCAATGCAGCGAAAGACCAGCGCTAGAGGTAGCCATACACTAGCTGCAAGTGTAACTGTCACTTGTAATCCAACAGGCCTAGCCGAGTGAGTCAGTCCTCATTACTGTACAAGGATCTCACCGGGTGGTTCACGTGTAGGGAAATGTCTTGACGACCCAGAAAGATCCAGAGGCGCAGAGTCTCCTGGCACAGGACAATGGATGCCATCAGCCCTCCTTGTTGTAGTACCAAATGGCAGTATTGTTGTTTTGAAGACCTGCACCAGTCTCCCTTTGATGGTTGACGGGTAGGCCTTCAACATCAAGCCAATTGCCCACGACTCCAGCAACCTAATGAAAAGGCATGTCTCCGACGGATACCACGGTCCCCTGATCTCCACCTCTCCCAGATGACCTCCCCAGCTCAGCTGCAACACATCCTACATCACTGTCAACTCTGGGTATGGCACTGGTCCAATTGCGATCAAGCTACCAACGAAGCAGACTTTTTTGCAGTCTCCTGCAAAACCTTGATGGAATCAGAGAGGTTCCCTTGGAGCTGGGCCCACTGAGAGCTATGATCCCACTGCAGCGCTCACATATGCCATCTTACATGGTCCTCAAGCAGGTTGCAGGAAGCCAGTAGACGAAGAAACCGTAAAGCCATCCTCACTGAGACCCAGGACTGACACCGAAAACGTCTGTATCATAGCCCAAATGTTCTACACTGACTGATGCAGAGGGAAGGCCCGAAAACACACCACATCCATGATGGCTCTGATTAGAGGAAGCCTCTTTGAAGTGGTCAGGTATGACTCTTGCAAGTTAGCTGTAAGCTCCAGAGATGTAAAGAGGTTCATTGCCTTCTGGAGGTGGTCCACGACTGACTGTGGTGATTCCGTCTTCAACAGGCAGTCGTCGAGGTAGGGAAAGTCTGATACCCTCGACCTCCTAAGATGGGAAGTGACCATCCCATCACCATTGAGAACACTCAAGACATTAGTGATACTGTATGGGTGCAGGCCATACTTAAAATGCTTGTGGCCCACCTCAAATCGCAGGTAGCGTCGGTGGGCATGCAAGATGAAGATATGGAAAAAGGCATCCTGCAGGTCCAAAGCAGATTGAACCTTGGTCACCGTGAGCATCCTGAAGTTGTCATTTTTCAATAAGACGCTGAGAGGGTGAAGGCCTCCATCTTTCTTCAGTACAAGGATCCAGTCCCAACTTACAAGATTTGCACCCTCAAGGTGGCTCCTTTGGCCAAAAGAGCCTGCACTTCTTGAGACAAAACGGACAGGGATCCTCAGAAAGATGCTCTATAGGGTGTAGGTGCAGCAAGTCAAACTGGAATGGCATGGCATAAGCCCAAAGGACCTATTTGTTTCACGTGATGCCACCTCTGGAGAAGGGTGGTTGTGGGACACTAAGAATGTACTGAAGATGTTTTGAGGTTGTTGTTGGTAGTTCACAGGACTGAGACTTGCGCTGTTCATGATGTCCTGAACGCTGTCAGTTGGAGCGCTGGCCCTGACCTCGAAAGGGCTGTTGTGTAGGCAGTGGAGACTGGCGCTGCCGACACGCCAAGCCTCTGGCATACCACTAAAAACTGAGAAACTGTTAACGAGAATGCAGAACTGGTGGCAAAAGGCCCAAGAAGACCACTATAGCTCAGCTCCTACTAAAATACTCCAGATCCGAGTCCGCTTTTTTGCTGAATAGGCAGGATCTGTCAAAAGACATGTACATTGGGGATGCCTGGAATTGGGTTCTGGGCCTAAGGCGGTGCTGCAGGGGACATAAGGAGGAAGTGGGTGGGGTAAGATGAAAAGAAGTATTTTAATTGTTTATTTCTATTCACCGTCTTGAAATGCACTTTGGTAATTAATTTTCACAGTGCAGATTTCAGCTCTATCCACCACATTTTCCACAATAGTACCTCAAGGAAAGAGACCAAAGATTTAAAAGATGGTAGGGGGAGGGTGATAGTGTGAACAGGCATTATAAGAAATAAAATACCCCTCACCTGATATTACAAATCACTTCACAGTTCTGTGATTTTATTAAACAACCCTTCCATCAGCTCTTTTTTGCCGTTGGTCATGGTACTCTTCGGTCACTTGAAATATTTTTATAATGTACAGTCAGGCACTTCATCCCATGCAGAATAGTTTTCTAGAGTGACGTCTAATTAGGAAAACATTATTGGTCCATTTACATAGAAGTGAGCTTAACTGCCCTATTTACCTGTAGGGAATATTGAAGGAATGGGCATAGGAATGTGACAAATGGGAGTTCCCGATCTATTTCCCACCAGTACATTACATAGGCTTTAGCAAATTAGCTCATGATGTGTTTGTGCACACAATGATCAGCATGACGAAACTCCCTTCACAAAACATTTCTATATATACTTCTGCAACAAACTCTGTTATTTAAGCAGGTTGAGTGTTTCCTCAAACAAATTAGGGTAGCTGGTACAGAAGGCATAGTTGCAAGGTTTGTTGGTTTCATAGTTTTTCACACATCAATTACTGTATTTCAATAAGAAAGGTACCTCTGTCAGACGAATCAACGACTCCAATTGTCTTGTAGTGATAGGCGTGCTGTCCACTCCTTGATTTTGTTTCCGAAGTTGAAGGTAGAAGTTTTGGAGCACTTGTGCAGCCTCCAGGGAAAGCTTTGGGTGCACATACTGGCGAGCATACCCAATGTACTTTCTTAATAACTGATGTGGGATGACGTCAATGTGTTCGCCGGCATTTATCTGAACAAAGAACATGCTTAGTGTAAATGTGTGCACAAGCCTTCTTATACATATATTCAATATGATATAGTTACATCAAAAAAGCATAGTTAAATTATACAATCTCATTCTAAGTGTAAACACCAAATTTAATAGGGCACAGGAGAACAAACATATGTATTTGTATTTTGCTTTCTGTCAGCTATTTCTTCAACTTTCCAGCTGCCACCGTTTTTTCTCTCAACTCTTGTTCTATTTCCAGGCTCCTCCTCTTTATCTTCCTTCTCTATAGAATTTTTTGAACTACAATTTCTCTCTATATTTCCTACAACAGGAAACACCAAGAGATGTCTCCTCACTATAAGTATATGAAAGATGGATTTTAAACATTTTACGCAATCTCCTTCTGCATTTACAGATCTCATTAAGGTTTACATTTAAAAAAAGAAGTTATGGATATCTCTATAGCGCAGAAACAGCCACCTAGTCAGTGTAGTAATTCACACACTAGAGTAGTATACAGTGATCTTGAGGAACAGAAGAATAGGTACATTTTTAGCATTTGGTGGAAGGCATTCAAATTCAAGCTGAGTGAGTTCTTCTGTGAGGCAATTCCCAGAGTCTGGAAGCTGGGCAAGAGAAGGCCCAGTTATGTTTTTGAAATGTTAATCTTTGGTATTTCCAGTATGGTGCTGGATTCGTCCTTAATCTCTCTTCTCTTCCAGTGATATGGAGTTTATTTTTCAGATTACTAGCCAGACCATGTTAAAGTGCTTTCTGTTTGATGCACTCATTTTGAAGTGTGTTCTGGCTTCGAGGACAAACCACTGGAAGTCTCAGAATAGGAGTGATGCTTTACAATTCACTGTATATTTGGCAAGATGTCCTGTAGCATGGAGAAAGACTTTGAGAAGTACTAGAGTTGCTGTGAAGAGGCTGGCTAAAAGAGCACTGCAGCTGTATTAGAACGAGAAAGCCATATTTTGTACCACTGACTTCCCAGAGTGCGAATATCTGGAAGCAGGCAGTTTTAGTCTGTTTGAATATGGGATACCAGTTGTTCTTCGGTCAACAAGAAAGTCAACATATTTAATTAAGAAAAACAATGTGGGAGATAGGTCTAGAAAATATATGATCTGGCCAAAATTGCACAGGTGGAATGTTTCCTTTAGCGCGGCGAAGAAAATCTGTTTCAATAAGTTAAGGTTTAGGGAGAAGGAACACACCCACTGTACTAAGTTCAGTTATGTGAGTTGGGTTGTAGGTGTGCAGTTATAGTTGGGGGTACCCTGCAGTTTCACCTGTCTCGACAACCTTATAGTTTCAAAAAACTATAGAGATATTTACAAAGAGCGGGGCTTTCAGTCGACTCTTTTAATTCACTGATCTGTTCAAGTGTAATTCACATTTTGCCTTCGGCCACCACAACCAATGGCATGGGACAATTGGTCAACCCACTTCAGCCACTGGCTCTCTTCACTGTGAGTGACAGCACTTTGTTTTTGCACATGTGCACACCTACCAAGAAAATAGTCAATTTCAGTGCTAGGTCTGGTAGGCTACTCTCTATTTTCATTTCATTTCTTTTTTGGTTATTTTTGCAAAGGGTAATTTTCTATTTACAGTTTTTGCAGACATATGCAACCCACCTTTAAAAGATTTATTGCCTTTACCCTTTTGATATATTTTACATACGTTTGCCAAAAAAGATATAGATAACAAAATTGCTGGTTTGCCACAGGCAGATCTATTGGCTTTGCCAATGTTACCTACAAATTTAAATGTTGGTGACTGTAAGAACAATAACAATGTCTGTACTTGACCCTCTAGTAATGTTCTGATGGATAGGACGGCAAGAGGTGTATCATAGTTAAAAATGTCAAAAGAAGCTAATAAGTCAAGAAAAACCAGGAGGCATGTATGGCTGTCTTCAATAGTTTGAGAATGTTGGTAAGCATTTGAAGAGCTGCTGTTTCAGTGCTAACTTTGATCAGAAGCCACGCTGAAAAAAGGTCAGCGGTTAATTTTTCAATGTTCTTTGCAATACTTTTGTAGAAGTGTTGTCGGTTAATTTATGATGTTTAGAATTGCTGTCCTTCAAGAGATTTCCAGACAAGGGATATGAGTCTCTGATGCAATAGATCCAGATTTCCTTTGGTTTTGTTTCCACTTGTTTGTAGCGCTTCAAAGATGTTTTGAAGAACGATACAGCCTTGTGGCCTGACAAATCATTGTTCATAGATTCTTCAGAGTTTATAAGGTTTCAAGGATAACGATTCTTTCATTCCTGCCTTATTCCTATACAAAAACACATGGCCAGTCGTCCATCATTGCAAATTAGACCACATAAATTCTATGTTGTTAGGAAAGCCCCACTCAAAGGCTTCAGTTTAATCAACTCGGCCATCAGGATTAGGTTTGACCTCAGCAGAAGGCCTTGCATCATATCTCATTTTCTGACCTTACCTGGGGCTTCCGGTCTGAAAGCCTGTCACCTTCAAGACACTATACATATCCCATCATGTTTATAATCGTAGAGAACCATCCTTCATTCACAAGTGCTTTTAAACATCACACTACATGTAGGAGTTTGAGCTCCACTGCTTGCCTTTTTTCTAGCCTTGCATCCTCAAGATCAAGAAGAAGTCAAACCTCGAGATTTTCCATCAAAAGCAGAAATAAACCTCACAACTGATTTCAGTAATTTAAGGAGGATTATAGAGGGAAAGGTCAGATGGACTGGGTTCAGTTGCACTTCAAGGGAGATTCTGATAGGTTCCAAATGTTGGTGATATACATTTCATATAATAATAAGCATTTTTGGTTTTCTTGATAGTTTTGATGAGCGCTACTGTTTCTCTTGTAGTGGATTTTGGTCTCTTCTGTCTGTGTCTTATGCCTTTGCTGTTTTAAGTTTCAGCTAGTGCTTTTCAGTTCAGAAAGTTTCACAACGAATCATTTGTTCAAGCATTTCAAGCCCACCTTGCGTTTTCTGAGTTTGGTGAGAATTAGTACGCCTAGAACAGAAAATGTGTTCTCTAGCGCTTGCCCACCAGTGTTTATAGAGCTGCTGATGCATATAATTGTATTTGGTAGCATACTGGCTGATCAACAAGCTCTGTGCTAATATTTCCCGGGTGGCTGGTGAAGATCAAGGGTGTAGTTGCAATGGAGTAAAACGTATTTATGTGACAGATTTTAAAAGTTGATGGAGACAAAAGGGCAATCACATCATGCTTGGATTAGCCCTGTTAGTTTAGAGATTTTGAACAGAATGCAAAAACATAAGGCCTAGTTTGTGCCTCCGCTGTGTGCATGGCCCCTTGCAAACTTGTTAAAGAAAAGAGACCCATTATTAATGAGCAGATTGTTAGCGAGTTTAGCACGTAGTTTGTCAATTAACAAATTAAAGTCTCACATGATCGGAATTTGCTTGGTGATGAAAGCTATTGCAGTTAATGGTGAAGAAGGCCACTAGGCACTCAAAAGATCAGAATGTAATGATGACTGTTAGCTTAGAGCGTAAATACTTCTCTGCCTGATTTGTCTTCTCTATTCCTTAATATGATTTTGTGGCAAGGAGAGAGGGGATCACTGAGGATGATGAATGTGCTGTCTTCAAACCGCATTTCGGTGAAGACAGCTAAATGTCATTTAGGTTGAGGCAGAGGGTTGTGAATGCCAGGGTGTGCCTCAAAGGCTGATTTGGTGTTCATTAGCCTATTTTTAAGATAAGGGAGCGGTGGCTTGAACTGCGTCATTTGAAGGTAGAGAGGGGGCAATGCGAGTGTCCAACAAAGGCTGTGAGGTATAGTGAGGACAAACATTTTTGCTAGGTGTTGAGTGGGAGTCTTAAAAAACTCAGGATCACCCGTGTTCAGTTTGGCATGTTTGAGACTCTGGAAGAGATCATTAATAGCTAACTGGTTTCCATCACTGACTTGTGTCAAGATGGAACCCTTACTGTAAACACTGATATTAAGTTTCCTGGGGACGGTGCAAGAGGTTGTGATGTTCCATCTGTGGCCCCCTTGGATTTCTGAGGCTTTGTTAGTGGCAAGTATGGACTGGAAGGGGTTGTGTCATGCTTCGGGCATACTTGGGAAGATAATGTCAGTGTTCTGGCTTTCATATTAAAATGTTATACTTAAGCCATTTTCTCTGAAGCTTGATATTGTTGGATACAGGAGGAATAACCCTCCCTCAGAAGCTTCACATCTTCGTTGGGGTGAATTGCTTTCACTGGTACTATTTGTACATTCAATGTAGGATTAGGAGGGGGTTTCCAGTTCACAGGATGGTGTGTGAATTGTTGGTTAGTTGAAGGCAGGAAGGTTAGGAGGCTGTTTAGAGAACAAAATTCCTCAACGTAGAAGGGCAGTTAAGTGATGCTAAAGCCCTACATAGACATTTTCTAGCATGGGCTCAGAGAGATAGAATGCTGTGACAGTACTGGTCTTCAAATCGTGACACATTCGTCTTCCAGTGTGGAAGATGAAGTACGGCATACAAACAGTAGTGCCTCATAGGAATCCAGGGAATGTAAGCACCACATGTTCAACAATGGAATCCCACTTGGATACTAAATTCCGTGTGAAATCAGCCTCGGAATACAAAAGTGATGGGAGTAATGACTGGATTAAACTAAGCCATTGGTGTCTTGCTGAAGAAAAAAGAGACCTAAGTTAGGTACCCGAGTTCTTTATAGTCAGTGGTAATCCGAAAGCACTCAAACAAGATGACTTCTGTAAGTCTTTTGGGATTTCAAACGAGAACTCAATGTGTTTTGTTTTCATGTTTTATAAGAGGTCTATTTTTCAGGACTGGGTTTGGCTGAAGATGGCCACCACCTATGGGGACACTAGTGAATTACAATTCCCTTTGATGTACTGCGGTCCTGGTCGCGGTGAAAGAGGATGGAGGGGAGAAGAACTTGGGGGTGTAGGGATGTGCACTACTCCTCAAGTACTTTACTCGAAAGGACAGTATGATTGGGGATATGGATGGAGCTTCTGTCATCTCTGGCACTGTTGCCTGATTAAGGCCACTTAGCCTCCCTCCGTGTTATGACAGGTTGTGGTGGCCCAAGGGATGCCCTTTTACTACTATCCCAGTAAATTGTGTGAAGTGGCAGTTAGAAGTAGCTGACTTACCTGCGGAATGGCTGTGTTCTCTGGGCGGCACGGGGATGGCTGATCAAGGCCAGGATACTGTCTCAAAAAGGAGCCTTCTAGTGCCAGTGCATCAGACACACAAAGTTTAAAACACTGATTATAATTTGCTGATCCTGTATGTCTGGAGGGTAGTTTGAAAAGACCCTTCAGTGGGTTTGGCCTCCCTGGGGTGCCCAAGTTTTCCCAGTACTTAGTGCAGACCACTAGAAGGTGGTGCAGCGGGTTCATTGCCAGGCATAGGAACTTGAGTGGTGGTGTTGAAATGGGGAACTTTGGGTGGGGGATCCTACACATATGGCAACTTGGGAGTATCTTGCATCTGTTTGGTGGAATGATGTTAAAGAAAGAGTGTGGCAGTGGTGTGGAACAAGGCTTTTGCTGCCGCAAATTTGTAGAAGGTAGAAGAAAAAATAATATACTGACATAAGTTAGCTTAATTGGCAATGCCATATTAACAATGAAATACTACATTACCATTGAATGGCCTGCTGTTCATGTTGAGCTGTTGTTTTGCACAAAATGTTTTTGTCTTTTGCCGCAGAAGCTGTAACTTTCCAGAAGCCTTCTGTTAGTGAATAGGCACTTGTTTTATATTAGACACTGATAGTGAGGTTCTTACTGAGAGAAGAGGAGACAACAGGAAGGATCATTCATGGGAAGAACTGTCTGAACTGAAAAATGTGGATGAAGTATCTTTTTAAGGACATGTGTCTATGGCCTATTGTGCAGACATAAGAAATTGAGGAGTTGACCTACTCACAAGAGTTTGCTAAAAATCCGATTGGAAGTTGTTGGTGAAGAAAAGAAACATGCTATCATCTAGAATATTGTGTTTATATGAGTGTGTGTGTTTTAGACAAGAGGAGGGACTTCTGTCACTCACATTTGCTTGCTGGAGATCCTTCTTTGAGCTTTTTGAGAGTTTACACCTCTCTACGTGGGAGGTTGCTTAGCATATTTTTTGATGTCTGTTGATTTATAGCTGGAATACTTTTTTTTAAAATGGTTTGCAGAGTCTTTACATCTAGGCATTTATAACTCTCAAACTCTCTACTGGGTATCTGAACTTACACCTCATTCTATTTTCATTCCAATTTAATTTAGATTAGGGAACTTCCTTTATGGCACATGCCTGCTATATTATTACAATATTTACTGTTACTTTGACAACTATTGAATTCTTCCTTATATTGAAATATTGATTATATTCAATTATAATGTGGATGCATAAAAGACTAGTTATTATTGAATAAAATAATAAAAACTTAAGAAATTGAAAAATAAAACCCTTTAATGCACACAACTCTTTTTAATGACTGTACTGAAGGTCTTTAGTTATTTCATTGCTTGTATGTTTTGATGTAGATGAACGCTCCTTTTCACTTCTCCTTATCAACGATCAATGGTTCATTTGACCAATGACAGGGGTTATTTAATGATAACACCTGAAGTTTACGGTATAGAAAGCCCCTCTCCAGCACCTTTTTGATGAAAAGTACATATAAACAGTGACACAGTAAATTGTTGAGTTTTTTTTTATTTAAACAGAATGATGCTCTTGAAGTACTTGTGAAAATCTTTTTTATGTCTCAGAAATACTATGCGACCTATGAAATTATTTTCCTAGTATGACACACTAGCAGGGTAGGCTGATGAAAAGTACAGTAGTGGTGTGACACAGAATTGTTTAGTGTTAATAGGTTCAGAATGGTGTTTATATTTTGTAGGTAGTTTAGCGATGGTTAATGGAGAATCCCAGCTGATGAAGCAGTCAGGGTGCTCCCCAGTTTATATGAAACCAGTGCATGGGAACCCAGCCAATCGCCCGACTATGGAAACATATGGACTCTTGACCTTCCGCAGGAGGCTATCACCACAACATGTACCTTAGCAAAGACATAAACAGTGGTCCCAATACCAAAAGCAGTAACATATTTAAGTGGTGTTGGGGCCCCTACTGTGAAGTACAGTAACTCCGTTGAGCAAGGAGAATCAGCAGATGGAAACAGACACCGTGGAGCTCCAGCTCCGAAAATACCATTAAACAATGTGTGATCATGCCAAGGGCGATCCTGTCTCAGGGACAGAATCCTGAATTTGTCCTGTCGTACCAAGAGTTGAAGAGTTAAAGAGTTTGAAGTTCAGAATGAGCCTGAGGCCCCTGTCATTTAAGAGTACAAAGATGGAATAAAATCCTGTTCCTGGGATAAAATGCAAAAGCCACAGTACTGCTGGGACAATTATTTTTGCTGGGAAGGTCAGTACCGCCTAGTGTGCTGTAGCACGGCTGTACTTGAAGCACTCTAAGATCGAACCTGGAGTCTATCAATATCAAATGGCATATCCATTAAGGCAAACGCGCACCTTCGGAAAATCCAGTTCTGCACATACCTACCCAAGGTAACTGCCATAGCCAGGAAGTGGGCCATGACAGCAGCAGGAGAGAATTTCTTACTCAGTTATTTGTTCAAGGGCTATGGTAGCCAAGTATCCATTTTCTTATATACAACGTACATAAAGTAACAAAAAACAATGATTGATGCAACGTATAGCAATGATTATGGATGAGTGCACTTCTTACTAAATTAACATACATTTTATTACTCATACAGAATAGATACAGTGCGGGTCAAAAACTTACTATCCCACTGTCAACACCAGATCACTCAGGTATTACTTCTCTTAATCTCAGTGGCAATCAAAGACAGATCGGCACCCCCCCCCCCCAACTTATTGTCCACCTAAAATTTATAAAAAAAATCCTTCTCCGAGAGGAAATGCTTGTAAGTACATACATTGTTTGTCAATCTGGTGGCCAATTTGTCGAAGTTTTGGTCTCCAGTCATTTAGCAAGTACATGAGACCATCCTCAGGACCAAGTGCTGAGTTATACAATTCTGTAGACCCTATATGTATTATAGAACAATCAATATGACTGTATTAAAAATCAATGGTAGAGAGTTATTTCAGAGTCAATGAATGAATCAAAGAATTATGGGTGAAAACATCTTAATATTCTATTCAGCTACTGTGAATTAATTCTAGTGTCACAGCCACACAAACTGAGTGCACATATGGCTGGATGCTGACTGACGAAAGTAGCTGAAAGATACACGACTATCATATCCCTTGAACAAATAACTGAGTAAAAAAGTCTCTCCTCCTGGAGACACTTTGTGTTGTTAATGTTCATACCCAGCCACCTGCGGCAATATTGGGTTGCCCTGTTGTGTTGTGCATAATGTCAGCAAAGTTACATTTTAGAACCTGTTTGAAAGCATCAAGACGTTTTTTTAACTAACTTGGAAAATGGAAGGCTAGATGTAGCCAGTTTCGCCATTTACCTCAGAGCATGGAAAAATTGTCTGACGAGGCATATAACATTGGCAGAATGTAGACATACTGTCGAAAGTGACGATATTCGGGCCACAAGGAATCAAGGCATTTAAACTTACGGCAGTGCAGTAGGGAAAGTTCTGGAATTCAGTTTTACAAGGGATGCTTGAACTATGAACCTCTGTGGAAAAGGATGGCCAGCAACAATTTTAGTTCACAAGTTGTGGAACTGTGGCAAAGACATCTGCCGGTGAACTGCTGGACCTGGAAATATTTTTTCAACCACCACAAACGTAGAAGATATTCCATAGCTGCAGAAGAGGGCTGCAGACTTTCAATTAGAATGTTGGATTTGGGTTTTGCAACAGTACAAATCTGCAGTCATTTGCACCATTGTCCTTAAGACCAATAGCTTTCTGAATTAAATGAAGAGGTAGTAGAAAACATTGGTGAAGGTTTATGTTAGAGCCCGGGGATATTACTGAAAGGTGACCTATCTGTTAGCAGAACTAGTTGTACATTGTTTAAGAACCTAATCAGTAGTAGATTCAAGAACAAGTTACTTACCTTCGGTAACGATTTATCTGATAGAGACATATTCTAGTTGCAGATTCCTTACCTTAGAATTTCCCCAGGCGTCAGACTGGAACTGGAGATTTTTTCTTCCAGCAGTACCCTTGTGCGCCGTCTGGTGGCATCGGACGACTCCGGGTCCTTCGTTGGCGGCATGGTCGCCGTGAAGGAGTCAGGGTCGAATATAGGCGCTGCCTCGGTGCGGTGACATCCGTTTCTTTTCACGACTTTCCTCATCAAAGCACAGAGCCATAAACATCACTGAAATGGTGCGCCAGAGCTTAGGCCCTTAAAGGGGAATTCCTGTCCCTAGAAATCAGTTCGCAAGCAGGGAGGATGGGTGGGTCAGTAAGGAATCTACAACTAGAATATGTCTCTACCAGATAAATCGTTACCGAAGGTAAGTAACTTGTTCATCTGATAGAGACTTCTAGTTGCAGATTCCTTACCTTAGAATAGATACCCAAGCAATGCCATTCTCGGAGGTGGCCTGCAACTCAACATCATACTAAAAAGTCCTGCAGGACCAAACAACCAAAGTAGCAATCTCTGCGAACCTGACTGTCAAGGCAGTAATGTTTAGTAAATGTGGGCAATGATGCCCACATTGCTGCCTGGCAGATGTCAAGGACAGGAACTCTGCAGTTGCTCTGGTTGAATGAGCACACAAACCCACTGGAGGTTTCTTCTTCACCAAAGCGTAGCACATTTTGATGCAGAGAAGCACTCACCATGAGATGGTACGCTCCTGCACCGCCTTCCCTTTCTTTGCACCCACATACTCAACAAAGAGTTGATCGTCCACCTGGAAATCTTTAGTGCGTTTAAGATAGAGCACCAACCCTCTTTTTGGATTCAGATGGTCCTCATGAGAAGGGTGTGGGGGGGGGGGGGGGGGGGGGTGTAAAAAGTAGGCAAAGTGATGGATTGGCCTACATAAAAAGGTGCAACAACCCTTGGGAAGAAAGGAGGCCCTTGTGCATAGCACTACCTTGTCACGATGTACAGACAAGAAAGGAGGCTTGGAAGAAAAGCCTGAAGGTCACTCACTCTGCGAGCATAAGTGATAGCCACCAGGAAGACAGTCTTGAGGGTAAGGAGCCGCAAGGGACAATAGTGTAATGGCTCAAAGGGCGCACACATCAAATAAGTGAAGATAAGATTGAGATCCCACTGAGGCATGATAAATGGATTGGGAGGATACAAGTGGGTCAGACCTTTAAGAAATCTACCTACAATAGGGGATTTGAAAAGAGAAGGTTGATCTGGCAATCTAAGAAAAGCAGAGATAGCTGATAAGTAGACTTTAAGAGTGCCCAAAGCAGAACCTTGACGGGCTAATGAAAGAATAGGAGAACCTCAGAAAGAGGGGCAGAGAAAGGATCAACAGACTTGTCTGTGCACCATGCCACAAATATGTGCCAACAACAGACGTATACCATTTTGGTAGAGGGGTGTCTGGCTGCCAAGATACCGTCGCAGACTTCGGTCGCCAGGTCAAAAGCTGTCAACTGCCGCAGCTCAATATCCACGCAAGAAGGCGGAGACTGGACAGGTTCGGGTGAAGAACTCCCCTGCTGCTGCGACAGAAGATCCTCCTAAAGAGGGAGTCTAATTGGAGGATCCGTGGCCATGCTCAGTAGCTTTGGGTACCAAACTCTTTGTGCCCAGTCCGGAGCCACAAGAAGGACTTTGGCCCGGTCGTTCTTGATCTTCTTGAGAACTCTGGGCAGAAGTGGTATTGGCGGAAAGGAATACAGGAGGCCTGAGCTCTACTTGAGACGAAAGGAGTAGCCGAGCGAGAACCGACTTGGAAACTCAAACGTAAAAAACTGCAGATATTGCGAGTTCTCTGCAAGGTTCTAACCAAGGCTCTCCCCACTGTTAAAAGACACCTTGTGCCACCTTCGGATGGAGATGCCATTCGTGATTGACTATGCATCGACAGCTGAGTTTGTCTGCTCTGGCGTAAAGACAGCCTACCAGATGTTGAACCACCAGGTAAATGCCCTGATGTTCCAGCCATATCCAAAGGCAAAGAGCCTCTTGACAAATGGTCCACAACCCCACTCCACCCTGTTTGTTGCAGTACCACATGGCAGTGGTGTTGTTGGTGAACACTTGCACCACTTTCCCTTTGAGAGACACAAGGAATGCTTTCAAAGCAAGTTGAATCGCCCGGAGCTCCAAAAGATTCATATGGAGCTTGGACTCCGCCAGAGACAAGAGGCCTCTGATCTCTGCCTCTCCCATGTGGCCGCCCCATCACAGAAGTGACGCATCTGTCACCACTGTGAGATCTGGTTGGGGAAGGGGGAGAGATATGCTGTTGACCCAATCCTGATTCGAAAGCCACCACTGCACATATTTCACAGTCCCCTCCGAGATCTGGACCATGTCGGCGAGATTCCCCTGGTGCTGCACCCACTGGAACTTCAGGCCCCACTATAAAGCCTACATATGCCATCTGGCATTTGGTACTAATAGGATGCAGAAGGCCATGAGGCCCAGCAGCCTAGAGTCATTCTCACCGAAACCGGGATAGAGGCTGAAACATTTGAATCATAGCCCGAATATCCCAGACTCGCTGATCAGGAGCATAGGCCCAAAACTCTGCTGTATCTAAAATGGCTCCGATGAAAGGGAGCCAGATGTGGCTTTTGCATGTTTATAGCGAACCCCAGAGAATGCAGGAGGTCGGCCGTAGTCTGAAGGTGGGAGATGACTTTCTGGGGCATGTCTGCCTTCAACAGCCTGTCATCGAGGTAGGGAAAGACTGAGATTCCTGGCCTACGCAGACGAGCTGCGAACACCGCAATCACTTTCATGAACACCCGAGGGGTGCTGGTAAGGCCGGATGGGAGCACGGTAAACTGAAAGTGCTTGTGACCTACCATGAATCGCAGGTAACGCCTGTGGGCAGGCAAGACGGGGATAAGAAAATAAGTGTCTTGCAAGTCCAACACCACCATCCAGTCTCCTGGGTCCAAGGCAGAAAGGACCTGAGCCAAGGTGAGCATTTTGAACTTCTCCTTCCAGAGGAAGAGATTGAGGATTCTGAGGTCAAAGATAGGGCGCACACCCTTGTCCTCCTTGGGCACCAGAAAGTAGAAGGAATAGCACTCGCAGCCTACTTCTGCCGCAGGAACCCTTTCTATGGCACCCTTGGCCAAAAGAGACGTAACCTCCTCGCGGAGAAGTGCCAAATGTTGGAGGCATGACCAGAGGGGAAGTTTCCAAGGGGAGGATGTAGCCCTTCGGACAATCTGCAAAACCCACCTGTCCGTCTTGATGGATTCCAAGTGGGGCAGCTGATGGCTTATCCTGCCACCAACTGGTCTGAGGTGGGGGTACAGACTAGGGAGGTTTCGAGGCTGAAGCTGGGGCGGACTGGGCAGACCTCTGGTTCCCTATCCCATGAGCCACACAGGGACTGTACAGCATGCCTGGCATGCTGGCTAGGGAGGGGATGCGACAGGGATATCCTTCAGTGTCCACTAAAGGGGTGAAAGGCGGACTGGTCGGGGTGAGGGGCAGTGGAAAGTCCAAGGCACTAAGCCATAGCTCGGGAGTCCTTGAATCTCTCCAGTGTCGTGTCCGCCATCAAAGGGCATGTCCATGAGGGTCTGCTGGACATCCCCCAAAAAAACAGAAGTTCTTAACCAGGCGTGGCGTCGTAATGCCACTGTTGATGCAACCAATCTGCCCATAGTCAGTCGTGTCCAGCCCACATTTTATGGTGAACTTGGCTGCATCTCTCCCGTATGCAACAGCCTGGGAGACGATTGTACAGACCTCCTCCAGGATCTGTGGCAAAACCTGCACAACTGTGTCACAGAAGGAGTGGGTATAACAGACCAAAAGACATGCAGTGTTCACCAACCACAACGCCAGACTGGAGGAAGAAAACATTTGCTTTCAAAGATTATCCAGCCTTTTTGATTCCATATCCAGGGGAGCGGAAGGGAATGCACCAGATGATGAGGATGCCCGAGTGACCAAGCTCTCAGGCATGGGGTGTTGCGTCAGGAATTTAGCGTCCTATTCACAAGAGCCCCTGTGCTGGGCCTGGACCAGGTACCGAGCAGGACATCAGTGAGGGCTTTGTTAAATGGAAGAAGAGGTTCCGAAGCAGAGGCTCCATGCTGAAGCACCTCCATCAGGAGATTAGTCCTGACCGCAACAGTAGGCAGCTCAAAGCTAAGGACCTCAGCTGCTCTACTGACCACTATGGAATAAGAAGCTCCCTCCGCCTTAGCCACAGTAGGAGGAGAAAACATGCCGGTGTCTGGGGAGGTATCAAGACCGCTGGCGTCGCACAATTCCTGAGCCCAGTCCATGTTCTGCTCATCTTGCTGGTATTCACAAGGGTCCAGCGACCCCTTTATTCCTACCTCATAATCACACCCAAAGTAAAAAGGGTCTGAATCCAACCTGGTGGTGGCTAGGCCCCATTGAAGTCGGGATCGGCGTCCACCGATGGCGTTCAGACTCCGGGTTGTCAGCAATTAGGATCGGGTCGATGTCGATTGTGGGTCCAACCAACGTGAGGAGCGTCAACGACTTCACCGGCAGGTCTCAATAGTACGACCGACACGGATCCGGAGGGACCCTTGGTGGCCGGAGCCAGAGCTGCTGGTGACGAACTCCAAGGGCACCCTTCCAAGCCCCCCATCCTCCAAAGGCATCGCAAAGGGGTCGGACAGCCCAAATATGAGGCACATGGCTTCATAAATTCTTTTAGTTGGGCAGGGGTCGCTCTGGATCCCGGAAATTTGGGAGGTGTGGAGCAGACCGAGAAACAGGCTCCACAGTCAGGGGCCTAGAGCGTCAATGTTTTTCCCACATCGCGTCATCCGAGCAACGGGGTGAAGTTGAAGAATGCCTAGCCTTCTTCGACTTCTTCTTCTTCTTACCCGAATGTCCCGAAGCTTTGGAGGAGGATGAGTGGTGATGACTGTGACCCGTCTTGAGCCCTTCCCCTCGAGCGAGACCGGCAACGATCTGTAGTCGAGCACTGGGCCACCATGAGTTTTAGGGACCACTCCCTCAAAGCCTTCGGGTGCATGGCCTGGCACTCAGTGCACAACTTGGAGTCGTGGTCGTGCTCCAGATACCACAAACAGACCGATGCGGATCCGTCACTGACATCATTTGGGACAATCCTCGCAAGGCTTGAACCCGGTCTTCGGGGAAATCCTAGACACACCAAAAGTCAAGAGAAAATTTGACAAAAGGGTTGAGGCCGGTCAAAAAGTGAACAGGGTAGCTCTTCTTCGAATCAGCACGTGGTGCGGAAAGAAAAGAACTGACGTCACCGTGCTGAGGCGGTGCCTATATTGAATCCAGACGTCAACCCAGAGACCACAACGACTAATGCGGGGTCGACCAACGCCACCTGACGGCGCGCAAGGGTACTCCTTGAAGAAAAAATCTCCAGATCCAGACTGACGCCTGAGTAAATTCTAAGGTAAGGAATCTGCAACTAGAAGTCTTTATCAGATATAAAAATTTGGTAACGAATGGGTCATTTAGGGCCTGATTACAACTTTGGAGAAAGTGTTAATTAGTCCCAAATGTGACGGATATACCACCAGCCGTATTACGAGTTCCATAGGATATAATGGACTCGTAATACGTCTGGTGGTATATCCGTCACTTTTGGGACGGATTAACACCTTCCTCCAAAATTGTAATCAGGCCCTTAGTGTCTTACTATGAGCTTTTTGAATGAGATAATAGACTTTAACAGAGCCAAAGGTCTAATAAACATAC
Organism: Pleurodeles waltl; assembly: GCF_031143425.1. Taxonomy (NCBI): domain Eukaryota; kingdom Metazoa; phylum Chordata; class Amphibia; order Caudata; family Salamandridae; genus Pleurodeles; species Pleurodeles waltl. Next base: position 405,156,484 of record NC_090444.1, read on the forward strand.
TAACAGACTGTGAGTTATATCTGTTCACATGGACACTTAGGACTGCAATGACCGAAGAGGCTTTGTGCCCTTCTCTCGGGCTACTAATACCACACAAGAATGGTTGGAAAAAAATGCAAAAGTTTATTCTTGCTGGACCCTAAAATGTTTGCCTAATATTTTGGACACTAAAAGGAAAGACTGGCACCGGAAGGACACACATTGGCTGTGTAGGACTACTTTGACTTCTGCATTAGAAAAATTAAGACAGTTAGAAACCTGGCACTCAAGACTACCACCATAGCAGGAACATTGCCAGTGGTGTGTAAGCTAGAATTGTTGTCACAGCTGACAAAGGCTGCAAGTTTTCAAACAGTGGTAGGCAAGAATGGATAAGATAAACAGCAACTACTTTATTTCTATTACTTTACTCCCTAAGGCAAGACTGTTCAAGTCTGCTTCCATTTTGCAGGCCCAAAATGTCAAGAGTCAATCTGCAACATCCTCTTGTGTCAGGTCATTGTCCTGTATTTATACTAGATTTGCAGGAAAATCAGGCATTGCAGGAGGAAAAGAATTATTGTAATCTTGTAAGAAATTTATATTGGCAACTCTGAGGGCCAGCTATACAAAGGGTTTTTGAGGTCATAAACAGACCGATATGCAGAATCAGGCTGTTTGGGACCAAAAAAAAACTTATTTCAATGTACAAAAGAAAAGATGTGATTCAGTGTCCTGTTAACTGAATCACAATTTGCATTAGTGATTCAGAATTTGGATGGGGCATGTTTAGGGCATCCCTTCCAAATAACGATTCCCAGTAGTATGTATTATTGTTTTGTGACCAAATTCTATGTCAGGACCAGAGGAGAGGACTATGCTCTTCGTTCAATTCTTTATTCTTCAGCAGCATTCAAAGAAACAACTCCCTTTCTCAAAATGCAAAGGGAAAGTACTACAGAAAAAAACAACCAATGAACAGTCCAGGTAACAATCCAGATAAACAGCCATCTCCCAGTGCACTTCCTCTTTCTTCCTGCTCCAGAAAAGATAAGTGTTCTTCTTGATTAGAATTTCATTGTACCAGTTTGTTTCGCTGTTGTTAGTGAGATCATTTCTCGGCCACAGAAGCACGTTCACCTCTCCAATCGCTGCGTTGGTTCTATCGGGGCGCAGAGTGTGGTGATAATGATTGGCCCGTAGAGGAGAGGGCCCATTTAAAACGTGCATTGCGTGTCTTGTTGCCTCCAAGGGAGAAGCACTCCTCTTGAAACTGTCAAATAGACGTCTTCCCTGCAGAAGCTTCTCCTCACTGCACCGAGTGCCTTGGAAGCCCGTATGCCCCGATCGGCATCTGCCTTTAAAATTTGGGAAGTGGCAATGCCCATAAGTCGGGTCTGTATTTGCCGGTACTTTGCATATGTGGTAACACCTCGAATACAGAGGGCTTGGCAGCTTCAGGGGCATGACTGTCCTTCCTGCATTACCAAAAAGAAGTGGGTCCCAGGGCTTGACCCAAAGTGCAGCAGTGCGCCAGCAAACCCATTAGAACCTGGGCTTTCCCAGTCATATCTTTGTCCGTGAGCCTTAGTGACAGGGATGTTTCTCGCCCCAAGCCATGTGCGCCCTACCTGCCACTGTGCCTGTTTCTGCACACTCTCTACGGTTATCTTAGCACTGACCTGTGAACGCCACTCTACAGGCGTACTTTCCTGTTCAGTGGAGTGATCGTTTGGCCTGGAAGTTATTCTAGAGCCACAATCTGGCACAATGCAGGAAAATTAGGATTAAGTGGAAGAGGAGACCATCTCGGTTCTCCCCATCGACAATGAGTTTTTTGAAGCAAAGAATGTCTCCATCTACCATGTGGTAGCCTCTGCCATTGAGCCGCTTGAGCTGCGCCTCATTCAACTGGCTTACGAATGCCCGGTTCCCTTAAACCTTCCAGGACCTCAGCCCCTATCTAAGGCCACAATATTGGGGTTTGACCAGCAGGTGCAGCGCACCCCCTCCCCAAATGCAGAATAGAGTCTGTGGTGGATCTATCAGCCTTTGACTGGGTTAAGCAGGTGCTTCTAGAACTCCCAAAACCTACACTCCTGGCTACCTCGGCAGATGCCTTATGCACCCCGGTGGAGGTACCAGGTGGTTTGACTTCTGGGGATGCCAATGAAGATGTCTCCCACATGGACTCTAATGATGAGATGGACCCCTCCAGACCGTGGTGGCCATCTCCCATGCCAGCCCTCTCGGAAGCCGACTCTCTTCAGGGAGCAGGGGAGCCTTCAGATATGTTAGATCTGGAGGATCTGCTCCAACCCACTCACATAAAATTGGTTCCTGCATAGTTAACCGCCTCAGGAAGCCTCTTGAGAAAGAAGTCCGTGCAAAGCTTTGGGCAGAATGCCCTTGGCCCTCTATGACAAGCAAAGTAGCCTTGACCCCTGAGATAGATTGCTGCATGGCCATATTTCTCCCCAAAATCATCTGTGACCCCAAGAAAGGGATTGACAGGTCTTGGAAGTCTTGCCAAGACAAACTCCTGACCTGGTGGGTCCCTTCACCCAAATTCTTGAGCTAGCTAAAGAAGCTAAATCGTTGGGTGCCATGCTCTCCTCTGAGGTTGTATCTGGATGGGCCCAGCAAGCAGTCATCTTTTTGGGTAACGCTAACTGCACCCTATCCACCGGAAGGTGCAGTTCGCTACTCATCAATGTGGATCCTAAACTGGGGGCCCTCGCTTTGACAGAAGCTGGTGTGATGGCGCAGAGGGGCCTATTTGGCGACCCTTTTATGAAGGAGATGGCTAAATCTGTAGCTACCTTCATGTCCCTGATCAAAGACATAGGGTCAGTTGTGGCAGACGGCGCTCAGCTGTGAGCTTCTAAATTCAAGGCCCTACAAGACAAAGCTACAGTAAAGGCCTTGACCAGTACCATGCTGGGGAGTTCTTCCCAACCAAAATGGCCAGCGAGGACGAGGCTCAGAAGCTCCACCAGGGGCCACTTCCAAGGATCCCAAGTCGGTAAGTGTTTCTGTTCATTCCCACTTGAAGGGCGGGGCCGTCTGGCTCTGTTTCTTAACAATTCTGAAGTTATTATCTCAAATGCTTGAGTGCTACAAATGGCATGAGGGTTTCAAATAGGGTTTTATGGTTCCTCTGCTCAGAGCTCTCACCCACGCCCCTTGGTTTTCTCACAAGAGCAGCAGAAACTCATAGATCAAGAGGTGAAGCACTAGCTCCTCAAGGAAGCGGTTGCTCGCTCTCAACTGCACCAGAGAGTTCTTGAGCAAAATCTTCCTGGGGGAGAAGCGGGATGGAGGTCTGCACCCGGTTATCAACCTTCGGGAATGCAATGGCTGGGTGGTCTACCACCATTTAAAAATGGAGAGGATTCATCTCCTTTGCGATCGGCTGTGCCCAGGCGATTGATTGGTAGGCTTAGACCTAAAAGATGTATACCTCAGAGTGCCCATGTTTCCTCTACACTGTTGGTTCCTGCAATTCCAATAGTGGGGCTCATCTACAAGTACAAGACCCTCCCCTTCGGTCTTTCTTCCAACCCTTGGTGCTTCACCAAGGTCTTGAAACTGGGGGTCGAGCATTTGAGGTCCCGTGTTATAGTCCCATAATTTACATCAATGACCTCCTCATGATGGATCAGTGCCTTTTTCGGCTTTGGGGTCAACTACTGGAAGAGATTCATCTCTTAGAGGGCCTGGGTTTTATTATAAATGCCAGGAAGCCCTTGTTGATACCTTCCAAGCAGACCACCTTTTTGTGCTTCGTTATGAAACTTGGTGAACAGGACGCTCAGCCTCCCTTCGATGAAGCTATCCAAATTTGGGACCTTGGGAAGACACTGTCCACACCTTCGACCTCCTAACGCCAGGTGACTCAAATAATGGGTCTCCTCTCTTCCGCTATCCATGCCATATTTCTGAGCCCTCTTCATTACAGGGCCCTCCAGCGCCTCAAGGATTTTAATTTACTCAGAGGCCTTCAGTACACAGAGCAAATTCCTCGTATAGATGAAATGAGGACGGAGATGAGACGATGCTGGCTCCCATGGAGGCGTGGAATGGTTGATCCATCTTTAGTTCCGATCTGGATTTCATCATTGAGTCCGACACCAACAAGTCTGGGTGGGGGGCAAATTGTGGTGGGAAATGGTCGGTAGAAGAGCAGGCCCTGCATATCACCTGCCTGGAACTGATGGCAGGTTTGTTTGCGGTGCAGTGCTGGACCAAAGAGAAGGTGAATTTTTCCTGAAGATGGACAACTTCTCTGCAGTCTGTTACATAAATCACCTTGGAGGCACCTGATCGAAGGTCCTCGCGAACTCGGCCAAGGATTTCCGGAATTCTTACTTAATTATTGCTTAAGCTTATTGCTTAACAACAACATTTTAGACCTAGTGGAAAATCTTTCAGGAGCGCCAGCCAGATTGGGGACTGGTGTTCAAGGGAATGGCCTGACACAAGTTTGTGGTAGTTGGATCTGCACGTTTATTTGCTACTGAACTCACAATGTGGTCCATTCTCAGTGGGCCTATTCGTCTCCATGCTCATCATCAACTTTCAAGATATTTCAGTTGGAAGCCTGATCCACAGGCAGGTGTAACGGATGCCTTCCTTCAGGATTGGTCGAAGGAGAAAGGCTATGCTTTTCCTCCCTTTGCATTGATTACGAGGTTATTGGCACAAGACGGAGGCCACAGACAAATGTGGTACTGATCCCACTAGTGTGGAGATCTCAAGTGTAGTTTGCGGTTCTTCTGGAACTTTCTTAGGTTTTTCCAATCCCTCTTCCTTATGCTCCAGATATTTTGCAGAACCCTTTAGTCCTGTGTCACCTGTTAGTCCTCCAAGGTCGTTACCTCTAATGATGTGGAGGATTACCAGGAGAGGTGGAGAGTATCACAGCTTTCACAGGAAGCTGAAATACTGCTTGACATGGGCTGGGACGATGACACCACCAAAAGCTATAAATCTGCATAGTTCAAGTGGGTACGTTAGTGTATTCAACGCAGTGAAGATCTCCTGGGGTGCGACATTGTCCCAATTTGGAATTTCTTAGCCTCCTTGGCTTCCCAGGATATGGCCTATAAGATGGTGAACTCTTATCATTCTGCTATTTTGGCAGACCACCTGCCTGTGCAAGGAGCCCCAGTGGGGGAACACCCATTAATATGTAAACTGCTGAGGGGAATTTGGCTCATTGCCTCCGGAACCTTACTACTCAAATCTTTGGGACGTCAATGTGGTGTTAAATCTCCTTCGCTCTAGGCCGTGGAATGAATATCTTTTATATAAGCAGTTATTGGCCAAACTAGCGATGCATCTGTGTCTGGTATCCTGCTGCAGGGTCTCAAACATCAAAGCTTTGGACATTTCAAGTCCGGTTTTCACCCTGCATGGGGTTACCTTTTAGGAGAACTAAAACTGATTTGCGAACGGTCTCCTACTCTGCCTTTGATAAACACCCCAAATTTTGTGTGGTATGTTGCCTAAAGTTGTATGAACCGCTCACAGAAGACAACCATCCACCAGGAGAATGTCAGCTTCTGATACCCTTAAGAAAGCCTTTCAAAGTGGTGTCCCCCCCCCCCAATTGCTCGCTGGGTCTGTTGGGTGATGCAAAAGGTGGGCATTACTCTGTAAATCTTTGTTGCCCATTCAGTCAGAGGGGCGATGGCCTCAAAAGCCTTTTCTATAGGGGCTAAACTAGAAGATTTTGTGAATGCGGCTGACTGGTCTACATTTGTTGCTGTCGTCAAGTTTGTTTCGTAATATGGAAGGTCTTCTTTAGACTGAGGTAGTTACCCTGTGCTTATATTGGTCTCTTCAGGTAACGAATCAACAAAAGGCGATTAATGTGGGGTAATCGTCCTGTCACGTCAGGAAAGGGGAAGTGCACTGGGAGGCAGCTTTTTATATGGATTGTTACATGGACTGTTGATTGGCTTTTTCTGTAGTCCTTTCCCTTGGCATTTTGGGAAAGGTTTTTGTTTCTCTTAGTGCTGCTAAAGAACAAAGGGCTGAAAGAAGAGCATAATCTTCACCTCCATGTCCTTTATAGAATTTAAACTTTCTGTTACGTCAGCTAGGAAATTTTTCATTCTGGTCCAAAACATTAATACTTTACCACCAATTCAAAAGTGGTGGTAACCTATTCGCAAACGGGAAGGGGTCCCCTTGGGATTACTTCCCCTTTGAGAATGTTAAAGAGTAGGCAGTGGGCTCACAGACCATCAGTCCATTTGTCGTCCACTAGGAATCGCTTAGTAAAAAATAACACTTTCATACATATAGAAAGGAGATATCCTACATGTACATACATCTTCCTCTTGGTCTCTAAACTCTGACAAAGGAACCAGCCCTTTGTAGGCTTCTGTGGTGTTAAAGGAGAACGAGGAGTGGCCGGAAGCCTATTACCTACAAAAATAACAGCTTTTCAAATTAGAGTTGTAGCCTTAGCTGTTAGCGTGCCACAGCATACTGCTTGTATGTGAAGCTCTTACTTGTGTGGTACTGTGCATGCTATAAACAATACTGCTTGAAACTGCTGTCAAAGTCACACTGGGATCGTGCTGTGCAAGTCCAGGAGAAAAAGGTGATTATTCTTTGCCACTGGCTCTGAGGAGTTAGGAAACATAGCCCTCCAAATCTGGGTTACTCAAACTCTTCCGAAAGATACTAGGATTCCAATGGAATCTGATCAAATAGGCTGACAACCAAAGGTAAATACTTGAATGCTCGGTCATACAATAATCCAAATAACAACTCTTAAGAAATTATAAACAGCCCCTGCAAGGTATTTTCTACAGGTGATGAGGCAGTTAGTGGCTACTGGGCAGTATCCATGTTTGGCATTATTACGTAGTATGGGAATTCAGACATTAGGCACCACTGATATTCAACAGGATAAGCAAGTTGCTACCATTGTAACTTGGCTCTCTAAGGATAGTGAGGATGATAAATCAAAGCTTACTTCAGGTGGAGGTAGAGGAGATTGTGTCAGATACTGTATGACACAAATGACTGCACACAATAAGAGAACAAGAATAATTAATGTTTTTCATACACTTCAGATGTTTTTGTTAGCTTTGCATTGCATATGGGAGCACGTTTCACTGGGGAGGGGAGAAGCAAGTACTGAGAAAGAATACCCACCCAGTCTCTGCCGGGCAATGTGAGATTATGTAGCAATCAAGTATTTTTCCAACCACATGGTTTAGCTAGAACAGCAGCAATGAGGTGTGTCTTTCAAAAATTGAGGAGTTGGTGCACGGATAGATTTGCAGCTCTGAACACGGTTTACAATACAACTGTCTTTCTTATGGGAAGCCACTAATGCTATCTTAGATGATGCAAGATGTGAATACATTTCCAAGCATCTGCTACCACCTGTGCCGCAACTCTCAGGATTAGCAAAATACATTGTTACAAATATTCCAGCAGGGCCAGGCTCAGACTGCTGCAAAATTATAGCTTGGGTGCAAATATGGCAAATCCTGATATAACAGATCTTTCAAATACAAAGCAAGAGAGGAATCAAATATTGTCTGAAGGATGTAAGACCAAGGAAGAGTGCCACCATCCTTAAAAGCAAGGTTTAACAAACTCTTTACTGCTGCCGTGACAAGTTCACATTTTCACCTTTTCAGGCATAAACAACAATCTCACTCTCCTTTACAAACATTATATTGGTCCTGTCAGAGTTTAGTTACAAGTAGATGTTTCCCCATACAATAATTCACTTCAAATATGCAGGTACTGAACTGTTTAACAGCTGCTCGCAAGGTTGCCCTGATTAGAACTTGGGCCTCATCCATATACATGAGGAAGTAAAGGCCACGTCTATGTATGAGGGAAGCCAAAGGCTGAAGTGTGGCAGGGCCACTACTTGAAGTCTAGACTGAGTATGAATGACTCTGTCAAGCAACCCAATATTTCACCTTATTAATGACACTGGTAGGCCCATCAAGCAAACCAAAATCCAAAGTTTCCTGAATTGTTGAACCTTTGGTTCTGCTTAAACATTTTACTTCTGTTGAGTGTTCCAACTAATAAAAAGGTGAAAATTCTTTAAACTCCGTATGTGATTTTCGATGATATTAAGTCCAGAAAGCACTAATTGTATATGTAACAATTCCTCCCCTCTTAAAGTACAGTTCTGTTACTGTTTTCTTAATGTGACAATGGAAAAGTAGGTTTGCGCTGTTAAGCTGTGCAAATGAGCAATTACACTGTGTAATTAAAAATGATTATGTTACACTTGACAACGAATTAGGAATATCAAATGATGAATTCTATTCGGTATTTTATGGGACATGAATCAGAAAAAAAGGTGTACTGTCTCTGGATTTATTAACTATATAGGCTTTCAATAAAAAACAATCTGGATACAACAAAATGAAACCTGATCAAAGTATCAAGCACCTCCAATAAACTCTAGAACTATCACATCAACTGGGGGCCATTCACGGTCCAGTCTAGAAAAAGTAAAAACGAGGAGGGTGTCACATTTTTTCTTGATACGTGAGGACGGTCGTCGGTGGTAGCCCCAAAAATAAACTCTTAAAACATTCCTGGAATACCAAAAGGCTATTTGAACAGAATGCAGTGTGGGTAGAAAAAGATGTCCTGTACATGGTTAGAAGTCATAATGTTACTCAAACACTTGAATTATTGTGTAAACTATATTAAAACTATGTAGAAGTGAACAAGTTACTGTAGGAAAATGCCACTGTTGGCATGGTTACCCCCCAACTTTTTGCCTAGTGTTGATGCCAGCTTTGATTGATAGTGTGCTGGGACCCTGCTAACCAGGCCCCAGCACCAGTGTTCTTTCCCCAAAACTGTACATTTGTTTACCCAATTGGCACAGCCCTGGCTCACAGTTAAGTCCCTTGTAAAAGGTACCCCTGTTACCAAGGGCCCTGTGGCCAGGGAAGATCCCTAATGGCTGCAGCATGTATTATGCCACCCCAAGGTACCGCTCACTCAGTACGTGCATACTGCCTTGCAGCTGGTGTGTGCTGGTGGGGAGAAAAGACAAAGTCGACATGGCACTCCCCTCAGACTGCCATGCCCACAAACCACTGCCTGCAAAATAGGTAAGTTACACCTCCAGCAGGCCTTACAACCTTAAGGCAGGGTGCACTATTGTATTGTATTGTATTGTAATCGTATTTATATAGCGTTTACTACCCCTGACGAGGCGTCCAAGCGCTTTTCGGTGAGTAGCACGCTACTCTGGAACCCAACAAGAATTAGTGATGGATTAGTATCGGGAAATAATGAGTACAGTTTTAGTATTATTATGAGTTAATTTGAGCTGCGGATATGAGAGTTTGTTAGTTAGATTGACTGGAGTAATAGAGGGGTGGAGGAGGAAAGAAATCCAGAAGTGTTAATTGGGAGTATATCCTTAATTTACTCAACCCAAAGGCTTGGGATGAGTAAAGGGGGATGGAGGAGGGAAGAGTATGTGGAAGGGTTAGGGAGAGCATAGTAGCAGGGTGAGATAAATGCGGGAGAATTTAGTAGGGTTGTGTGGAAGGTCACAGTAGTAGAGTGAGGTTTGGTGAGTTACATGTGGAAGCGGAGGGAAGAGCTTAGGCAGAGTTATCTAGGAGATTAAAGTAGTAGAAAGGATTTGGGATGAGTCAGAGTGAGAATGGAGGATAGTTTGATAGAGACATGACATATGATGATGGGTAGATAAGTGTGATAAGATGAGAGCAGGAATTCATAGATATCTAGTATAACAACCCACCCAGGAGCCAAGCAATGACCCACGAACATGCCAAGCACAGAAACAACATATACACATACATACATACATACATACATATATATATATATACATACACACATACATACAAACACACATGAATACACACACATATTCACATACAATACATAATTAGAACCATGGGTAAAATATACTTAGTCAAACAGGTTTAAAGAGTGTGTGTATATTTTATTGTTATGACATAGTAGCGATACATATTTTCTAAAGAAACTATACATAACTAGAAATATACACATAATCTGAAAAAAATATTTATCAACATAGGCATATGCAGTCTATAGTTGTTTGAATATGGTGGTTATGAAGGAAAGAGCCAACTCTTGAGTAGTTTTCTGAAGACAAGAAAGTTATCTGTGGCACTTATAGTTGGGGGTAATGAATTCCATAGTTTGGCTGCTTGAACGGAGAAGGATGTACCACCTATAGTCTTTTTCTTGTATGGTGGTGTTCTAAGGCAGGGTGCCAATCTTGAGCGGAGGTTTCTTTGTTGGATGTATTTGGTTATTTTGTGTCTGATAAAAAGCGGTGCTGTTCCATGTATAGCTTTGTGGGTGATACAACGCAGCTTGAAAGTGCATCTTCTGGCAACGGGTAACCAGTGTAGTGCTCTCAAGGCAGGGGAGATGTAGGCTTGCGGCTTTACATGTAATAGTAGCCTGGCTGCGGAATTCTGGACACGTTGTAGTTTTTTCATAATAGATAGAGATGATCCATGGTAGAGGCCATTGGCATAATCCAGTTTGGATAGTACAAGCGAGATAGTAGCCTGCACCTTGTGTGGAAATCCGAGGTGGGGGAAGATGCGTTGTAAAGTCTTCAAGGTGATGAAGCTTGTTCGTGCTAATTTGTCCACTTGGGCATTCATACTTAACTTGGAATCCATGGTAATTCCTAGGTTTTTAACTTCCTTGGATAATTGAGGAGGTGGTCCGAGATCGTCAGGCCAGACGCACAGAGGGTCATCATTTTTCCAGTCACCACATAGGAGTATTTCTGTTTTGGAGGTATTTAGTTTGAGATGGCTCCAGGTCATCCACTGATCAACGGCTCTGAGGCAACTGAAGATTTGTGAGTTTTCAATGTTTTTGGGGCATTCTAATTTAAGTAGTATTTGTTTGTCATCTGCATAGTTGTAGCATGTGAGATGGAAATCATTGATCAGTAGTTCTGGTAAAGATATCATGTAGATGTTGAAAAGCAAAGGTGAGATGATTGATCCTTGGGGGACCCCTGCTTTTGTGAGGTAGTGTTCGGACGAGAAGGGGGGTGAGTGGATGATATTAGATCTTTTTTGAAGATAGGAAGTAATCCAGTCGAGAGCAATCCCTTGTATGCCGGCTTAGTGGAGTCTTTGAATTAGGGTGTCATGGTCAACCGTATCAAAGGCAGCTGAGAGGTCCAAGAGAAGTAGTGCAGCAACTCCATTTCGGTCAACTGTGTTTTTAAGATCATCCCAGATTGCTATGAGTGCCGATTCAGTGCTTCTTCCTGGGCGGAATCCAGTTTGGAAGTCTGAAAGTATAGAATTGTCTTCAATGAATTGTGACATCTGGGCGAATGCTGCTCTTTCTATCAATTTGCCCAGGAAAGGTCCATTTGTGATTGGTCTGTAGTTGTTGGGGTCTTGCGGGTCTAGGTTTGTTTTCTTTAATAAAGGTCGTATGTATGCCTTTTTCAGGTCTACAGGAAAAGTTCCTGAAGTTAAAGAGTTGTTGATGATTCTTCTTATAGGTGTGGCAGCAGAAGTAGATAGAAGAATGTTCTTGAAGATTTGTGGTGGGCAAGGGTCAGAAGGGCAACCAGAAGGTCTGCTTGCTTTGACCATATCCATAAATTCATCCTGGGATATTTGTTTGAAGGACTGTAGAGGCTGGGTTGGTTTATTCTTAGAGGGTATTTTAGGAAAGGGGTTGGTGCTGATGTTTTCCTTCTGTTTTAAATAGGAGTCCAATGTCCGCTGAAACTTTCTGATTTGTTGCTTTATCTTTTTAAGTTCTGTGTTTCTCCAAGGTGTTGGTTTTCTTTTGTTGTGTTTAGTTTTTCTGAGTGGTATTAGGATATCAAAGGCTTCCTGTAGCCACTCAAAGTTTTGGCACAGAATTAATTGTACCTAGATCTGTGTTGGCTGTTAGTTGTGTTTCTAAGTCATCCAAATTGAGTTTGCTCCATGGTCGATGGGTGTATGTATGTAAGTAGTTGTGGGGTGTGTTGATTTGTGGAGTTATATGTCGGAAAGTTATCAAATGGTGGTCTGACCAAGTGATTGGCGTGATGCTATGAATAGTAACTAGTTCAGGCTTAGCAAAAATTACATCTAGGATGTGACCTGTGAAGTGTGTGGGATTGTGTACAATCTGATGTAGGTTCAATGCGACTAGGCCAGTGGTGATAGCTTTTGGATGGGGCATATTGGGTTTGTCAAACCAAACGTTTAGATCCCCAAGAATGCATAGATTGGAGTATAGAGTAATAAGGTATGAGACTGTGCCTAGAAAAGCACCTGGGAATGTGGAGTTGTTAGGTGGAGGTCTGTAAAGGAGGAGAAAGTTACAGGAGGAAGTTGGAGTAGGGTGCCATCTGGTAAGGAGAGCTTCACAACCTTGTATGGAGATGTTGTCTGTTTTACTGAGGTTCAATGCCTGTTTGAATATAATAGCTAGTCCACCTCCTCTCTTGCCTTTACGGTTTTGTGTGATGGTTTGATAGCCTGGAGGAACGGCTTTGTGCAACACTGGGTCCATGTCATCTCCCAACCAGGATTCAGTTATGAATAGTAAGTCAGGTTTTGTGTCTGTGAGCAGGTCGTAGATGTGGTGCTTGTTTTTTTAGAGTGATCGAGCATTTATGAGCTGGCAGTTTAGAAAAGGTGTGTCAGTGGTAGTGTTGTTTTGTTTATGGGAAGGGTAAGTAGTATAATGTGAGCTTGAAGCAGGAGTGTTGCTAGTTGTGATACCTGTTTGAGGCTCACAATAGGTTTGCTTTTCAATATAGTGTTCCTCTTCCAGCAGGTTAAGGAGGCATTTTATTGGGTATGTGTGTGTGGGTGGTGGACTTGGTGGCTGAGAGAGCCATGAGGAGTGTACTGTTTTTTGTAGGGTAGTTTTATTATGTAATAGACAAGGGGATGCGAGGTTGCTATGAGTGGCATGTTTTTTATTTTGTTTGCGTTTGTTTAGTGTGGATGGAGTATGGGTTAGGGGTGGTGGAGGAGCATGTGGATCATGATGTAAGGCTCTAAATTGTGCAATGGAGGAGAGGCGAGTGAAGGAAAGTTGCTGGGTTGGGGTGCTTGTGGTAGGTGTTTGTGAAGAGTGAGAAAGGCAGGGGTGGCGATCGAATGGAATTTGTATTATTTGTGTAGTCCTGAGGGTGGGAGTGGGTATGACAATAAGTGTAATGTAAGTTTGTGTTGATTTGATGTGCTGATGTTTGTGGCCTGTATTGTTTTTGTGGAATAGTGAGAGGAGATATTGCTGTAGTTGTTTTTGGTGAGAGATTTGTATGTGAGTTAGTGCTGGTGAGTCGAATTTGAGTGTTAGATGGGGTGTTGATGTGTTTTGGAGATGGATGTACGAGGTGTGTAAGAGGTGATGGATGTGTGTCAGGGGAGTTAGTGTTAGTTGCAATGACTGGAAGAGGTAATATGAGTGGTGGAGTGAAATGTGGGGATTGTATGGTTGTATGTAATTGGTGAAGAGAGGGGAAGAGTGTTTGCAGATGGTGTGTTTGAAGGCAGGGTTTGGGCATTGTTATGATGACAGATGGTCTGTGTTGAGCAAACAGCGGATAGTGTTGTTGGTTAGTATGAGCAGAGAGTGTGTATCTGGAAGGCTGAGACTGAGAAAAATGTATACTGTAGTTTTGTGTTGTGTGGGTGATGGCAGGTTGTGTTAGTGGGAGTGGACAGAGTAGTGTTTGCTGTGAGAAGGCAGGTGTTTGACTGTTGTAGTTGTGGGGGATATGTGTTGTATAAAGGGTATTGTGTTGGGTGAAGGGACAATGCAATCTGTCTGTGGTCAGTTTGTGATGCATGAGTTGGATACCTTTGTAGAATATGTGTTTGCATGTTGAGGGATGTGTAGGGGCTGGAACCATTCTTGCTCCACTGAGAATTGGGCAGCATTTCTGGCCCTAGTCCCTAACAGGCCCAAACAGGCAGCTGCCCTTGTCCTCTCCGCCCTTTGCCTTGACGCCCGGGCTGAGACGCCCTGAGTCCTAGCCTTTAATAGCCCTACTGGCCAATAAGAAGCTGGTCCTAACCCTAGCCAATCCAATTTCAAGCCCTGATTCAAACAACTAATGGGAGACCCAGCCCTAATCACCAATCATAGCCCTTTTCCTCACCACCAATCACAGCCCAAGCCCCCAAAAACAGCAACCAATCAGAATGCCAGCCCTATCCACCAATCACAGCCCTAGAACCAACAGCCAATCAGAATCTCAGCCCTATCCACCAATCACAGCCCCAGAACCAAAAGCCAATCAGAAACTCAGCCCTCAGAATCCCAGCCCTATCCACCAATCACAGACCTAGAACCAACAGCCAATCAGAATCTCAGCCCTATCCACCAATCACAGCCCCAGAACCAACAGCCAATCAGAATCTCAGCCCTCAGAATCCCAGCCCTATCCACCAATCACAGCCCTAGAACCAACAGGCAATCAGAATCTCAGCCCTCCAAATCCCAGCCCTATCCACCAATCACAGCCCTAGAACCAACAGCCAATCAGAATCTCAGCCCTATCCACCTATCACAGCCCTAGAGCCAACAGTCAATCGGAATCTCAGCCCTATCCACCAATCGCAGCCCTAGAACCAACAGCCAATCAGAATCTCAGCCCTATCCACCAATTACAGCCCTAGAACCAACAGCCAATCAGATTCTCAGCCCTATCCACCAATCATAACCCCAGCCCTGGAGCCAGCAACCAATGGAAAGACCATCTCCCAACAACCTATCACAACAACATATGCAACAACCAATAGGAACGTATATGTGGAGCACATTAACTGAAGTCCAGTCCCTGTGGTCAGGGGGAAAGGCAACTGCTGCTCTATTCAGAATCTCCTTGGATACAGACAGGCTGAATCCACACTTCCAAGCTAGCAGAGTCTACTTTCCAGGTAAGGGAAAGATTGTTTAAGAAACAAACACTGGAATACTGCTGGGCGCACACTCTGAAATCGGGCTTTTTTAAAGGCAAAAATACTGGGGGACAGACAGTTTTTAAGCACAATTTAAATCACAGAAAAAGATTAAAACAGTCTCCTAAAAACACACTCTGCAAGATGCATGTAGCCTTTTTTCTTAGAAGAAAAAAAGGGGGGTATGTGCCACAAAATAGCACCGCAATTCACACAGTCACGGCAAAAACGAATAAAAAAACCAAAAAACTTTAGGCTGCCTGAAACACAGAGTCCACAGTAAAACAGACACAGGTACCTGCACCCTGCCCTCTGGCCTGAGAGGGCCTACCATGGGGTGACTTACAGTGACCAAAGGTGAGGGCATAGCTGCATGAGCAATATGCCCCTACAGTGTCTAAGTCAATTCTTGACATTGTAAGTGCAGGGTAGCCATACTGAGTATGGTCTGGGAGTTCGTCATTACGAACTCCACAGCACCATAATGGCTACACTGAATACTGGGAAGTTTGGTATCAAACTTCTCAGCACAATAAACCCACACTGATGCCAGTGTGGGATTTATTGAAGAATGCACACAGAGGGCATCTTAGAGATGCCCCCTATACATTAGCCAGCCTGGTAGTGTAGGACTGACCGGTCTGTGCCAGCCTGCCACTTCCAGACGAGTTTCTGCCCACATGGGGTGAGTGCCTTTGTGCACTCAGTGGTCGAAACAAAGCCTGTCCTGGGTGGAGGTGCTTCACACCTCCTCCTGCAGGAACTGTAACACCTGGCGGTGAGCCTCGTGTTACAGTGCCCGAGGGCACTCCAGCTAGTGGAAATGCCTGACCCCCAGACAAGCCCCCACTTTTGGCAGCAAGTCCAGAGGGATAATTAGGAAAAACAAGGAGGAGTCACCCCTGCAGCCAGGACAACCCCTAAGGTGTCCAGAGCTGAAGTGACCCCCTCCTTGGGCTATCCTCCATCTTGCTTTGGAGGATTAGGACCAATATGGATATTGATAGGACCCCCTCCCCAAAGGGAGTGGGCACAGGGAGGGTGTAGCCACCCTCAGGGCCAGTAGCCATTGGCTACTGCCCTCTAACCCTAAAACACCCCTAAATCTTTTATTTAAGGGCTCCCTGAAACAACAGATTTAGATTCCTGACGACCTCAAGAAAAGAAAAAGGACTGCTGAAAACCCCGCAGAGAAGAAAAGGAGACAACTGACTCGGCCCCAGCCCTACCGGCCTGTCTCCTGCTTCAAGAAGCTGCAAAAGAAGCAACGTGTTCTACAGGACCAGAGTCCCCTCAAAAGCCTCCAGTGGACTGCCTGCATCAACGAGGACCAAGAAACTCCAGTGAACAGTGGACCTGTCCAAGAAGAAGAAAAAGCAACCATCTTTAAAGGGACTCCCACCTCACTCCAGAAGCGGGAGTCCAAAACTACTCTGCACCCGACACCCCTGGCCCGTGTCCGGAGGAACCAACCAGCCAGAGAGGACCCCCAGGTGATTCCGACCAAGTGTCCACCATGGGCTGAGCTCTCCACCCCTCCACGACGACGCCTGCAGAGGGAATCCGAAGGACCCCTCTGACCGCGACTGCCCGGGACAAAGATTTCCAACGCCTGGAGAAGCACTGCACCCGCAGCCCCCAGACTCGAGAGAGACCGACCACCGGTGCAACAGTGACCAGCAGGCAGCCCTCCTCCCTGTCCAGTTGGTGGCTTGCCTGAGAGGCCCCTCTGTGCCTTTCTTGCAGCACCTTAGTGACCCCTGGGTCTCCACATTGAGTTCAGTTGGGAACCCGATGCCCTGTTTGCACCCTGCACCCAGCCGCCCAAGCCGCTGAGGGTGCGTGTTTGTTGCCTACTTGGGGCCCCCCCAGGGCTCCTCTAAACCCCTCTGGTCTGCCCAACAACGCAGCTATTTACCTGCAAGCAGACCGGAACCGGAGTACCCCAGTCTCCATAGGCGCCCATGTTATTTTGGCTCCTGTTTGACCTCTGCACCTAAGCGGCCCTGTGTTGTTGGTGCTGGGTGTTTGGGGTTATCTTAAACCCCCAATGGTGGGCTACCTATGCCCCGGAGACTGAGTCTGTAAGTCGATTACTTACCTCCAAATCTGTACTGTATTTTCTTCCCCCAGGAACTGTTGAAAATTGCACTGTCTACTATTAAAATAGCTTTTGCCATTTTAAAGAAAACTGTATGTATTGTTGATTTGATTCAAAGTACTGAACTTACCTATTCAAAGAACCTTTCATTTAATGTACTTACCTTCAAACTGAATCTTGTGGTTCTAGAAATAAATTAACAAATGATATTTTCTATATAAAAACCTATTGGTCTGGAGTTAAGTCATTGAGTGTGTGTTTTCACTTATTGCTTGTCTATGTACAACAATTGCTTAACGCTACCCTCTAATAAGCCTAACTGCTCGACCACACTACCACAAATAGAGCATTAGTATTATCTATTATTGCCTCTGTCAAGCCTCTTGCGGAACCCCTGGGCTCTGTGCACACTATATCTCATTTTGATATGGTATATACAGAGCCAGTTTCCTACAATTACCAATTCTAAGTGCTGTCTGTGCATATGTACTCTTATACTTCTAGTAATCTATTACTAAGAGAAAACATAACGGATTTCTAACATTTCAAAATTACGAGAGAGCTAATTCGTCATCTCAATTAAAGTTCGTCAAGAACAAGTATACGTCTTATTCTGCCTGGGGAAAACGCAGGCACATTTATCCCATAACCATTTTCAGTATTTTGAAAAACACTAAAATCATTCTCTGGCAAATGTGAAACACCAGGAGTTCGGCACTAGTCTTTAGCTGTGATCTGTTTGAACACCCTGCAAAAGAAAATTATTAACTCAATATCAAACTGCTCAATGTTATGGGAGTCTACCTTAAGCCTCTCTGATAAGGGCATGTCTGAGACTACTTCAAGAATAGACGTGTTAGAATCCTGGGTGCCACCGACGCGTGGTGCATTGACACTGCTCAGCGACCCCTTTTTACCAGCTCGCATTGCCATCACGTGTTCAGAAAGAAAATGATCATGATCTTCGTTTGGGGTATCGAGCAGGATAAACACCAGGTCAAACCTAGACAGCAGCGCACTTCCCATTCTAGAAAACAGAGAATAATAAATTGAAAAGGACCCCAAAAAGAAGCTTCGTGAAATACTAAAGCAAACACCACAAGCCTTATTTGTTAAGAAACAAAAAATAAAAGGCCCACAATTTCAAGCATTTAGTCGCACACAATCATCCCTTCCATCCTTCAGTCTGCTCCTTAACACATAAAAATTAGGACAAAGGTATCTCTTCTACCCGGCGATGCTGCACCACACAATCAGTTAACTAAAGAAACAACATAAACAGTTTCCTCTTTCTAATACAGTTTTAAGTTGTCTCTCTTTGCTTCTGAAAAGTGTAAAGCCTTGGAACTTCACTCGGACAAACAGCAGTGTCACTCCTCACATTGTCTAGTGAAGTTCTGCTTACTGTCCTTGATTTCTACCTGTGATGAGGAAGGATTGTGCAAAGCTAGAATGGCAGAAACAGGTCTATCAAGAAGTGGCTAAACATAACCCTCAAACTACCTCACCTCAGCAAACAAACCTCCACAGCTCCTTCAACTGCAGCCAAAACAACATCACCCTGAACAAGAAAACATGACTTTACATTTACAACTAGTTCTGAATAATTCTTGGGAGGGCATCCCAGAGTTACTTACTTTAAATTCTCAGAAACCGTTTTGGCTTTGTTATAATGCCCTCCCACCGGGTTGGCGGCTGCAATGATGGACGTCCTTGCAGGCAAACTGCAAACAATGCCTGCTTTGGCAAGACTGATGCTCTGTTGCTCCATGGCTTCTAACAGAGCCTGGTGCTGATTCCCCATCTTATCGAACTCATCAATGCCGCAAATGCCTGTAAGAAGAGGTAATTTCTACGTCAGTAAAGTCACAGAGTTTGCACCAGGCTCGTACTGGGGAGCGGAGGCATAAGGAATCATAAACTTCCAGTATTGGAATATGGCAACTTAGCTGACAAAATACAAAATGTATAGTTGCCTTCTCTGATACCCTAATTTGGAGAAGCACTACTATTGCTTCAAAAGAAAGTCAACAAAATGATCCGCTAATGTTGAAAAGCACAACTAATGTTTCAAACGAAAGTCAACAAAATCGAAAATGAGCAAAAACATATCAATATGTAGACAGAGAGAGTCGATATACTCTAGTACTGACTTTCGAATCGGCTGTAGTAGTTGAGACAAATAATTGTGCCTTTTTGTGTAAATCACTTATCTCCTAGTGTCTGAAATTGTCAATATGTACAATACGTGCAACATAATTATGTAAACACCGACTGTTGATACCACCTTTTACATGCTCTCGTTCCCTTCTCATCACTGTAACCTAACTTCGGTTCGATCCCATCCCCAAACTGTTCTAGACGATGCTTCCTCCAAAACAGCATTTCTCCCTGTAAAAGGGCACTGCTGCTTCTTCGAATTAGATCGACGCCACAACAAGCACCACAGTGGAAAAATCTAGAATCAATAATTCCACAACGAGAGCATCAACACTGCACTCTGCTTTACACGATTTGAGAAAAAAGAAAAAACTCACCTGTTGCCATTTCTGCATTCCTAGTCATTAATACCATTCACTTAGAAGAGTGTACAAGCTGCCACCTGACCGATTCTACTGGAAACTACCAACGTTAAAGTATGGCGGGGACAGAAGATAGTTGACAATCCTCCCATGCACTCCCAGACAGCTTTGCACACAAGCTATGTGTGCACATGAAGTGGACGACACTCTGAGGACGGAGGGGTGGGTCGTTGGGAACAATGGGGATGAAGAATCAAAACATTATTACAAGAGACAAATATTGTTTAATGTATCTTGCTATTTTTGCTACCAAAGTATAAGGAGACTATTTCAAAGGGGTAGATAAACAGCAAGGCAAATGACCACGAAGGACACAGCTGTGAATATTGAAAAAGAACAGTTTACGATGGTCTGCAGAGCCTCAATGAATTAGTTGAATTTGCTCTTTAGGACTAGCAGCAAATCTAAGCATATGAATTGCAACCTGAGTCAAAGGAGTGTTGGCTGCAAAAGAAATTTGGTCATACATGGCATCTTGTGGATAATAGAGGGGAGCACATACATCTGGGCCAGGACAACCTCCTGTTTGAAAAGTGAGCATATGTGTCTCCGGAAAGAAGTAATATTGAAATTGAGCAAAATTTGAAGATATTTATTTGAGGAGAATTATTGGTGATCTTTGCCCAATTATTTGAAAAAAGAAAAGAAAATCAACAGCCCTTCTGCTGTCCTTGGTCAGAAGGTTTGGAAAGACGCATATCCTGAGTAAAAGAGACCTGTAAGAGTATTGTATATGGCTCTGATGAAAGTCTACCTCAAATAATACTTCTTAGGGAATAATATCTGAGAAGGATTGCTGATCAGTTAGAGATGGTGATCTTGTTGCTGCAGGAGATAGGCTTTGACCTCAACGAAGCAAAACGAGTGCTTTCGTTCTGCTAGAGCATGACTTTCCTAGGCTTTGTCATAGACTCAGCCCCAACAACATTCAGCCTTCAATGAAAAATGAAACTCTAATTAAACAGGAACGTATCAGAGTCTTAGACATGCCCAAGAGCTGCTTGTGCCAAGTAGCCTGTCTAGTTGGTCCCCACTTGTTTTTAAATAAAGCAATAATTCTGGTGCTGCTTCACTACAGAACCCATACAGACTTACAATGACTTACCTCCGGAAATATTAAACATACTCAGAATTGATTCCTTTCTCAGAGGATGCTAAAGATAAGTTTCACTGGTGGTTAACCCACATGGAAGTAGGGTACAGGAGACCAAACTCTGGAACAAACCTGGACTTAATTATAGAATCAGTTGCAAGTAGAGTAGGCTGGGGTATCAGATGCGAGGATTTGTAGAAAGGAAGAAAGTGGTCAGAAGACGAATTGCAGTTGTATATCAATAGCCCTTCAGCTTCTTGTGGGTTTGATCATGGTCAATTACTCAACCAAGGAGATTCCGAGGACATCAGGAGACAGCAGGAGGATTTGGTTCTGATCTGGAGATATCAGGTATGGTATCCATTTCTGATGGAACTTTCATGGGCCTTTTCAATTTGCCTGGGAGCTTCTGTTAGAACTGACAGGGACACCCCACCGACTGGGGAAAGAAAGGCTCCCATATCTTGTGGCTTGAAGGTATGCCCAAGACTTTGGAGGATCCCAGGCCTTTCTGCACAGTCTACAACCCTCATCAGGAGAGCTTGGGTCAAGAATACCGTCAAGCGGTACAAGTCAGCTTGGAGGAGATGGAGTGGATGGTGAGTGAAACACTCCTGGATTCAGTGGGTTCCAGTTTGCCCATTTACTGAACTTTTTGTCAAGTCTAGTCACTGAGGGATTGGCATATAGAACTATCAATACTTTTTGCTCTGCTATTACTGCTGGGCATATTTTCATAGATAGGTCCTCTGTGGAGGAACACCAATGTATTTAAAAATGACTAGGAGGCATCCGCCTCTCTCTGCCACCAAAACCTAGATATTCTAAGGTATGAGAAGGTAAACAGTGTGGAACTTGTTTTTGCCTGGGCAACAAAATGGGCATCGGAGCAGGAGGTATCAGGCAGAAGAGTATCTGACATTAGAGTTCTACACTTATCAGGTAAAATGTTTACACCACATGGGAGTACTTTTAATGTGACCAGGCGGATAAAAACTAACACTAGGGTAATATCCTAGAGCAGTGCTTCCCACACTGTGGGTTGTAACTCACTGGTGGGTCGCAAGCCAATTTTTGGTGGGTCATGAATGTCCAAGGGGAAACGTCCTTAAGGACGCGGATGTTTCCCACACAAGCGGAACAGGCTTGCCTGAACAACGAATGGCTTTTCCTGTTCCTTAACCATGCATGTGCTGAACTACGCATATGTGTGGTTAAGGCAGAGAAAAAACCCATGTGAGAGGACGCGGAGGACACAGTGAGGTAAATGGGGCAGGGGATGGATTAAGGGATTACGGGTGTTTTTTTATTTTTTTAAGGGGCGGGGGTTTGTGTATTCTTTTTTTTTAAGGGGTGGGGGTTTTGAGTTTTTTATTTTTATTTAGTGCTTGGGGTGAGGGTAGTTTATTTTTAAAGGGGTAGGGGAAGGTTTAAAGAAGGGCGAGAGGAGGGAGAAAAGAGAAGGAAGGATAAGGAGAAGATGCGATGAAGTAAGTGAGGTTGGGGCAGGTTTGGTGGGTAGCTTATAGCGGTGGGTGTGGATTTAGGGCTTATTAGGGTGGGTGGGGGTATCGGGGTACTTTTGTTTTTAGGGCTCAGGGTGGGAGGGAGGTGGGGTAACAGTTTTTAGGGGCAGGGTTGGGGGTCAGGATACTTTTTTGTTTTAGGGCTTAGGGTGGGTGGGGAGGATCGGGGAAGTTTACTTATTAAGGGGAGCTTTTAGGGCTCAGGGCGGATGTCAGGGTAGTTTAGTTTTTAGGGGTGGGGGTCAGGTAGTTTTATTTTTTTAGGGCTCAGGGCAGGTGAGGGGGACTTGGTAGTTTACTTTTTAGGGTCGGAGTGGGGGCAGTTCTTTTTTTTTAGGATTCAGGGCAAGTGGTTGCTGTCGGGGTACTTTAGTTTATAGGGGTTAGTATTTTTTTTGGGGGGGGGCTAAGGGTGGGTTGGTGTAGTTTAGGTATTTTAGGGGTGGAAGTAGTTTTGGGCCCAGGGCGGGTGTGGGGGTTGCATAAAAGAACCCTGCATGCCGTTCCGCATTCATTTCCACACATGCCTTTACTAGGCAGGCTTTTACAACGAAATTCATTGTAAAGGTATGTGTGGAAAAGGCTTGTGTGGAAACAACCCAGTCGTGGTGCCGACCGCGTTGTTAAGACATGCGTTTTTCCGGCATGCGTGGTTCCATCATACAACCATGTCCAAACAATAAATGAAGATGCTTTTAAATTCTGTACTTATTTTTCCACTTTTGCTGTGTTTCAGTAACAGAGGTCAAATGTCAGACTATTTCTTCTGACAAACTGCTGCTTGTTTTTTTAAAAAGGGGATTTGTGTGTACAAATTCCTTTCACTACACTCACAGAAAGAAAAGTAAAGTGAATGATGTGGCAATCTTGTAGGAGTACAGAGAGTGTAAAAGGAAAGACTGTAGGATTTAATGTTTTGTAAGTCAGAAGAAAATGTAACTAACTGTTAAGGAACTGTACACATTTTTTATCATTTTAAAATGTGATGGGAATAAAGATGTTAATAGGATCAAAACAAATCAAGACACTTTTACTTGGCGATGTGCAAATGATAAATATTCTTTTCACCCAATTTCCACATATTATCATATGTGCATAATATAGTTTTATGAGTAAAACTGCATGTTTATGGAAATTCAGTGGCCATTTTAATGGAAAATGGGCTGTCTGTAAATGACAGGGCGCTACCAATGGATGCTTTATTTACATTTTTTTTAAAAACACCCACTTCATATCCGTTAAAGCTAGATGGGGCGCAAATGTTTTTTATTCTAAAAAGTGGGTTGTGGTTCTTATAAGTATGGGAATCACTGTCCTAAAGATGTTCTCAGTAGTTCAGGGAACAGCCCAACCTACATGTGGTTTAGTGCATTAAAGTTTACAAGACTGTGAAAGAGGAATTCATCCTCTTGATGAGCAACAACTGATCACATCCATCAGGAAGTAGTTTGCAGCTCCTTTGATTAAATGGAGAAAGCAAGAAGCACACATTCAATTGAATTTCAATAGGTATGTTTAGAGTTCATCTAAAGCCTTTTCTTTGGGCTCAACACTTGAGGATATTGTGAATTCAGTGAAACAGTGATCTGACTTTCCCTTATGGAGGCTTTACTTTAAACCTGTAGTGGATATGGCCTTGCTGGTACTAAGCCAGCATAATCCTTGCCTCGGGTCCATACAAAGAATATAAAATATCATTATTGCTTTGAGGAAAAGTTTCAGTTCTATTAAGGTCAGGGAGGTAAGGAATATCCCACCCGTAACTGCCGATTTATTACGAAAGATCATATGTAACCCACCAAAGAAACTTCATACAGAGCTATTCGATTGTCAAAACTGATTATGACTGTGATAGTGCGCACTCAATGGCACTAATATCAATGTTGTCCTGAAGGGTTTGTTTGTGAGATGAAGATTCGCTCAAGGAGTTAGTGATGTCTGTTGTATTTATGTGTGGGGACAGAACACACCAACAAAACAAATGACCCCTTTGGAACACTGCCTGGTGATGCGCGAAGAAACAGGAAGTTTCTAGGACTCTTCAGGAGATAGGACCAGCTTGACTGTTTTTTAGACTGCCTTAGAACCAAGATTTATTGGAAAACACAATTTGTTTGTTGTCAATGCTTTTCTGTCAATGCTGCTGTGAGAATTAAAATTAAGGAGAAGCATAATTCAAGGTAAACTTTCCTTCACGACAGTTACGTAATTTACATTGTTTATTTCCACGGTACTTATGGATACTTCACTGGTAAGAATGATAATTATGAAAGAACAATGGCCAGACAACGACAAAGCTAGTACCTTCTAGATCAGTCGTGGAAAAAGACCTGTTGAGCAGACCTATATATGTTCTGCTGCACAACGTAATAACGAAAACACAGCTAAACGAAATTAGACTGTAGCTTTTAGAATAATTGCAGTCATCTGAATGACTGGCATGTTATTGTCTGATAATTCAATTCTCCAGAATCTGGAGGGTTTAAAAGGCTGTTCTCCGTGTCACAGTGTGCCATCCTAAGCCCAAAGATACAAGTGCTCTGTTTTGGCACATTAAAGGAGTGTGACGAGCACCTTTCTTCACGGAAAGCTTGACTCTAAGAATCCCTTCTTACTGTGTTCCTGCAAAGTGAAGGCGAGTCAACATAGTACACAAAGAAAGTCAAAGTCCATGGGCATCAATAGAAAGATCGAGGACGAATATAGGAAACTGCTGTAATAATACAGAGTACATATGAAATAAACTCATCATCGCCAAGGTGTTTAAAGGAAGACCCGTTCACTGCCTTTGCTGTCCACTATGCATGCAGAGTTTGGCAGGCCTGCAGACAGGGACTCCAAGGACACTCTTTATCTCTGCGGATCCGACTTTCAGCCTTCTGCAGAGGTCAAAGGACAAAGGCGTCACGAGCTGCCAAGTGCAGAGAATCACGACTCATGATATATTGGCCCTCATTATAACATTCGCAGTAAAAACCACCTAACGCCGTGGCGACGGCCGCCAAAAGGCCATCGTCGCGTCTACCAGCCGTCCGCCATATTATGACCACACCCAGATTTCCGCCACAAGAATGGTGGAAATCCGGCTGTGGCCATACCGGCAGATAGCGGTAAGGTGGCGTTGCTGTCACCAGCAGCGCCACATCAGTACACCGCCACCAGCCATATTATGAAAAATAATACGACCTGGCGGTGTTCTGCTGGTGGTTAGCAGCACCCCATCCCGTCTCCTGCCGGAGAACCCCCTGGATCCAGGTAAGTCGGGTCTCCGACAGGGGAGGGGGTGTTGTGTGTGGGTGTGTGTGTGAATGTATGTGTGTGTGTGAATGCAGGTGTGTGTTAAGTGTTGAATGAGTGTGTGCATGTACGAAGGTGTGAGTGCGTGTATGTTGTGAAATGTGAATGCATGCTTGCATGTATGTTTGGATGTGTGTGATTGGATGTATGCTTGTGTGTATGTATGTGTGAATGAGTGTGTAAGCATGTGTGTGTGTAGGGGGCCGTGGATGTAGGGGGGAGGGGTGGGGGTAACTGGAGAGGTAAGGTGGACTTAGGGGGGGAGACCCCTATCAGTGACAAGGAAGGAATTCTCTGTCACTGAAATGGCCTACCGCCATGGTTTTCGTGGTGTTACGAACAAGACGAAAACTATGGCGGTAGGTGGGGTCATAATCCCGCAGGCAGCACAATGGCAGCCGCTGGGCTGGAGATGGTTATTTCCAGCCCGGCAGCTCCTACTGCCATGGCGGTCAGAGTGGTACATTGGGGGGTTGGCTTCAGCCAACCCACCAATTTCATAAGTACTGCCAGCATGTTGGGGGTACTTACTGCCACATTATCGCCGACCAACGGGATCGTAATAACCCCCATTATGTTCTGTGCATAATTAGTCGGTAGAAACAAGTTACAGTCATACGTTTTTTCTTAGTAAAGGGGCTTGATTTATATTGGTTGGAAAAATGCATCAACTTTGCTGAAGATAAAGATCACACGTCTTGCGTTTTTTACAGAAATGTTTCATTAGCAAGTGTGCTGCTTTTTATCTGATGTAACAAAAAGGCACAAAAAGGCGCAAAAATGCTGTTCAATTAGGATACAGTTCGCCTTTGGTTCTTCCATGTTTCATTCAGAAGTAGAGCTTTGCGGAGTAGAGTGAGCGCGTCAATAGAATGTCTGCACTCTGGGTGTGTATTGTTTAGACAAAAGAAACCCAGAACGTACTAGTCCTGAAACGGAAAGGTTTTTCATTAAGCAGATTCACAATGTTAAAACTCAATTACAGGAAGAATGTGGTTTATAATGAACAGACGCATCACTTTGCTTTCACTAGTTTCTCAGTCAGTTTTGTCTACGTTTGACATGGTAAAGAATCACTAAACCACGTGGAGTGCGGCAAAAGCATGCTCGCTTCAGGCCCGGGTACGCCAGCACCTGGCACAGTGTTAAATAAGCGTGCTCTTCATATTACTTCAGTGCAAAGATGGAATACTATAGGCTCCACTTATGTTAGCATCCGCAATGGATTTTGTTCTATTACACAATTCGAAGTTTGCCCTGCTATCTTTTGTCAACCTGGAAACAGTCAGTTACAACCAGATGTATAAACTATTAGACATGTTAGGACGGATTATCCTTTAAACAAACTTTGTTATCCATTGAGTATTCGGAAGCCTAGAGTGCGGGTGAAGTTGCAGGTTATCTCCCACGAGAGGTCGCTGCAAACATTCTATTACAATGAGAGATTCAATTTACATCACAGAGAGATGAGCCCAGAACAAATGTGGTAATATTCACTGAACTATCTGTAGATTCCCAGAAGTATTACAAATATAATTTGGTAATCCGTTTTATATTTATAAATGATAAAGCAGTTCCATATTTTGTTAAATGTCTTTAAAGTTTCACTGCTATTGTTGCGTACGAGGAACACTCATTTATTACCATAATATGATTTCAGGGACACTGCAGAAGGAACAAACGTTGAGAAAGATGGAAAGTTTGGCATTTGTGGTTTAAATAGCGCACAGCTTCCACTGGTGGGGCCTCGCTCACTCTTGCCGTACGAGGGATACGTGCACGAACTTGAATGTGGGATATGAGGCTCTGCTAGACGACTGTGTTATATAAAAGGAGAGTATTATCAGTCTTGGCAACACAACCCTGAGTTCCACTGCAGAGACCGGCAAGGAGACTGGTGATATGAATGTGTACAAATCCTTAGGAGCTCCTTAATTACTCAAGAACTGGCCATCCGATGTGTGGGGGCTGTCTTCTGAAGCATGAAATCACCGAGAGATGACCGGGGGATACCCAAGATAAGCTTTTGCCATGTTCCGAAGATATGAAATTCTCTTTGGATGTCCCACAGATAGCGAATACCAGCCTACTTGCCTTGCACTGAAGCAGAATATCACTTCAGTGTGGATTGATCTATAGTGACTTTCAAGATAAGTCTACAAGCCTTGGAGTGTGGAAGGAGCCTAATGCAGAGTATTGGTTGGTCAATGCAGGACCTCAAATATAAGAATGCAGTTCTCTTCATTTTGAGAAATAGTATGGGGTATTAGTAGATATCCGTGCCACAGAACTGAAAATACTGCCCCTGTGTTCCAAGTTACCTCCTTCTAGTGGAGAGGACTGGCCATTTGGAGTTCCTCGGTGTCGCAAACAGGTCTAGAGCAGGTTTACCTCGCTGACCTCAGACCGGCTGCTTCTTAGACAAGATACAGAGTCCAAGCTTAGGCAGTCTGTACTGTCGACGTCGAAGGCTGGCAGGGGCTCAATGGAATATATGTCATCGTAAAGTTTCCAGTCAAAGAGAACCCGAGTTTCTCTTAACATAATGGAGGGGGAGATCTTCGCTCGTACCCCATTTTGGGGATTGGCATATGCATGCCATAGTGTCAGTGTGGATATTAATTTATAAGCCACAGATGAGAGATATGAAGGCCATGAACAGTACCCCAACGGCTCTTGGCTCGCAACTGTTTGTGTATAACTTGGGCTCCTCCTGCATCCTGGGACCGCTGGTTAAAAGCACTGCAGTGGGTGCCCCATTCTTCAAAATACATGTCAGTAGTCAAATAAATCAAGCATTGCATGTCAGAAAGGGGAGATGCTTAAACAAGTGGTTGTCCCAGTGTCATTCCTGCAGTGCTCACCAAGTTATCTGTAGACATTGTCCCAAACACTGGAGATCTAGGCGCTAAGCTCTGCCTGGCCTGTCCACAGCGGATGCGTTAAGAAATCTATCACACTGCTCAAAGCGAAGATCCCAAACAAAAGAGCCGGTCCAGAGGGGTTTTAACTGTCCCAATCGAGGGCTCACTGCAGGACAAGTGCAGGTAACCTCAACGATAATCTTTAACACAAACTAAGCCCCTGACAAGAATAATTGTCTCTCTTTCGGTTCCACGGAAGTGACGCTAATGATGTTGGCCTTGCCTTCATGCATTAATGATGGGAACCTGCAGACCATAAAGGGGGATGTAACCTTACTCTTTCTGTATCTGACATACCCTAAGAGAGAAAAATGGAATGTGTTTTATTCTGCCTTTTTCCCTTCCTTGTTCCATTCAGTGTCCTTCATACAAACTGCGAGTCCCGAGGAAAACCTCCATCTATTTTTGAGCCCCACCCCTAGAAGTTTAAAACGGGTTGTTGTAAATCATTAGGTTGAGGGTACACAATCATGTTATTGGCAGAAAGCCTATCGAGATAAGGAATTTGGACTGTCAAAACACTGAAACTGTTGTAACCTTGGGCCCCAACCCTGTAGGGCCTATCGATTTTGTGCTTCAAGTAAAAGAGAAGGAATAATTGAAAATAATATGTTTTATATCTCGGACACTTTTTCATGTTTCGTTTATGTGATAAACGTCTGATGCATATAATTGACATTTATGCATATGTGATGTTGTCAAAGTCTATATATGATTTATTTGAAATAACTGTGTTTTCTTTTGTTTTCACATCTTGTGTGAACAAATGCCTATTTTTTGTAAATCTGGAAGCAAAACACAAATATTTGAATATATGGACATATCTGTGTATACAATTCATGTCTTGATATTTATTTCAGTTCACATTTGCAAGTGGGCTTACCTAAATGTGACTGGGAATATAAAAGTAAGTAACTCAGAAACAATATGTTTGTATGATAGTCCTGGGATAAGATACGAGGGATTGGGAAAAAAATCAGATACATCTATGGTTGATGGGGGCAGAGACTGCTATGAGCCCACAATGTGGAGCAGGGAGTGTGCAATACGTATACAAAATGACATGCTAACAGACAGGTCCTTTTACTATAATACAGTTCAAATGTTTTTCCTATGTAAGATGTAGGCCAGTTACTGCAGTTCTGCAGTCCTCTCTTCTGTTGCATATATGTTCTATTCTAGTGTTGATTTTGAAGTAGAGACATACCATGGTTTGAGATAAGATAAGCATAATTCCTACAACATGTTGGGAGCCTTGTGTTGCTTCACTTGGGCTTTGAACTGATCGAGCTTTCAGTAGATGCATAATTATGAATCCATGAGCATCTAAGGTGGGCCGCGTCGGAAACAATGCCCTTGGTAAAAAAATATGTGATTCTGACACCAGCCTGAAGAAAGAAATTCTGGCCTGAAAATGTTGACCAGTCACCACAAAACATTGCTACTGACATTGGTTCGGAGTCGTACAAATAGGCATCATGACTATCAAAGAAGTCCGGAAGTCAACGTAAGATAAGCTTGTTACCTGTCAAGGTTCTTTCTTTTGATTACGTATCTGGAATAAAACACTCCCTCAGGCATTAGTAAATCTACTCAACTGATCCCCTTGGCAACTTGCCTAAAATCTCTTCTACAGAATGTAGGTGTTTGCAGCTTTCCTTTACTGATGGTAAGGAGGAGGCTTTGTGATGAATTCCAATGAGATGCCAAGTTGAATAACGCCCAACACCATCAGGCAGAAGTAATTCCACGTCGAACAGCCAAACGATTCAAAATTCTTGCACATATCAGCATAGTAAATACAGGGGCCTAGAGATGACTGTCTTGAAGGGTTGAATCCCTGACTAGAATAACATTGTTCAACTTCGAGATGTATTCAAGAAAAAAAAGCTACGCTTTGAAATCTAGTATGGGTATTTTTTTCAGCAAGGAATAAAGGGCCTTTGTCGTGTCTCTGTGTAACAATCCTCAGGTACCATTTCTATGAAGAGGGTGGTTTTATGCTGTAGCTGGCATTCCTGTCAGCTCAACATTGCATTACCATTAGTTCCCTTCACTAACCTGGTCACAAAGACATGGACACTCTTCCTCAGTGAGCTTCACGTGCTCCTCCTCTGACAAGGAACTGTGCAGAACCTGAGATGACTAAATCCACTTTAGTTTAGTGGACAAGCAGGCGCCATGTTGAAAAGTTTGTACTTCTCCATACGTGCAACAGTATGTGAGGAAGTGTTAAGATTCTACATTTGTAGAATGCCTTCCTTCCATCTACCACTGTAGCAAGAAACGCTCTTAACTAAGCGTCCTTAACAATGCAGACGTTTCCCACCCAAGCGTAACCACGCTTGCCAGAACACCACAAGGCTTGTTCTGTGCCTTAACCATGCATGTGTTAAACTGCGAATGAGGGGAAGCAGTGAGGTAAGTGGGTCTGGGGCAGGGGTGAGAGGGTGGATTAAGGGACTGGGGTTAGTAGAGGGGGGCAGGCTATTTTTTTTTCAAGGGTTGGGGATTATATATATTTTTTTAAGGCTTAGGGTGTGAGGGGTCGAGCTATTTTTATTTAGGGGAAGGAGTGAGGAGGTTTGGGTATTTTTTTTATCTAGGACTTAGGGTGGGGGCGGGTAGTTTATTTTTACAGGGGTGGGGAAAAGTTTAAGGAACGGTGCAAGGAGGGAGGAGAGAAGCGGAGGAAGGATTGGGAGAGTGCGCGGTGAGATAAGTGGGGTTGGGGCCAGGTTGGTGGGTAGTTTTTAGCGGTGGGGTGGATTTTGGGCTTAGGGTGGGTGGGAGGTGTAGGGGTATTTCAGTTTTTAGGGGCAGGAGTGGGCGAGGCTGGGGTACTTTTTTTTTTTTAGGGCTCAGGGCGGGTGGGGAGGTTGTTTTTTAGGGGTAGGAGGGCCGGGATATATATATTTTTTTAAGAGCTTAGGGTGGGTGGGTCGGGGTAGTTTACTTACTGGGAGGTAGGTTTCAGGGCTCAGAGTAGGTGAGGTGTCGAGGTACTTTAGTTTTTAAGGGCAGAGGTGGATCAGGTAGTTTTTTTTTAGGGCTCAGGGTGGGTGGGGGATCAGGGTAAATTATATTTTAGGGGCAGGGTGGGGGGTCAGGATAGTTTTTTTCTTAAGAGTTGGGGTGGGTGGGGTAGTTTTGTTTTATTGTGCAGGGGTGGGGGTAGGTTTTATTTTAGGGTTCAGGGTGGGTTGGAGTACTTTCCTTTTTAGGGGCAGGGGCGGGGGGTTTGGTATAGTTTTTATTTAGTGCTCAGGGCAGGTGGGGGTTAGGGGTAGTTTAGGTATAAGGAGTGGGGTCGTTTTGGACCTCAGGGCAGGTGGGGAGTTGCATGAAAGAACCACAATGCCGTTTTGCAGGCCGTTTCCACACATGCCTTTACTAGACATGCTTTTACAACAAAATCCGTTGCAAAGGCATGCATGGTAAAGGCTTGCGTGGAAACAACTTGGTTGTGGTTCCGACTGTGTTGTTAAGGCATGCATTGTTCCATTATACAAACACTGTACCTTCTCCTTCAAACTGAACATGACACATTACTTATCAGCTGATATGTAAATGAACATTTGTAGATGTTCTCTAAATGAGGCTGTAAAACCTATCTATGTTGGTGAGTGGCGAAGCTCCTCTTATAGTGTTAGCTGAGCCTTCATCCAGGGTGTTATCTTCTCACTCATCCCAAAACTCTTCAAGTTGAGTTTTCTCTAGAATGGGATGCAGTCAATTTTTCTCTTAGCATACTGCCTCCTAGTTCAACTCTACTGGAGTTATTGAGACTTGAGCTTTAAACAACGACAGTTTCATTGAAAGAACCAGTGCATGAGCATGTATTATGTTTGTATTTATCTGAAGCCAGTGGAATTATAAGGTATATATGCTGTGTTCTGTCGCAGTAAGCCTTGTATAGAAGTCCATATTACATCTCTCAACAAATTAAAGAAAAATGAGTCTGTGCATGTATTCTGGGTCACTGTAATAATTAGTTAATATTTATTTATGTGGTTGGGAAGCACTTTCTGTCTTTCGACACTAAGTGGATGCCAAGGCCTTCAGGTGGGTGTCCGGCCCTTCACCTGCTTTAAAACTACAAAAGCTATCTTGTTCTTGTCCCTTTTTAATGCTTTCTCCACTTATTCCTCTTTAGAAGTAGACATTTCATATTTTGCTGCGTGAACTTAAATGGTGAAACATGTAACCCGATTAGGGTTCTACCTGCTGAATATAAATGATGCAGTGCGTGGGCCTCGTCTATACGGCCTGTGACTTTATGGTTGTTAAGGCCATTTCCAAAGGTGCCATTATTGTTTTGGATGCTTATTGTGTCAACAAGCACAAGGTCAAGGATTTTGTTTGTAGACTATTAATCCGGGTCCCCTGATATACGTCCGTTAAAAAAATGTTGTCCAGAGATTTTTATTTTTGATTTGTGTTTTTGGATCATTAGAGAAGTAATTTAGCCTGAGTAGTCATTGCTGATCCGGGCCAA